>NC_047058.1:13007077-14468885 GCF_000738735.6 Corvus cornix cornix | reverse complement strand
ACAGCAGTGGATCTATCACTTCAGCACTCCAGAGGCTATTTACAGTAATTTGGTGACAGTGAGACCTCTCAGCTACTGGATCAGCTACACATCAGTGTCACAAGATCTGGCCTTCTGTTGAGGCAGGATTCCCCCTCTCATGAGCCTCAGAGTTCAGTTCCATGGGCTTTAGGCAGGTGATTTTTAGATGTGGATGTGTGTCAGGGACAGGATACAGATGAAATAATTTCTTTTCTTTAGACCCACACGGAAAAGCTTCCTTTTCTTAGGGGCTAATATAAAAGTTAAGTTTTGATCCTTTGATCTAAAGAGGCAGATAAGACATATTCTTGAACTTCAAAAATCTCTGAAAGTTTGCTGTAGATTTCTATAAATATTTTAACAAAGAAGACGTGTTTCTTGTCCTTTTCCTTTTTAACCTAAAGACTTCCTCAGATTAAACACCTTATAGAGACCTTTTGTTTATATGTAGTCATTTTTGCATGGTGTTAAAAAAAGCTTTTTCATTTACCACTGCTTGTTAAGATTGCATTCTTGCATTTTCCTGTACAACAGATAAGAGAAGCGTCAGTCACCTCATCACAACCTCATTTGCCATTAAATTTAAAAAAGGAAAACCATAATTGTATCAATTATTCTTAGTCTTGCTATTCTTCAGCCAAAACCCTGTCACCTCAAAAATCAGAGAAATTATTTCACAGTTGTTTCTGGATGCTTCAAGCTGATTTTCCCAAACAAAATGATCCAAAGATCCACAAACATACATTCATTTGCAAAAATGAATCATACTTGCACAAAAAATACACTCAGGTGGAGGAACCAAGAATCTGAACAAGATTCTACATGAAAATAAACCTGGACACTTTATTGACATGACTTCATATCTAAAAATTTCGCTTTGAATTCAAAACCAGCAAATTTTAATATTTTCAGTGCTGTCTTTGCAAGGAAGAGAGAAGAAACTGTCCATGCCTTTTACAGAGGTTTTCCTAGCAAATTTGCAGGAACTATTGCTTCTAAGGTACAATCTCATGCTGAGGTGCCCAAAACAGTCCAATTCCATGTTTGCTAAGGTCTGCAAGGAGAAGAAATCTCTTGATCAATTCTATTGATTTCTGAGCTCAAAACACCTGTGTAAAGTTCTGCTGGTCTGGCATTTAGCCCTGTTATTTTATTGCTATTTTAGGTGATTTTTCATTGGTATCAGCTCTGCATTGTCACTGTTTCATCAGGAAGTAGTTGTAGCCAGGACTGTGGCCCTGTCAATCAAGTGCTACCTACACAGAGATTTGGCCATGGACACTCCTGCTTTCCTATTTTGCTATTCTTTTCCTATTAAATTTCACCACTACTTTGCCTATAACAAGGACAAAACAAGCCCAAACATTTGATAAGGAAGCATAATAAAGGCTCTCTTTATTGGCAACATTTTCCTGATCCATGGTTTATTACATATATTGCCTAATTCAGGTTCAAAGGAAAGCTTCACTCACTATATCCACCATATGGTTTGGGGCAAAGACAATCTAAAAAACAAACCTGAACATTTTATTCTAAATATAGGTGGGTTCATATCTTTCCCCCCAAAAATGTCTCCTTAGTATTTTAAAATCGTTGTGGAACACCTTTCTTTTCTCTCTTTGGTTTCAGGAGGTTTTTTTTTCTTAGAATAATAAAATGGAATTGTTTGAAAACCAGTTTTTATAATCTGTTTTAGCACTTCAAGAAAAGTAAGGAAGATGAAATTTTAAGAGTGTATTTACCCCCACCAAGAGGTTAAAAAAATATTTGTGAAAATGCTAAAGTGCATTTTTCAAGGATTTCAAAGAGGAATAACTGCAGAGAGCCCCATGGATACTTATCTTACAAGACAGTACTTACCAACTAAACCAAATTCCCCTTAAAGCTTTGCATCCCATACTTCTGGAAAATCCAAGTCACAATCTGCTGTCGCTGGACATGTCTGGCACACAGCAATTTAATCTGCTTGCTAATGCCAGTCCCATGAGTAACTTTGAGCATATGGCCTGAGATCTTAAATTGAATCTGTCTTCAACCAAAAGCCACAGTATGGAGGGGAGAGCACAAAGGGCTGAGATCATAAAGATCTGTGTTTGCTGAGCTGATGACTAACACTGGGCTGAGACCGCTTTCAACTATTCAACTGTCAGACACAACTGCCAAAATCCCAATTTGATCAGAGGCAACTGTGATTTACTATTGACTGCAACAACAGGGCCTGGCTGCTCCCAAAGACTTCTTCCCTACCATGCATCAGTTTGAAGCCCAGGGCAGGAGGGATACATGTCATCAAAACCACAAAGATCTGTGAGAGATACTAAGAATTATTACTTCAGTTATTTTCTGATAGTATTTTAAGCCCAAATTCCATATTTGAACTGCTTCAAACATCAACCTTACATCCATAAGCTTAATTTTAAAAAAGCAAACTATTTACAGTTTCTCCCACTTGATTTCATCTACTGCTAAAAGTAGCAGAATTTCTGTTGTACTTTGAACATATATTGGTTCTCTAAGCCTTGAATAGATCACAATAATCCAGAAATATACATTAAAGAATACAGTAAGGGGCACAGGGAAAAACATAAAAACCAAACCTACCAATTATAATCTTTGTTGCTCCTCATTTACTTGGACACACTTGGTTGGTTTTATTTCAGCTGAATGACTCCAAAAAATACAGTTAACACACCAAAGCTCTGCCCTGTCAGTACATGTTTTAAGAGTGTCATAAATTTGACTAGTTAAGAAAAATGGCTTTGCTACAGAGTGCCCACTGGCAGACTTACTGTATGCCAGAGCAGTTTAGGACTCCATTTTCCTGATCAAATAATTAATCATCATCTTCTTGAACTGAAGGATGTTTCCCTCATACCTAATAGTCACACTGGCATACTTTTTATATGATATTTAACAGGTTAAGTAGTTGGCATATATATACTTTATAAAAATCAGGTTTTATTTTATATATTCCAAAATATACTTTAAATTAGTCAATGGTTAAAGAGCTCTAAAATTAACTTTAAACTCCAGTGAAGTCAACAGAAAGACTGTCCCCAAAACAGATATTGACTGGGATTATCACTGCAAATTTGAAACATCTCTTCTAAAAAGCACAGAAGCCTCTCTTCTAAAAAGCCCACGTTGTGTGCCTACAAACAAGTTCTCCATGGAGCTCCTGTTTTATTAAAGACGACTCTTAGACAAAGGCCTGGCAGGACAATTGTCACTGTGAAGAAGATATCTAGTATGGCCTCGAGATTTACCTTCAGTATTTGACAAACAATTGATTTATAGAACTGGAAATAGATTATCCTAACATAACAATAGTTCCATGCAATGATCTATAAAACTAACACTGAAATATAACCTGGCAGCTGTCAATCAGATAGGAACTTGGAGGATATGTTCTTTGACATAATTCAATTTCAGATATCCCTGGATATTGTGGGGGTCAGTGAGGTCACTCACTGTTTAAATAATAGCTGTCTTACAAAAATCTCATGAAAATATGTTGCCATATGATTTGAACAGTGAAATTTCTATCCTGCTTTTTAAAAACACATAGAATCAAGGTTACAATTCTTTATTCTTTTAGAATCGAAAAAATTAAAAGATTATGCTTTTTATTTATTCAATTTCACAAAGAATATCATATTTAGTAATCTCTTTAGTCCTTTCTTAGGAAGCATGGAATTTCAATGTTACAAATCCTTATTCGTGAAAAAAAGTAAGATTTTTTAAATGTTTACCAAAATAAAATATGAGGGAGGACACATTTGATGGGTCCAGCCATGGGAACTTCCAGGAGCATCCCACTGAATCTTGTAATTGATTTCCATACCAGGTTCCCTCAGTTTGCTACAGACACCAGCTGCCTGTAGAGACACAGGGCATGAGGTGAGAGGAAGAAGCCTCAGCTATGAGAGCTCAGATTTGTCATGTCTCTGGGAATGCCTCTGTAGCTCCCTCCAGCATAACCATTTCTTCTGCAACAAAAATACAAATCCAGACCTCAGATCATTTGTTGTGCCTGGGGAAGAGAAAGGAGAATAAAATATATTTGCAGGAAATAGATGAAATGTTTTCAAGTCCAAGCTGAGTATTTATGTTACACCCAGCAGTGGAAGCCAAGTGCTTTTCAAATTGGGAAAGTGAATCATCACAAACATTTAGGGTTAAATCCGTATATTTCAAGTCAATGGTTGACAATGGATTTCTCTGCTAGTGCTAAATCAGGTGTTATGGTGCTGTGGCACTCTGGCAGAGAATTGGAGTATTAATCAAAGTATTTTGCACTCTGCTTCTCATTAAAATTTCCATGGGTTTTTGTGCAGCTGTATTGGAGGAGAGCAACAGAAGATCCCTCAAAGACATACAAATCTTCATGCCTGTATGTCACTGGGAGGTAAAAAGAAGTGAAAATATTAATATAGTCTGGATTTTTCCTATAAAATAGGAACATATAAAATATATCATGTTCTAGTTACTAAGAATCAATAAAGGTTTCTGCAGGGATGATAATATTTCCTTTCTACCAAAGCAAACTTTCTAAACCTGATAAGAGTGTGAGGGCTCAGGCTTTTTCTTATTATTTCTTTCCTTTTTCCCTGTAAGGAAACCTGAAGGATAAATTTTTTGAAATACTGCAGTTAGTCTACAAAAGGGTATATCGGATTTTTTTCAATATTTGGCACAAAGAATTTACTGCATGTCACTTCAAGGGTTGTTTCAGGGAATATTTAATTATGACAATAGTGTACTTTTAATTTTACCTTTCAAAATTTATAATTTACACAAAATGACAATTATTTTTATCATTTGGGGTTAATTTTGCAATGTAAACTTTCTAATTTTTGCTTAGGTTACATCTCCAGCATTATTAATACCTAGATGTACTAAAATTCTCTTCATTAGTAGCTTTGAAAAGACTTTAAATGGTGAAAATGTCTGGGGCAATGAAAGTTATACAAAAATAGACCAAACCACAGACACCAATTAGTACAAATTTCTTTTAAAACAGCACTAAAGAGATCTATTGCAAAAAAAAAGAGGAATTTCTCTAAATTCTTTTGAGCACTCTCATAGTTATTAGCATTTTCATAAAATTAACTTGCAGAAGGCTCTCCTAGTAAAATTAGAAATCTTTTTTTCTGTGGCAGCAAAGTCTATTAGAGATATTGATAAAATGAAAGACACTTCTGAGCTATTATTCAGCACTGCTAATAGCTTTCCATGTCTGAAGATTAGCTACAATGAAGTATCCATGAGCATTTCAAATCCAGCTCTGTGCTCACCACTCCAGATCAGGCTGTTCAAATACATTCATGAAGCAGATGAAGTGCTGGTAGATGGGCATGGGTTACACTGTACACAACACATGAAATTATCACCATTATTAGCAGGGTGTAAATATCTGAAGCAAAAATATGGATAACAAACTGCTTGTAACATCAGCAACTTTCATAGAATAGAGGGTCTCATGCATAATCCAGACACAAGCAATATTGACGCCTGCTTAACTGAAGGCAGGCCATTATTTTTCCCTCTCACCCTTCCAAAGGGATAAACCCCAGAAGGTTACAAGCCTATTTGTGCTGTCTGGGTTCCAAGTACATCAGGCACACACAGAAAAAGTGAATAAATCTGAGTTCTTATCTACCTCAATGTCCCTGTGAAAATCCACCAGTCTCTTCCAATGCATCACCTTTGCAAGCTGAACCAACCGTCTTCAGTGACAGTACTCCTAAAGTTTTAGTCCTAGGATTATTCTAGAATTACATATTTTTCTAAAGATGAAAATGAAGTTTCCTTCTTTCAGGCCTTCCCACCTTTCTCCTACAGATCCAGGGCTGAAAATGCAGAGCCATGAGCACAGCCCTTGTAGAGTCTGTGTGCAGGCTCTTTATTCCAGAACAAACTTCAGGGGTCCTTGTTAGTTCTGGGCTTGCCTTGCCCCACACACAAAGATCACCTGGAGAGAGCTATTCTATAAGAGCAATATTTCCTGATCTTCAAATTATAAGGCCCTTTTATCTTCCTGTTTAGGCAAACCACAATAATTCTCCTTTGTTGCTGCCTCAGAAACAAGGCAAAACTCCCATCAACCACTTCCTATCACTGCATATTAACCATGCCTCACACAGACCCAGTTTCACTCCAGCTTTCCTCCTATCTTTGATAAGAAAGGCTGATTCATTTTTCTTTTTTTGCCTGATCAGCCAGATTGTCCAGCACTGGGCTTTGCAAGGCTGCACCTACCTCTTGTAGCCACCATTTCACAAATTTCAGTATATTCAAACAACAGTGCAGAGCACAAATTATTCTGCAGCCACAAAACCCATGCAGAGTCTGGCTGCCTGTTAAGTTCTGGTCACCAAACCTCTTGCAACATCTCCAAATTCCTCAGTGTAAGTCCCTGCACGTGGTGTGCACATAACCTGCAGGCAGCCCTGGTGATACCTAGTCTGCCAGCTCCAAGCACACAACAGTGTCCATGATTTTCCCCTTTCTCTTTCCCCTTTAGGATGAGGATGGGAATCTCTGTGGAGAGGGAGGCAAAAGAACCTGGTCCCACCTGCTTTGCTGTCTCAGGGAAGTGACCATAAAAACTATTTCTACTTCATACTTTCATTGGGCTGTAATGAAAATGAAAGCTCATTCTAAATGATAAAACATCTGTAATTCCAACACTGAGCTTTTTAAAACTTCTGTTGCATTTCAAAAACCAGCACTTGGCCCATTCACTGCAAACTGTTGAAATACTTAAAAATCTTCGGGCCTACATTATTTGCTGTATATCCTGACAGTGTGGTAATCCCTAGATCTTATGTAATCAGATGAAATGGATGCAGTTGGTGTAGACTATTTCAAAACTATTTGAAATAACATTTCCATTTCTGAGAGAGCAGGGGAAATGCACAACTGAAAGGCCATTTATAGAAATGTGATTTCAGCTAAAATGGATGCAGCAAACCTCAGTGGGTAAAGGTAGTAATAACAATGCAGTATCTTCGCCAACAGCCAGATGCTGCTTAGAGAATTCTTTTTCTAAAGAAAAAGCCTTTTTGAATTGATAGGATGTCTTAATACTTGAGATGAAAGAGCATTTCAATGAGACAGAACCAATTTCAGTAATTATTAACTTCTTACAACTAGGGATAATATCTGGGTCAGGTCTTTTTTTTTTTTTTTTAATGTAGGCAATGCAAACATTTAAAAGTAGAAACAAACAGAATATTGTTACAGTCTTTCAAAATGCAGTAGAAAAGCAAGCTCCAGAAAGAGGTAGATCCACCAAGCAATGTGTTTATAACAGTTCAGACTCTTTCAACCTCACCTTACAAGGTCACTAAATTTGCTTTTGGTCATACATAATTATCCAATGACTCTTCCATGTCATTTTCCTTAAAACTGGTGAGGAAACTAAAGGTTTCTTCTCATTCCCTCTTCCACAAGCAGAACAAATGAGGAAATAGAAGTGTGACTTTTTAAATTTCAGTTTTCTCAGGCAAGTAGAGCATTTATCCTCCCTCCTCAGGGTAGAATAGGAATCACATGTGTACTGGAGTAAATGACTCATGATAGCAAGGGAGTAGAATAATCACCCATTTCCATTCCAGTGTCTGCTCCATCCCTTTTCTTTATGAACAGGGCAAATGAGGGAAGACATGGAAACCTCTGAAACTGCCACTACCATTCTGCAAGCATTCCTTTCCACAAGAGATGAACTGAAGGAAAACAAGGGCAGTATCAGAGATCTCTCCCTCTCTCTTTCCTTCACACACAACTGACTGGATTCTCCAAAATGTTTTCAATGCCAGCAATTGCTCTTTCAATAATAAACTGAAAAGACCCAGATTAAAGCTCCTGGTTTTCAGTTTACTGAAAATAAGGCATGAAATTAGAATATTTTATAGCTTTTGCATTGCAGGGCTTTTGTTAGAGCTCAGCATGAGGAAACAAGCAAAGCCATAACTTTGATTTGCGTGCACTGGCGAGTTTCCCAGCACAGTAGTAGAAACAGCAGGAGCTGGAACTTAAGACATGCAGCTAAGCATGCAGCCTCACCTGGGGAAGGGAAAGGAAAAAAGCCCAGAAAAAACAAAACCAACCAACCAACCAACAAAACAAAACAAAACAAAATTTAAAAACAGAACAAAGCAAAGCAAGACAACTTACTGTAGCAACATAGCAACACTAGGCAAAAGTTGGGTAGTTTGCTTCGTCAGTAACCAAGCTGTGAGAGTCCCACTCAGTGAAAGACCTTTAAGTTCTTAGGATATTACATTACTTTAATAAAAACAGACATTTAGTTTGTTTTAAATCCCTCTGTTAATGTCCTGAGCAAAAAAATTCAATAGGAGAAAACAATGCTATTGATTTTTTCCCCCCCATCTTTACAGCTAATGGCTCTAAATATAACCCTTAAATATTTGTTGGGGGTTTTTTTGTGATATGTCTTTACCTTCCAGTATGAACTGAAAGCCTTTAGCCTCGGTATGTAGGTGCTTAAAATGTCTAAATAATATAGTATGCATGAATCCCATTTTCAGGTCTGTACCCTAAGGATTCTTACTGGAAGACCAGAAAATTTCATTATTGAGACACTGCCAGATACTATGGCAATCTGCCTACTACACTGACTTTTGGTACTAAAGCACAGTTAAGGTTGTGCTGCAAAGTACAACAGAAAGGTTAATCTTGGTCTTTCTTTAATGCAGCAAGACTTCTTAGGAAAAAAGGTTTTTGTTGTTGCTTTTGGTTTGGTTTGGGGCTTTTGTTACAACTGGATCTGAGTTCTGTAAACAAAACCCCTCCCATTTTCTTAACTGCCCTTAAACAAAAAATAATACAACATTAACTTGGACCTTTTAAGTAAAGGGCCAGTTTTCAGGATGTTCAACAAACTTATCTCCCCCAGCCTCAAACAGTCTTCTTCAAAATGAGCTGAGATGGCCCTATAAGAAAAAAAAATATATATATAAGAATATAAGAAAAATAAATAATAATACAAAAAATACAAAATACAAATAATCTTTTTTGCAGAAGAAAGCATTTCCTTCCTTCCTATGATTTTGAATATCAGGGAATTAAACAGTGAAACAAAAAACTTCACAAAGTGAAGACTGCAAGAAAGCATCCTCACAGAAAAGACAATAATCACTGCCAGGAATAACATCTGGCCTATGTATCTCTAAATAGTATCTCTGCCTGGGTCCTGCACACAGGAGCTGCCACTGTCCTTGTCCTGAGCTCCATCCCGAGCTGTTGCAGGGCACAGGGAGGGAGCAGCTCAGCACAGCCCTTCCCAGACACAAAGTGATGCCACCTTTTACACTGCCACACACAGCACAGGCTCCTCTGGCCTACCTGGGCACATTCCTCCGCACAGAGCTTCATTCATGGGCATCTCTATCTCAACCCTGCCCACCTGTGTTTTAAATGGCAGGGGCCTCTGCATCTCAAATATTGTGGGAATGACAAAACTTTCCAGCTCCTGTTTTTACTACGTGCATTGCTGTAAAAACCCCACGCTTTGATGGAAGAGAGGTCTCACATCCTTCTGGGAAGTAGCACATCAGTTCTCAGGTCTTAAAAGGTATGCAGGTGAACTCAGGTGGGAACAGGGACATTATGGGACATTACTAAATCAGCAGTGCTATCCTGAATCCCAAGATATCCTAAGTTAGGGCACCAAATAAAAAGGCTATTACAGATTATTCTTGTGCACACAACCAGTTGTTACTTTTTCTGTATCAGCCTTTAACACCTACAAATCAAAAATCATTGAATAATCTGATAATTTGCATATACAAATTGTTGCTTACTTTAGCAATGCCCTAACATGCCACTATTCCTGTCTTAAAACAGTAATTAACTTCTCAACTACGTATTGCAAAGTTGCTGAGGCTGAGAAAGCAGTTTGTAAGCAAGCAGCAGAAGCAGCAGTAGCATTGGTTATACAACTCTGTTACACACAGGCTCATTTGCAGAACTACAAACAGTACCAGGAAGAATCTCTTGACTCTTCATTTAGGTTCAACTCTACTGGAGATGGAACACCAGCATGCCCCTGAAAATGTTGCATGGTAAAATTGTGACATCCATGGCCTGCCAGAGCAAGATGAACTGAGCCATGGCAGTGGAGGAAAGGGAGAAGAGGCAGGAATAATGAATTGCTGCTCTCAGTTCCCTGTGATCCATCCTGCTGCTCTGCTGTCTGAGCCTAATTTTCAATTGTGAAGCATTGGATCTGCACCCTGTGACCATGTGAGCTGCCTTTTTGATGCTATATAAATTCCACAGCTGTCCACAAGGTACTCACTACATCCAGACTTAAGTGAAAAACACTGGCACAAGGACTAAGGAACATTCCCAAAAGGTCACTCTCTAAACAGACACAGAGATAAGGAAAAAAGACAAATCAGACTTCCTGTGATCCCAGGTGGCACCTCAATTACAAGACTATCTTTCCTTGTGACTGCAACAAGCTTCTTTTGAAGGATTATATTTTTTGGCATACCTGCAAGTTTTCTGCAGTGAAATTAAATGGCAGTAGTCAGAGATATTTGTATTAAATTACTCAACCATTTTGAACACCTGTCACAATCTTGCTGCAGGTGTCAAAGGCACATATAATATAAAAATTTGTAATAAACAAGAAATTAATTTTCATTACTTTGACTTAGGATGTCTATCAAAAGGAATCTTTTACATTTACAGAAAGCATCTATAGCCCTGGCTGTGACACAGTGGCTTTTTGACCTGCTGTGCCTGAAAACCTCTGGGACCAAGTCCACAACTAGGCTCCCTGGGCCTGCTCACTCCAGCTGCAAGACACAGTGAGCATACAAATGAAAAACCTGCATTTTTATTTCCTGCAGGGATTAATAAATTTTACACAACACTGATACAGATGATAAATTGAGGATTTGACATATTTGTTGTGTCAGCCCTATTGTTTGGCAGCACACAGCTAAAAACAACCCTTAAGACTGCCGAGTAAGGCTAAGACTCAAAAGTTTGCTTTTAATTTTGGGTTTCACCTCTGAAAGTGGAGGAATTTAATGCCTTGGAAGGGTCAAGCCATTTGGTGGACATGAGCAGAGTTCAAGCCTACAATAAACCATGAATCCCATCAGGGAGCTGTGGCTGTCCTCCCTCACTAAGTACCTCTCCACAGACTGCAGCAAAGGATTCCCAGCTCTCAGGTGTGAGCCTTTGTACCCTGAACTTTTAGTGCATTGTCCAAACTGGTTTGAGGGGTGTTCCTTTTCTTCTGTAGCTACCCACAAAGAAAAGATTCCAAATTTAAGGTGCAGCTTAGTCAGGGCAGCATGCAGTTCACCTCTTCATCTTGTATGAATGACAATTATCAGGGCCTCATTACAGGTAAAGGCTTTTAACATTGCAGGTTTAGAACAGCTGGCCAGGAAAAATGATCAAGCAGCACAAGTTTTTCTCACAGCTCCCTGAGTCTCCCCTTCTTTCCTCCTTCTATCATTCTTCTACCTCGCAACTATTTTTCATGTTCTTATTTATAACCATATACCATTTTTCCTCTGCTCTTCACCACTGCAAAATTAAGTGCTCAGGGAGTCAAATTTCATGTATTTTAATTACATGATGTTCTGCTCTGCTGACTTGTTACATCAGAAAGGAAAAAATGAGGAATCTTCCTGTAAGAAGAATATGTTTAGACTAGGCCTGTTTCTGTGCTTCATAACCTGCATAAAATGTAGGCTGTGTAAAATTCTGTACAGGAACCTTTTTGCACAATATGATTCATAAACATGAATAATGTTAAGCAATAATGCTGATGTTGTTTTTGCTCCCGTCTGCAGACTAAGTAGTTTATTGTTAATACTGCTTTACCCCCAAGGAAAACATAATTCTTTTGTCATTTTCTTCCTACATATTTGTGTATGTTAAGTCAGATTCCTTGCATTATGTCATAACGTTGAGACAACTTTAAAAATTGTCACATGCAAACCTGAGGGAGCTGGAGGTGTTTATCCTGGAGAAAAGGATGATCACTCTCTACAACTGCCTGAAAGGAGGCTGTAGCCAGGAGGGGGTCAGTCTCTTTTCCAGAGTAATAAGCAGGAGGACATGCCCTCAAATTGTGCCAGGGAATATTTAGATTGGATAGTAGGAAAAATTTCTTCACAGAAAGGGTTGTCAAACACTGGAACAGGATGCCCAGGGAAGTGGCTCAATCCCCAACCCTGGAGGGGTTTAAAAGACATTCAGACTCTTGAGGACCTGGTTTAGTGGTGGACTTGGTAGTTTTACATTAATGGTTGGACTCAATGATCTTAGAGGTCTTTTCCAACAGAAATAATTCTGTGATATAGACAGACAGATAGATATAGATATTTATATATATCTATATACACACATAAAACACACTTGGAGTGTTTTCAGTAAAAGACTTTAAGAATTCAAAAAGCTGTTTTGCACAGATACTGGCAGCTACACTTTTGTCAAAAGTAAGGTCATCTTGAACTTTCTGAAAGAGATTCGATAAACATACCCAGATTTCAGGACTGTCATCTGTCAGACCCTGAAGTGCAGCCAGCACAGAACAATGCAGGGAACACCATAACATTTGTTTCATCATTTAATTCTATTTTTTTCAGTCCTGAAAAACATCAGTTTAGACAAGCAGAGAGAATGGATATCATAGCAAAGATGTAAAATATACATGTATATTGACATCAAATAAAAAGTTTTCCTAACTTATAACAAGTTGCATTATTTTTTTTTAATGGTTGAGCAAATAGACTTTAACTTTGATTGAGACAAAGCATCTGTCATGAAATTCACCCCTGTTTCAGCAATACATGCAAAGCAGCAGAATTATCCAGAACTTTGCTATGATTCACAATCACTTCCACTTAAAACATGGGATGAGTGCTGTTATGATAACCTCCCTCTCTCCCCCTTTCCAGCAATATGCCTTTAGCAGTAAGGTGTGTTCCCTACTGAAAGAACATTTCTGATGCCAGAAAGTAAGAAGTCCCAAGAGAAAGCAAAAGGGAACAAGATTCTCAAGAACAGGATGAGCCCATTTGATGCATACAGAGGATCTCAGTAAATAAAAACCAAGATTATTCCCTAGAAGCAGTGTCCTAAACTCTTTAGCCACAGGATCATGCTCCTTCGTCAGATCAAGTTGGTCTTTGTGCCAACTTGCAAGTTTAAGGTTTATATATCCTGTTCAAGACACAGCAGAGTGAAGTTAGAAACCAATCATCACCTCTAAAAACATAATAAAGAATAATAAATTATGAAATCTATTTGAGGTCAGGAGTTTATTACTAAGATGCCAACCAGGTAATATCCTAGGGAAAGGTATTTTCATGCCTGGTCACACTTAAGAACAAGTAATTTAATTTTTCCAGCATGAAAGCTGTACTTATTTAGTTCTGTTATCTCCCTAATCTTGCACTGCCCCGTGCTCTTTCTATGTATTTCACTGATATGAACAGCCAATTATTTAGCCTAATTTTTCAAACTTCTGAATTGAAACACATATGACAGCGAAATAGAAGCAGAAGGCATAAACAGAGCCTAGTCTAGATTAAATTAAGATTAGTCTTTCAGTCTACCTAAGTGACAAAAGCTGCATCACTCTGCAGGCTGCTGGCCTTGGGGTAGATTGCTCCGAGTCTCTCAGACTTTCATGTCCTGGAAGAAACCTCTCAGTGGTACCAAAAACACACAAGCTGCTGATGGCAGCAATTGAATCAAAGACAAATTTCTTCATTCTTTGGGCATCAAAGGAAGCAGACACACTGAACTTTGTGAGCTGCATTTATCAGAACTGTTACGTGTCAGGGAGGGTAAATATTCTCCATCTCTTCTGCTATCTCCATTCTTTGTTGGAAATGGAGTACTGAATAATTTTTTATCCAAGATACTTATCCAGGAAGGGAACTGCTGGCTCTTGATGCTAACAGTGTGATTTGTTCCTGAATTATTCACCAAAAAAAAAAAAAAAAAAAGAAAGAAAAAAAAAATCACAGTCGTTTTTCCTTTGTTTCTGATCAAGTTCTTACTGTCTTTTGATTGCAGTCCCCTACGGGTACTTACTTCTATGGAGCAAAGCACTCTTTTTCTTCTACCAAAATTGTATTGTGTAGTGTTTAGAGAGAGCTTTTGTCCTTAGTATCAGGAGGAAAAGAGAAGGTTTCATTTCATCTTTGTAGGATTGCCATGAAAAAAAAAAAAAGCCAAAAGGAAGAAAAAACATGACTGCAGAAAACCTGAAAAAGACAAAAGAAGTGGGACCTACCTCATCAGAGATATTTCATTGACCTTAGTGTACTTTTTACTATCATTTTACTGGCTGCTACAATTCCAGCAATACACCTTATTTTCCTTGGCAACTCTCTTGTTCTTATTCAATGAAGTTTAAAAACTTTGACTTGTTAATGAAAAAATAACTGCTAAAGGGCACACAGGATCTACTTTCTGTAAATTCTTTTTATTAGGCATAGAATCATTCATTTATACTTCAGATTTGCTGCTTGAGTGTACCATTGTATGTAAACCAGGTAAGCATGAATATTTCAATTGTGAAGTCATAAATTACTCAAAACTATTTTAAACTAAATTAAATCTCAATAGAAATGTCTATATTGGCACTTAGGGGTTTAAGAATCCTGTATTGTGCTGTTGGGTCTTTCAAGTAAAAATATACACTAAATTTTCAAAGCAACAATCATGGGGTTTTTATTTTAATTTGTTTTAGGTTTTATACAAGTCACTGTATTGGAATATATTTAAACACCTTATATACAAATGTGTCAGGGCATCTTTTCAAATCACATATTTTAAGTAATAAATAACATTACTGTATTTCATACATGTATTTCTTTTTTGAGAAACTGTGGTCTTAAGACTACATATAAAAAATGCTGACATAACACAGGATTCAGTGGGGTTTTCTCCCCAGACAAGGAGATTTCCAAGCTGTTGACAAAGAGTTCTTACCTAGTAATATGGGAAGAGAGGTAAAGAAGATGAACAAGACATAATTTACTCAGTATTGATTGAGAAATGTGGACAGATAAATCATTCCAGGCCTTTCAGATCCTTTCCAGAAATTTATGCATTTTCTGGAAAAACCTGCCTCCTCTTCAGAGTGCCAGAAAAATCATCATCCATTCAGGGTATTTTCTCAGCTTGCCCCATACAGTTCTCTCCTTCTCTGTCACCTTAGATTAATGGCATTCTTCTAAAGCCATCTTCCTTCAAATCTATTCAGTACTTCCCCTGTCTCCTACGTCAAAGTCTCCTTGGTAAGACTCCAAAGAGATAATCCATCTCTGCTGTGATTCCAACGGCCAGCTCCTTCCCCACGGCCTCCCAGCCAAGTGTACGGCAGAGCTCCTCAGCTGGAGCAGCAATTCTGGATCAGGAGGCACCTGCTCAGCCACCTCTGTCACAGCCAAGTATCCTCCTCTTTCCAGAGACCAAAGTCAATCCAAAATTTCAGTGTGCCGATTTAGAAGACAGACCTCTAATGCTGTTCGTGATAAAATTTAGGTGTTATGGATTAGGTTTGTTTTTGCAGTTATTTAGAAAAGCTCCTTTCAAATCAGGCTTTACCATTTCAAGAAATGAGCAGTTGTAATGATTATATGCCTCACAAACTGAAGAAGACATCTTTTTTTATTTTTTTCCATCAAGGATTTGATTTTCCATGTTTTGAATTTTATATCACAACTTGAAACAGTTTGACTACCACATAAGATATAGTTCTAAATGCTGGTGATTGAACTCAGGCCACATCCACCACAGTTTTGAATTCCATGTGCTTTTCATAAATATGGAAATATGTTATTGAATGAGCCATAAAGAAATGGCAATTTTAGATAATCATACATCTTGAGTCTCTGAAGAGTTTTTGTAAAAAGGAGAAGTATTGACAAGGATCAAGTATGGCTTTTTTATTCTGCCTCTCTCAAACATGCAGCATATCATTTTTATCAGCCATTCAATAAACTAAAAAATGTAGGGAAATGGTGGACTGTTGAAAAGATCATTTGTACTAAAATAATTCATCTCCTATTACAACTGTATGCTGCTTTCAACACATTGTAAGTTAGGCAGAAAAAATGGAAAAAAGTAATAATTTCTTACATTGTGCATGCAATGGTGTATGCAGGAGTTCACTGTCAGACACAAAAACATTTATTTTAAAAAAATTCAGTGACATAGTAGCACAGAAAAAGTACTCATATGCAAAATGCTTCTTTGACAGGGAAAACTATTGCCAATAATCCAGCACAGTGTAAATTCTCAATCATCCTGTTGAAATGCTTACCAACAGGGCATTCAAAATAGGCAGCTTACATTTTTTCCTGATTATTAGAAATGGGATTACAAACATCCCAGTGGGTGGAAAATGTTTGCATGTTCCACTTATAAAACTAAAAATCAGATAAGAAATTCAGAAGGGTACAGATTCCTAAACCCTCAAGGTTCTGGCTCTGCACAGAGTTTACATTCAGGCCCTTTCAAGCCAGATGCTTTGTAATATGTTTCAGTTTCCCAGCACTTTAAACCACTGATAAAAGCTGTAATATTACTGAAGAATTTGTCCATATGTTGAGGTATTTTTGCATCTAGAAAGGGACTTATAGACAGGCTTATTTTTGTTCACAGATTAATAGGCTTTGCTGAGTCAGGGCTACAATGGTATGATGAATAGAAAATACTTTGAAAGCTTCCAGTGTATTATCCAACAAGTCTTATTTAAGAGAACATAGCTAGAGTAAAGACTGTTATAAAAGTTAATTTCTGACATTTCAGTTCTATAAATTGATAATAGTCTTTTGTGTATTCTCTACAGTTCTTTAGAAACCTAGAGGGTGGCTGCCTGGATAGACAAAACATCTACCATTTTAATATAGTCAACTTTCCTTAGAAACCACATCCTTTTTATTTTTAAACACATTATGTGGCTTCTATTTACTATCAAGTCCACAGCCTGGTATGAGAAGAACAGCAGTCACAGTATTAAACACTCTTGAAAATAGGGCAGTTAATTTGATGAAGAAAAAATGTCATTCTACTGAATTTCATCTACAGCATATCCCATACAAATTCCAAGAGTAAATCACCAGAAAACAACTGAAATGGGTTTGCATGCAAATAGCCTAAAGCATTAATTCACAATTTTTTAAATGAGAATTAGAAATGCATCGCAACAATAGACAAAAGAGCCAATACTCCTAAACACAGAATTACCATTTTCCTTAGCATTATACTTGCCTGCCATGTTCAGATTAATTAGATCTTTATCTCAAGCAGATTCAAAGGATGTTAAATATGTAAATTAAATTTTCTGAAACAGGCCAACATAACCAAAGGCCTCAGCCACCCATTGTGTCAAATCAGAAAAGAGGGAAAAAGCAACCAAAGAAAAAGCAAGGCCCAATCAGTTACTAATGCTGGGAACAGAAAGCTGATACCTAAACCCACAGCGAGTTTTTGCAAATGCTGTTTCAGCTGTTATGTAGTCCTTGCTTCTGACTTCTCTGGTGGGGAAGTAGCTCTCAGAGCTCACCACTAAGAAGGGGCAGGTGCTCTGTACTATGGAACTCTACCAGCAAATTCCAAAATCCTAAACACTGTTTGAGTGGAAGGTCAACAAAACTGAGGAAATTAAGTCTGACTCTTTTGTATAAAGAAAATGTGTCCTTTAAGCCTCAGTCATATCCCCAAACTTACTCTTTTGTCCTTTGCTGCTTAATTCAGGTGCTACTGCAGGAACGGATTGTTCTTGATTCTGTGCAGCTCCTCCTTACCTGAGCAGTCTCTGCTCCTCCCAAAGGCACACACAGCTGAGTTTGGAAAGGCAGTAGTGGGCATTTTGGAGCTGCAAAATGCTTCCTTTGAGCAAGGAGAGGATGCATAAACCTCTTCTGTATCCTTCAGCCATTGCTGGAAGCACCCTACTGGGAGAATGCATTCACTCGCTCCTAAGGCACCAGCAGCAAACAAAGTCTGGCACCCACAGGGACTGCACAGACTGGACAGGTAGCTCTGCGTGTCCAGCAATTACAAGTGCATTCAGGTCCATCACCACATATGCAACTAGGATTTCTAAGCAATATTTTTTCAAATTAGATAATTACTAAAAATAAAATTTTCCAATTCTTTGGAAAGTATTTTCAATTTGCTGGGAAGAATTTTCCTTCCTAAAGAGAACAGATTTGCCGAGGTCTCAGTAAATTCCTCCCAACCTAAATTTACCAACACTGAAATGATGCAACGAAGAGTTTAGCTTTGCAGCCATTTAAAAACAATACATTGTTAATAATCATTATTGAAGATCTCAGGGCTCAACATTTTAGCATTGTGCTATAGGTTTACTTTGAAAAATGCAACTTAACACCCAGTCCAGAGTCACCATTTCCCACCACACACCAGACTCCACCTTTTCTCCTCTTCTGATGATACAGGTGAATTCATGCAGTGAGCTAATCAATAAAATAATCCATTATAAATAGTGCCTGCACCTACACTTGGAGGGGAAATCATTAAATTCTGTGAAACAAAACATTTCTAGAAGATGAGAAGGAAAAACACTGTTCACAGGACACAGAAGGTGTATCCTTTCCTAAGCTATTTAGAATAACAGGAGCAGCACCCACAGCAGGCTGAATGTCCAATGAAGATGCCCATAGATGGGCACATTTTATGTTGCACTAACACAGTTCAGGAGCACTGGCTTGCTCAGATCACTTCTTGGTGTTTTGGCTAAGGTCAAGCATAGTTTAATTGCAGCACCTCAGCTCAGGGATGGTACTTTCATAATCTATATATTCCTAGATGAATGGAAGAATCTTCTGCTGGTGACCTCAGTAATTCTCACCTCTAATACAAGTATTTTACCCAGCTATCAATCTATTCAGATTTCCCCAGGAGTAAGTAATGGATAGGAGGAAACAGTCCTTTATACAGAATGTGCTTGTTTCCAGCTAAGTTGAAGAACCAAATATTTATAAAATGCACTAGACAAAGATCTTGTGCTATATGAGGAAAATCTAACATGTCTTGCTGGTATTCCGTCCTCTAATAAATCCTTCTAAAGTTATAAACAGCTTTTACACTTTAAATTGACCATATATGAAATTGTCACCTCAGCAATAAAATGTAACTTCTTGTGGGGAGAAAAAAGAATTGATTATACTGCAGTGCAATAGTTTGAAACATGTTCTGTGAAGACATGAAATAGCTGTACAAGAAAGCAGGACTAAGTGTCAGAGTGCTTTAGTTTCAAGACCTCATTCAGTGCAGGAATAATGACAGAACTCACTGGGGCTGAAAAACAAAGGCTCAAGATCCAGATCTAGTAAATCTCTTACACAGAAAAACAGGGGGAAAATATTTCTAGATACAACATCCGAAGTTAGAATTTAACAGAACAGTACAGAGCAGTGTAAAATATCTCTTACTAGAATTCAGACTGTCAGCATAGAGTTTTATGGATGACCACCACAAGTATCAGCATCAGAAAATCCAGAGTTTCACTAATTGGCATGTAAAAAGTTAAGAGATATAAAAATTACTGTAATTTTGAGTTAGTGAAAAGCTGCATTTCAGTAAGGAACCTTGGAAACATGGCTGGGGGTAAAACTGGAGGAAACTGAGAAGTTATACTCTCATCCTAACAGAAGTTATAGCAGCACAGAAAATAGTGTAAAATACAGCTGCTGCTCCCTGGATGGAATGGGGTTGGAATGTTCCACGATGATTCCCCATAAAACTGTAAGTACCTGATAAGAGGGAGGGAACAGAGGAGTGGAGACACCCTGGCCAGGCTCTGTTGGAAATCCTTGCAGGAGGGGAACTCAATGGTACTTTGCAGGTGATAAACCCCATACCTTCTATCAACCAGAGAGAGCTGTTGGTTGCTGACCAACAGCTGTGATGAAATCATTCTCCTCAGAGGAGATTGGTTCGTTATAGCATAATTGTAATATTAACACACATACACCCTCCCAAAGGTACACACCTCCAAGGTGTCACCACCCCTCCCTGGACCTGTGCTCTAGATTTTATTGACTGTACCTTTAAAACCAAAGTGAGAGAATTTTACACCAATCAGCAACACAGGCATAGATGACTAGAGTCACTCAAGCTCCACCTAAACATATAGTATAGAAGTAAGTCAAGAATGGGAGAAAAGTTAGGGAAGATAGCACTGTAAATACTGGGATCAGACAACAGCCTGCCTTCTCCCTGTGGGGACTCCTGCTGAGTAAGCACTGCACTCTGTGCACGCCTTTACTGGGGACTAGAGCCTCTCTGTGTATGGCTTTGAATACATTTTTGCAGTCAGATACTATCACCAGCAATCCTCGAACCTTAACCTGGCACAATTTGATGTTAAACACTGTTCTTCCCTAAATGTGAGTGAGAGTCCTTCACAGGCACCGTCAGCAGGGAACATGCTGAATAAAGACTCACTGAGGGGTCTCAAAGTGGGAAGATCCACTGAGGGGTCTCCCTTGTGCTGTTGTGTGTCCCTGACAAAGGCAGTTGAACCACCCCATGATCCAGCAGAACTGGTCAGTGAAGGGTCCCTGTAGTGGGACACTGACAGGCTGGTCAGGCACAAAGGTCTCGACCTTCCTGGGGCTCTGACAGACAAATCAAACACTAAGGGTTAAGGAAATCTCCACTTTTCACATGACTGAATCGTAACAACTTCATTACAAATCTGAGACTGTTCAAATGTCTCATATTTCTAATAATTGCTACCAATAATATAGTACAAATGCCTAACGAGTGATAAAATGATATTTAACTTGTAGAAAAATAGACCAGTTATTTGCAAATAAAAATAAATCAGTCTTACAGAAGAAAGAAAATAATTACAATCTAGTTGCACCTGGATTGTAACTGCTGGATTTTGTGAAATGTGCTTCAAAAATCTACGTTTATATTCAATAGGTTTTGAATCCTCTTCTGTATTCTGAACATTTCAAAAGGAATGGGGAAGAGAAAGCCGGTGGGTTAGGATGTTTGTCTGAGAGATGAATGTCTAAATCATCTTGACTGAGAGAGGAATTTACTAGTAAAGTCTTGAAAATGAGTGTAACTTTATTTTCCTTTGCCTTGCATGTTTTGGCATCATAGAACTCCACCTCATCAGAGTGAAGAATTTTCTACTCTTCTCATGCAAACATAAGTTGTTCCATTCTCAGAAAAGCTCTCCAAAGTCTGTTTTTCAGCCTACAGACCATTATATCTTATTGAAGCTTCTAATAACAAGAGGAAAGAAGAAAACTAATTGCATTCAATTTATTTCTAGTTTATTTTAAGGCAGGACAGTTGCTGATTTTTATGCAGTAATATTTATTAAATATAGTCAATAGCATTTTCATTACTCTATCAACAAGATGAATTCCAGGGAATATTCAATGGTGGGCAAAAGCAATGCTACATGTTCTCTTATAGCCAACAATATCCAGCTCTGTAAATTGTCCTTTATTGCAGCTATTACTGGATTATGGAAATCTTATTACTAATTGATTATTAACTCAGAATAATGTAATATGTTTCCAGAGAATGCCAAGCAGCTCACAAACACAATGCTAAATCAAGACTCATTCCTTACCTGTTTCATTCATCATATTCAATTCCCACTATGCCAAATGCAAAAGGCTAAACTGGATTCTTTCTAGCAGTAGAAGAGACTAAATAAATCCATTTAAGAGTAAATAAAAAGAACTGGAAAACAGAAAACAAGTCACAATTTTAAAGTAGAACAGGTAGGAGAATGCAAACATTTACAGACTTTTTTTTCAGCTAGCCTCCACTCCTTTTCAGTAGCAGGGGTTGTTTTTATCTAAGTCTGATTTTATTCTTTCAAGCAATTGGGGTCGTTAAAATATATGTTAATATGCAGCACATTACCCTGGAGTTTTCTTGATCAATCCCTACATATTAAGGGAAAAACTTCAGGGGAAAGTTTATTTCCCTATCCTGAGTTTGAACATAGGCTACTCTAAAATTGGTGTGAATCTAAAAAACCCGAGGGTAAGGATATGAATACTGGAAATCATTTTATAGTCAAAGGAGATTCTCTTTGAGCACCTTTTGAATCTGGGTAGCACAGCTTTTAGTTCTTGATGGTTTTTTTCCCTGCATCCTCCTTGATGTTGGTGAAATTATGTGTAATTAGCCAGGGTCGACTCAGCACAAGAGAAAAAGGCATCAAACTAACAGATTACAGCAGTCAGCTAAGGTCAGTGCATCTATATTGATCCTCTGATGTTTGCCCTAGATACCTGCTCTTTTGCCAAAGACACAGTCTCAGTTAAGGAATAATGGTTTTCTTGGACTGCACAATGATTTCTAGTATTCATAAATTCAACTCTTTCCCACCCCAGCACCTGTCAAAGCACACTTTTATAACACCTCCTTATCAAAAAAAACCTACTTTGAAAATTAAGTTCAAAAAGGAATAATTCAATGTTTTCTAACCAGCTTTACACATACCAGCATGAATAAAACAGGAGTATATGGTAGAGCCAATATTGCTCCCAAATATGTAAGGACAACAAATATGTTTAGAAATATCTATTATACAGTCATTCAAATTTAAGTTTATAAATTGAAGCTCTGGGCTGTCCTACCTTCAAAAGAACAAGGGTAGGAAGGTTTCTACCCCGACCTTGACATAGTGCTCTACAAACTCTACTACCACTTCCAGGTAATTGCTCTCCAGTATGGTTCACAAAGCGGTTTATTTTGGGGGATAGAATGACAACCACATAAGTAACCTGAATCACTTTGTAAGAACCTGGTTCAGGAGAGACTGTAAGGAATTTTACATAGCAAATCTGAGAAAAAGGCACAATATTGAGCAGTTGAGGACGCGTCTTCTTCATGTAACTGAGTCGCAAAGTGACTTTAGTCCTTTAGGCACTAAATTTTCACAAGGAGGTAGAAGTGGACAGTCTGGAAAGATGTATATGTCCAAAGTAACTTCACCTCAACTCTTCAATGATATGTGACAATTGTTTAATAAATTCCTTTTCCTGCTCAGGGATAAAAGGGAATGGTCTTTATTTGAAAAGTTCCTAGTGAAAAAGGACAGAAAAATAATAGACAGATTTTTCTCCCATGAACAATGTAGATGACTCAATTGTTAAAAAATTACAAGGTAATAAACTATCTTCTACTTGAAATGAAGGACATCTGAATTCTTGGAAAGACTGAGTCCCTTAAGCTGAAATAAACTCCTTGTAAGTACAGCCTCATGTATGAACATTAAATAAGTCAGCTACTCCTGTAGATGTAAGTGCAGTTTAAGTTGATACTATGTTTTGCCAAATTTTATGCACTGACAGTAAGTTCATAAAGGTCAATTTCAGCCAGGAGAAATCTAATTCTCCAGGATCCCCTAAGGTTAATTTGGAACATCGAGAGTTGGCCTCCAACTTTGAATTGCTCTCACACTAATGAGCTAGAGAGACAGAGACTGAATGAGTGAGAGGCTTGAAAAATTCATATTGTGTGCAGCAGCAGAATAGTCCACAAAGAGCTGCAGAATACTGACCTAACTTAGGGCAATACTTTGCAAATGGATCTGTTTGCAGCATGTGCAGATGTCCAGACTGGATTTCATCTGGGTAACTTGAATGCCATTAACAAACTCGCAGCAACACAGGCTTTAGCACAAAGAGACAAGTACAACTGCAAAGCTTAACAACTCATCAAGGAGCCTAATTAGATCAAGTGGTTAATCCCCACATCTGTCTACAGATGACTGACAAGAAAGGCTAAGCTTTGCGAGAACTTGAAGCAAGTTCCTAAGCTAGGGTCTCCGCATTCTTAATAAATCCATAACAGTAGTCCCATACCCATACACAGATGTAAAACAGCCTCAGAATTGTGTCCTTTGCACAGAAAAATGAAGTTGCAGCAGTCTTCTGCTGTAGGGACACAACAAAATGACTCAGCTGCCTCTCTAAGCCTCAAGAGCTGATTAATTCTCTTAGATAAGCTCTCAAGTCTGTCTAAAGTACTAAATTAGGTTCAATACAAATGATGATGTAGGGGCCTCTAGCCACACTGAAATGATGTCAGGCAGGTCTTTATCCTTACTGAATATGACTTGAAATTTATACATCAGAAATTAGAATTGATATTCCATTTTCTGAAGGATGCAAAGGAGAGAAAAGTAAGAAATTTAAGCTGTAGGAAAGGCTTTGATTTCCTACAATGTCCCAAAAAGTGAAAGAGGTATCTTCTGTGTCAGTGTGTGCTCCGTGCACTACACACAGGACTGGAACTTGGCGGATCAGCTCACACAGAGCCAGCTTAGGCTTCTTTGGCTAATGAGGGTGGAAGGGATCATGGCAAAGCAAGAGTGTTAAAGGTATGTTCTCACAGGATTTCATTTTACACCGCTATGATACGCGATCCCTCAGAACACTGGATTGTGGGCTAATGCTTTGCTTCATAAGCCAGGCTGTCAGTATAAATTATCAAACACCAAGTACAGCAAACCCACTGATGATCTTGTCTGGTAACTTTTGGCGGAATCCAGAAACATGGGGACATCTACACCATGGTAAAGTTTTTTCCCATTTGTGAATGGTGACTTCTCCACCTTAGGAGCCTACATATTCATGCAAATTCTTGGAGAGAGTACATAATTTCTGAAAGCTAGACAAGGCATGGAAGTGATACATAGTGCATATTTTTAATTTCATATTTCATCTTTCTGCACTTTTAACCTAGAGAGTTATGGGATACTGCAAAGGTCTACATTAATACTAAGTTTGCAGGTTATTTTGGTAAGTAGTTCGTGCTTTTATGGTCAAATAAATAACAATAAAGAGAAGCTATTTAATAAAGCATTGTGGTTTACACAACAAATTATGAGTACCTTTTTCTGAGTTCATGCCTATTTAGAATATGAAAAGTAACAAGTGCTTTAGAGCTATCTTTCAGCAGATTTGACAATTTTAGTGTATGATATTTTACAGGCACTAACAGCAAGCAGAAAAAAACCAAATATATTTTAGCACTACCTGAAAATAGAATTCTTCCATTCTATCTTTATGCAAAATTCAACATATTAAACACTAGAACTTTATTTAACAGAAAGGCATTTCACAATCTCAAGTCCAATAATAGCAGTATACTTACTGTGAAAAGCCTTTCTTTTACCTTTTGAGGATCCCTGGAATATAAGGATAGTCTGTCTGCTTGTTAATCTTTGCATGTTTGTACTGAACTGTGAATTGAATTGAAAGAGCATGAATCCCCATAAGCAAATAGTCTGAAAATATAGAACTTTTCTTTTTTCCTAAAACACATAGTGATACAGCATTTTATTTATCGTGGAACTTGTCAAAACATTGGAGTTATGCTAAGAGTAAAGCAAAAGATAAACATTCAAAACAACATTCAATATTACAGACAAACTTTGGCACAGTCCCACAGCCCATGGCAGAGCATCCACTCTACCTGCCTTAAGGTCTGCTCAACGAGGGTCACCCAGTTTCTCTTCCACAGTACAAAAAGCCAAATGGCCGTTTCTAAAGACAATGCACTTCACCTACCTTAAAAAGGGATTGATCGCTTCCTCACAGTTTTTTACTGACTTAAAGGAAGCTTAAGCAACTTGCCTGGATTAGACACTGACAGCTACAGTAGATAAATCACACCAGCAGTTTTCTGTACGATGGGGAAAATCATAAATTGCTTGAAAACCCTGGCCTAAAAACTATCTTCCCAAGGACTACACAACTTCACACAGTAGCTCGAACAATTGGCCAATTCAAACCCAACTTCTCACTTGGGTAAACATTCAAACCTGCTCATCATTTAAACATGTTTGCTGTGACTGGTTCTTTGGCCTTAGCCACTGTGGCTGGGTATGTTAATCCTTTGAGTGTGAGAAATTCCCTTCATTTCAGTTTCCATTCTATATTGTCAAGACGGGACAATAGCATAGACTCTTCTACATTATCAGGAATTCACAATTCCCCCCCCCACACACACACAAAAAATCCCAAAATGAGACAATAATAAAGATTGAGAGAAATCCCAGTCTGGTACTCCATCTAATCTATCAAAGTCTGTATAAATACCTACAGGTACAAAACTGGTGTTACTTTTTAAGTAGAAGAACATGGGCAGCATAATTTGGTGTGCAAAGGAAAGGGAAACGTCCAGATTTCGCTGGCGTTTCCCACATTTTATTGACAAATACACTGGATCATGAAGATATTTTGCCTCACAAAAGAAATAGCACGAGCCAAATGGGATCAAATCCACAGGACTCTGGAATGGTGTTAATGGACTTAAAAACATAAGAAAGTTGCCTAACAAATAAAAAAACCTACAGGCTCAGAAAGAATGCAATACTAAAGCTGAATGAAGGCCAGTACAGCCAAAATATCCCACTGGTGGCTAAAGAACCTTAATCATGGAATTCAGCATTAACAAACACAGAAGCACTCATTGGAGTTCTGCTCAAATACACAGCACTAAAACTGGACAAGTTCCGACCTTCCTCCTGTTAGAATTTGTTCATCCCTAATTGAAACACTTAATTCTTTTTTTTTTTTCCTTCCTATTAAAGGGAAACCATTTGTCAAAGATGAATTTTGAGAAATTCAAAGAACCATTTGTCATTGGGATGAAATTCCTTTCCAAAAAAGCCCAAAAGACAACCTTCCTCCCTCCAAAAACACTTTTTTCTGACCTTCACAAAGGTAGCTTGAATGAAGGAGATGAAGTAATTGCAACCCTTACAGAAAGTAATAATATAAACCTTAACAGCAATCCAGTTTATTCATACAAGTCCTTCCTCTAATTGTTCTCCAGCATGGCCTTGGATTATATCCAACTGAAAGCTGAATTAAATACATATATTATTGGCATCACTACATAACAAATAGTGTGGAAAAGATGTGCAGTTTCTGCTTTATATCTGAAACTAATGCAAACCAATTAGAATCTTTTAATTATGGTTGAGCAAACCTGAACACACACAAGTAAGCATTATTATTCAATTTGGTCCCCTTCTCGCCCCGTTGATGCTCATTTAAATTTCAAAAAGATCTATTCTTCCCCAAAGTCTACGTTGCATGCCCAAATAAAGTTTAAAAAAAAAACCAAACCAAGCCAAACAACCTGGAAACCTCCAAAACCCACAGAAGTCCCCAACTATTCACAAGTCAAAGTAATCATTCACCCACCCAATGGTCTTTCTGGCCACCTTTTGATGAGCTTTGGGCCCAGGAATAGATTCCATGAGGTAAGTGTCCAAGAGCAAGATCTAAACATGGATCACACTTAGCCCAGTCACTGTACTGGATTTGGTAACAGGTTTGAAGGGAAATTTTTGTGTCCTGTGACAGAACATTATGGTTTTATGCTGGTTCCCAGTTGATGTGCCAATTAGGACCTTAGATCACTGCAAATCAGAACACAAGATCCTCTTCTTTCCATACCCACACACAGTGCTCAGAAGTGCCCATTTGACTTTCCAGTTCCAACCTCCCTGCCATGGACAGGGACATTGTCTACTAGAAGACCTTTAAAGTCCTTTGCAACCCAAACCATTCTATCCCTCTATGATTTATAGTGGTTTACTTCTCTGCAGGGCAATACAGGATCCAGAAGAGAGTTTTTAATGGAGCAGCAGCAGAATAAGATTTTTGCTATGCAGAGCAATATCCTGAAACCTCTGAGAATGCAGCCTTTAGGGATGGACTCTAAAAAAGATAACTTTCCAACCTAGGAAAAATAAAAAAGCACATAACATCATCATCCTTAAATAATATTATGAGGATATGCTCCATAATATCACAAATTGCTATGCATAGTCCCAGATGTCATAGACATTCAAAACATTATTGTATTATGCCTAAATTTCAAAATTAAAAATGTCATGGGGAAAGCTATAACTGCTTCACAATACAGTGAAGTCTGTGATAATATTTTATGATTAACAGAGTAGTACAGTTGTCATCTCTCTAAAATAAGAGATCCAGAAATCCTTAAATTTGCTATGATTTTTGTTAAAAGGTAAATTTAAATATGCATCTGAGTAGTAGTTACATAATGGCAACAAGCAAAATAGTACCAGACTCAATTTTTACCCATTACACAAAAATCAGTGAGTTCACCTAACTGTGCTTCTGCACAAAAATAACTGTGTGGTCAAGGGTATTACAGAAAAAGGATTTAAAAAATTATGTTTTGGCAAAATCACTATACATTCTTGTAAAGTTTTGTTCTATTTTAAATAACTACAGAAATTTATGTAGCCTCTTTAGTTAGTCCAGCTTTCAGGCCACAGAGTGCCTCTTTTAATAACCCAGTGACAGAATAAGATTTATGATCCTACAAATGGATTCAAAGAGATTTGTTTTAACAAGCAGATCCACTGGGAAGTAATCAAAAGTATCTCATCTCTAACATTTAGTGATGTAAGCTTCATGCCTTGTATCCAGAGGCCATAAAACATCCCTAAACCCACTGGGGAACAGTGACAAGAACAGTGTGTCAAGACACCCTCGTACTTCTGTCAGTCATGACTGTCTGCACCACAAAAAAAGCATTTACACCCACATTTCCTTGCTAAACTGTCAAAGATTGCCCTAAGAATACTTTATTTAAAATATTTTATTAGAAAGTCATCAATTAATGAAGTTAAACTTTATGCTCAGGGACAGGTAGAGAAGTTCTTTTAACATTATCGATGTGGAGACCAACAGTTAATGCTGTAGCAAATAATTCCAACACACATAGTCATGTTTTCTTCCTGTTGGAAGGAATTAAAGACCATTGTACTATCGTGAGTCAATCTATCTCCTGGTACTCTGCCTGCATTATTCCAGCTATCAGCTACTGATCTGATGCCTGGCTGAATCCAACACATCCTGCACAACCATCAGCAGAAACGAAGGTTTGATTTTCGAGGGCACTTGAACTTGTAGCTCTGCTGTTGTCAGAGACTAGAAGCACTTCTTTATGTTAGCCAACTGCACAGGGGAGCTGCAGATCACAAATTCCATTGGAAAGAAATATATTAAAAATTATGACCAGCGAGGAAAGTTTTGTAGTCTATGACTGCAGTGTATCACACCTGGTCTCAAAATAAACCTCAGCAGAATGTCAGCTACACTCCATCAGCTAAAATGGAACTGGATTCTTGCAGTGTTCCAGCACACAACCCATTCTTACAAACGTGGCTGATGCAAAAGGTAAACTCACATTTGCACTGTTAATTAACTGCTAATTAAGAGTTCAGATGAGCACTAAATTATTCAAATATTTTAGCAATTTAAACAGTTGCAGTGGTCAGGGTAGACTGCTCAAATGCAGCAGAAACAAAGGAAAGGATGGTTCTGACTTCTCCAGTGACAAGAACACTCTTAATGACTTCTTGCCTTCTCGTATCTCCCCATCTCATCCTACCATTAAGCAGGGCTTCTCTTTGGAATTGTGCTTCAGTGTTTTGTGCTCAGAAGAGTTTGCATCTTTTTTGCTTGGAGCAATCAAGAACAAATAAGACTCAAGTTACGGAGCTATGTAACATAACTTTATACTCCCTTTATACCTGTTTAGAGATTATCTAACTAAGGCAATAAAATACCACTTAATCCTAAAAAAAATATTTTTCCTATGTATAGAAACATTTGTTACCTAAATATCTGTTAGTTTAACTGTAAAATGTGATAAAACTGCAATGAAAAAGATTATATAGCTTTATATACACTCTGAACTTTATAAAGGCAATGTATTTTAATCTGAGTGAAAGGAATTGTTCAGCAGAGCATTACCTGTGTATTTACATCCAATCTGTTTGTAGCTATGGAGTGCATATTTATTAGAGATGTCAAATAGAAAGCAATTAACCTCATCAGTGATGAAAATTACTTATGAACTAGGGAATACCAAAGGAAATGGTAGATTCTACAGGTTATTAGTCAAAAGCAAAATGCAAAGGCATTAACACAAAATTTCTAAATAATATAGCTCACTCAATACATGTTAAAGGAAATATAAATGCTATATTTTTCATGTCCTGTTTACATAGGTCATACACTCCACTAGATATGCACTTCATATTTCAAAAAGACCAAGGATAACTAGGCTGTCACTGATAGTAATACTCATCAGAAATAATTGAATGTCAGAAAACTAAAAAAGTGTAAGGAAATCACAGTGAAAATGCATTTGACACAGTAAACTATATGCTTATTTTTAACTATGACAATATGGTAATAAAATAGAGTACTTGATCATATGACAGCAGTATCACCTAACTCATGAATAAAACAAGATGCAAGGCTTATATATTCTTTCAAACCTTAAATAAACACCTATATCACAATTTTTTCATTTTTTTTATTTTATAAATAAACAAATACACAAAAACAAGTTGTAGTAGTTTTATTTGCAGAGGAAAAACGCACAATGCAAAGAGCCATATCTGGCTATTTCAGAATAATTTCTATTATTATCTATTATTATTATTAGTTGGCAAATGTGACACCAATCTACAAGAAAGGCCAGCAGGAGAATTTGAGAAACTTCAGGTCTGTCAGCCTGATCTCAGTACTGGGAACAGCGTTTCCCACAGCTTTCTCCTGGAGAAACTGGAAACTGATTGCTCACAGCTGTACTAGGGAAGATTTAGACTGGATATTAGGAAAAATTTCTTCACTGAAAGGGTTATCAAGCATTTAAACAGGCTGCCCAGGGTAGTGGTTGAAGCAGCATCCCTGGATATATTTAAAAGGCATAAATGTGATGCTTAGGGACATGGTTTAGTGGTGGACTTGGCAGGATTTCAGAGGTGCAAAGTCAAAACAAAAGATGAGAACAGACACGAGTTAAACCAGCAATATTCTGATTAGATACTAGGAAAAAACTTTCAGTGCTGGAACATCGAAACGGTGGACATCTCAGAGATGTCATGCAATCTCCATCCCTGGAAATAACAAAAACACATCTCTGCATGACTCTAAGCAACCAAATCAAAATTGTAAGTTTGAATTAACTTCAATGTTGGCTCTGCTTTAAGCAAGAGGTGAGACCAACCACATCCCAAAGGTCCTTCAGTCCAGTTATTATCTAGCTCTATTCTATCTAAATGACTTGATTTGTTACAAATGTTAGTAATTTAGTGGATTTATTTTTTATGCACACGTAGAACTTATTTCTGGAGCTTTAAGTTACACAAAACCACATACATGAGGAAAATAAAAAAATATCAGAGAGGCAATCCCCCAACCCTACCCTTGGCATAGTTTTTTTGGGAGTTTGTTTTTCCTTCTTTCACTTTGGCTTTTAAGTAATATAAAAGCCAAGAAGATCACTGTGACTATTCCATGGTTGAATACTCCACTGAAGTAACAACTGCAAATGTTTTTTTGTATCCTTTTGGTTATTTTTTCTGATATTTCTGACAGAAAGCCCAGTAGTTAACTATTGATCCTTCCAAGACTGTTTCTTGACAGGCTTAAGGAATTTCTCTGCAAACCCCCTCAATACCGGGATTACTGACAGACTTTGAGTTACGTGGTTTACAGTTGTCAGGATTTCATCCCTGCCTCGAAATACTCTTCTCATCAAAAGTTCTATGCTAAAAATTAAAACTCCCTGGTCTCAGACAGATGACATCTCTGACATCTAACAGAAAACATCCTATTTTCTCACCAAGTTCCTGATAAATTCTCCTCCTGATCCCAGAAAAGTAATTTTCAACTAGGTAACAGACACAGCACTTACATCCTAGAGCTCTGCAAACCAAAATTTTCCTCTACTAGCATTCAATGATCTCCTCAGATTCTGAAAATGCAAGAGAGTTCAGAACAAATCTCCTCAGATTCTGAAAATGCAAGAGAGTTCAGAACAAAGTGATTTGTATCTCTCACATACAAGTTTGAGGACTGCCCCACCTTCCAGGCAGAACACAGTTTCTCACTAACATTGCACCATCTAGATGAGCTGCAAAAGTTACCTTTCTAGTTAAAGAGAGTAAAAGAAAGAGTAGTAAGGCAGTTAACAGAATTTCCAGAGCTATCTCCAGCAGCAAACAATACAGTGGCAAGATACAGAGTTTGAAACATGCTCATCATGTATTGCAGAAATAAAATCCCTTGTCTAGGAAAGTCAGAGCCATCAACAGAAGCTATTTAGATCAAAAAGAAAGAAGAAATCATTCTGATTAGGAGCTATATACAAATGAGAATGATGCAAAAGAGGAGGATTCATCAATTCAGGGTGGTTCAATCAAAGACTGAAAATAGATATTTCAGCAAATGAAAGGCAAATCAAGAGATTTTTACACATTACAAAGAAAAAGTACCTAGTCCTGAAAGTTCTGCTCCAGCCCATTTAAAATGGTGGACCAGAATAATCGAATGTACTCCTGCAAATAATTCTGACATTGAAAATGATGGTTTTGCTCCAAAATAAGAACTGATTGATAAAAGAAACTTCAACATTCTCTATTTTTAGTTTCAAATACCTCACCAAATGTATGCTGTATTATTTAAAGTTAAAAAAAATAAAATTCAAAAGATACCACAATCCCATTTTGGTGATGTTCAAAAAAACATCTGTAGTTTCATTGACTACAAGGAATCCACATGGGAAGTACAGCTCTGCTCCTGCTCAGGGAATTTCTTGTCCTTTGTGGTTTTGCATCTTAATCACTAAAACAAATAACTACAGATTCCCCCACCTTTAGTACTTAAGCTGAAAATTACAGCCTCTGCTCGTTCGAATGTCTCGTCAAAAGTGAATTACCTTTTGCATAACATGTGCTGCAATCATTTTCCTGCTGCAAAGATCTATGGCTTAAATGAAAGTGCACCCTTTGCATCAAAATTTCCAAGACTTACAAACAATCTGTTTAGGCTACATCACTGCCAGGCAATCTCAGAAAAAAATATACTGGACTTGAAATAGTAAGACTGCAAAAAGCCTTTAAAACATCCTGACATCATGGTAACACATGCCAAGGGTCATTAGCAACTCCACATTACCATCCCAGGAACATCTGAACACTGTTTCTAAAAACAAAATAATAAAAATTTTAAAAGGAGTAAGATAGAACAAGATCAGGGAAAATGACGATGTTTTCAAGAAATCATGTTTATTCATGAGGAGCTTCTTGATTCTTGTATTTGGTTTTATGTCACCCACACAGAAGATCTTCATTTCATCTGCTGACAGAATGATCATGCTGAGAGTGCTACTCTCACTTCCACTATTAATGTTTAATTAATTATTTTTACATTCCTGCCTATCTAAAAAAGGACACCCAGATATAAATGAACAAAAAGTTCCATTCAATCATTAGACACTGGTGAACTATAAATGAAAATTTGTGTAAAAACATAAAGACAAAAAACAGAGTGAGGGTTAAATGATTTTCAGATTCACTGCTGTCACTCACGTGGCTTGTAAAAGGAAGATGTCAACAAGGGTATAGCACCTTGTATGCACTTTTGTTACTCTTAACCCAAAAAGGTAGGTTATAGGCCCAAAGACTCTAAATGAGGAAACAAAGATATTTGTCTCTTGCCTTTTTTCTAGCACAAAAACATCTCACAGGGCAATTCTTTGCTAGAGATTTCTACGCTATACTGGAGCAGTGTTATCTATTCACTTTAGGGTTTTCTGTGAGGAGAAGGTTATAAAGCAGTCCATAATCATATGAACACACACATGGAATCCTAAGCACATCACAGAGGTATCAACCCATGAGAAAAATATTTCTCAAAAGTTACCCACAACAATAAAATTTCTTAATATTAAAATTCTCTGTAGAATTCATAATAATAATAATAATTGCATTTCCTGTTCCCAAAATTCTCACGATTATATTCAATTAGTATAGCAAACACAGAAAGTCAATTAACATTGAAGTGTCTTGGACAGAATCCCACAATGCTTTGCAAGCTGGCAATAGATTGTGTGTGATAAAAATTGTCTAGCAAAAATATCTTCATACAAACGAAATCTGGTGACAGCTTTATTTAGTTCACTACTTAACTCATTCCTCCTTTCTACCACAAAACACCTACAGTGCAAGTGCAAATTAACTCTTTTGTGCACTCTTCTGGTAGAAATCCTACCCAAGGTCACCTTTCCAGTCCTCCACACCATGCATAAAGTGTTGGGTTGGGGTTTGGGGGCCTTTTTATTTTGTTGGGTTCGAGACTTTTTGTTGGTTTTGTTCTGTTTATTACGTGAAGAGCTTCTCCCATGAGATTGCCAGCTGGCAGAAGAGGTGGCACCATTCAGTCACTGGCTGAGATTGTACAGTTCAAATTCTGAACTGTTGTAATTCATCACATGTTCATTTATGTTATAGATTTTGATCACACACGTCAGATCTTGTACGTGAACCAAAGGAATAGCAAAGGCTTTTATGAAGAGGCAAAAATACATGTGAACAAATGCAAGTAGATTATCTCTGATTACAAGTAAGAATAAAGCATTCATCAAATTATTGGTAAGACTTAAAAAAAAAAAAAAATTCTCCTGTCATATCTCAGTAAGCTTCATTTATATCCTGTCTAATTAAGAGACAGATCAGCATGAGAGCCAAGGGACTGAGTTCCTTGTTTTTGCAAATTCCCTATCCATCAAGGATTAGGCTGTTTGTCCTTTTCCTTGTTTTGATGGAATGGACACTCAGTTTGTCTTACACCCCCCTAAAATGGAAAGCAAGTAGGAATAACGTTCAGGTAATTCCCTCTAATTAAATCATGTCATGAGAGTTAAATGGTGTGAATGCCAGGGGAACCAGGAACTCTCATTCTGATACACCAGCTACCAGCAAATTATGAGTTGCCAAACATAATCAAGAGAATGAATTACAAGAGCTATCAGCAGTGTCAAGCTGGATAAGGAAATGTATGATTATTGCTCAGCCACAGCTGAGAGATTCACAGTGAAGTGCAGAAGGCTCTAATTAATAAAACTGTGGAAATAGCAAACAAATTTTTACCCCAACAAGATTATGAGTTTTAAGTAAAAACAAATATTTCAAACATTCATTTTCCCAGTTTTTTAAATCTCATATATTCTTTTCATATACCACTCACTACTCCAGTATCCACAGTACTGAAGATAAAAATTCAGGTTGCAAAACAGATCTATTATTAATACCTTTCTACTAGAAGAGCAATTCTTCTAGTTTTTGATAGCAAGCACTTTCATCAAACACACTGGAAAATACCTCAAGAAAAGTGATACTTAAGAGATCTGGAGCATGTTAAGGCCTTTCACCCTCCAGTCAGATACTTTCTATTGAGAGCATTTTCACATCAGCTGTGTCTCATGGAAACAGCATCAGCAGATAGTTAACTACAAGTTTTATCACCTTAAATGTCCAGTGCAGGACAACCAAAAGAGAATTAAATTCAAGCTTAGGGAAGGAATTCTCTTTACTCAGCAAAAAGATTTTAGGCACCCTGCCACAAAATAGCACTAACTTGGGGTGCAAATATTCAATTTGTTTAGATATTGGCATTCATAAAGGTTACCTTATTGATGAAAGAATCATCTCTATCAGCCAGCTGGGAATATTCAGTAGGAATCTGTTGATCTGTCTTCCTGTAAGTGATTCTCAGTGGGACACACACTAGTTATTACACCAGTGAAAATTACTGAATACCCTGGTGGTTAGAGTCCTTACCAGAGAGACATCAGTTCCAGGCTCTAGTCACATACTTGTAGAAATGCTTAAATACTTTGAAAGAAACTGAGGTCTTCCCTCTATCCAGAAGAACCTCTAACCAATCAACTAAAGGCACATTTTCTAACTCAGTATCAGCAATTGCTTACTTACCCCAAGAAAGATGAAAGCTTCAAAAAGAAGGATTTAAAGACTCCCACTGAAGAATACTTCCAGCTAAGTGGTTAGGGTACCTTTCTCTACATTCATCTCTACCTTTACCCATGGTTCTATAGCCAGAGTCTTTAATCCAAATAAAATTCAACACTGTTGGATATTGGATGTGGTCAGTGGCTCTGCACCAAGGGGTCTGTGAGTTACCTAATGCACAGACTGCACGTATGCCAACAAAAAGCTGTACTTAGCTAGCAAACCCACCCAGAATTTAGGAGATAAGCTGGGCATTTGGCTGATAAACACCATCAAAAGGCTGGTACTCCTAGGCATACCCAGTACTTGCTTCATGCTGGTTTGGGTTAATAGATGGCTGCTAAGCATAGACTTCTGGAGATTTACATTTTGAATTTAAAATGCTGAAGTATTCACTCCCTCCTCCTGGGCCAGATCCCCAGCCAGAGGAGAACCAAAGGACAGAAGATGTGACAAGATTTGAGGCATAGAACCAGGCAGGTGACAGAAAAACTTGGAGAGAACTGGTTTTACACTGGTGGCAGTGTTCCTAATTCATCATCTTACTAGTCATCATTTCCTGGATATGAGACAAATCTAGAAAGACCAGGAGTAGCCAGGAATGTGACAAGACAAGAGGCATTGCTGACACAGGGCTCAGGCAGGGACTTGCACTGAAACACAATCCCAAATGCACAGGAGGGAGGTTCCAAGCTTCCCCCAGCCCTTTGAAAAGTGGCCAAGATGTGCACACTGTGACAAGGTTCAGATATTTCTATCCCTTTCCAGATACCACTGCATTCCTTTGTCTAATAACTCACCAGACTTGGCAGGCAATAAATCAGAATAACTGCAAAAATGAAATGCAAAAAAAAAAAAAAAAAAAAGCTGAAATCATTTACCAATTTACCACACCTCTGATTTTCCAACAGTTCTCATTTTAATTCATAGTTATTTGGTCATTATGGACTGTGAAATACTCCAGTGAGCCAGAAGATTCCTTAATACCAGGTGTGATACCTTTAACACCCACCCATTCACAGGATATACTTGTAGCATTCTGTAATTTATATGTTCCCATGCACCATTTCTTGGTAGTGTTTTAATGCACAGGCTCACTCTCAGCAGAAACAAAATTACTGCCACAGCTCAGTGGCACTGATGTTCTCCTGGCATTGGTTCATCTCCTAAAGAAATCTTGGAAATAAATAACATGAAAAGTGGAAGCACCAGGAAGAAAGATAATTTGTATATATTACCCTGAGTTCCATAAGTACTAGAAGAAAAATTATGATAAATGAAGCATTTTGGAAAAATAGAACAGTATCCAGGGCAGAAGATCTAGGAAAATCTAAAAAAAAAAAAAATCTGAGATGTTTTTGGGTTTTTCTGTTAAGTTCCATCCCTCACCAAAAACTCCAAACAAAAAACTGCAAACCATTTACATTTTACATGTTTGCAAATCTGCTTCTGAGCTACCAGCACAGATAACTTCATAGTTAGTAAAATGACAGAAAATTCTAAGTGTGATTCAAAGTATTATAAAACGCAACAGGCCAAAGGAATTGAAAGTCAAAATGTGCCTTCACTGAAAATAAAGGAAGTTCAGAGAACTATCTGAGATTTATCTGCAATTACAGCTACATTTATCTCAAGTCAGCCATGGTGAATCCCATGAGTGTTGGCCCTGTCATACATTCACCTGGGAGAAAGAATCACAGTTAAACGACAGCTCAAATATATATACTTAATGAAATTTTGATGACTGTTTTCATTCCCCAGTCATTAGTCTACATTTTTAAGTGAGAAAGTTTAGTTACAAAAGTATGATGAATGAAGAAATGGAATAACTATTTCAAAAGCAGCTGAATCTGGATTTAAATCAGATTATGTTAGCATCTTTACAATTCCACAAGAGTAAATAATGCTCATTATTGCAACCACATCCTGCAATTTCATTTCTGTGATGAGTATAAATAATCAGTGGTGGTATTTCACCTCTACAAATTTTGTCATAATAAAAAGTGCCATAAAAGACCAGTGGGTAAATTTACAGGTGAGAAACTAATTCAAATTGTATAATTTGTTTCATCTGAGAAACTCAGCTGCAGATGAACATTCTCTGAAAATTATTAATTCAAAACAGGGTCTTGTTTTTTAAACTGAGCTACTACTTTCCATCTTCAAACCAAAAACCAGAGGCCTGAAACAATTTCCTTATCCCCTCTAATTTTTTATTTATTTTTCTAGTGTAGAGATGAAATCTCTTCTTTAGTAAAGAAGCACAAAACTTGTGAATTTCCTGTGTATAAACTCCATGGTCACAGATTCACCTCACCAGGGATTGCTGATATCCTATTACTGTGGACTTTTCAACAGAGAAAAAGATAATAATTTCAGGAAACCATCTGTTTGCCTATGATAAACCTTGTTTTCTCCATAAAGCTGGAATTGGAAACTTAACGCTGGTAAATTATTTTATAAATACTGCAGTAAAAAGGGATGTGAGGGTTGCAATTCCTTTAGGCTCCATCATGCATCGCTACTGCTTGACATTTTAGCTCTTTTGCAGTTAAGCAAAAGGAAGTGGGAAATTAAGTGTATTTCCTAGTGTATCACCCAGAACTTCCAGAAGCAGAACTGTTAACACATCTGTGTATCACTGAGCACCAAAACCAGAATACAAACCAGTTATTGTTCTAAAGTTGTGGGTACAGTTTTTCTGCACTTCAAAGGACTGCGGTCTAAAGGAAATTATTCACTCAAAGGAGAAATTTACTCAAAACCTTCATAAACTGTCCCCCCTCCACTATAACAGCAATTATTCTAAGCCAAATCAAACAACTTCTGACTTGCTACGGATATACTGTTTCCAAATTGAATGTGCAATTCCATACATTTATCTCTTATTCACAGTTTCTGTAGATAAGCCTGAAGCATTTCGCTTGCTAGGAAAATAAAGCTCTTGGAAAAGAGGCAATCACAAAAGAATACCTTGAAATAATAACTGAACACCAAAGGCACCTCAGGTAGAAAAGGCAGAATGGAATTACCTAAATTGAAAAATTAGCGTGGGACTGAGATTTTCTGCTATAGTTGAAGATAAACGTATTGAATTATGTCAGGGTATCTAAGTTATCTCTGGTTTACTGTTCAATCTGAAGTAAAATATTGTTCCTCATAACCATTTTGTTATTTGCCATCCCCAGAGAGATGACAGGAGAAGAAATCTTAGTTTTATTTACATATTTTACAGCTTCTGTCAATGCCATAGTCTCCCTTCTATTTCATTATTATCACCAAGGAATAAATTTTTCCAGTGGAAGCAGAATCAGGGTGAATACAGCAAATAAAAGTATTAATCTGTAGTTGCATGAAGGTATTTGAAAAAAATGCAAGTATTTTAAGTAAAAGGTACAAAACAAGGTCATAAAACTTGGGAAACTGACGATTAAACACTCAGAAAAAAACTTGTTCTGGTTTCTGCCACTTAAACGCATCTGAATGGCAACAGCTGCACTTGTGATTTGTCCATAAAGCTCCACTTTTAGCTTTGTGGGTACTTCTAAAAGAGAAAAACACATTGCCCTAACAGCTCCTTGAACTGGAATGCTGGAACTGCTGAATTTAAATTTACAGGGGTCCAAGCAGCTGTGGTTTGGGGCCCAGTGAGTGTGATGTGTCAAAAGCATTCCCAGCTATGCTGAGGAAATAGAAGTGTTGCACAAACCACTTTGAATCTCTCTGTACATCACCACCTTCCTGGCTGGAATCCTCCAGGCTAGTGTTACTGAAAATAATACCAATAATATGCCAGCTAACCGGAGCAGGTTCCCAGCAGTGGGTAAGTCAGAGCTCAGAAGGGATCCTGAACATCCTGAAAACGTATAAGAGGGGTTCCTGCCACTTACCAGCTTTCCAGCACAGCAGAAGGAAGTCTCACCCAATGAGGGTTGGCAAACCCCCAGAGTTAACACCTGTCAACAAAATACAAAGCTGCAACTCATAATCCCCAACTGCCTGCATCTGTGTCATGGCCAAGAGCATCCTGGAGAAAAATACACTACTGAAAATGTGTGCTTCCATGTCCTTGGTTGAACTTGATGACCTTAGAAGTTCTTTCCAACCTAAACAATTCTATGATACTTGTCTAAAAGTGAAGTGAGAAACTCTTCTGAGTCCTGAGTCTGTGCAGTATGGGCCAAGTGTTCAGGTAAATGACTGCAAATCATAAATATTTCTCAGAGGATTTCGCCAAGAAAAGAAAAACTCTTTTCCCCATATTTTAACTCCTCCGAACTTTAAATCTCTGATCTGAAGCTAGCAGGGTGGTTTTTTTTTTTGTTTTGTTTTGTTTTGTTTTGTTTTTTTTTGTTTGGAGGTTTTTTGTTAGGTTGGTTTGCTTTGTCTTGTTTTTAAAAAGACTTCAAAAACATACAACGGAACTTCCCATTTTCTAAACTCCTCTCCCTGGAAAACCACAAACTTTCGCACACACTCCTGGAGGCAGCGATGCGCTGCTGCTAAAGCAGCAGTTCGCCTAATCAGCAAAAGGGCAACACAACTGAAACCAACAGATTGTGCTGGGAAACTTCAGATAATTGTAACAGAAAAGCTGCTGCAAAGTTCAACCTGTAAATTAGCCTGCTCTGAGGCAAGGGGCTGCTCTTTGTTGCTCCTTACTGTGCTGAGTGAGACTCATTCAGTGAGAAGCTGGGATCTGCAGGAAGGAGAAACATTTCAGAGAGATCAGATCAGAACAGCGAACGCTCAAATCCCTTCCCACTCCCCGAGCTTCTGGGAACAAGAAGCTGTACAAGGTAATTGCTGAAGTAGTTTCACTACCCTTGGGAAAACAGAAAACTTTACAGAATATATCTTGTCAAAAATCCTGCAATGTGGCCAAGTAAGAAATACCAAAAGAAGAAACCAACATTGCCAGAACACGGACTGATGCCCGTAGGGCTTCACAGCTGCTGTCATGTTTTGGAACCAGCAAGGTTCCACTCCCAACAGCACGATCATGGTGCTTTACACATCTCCTACCTAATTTGATTTCACAGAAGCAGGCAGCATCCCCTGCCTTGAAAAGAGTCATCCCATGAGGACTGAACATTGATACCGAAAGCTTAAATTAATGCACAAACAAAAATATATTGGGAAGAGAACAAAATGGAACTAAGAACTGGGTTCTTCTGACAAGCCCCAATCACTGCCACTATCTCACCCCACTCCCCAGGCTACACAAGTGCCAATTTCTCAGCTTTTTTCACCAATTTTGGAAAAAATAAGACAGCACCAGGTAAATTTTTCTAAAGGGATCAAACTCTGACCCCCACCAAAGGGACTCATGCAATAGAGTCATCCATGCTATCTTTAGGTTACCCAAGCTCCTTTTACACAGTATAAATATCCAAAAAATCGCACAGTGGTTACCACAGCAACAAAGTGAGCTGTGCTGCATGAACCAGCTCCATGGCTGCCGGCAGGATCTGCACGACAATGGGTCTCATTTTCTCTCTATTTTTCACCTCATTCACCTAATCGAGCTGTACCAGCTTACACAGCTCTGTGTCTTCCAAACTTGTACACATCCTCCTTCCCAGCCAACCCTCCACACCATCACCCTCAGTTCACATTCAGCTCAGAGCACAGGCTCTGTGTGGGGCTAGAACAGCCACTGCTGTACCCACCTTCTTGCCACAGAGAACTGCTGCTGCATCATTTGGATTAGCTGAAAACCATAGTTCCTTGAGAAGAGGTAGACACATTTAGGGCATGGCAGGATCTTCAGACACATCTTTAATCAGAGCAGCACCTTTAACTGGTCATTGAACACATCAGCAGTACCAATACTAGGCAAATGTCAAAGCAGATGACAGAGGCTCTGAAGCAAGCCCAGTATTCTGCTCAAGAACAAGGCATCTCTTACTCTGGCACCAGGGTTACAACCCCAAATGGATCTGGCAGCAGCAAAAGCAGGAGTTCCTCCACTTATCAGAGGGAAAGAAATGTGAGATGGGACCTCAGGGTGAGCTCCTGGAGCTGCAGGGGGCAGACTGGACATCTTACTGCAAATAAATCAGGGCAAATGGCCCAGCCCCAAAGAACAGAGTGTCGCCAGGTGCCTTTCACATATAGACTTGCTTTGGCAGATTGCCCTTTCAACACCTTCCACCCCAATATATTCCCAAGAGTCACGCTGCTGCTTCACGCAAAGCTGGCTCCCTTCATAAATCAAACCCTCAGATTTCAGCAGATTATTTTGTCTAAACTAGATCTGCACAGCTGAGCTCAATGGCAATTGCAGAGCTTTGGAGCAGGCCAATAGCACATCTTTTATCACATGGCTTTCACTCCTCTACTACAGATCTATTTTTTTGTGGTTAAAGATATTAAGAATAAGAATGATCTCTACAACAAACCTGAAATGCCACTATTAGGGCAGCCTGTTAACAGGTTTCAAGCCTTACTCTGAACAGGTGCTACTTGTTCAGCAGACTCAAAAAAACTTCATTATCTGAATGGATCTAGTTAAGAATGCTGCTTACATTTGCCCAGCTGGGTGAAGTGATTGCAAAGTCAAAGTCCCATCAAGTTCACTTCCAGCATTAGATATACAATTTCAGTTTCCTATAAGGACATTTTTCTGTACAGTGGATTTGGGATTGCAAAAACAAGCTTGGCCTCTACTCTGTCCAAGCAATGCACTGGAGACCTGACATTCAGTGTTCACAGTAAGGGACAGTTTGCTGATCTAGCAAAAGAGACATAGGCAAAAGATATTACAAACACCAGAAGAAAATATATGGCCTGGGTGTCATTCAATGAGAAAATGATTTTCAGAATTATCTGGAATATATTAATTAAAAAGTGTTTGACCTAGCTGCATTTCTTCTTTAAGAACACAAATCAAGCTGTGAGCAAGACCAAAACTCTGCACCAGACATTCAGTGAAGAGTTTATGAGGAAGTTCCCTAAATGGTTAAAAGCATATTTTTTCTGTAATTGTGTTCTGAAAAGAGACCAACTTTTGAGTTCCTACCAGAATGCACTTCCTCCCACACACAGGCCCTGTTTCTAAGCAACATGCAGATAAACCATCCATAGGAATAAAAGAATCAACTAAATATTGCCATCAAGACTCACCTGCTGTGCCCTGAGGAGAAGCATCTGTATGTCGAAGAGAAGACAGTGACTTAATCCAGCAGAGCACAGGCTATCAAGGATACTGCAGTTAGGAAGCTGCAGTTCAAGGCTGACTCAAGGAGACCACAAGATTAACAGGCTCTCCACTATAAAAGCACAGTGTCTCCAGAAATAGAGACTCCACTCTATTTCTATTACCAAGACCTCTGGTCCAGAATTTAGGCTCTCATTCTGTCCTCCAGCCTCAACCCAGGAAAGATGTTTTATCCTCTCCCTCAAACCAAAGCAATCAGTTTTCTGTCTTGTCTGCAGGATGTTCTTTCTGTTGGTTTCCCGGTAAAGTGAGATAACACACCCTGTCTTCTATGACCTAAAGCCACTGTTATTCTGAAATGCCTCATCCTTTTGCTTAATAATTCAGAAACTGCAGTTTGAGATCTCACAAATTAGAAGAGATCTTCTATGGGCAGCCTGTGGTCCACATAGAACTTACAAAGTAGAATCAAGAGCCTCACTAATTGTCTCAATTCCTCCCTCTGTACCTGGCCCAAGCACAATACTTCTCTCATGTCCAGCCCACTAAGCACAGGATAGGGATGCTGCACACGCAGAGGATTTTGTGCTGGCAGACCATGTTATGCCATTGGAATCACAGTGTCCTTGTCAGACTGCATAAGGGTGAAAGCCAGAAGCAGGGCTAACTCTCCTCCTGTTATCACAGAAGGCATAAATGGCAGAAAGGAGCCTCGAGAGACAACCTGCTTTATTCTCATGATTATCTGTCAAACAGAGCCTCGTCCTGGGTCATGGACAGCCAGCACCATCTTCCCTGCTGGGAGGACGTGAGAGTTCACAAACAGCAGAACACATGGAGCAACAGTGCTGGGAAGGCCCACCTTGAGGTAATCTGTGTTTTCAGAAGCTTGCTGTTCCATTTGTTTTAAAGGTCTCAAGTTAGAAGCTTATGAAAAACAGACCCAAACAGAGAACTAGCAGGCTGGTTCCCACTGGAAGGGGACAATTCATTTTCTTGAGATCACATGGTCATTTTTGTGACTCATCTGGCAAATATCTCCATGTTTTCTCTCCTTGTTCTGTATACCTGGACACAGACAAGGAGATATTTATCTTGTACATCTTAAAGCATCAAGGCATTGCTCCTGTTCCTCCCCCCCGACAAGGTTTTGTCTATCCTGCTTGCTCAGAAAAGCCACCTGCTTTCAATTAAGGCACATGGGCCTAAATATACCTCACCTGAAAAGTGCCTATAAAGGTATGTGTATGCATATATATAGCTACAAGGATGCACTCAGAAACTGCTTGCTCTGCACACAGTGTGATCAATCTCAGTTGTCTGCTTTACTTCCCATAAGCAAGCAAACAAGGTGCTTGCAGGTGTTTGGCTGCAGAATGGTTTCAAGAAGAACCAGATACAACAAAGGAAATGCAGGCAAACGCCAAAGCTGTTTGCAAGCTGAGCTATGGCACAACGCAGGGCTGCAGAAAAGGGAGACAAATTCAAGCAAAAAGCAACTCCCAGCTTCAAAAGCAGCTGGACAGAACAAGCACAGGAGCTTACTGGCTTGCCTTAGGCCAGAGGTTACAGGTGTGCCATTAGCAGAGGCAACCACTCCACCAAACAGAAGATAGGATGTGAATTCTAGCCTGGTTGATTTTGGCTCTGTGTTATTTTTGGCCTGGGGTTTTTTGGTTTGGTTTTTTTTTTGTTTGTTTGTTTGTTTTGTTTGTGGTTTTTTGGTGGCTTTGTGGAATTTTTTTTCCTAATATAAGGTTATAAATATATTAAAAAATAGAAATAACTGCAATGAACCTAGCCAAATATTGCATAGGCACTGGTAAAACAAGCCTTCTATATATGCATTCTGCAAATGGAACAGTCACGCAGAGAATTTTTTTTACATAACACAGAAGCCTCATATACATAAAATGACATCATGTACTTTTTAAAATTAATATGTACATGAATTTCATACAACTGAAATGAAATATTCTGCACAGCTCTAAACCTGTGTTGTATCAGTGCTGATCTGTCCAGGTTTCTTAAAGACTCTTTGACAAAAACATAAGGTTAAATTACTTTCAAAGGAGCAATCTTGATTGCCACAGTAATTTCATCTATTCTAGCTAGGGAAACTGAAGAGCTTGGAAAAGTCAGACACTTTCCAAGTCATAATTTTCCCCCTACATTTTAGCTCAAGAACATGGCCTTCATTGACTAGTAATTAAGAAAAGAAAAATTAGGCAACCTGAGATCTTAAAGTACTGATATTCACTAGCAGTAAGCTCTGCTAAACTCTAGCAACCTTGCCATATTTATTTTTCAGAGACCTTTAACACCTTTTGTTCCATGGAAAACTACAACTTTTCCATTTTTTTTAGAGGGACAGAACAGACACAATATTTAGGGAGGGGAAACCCCTCCAGTTTAATTTAAAAACCTCCTAGAAACTTCATCCTGAGTACTTTTCAGACACAGTGGTGGCCCTGAAGTCAGTAATGAAACCATTATCATACAACTCAATAAATCCATAATAAGCTCACCACCTAAGAGTGTGGGTGGTTCTATCCCTCTTCCTTCCTGTAGTGAAGGGAAATGTCAGGACAAAAAACAACAGCAACAAAAACCACAAAAAAAACCACAAAAAACCACAAAAAAAATCAACAACAAAAAAAACCCACAACAAACTAAAGAGAACAGGAAAGAATTATCAAAGTTATGGAACATGTCCCTCACAAAAGAAACTAAATAGATCAGACTGAGGTCTGGAGAATGGTACAGCCATGATTATTTAAGTTTCTAGATTATTATGTAATATAATCAAAAAAATATACTGACATATACTAGGCAGTGAGGTGCAGCTCCTGACAGAGAAGTCCCCTGAAATTTTCAAAATATACAGAAGTCTAATTATATTTGGTAACAGAAATTTATATAATTAATAAATTATATTGGGTCAAATCTAAATTTGAGACTAGCAGATTTATAAGGATATAATTTCTATAATAATACAAATTTAAGAAGTAAATACCTCTGTGTTGGTAAGAGCTACACAACAACAATAACCTAAATAAAAGGAAGTTGTATTATGCTACATTTAATATATTCTTTAATGAATTGAGATCCTTTTCCTGGCAGAAAAGCAGAGTATCCATCAAAGTACAGTAGCACCTGGAAAATGTGTACACCAATATCGAATTTCTCTAAGGAAAAAAATGTTGCATGTAACAAAAGTCTGTCTTTCTCTGTTTCCTTTCAAACTATTCCAAATTTTTATACAGAATAAATAGGAAGAGTAATGCAAGGAAATAACAGTGATGAACAAAACAGATGTTATGAGTCAGATCCTCAGTTTGAATAAATCAACACATTGGATAAAGCCAAGAAATAGTTTGTACCATTCAATAATCACATCTCCATACCAAAGATGGTTCTCCATGAAGCTCCTGAAGGACAAAACTGGTACACAGAGCTGAGCAAAGGGGCATCCAACAAGTACCAAGCAAGGCAACTCAGCCTCTGCCTGGTCCAGCCCAGGAAGCAGCCTGGGCTCATCAGCCCTGCCCTCACCACTGCTGAGCTCCAGCTCTCCCTGGACAGGCTGCACTTCCAGCGCTCCCTGCTCCTGCAGGCACAGCCAGGGCTTCTAACGCACTGCTGGATCTTCATGAAAACACTTGAGTGTCAGGGTGGTTTGACCCTTATGAGACACTTTTCAGGACTTTTCAGTATAAAATTAATTTCTTTTGAAGGTTTGAGTGCTTTCAAGCCTCCTGTGGACCCCCCCCCCCCCCCGCCTTTGCCAGCAACCAAAGGAACAAAAAAGAAAGGACCAACAAATTTGTTGGAAGATCTTCCCATGGTTCTCTGTGTTTAGTCATTTGTGATGACCTTCATGATTCAGCTGTGAGTAATACTCACATTGGTAAGTTCCCACTGTGCAGTGCTGCAGTATTGTTTCTGGAAATATCAAAAAAAATGCAATGCTGTAATGTGAGATACAATGCCACTGGTTCTCACTCAAAGAGTCCGCAGATGTTCCAGATTACCAATAACACAAAAGCTTCTGTGTTATTCAAACAGAGAAACTATAGGAAAAGAACCCAGCACATACTTTTCATCAACCATCCCTTTTTTGTTTGACTGTGTATTTATTTTAACTGTCAAATTACGATACTTGTCAAAACATATCGCCTTCTTTCTATCACCATATGCCAAGATAAATCTTCACATTCTCACTTGAATGTCATGGCTGCTTCAGCATTTTGCACTGAATATTTCTCAAGTGTAGAGCAATCTTTGAAGCAATACATTTCTTTACTAATAAAGTAACAAGAAACTAAGTATCTCTCATTATCATTAATTTTCACATCAGCTGTTCTGTGGTATTATGACTACGGCAGGAAATGGTCTCTTTGCCTATAATTAAATGCCATAAATATATCTGTACCTGTCATAAATGCAAAGGACAAGATTTAAAGAGTGTAAGGGGGCAAAGTGCCACCTAATTAAATGGGAGTTTAAGTCCTACTTTCAAAATTTAACGGAATATGGAAGCCTCTGTCTCATTTCTTCTAATGAATATTTAAAAAATGTGATTTAAGTGCGAACTGTTTGTCTTTTTTTCATTGGCTATAAATACAAAGTGGGCGTCCAACCACACTCTTCAACACTAAAAACCAATCTGTCCCTTGTTAGTAGGTTTGCCATAGCTCTTGGAGGAATACAAACAAGAATTTCACAGTGAAAAGAACCCAAATAAATAAAGTTTATCACCAAACTAGTTGGTGCGGAAAAATAATCTAAATGCCAAAATATATTTTAAACCCCCCCAAACTTCCTCAAGTTGGGAAACAGACAGGAGCTGTGTGAAAAGATACAGCTTGCTGGAAGGTTTGGGGATCTTTAGTTAGCCAAACCCAAAGTAATTGGACAAAAACTAAAACTTGGTCAACAGTTTACTGATGCACTGTTAGTTTGGTCTGTGCTCTGGAGTCCACAGCTTTGGTGTCATTTATTCCAGGTTTGGAAACCCCATACACAAATTGCCAAAGGAGCAGGCAGCTGCCCTGCCTGATTTGGAAATGCAGGAGATAAGGAGCACTCAGCCTGGTATCGTGTCTCCATGTGACGGCAATAAACTTGTTCAGGTGTTTAAGAAATGAAAAACAAAAACTTTTTAAGTTTCCATATCTCTTTTGTTTCTGGTGCCTTATTCTTGACCAAAAGAGAAATCACCTATATGCAGCATGGTCTTAAGATTATTTCTATATAATTATATAAATATGATTGTGATAAAATAGTGATTTTTTAAAAATAAATAACATGGTTGCAGCCTTTCAGCTTGACTCTTCATAGTGAAAGTAAACACTACTTTAGAATAAAATGCAGTAACAATGGAATTCCCTGCCTTCAGCTTTTTTGACTCTCAAATGATGACAAAAGTCTTGAAGTCACAGGGTTGCATGCAATCCTATATTCCCAACGCTATTCAGAGACCATGCCTGGTGTTTCTCATTCATAACACTTTTATATAGAACGTTTTGCTTTTAAGACAACTCTCAATATTGTAAACCAGGCATAACCACAATCCATAAAAATTCTCAAAGTAAGGAAGTTAATAGATTGAGGTGTCAAAACATAAAATACCTAATTACTTTAAAAGATAGCTGGAGCAAAGAAAAAGTCAATAGATAAAGTTGGTCTGAGCCAGTAAAAGAGCTCAGCAAAAAGGAGACATGGAATAAACCCACAGAAGCTGAATGATTTTTATATCAAATCCATAGTCACATAGAATGTTTTTAAACAGCAGGACTACAACTTCTTTGTGACAGCTGGAAGCTGAATAATAAGTTCATGCAATTTTTTATCATATCTGCTTTACACTTCTTTCAAGTTTAGTTCCATTCTATATTCACAATATAACCTCCCCTGACAATTCATTACCTGCAGTTTTGAGTAGGTAATACTTCTAAAAGCTAAGATTATGTATTTTATCTACTTCTGGGTTTTGAAGATAGCATAAAATAGGAATTTGGAAGAAAAGAAGTGTAGATTTTAAATTAGGATTTTTTTCACTTTTTTTTCTTAACTTACAATTTTATATGCCATATTTTTAATAATAATAATAATAGAGCATCAATTTCCAGCAGCTCATGGGTATATTCACCCAGTAACTCCAGATTTAAAGAATAAGGAACAAAAATTCAGCACAACACCATAACAAGACATAGAAGCTTTTCAAAATGTTCTAATTTGGTCTTAAAATACTATCAAGCTGTTTAAAATTCTAAGAGATTGTCATCTCATGTGTCTGAATCACATGAAAAACTAAACAAGCACAAGACTGATCTTCCCTTTACAGATTGTGGCTACACACCCTCCCACTAGTCACTTTATTATATTATTATAAATACTTTATTTGACATATCCAAGGAATTTAATGCAAAATCACCCACTCCAAGTCTTAAGTGTCACTTTCTGTACATAGAGCAGCAGCTTAAAGAATCTTCAATGTCCCTACACACCAAATCCTTGACCCTGAAAGACAAACTTGCAGGTAAAACCTGAAATCATGTCTCATCACAGATAGCTTCTGAATTTTCCACAGCCCTGAGCAGTCCACTCATTCTATAAATGAAGAATTAATGACTCCTTTCACCCAGAAATATAAGATATTTGAAAATGTTCAATCGCAGCTCAGGGTATTTTAGAAAGTTATTCTGGCAATTCTCTCACAGCCTTATTAATAATTAACTGCCATTATAATACAAAGCCTCTCCATCTAAGAGCACAATGACCCAACCACTGAAGGGTAATTTTCAGCCCAATGACCCTGTGATAGGTGAGGTACCACTGATAAGACTTCCTTCACTTTTAAAATCCATTACAAAAGAAGACAAAGGACTAGAAAACATGCAGTAATTTGGAGAAATGAGGCTGCAGTAGCAAAAGCCTGGATGAGATGGTTGTTGTTTTTCTCTTCATGAAGCCACTACACTGAAACTCTAAACAGTGCGATGTAATTCCAAAATTGCTTCCTTAAAATCTCCATGAGCTATTACAAGACAAGAGTTTCTAGCTGGTTTTGCAATCCAGATGTAGGGAATAAGTTAAGGTAATACAGAAATATAAAGCTTTGGCGAGGAATAAAAGGCAAAAGCCACCAAACCACGATTCAGATCTGCTTTTCAGTACTCTGCCTCCCATAATTAAAAAGAATGAAAGTTGCACTTTATCATGGTCTTTTAAAAGACCTGTTACTAAACTTAATATTACATTAATGCATGGGTGATTTGCTGAATGGACATGGCAGCTCATTTATTTCAACAGGCCATGCACACAGTAAGTTCCTGTTCAGGAATAGTTGAGAACCTTGTCTAGCAGGGAGTAACATTCAAAAACAAGAATAAACCCACTGTATTCTTTATTTTCTTCTAGAAATTATTTGAATGGTTCCAAGTGAATTAATTTCTCAATATTTGAAGACTGAAAATCTGGTTTCCAAAGTTATTCAATTATAACACAAAATGGCCAATATCGCTTTTTATATACAACTCTATAAGGGATTACATCAAAGAGAATGCCTTACAATTACTGTGATAGTCAGAAATAAACAAGTATGAAAACAATTATTTCCCTCTAGAGTGGATAACACTTCCAGTTTAACAGTCATGAGCAAAGTAATTTGTGAAGTTTATTAAGATTATGGTTTTACAGGCTTTAATTTATTGAGACAAAGCTTCATTTATGCAGAAACATTAGGACATACTACTGACTCATTTTATATTGAATATTCTTCCTGGAATAAATTTTTCACATAATTACTTCAAATAAATGAGGTGTTTACAGTCAATGAACTGGTTGCCTTTAATCTTTTTCTGAAATTATACATACTTATGGAAAAATAGCATAAGTTTTTTCAAACTGCGAATTAACTTTATAGTAAAACAGATGAAGTGCCTTCCTAAAGAAATCCTTTTACTTGACTAAATGCATCCCTATGTAATATAAACAATTCCTGTTCTAACTATGCACTGACTAGGTCTCAAATTGCTAACTCATTCCTCAGATTCTTCTACAGAGAACAGGTATTACCAGATCAAATTACCAAACTGTTGAGAAGCTGTTTTTTTAGTGCATTTTCAGTGGTTTGGACCAGACCTACCACAAATAACATCAGGGTGTTCAAATCCACATCTAAATGAAAGATACATCACTGAATCCGGTGAATGTTATTGCAAGCTGGAACACCTATGTGTCTGCTTCCCACTGTTTAAATTAGGGGAATCTTGTATAACCCTTGCAGGGTAGATACATGAACCAAGCTCTCTTCACAGTCTACTCATCCCTGCCAAGAGATCGATTTGTCAGTGGCAGACGAAGCTGCAGACCCCCTGTGATTAACTGACTCCATGGCTCCTGAGTCAGGCTGGATAATCTCACCTTGTCTATGCACTTTCCACTTCACAGCATCAGACTAGATATCCCTGAATAATGGGAACACAGGAGTATCCAAAAAGTTGCTAGTGGACCACTTCCTCAATGCTTTAACAATAAGGTGATTTACCCTCAAATAGCGTTTTAAACATATTGCTCAAAGTAGTCTTCAGCATTCAGTCATTTCCAGTTAAAAAATAAATAAATAAAAGGAATTCTTCCTACTCCTGTGTTTAAATTTGTGCCCACTGCCTCTTGTTCTGTCACTAGACACCACTGAAAATGGTCTGCTCTATTTCCTACACACCCTCCCTTCAGATATTTTCATATATTCAAGAAATGCCCCTGAGCTGTCCCTGCACCAGGAAAAACACTCCCAGCTCTCTCAGCCTTTTTGCTCATGTGAGGTGCTCCCATCCCTTAATCACCATAGCAGCCCTTTGCTAGTATCCTAAAAAATAAAGTCTTCCTCCTAGCTGGGAATAGACTAAGCCCCTGCCTCAGCTGAAATTTGGCAGCTGTGACCTCCCTTAACAGGCAGCCCAGTATAGAACAGGCTGGTCTCTCACGGCTGTGAGAAATTCTTATCATCTGAAGATTTCTAAAGGCAAAAGGAATGAAAATGTCCCATTGAGTTCAACCGGTAGGACTCTGCTAAACTTCAGTAACTCCATAAGCCAAACCCCTTCTGTACCTACTGTCTGTCTCTGATGGCAGATGTGCTCATAATACACTTCAGCCTGGAGGACTTTGTGCATTTTTATGTTAATCCAGTAATGGTAACCTGATTTACATAAAGTCTACCAATGCAATTCTAAAGCTCTGCAAAACCATTCCCAAGGGTTTGGTTGTTTTGGGTTCCGGTTGCTGGTCCTTTTTTTTCTTTGAGAAGACTCAAATAAATGCACTTTATTAGGGGTGAGAACATGGGAAAGAAAGAACGGAAACAGAAGTATCTCAAACTCTCTGGGAATACAGTAAATTCAGTTCTTGGAAGATTAATGGAAATAATTCCAATTAAAATACTATCTTGCTTCTGTTCTACTGACTTACATTTTAACTTTTTAACAAAATATTGACTGACTCTTCTCAAGCTAATACTGTAAATGTGTATCTCACTCTCTTTGCAAGTCAACATTCAAGAATTTAACCTAAGCTTTCTTTTCTTCAATAGGACGAATCTCTTCTTGGGGTAAAAACCAGCTGTGCTAGAAGGACAGACCTGGGAGTTCATCACCGTGGAGATAAATCTTCCTTTCCTAATTCACACATGCATGCACACACATGAGCACTGTGGAAGGGGAATTCCTCCAGATATATCACCTCAGGAGCAAAAATGATTGTCAGAGTGCCTCCACTTTCCAGCGGAAGAAAATTTACCAAAAATATTATTTAGAAGAACATTCTGTAAGAGTTGATTAGAGAAACCTTGTAACTTTTCCAAGGATATAAAACTATATTTTTTCCTTAATAAGTGAAATCTTCAGATCATAAGGCTGACTTTGTATTTTATCTCTCATTTCTAACTAGGAAATCCATACAGGTTTTTCTGCCCACTCCCAGATATTATTGGATACAATAAAGTGAAACAATACAATACTTTATTAAGAAGAAATACAGGTACCAATATGAAAGATATTCAAAATTTGTATGTTCAAACCCAATCTTCAAGCAATCTCAGAACATATGGTAACTTTTAAAATCTGTTTTTAAACCTAGAAAACAATAGCATTTCAAATTTTTATGCAATTTAAGTACAGTACAGGGAAATTTGCAGCACAGGCAGCATATCACATAATTAATTGCAATATTTAAAGAACAGGAATTTGTTTTAATTAAAAATGTAGCCTTGATCTCTTTCTCCTGTGTGAGACTTAATTTTCCTGAATATCTGATCAGTTATTATTCATATCCTTTCTTATTGAGCCCAAATAATGATCATGTAAAGATAATGAGGGATTGTTAATGCATTTTTGTTGGTATATTGGTTAATTTATAAAAATCTCAGCGAGGGTGAGCAAAGCTGTGCTGGTCCAGCAGGTGGTAAAGATCAAAAATGAAATAAATCAAAGAGGACGTGCAATAGTTGCAGGCGCTATTATAGCAACTCACTTGTGATAGCTGAGGGTTTAACTATCAGTTTCATTAGATGTTACTATTCTTTGGTGTAGGCAGCTTTGAAGTGAAAACTCCCTTGATGTACAGCCTTGGAAATAGGAGCTCTCAGCTAAAAGAAAACACCTCCTCCCCTATGACAATCCTGTGCTTTTGGTTATATTTCTTCCTTTAAAAGATGTAGTTCAAAAAAAAGAAGTTGTCATAGTTTATCATTAGTATGCTTGTTTCGAACAAGTTGGCAAGAAGTCTTCATTTCTTCCCTCTGTTCACCATCATGCACAGAAGGGTCTTCACAGACCACTCTTTTTGGTAGGGGGAATCCTTTATTGCACACAAAAAGTAGAGTTTTTTCCACCAATCTTGCTGAGCCTTTGTATTCCTCGCATTCTTTTCACAAAAGTTGCACACTTAAAATTCACTACCAGTTAAAACACTGCCATGGACATGACAGGACTGTACTTCTTAGAGCAAGCAGTTATATTTGGTGATTCCCACATTCTGTTCTTAGGGAGGAAATATGCAACTATTCATTTTCTACCATGCAAGTTTAAGGAACTGAATCCCAGGGTCCAGTCCCTCCTGCAGGCACCTGGGAGGCAGCACAAATTAAGATTCTGTTCTGACTCATCCCCTAGAGAAGCTCCTCTGTACTCAGCAATGGTAGAGTGCACTTTGATTAAGCAGGTAATACAGTCATTATTTGTTCACAAAGGTATGGAAATGATTTCCAAGGTCTGAAATGTAGATGAGGAGGCATTTACAGTGCTCACCACAGTCCTTGTCTTTGGGCACAAATCCCAAATCCCCCCATGACACATCAGGAACACATCAGGGGCCAGAGGAGAAGACGTCCCAGAGCATGTCAACCTCTCTTCACAGAAATGTTCACCCCTGGGGTACCATGGCTGCTGCCCTGCCCACTGCTGGAAGGAAAATCAGTCCTACTGCTCCGTACCTTGTCACTAAGAGCAGGCAGGATGGGAGAGAGGCAGCAGAGCTCTTTGCCAGGAGCCAGCTCGAATGCATGCCTGGGATTTGGCTGCTCAAAGACAGGAAACAACTTATTCCTCACTGATATGAAATGTTAAAGCAGAAAAGTACTAGGATGTCTTTGTTGTTCCTGAGATAATAGAATTACCCAGGAAACTCAGAGTAGTTTCTAAAATTACATTTCAGTCCTGTGTAATCTTAAGATTAATTAACTTCTGTGTTCCTTCATTCTTCCTCTGTGTATAATACTGGTTTATTGACATGTAAATTTGGGGGTGTGGGGGGAGAAATCCTCAGAAGTTCAATATCTTTTGCAGCAGAGTAGGAAAAGTAAAGGAGAGGTCATACAGTAATTCAAAGCATGGGAGTCACAAACTAATATATTTTCCATACACGTTCCCAGAACTCTGCTTAAATGACTGCTGCACATATAAGAAAAGCAAACCCAAATGAATGTCAACCAGATATTGCCTTTTCCTTCACCTCATCTTCATAAACACAGGGAGATCATTTCTAATGAAACTTGCCCTTTCTCAACTGAAAAATTAATCTGCAAGCAAAATTAAGACCTCTTTTCCCATATCCCTCCCACCCAGAAAATGTTAATAAATTTGATCCAAATACAAATGGTTTGGTTTAAGCTCAAGGCGTTTTTCCTTTCCCAATGTGTACATTTACAGTTCTCCATCAATGCCACTACTTAGATGTTTGATGTGTTACTGTAGTTAATTTCAATGTGTAGAACTTTTCTGAACTGTTCGTCTATGCTACAGTTTCCATTGCTCAACAGAGATTTATTATTCTTTAAAGTTATCAGAGTATTTCTACCTTATTGTTTTCCACCAGCCAATTTCTATCACCTGTGAGGAAGAAATCAAGAAACAATGAATGTACACTAAAAATACCACCAACACCAGTGGAAACCATAAATTATGTTTTCGTTTGATTTCTCAGGTCACCTTATTTTGTGACTACATTAAATTAAGTGCCATACCAGTATACTGAGGTTTTATATAAGCCCAAAATTCACATGCTTAAGATGGGTAACTACATGTAGTGTTTAAACAACTTCTACCAGATCAAGCTAGTGGCCTTTTTGTCTCCTCTTTCCTATGTTAGTTTTATTATTTACAGTATTTCCACCAGCAACCACAGAGGTTTTGCTGATAATATTAAAAAAAAAAAAAAAACACAACCCCATAAGAAAAAGAAGCCATAAAAATACGGTGGAGAATATGCAGAATGGATTTAAATATCTTTAAGCATTTCTGCACTTTTTGAACAGGAATATAAAACAAACATATTCCATCCCAGTCTATATATACACACTAAAGTAATGCAAATCTGCAGCCAGTGAAGTGCTGTGACCTGCACTGGCAAATGTCCAACCCCACTGCCTTTGTAAACTTCATTAGCCACCAGTGTCACACCAGAATTTCACACCAAACAGTGCTCAGACATGCACAAAAATCATGATCCATGTTCCAGTCAGATGCTAAGGTGGCACCATGCCCTGCAAGCCTCATTGAAATGAGGGGCCTGTATGTTCTTGTGGAGTTAAAAATATCAGAGTACACTAGCTAAACACACAAAACCTAGAGGAGAGGAGTTATTTGACTACAAGGGACAAAGTTGTAATGAAATACTTTCTTCTGGGCATACCAAAGCCTTTTATTTAAAAAAAAAAAAAGGTTAAAAAACCAAAAACATGCTTTTACACAATATTGTATTAGACAATTGTCTGTTGGCAAAGATGCTCACTGACTGCCAATGTATTGGCACCTTTGCCAGCTCTAGTCCTTACAGTGTCTTTCAGCCACAACCTCCTTGATTTAAATGCAAGCACTGCTGACCTTCAAGATTATATATAACCATATTATTTATCTTCCCTGCTTGCCAGGATATGTCCAGTGTTAGAAGGGTTTGTTGTTTTTTTTTTTTTTTTCACTCCTCAATCTGTGAAATAACTCTTCAAATTGTACAGAGTTCCATTTATTTGGCAATTATGTAGCTGGGGGAAGGGGATGTGGGAAAACATCACTGGAGAGCTACAGAGGGTTAAAAGCAGGGAAGTATTGAAGATCAACCATATGTGTCACGGAAAATTAACACCTTCCATTAATCCAAGGCTCTAGCTATATCCTAGATGTGCTTCTATCTCATTTCTAGCAGATAATTTCCAACTGATCATACTTGTCATCTTGTACACTTGTATTGGCAGCAATCCCCTTAATGCACAGTTAACCACAGATGGCAGGACTCCAGCTTCAGATGCAAGATTTTGATCTCTAACATATAAATAAACCTTCAAGTACCCTAAAGCAGAGCTGTGAAAACTTGTTAGTGCTACTTTATGTATTTAGCTTGAAAGGCAGTGCCATTCTAAATAAGGATGCAGGGAAGGACAACATGATTGTACATTGAAGCAACAAGTCTTTCTGCACACGATTTAACTCTGTATTTAATCACAGTGACACCAACCTCAACTTTCTCATCATCCATCAGTAAAACTATTATGATTCATGTACTTTAAAAAATAAAGTTTTCAGATAAACTATTTGCAGTTTTTCTTTTTAAGAACATTTCTTATCAAAAAGAATCACTCAGTGACTCCAAAACCTATAGAAAAAACTAAAATAAAAATCAGAGTACACTATCTAAATATAAAAAACTACATCAGATGAGCCATTTAACAGCAAAGGAAAAAGCAATAATGAAATGTTTTCTTCTGGGAATACCAAACCCTTCCATTTAAATAAAAGAACCAAAACATTGTCCTTTTACACGAAATTCAATTAGGCTCCTATATAGCGCTCCCTTTAGAACTCTGAAGATAAGATTTCCATATGCTCTTATTGTCATGTTACTTAAAAATCTGCATTTCATTTTTCATTAGAAAACAACATCACAAATTAGGACAAAACATACTTATGTTAAGGATTTTGTATTTATGATTCACAGTAAGGGAAAGAGTCAACCAGCTCACTGCTTGTGAGGCACATTAGTTATGAGCAGAGAAAGAGCAATGGACAATGAATTGAGTTTGCAAACGCTTACAGGAGATATTTGACAGTGATTCAAACTAAAGGGAAAGAAGCAAATGCTCAGGCAGGGAAACAAGGACCAGTCAAGTCATGGCAGGCAAGTCACAAGTGACTGGACAACGGGAAATACTGCATTCATTCTGAAAAGGGGAGAAAGGAGGATTGTGGGAACCACTGACCTGTCAGACTCACCTGTGACGGTGAGGGTGATGCCATGAAGATTTTTTGCCTTTTCTTTTATACCCCTGTTATACCTTTTTACAACTTCTGTATTCCCAGTGCTTTTTGCCTACATTCTTGGACTTGTTTGTCAAGCTGAGAGACTCAACATTTTAGAAGCTTCGTAGCTGGGGATCAGTGTGCCCCAGAGCCCGAGGTCCTCTCCAGAACACATTCTGTAAACCAAGATAGAACCATCCAGGGGAAGGTTCCTTGGGGAGGGGGGGGGCTCACTTGAGCCTCTCATTGGGGAATCTTTGATAGATCTGCTAATTAGTAAAACCTATAATGTTATACCAGATCTTTGGGGGCAGATACTCGGGGGGGTGCATCTTGATGCACATGACCTGGACATGTGCACCTAAGGATCCTTAAAATAAATACCAAGGTAAAATCCCTTTTTCCCTTCTAACCGTGTATGCCTCTTGATTTTAAGACCAGGAAAAGGCATCAAGGGGACCCTGGCACAGGGTGACCAGAGAAGCTGTGGTTGCCCCATCCCTGGAAGTGTCCAAGGCCAGGTTGGAAGGGGCTAAGAGCAACCTGGGATAGAGGAAGGTGTCCCTGCCCATGGCAGAGGGATGGAACAAGATGATCTTTAAGGTCACTTCCAACTCAAGCCTTTCTATGATTCTATGATTATGTATTACAACCCTTTATCAATTTTTAAAAAATTTATCAGAATAAACAATTTCAAGTGAAACTAGGAACAAAACCAAGTTGTGGGAGATTTTCTTGCAATTAAGAGGGAAGAAATTAAGTTTTGGTGTTTTTTTGTTTGTTTGTTTTTGTTTTTTTTTTTAAAGAGAGTTGAGCATTTACTCTAAAAGCTTCTAGAGAGAAATTTATATCCTGGTATAGAGGCTTACTTAAGAATCACCAGGAGCTGTCAAGCACATATCAAGATTAGAAGAATACTACTTCACCTGCAGAAAAATCTGTAAGGTACTCCAAACAATTTTCCAAGCGTGATATACCTGGTCTTGTTCAACAATAAATGGCAACAATGTGTAAAAATGCAGCACAAATGGGGAATTTGGTCAGACGACCTTGCTCTCTGAACTAGAAAACTCAAGGTGTGCACTTAATAGCATGAATAAAATACAGAATTTATAACTTTTTAAAATATTTTCTTAAAATATGAGAGGCAATTAGTTCAGTCTCATTGTCATGGAGCCTTTCCACACTCTTATTCAGTAAAGAGTATCTTAAAAATGGTCTACCCTGCAGGCAGTCATTATCTTCTGACTGTCTCTTTTGCACTTGTGGTTAATTCTGGTGGACTGAGAATGTACCAGTTACACTGATGTTAATTTATTCTTCCTGTTTGGTTGGATCATAGATCAGCATCATTGGTGCCCTGCCAGGCAGCAGAAGAGCAACAATATCTGGCAACTAAAGAGATTTAAAATAATTGGTGGCAATATACCAGCTCCAAAATGACTGAAGGTCTGGCTCCTGTTCAGTTGTCAAATGAAATGTTATCTTAATTATAGGGTCTAGGCTTTTCTCTGAGCATTGTAGGATTTTTTTTTTTCTCCTTTTTCTGTACAGCTACGGAATCCCAACTGTTACAGGATTACCTTTGCATATCTTAATACTCCAGTCAACACAATCATAGAGAAGCTGTCGTTTGAGAAAAAGAAATACAGGAAGGATGAATTCCAGAGGTAAACAACATAATGAGCTCCAACTCCACAAGCAGTACAGATAATGCTGCCATGAACTGAGAATATTGGTGTTCTCTCCTCTCTGTGCATCATTTAAAATAGGATGCTGTACTGATCCAGGTATTTCATTCTGGTTTCCCCATCACCAGTTTTGTGTCACCTTGCTGATGTCTACAGATGAACTCAAGATTCCCACCACGTGCACATCAGAAATCAGAGTAGATGGAAGGAAGAAATTTACTAAGTGGTAATACATTCATGGGAGGATTTCAACCACAGACCTGCTGTACTGACTTTCACATATTTTTCTGCAGCTTAAACTGTAAGGATTTCATAAAGGAAATGTGTGCCATTCACTCAGCTTTGTTTCCTCTATGAAAAATCTTGCTTCCCATTACCAGGACTAGAGAGCTGTGGGGTTTGAGACACTTCTAGTGTTTATCTTTTGTCAGTCTGAAGATTTGGCATATCCCTCAAGATGGAATATCTCCTACAGCAGTAACTCAAAACCATTATTAACAGGGGTAACACATTGCTACATGCAAATTATTTCAGTCTAACTTGTGTTAACATCATAAAAACACTTATATAATTAAGCTCTTCTGTATTTCAGAATGCAATTTTATTTGGGATAGAATGAGAGAATGTGGGCAAGATGGACTGAAATTAGCAAATCAGACTTCTCAATACAGAAGGGTTAAAGGGAGTTCCAGTCACGACAGGTAGTCAAAATCATTAAAGTAGTAATAAAAAATACATTCTGTTATTTTGTTCCATAAATCATGGATACCACCAGAACTAAAAATCCCGAAGTATTGCCAAACCAGCTTTGTGTAGATTGAGACCCAAACAACTTTAGTTTCTGCTTACAAATGGAAAAAGTACAAGAAAAAAAAGATTCTCTGAGACCAAATAGGATCTCTGTAATTGTATTGTTGGATAAACAGCATAACACAAACAAAAGAGATTTATAGATCAACTGTAAAGTCTGCTTTAGAAATGTTACCTTGATGTAAAGATTTCAGGTGATACAGAACTTTGGTAAATTGTTCATACAGTTGCTGTTAAAATTTGGTCCCTATTTCCTACTTGAATTTGTCCAGACATTGAATCTTCTATTGCCTTTATCTGCTAGATTAAAGAATCAAAAAAAAAACTTTCTTGATTTGAGAAAATTAGGAATAGCTGGAAGATGATAATCAGAATTCCTCAACTCAGCTTTCTTTTGGAGCAGAACACATAGTGTGGAACTTCAAAAAATATGTACCCTTCCTTTGGAATGACAATTTGTTTGATCAGCAGAAGAGACAAATTGTCAGTGATTTCCTATATGCTGTAGAGCAGCACTAATTGTTTAAGTGATAATGAATCACCTATTCAGCCTAAACCCCTGTGCCACAGAAAATCTCAGTAATAACTTCTCCCCTAATTCCCACATTGCACCCTTTGGGCAATCCACATCTTCTCTTCATGATTCACTTCTTTCTAGGAGACTTTGTGAAATGATTATTTCTTGGCTCTGTACCCATGAAAGGTATAATACACGTTATTCAGGGTTACAGCAAATACATCTGTGATGAACATCAAGTTCAGTCTGAGACAGTTCACAAAAACTGGAGCAAAAACAACAGAAAAGGAAAATTAACAGTGAGAAAAAGAAGAATTAGTAATAAAATTAGTTCCTTGTACACTGATGGTCTTCCCATGTACTTCATCTAAATGACATTTCTCTTGGCCTTTCCACATCTCAGAAAAGCACACCTAAGTCTTGAATTCATAGTGTTTTGATTAAAATAGCTACAATTTCAATAGAGGATGACTCCTCCCTTATCTTAAAGCCTCTGACATACTGTTATGCATCTATATGTATAAAGCTGATACTCCACTGAGCTCTGTAAAGTCATTTCATATAACACAAAATGATTTCTATGGAATTTTCTATCACAAAATGATCATCTATTATGTGTTGCACTGCCTTCTTGCAAAATGCTACATTTTTAGTATGTCCATAGGCAAAAAGAAAGCAAACTACATTACCTGAGGGACAGTAGGCTCTGTGTGCCACTGCCAAAATTGTAAGCAGTCATGCACGCTTATGAAATACATTTTTCCTGTTTCTCCCTTCTTGGGGGTAAAATAATAAATTAACAAAACATGCCAGCTTCTAGAGCCTGCAAAAATTGCTTTTTCAAACTTCAGTTCATGTTATCTTTTCAGTTTTTGTAATAAGGATCCCCTCTCACGCAGGGTAAGTACTGTCCAAGTACATCACATTGCACAGTAGCATGTAACCCCAAGAAATGAGAAGTAAATGTCATGTCACACCCCTACAAAAGATGAAGATTTTTTTTTCTGGTGGTAAATCCAAATTAAGAATTTAACAGCCTTATTCGTAAAAAGAGAGGAATATTTAATACCTTTAGCACCTGAAAATACCGTAAGAATACAATCCCTCCAGGAAAATGGTCTTCACTATAATACAAAACAAACCCTACGCAGTGACATTTATTTGCAGGCCTCCTTCTGTCTCCACACGTGTGCCACAGCTCTTGTGAAAGCATCAGACCTGGTAAATAGGTCATGCCATGCCTTAGACCCTAAGGGACATAGAGCATCCTCGGGGACCAGCCTGCAGGCTCTGCACAGGTGCAGCAGCAGCCTGATGTGTGGAGCTGACCTCGGGGAATCCACCCTCACCCACAAGCATTCCTTGTTTCAAGGCAGAACACAGCAGCTACCCCCACTGAGCAGGTTAGTATCCAACCCTTTAATGTTTATTTGTACAAATCTTACATTGGACACATAGAAATGGAAGGAAAAAACACACACAGATGCTAGCAGTCTGATGTTTTATGAACCTTCTGCAAGACTCCCTCCTCAGCAGCACCCACTGTACTGTGGTTCCCTCCTCTTCTTGTTATGCAACATTTTCCATTATCTAATACATGAGAAAAGAACACTAAATTTCAAAAGGTGAACTGTTTCAATCTGTATCTTAAAGTCTTACTCTCACAGCTTATTAGTCATTAAAAACAAAATACTAGATTGTCTTCACCAGAGTGCAGAATTTTACCATGTGGAAAGAACTCTGCTGGGTCCTGCACTCTATTTAGACTGAAACCTGAAATAAATTTGAGACAAGTACATTACAGCCCACTCAGTTCACCTTTTGCCAAAGAATTAGGCTTCATTCCTAGACTAAAGACTCAAATTAGAATTTGCGTTTTCTTTGCTTAATGCTAAAGTCAATAAAATAATCTGTCTCTAGAATGAGATTTATTAAAATGGAAAATAAGAAGCTTTCTACAGAAAATCTTTTACATGTTAACTCTAATAAAACTAAACAGATATCCAATCTAAATTACACCAGTAGGACTTCAGCAAAATACAGTTAAACTACAGCAAAAAATGAATCTAGAAACCTGAAAATTAAAGGACTGAGGAAATATTGTTAAATACTTGTCTGCAGTAAAATGTGGTCAGAATTCATTCATAGGTTATGTACCTATTCTGAACTCCACAGAGGAAAATCTGGTACAACGAGGTCAAAAAAGGACTTCACTCAAGTAAAACTTAATTTTGCAGATCAGAAATGGCAAGGGGAAACAGTGGCTTGCTGGAGAAAAAATTATACATTAGTTAGTTGAAAAAGAAATTAATTGTTTGGAACATCTTGTTCCAAAAAAAAATTGTACTTTTTATCCTTAACTTCAGTTGAAATGCATTGTGTGTCCTCCCTTCATACTTGGAAAGAACCCCAATTGCTTTGAAGTTCATCAGCCTAATGAGGAAGTCCATATAGCTCAGGCAACTGCTGCATACTTAGCAGCCCTTAAAAGGGAGAACAATTTATAAACCTAAAGGGATGGTTATTCAGATACAAATAGAAATTCACTTTAGCTCTGCTGCTGACATGACTCATTGGACTCTGAGTGCTAGATTTTGATAAAACATGGAAAGATATCACTGAAGTTATTTGTTTTGATTCACTGCAGAAATGAATATGATCTATCTACAGCAAAAAGAAAGGTACAGCTTTCATCAAAGTTTTGCAGTCTTGGCATCAGATGTGTGCAATTACTGCACCATCTGAATTCTTTAAGGACTTCAGCACAACTCAAGCAGCCTGAATAAAGGACTGCACTTTTTAAATGATCTACCAATGTTTTAATAACAAATAAGGCATGTTTACTGTATTCTATTTCTAACCTTATACAGGATTTAATCTTCTGTTGAATTTCATATGCTTGAACAAGGTCCCATGACTAAAAAATTAGTAAAAGTGACATTTTCTATTGGTACTGAAGGACACTATATTTAATATCCACATCAGGGAAGCTTTACACGTGACCTGTAAACCAGTTACTCCCTTACACTCTAAATTTCATTTTCTAATCACAAATTACAAGAAACACTTATTTACACCACAAATAAAGTCATGAATTTGGATCACACAAGGGGAAGGAGAAATAAAATGTCTGCACGCTGTACATTTCATGACACATTTTTTGCTGCCTGCATATTCACATATTTTCATTGCTTGGTTTTTCTGTGTTCCTAATTACACTGTAGATAAATTTCTTAAGAGAAAGAGTATTTAGAAGGAACAGACCTCTCAGAGACAAGGGCAACAATTAAGCTGGAAATGCCTGCTTTTTCTTCAGCATAAACTGAAGCATAATTATGCAAGTGATGTTGCTGCCATACCATTTCATTATCCATGTGCCAACACAGAGGGTTTCTATTCCTATTGGATGGAGGTACCCAACTCAATCTAGGCTGTGCCAGCGTGGAAAAATCTGAAGTTGCCCAGTAATTGTGAATGCAAACATAAATAACAGAAAATCTGGAATGGAGTATTTAGAGATGTGCATGCTTCCTGAATACCCATGATTAGCTGGAGATAAAGACTAGCAGAACTACCCCAAAATGCATTTACAGGGTGCAATTTCTTTCTGATAACTTCAGAGGCTGTCGTTTTCCTGCTTCCTACAGTGCACATAAAACTGAACTCTGAAGTTTGCAGACCATGAAAAAGGAATGCTAAAATAAGATACTGAAATCCAGAGTATTAAAGGGAAAAGAGGGGCATGTGAGAAAAAGTCACCCCCATTCCAAAATAAGATTTTCACTAACAGTTAAAAATAAGTATTGAATATTTTCAAAATAACTTCAGCTTTGCCCCTTTGATCTGGAATGACTACTCGTAATACTAAAATATAAAACTTCTAAAACAGAATTACATACTTCATAAATGAATGAGGGAATTCAGAAATGAATATTAACTGCCTCGTATTTTTCTCTGTATTCAAACTGTTTTCTTATTTTTATGTGTAAGCATAGGTGCTTGCAATGGTGCAAAAAACATTAATGGATGCTGTCAAGCTGCAAAGTAAACTGTAGGAATTTTTAACAAATCTGTATAACTTTTAAGTTTTCCTCGTCCTCAGTTTGCATGTTAAACATGTCATTAAAGTTACAGCATTCCACAGATGCCACCATGTAAAACAACTAGACGAAATAAAAGGGGAGGAGAAAACAAGGAAATTTAATTTTACATACACGGATAAATAGATGGCAAACATGGCCATGAAAGCACATTAGCAGAGAGCAAAAGCACAGGGAATTAAAAGTAAAGAACACCATCTGGGTAGCCTGGATGGTGTGATGGTTCTGTCCCCTTTGTCCAGCTGGCAAGGGGCTGGGACATGCTACAGCTAACACTGCTAATGTATCTGAGAAGTTCAGCCAGCTCTGGGCTGCCCAGAAATCTTCGTGTCTGGCTGCAGCAGGAATGAGGGCACTGGCACTTTATGTGGCAAAAATGCAGTTTCTGTGATTCAGGATCACTTTCCTATCACTCCAATCAGCATTAGATCAAGCCCTGAAGTTAACTGGCTCAACAACATCCATCATTTTGAATTAACTTCTCTTTGGATTGGTCACTTCTTGTAAGGACTAAATTCATAAAGGAGTCGATTGAAGGAAACCAAGAATGATTTTTCATATTTTCTACTGCAGAGAAAATATCTCTAAGCTGTTCTCTGTGTTCATTAAGTTCAGAGTTGCCACAAGGAAATTAAATTACAGCAAGGAGAATTTCTATTGGATTTTGCCACGTTTTCTAACATTTTCTAATTAGGGCAGTGAACACTGATACAGGTCACTAGGGACACTGTGATACTCATCATTGTATGTTTCCAATAACACATTGGAGAACTTAGAGAGAAAGCTTTAGATACAGTCCATTCTGATACAGAAAAAGATGATGAAATGGTTGGAATAGCACAAGCTCTCAGGACAACTCCTGATCCCAAATTCTCATGACTGTGACCTCCTGGGGTAAAAAAAAAAAAAAAAAAAAAAAAAAAAAAAAAAAAAAAAAAAAAAAAGGGGATATTTGGCAAGATGACTACATTTTCTACAGCATAACACACAAAAATACCACCCCTTTATGGGTGTGAGTTTCAGCAATTTTGTTTTCAGTTAAAATGCAGCTGCCTTCATCCTTCAGTAGTATTTTTCCATTCTGCTTCTTAATTATCTCTTAGAATAATTACCATGTCATGGCTTGCAGTCTTTCCTCAGTTGTAACCACTGTTAATTTGTCTGAGAAAAAGACAGCAAATTCAAATTTTGCAAGAATCTGAGGGCTACGATGACCCCTCCATAGAAAACAGCATAGGAGATAGAGGTCTTTAATCTGAAGGGATTCTTAAACTTTAAAATTGGCCACATTTAAACTGCTAGCATTCCAAACATGATAATAGACTCCCAGAGAGCCCATGGCTCTGCCTGAGTGTTTTGCCAAGTCAGGATGGTGCTGTTGCCAACAGCTGCAAAGGCTGAAGTAGGTGATACTGTGTTCATAGAAAACTACCTTTTGTATTTATTTTTCTGTACTGTCCTTGCACCCAGGAAGTAGGACATGATGACATCCCTGGGAATAAATAGGTGGAGCAATGGGCCTCTGTACTCGACCTGTGCTGACCAAGATCAAACCAGCTCATAAACAGGAGGAAATATTTCTTTCCTGTGTAGTACATGACAGCTCACAGCAGACAGGTGTTAGCTGAGAGTCCTTTCTCATACTGAAATATATACTGTAGAAATTGTACCATTCTTCCATCACACTTCATGGTGTTCAGCCCAATGAAAATGTATATGCAACCTGAATATGCCAAAAAAACTCCTCCTGAAAAATAAGTAATTTCATTAAATATTCCTAAAATAGAATGTGCAGGTATAATTGAACTAGCAGCTTTTTCCAGGCAGAAATCAAGAACCATTGCCAAATGATGTGTCAATTGATATGATCAGGAACTATATCTCCAATGATAGTAGCATCCAATTGTCACCATTTAAAAGTTATCTGGTGCCAAATGCTATTAAAATTCTTCTTAAAACCTCAATTTCATATTGATGTTAATATGCAAGAAAGGTTGGCACCCTTTAACAAACTTCCAGTTTGAGGTTGTCAAGAGTGTGATAGATCAAACAGAGGTTAGTGCAAATTCCAGGCTGTCAAGAAATACCTGACAGAGAATAAAGAGCAAAATTCTGCAAACCATTTCAATTTGACATTGATGGTTTTTACCTTGGAAAGGACCAACATATGCAAGATTTGCTCTGGGAGGTGCAACAGTAAGGTATTTAAGGGTAGATATAGAAAATATATAGTCAGGTATTGTGCTACCAATTGGTATTTACAGACCCTTATAAATGCACAAACCATGAGCAAAATAAAAGTAAGTGGATTGGGGGAAAAAAATACCAAATGGAAAGCTTCTAAACTAGACAAAAGCATGGTCTGAGATGAGGGGAAGTATTTAAGGTTTCAAGGGAAGGTACTGCTACTTTTTGAGGCTGAGAATGCACGATTCCAATGCACAAGTTTCATAATGCCATTGAATTTGCTTTAAAGAAAAATCTAGCAATGATAAATCTACAGAAAGACATGGAGAACCCTTGCCATCATAAGAGTAACCTTACTTTGGCATTACAGGGAATAAACAAATAGACTTTTTTTTGATTAGACTAAAACAGCCAATGCCCCTTCACTTCCCTCAGTTTATTTGTTTTGATTTTTTTCATGTGATCTCATATCAAAAATCTGACAGTGTAGGTAGGGCCAGAAGTAGCTTTATTTTCATATTTGATGGTCATTTCTTTCCTCAAAGTCATGATGTTGCTTCCATTATTTTACTATCTACAGGTTGTACAAGGAACCAATGTCATTCTAAGCACTGAATAAATAATACTTTGAGAACTATTTAACACATTTCTTTTTCATCTATTTTTCATGTAAATCTCCCTTGTTAATAATACTACAGAATACAATCCCTTTGTTTCAGTACTCCACTGAAGCCACTGAAAGAAAATTGAAGTTTGCAGTTCTCCAAGAACAAAGTCATAGTCTTAGTCCCATTTTATGACTCCTGTGTGCCTGAGTGGGTGTTAAATCAAGTCTTGTAATATTAAAATGTCCACATGCTTATGACAATTTAGTTGTCTGTGTCACACTAGAATTTCTCTTAGTTGTCTGCTGTTAACTGACCATGCTACTTTACCATAAGGAGTTTAACTATTACCTTTGCATTTGGAGATTCTGGTAGCTAGAATGAAGTTATGTCCTTTGGTTTGAAGCTTTCATTAAGAAAAGAATTCCCATCCATACACTTAGAGTACAGAGAAAAGCTTGAAAAAGACCAATCATCCAGCACCCGAAATCAAGGATAAATTCCTACCAATGAAATGTTTTAAATTTCATTAGTTTGGGGTTTTTTTTTAAACCTGATGCCTTCTGAATGCCTCAATTTGACATTGCCAAAATAAAAGTGTGCTTTGCATTTACCATGAGCAGCACTGTCCTTCATAGAGACTGTGCTCTTTATCTTGTAGTGCCTCAACAGGGCAGCTTGGTTTTAGCATGTGCATATTTTTCTTTAGATAAAACACTGAGCTCCCTAATGAGGGCTTTTCTCTCTGTGAAATGCAGTAAGAGGCCAATATATGTTCCTGGACAGGTGCCCATCGCAGAGACCTTCGAGGTGGCTGTTAGAGCTGCATCCATCTGCCAGAAGTAGCTTTATCTGGGATCAATAGCAATGCCAGTGTCCAGGTAATTAGTACCTAATCTGTATCTGTCACATCCTTTACCTCTGTCATTGACTGGAGACCTGCCCTGCATTCAGGATGACATTTGCTTGAGGATAAGTCTGAGACAATGCAAATGAAGCACATGTAACTCCAGGCTTTAAAAGCAAAGCTAAGCTGTACCTGCCTCTTTCAGATGGTTCCACAGCTTTATAGTAAAAACAAAAAAAACCCTAGAAATACCCAAGATATGGATTGAATTTGTAAGAAAAAAATGCCTTGGAAAATCTTCTTTGATTTTTGCATCACCACTGGTTGACAACTGAAGAGAGGTCAGTAGAGCTCAAAGCCTTATGTATTTTCCACATAAATTATTTAGAAAGTTTGGTGCTGTCCATAACTTTCCACTTGAAGTATAAATGCTTCTAGTTTTAAAACTCTCTCTTCCTTTGCTTGGAAATGTTTATCCTGCACTTACAACTTTCACTATTTACTCACTACCAGTGCCACTGGGCCTAATTGATACCTTGTGAACGAACACTGGCTGCAAAATAACACAGTACTAATACAACAGTACTAACTTTACTTTCAGTAAATAAATTATCTTTATAACTCTCACCTACATAATACCCCACAACCAACAGTCCCCATGTGCCTTCCCTACTGGGCAAGGCTGTTAATCCTATTTCAAAACAAAGTTACCCAAGGAAGATGGAACTAGCCCCCGAGAAGACATGTTTTAAGTGTATGCAATTGGATCTTTATCAAACCATTTCATCCTTTCACTGTGTTAGCTCAGAAAAGTTAAGCAGGCAATCTCATCATCTCATACTTATCAGGCCACTGAACTCAAACATCTTCCCTTTATTCTGCTTATAAATAGCAAGAGCTTTATACAGCAGAGATTTTAATTTTTTAAGCTTAAAACTGATTCTAGATTGTTACTTTAAGACAGCACAGTCAGCTCAAGATGTCATTGGCACCAAGCCACTCAGAGATATTCAAACCTCCCATGGACTGCTTTGGCACATGTACAGTACGCAGTGTTTTTGTCCAATAAGTTCTTAGTACAAAAATGTAAAAATGAGGTGCTTCAGAGTATTATAATTTACAGAAAAGGTTCTAAGCAGCTAATTCAAATAACTTCAGGATTAGAAAATTTATCTCTCCCAATGCTGAAGTGGTGAAATGAGCAATAGCTCATAAAGTAATAGTAGTGTTGGAATCCATTCATTCCCTGATGACCTTGTATTGGCATTGAACTTCAGCTGGCACTGAGATGCAGAAGAGAACCAACAGTGCTCACTGATGAAACACATAATGAATGCAACCTGCTTTCTGGAATATTTGGTACCTTGTGCAACTGTTCTGATTTTCTGATATCTCATTAATTCTGTTGCTCTTCTGCTAGTGGAAAAAGACTAATTTTTAACGATTTGAGCAGCTTTTTATATTGCCTTTACAGCATACTTAAAGTTTAAAAAATTATCATGATCCTGCTATAAATTCTACAGCCATTAAGCTGTTAATATCCAAAAAACTAATTTAAAACTACAGAACTCACTTTGACCTGCAACACAGGGAAAACCTATTACAATAGATAAAAAATTATGCCTTGAAAACTTCATCTGTTTTGTGGCTGAAATAGACTTATATTAAGAAAATTTTAGTTTGAATACATTAATTTAAGTGTCCCATTCTCATTTATTGCCTGGGGTAATTAGATTTTTTTTTTTTTTAGAGTTCAATTACATTTTAAAAATACTGCTTGTTTTCTTTCACTGATATAATGAAATGGGGATAAAGATCACGTAACTTTCCAGCCAGAGGGCTCTTTTAATGCTTGTAAGATGAAGAGCACACAGATGACAGAAAGAAAGAAAAGATGGCTTTTTGTACTGCCATGAAATATGCTGAATATATGACTAAGAAGTTGTTAAAAGGCAAAGAAAAATTGTTGAAACAAATTGGGTTTGAGGCTATGTGAGTATGTTTCACTAGGAACATCCTTATTATTTTCAGAAATAGGAAAAATATCCTGAGCTTTGAAAACTAAGATAACAAATGCTATTGAACAGGAAGATATTCTTAATCTCTAAAGACTTTAATGGGTGTCCATTAATTCAACAGGGTCTATCAGGCTCTGTTTCCACATACTCAGCCAAATATGGTTCACAATACAGTTCATTGTATCCAAGAGAATAACAGAAGGGACAAATTTTACTGGTTTTACCAAATTTGGGTTACCATGCTTGTATTGAATCAATTTACTGATTTGAAATGCTATATCACTAAGATTTTACATAACCACACAGAACCCTTTGATTTATGCAAAGGTAAGAAATATATCAAACTGGTTATTGGTTACTTAAGTAGTTCATGGACAGCAAAAAGACAGTAGTCCTGCTCACAGTGTTTCTTGTCACCTATTTTCTATTTTTATTTGAATAGAGCACAGCTTTGTGAGCTGGACATAGATATAAACACTTTAAGCCTTCAGTATTGTGTTAATTTTGTCTTAATGTCTGTTTAAAATTTAGTTACTGGTTATGGTCTGTCATACAATCAGCTAAGGAAACTAAGATTTAAAGCTAGCTGCTGGTTTTTAGCATGAAGCAGAGCTATCAATTCTAATAGAGTCAAATGAAAATTTCCAGAATGAGAGAGGCAAAATGTCTTTAAAAAGGCACTAATGTAACTCCCACAATCTGAATAATTATCGGTAAAGTTAAATACATTTGCATAAAATATTTGTCTTTTAATCATACCACTGAGAAATTAATAGTTTTATAACTTTGGTAATGTTCAGAGACAGCTGTGCGTGTGATCTTGCCCCTTTATGAACACTATTAATCAGCATAATTTCTGGCACACAAAAAAAAAAATTCCAGGAGACAAATGTTTCAGGCCTTTCTAAAACACATTTACAGAAAAATTCACTCCATAAACCCACATGTATCTAAGAAAATCAGTGAGCATTGTATGAAGTAAACACTACTCTAGAAGAGTCTAATCTCTTCTTGTCTGCTCTTGGTCATCAAGAAACGCCTATTGTATAATTGATGCCTTTTCCCAGTCTTAAACACGGTTAGAAGGGAAAAAGGGATTTTACCTTGGTATTTATTTTAAGGATCTTTAGGTGCACACGTCCAGGTCGAATGCACTTCCATGCACACCGCAGTGCACACCCACAAAAGATCTGGCATCACATTAGAGGTCTTACTAATTAGCAGATCTATCAAAAACTCCCCAATGAGAGGCTCAAATCAGCCCCCCTCCCCAAGAAGCCTTCCCCTGGATGGTTCTATCTTAGTTTACAGAATGTGTTGTGCCAGGGACCTTGGGGTCCAGGGCACACTTATCTCTAACTATGAAGCCTCCAAAATGTTTTGTCTCCTAGCCCAACAAACAAGCCTAAGAATGTAGGCAAAAAGCATCAAGAACACAGAAGTTTTAAAAAGGTATAAAAGGGATTTAAAAGAAAAGGCAAAAAATCATCATGGCATCATAATAACTCATATTATTACAGTAATTAATTAGCAATTAATTAGGGCTGGCAAGACCTTTCGAGTAACAACAGTTGGCTTAACTGCATTTATTGCTTCTCCTCTTCTATCTCACTTTGTTGGCCTACTTCAGAAGTGTTTTAAATAGAAAATAGAAAGACAACAAAATGCCTTTTTGGATACTTTGGAGATGTTCTGAATATGTAATTAGGGTCCTGATCTATAATTTTTAGGGTTGTGCAGGAAACTGGATCCCAGGGAGTTTTTTATAGGCTTACTCACTCAAAAACACGCTGCCATCATCACATCTGATCACCTCACCTCTTTTGCTGAAAATCTAGAAAAATTTAAAATGTGAACCATTTCTCCAATTAAAAACTCAAGGGTTAAAAAGAAATTAAGACAATCATAATCATATCTCAGAGACAATTTTTTTCCTCTAGAAATCTGCTTCAAAAACTAGATAAAAACCCTTCACTGTTCCTAGATTTTAATTTGCTTTGTCTATGCTTGGGTTTTCTGCATATCTCTCTGTGGCCAAGGGTTCAGCTTTTGAAAACTGTCCATCTGTTCCCATGTTAATTCTGCTATGTTTATGCTAACTCCTAATGGTTAGGTTTCCTTATGTGCACTTTTTCCCACAGAAACTTTTCAGCAGAGCTGACTTAAGACAGCCCAGTGATTACAGGGTATTAGACAAGGAGGTGGGTGCAGAAGCCCATTGTAAGCCAGCAGTCCATACAATGAACATGGCTTACAGTATGGAATCCACACCACATCTTCAGAGCCTTGTAAGGATTTGTAAAACTAAGCCTATGCATTTACTAATATCCAAAATTCAGGAGGTACAAGGAAGGTGAAGTAAATCACTTGCAATAAAAAAGCAAAGTCATCCTCATATACAGCAGGCGAATATCCAAATGAAAAAGTTCTTTTTCTTCCAGGTGACAGTATTCCTGTAATCTAACAGAGTCCTCTCTAAAACAGAGGGATTTGGCTATTTTATTCAATTATATTTAGTGGTTACAACAATGTAGCTCCAACTTCTGAAAAAAGCAGCGAGTTTTGCAGATCTGTTGAGGATGAACAAGTTGTCAAGCCTTTGTGTCTGATTTTGTACCTGTAGTTAATCTGACATAGCTGCAAGATTAAAAGACAAACTGACAAACTACTGCCTACTGAAATTACTCATTGTTGGTTAAGGTCTGACATACCTGGCCAAAATATCCCCAGAACTCTGCATTTCAAAGTTGTTATAAAATAACAGAAGATATAAGCAGCTATGGAAGTTAAGCCAATCTGTGTTGGGGTTCCTCCCCCCTGCCTGGAGTAGAGGCACAGCCTATGGGGTTTCCCTACTCCCTGGTCAGTCTTGTTCCCCACTGGTTGTTTTGTGTTCCGCTGCCTGGAGAGGACCTTGCTGGTCCCATAACTGCCTCAGTTCTTCAGCAGTCCCCCAGCCATGTGGCTGGAGAATAAAGATCTCTGAAACTTCTATCAAGAATTGCTCCCTATTTCCTTCCCACGGGCCTCACTGTCTAATGCATGTTGCAGGAGACCCCACTGCAACAGATCTGGTGACTGAACAAGGTCAAGACTCTACTGCTATCAAGGACCTATCTCTGCTGCAGGGAACAGATTTCCTTTCTAATGGACAATCCTGTTAATTTAGTTGTAGAAAGAAAAGACTCCAGTAACTTGAGACAAGAGACACACTGTTTAGATCAAGTAAGGGGGAAAAAAGCTGTATAACAACCTCTAAATGCATTTCCATTGTCAAAAAGAAAAGTAGAAAAGACACTAAAAACAGACTGAGATGCTCTCTGGAAGAGGAGAAACATTAGAAGCAGTATCACTCCCAAAAACCTAAGTCTCTCTCATTCATAAGGCAAGTGTTATTTCCTACACAAAACTGAAGACCAGGGTCTATTCTGAATTGCAAACTCTCCCCTCTTCATAATCCTTCAAAGTACAAGTCAGAAAAAAGATTATATTAATTTCCTGCTTGATCGTCAGCTTTCCCACTGGTATTCCACATCTGGTCTATTTTATTATTCAGTTGTATCCACATCTATCCCAATAAGGTATAAAAAGATATTCAGAATTTCCTTGACTTCTTGTTAGGTGTAAGAATACAGGCAGCTGTTTTTAAAATGCAAGCCACTGATCAGAGCTTGTAGCATCATCTGGCCTGGAACATCATGTCATGGAAATATTTAAATTCCTCATTGTCCTTTAGGAACCTGTATCTATTAAAGTCACTTCTCCATTGACTATATTCATGAAATCTAAAAAAATGTGGGCAGTACTTCTCTGCCACATTGTTTTCTTCACACTCTGTATCAAAAAAATAGGTGCAAATGATTTTTTTTTTTTTGCACAACCTGAAAATCCATTTATATTATTAATAAATTTGGTCTGTGCGATTTTAATGTCAGAATCCCTTTTCTGTATGCACAACACAGCAAAGATAGATTGTTTATTCCAATTTCTAATCTTAGTCAATATTTTCCAACTTAATGTAATTTCATGTGAACTAGTATGGAACTCAGATCCTTTTCTTATTATTTTCACAAAAAAATTCAAGATGCACACTGATTTCTGTCCCTCTCCCAACAGGACCAAAGTTATCAATTCATTTATACAAGATGCTTTAGTTTTCAAGTCATGTTGGCCAAGTCAAAATTTTTCACTTGCCCTTTAAATTCTTAGTTTAACACAAAAACTTTTGATGAACACTGGGGCATTTCACTTTTCAATGGTTGAACATAGCAAAATACACAAAGTCTAATCGTGGGATAATATTAGTGAAAGAACACAATAAAACTTCCAATTTACTTGTAAGAGTTAATGTTTCATTTAAATACTTAGTCCATTTGAAGATGTAGCAAGAGCATGATGTTAAAATCTTTATGTTAATGTATTTTGCCTGATAACCCTGTTTATATTGGTTTACAGTTCAGCAGCACATTAGCAGCAAAGTAGAATAAACATCATAAAGTGATGGAAGACTTGAGTGCCTTAGCACAAATAAGGAAAAGGTTTCACACCACACTGAATTTATATTAAAATCTCTCAGTGATTTCGAGAAGAGCTTACCCCCACACACAATTAGAAAAGGCAGAATAGGTCCTGAGTGAGCTCTGTGAATTCTATATGCCTTACTCTTCCTAATGCAGTGCACCAAGAAACTGTTAGAATAATCATGCTGGTGCCAAGGCTCCCATTGTCTTTAATAAGCTTTTCCATTTACAAAGCAAGTGCAGTCTCATGCAGGCAGGTAGAGGGTAAAAGCAGAATACTTAATGGAAAGTGTCAGTCCTGGTGCAAGAGAGATATTTCTGAGGGTCCATCAGGAAAACCAGTCCTGTAATAGCCAAAACATGATAATTAATATCATCATCCAAAAGCCAACTGGCAGGAGAAGTTCAATAAGCTTCACCTCTTAATAAAAACCTCATTAGCTTGACTTGGCTTCTATTATGTTATTTTCACAATTCCTGTCTTAAGTCTTTGTTCTTCCCCTGTCTTCTCTGGGTTACTCACAGTTCTGCTGTGAGTCCTCAACAGAAATGAGGAAACTCTTGCATTTCAGGGACAATACATAGGTTTTTCTACTTATTCAGTCTTTGACTGAGAAAATTACTGTATCATTTGTATGCAACATTGTGAATATCTCCAAAGAACCACAGCATTACTTATTCACAAACTAGACTGATTGATCATTAGGGAATGTCAAAATGATTTTGGGGTACTTACACTGCTGCATCAAAAACCTGGTACCAAAATTTATAATAAAGTCTGGTTCAGTCTTGCAAGGAAAAGTCACAATAAGGTCACTGTCACACCAGATCCAGCCTCAGCTCCCTGCCACAGTTTTGGTACCATTATACAACTTTGTTGTGCAAAATAGAACTACATTCATAATTGTTTCCTGAAAAGGAGCTTAATTCTTTCTAAAGCTAAAAACTAATTAGCTAACACCTACCACAGAGATGATTTTGGAGAAAAATCAATCAACACATTCAAATACAAAACAAAATTTGGGAACTTGATGATCAGGAATACACCATCAATCAGAAAGAAAATTGTCAGTGACAAAATAAAAAGATAATTTTACTACACACTGTCATGTAATTTAGTTGGTCCTTTTTTTCCCTCATTTCTTAGATTCTTTCTGTGCTTCTGATTTAGAAAGAAATGTTACAGCTACAAATACACACCAAAAATCCATCTACAGACTGCTTTAAGCATTTGCTATGATTCAAAGGGAATTAAGAATCCTTAAAAAGTCTATTTTGATTTCTTTATGTCTCTAATGCTGTGCCAAGTCTTCACAGGTGATGATTCCATTGGAATAATTATCCTGTATAATAGTGAGTTAAGTGACATAAAATTTGTATTAGGGAAAGAATGCTGATATTAGCCAATATTTACTATAGGAAAATCACTTAACAACAATTGTGACAAATTAGGTATAACTAATTCTGTGTTCTCCCCTGATTTTAGATATAATGAGACACAGCTGAATTCTGCCCAAAGGGATGTCAGTTGCCTTCCTAACAGCCTGCGAGGTAACATGGTCTTCCCCAAAGTTACCCAACATTCACATTACCCTTACATCCTCCCATGTCATGGAAAACCTGATGGATAACCTGGAAGAGAGACTTTTGCCTTGGTGTGGATTTTGTTTTCCATTTAGCAAATTTAATTCTAGGTTTTTGCTTTTTGGGTACTTTTCCTTTGATCTTCAAAACATTGCAAAAGAATTTAAGAATGTGTAAGCTCAATTGCAAACATTATGGAATTTTACCAACACCTTGTTTTCCCCCCTCATGAAAGACAGAAGATACACAGAAATACAGATAATAAATTACAGTTACAATGGAAGTTCATTTTTTTTTCCATCACTTTCATAAGTGACTCAGAGTGATACTCCCTTCTTTCTGGGTATTTGAAAGCTTATGATTTAAAAGGGGATTTAATGTTAAACATGGCAGTTCTGCAACTAAAATCAGGTCTAAGTTGTGAGTGGTAGCACTCTCAGGAGTTATTTGACTACAACTAAGGAAAAGACACTGAGAAAATCTAGTTGATAATACTAGCAATTACATGTAATTATAACACTGACTTTTTAGAAATAATCTTGCAGCTACAGACCTCTAATCCTTACAAACATAATTCATCAATGAACTAAACTGCACAGAAGTCCAAGAAGCAATTTCAGAAAGGACAAAATAAAAGGAAAAATAAGAAAATCTGTCTAATCCACATGATTTTAATGTTACCTGGAAGTTCAACATCCCCCAAACCACACCTTTCAATAAAAACATATTGTGGCCTTAGGGACACTGAGTCATTTCTATCACTGAGGGCCAATTAGCAATTTGTTCTCCCCTTAATGCAGTCAATAAGAATTTGAACAAAGAAAAGGTGTCATACACCAAACTGCTCAGAAAGTACACTGTTATTGACCTTAAATCACTCAAACCTACCAGTCAAATCAGATCTAAAAATTGATAAAAATAGTAAATAATTCTTATTTTATAAAAAACTCCATCAGAAAAGTCATTCTGACTTCAGCCAGCTGATAGAAGCAGGTGTTGACATATGTGGTCAATGACTGCATTGAAAGGATTATGCTCAATATTCTCTGCTGATGCAGTGATTGCAGGATTTGAGAGTGAAGAAGGCAGAGCCAAAATTATTTAATTATTGATTTTCCACACATGGGTTAAATTTTCCTTATTATCAGTTAATATGGGGGAGATGGAAGTTCACACAATTGGCATGAGAGCATGAAATTATGTAATAGTAAAGTAAAAAGTTTCAGGATCAGATGCTTGAAAAGCAACTTGCTGCATAACAGCTTATTCTAGAATTTCAGTCATGATTTCAGGCTCAAGAAATGCTAAGGCTCTCTGAAAAAAGGGAGAAGCTTAGAAACATGCTATGAGAAGTACACAAAGCTCAAAAAATGAGGGTCACAAAGACAATAAGAATAGTCTGTATTACCAAAAGCTTTGTAAAACACTAATTCAAGAATACAAATAACTCTGAATACCTAAGGGACCACCTGCTTCCAAAATGAAGCCTGTTTCATTATGACAGAAAAATACTGAAAAAAATTCAAAGAATAAAAATTTCATGATTAACAGTATTTTTTTCAGAGCTCTGAGGGATAACTTGTGGAATGTAGCAGCTTTTATTTTTAATTCAGTGCACTTCAGATCAGATCTTGGGCCCTCAAGCAACAAAGAGAGACCGGAAAATAATAAAACAGTAAAAAAATTTGCACATAGCCACCTCAATAATTCAACCATCAGAAAATGCCACTTGCTGTCTCTTCCATCTCAGATGGGACACAAACTCAGGCCTGCAGTTCAGCTTGGCAGGAATTTCCTGCATCTATGTTTAGTTCTACATTAAGATGATTAACACTGTGATACTCCTTATAATCCATATGCCATTTTCAACACATCACATTCATGCTTGGTGCTTGTTGTTTCATTTCTTTGCATTTAATTTGTGGCCTTTGTCCATATGAGCTGTCTACAGAAATGCAAAGACCTAAGGAGAGGTGAGAAATGCAGCCCTGGTGCAATCCAGACTCCAACGAGCAATCACCAGGGCAACAGCATCTGCTTACATCCTTCAGTGTAGCAGTTTCCCTGGAATGAAGGGATACAGCATAATTTATCTGACTCACAGGTATTTATATCTCCTCATTACCCACCAGAGTCTACATCCTGTTTTTACTGTTTAAAATAATGGAGGGTAAAACACAGTCACTGCTTAAAAAAAAAAAAAAAATTGCAAATTTTGGATTTGAGGTATTAAAATATCAAATGAAGTGGGATACAGGAAAAAAACTACTTTCAAGTCCTTAGAAACAATATTTCATATTGTACATGGTGACTTCTACCCTGAGTGATTTAATGTGCTTTGATCTATAACTATGAACTAGGATGAACAAAAACGCTGACTTGCAAATTACCCGTAGGGATAGTTAATCATTTCCAAAAATTCATGTCACTGATTTCAGCAACTTTCAGACTGTTAAGTACACATTCAAGTAAATTTTTTCTTTAAACTAATGTTTCTTTAAGCTAATGTTTGTCTCTACATCATCATTTTGGACAGTTCTAAACACAGCTCAGACACTAACCCATCCTTCATATCCTTTAAACAATTAGTTGCCCACCCTCTGCTGTCACTTTTTTTACTGTATGAAAGCATCTTGTTTGACAATTATTTTTATGATGATAATTTTTTTATTGGTAATGTCATTTTTTTTTCCACAATCTCCGAATTTTTTTTGCAAAAGTCTCTCAAAAAATAATTGCACAAGTATCAAACCAATAATTGGGGTTTATTGGAAGGATTTAACTTGTTAGTTCCAGTATTCCTTAATATTATTCCTTCTGATTCAGGTCATCACACTGCTGCTCTCTGCTGTCTGTAAGAAGAATCCAGATGAAATTATTACAGATATGACATTCATTTTCGGCTCTATAAAACACGTATATACACCACAAATTTTTCATTTCTAATTTTGCTTTCTTACTAAAATCAAATCTAATTTTAACTGGCAAGAAAATCCACGTAATTGCAAATAGCATGAGTTAAACATGAGAAGAATCAGAAGGTTTTGCAATGCAGTTGCACTCACACTTGAATTTTGTACAAACCATGAAATATACGTCCTTGTTTGGTTCCACCTTTAGTCCCTAATTCTTTATCTCTGTTTTACCATGATCTGATAAAAAAATTCATTCAACAAATACTTTTCAGTATGTAATGAATGGGTAATTAGGTCCAAATTTTCACACTGCAAGTGATCTCTGCAGAGGTTAACTTCAAAATTGTACAGAGAATACAGCTGTCACTTAACAGTAGTTTGCATATTTTCCATCATGACAAGGCAGAAAATGAAACTTTTAAGAACAGGAAATCCCTAAACAGCTCGAAGATTTAACAATAGAAGATGAAAAACACCACCATTCTTGTATGATTTTTAAAATGGATGATTTGAAGTCATTAGAATGAATATACATCTAGGGCAGGAATTCTCCTAAAGTCAAAAATCTTTCACAGTAAGACTTTATATTGAGCTGGGTGCTCCTACCTATAGTTTAAGAAGAAATGCTGTATAAGAAAGAGAAAACAATTCTTGTCAACTGATGGCACAATCCCTGATAGATGTAATTGTGTGAATATATTATCAGGTACAGGTCCAAAACCCTTACAAGTACAGCAACATTTGTGAGAACATAGGTTTAGCCTGTAGTAAGAAAAATTATGTAAGTGAAAACTTGACATTTTACAGAAAGTGGGCTTAGGTGTTCCCTAGTCCTATGGCTTTATTCTCCTGAGATTCAGTTTATGCTGCCCCTTTTCCTCTGCCCATCATTTATCATTTCATTTCTATTGTACCACCCATGGCCTCCTGAATAAAACCCTTCAGAATCCTGAAAATCTGAAGTTATGCCTAATTATATGTGCAACACCAAACAGAAGCACAGCTACAACAGAAGTTGTGAATCTATTTTTGCATGGGTATATCAGAGATATTCTGATTTAAAGTTTGGCTGGAAACACAGTGAGCCTATTTAGATTTTGGCCTCTTGCTCCAAAATCCCTTCATCCATTTTATTTAGGAAGCTTCTTCTGTTCCAGTTCCTGATACGATGGGGAAAAGGGCCTCTATAAATGCCTGAAAAAACACCAACAAAAACAACTCACAAATACAAAATTTTCTGCATTCTGAGTTAACAATAGCAGCTGGACTGTCCCCAACACATGGATGGGATTAGTCAGTCTTCCAGGTGCTCATGGCTACAAGCAATAAACAAAACTGTCTTAATTACGATTTAACATAAATTAGGATTAGCATACCCAGGAAGGCTTAGTGGGTTATCAGCAGCATGCATTTTACCTAAGCTAGCATTTTGTGTGCTCTCAGTTATACCATCTGTTTATCTCCTTGCGTAGGTTGACTCTGACAAAAGGATTTCATGACAGGTAAGGCGGGATTTCTCAAACTCTCTATGGAGTCTAAATCTAACAGTGTTACCACCCAAGCAGCCAGGTATTTCATCCAGCACGTGGGATTTATTTTTAATTAAACTGTTTATTTTCAATTTAAATGCCTAAAAAAAGCCCTAACATACTTTGAAGAAAATGTTCCCCAAGTAGTGGTCAATACCTGTGACTATTTCACAGAAACAGTCTGTTCTCATTTTGTTTTTATGCAACATTCTTATGAAACCTGGACTATTTTCACCCAAGATAGTTACAGCACGTACTTATTCAAAGTACTGTATTCATAAGCAAAGCATTAAGGAAATTAAAAAATGACTTTTCTAGTGTTCTTAAACTCATAAGTGACTAACCTAAAACACAAGTATGTTTCTGTAAAAATTGCTTGAAATTTTTCTTTTCTTTTTTCTTTTTGCTTGTTTTTGAGTCTTAATTCACTGAATTTTAGTTGTGGAAAACTATTTTGATAGGTCCTAGAATATAAAGTCTTGTCAGTCCAGAGAAAAGACATGCACAACATCCAAGTGGAGAAGGACATGAAATCCAAGAATTTCAACTCATCCCTAATTCCCAAAGACTCAACTTTGGGTAACCAAAAAAAAAGCATTCCCCTCACTAAGATTAGCAATTTGCTTTTCAGTTTAGCCATTCTTGCCAGATTCAGCCAAAATATGATGAATGGCTTTGGCAGAGTTGTCATCACCAGGATGTCAACATTTTCACATGAATATCAGCAACTTCAGCTCTCCTACAACCCAGAACTACAGAGGAGAACAGAAAGCCATGGAGAAGCCAGACCACACATTGCAACTCTACATCAGGACTTGCACATAAGATGTTGTACTTTAGGAACACAAAAACCCACATAAGCAAGGTTGGAATTAAAAGTCAAGACAAAGTTTTTATCTCCAGAGATGTTTTACACAAATAAATCACATTTTAGAGTTCCTGCAGACATTGATAAATATTCCAGGAAGTTGCCAAGAAATAATTTGATGCCTGCAGAGTACTTCCCATGACAATACTCTAAAAAATCCATTAAATTTATTGCATGATAATTCTTCCATATTAGAAAACCAGGACAAATGTGTTGTGAAATCTCTATGAAAAGAAATCATAAATACTAAAAATCAATACCTAATTCTGGTAAGGCTGGAAAATGCTTTCAACACTCTCATGGTTAAACCCAAGATGGCAACTGAGGCCACACAGCCTCTCACTCACTTTACCCTGGTAGGCTGGGGAGTGAATAAAAAAAACCACATGGATTGAGATAAAGGCAGTTTAACAGGTGAAGCAAACGCCATGTGCACAAGCAAGGTGAACCAAGGGATTCATTCCCCACTTCCCAGGGCAGGCAGGTGTTCAGCATCCCCAGGACAGCAGGGCTCCATCACCTGTAATGGTGACTTGGGAAGACAAACACCATCACTCCAAATGCCCCCCCTTGCTCCTCCTCCCCAGCTTTTATATGCTGAGCGTGGTGCCATATGGTCTGGGATATCCCCTGGGTCAGTTGGGGTTGGCTGTCCTGGCTGTGTCCCCTCCCAGCTCCTTGTGCCCCCCAGCCTCTCTCTGGTGGGGTGGGTGAGGAGCAGGAAAGGCCTTGGCTCTGGGTAAATGCTGCTCAGTGATAACAAAAACAGCCCTGAATTAGCAACAGAATCCAAAACATAGGCCAATACCAGCTACTATGAAGAAAATTTACTCTACCCCAGCCAAAACCAGCACAAATATTATTTTAAAAATGTATTATCAGCATAATCACTAAACTTCAAAGGTAGATATCTGATGCAAAAAAAAAAGAAAAAAATAGAAGTGTTTTTTAAAAAAGGAACTTAAGGTGGTGTGGGGGTGAGGTCCTGGCAGCTTTGGACCCTTGTCTTCCATAATGAATTCTATTCAAGAAAAAAATATGCTCCAGGTACCCAGCTGTCTTGGGGTGACCTTATGATGTGTATCCCATATCGCTGCCTATGCCCAGAAATTAATTATTGGCCTTTCTATGCCTCTGAACTGAGCCTGAGAGGGGGAAGAAAAAACTGAGCAAAACTTTCTCAAAGCAGTTTGAAACTTGTTCAAGGTCACATAAAGATAGCAGGTTTTTTTTTCCAGCTGGGGCAGGGGGGAGCGAGGAAGCACCCAGCTGGCAGCTTTTCCAGTCAGCTTTTGGCCAGTTTTGTTCCAGTTCCTTGTTCTCTGGAGAGAGGCTGAGAGCTGAACTTTTCCTTCTCTGGAATTTCGGATTTTCTCCCTTTTCTACTGGACTGCCTGATTGCTGTAACATCAGAGCACATCGGGAGGACTTTCCACCGGGCACAGAGGGCCTGGCCCTGGGCCAAGCCCCAGCTCCGAGGAGACCAAAGGGAGGACTCGAACACTTTCCCAGGTTTTTCCTCTACAGCGAAAGATTTTACCATTTAACATTATTTTCCTTTCCCGTGTGCTTGTTAAATAAATAGTTTTATCTTCTTCACTTTCCTTCGAGGAAAATTTATTTTTTTTCCCGAACCTGGTGGGGGGAGGGGTGGTTGTGCCTTCTCTCAGAGTATATATATATTTCTAAATTTGGCCAAACCGGAACACCAGCTTTTATAAAATGGTGCTGTACAACTATAAAAAATATCTCTAGGCAGAAGATTTAGCATGCAAGGAATACTCATCCAGGGCTTAAAATGTGTCTGCCTTCTAGCTATTCTCCCCACTGTCAGTGTGCCATACGGTTCCTATTGTACCAATCCCTGATCCAGTGTTAAGCATCTGATTTTTGAGATACTGCTGGTACACTTGGGCCACACTGATGCAGTGGGGATTTCAGTGCTCTCCCTCTCCATCACCTGACCTAAGAGGTTTATGAAAGAGGATGACAGCAGAGCAGGAAGAATAAAGAAAGCAACAGACTACCAGGTCTGTCTGAGGGATGAAGATTCCAACAACTCCATGTGCACAACATGTACAGGAAGGGTTGGTTTCCTTTGTTATTTAAGACCAAATATAACTTAAGTAACTAAAGAGGAAACTACTGAATTGCTTCTGCCAGATGTAATGAACTAATAGTTTGCTCTTTCCCCTTTGGATTCAGAATGAATTCTTGGCCTATATTGGCATTTCTCTCACTGGAAAATTTAATTTGCATTATTAAAGCCCTGAGTCTATTACATTTGCAACTGACACAGATGGGCACCAGAAAAAAACTCTGTATAATTTTGGTAAATTTGTTAATATTGATGATTCTAAGTACTATTCAAAATTCTAATTAAACACCAATAAGCTGCTTTAGCTAAAGAGAACCTTAAATTAACACCAACAGAGACAAAAAATGTATTTCACTGATAATAGATCTGACTTCTCACTTAGATTTTGATTAAGTTTAAGCACATTTAGCATCGGAGGAATTAACTGCTTTGCTGAATATAGATCCTCTCTCTTAATCCATTGGTTCCACGGTGACATTATGACTGATTGTACAGAGCAGGGAACAAATACCTACCACTCTCCAGACCCACTGCCTGTGACAACACCAGCAGTCAATTACTCAAAAAAATTATGTGTAAGTTGATGCACTTGGATTTGACACTCAATTTTGTCTTAATTTATATTAATAGTAAAAATGTGAGCATTCCCATAAAAACATGATCATTCCCTTAAATTACTGTAAGAAAAAACTGTAGTAGTACTGTTAATACTATCACATAGGTCTGGTGGAAATCACTGCTTAACAATTTCAGTAAAATTACTGTTTTTCTGCATCCCTTTGTATAAATTTCAAAAGAATGTCTATAAGAAGATACACAAACATCAGGTAGAGCACAGATGATACATTTTGGGTACCTTGCACCAAATATAAAAATGTCTAGATGCAAGACAGATTTCCTAAAGAATTAACAGGCAGACATGAAGATAAGCCATCTACACTAAAAGTTGGAGTGGTTTTAAGCATGAGTAGCTGATATGAGGCTATCCAACATTTAATACAAGGCCACATTTTTATTTACACTTGAAAAGAACCAATTAAATTAATGTCCTGGAAACAACTACATGTAATAGCCCACTGTAAATCTTTATGCATTCTTGCGTGTATTTTAAAGACTTTTCTTCTTCTTTGTTCTTTCCAATGTCATCACAATAATATATGCCTTCCCTCTCACAGTTCAGATATTGGCTGCACCCTCAGGACAGACAGAGGCATGATACTGAATAGTTAAACCTGTTATTTGAAATTATTGTAACTTCCATGCCCTTAAGAAAATTTGCTCTGGAATAACATCAGGGAGTTGCTCTTTTCCCCTTCTCCAAAAATTTTCCCTTCATTTGTGGCTGTTGAAAGACTGAAACAAAAACATGCAGAGCAGCATGTGCTAAATATCTACTACAAATCCTCCTTAAAACAAAAGACTTGATGCAATAAGAACATACATCACTTAACATGGAAAAAAAAAAAAAGGTTTAATCCCTTGAGAACTACTATCATTCCAAACTTACAGTTTAACTTTCTGGTTTGTTCACATTTGTAGTAACTTTAGTCACTCAAGAATAAAATCCTCAGTTTAAAGGAATGCCATCAATTTGAAAGCAACTCAGGGTATTTTACCTATAATCAAAGAACAGAACTACAAAATTATTATTACTGAAAGTGATTGCAGCTTTCTGTGATTTTCATTTCTTTAATCTGCTTCTGTGGCTGTACTCTGCAATGGTATTGTGGCTGATAAAAATTAACTTTTCTCTACAATTTCTTGGGAAGTTTACTAGCACTAAGTGCTAAAAGCAAGGAAAGAAAGCTGCATGTACAGGGAGATTATCTGCAGTGACTATTCTGAATTTCCATAGAATTATTGTCTTCTGAAATAAGGAAAAGACTTCCAGAATGCTCATAACAATACTGACATAAAACAATACTGAACTGGTGGGACTCCCTGGTACTCCCTGGAAGACTCAGGTCAGTCACCCTTTATTGCAATCAAACTCAACAAACAGTACTTATTAAGAAATCAGGATCTATCATACCACAAAAAAAAAAAAAAAAAAAAAAAAGAAAAGGGTTTTTGAATGCACTGCTCCACAAAGTCTCAGTTCTCACATGGTTTTTGTTATTCTCCTGAGATCCGCCAAAAATCCACAGTATATTGTAGTAATGATGTACAGTAACAGCACAACTGAAAAACAGCATTACAAAACTAAGATATAGAAACTGTCTTCCTACTCTGAAAGTCTTAAAAAGAGAAATATATGTTTGAGAAATGATCTCCATTTTCTGATTGCAATGTGCAGTCGACCACCAGTGACAGCACAGAGCAGCCAGTGACTCCGTGCTAAGTTTTGGCCTCCATGATGTCACAGAGTAGTTCCATGAAATCACAGAAAGATCCTTCCAGGGCAACTGTTCATGAGATCACACAGTAACCACCCACACACCCAGCCCAGCAGTGCCCCTGGCAGCCACCATCGGGCGTGGAGCACAGCCTACCAGCACAGGATGCACAGCAGCTCCCGCTGGGGCAGATCCCTGCAGCTCTCCCAGGATGGATGCTGTGGTGCTTAAAAAGAAGGGCTACAGCCTTGGTGACACCCTTGGAGAAGGCTCCTACGGCAAAGTGAAAGCTGCCTACAGCCACCGCCTGAAACGCAAAGTGGCCATCAAGATCATTGACAAGAAGAAAATTTCTCAGAATGTCCTGAAAAAATTTCTCCCCAGGGAAATGGAGGCTTTGATGAACCTGCAGCACCCCTCAATCATCGAAACCTATGAGATTTTTGAGACATCAGCTGGGAAAGTGTACATCGTGATGGAGCTGGGGGAAAAGGGAAGCCTCCTGAACTACCTCACTAGCCAGGGTCCGATGGACGAGAGCGTCGCTCGCACCAAGTTCCAGCAGCTGGCCTCTGCCATCAAGCATTGCCATGACTTGGACTTTGCTCACAGGGACCTGAAATGTGACAATATCCTTCTCGACAACGATCTTAACTTCAAGCTGTCAGACTTTGGCTTTTCAAAACCCTTGACTCGGGATGGAAATGGGAAAACCATTCTCAGCAGCACCTTCTGTGGGTCTCTTGCCTACTCAGCCCCTGAACTGCTCGAGCACGTTCCTTGTGACCCCAGGATTTCTGACATGTGGAGCCTGGGCATTATCCTGTATGCAATGCTCTATGCTTCACAGCCATTTGATAGCTCCAATGTCAAGGAAATGCTCCAGGTTCAGAAACAACAGAAGATTCCCTTCATCAAGTCAAAAAATATCTCTGCAGAGTGCAAGAACCTCATTGTCCACTTGCTCCACCCTGATGTGTCTCAGAGGCTGTGTATAGACAAAGTTTTGAGACATCCCTGGTTGCAGACTCCAAAACCCATGCACTGTTCCAGTCCGCGAGCTGCAGGAGGGGATGATCCCAAAGTCTGTGAGAAGAAAAGCCTGAGCAAAACCAAACAGCAAAAAAATGGGATGGCAAATCCCATTGTGTGCAAGTGTAAGGAGTGGAGGAGGAAATCAAATCCTCTTAAGGATAGTTGCCTTTAACAAGGCCACAGAGTTGGCCTAACCTGTGAACTGCATTAGTTTAAACTCACATTAAAGAGAACCTAAGATTCTGTGTCACTGCTGTGTCCCCGCTTCTGCACAGTGCACGTGAATGAAGAGTTATAACACTGCCAAAGTCAGGCCTGTGAAAGACGGGGGAACAATGAGGGAGGGAAGTTTTAGAACATATAAACAAACTGCAGAGGAGCACTTTGTTCGTAATACTTGAAGGAGGAATGTATTTCAAACATGACAAGGCAATTTTTTTTGTATCTGAATATCAGACCTGGTGCACTTTATAACAATTTATAACTATTTCAGTACTCAGACTCTTGGATTTGCCTAGATGTACATGCTTAGGAATCAAAATTTAGCTGATTTCCTCTTTTGAGTCTTTTAACAAAAAAATGTGCAATGTAAACCATTTCCTTATACTTAAAAATTAACTGGGTTACAGGTTCCTTGTACCATAACTCAGGTTTTAAGTCAAAATGAATGGGGAAAGAGTTTTCATTAATTAGCAAGGGAAGTTTTAAAAAACACAGGTCCAAACATCAGCTGCCTTTAACTGAAACTTATTGGCTGAGGAAAAGACACACATGAATAACAGATTTCTTTTTTCTGTAAGAAGAAATATTACCTTAGACATTAGAAACAAAACATCTACCTTCAATGCTACAGTTGTTTAGCCTAAAACTTAAAAAATAATGTTAATTATTTTATTTGCATTACAGTCCTGCAAGGTAGTCCTAATCAAGGATCATTTTAAAAGCCTGCAAAATAAGAAGTCTCCTGTCACAATGGTCTAATGCATTTACCTCTAGGTCCCATAGGATTGACTCAACTGGATAAGCTATGCTAGCACACATTTACAGTCCAGCCACTTCCTTCAGAAAAACATCAAAAAATGTCATGTGGGTAAAATCTGATCCCAGTGGAGACTTTGGGAGCTTTCTTACCCAATTCTTTGGTACTCAAATAATTGCCTGTCTCTAAAAGTAAAGGAAAACACATGTAATTTCATGGGTCTTTTTGACCAGAGACATCTGACCAATTATCCATCTACGAGGGTATCTATCCAGCACGTGAGAATGCCAGGCACACAAATGATGACCTATTCATAATTTGGTATTGCTTAGAAAGGGTCAGGCTACTATGTTTAACTCTTTATAAAGCAGAGACAAAGCAAAGATGAAGTGCTACTGAAAAGTAGCAAAGTGTCAAAAAGGACTCTATCATACAATTTGACAAGATAAAAATTATATTTACCCATTATTTCACCCATTACTCTTTACAGAAAATATGCTGTTTCCATCAAAATATTATGCTAAAATATCAAACATAAAATACTGCTATCGACAAAGCCATCAAATAAAAAAACACTGACCATAATTACAAGCTATTATTTCCTTTTAGTAAGTGTGGGCAATAAATCTATTCTGGGGAAGAAAACTTTTTGCTTAATAAAATGAGAGGTTATTGTTGATGCTATCAAATGCACTCTGGAACAATTACAAACCTTACTCTGAATAGTCTTCTACCTCAGAGAGTGAATTAAAAGATGGATTGTACAAACATCCATTCAGCAGAGCTCTTACTATCCTAAATAATCCAGGGAGACACTAAGCCAGATCCAGCTCTAATTAACACTCATTGCTAGTGGCAGGAGAACATTAATAAGATGCATTTCCACTGCCACACGTTTAGAAGCCACAGCCATTGAAAAGGACACTTGGACTAACAAAATGGAGCTTATGAATTCTTTCAGATAGCAATTCAATTGGAAACTTAAAGATATAGCTTATTATTGTATTGTTTTCATTGATTTAACCTGGGACCAAAACACAGTAGTAAAAAGAAGCTGAAGCCATGGAAGATATTTTCCTATTCTATCTTTGCCATTTATGTGAAGTTTGAGTTACCAGACACCTGATACAAGAGGACACAAGGTGATAGGAAATGCTCACATGGAATGTACCACAAAGAGCATGTGGCTCCTCATCCCAGTGTACTGGCAGCTCCTTGGACAGGATCATGAGCCTCCACACTGTGATGCATATTCATATCCAGACTACTGCTACATCTCAGGCAGTTCAGCCACATTCTTATTTCCAGTTGTGTGTCTGTGGCCAAAATATGTCTAAGTACACAGTCAAAATCAAAAGGCAGGACAGCTCCCTTACCCAGAGGCCATCCCAGCTGAATTTATTACAGATGTGAGCCACTCTCTTGTGTAGATTGTATAGAAGAAATACCTGAGATGTGTCTAAGGAGGATGTATTTTGCAGTTCTGGTTTACTTGGGAATTCAGTTTTATTCCAATCCTTTCAGTAAGACAGGGCTTGTCATTGAAAACAAACATAAATGAGTCGTAAAAATCTTCAAGAGAAAGAGGACCTATGAACTGTATTGGTGAATATCACAACAAAAACCAGGCACACTAAAAACACAATTTCTATTGAATGCAGTAAATGGGGTAAAATGTGTCCTGCTATAACTGTCAAAATGACAGTGGGTTTACTTTAATTAAAGATAAGAGAATCATATATTTACTATGGCTGGAAAAGACCTCTAAGATCTCTGAGCCCAACCATTAAATCAACACTGCCAGGTCCACCACTAACCATGTCCCCAAGCACCTCATCTATACACTTTTTGAAAACTTCCAGGGGTAGTGATTCCACCATTTCCTTGGGCAGCCCATTCCAATGCTTGAGCACCCTTTCAGTGAAGAAATTTTTGCTGATATCCAGTCTAAGCCTTCACTGGCACATCCTTCCTCTTGTCCTATTGCCCACTACCTAAGGGAAGACCGATCCTCCCCTGACTACAGGCACTTGTAGAGAGTTTTGAGGTCCCTCCCCACAAGCCTCCTTTCCTCCAGTCTAAATAACCCCAGTTAACTCAGTTGCTTCTCAGTTCCCTCAGCCTCTATTTCCTCCAATTTAAAGAGGAATCAATACCACGTACCTAGTATTGGTGAATGAAAACGGAGATTGTTGCAATCACTAATGTTTCAGATAAAAATTTAATTTGCACTTTCCTCTACACATTACAAGTGATTGAGTTTTAGAATCATCTTTTCCTTAGCCAGAAGTGTCCACACTTTCCTATCTTATATTGTTGGCACTTAAAATTAATGGTTTTTATCTAAAAGATACAGCAGTCATAATAAATGTTTAAGGTAACTATTTAAATTTTGGCTGTATTAACATTACAATGTAAAGAATCCTAATTTTGCCTCAATAAATCAAAGATTAAACTCACTCAGACATTTTATCTTGCTTGCCCTTAGAATAGTTAAAGAATTTCACTTTAAATATGAGTAATATGTCTTCATTTTATGAGCTTTGTTCATTTCCACAGATTTAGTTTGAAAATAAAATTATTTCTAGTACTTACTGGAATGCTGCTAATGAAACTATTGAATTAAAATTTTTTGTCTATATCTAAAAATCACTTGAACTCATTTGGAGGGGTTGGATTCTTAAACGAGGACCTGCCTCAATTTATGCTCCTTGCTATGGCACTCAGAGCCATATGAACCATCATGGACATTCCATTAAAAAATAAGGTTCAGAAAGTTACAATTTGTCAAAAATTCTCAGTACTATCCCTTGAAATACCATGCATAATATTGACTGAAGTATATTTTAAGACTCAACTTCACAATGAAATTTTGTAAGATTTCTTTCCGATTCCAGCAAGAGTCTTTAGTTCAATGAGAATTAATTGTTTTGCTTACACAGATACTGTTTCCAAAATAAACCCTCTAAACAGGATCACAATGATCTCTGTAGAGCCTTTGGAAGTGCTTCAAACCAAAAGATTCCGGTGGATAACTTTGCTGGTAGTACAAAATGGTTTGATTTGGTGGCATTGCAGGCAGACACCCACACCAATTTGACCAAGAACACAGTGTCCAGGACAGCACATCCATATCCCGGGATATCACTGCATTTTCCCTACACAGGCTGTATGTTTAATTTGCTGGTTGTGTGACGTGTGCTGTCCCCCTCCCTGCCCTAACAACCAGTGGGGCTCTGGCGCCTGCATCCTGGGGACTCTGGGGACAGATGGCTTCACGGCAGCCAAGGGCTGTCTGGAACGGTGACCCAGACGTCTTGCCACTATGCAAATATCACCATCAGTCAATCATTTTATTATAAATAGTGGACAGCCCAGGGCCCACTGAGCTCTCCCGCATGGCAGTGGCTGCACTCCAGGAGCTCCCCTTGAGTAGGGACCCCTCTCAAGGTTACCCCTCAAGGCTGAAAAATTCCTTGCCACAACAGAGCCTCAGTAAGTGATCAATAGCTTAGTAATGTTTGAAATCTTAGCTAGGTGATACAGAGGATTGACTGTGCACATAAACTCCTCTGAACAGAAACCACTGATCAAGTCTGAGTCTAGGACTGGATCCAGCTGCAGTCTGAGAAGGAGTTTAGAAAGCAAGGTGGTCCTTCCTGAACCTCATGACTCAATGGGAGGGTCTCCCTGACAGCTTCTTCTGACCTTGTCCTTTAGGCAGCAAATAGTCAAGTGTACCTTGTTAAAGCACTCTCACATTTACCATCTAATTTTGTTACCTCGCTGTTTTACATCAAGGTTTACTGCTGCTTCTGTCTCAAGTGGAGTGCTTCACTCCATTCATGACAATATGCAATGGGTAGAGAGAACAGGTGAAAGGGGTTAACAGAGCAGCACTGGGGGGAGCAAACATTGGAGGGAATAAACATTTGCTGATTCTCCTAACACAGGAAGGGTAATAGCAAGTTATCTGTTGTACCACTTGACAGCTTGTAAATGGATGAATGACTGCCTTTAATAGTGGTGATATTTACTGCCTCAGAAACCTAATTCCTTTGACCTGAACAGAAATGGTCACGGTCATTAGAGCTATATAAATATAAAACTCAAATCTTCCCAGGCACATAACAGTCCTACCAAAAAAAACCAAGATTATTCATAACACAAGACACAACCAGAACAAAAATTAATTTTTCAGAACCCGAGTGTTGAAAATTGCTCATGACAAATTTTAATGGACCTGAATCAAAGTTCATTCAAGTCATTTGGAGTCCATGGTATTGTTATTTGTATCAGCACCTAAACCTTCATCTTATTTACAAAGATAATTCATATTATGCTAAGTTTTACCCAAGCAATTTCTGCAAGATGAGAACATCTAGACATATTAGGTACTTAGTTTACTAGACTGTATTAGACACCTAAGATTAGCATTAGTCCCAAGCACATTGCAGCATTTAATGCATTTATCTCCCAGTATCCTTGTAAAGAAGAGGGATAACATTATCTCAGCTTTACAAAGTGAAACTGAAACACAGAGTGAACGTGGTACTTTTAAAACATATTAAGTACTCAGATCCTATAAGCACTGAGTGCCTGATTACTGTTAAAAATCTGAACATATTGTTATACAGACTAAGCCACTGAAAAACATAATCTGTGACAAAAGTGATCTCAGTCAGGAGCATTAAAATCATGAAATATAGCGAACTACAGCAAACTACTACTGCTGCCTGTCTGTTTTTTCTGTCTCTGATGAGGTCTAAGTAAAAAAAAAGAAAAGAAAACAAAAGACCACAAAAAAAAAAAAAACCCAAACCAAAGAAACCTCACCAATTTTAAACCTCCCATTCCATGTCTAGTTGAAATATGACTACGGTATCTCTGTTACACACATCAAGCTATTCAAAGTTTGCCAAAGCTATACTTCAAGTCATTTCTGCCTAGCATTACATAAAATTCTAAATATTCCAACATACACAAACTTAAAAAAATGAGCTGAATTTTCTTCATGCTTTAATCATTAACTTTCACTGTACAATCCCATCATGTAAAAGTAAATAAAATGGAATAGGTTTGCTTGCTCTGCAGCATCAACTTGTTCTAACAGTTTATCCCTACCAGTCCTGCTCAACATCAGCAATCAGCTGTGAGATGTCTTTTCCTTTAAAATACAGTTTAACACAGAATCATCCATCCAGCAAAGTATCTGTCAGGGTATATTCACCTGCAGTTTAAGAAAATTGTGTGGGTTAATCAGAGAGAAATCTCTGCTTTTCTGATGCAAAGCTGTGAGCTTTAGATTATCTTAAAGCACGGACAATCCACCAAGGAACTACATATTCAGAGAGTTTTTAATGAATATGTATACATTAGTCTTTTTATGATTTTCCTTAAAGGAAAATATTACATCAAAGCAAAGCTAGTTTGGCCTATTACAGAAATTATTTCTTCTGTATGCTTCAATGCACTTCAGAAACAGGTTTTCTTAGTAAAAAATATTTCCTACAAGGAGGAAGAAATGTTTCATTCATTATTTTCCAAATAAGTTAAAGAAAAAAAGGCCAAAATCTTATCTTGATTTTGTTAGACTACTGTATTTTTAAGCCGTGATATTTAAAAAAAAAATAAATAAAACCACTTAGAGCAAAATAATGCTTTCTAGGACTAGTTTCTTTCATATCTAGCCAAAGGACCATAGGTACAAAAGAATTAGGAGTGTCTGAATCTTGCGCTAACTTCACATTACTGCTGGTTCTGACACAGTCCACAACTCCAAGACTGTTCCCACAGTACTGTCTCCTTTGTCTTCTTACTCCTTTACATCCTTCCAAAGCATACTTTGCATTTCTGGGAAATATTACAGAATTCCTGAATAGTTGTTCAATAGCAGGTTGAATACACCATATTGGTCACTGTTAAAAGAAAGATTTTAGAATGGTTCACAGTATGTTCTAGTCTTATGTCTAGCGTTCTTTCCTTTTTGTGTCCATATGCAACTCCCATTATCCTCCTTTCTCAGTTGTATGATTCACCACCAAAGACTTCCCTCATGCTTTTATCATAGCAGGTGTTCTATCCCTTAAATGTATTCGTATGGAAACCTAGGAGGAAAAATATTGAACTAAAAAACTAAATAGAATGGAATGTAAATGAAAGCATTTTAAGTCTATGTTTTAGTGTATTGGCAACAGATATTATTACACTGAACAGTAGCAGAGGTCTCAGAACCTGGTATTGTTGAACAATAGCATAAATTTATTGTATTCATGAGTGAAGATGCCTCACACAACCTGTAAAAAATAAAATCCAAGCTAAATAAAGTTTGGTTGTAGTGGTTTCTTGTCTTGAGGAGAAGGTCCACTCTAATTAGGCTGCCTTCTGTAAGACCACTGTTTTATCTCCCTATGTGCTGTAAACTTCACATCCTGTCATTACTGCCAGTAATTTCTGTAGAAACCACCACTAATGAACGTGAAAAACAGAGCAATGTAATCCGGAAAACTGAAGTAGGAATCAGGAGGAATATAGTAGAAAAATTCTGGGTATTCCTGTAGAAATTCAAAACTACTTTTTCCCCATTCATTTGTTTCTACAGTTCTTAGGGTTTTGGTTTATTTTCCAGTCAAGACATAAATCTCCCATAAGAAAAGAAAGCAAAATACAACAGAACAAAAACACGCTGTGGTTTCTAATGCAACAGTTAATTTGGCTCGTTAATTTGGATTTATCCTAATTTCATAAGTAACAGCTGTCTGCTTTTCTTCTGCCTTATTTCAGCTAAAGGATGGCAAAGCACATTGTCTACATAAGCAACAGCAGTTTTGGCCTCTGATTAGGTGTTCTGTTGAAGCAGTAGCCCCAAAAGGGCATTGTGTATACTGCTTATCATCTCATAATTCAAAATATTGAAAAGTGAGAATTTCAACTACTTTAAGTAAGGCAAAGCAACTTTTTGTTTGCCAAAAATTAACACCTTGCATAGCCACACTTTTCAGGTTAGCTTTTGAAAGGGAAACAGACACACAAAGAGAGCCTAATCTCAGTCTTCGCTAAAATCACCACAGTCAAGGCTAATGAGCCTCTGACCACAGAGACTTCCTCAGAAATTATAGCCAATTATATTCTTTCTAGACGTTCATGAAGTATGAGGGTATAGAACTTCATTAAGTGGGTCTAGACTGGCCACACCTACTCTAAAATAAACCCTTCCTCTCCTGCCAATCCCAGTTGAAACAGATGGGGAAAAGTGCTTTGGGGCTAACATTTCCCTTGAATATGTTTCAGTGATGCAATAACAAGTTGGAGCCACATTCTCCTGCTGGACTACCAGCTCTGGTATTCCACAGGCTACTGCTTTGGATGCACCTCCCTCTCCTTCTAGCCCACACCACATCCACATCTGAGGCACAGCTAAGATCTGGATACATGAAGGTGCACAGCCTTATGTTGTGCTCAACTACAAACACATTCTGATCTTCTGTAGAATCTCTCAACATTTATTTGCAACGTAAAAAATTGAATTGTTCTGGCTTTTAACCTGGGGGCTTTGCTCAAAATTGATGCTAAGCTTGAGAGTAATTAAATATGACACAAGGTGGTGTCAGGTTGGATTAGTTTTAACAAACTACTGTATCAACAAAGAAGAAAGTAAGGAAAAGATTGGATTTTCTAGCCACAAATATTCCTTCTCCTCTTTAGTGAAATTTCTAGAGACAAGGAATTGTGTCACAGCAACTGCAAATGCCAAAATACACTTTCAGATAATCCTGCAAAATCTGCTCATGAAGCTGTCCCTCAGTGTTTGGGAACACTATGAACCCCATGTTCTCTTAGGTAAATAGTCCAAGTGAAGTCACCTCTATTTTCAGACCAAGGGCTGGATATTCGTGTAACTTTTTCTGTTTTGCTTTGAATGCAGAAATTGGCACTTCAGATGAAGTCATGAAAGCACAAATTAAAGTTTACACTACAACAGCCAGCAACTGGCATTTACATTGAACTCCAAGAGTGTAACATTTTGCTTGCAGCACTGGGCAGAATTTCCAATAATTTTAGTAAAATCATACATGCATTAATTAAACAGAAGCAATCCATATAACATTACCACTTGCAGGTGAACTTGTATTTGGGGTTCACATTAAAAAAAAAAAAAAATTATAGAATCAGCTCAGCTTCATGGATTAAAAAAAAAAGAATAAGCATATTATGGTTTTTTACACCACAAATCTGTCTGGCCTGGAAGCCAAAACAATTGCTGGATGTATAAAAGCTATGTAAGAAATATAAGGCTTTTCATATAAAATCATATCACTAAGACAGTAAATACTAAGTAGTGGGAGTTTCAACAGTAAGAAACGATATGGCTCATGAGAGTTACCTCTGGTTTGCTATCCTCTAGTTATGTTCTACATTTGAGAGGAATCACAAAATACCTTGGAAAGAGTAGAGCTCCACACACTGACCCAAGCTCCAACCCAGTTTTCATGAGGCCACTTCTAGTCTAATGCGTGCAACAAGAAAAACACAAGAAAAAAAGACCAAACCCATAAAGAAATGCAACATGCATAAACATTCTGAAGTAAACTAGCATACTGCAAAATAATCACTAATAAAATTACATTTAAGTTTTATTTACAAAGCGATTGCTGTAGAAACGGAGTGCCTGAGCAATGCTGGAGTGCTGTACTGCAGCAAGAATTGGTACAGCAGGAGTTATATCCCAAAGGCGATGGTTTTGTTCCTCCTGTTTAAGTCCTTATTTTTGGTCTGTTCTGCAAAGTTTCACTAGATGGATGGTGTCACTGTTTACCTTCATACACTTCAGAAAAGGTACTCACTGTCTGAAAGGGAAGCTTTTCCTCAAACCCGAAATAAACTCATGGAATAAAACACTATCATGAAAGCTTTAACCTATCATAAATATGTATGCAGTACACAAATAATGTTTTAAATACAATGGTAAGAAAATCTCCTTTAATAAGCCGAAGACTTCCGAACTCACAAAAAAAATTATTCCTAAATATTAAAGGCTGCCAAAGGGTACCTGTTGAACATTTTCCAGTGTGGGAGTGTGTCTTGTTTGGTTCAGTCCGGGTCTCCCCTTTGGGTTTTGTGTTACGGTACCATCCCAGTTTACACCCTCCTGGTTTCCCGTTCATAACCCTGCTTTCTCTATTTGTCTCCTCCCAGACCCCTGCCAATCGCCCCGGCACCCCTCCCAAGCTTCTAGAAAGTTCTGGCAGGGGCGTCGAGTGATTGGTCTTGGGGGGAGGATCCCTCCCTTCCTTTCCCAGGATAGGTTCCCTTGTGTGTCCCTCATCCCGCAGACCCGTACTTCTCCTTCCCTGATTCGATGCCGTTGTCATCCCTCCCCTGTCGCCACCCCCCCATAAAACCCCTGGCAGGCGCGTTCAGAGTTGCTCATTGCTGGACACCCCCGGGGGGGAGGTCCTCTGTGCGGAGACACAATAAACCTTCCGGATTTCATCCACAGTTGAGCCTGCCTCCTTCTTCCCCCACCTGCCTCTATTGCCGCGGTCCTGTGGAAGGACCCACGAGCCAGACCTCTGGTCTCCCGGATTCCGGAGGCTGGCCCCCGCAGCCTGCTGCGTCCAGAGCTGACCGGGCAAAGTGGGAACTGCTCCAAAAAGGACGCAGAGGCATTCCAGGAAACAAAACTTTCCGTTCAGTTATAAACAATTACAGATCTAGAAATACTCAGAGACATGTTCCTTGAAAGCAGAAATGCCCAGCAAGTCAGTCAGAGGCAGTACTGATTTTCCCATTATTTTCTCATGGAGGTACAATTTTTCTCAGTTAAGTCAATGTTCCAGTTCACAGCTAAGGCAAAAGAAAACTGCTGGTAAACATTCAATTCAAATATAGTGAGATACTGTTTCTACCAAGAACAAGTACTCCTCACAAAGCATATTAATATCCTTTTGTATGGTTTAAAATCCAGAGAGAATGTCAGTTACCTGAACAACTCACATGCTGTCTAGTGTAAAAGAAGCTATTTTCTTTTTCAGTCTTTAAACCATCATAACTGTACACAAGGCATTAAAAATCCAAACAAGATCATTTGAAAAGTCCAAAAACAATTCAAAATACCACTGTTCTTCAGCAATTACTTTTGAGAGCTGAAGCAGGAAGAAGCAGGTAATTATCTTCATCACTTTCACAGCTCTGAGTTTTCCTGGTGTCAGGAGGGGCAGAATCACCTCCTTGGACCAGCTGCAAATGTTGCTTTTATTGCAGGTCAGGGCACTTTTGGCTTTCTGGGCTGCAAGGGCACATTGCAAGGTCAAGACGAGCTTTTCGTCCCTCAACACCCCCCAAGTCCTTCTCCTCAGGGCTGCTCTCAATCCATTCTCTGCCCAGCCTGTGTTTGTGATTGGGCTTGCCCTGACCTGGGTGCAGGACCTTGCACTTGGCCTTGTTGAACTTTATGAGGCTCCCATGAGCCCACATCTCCAGCCCATCAAAGTCCCTCTGGAATGGAATCCCTTCCGTCCAGCGTGTCAGTCACCCCACACACCTCAGTGTTGTCAGACTTGCTGGGGGTGCCCTCAATCCCACTGTCCACATCGCTGTTAAACGGTGTCACTCCCAAAACTGACTGCTGAGGACACCTCCCATCACTGTTCCCCACTTAGACATCGAGCCACTGACTGCAAGACTGAGTGGGACCAGCCAGCAAGACAAGTTTAATTTTAAAGATCTATTACACTTACAAAATTGGGACTTACCAATGCAGAGTAAACCCAAAGCAATTTGGCAACATTGCAGTTTGCTATAAAGAGGCCATTCAGTGAATAAGCAACTATTTCAAGGGTAACACTGGAAAATGTGCCAGAGCAACAGATTTATTGATTTAAAACGATAAAAAGGCCATATTTAGATAAAGGATAGATCCAAAGCACTCTAAAATCATAAAAAGTGTTCTGCTTGGCTTCAGTAGGCTCTGCTTAAGGACATAGTTAAAAATAATACAAGGTTATTCATTGCAGGACCACGTAAGACCAAGTAGTTAAACACCACCACTGCCTTTTAAAACGACAGATGTGGTATGACTAATATTGACTTTTCTAGTCTGCATGTTTAGTGAAAGATTAGTATAATCTGCCATTTATTTTGATACTGAAATTAGAAAGATTATATGAGATCACTTTGTTCTGAAGTCACATAAGGTAGATACGGGAGAGAAATCTCTTCAAAGATGCCCTGGCTTTTCACCCATTCTTAACCTCTAAAAAGAGGCACCTTTTCTATGGAGTGAGAAAGGAAGCAGATTCTACTTGACCTGAAAATAACAAGGATTATTGAAGAACTTGTGTTAGTCTTTCTCAGGATTTTTATCAGAAGATATTACTAATATTGATTTTCTAGAGCCCCACAACCTGAAGACTTGCAATCACACAAAAATCTGATTCACAGAAAATGGTGCCACTCACAGTCTGCGTGCACGCTCCCTTGGGGTGACTTTATGGTGTGTATCCCCTATCACTGCTCTATGCCCAGAAATTAATTTTGTGCCTTTCTGTGCCTTTAAAGTGAGCCTGAGAGGGGGGAGAGGAAAAAACTGAGCAAACGTTTCAAAGCAGTTGTTCAAGGACACAGATGCACGCTCCTCTCTGCTCTGCTGCTGCAGGGAGAAGAGCAGAGGAAGCGCCCTCCTTGCTTTCCAGCTGTCATAGGTTAGCAAGCATAGTCCCAGAAGGGACGTCCTTGCTAAGGGGTGCTTACAGTTTCCTCTGGGAACTGATAGAACCTATCAGCTGGCCAGGTTGAATATGGACAATTCTCTAAGCCACTTAAAGTTGTGATCACCTCTGTGATCCACATTTAAGAATAGGCAAACTCCCCCTCCAAGCTCTCTCTCGTTTCCGGCGCTGGCACAGGTGGCTGCGGGGCCCGAGCAGGGCCCAGAGGGCCCGGCCAGGCCCTGCTTGGGCCAGGCCGGGCCGGGCCACGGCCATCCTGGAGCCGATGGACCTGTTCCAGCCGTGGAACCCCCCCCACTGCCTTGCCGTGGGCAGCCGGAGCGGCTCGGCTCTCCCCTCTCTCCACTGCGATGAGAAAAATTCAACATCCCAGCTGCAAAGCTGCAAGGCCGAGGTGAGATTAACCCTTTTACTGCTGTGAAGAGCTGAAAACCTGAGGGAAGAGAGAGAGGAGATGCTTAAAGCTGAAATTCTGTTGTGAAGCTATGATATATCAGAGTATCCTGTTGTAATTCCATGAAGATCTGGGGGGTGGAGTGTTCAACTCGTGAGCAAAAGCACCTGCGCTGAGATAGGCAGATGCTGACGCAGCTGTAATTTCATGAGAAGTTTGGACAGGGAGAGATGAACCAGATGAGGACTTTGGCTCCAGACGGGAAAGGAGAAAACCTCAGTCCCTAGAGATGCTCCCAGAGATAGTCCTAACGATGAAGATGATGAAGACCCTTTGCTCCCAGGGAAGGAGAAGGGCCTCTGTTTTTGTTTCTGAACGGCTCAACCTTAAAATTGTACCCCAAAAAACTTCAAGAGTGGACCCTCGAAAGCAGTTGCGGGAAAAGCTGCAAGTCAGGGGAAGGGACTCACATGCGAGCAGAGAGGCTCCTCTTCCTAAATGGACTGAACAATATTTGGAAGTGGGCGGCTGTCTCGTGATAATGTTTTCATAGCATGAGCAAGAAGAGACTTCTCTTTCTAAATGGACTGAACAAGGTTATTATGGAAGTGGTAAACAGACTGAACATCTTAAGGGTTGTCTTTTTACATTGTCAGTGGGAGAAGGGAGGAAGGTGGGGGGAGGAGGAGAGTTCTGAAGGTGGTATAATTTTTTTTTCCTCTTTTAGGTCTGTTAATAAACTTCTTTATATTCTTTCAAGTTTGGTGCCTGCTTTGCATTTCTCCTAATTCTTATCTCACAGCAGATAAACAGTAATGAGTATTTTGGACCAAACCACTACACCAGCCAGCTTTTGGCTCCTTTTCTCTGGAGGGAGACAGAGAGTTGAGCTTTGTTTTTCTGGGATTTCGGGGTTTTTTTCCCTTCTTCTCTTCTGGACTGTTTCAACATCAGAACACATCGGGAGGATTTTCTACCGAGGTGGAGGCCCTGGAGGTGAGCCCACACTGACCCAGCTCTGAGGAGGAGGAGAGAGACCACACCTACGGAAGGACTCTGAAATTTCTCTCCAAAGTGAGAGGTTTTATTATTCAGCATTATTATCCTTTTCCTGTGTGTTTGTTAAATAAATATTTTTTATCTCTTTCACTTTCCTCTGAGGAAAATTTCTCTTTTTTTCCCCGAACCTGGTGGGGGAGGGCTGGTTGCAACCTGCCCTCTATCAGAGGTTATTTTTCCTCCAAATTTGTCCAAACCAGCACATACATACAAGAGTATATAACATTAAATTCTTTACAAGACAAGAAAAAAATCTTAAGTTTCAGTTTTCTTAAGTTTATTATCCAAGTACTAATTGTGCTTTTTCTGAAATAAAACTGAGTCAATGGGGATCATTAGCTTTGTTATCCCTTTAATGAAGGGCTTCACAATATAATTTGACATTCTAGTTCAGACCAATAAAAATTTTTGTGCGGTGACAACTACTGACGACATTTAATAATAGTCACAATAGCCAGATTTACTGACAGCACCTTAAGGAAAAGTCACACAAATTAGATCTGTTTTTATTTATGCCTTGCAGTCAAAAAAGCCTGAGCATCAAAATGAAAGAAACTAAAATATTACTCATTTTGAATAAAATCATTTCAAAGATTAAAAATTAGACGTCACCTTGGACTTTTACAGTAATTCATATTTTTCTCCATTTTCTCTTTAAAAGCTACATGTTATTCTATTAGATTTTTATTGATATTCAATCAATCTTGAAATAATTTGAGTGCATCTGGTTTTACTGTTTTGCTTCTACCCTAGAGCTTGAGTCAGAGAATTTCTCAGAAATCATAAATATGCATTTTCAAGTTAGTACAGGACTCAGATCTCAAGGATATAAAAAAGATGGTTTGTTTTGCAAGTTTCTTTCCACTCTGTCACTGGAAGTAAAAGCAGTATTACTTTGCTTTTTGAGGTAAATAAGGTCTTTCTGCTGACACAAAACCTTGATAGAATGGAGCCAGGATAGAAATGCAGATCTGCAGGGAGAGAAACCAAGTACAGCAGTATGAAAGGACAGTTGAGTTACCTGTCAGATGGGGTTCTAAAAATCTTCTATAGTACAGTTTACTTTCTTAGGTGTCTCTAAGTGGCATCCATTACTTAGCCAGATTATCCCAGTGTTCATTGTCAGACAAGAACAGAACCAAGCTGCATAACAGATGTGAGAAAAAGGGTTTACAGATAATTGTTCCATAATTAAAACTATGTTAATAAGAGGGATTATGGTAGCGTTTTCCTGCTGTGGTTACTTTTTCTCTTATTACCTAGAAAATTGTGATCACAAGGCCAAAGCAGGAAGGTTATTAATTACTTTTACCTTCCCATCTGTGTTCTTTGAAAATTACACCAATTTGGTAGAGTTTCAACATTCTAATACTCAATCCAAGATCTGGAGACTGACAAAACTGCTGGCCAAAGTGGGAAAGATAATCATTACTGTTATCAGCGAGTTCTTTAGATTCCAAAGCAAAGCCTAAAGCACAGCATATGCTGCCTTAGTGACAAACACAGTGGTCCTAACACACTCTGAGTGTGTGAATGTAGTGTCACTTTTGTAGCAGTCTAACCCCCTGAATGCTGAATTCTTTCCTTTTTCAGGGGAACAGAGCTGTTTTCTGTATGCTTGTGGCTGATCTCAACTATTTTCACTACTGAAAATAGTCATATTTCCTAATCAATAAAACTCAGAGCAAGATCTCAGGGCTAATTCTATTGTCACATGGTGTTACAAAAGACTTTAATCAGAGATGCTTTGCCCACGGATGATAAGACTCAGAATTACATAAAGATAAAGCAGCTAAATCACTCTGCTTTGTAAATTACAGCTGATGGTTTATTACTCTCAGTGAAGCAGAAATCCTTATAAGTGAAATAGCCCAAATTAATGTATTGCTACACTTCGTAGATGATTGCAAGCCCTCTATCCTCTATCCTGAAGAATAGCTAATTTAAATATGCTAGAATCTCAAACTCTGAGCTTCCTCCCACTCTCAGTAATTTTGCTGTGGTGTAGCCAATGGATTTCCAAAAGGTCACCACCAATTTACAGCAGCATCAGGATTTTCTGATCACTTTAGAGTGAATTGATAGTGTGGGGAAAGAAAGCCAACAAGTCAGAAAGTCAGTGAATGGGTATTTAAAAACAGGATACTGTAAAATGAAAAAGTATGTGCTAAAGAATGGGATTCTAAAGTGCATCTATGAAAACAAAAGCAACATGAAATTGGAAATATATATCAAAGCATGGTGGACAATTCAAAGCAGTCATAATGAAGGTAGCATAGCTGTGATGGGTAAATTGTTTATCCAAACCTAGGAAACCTTTAACATGCCTTTGCAGGGTCAGTACTTTGCACAGAGTTACCTGAATCCATTCAGAACTGACAAAGGATGTCAAAGCAATGCACTTTTTACATTGCTGGTAATAAAAAGTCTGAATGAAAAGACTCTTTAAAAACCCATTTTTCATTAAGCTATAACTAAAAAAAAACCCCAGTATTAAAAGGTTATGTGATCCTTTAAGAGGTTTAGAAATTACCTTGCTCTCCAAAAGTACAAATAGAGTCTTTGAGGCCAGCTATCATGTGTTTCCATGAAAGGTTCTACATTAACCTTCTATTCATAGATAAAAATTGATTAACAAATCAGAAAGCTAAACCACCTGAACAATAAATAAAACAAAATGTCAAACACTTGCTTTTGACTTTATTTTATAATTACTTTTGCACATTAGGAACATTGCCTGTGACATGGGATGCAAGCCAGATGAGGCAGACAGAAAAATAGCAGAGCAAGAACAAGGCTTAAATACACAACATGCCCTTCTTCAGTGTCTTACCAACAGAAGTGTTCTGCACTGAGGAACCTCTCTCATACTGGAACCTCTGGTGTTATGTTCCTGCATTCAGCTTTTTTCTCTGAAGTTCAGAATAAATCACTTTGTTAAAACGATATTTAGGCACAGTTGAGCAGTTCAAGGTACATTTCCCAGGTCAGATTCTTCATTATTTTTTCTTTATTAATTCCTTTCATAATCTGCCATTCTCACTGGTTCCTAAAGAATTAGTAATGCAGCATTTAAGGATTCAAATGAAATTAACTTTTCTCTCCAATCTCTGACTGCCTCATTATTATTCTGCAATCAAGAACCTCATGTTCTTTGTCCATTTCAGAGACAACCATTCATCTCTCCCATTTCCTATCACTGTCAGAGGCTATTCCAACTCTATTTCTGTCTTTGATTATATTTCCTGACGTCCAGCTCGTAGTACATAAGGTGTGACATGAAGTTTTATATTTTTACTACTTACACTGCATTGAGTACAACACAATTTTGCTTTTAAAATTTGTAAACTGCTTTTGAACCACTGAGTAATAAAGTGTGCTCAGTTACCTAGAGGTTATTAATTTCACTTCTGCATAAGTCTTCTCAGCTTTTGCTCATACAGTATTCAACTATTCCAACCCAAGATTATGTGAATATATACAAAGAAAAGTTTTTAACTGGTATTGAAAAAGGATGCCAGTTTTGTAGGATTGTACAAAAGGCTGCATAGACACTTCAACATATTTACTGCACAACAGAAACAACTTCCAAGTGATTTAATTCCCCTACGTAAAATGTACTGAAATTTATTTCTTGATAAATATGTTACTTTAGAATAATAATGTTGCGGGTAAAACTTGACAACTGTTATAAATCAGAGGTTGCATATTATAGCAATTATTTTTCAGATTAAAGATTCTCCATTTCATGTTCAATGTTACGAAAGTCATTATTAGAAATGCACGTACACTCAAATACCTCTGAAAAAGGCCTCCAGTTTCCCATGGCTGCTTTACTTTTTCAGGTTTAAAAGAAGTGTTAAAGACTGTATCAAGTATTATGGCAATCCAGTGTTGCAGAGGCACCACTGTCCATTAAAAATTCAAAATTTCAAAATCAACCTGGTAAACAAAAATAAAAGAAGAAAATTTTCTGAAAGTGCATTGACTCAGTCCTTCCTGTCTCCTCTCATTCAATACCAACACTGCTTCTGGACTAATGATCTTGTACTGCTGTGAGGAATGGAAAATTGGTTTAAATGTTCAATAGGGAGGCAGAGAAAAATTTGACATTTTTGGGTGTGAGGATAGCACTACATGTTTAAGAATATTGTATAAGATTACATGAAATACTAGAAGATTAAGGATGCCACATTTAAAATCCAGCATTATACTTTTAAATATTTACTGTCTTTTAATTACATATTTTAAAAACTGAAAAGTATGATCAAATATAATTCCATACAGAATTTTACACGTGTATAATTAACATATATATTAAGAGTTTCTTTTTAGAATACAAAAATTGAAGGCGTAATCAGTAACCAGCAAGTGCTAATTACACACTGAATTTATGTTTGACAGATAACATTTTGAAAAGCACCTGATTTTCAAAGCACTATAAATTGAAAGCACAGACAAATTTTCAAGTAATACATCCAGTATCAGTTGCATTTTAGTGAGTGGTAATTATTTTGAATACACTTCCTCATGGGTGTACTTGTGTGTGTGCATGTGATACTGAATGAACACAAGTGAAATTAAAATTTCTCTGGACTATACTTTTTTTGCCTTAGAAGAAGCAAATATTTTTTTGTAGGAGCTTGGGTGGGTCGGACGGTCGGGACGGACGGAGACGAGAGATCTCTGAAGTCAGATCTTGGAACATGCGGTTTATTGCAAAGGGCGTGGGTACAGGGGCACTGCTTAGAGCTGCCAGCCGCAGCTCGGAGCGGGCCCAAGAGAGCAAGAGTGTAAAAGTAAGAGCAAGTAGGTAAGAGTGGAGTAAGAGTGAGTGAAAAGGAGGTAAGTAAGAGAGTAAGCAGGTAAGGGAGTAAGTAGAGTTGTTCGTGAAGTCCTGGTTACAATACAGTAAATCATCTTCTGTACTGAATATTCTAATTTCCACTAACCAGTCTAATACAAGATACAAATCCTATAGCATTTACATACAGCCTATAAGAGTTCTTATATTACCATAGAGTGTTACATCTTAACTCCTAAAAACTACTCTTTGGACCCCTTCTGCTGAGCTAGTAGGGTCTGCTCTGACCCTTGGACCTGCCTGCAAGCAGAGGGTATTGTTCAATCAAGAGGGGATTACCTTCAGTCAGCCATACCATTGTTTTCCAGTTGTTCAGTAACTAAGACTTGGTATCTCAAAGGTGGCCTTCATTTTGATGTCGCTTATAGTTTTCATATTCCCAAAACCTTTTGTCAGGCAATCATATTTATAAGGCTTTCCTGTTTCATCTTCCCCAACATTTTTTAAGTTCAAAATTGTCACAGTAGGTCTGAACAAAAATGTGCAATCCTGGTAAAAGTTTAGACTGTGTTAGAATTCTCAGATTTGATACATACAGGGGACTGTGACATCATGATTTTGCCACATATGAAACAATTTCAACCACTGCAGAGAACCTCAATATTTCTGCCCATTTATAAGAGCAAACAGTTCCACTTCAGTAAAGACTCAATATGGACAAAAGACTCAAAGCTCTCTCTTTCTCACACTTTGCTCTGCTCTAGCTTGTGCTCCCCCTAGGGTCACAGGTCCTGACAGAAAACCTGCTTCAACACGGGTTTCCCATGGGGTCCCAGCCTCCTTCGGGCATCCCCCTGCTCTGGCCTGGGCTCCTCTCTGGGCTGCAGCTGCATCTCTGCTCCCCACGGAGCCCCTGGGCTGCAGGGGCACAGCTGCCTCTCCATGGGCAGCACCAGGGGCTGGCTCTCTGCTCGGGCACCTGGAGCACCTCCTGCCCCTCCTGCACTGACCTGGGTGTCTGCAGGGCTGTTCCTCTCACGTATTCTCTCTCCTCTCTTCCAGCTGCTGTTGCACAGCAGTTTTTTTCCCTTTTTAAAATCGGTTATGCCAGAGGCACTGCCACTGTCACTGCTGGGCTCAGCCTTGGCCAGTGGCAGTCCATCCTGGAGCTGAATGGTGCTGGCTCTGCCAGACATGGGGGAAGCTTCTGGCAGCTTCTCACAGAAGCCAACCATGCAGCACCACTCACTGCCAAAAACTTCCCACACAAACTCAATACACCCTCCTTTTCCCACATGGATAATAAATTGCCTGCTTATACTGTGGTAGTACTGGAACATTTTAATACAGTCTCAGAGACTGATTATAGACATTGGAAATATCTTGACTTGTAAATCAGCACAATTGTAGTGCTGTCAACCCTTTCACTACCTGGTGAACCCTATCAAAATTAGCCTGTAGTCCATCATAATACAATTTATTATCCAGGCTGGTAACACCTGCTGAGAAGAGGACATGCCTCTACTACACTATTTTAGGTGACATTACTCCACTAGAGACAAATGGTTCTCCATTGTTCCTTAGTGAAAAATGCTCTAGTTCAGTAAGCACCAGGGGTCTGTTTTACCCACCCCAAAACACAAGTTCTTGTTATTACCACAGATAACTTTCAGCAAGAAAACCTTCCTGGGAACTGAAGCTCTACAACAAGTGAGTACTGATAAATCTTATCTTATATATTAAATATGCAGAATGCAACTCATGCTTTCAATATAATCCTAGACGAAGTATTATCAGTAAAAATAATGTGCTTACTCTTTTGATCCACTTCAATGACTTTGTTACAGAGGTAAATGGCATCTCATAGGAAATTCTAAGCAGTGTTTTGTGAGATTTCTACATCCAGCCCTTTTAATACTCCTTTCCCAGTTTTTCCAGCAGGTAGGCAGTCTCCTGCCTTTTGTACAATTTAAAGTAGGCCAGAAAAACGAGTCACTTTCAGCTAGCCAATACTCATATAGGCCTGTGCACAACATTTTGTGTAGCCTGGAACCAGTACAAATGGCATGAGAAAAATGAGAATAAGGAAGGTATAAAATGCAGCCATTTGTGTCTCACTGCACAAGTTACAGATATTTTGTACTCCAGCCTCTTTGGAATAAATTCAGTTTGAGCATATTGAAAGGGCCCTGGGTATAATTGTCATGTATATGATGGCCTCTGCCTTACAAACATTGACTGGGGACTTAGCAGGACTAAGTATGCAAACTGAACCAATTCATATGTATTTAATAGCACTGGGATATCCATGGCTGGGAGTAGAATCAAACAGAATAGCATAACAAAATAGGGAAATGTGGGTGGTGTGCTAAATTTACCTTTTTGTAAGCGTTGAACGCCAGCATTTGCAAACAAGTGAAATGATGCGCAAGTTTCCTAGGCATTGTAGCCTTTTTGATATGACTCTAGTGAGAAAGCTACACAAGAAGTTTTGGTGGCTTTCTTAAAGCCTCTAAGTAACAACACAACGAATAGGAACATTCAGACTTTTCCCAAATAGTCTTCAGCCTTGCTTTCTCTGAATTTGCAACATATGAATCAGCTCTCACTAGCCAAAGCTTGAAACCAGTATTCATGTGCACCTATTTTGAGGTAGGTCACCTGTATCCAGCATTGCAATTAATAATTAGTAATTCATGACTGACTCTAGACATTATAATGGTACAAAAAGAAAAAAGTTTTACAGCACCCTTAAGGTTCTACTCCTGATTAAGTGATTATATTCTCTGGTAAGATATTGGCAAATTCAGTAACTGATTTGAAGTTCACATCATGCAGTTTTTCAATACTGTATTTTGCACCAACTTTGGTAACATTGCTGCAGGCTGACAAATTCTGCAATTCAAGTCCTAAACCTTTTGAAGTTTTACTCTTAAATTTTCTTGGTATCTTCTGATTTTGAGATGAAAGTGCCAACATTTAAAGTTGCAAGCTTTCCATTTTGTCACTGCCCATCTGGGGATAGACAAGAGCAGAGTAATGCCACACCAAGAGAAATTTCCAAATACTTCAAATCAGAAACCCTCCTGGAAGTGACATTGCCTGTATGTTTCCTTCTACAGCTATAAAACAACCACACTGTCTATATCAAGCCTTTAGAAAAACTGCTTATCAGTGTGAGAGTCCTCTCATCAGCTGATACAAGCACAGTTCTTTACTACAGGGTAGATTAAAAAAAGAAAAAATTGTGATTTACACCCATTAATCTGCAAGTGCAACAAAAATTGTTCACCTTTTCCAAGATTAAATTCAGTATCTTCTGTAGTTCCCTAGGTTTGTAAAAGTAGTCTGAAAGTATTGGCATGCTACTGCACTTGCACTGTATTAATTATAAATCAAAGCACTTCCACAGTATCTTCCACTTTAGAAGCTCATGTTCCACTAGCAGTGGTTTCCCTGTATGCAAGATATTCTGGGAATAAGAACTATCAAATTTCAGAAACCTCAGCTGCTGGTATAATGGTTATTTTTACCTACTTCTTTCATTGCTTTTCTGTAATCACTTTCTAATGATTTAAAAATCTTCTGGCTTTGTTTGACAGAAAGGTAAATCTGCTGCTGTATTTGATCACCAGCCTGCCTCTGGCAGGCAGCCAATAAAAGGTTTCTTTACCAGTACTGGTAAAATTTTGTTTCCTTTTATGACTAACAAAACTATGAAACAAGTTTCTTAACTAGGCAAACTTAGTGCTAATTTGTTTAAAGCTTTTTCTTTGATTCCTTGCAACCCTTAAACCAGTGATGCAGAATGATGAGCATTAACCTCACACTAGGCTCATTTCAGAGACTGAAATGGCCATAAATGCATTTTCTATTTGATTCATCACTGGCCTGCACATTACACACTCTGTTCCATGGAGGCACAATGGTCGTTGAACTCTACATTTATGTGTGTTTGGGGCAATGAAGATCCTTAATTTCATATTTGTGACAAACTAAGGTTGGGGCTCTTTAATATCCTCGGTGGTGTGTGGATCTTCAACACATTAAGAACTTTAATTGCAATTATCCCAATGCCTTCTCTGGTTAAAATTCTATCATTAACACAGAATTATACTGAATATTTCTAATATAATGAGGCTATAAAAATCACCAGGATTCTATAACATGGGAAAAATTTCTCTGGATCTCATCTGGCTTGTAGACTATAAAATGAAGCATAATACTCAATACTGCACTGAATTCTAGACACATGAGTATAAATGCCAACATTTTTCATTATATATATAATATTAAAGACTTTTTAATGCTAACAATACAGGGTGTCATTAAATTGCGAAACTTAGTTTTGTACTAAAATTTTGAATGCATGCTTCATTTAATTCTGGGTTGCTGGTGAAGTGGTCCAGGTGGTGGGTTTTAATTTCAGATGCTTTTCTCTGCATATTGAGCTCTGTCCATTCATCAGTTTATAACTCTTGGTCATAATGACTTTTTTTAAGGCAATGAATTCCCACTTCAAATTTAAATTCCAGATGTGGAGTCTCCTTCTTTAGAGATATTCAAAACCTGCCTGCATGTAATCCTGTGCAACCTGCTCTGGGTGATGCTGCTTTAGCAGGAGGACTGAATCATATTATCCCCAGAGGCCCAAAGTAGATACATTTGAATAGCTATCCCTGGAAGCCGAATAGTCACAATCAGATTTTAGAACTCATATTCCACTGATAGACCAGAACAAATCCTAAACTTGCTTTCTGCCTGCATATTGAAAGTAAGAATACAATAGAAAATATTTTTCAGATAATTTTGACTGAAAATTTTTGAGAAAAAATTCTCTCCAAATGGATATTGGTCACACTGCATCATTTTTATGGTGTTTGTGTATGAGAATTAATGTACAGAAAATTATCATATTTGGCCAAACAAAACCATTTTCAGAAAATGAAACCACATATTAATTTAAATGAAAGCAAATACAGAAAGTAGTTACAGTTACTATGGTAAAGTGTCAGTGTGTAGAATTTGCTGCAGCATCTGTTACTAACATTGCAAATACCTAAGTATTTAAAAGTAAAACTTCTAAATGTCTTACTAGCTAGACTGCATAATGAGATCCCAGAAAGGACATAGGGAATTTTCTGTTCTTTTAGCTTTCCTGACATGTCAAAACCAAGTGTACCATGCCTTCCCTTGCTTTCAATAGAATACAATTATTTTAGGTAAAGAGATACCATTTAGCCCAGAGCCCACAGTAAGGATAGCACAAGGGTGAGGTCCTCCTTCCACCTAAATAAACCAACATGCCCCATGTGTCTCTGAAAGCCCCTATGAGTTCATGTCTCAGATATCAGTTATTTTAGTTGTTAGAAGGATTCCCACTATGGAGATTTAGACCAGAAATAGGTACCTCCTTAGAACAGAGAACAGAACACATCTCGTCTGTGGAAATAATATTTTAACATCATAACCCCTGTGTGTGAAGGGTGGATTGACCCACCCAGGCAGCAGCTCTCCTGCTCTGAGGTTCTGGGCAGCCTTGCTCAGAGCCAGTCCCTTGTCTGCAACCTGCTAAACACACAAAACTACAAAAGTGTTTTAATCCTGCACCTCAAAGTGACAGTATCGTGGGTTCATCATCAAATCACTTTGATTTCCTTACACTACATCTGATTTAAGCCTTCATTAATTCTAAGAAAATCAGTAGGTGATTAAAGCAATTAGCACATTTTGATTTTTCACAACTCTGTGGCTACTGTTAAGCTGCACGTGATCTTTCTATCATTAACTTGGCATTTTGTTGCAACTAAAATATAACCTAAGACTCAATAATCACAGCCGCATGATTGCAAGCAATCAGAAATCAGGTGAGTTACAACAAAAAATTATGATTCACAAAAGATTCACCCATTGTATTACCATGCTCTTTACTAGGAATGGGCATTGATATCCAGACAGTGGAATACAGGGGTTTACATTGTAAAGTTACTTATTCTTAAGGCACCTATCTAATCTGATTATTTATAACATTGCTGCTAGGTAAGTTCATTTTACTTGTGTAGTTAAGCCTTGTATTTTGGAGTAGAAGGTTACAAGCTAGAAAAACCTGGCTGAAGACAGTAAATTTTGCCCTAAAACAAAACTACCCTTCCTATTCTATCCATTAATTGTCATTAGATATGCTTCCCTAATGATTCACTAAAACAAATTCTATGGATTTTTTTCTCCTCACTGCAGATGGAGAGAGAAGATCTCTGCCACTATTCTCTGCAGCAATACATTTACATATGTAGCAACTCTCATTAATTTTCATTTTCATGATTCAAGACAATCTGACATTTTTCTCTTCACTAGTTAAGTAAATTCTTTTCACAGTATTTCAAAGGCTGTTTTTAGCCCAAGTTTTTGTCAGCACATTAACAGTTTTCTAGCGGTTGAGGCTGACAAGCATTAGTATCCAGACATTTACATTGCAATCAAGCTATTCATAATAAAAAGTTTCAAATTAAACCTCAGAAGCTGTGACAGTGTATTTTTTAATAGCTAAACCAGACTTACACAATCAGACCTAAAAAGATAGGGAGAAACAAATCAGAGCAGTTATGATTTGAACTTAGACTGAAAAATAATGCAAATAGAGACCAGGCTTAGTACACCCAGCATCTGACAGGAGACCCAAATTCATCTCCCAAAGTGGAGTCTTTTAATATATTAATTGCCTTGGGTAGAAGTCATACATCTGTTAAAAGACCTGAGAGAACCAATATGTCTTTTATTGTTCCAAGAGCTTCTCTGTACTCTCTTCGCTTCTGTGCTCAGGAATTTTTCAGAGACCTCAGCCTTCTCCAATAAATTTAGAAGTACTGCTGGTCACAATTTGACTGTGATAGTTTTTCTAAACCAAAAGGCCATGCTTTGAGTGAAATATGAATACAGAATTCCTGCCACTCCTTCCCCAAATAAAAACTGAATCTCCAAGCTTTTCTCATCAACCAAAAGAGGTTTTAATTTAAAACCTTGGAGACAGTAAGGAATACTTAAATCCAGCCTCTTTTCCTGATTTCCTCTGGGATTTAAGGCAGGCTGTGTAATCCAGCAGCTCTAATTAGCACAGCAAACTGCAGTTTTGCTTATAAGAAGAAACAAATTAAAACTTTATTCTTCTGTTTCTCAGTAAACTGTATTCCCCAAATAAAATAAATTCTCAGAAGAGTTGCAAGAGTTATTTCACATAACTTTAGTTTGACAAAGACAGGAAAAATATTTCCATCTTTTCATAATTTACCAGCTCGATTTTTCATTGATATTAATTTTCTGTTAATTTCAATCAAACACTCAGGCAAACACATGAAAAATTGTACTAGTAATGGAAAGATCTAAAAGAAATAGGTCACACACATGAAAATATTTCCATTTAGAAAAATAAGGGTAACCATATAATATGTACTTCTCAAGCCCATTCAGCTCATAGCACACTGCTGGTGTTTTCTTTGAGATTCTTGACATACAGCAAAGCTTTTAATGAATCTAAATTTGGAAGTACACCTCACAACTCTAGAGGTTGGAATGGTTTTAAAAATTACATTATAACTTACTGTGTACACAATAGCTTCTATTCAACTAATTCAAAGTCTAACCATATTAATTCTGAAATGCAAAATAAATGTATTACTATTCATACAGCTTTTGACACTGTGGTGTGTTGACCCTGACTGGACAACATATGCCCACCCAAAGCTGCTCTATCATTCCCCCCCTCAGCTGCACAGGGAAGACAAATAAAGAAAGGCTTGTGGATCAAAAAATGGTCATGGAGATCATCACCAATTACCATCACAGGTAAAATGGACTCAGCTAGGGGAAATTAGTTTAATTTCTTAACAGTCAAATCTTAAAAAGACCTTCCCTCCCTTCTTGCTGGACTCAACTTCACTCCTGATTTCTCCACCTCCTCCCCTCCAGTGGCAGAGCAGGGAATGGGGGTTGTGCTCAGTTCCTCACACATTGTTCCTGACACTCCTTTCTCCAAAGGGAGAGGACTCCTCACACTCTTCCCCCTGCTCCAGTGTGGGTCCCCTTCCACAGGAGACAGTCCTTCAGGAGCAGACTGCTCCAGTGTGGGCTTGCAGGTGGATATCTGTTCCACTGTGGATACCCACGGGCTGCAGAGATGGTTCCCCCTCCAGGGGAATCTCTGCTCCAGCACGTGGAACACCTCCTTCCTCTTCTGCACGGGCCAGTGGTTGCCCAGCTGCTCCTCTCACTTAGTCTCAGTCCTCTCTCTGGCTCCAGGTGTTTCTGCACAGTAAATTTGCCCCTTCCTAAACACAGTATCCCATTACCTGCTGAGCTCAGCCTTGGCCAGTGGCAGGTCTGTGGGAACAGGTGCCATTGGCTCTGTCACACATGGGGGAAGCTTCTGGAAGCCACCCCTGCATCCCCCCTGCTACCAAAATCTTGCCACACAAATCCAGTACAAACTCTTGCTATAGTCACATGCCCATGCACATTTCTGAAGATAAAAGAAAATGTTATCTTCAGAGGAGATGCAGAGACTTCAGCCTCAAAGATACATTCACCTGGTGGTGCTGGATAACAAACACCATGAAAAGAGTTTTAAAAGACACTTTTCTACAGTACAGAAGAGTAGGGGCTCACAATACCTCTCTCTCACATTCTTCGTGTGTGCACCCACACAAAAATACACACCTTTACATCCACAATGCAGTAGGGTGGGAGAATCATTTCCCATTCTCTTCTGACCAAGGAGAATGAAAGTATTCTGACAATATAATTTGAAAATAAGTATCATCATTTTCAAATCAAATGCAAGTAAAAGACTTTTTCATCAGTCATCTAGAAATAGCTGTTAAATAAACCCTACAAGTGAAAGACACATTAAACATTCAGCTGAATGGCAAGTTATGCCCTGACAAAACCAAGAGTCACAGTGAATTTATAGATCCAGTTTTCCTCTACATTCTTTCTTCAAATAAAATGTCAAGTTTTGATTATATATCAAAATATAAAATTTAAAAAAAAGACTCTATCAATACAAGATAAAGAAATCCTGACTATGCCAGACTGAAGCAAGATACCTCACAGGCTTCTTGACAGTGCCTAATGGGTAGGAACATCCAGCTGCAGCTTATCACCTGCACCAACACCTTTCCTCCTTTCTCCACTGTACCTGTTATTCTTTACCTTCTTCTGTTGAAAGTAAAAGCTAGATCAAATAAAGGATTTAGGATCTTAGAAGACAAACTCTCTAATACTTACAATTTCAGTCCCATGGCACCCAAAAGGGGTGGCAGAGCCCCGGGCCAGGTCCTTGCATGCAGTCCTGGAAAGCATCTGTGGTACATGAATTCAGCCCAGTCAGGGAGATGGACACGAAGGTGCCTAGATCCATGTGACCAGGTCCTGCACATCAGAAAGTGAGCTGTGTTTAAGAACTGCATGTTCTCACACCTCACTCAGAACTGGAGTCTTTCAGATAGGCATACCTGAACTCTCTGGGTGCATTTCCAGGAGGCCCAGCTCGACCCATGGGCTGCCTCTGTCCCTGCACCACCTCTAACACCAATGTGCTCACACACGCTCTCGTTTTGTGGCTGGCATCAGCCAGCTGGCCCCAGCAGGCAGGACATCTCTGAAGCACAGAGGACTGGCTCAGTTAGGGATAGAGTGGTCCACAGGGCTGCAGAAAAACTCATGCTTAGCACCATCACCAAAGGGAATGAAGGCTTAGCTACCCTGTGCTTAGAAGCGGGTTGGGAAATAACCTACCAAGCACAACAAAAAAAGAGAGATCTGCCTGCAGCATCTTCCTCTACCCAACACTTTTCCAAACTTTCATCACTACCACTGGGTGCAGTGCCAGCCATTTATCACCCAGAAACTTGGAAGAAACATTCCCCATGTTGCCCACTGGAGCCAAGAGCAGGCCCTGTAAGCCTGAATGCTGGATATAAGAAGTTGGGAGGAGCAAGTCTTAAGTTGGCAGTTCTACTCTCAGGGCCATTTCCCAGCTCAAATTTTATTAAGATTTCACACTAAATCTAAAGCCTGAGACTGCCATGTCCCAGAAAACATAAGTTTGAATGATATTCTGAATGATCTAGAATACTTTTATTCCAACAGTGACTGAAATTTATTATCAGAACAGATATTTTATTCGATTTTTAGGTGCTGCCACATTAATGCATGCCAGGAGGGAAGCCCATATAATTAAAATTCTATGAATATAAAATTAGTAGAAACTTAATTATGAAGAACTTCATAAACAGAAGAAAACAAATAACACAGAAAAACAGTGTGAACATCCTGACAGCAAACCAGTACTTGATTTAACATCCATTATTTTATTAATGATGTAACATGGCAAATGTCAGTCTTCCAAGTAGTTTGATTTTGACTGACCTAATAAATTATGTCAGTGAAGGAAGAAGATTGTTTCTTAATTCATAAGCAATTCCACAGGTATTTGTAGAATAACCCTAGTGTGATCAGTGGAAGCAAGAGTAAACTTAGCTGACTACATCACCTTTATTGCAAGAAATACACATCCTGTGTTACAAAGGCAGGATGAAGATGGGAGTAACCTTACATCACTTACGAAGATTTCCAAACAGGTATTTAAAAAAAATCTCAACCAAAAACATAAGGATTCTTCTGTGCCACTAGGAAAGAATAAAAAAAGATAAAAATGACAATCTGGGAAAAATTAACAACATTTGACCATCATTTAACCACCATTTAATCACCAGTTACAGCTGACCAGTAAAAAAGTGTCTGTGTAAGGAAAAGGAGTTGAGGTGGTAACCATCTCCTAAACTCCACTCCTACAATAAAGTTAAACACTATGAAATTAATATCAAATATATAGATTTGTGATTCTCCTCAAATACTTCGATGATGCTTTCACTACATATTCTTCTAATAAACATGGATGTTATTAATGAGTGAAATAAATCAATCCTTCTGTTTATCCTAAACTAATACAAAATATCACCCTCATTTGGACATCACATCAAATTAAAGCAGCATACCAGAAATTCCAAGCCGCACTGCATCCTTTTTTAATCTTTACTCTCTGTTCTCTCTCCCTCTATTCAGTAGGAAAATGAATGAGAAAATATGGCCTACATCATCATTCATTTTCAGCTGACCAATTCTGATCTTTTTGGCTACTAAAGTCTGATCCAAACCCCACCAAAATCAATAGTAATCTGTCCAGCCACAAGCACTGGCGCTTTACATATTGACAGTTTCATTCAGCAGTGGTTAAACTGTTTATACATGAGACGCAGGAAAACCACAGTATTAACTCTCATCATTTGTGAAATTTTCTGCTCTTAAATGCACTTCTTCTTCTGATGATAAGATTATTTGATGAGATCCTATTACACAGCAGATAATGGAGTACTAGAAATGGCAACTTTCTCATTTCCTTATTGATTTTCCCTCTTTCAGCTCTCAAGCAAGTGCTTCTCAGCATGCTGAATTTCCCTATTTGGAAAGTCAATTACCATCTACTTACTCCTGATGTTAAAGCACTAACAGTGTAGAAGGGGGTGGGGGAAAGAACAACAGTTTTGTGTTTTCCTTTGTTATAAAACATCTTGATAAAAAATATTGTAGGCAAAGATATAATCAAAATCTGAACTGAGTTTCTAGTCTATATAGGCAGGATTTATTGTATATGCTTCATTTACTTCAAACACATCAGATTCATTAGTCACAACACTGGTATCTAACTGTGCTACTCTAGTGCTATGTGTGTATGCTTTGCCACTGCAGACAGTTAAAATGAGCACTAGCAGAAATCATTCTAGAACATCTGGTTTTCCCTTTCAATTCCTGACCCTACATAGCCACACAATTTCTCTTGAAAACCTGCATTCGCTATGTAATTTTGAAAAAAAGAATTCCAAGACAAATGTAACTCAAGGTACTTTTAATCTAAATGCCAGCACTAAGTGTTTTATCAATTGTTATAAATAACTTTCAAGAGCAGGAATAGAATTTTAAATTTTAAGAGTACTGAAAATTAGACAAAACGATGTATTTTTTGTATAGGCTTAAAGTAAGTTTAATGTCTATGGAAAAATTTGAGATACAAGTAACACATTTTTAGTGTCAGAAACAAGATAGGAAATTATGTCTTGTTCCATGGGAAAAGAAAAATTATGCTAATGGAAAAAGAGAAAGGTTTATCTTAGAAAGGGTCTATATTTTTTGCCTACATAATTAAACTGTTGCATTAATTATTAGAAATGCTCAGGTCTCAAACTAAGCGTATTTCATAACAAATTTAATTACTTATGTCATGGAGATTGCTGGTTACCCATATATGCAAACCCTCTGTGTTCTCCTGTTTTATTACTGTTTTATTTATTTAGAGAAGTGGAGAAAAGATTCAGGATAGCACAAATGCATTATTCTTCCCTCCCTCCCCAGGTTTTCACTTATCTGCAAAATGATTAAACATAACAGTCACACAAGTCTAACTGACCATGCTCTAATCTTGCAATTGTCAGCCTGAACAAAACCTTTCAAACTTTCTTCTGCTCCAAGAAAAGGTGGAAGAGTACGTGGTTTTGAGCAAACTAATGTATAAATTTGGAGATCTCTTACACACACAGGTGCCAAATGATAGGTTTGGGATCCAGCTACTGCAGGCTCCCCGTTTTGAAGCTTTGGCTGGCAGAGACCAAACTGTGCTCGTGTGGTATGAAAAATGCATCATCTATTACAATATTTACAAAGGATTTCCTGACACAGGGCTCTATTTTCCCTTCCATAAAGCAGATGCTGCTGCCTGAAAGCTGAGGCAAGTAATAGAAAACACTACCACCAAAACCAACCCAACACCTGAGCAAATTGGCAAACAGACTGCAGAGATCTGACAATCTTCATTGAAAATTTGCTGTCGCTTGAATGCTAAAGATTATTTCTAACCTTTGATAAATAGCTTTTTTGAGGCAGCATGATCACACTGTTGCTTCTTATGGGCAGCTGATACAAATTATCATCAAGAAACTATTTAAGAGGCGTTGCAGCACTTTCTCTATTGAAAAACACGACCTCTGATGACAAGTAACTGTAATTACATATTTTAGCCTGATTTCAGGGCTGAACAAAAGAGAAACTTATGATAAACTCCCACACTGCCAAACAAGCTATACAATATATCATTAGTGAAAGTAAAACTGGTACAGTTCAAACAGGGCAAAGTCTTTGGAAAGAGTGCTGAGCTTTCCAAACAGTGGCAGCTTGTGTTCTTTGTGCCTTGTGCCTAATCAGTAATTTGTGGGCTTGGTGTTTTCCTGACAGCTGGTATGTGGACACAAGATCAAAAACCTGTAGGTGTAAACAACATAAGATTTGTTAGAAATGAGATTCCAGCAAAACTACCTCTGCAAAAGGAAAACGAAAAGCTTATATTGCAGTTTCTGTTTGCAAGGCAAATCCTGCTGAATCTGCATGAACTCACTAAAATCCATACTACAGAGTATAGATCTATCCCTCATCGGGCATTCTTTACATATTTCCAAATTAAACACCCGCTTCCAAGTGTACAAAGAATCCCTGTCATCAAACAAATTTCCTTTTATGCTGCTCAGAAATTAGCTTGAGACATTTCTGTAGTTCCACACTTGGCCTTATGCTTTCCAGTTAGACAGCTCTGCTGTCTCTTGTTGAAGTTTTGGTCAGTCTTTACATTACAAAATAAACTCAGAGAACAAGAGTAGAGAGGCAGATACAGAAAAAAAACCTGAAAAACCAAAACCAGAGGAACATAGCAGACCATACCCAACGTCTGAATGTGGTTACAAGCATGGAACACAACACAACAGCAAAAGAAAGCAATAATTATGTCCAGTCCACAGGATCTCCAGGAAAGGTCTTGAAAAGAAGTTACATATATTCTGCTGAATAAACACAGTAGTTAGGTGGCAGCTGCAAACTGTAGAAGTGGGGAAAAGGAGCCAGTTTAGATTGCTTTGATGATTCTGTTCATTGCAAAATATCAGCAGAGCTGCTCTTAACCAAATATCTGGCAATGTACTCCCACCTGAGCTCATGGATTGCAATATAATAAGTGCAGTTAATCCACCCAGTATTATTCCTGTAACAGCATTTTGTTTCAGTATTTTAGAAAGAAAGTTCAGATGTTGCCACACTTCCCCCACCAACCCCTCTACAACTTCCTGAACCAGTATCAGTAACAGTTCTTCATCTCAATGTTTTCCTTAATTCTAGCAGTTCTACAAACACTGCAAACACTCAAAAACTTGCAAGACTTTCTGTCTCTCTTGGTAACTCTTCAGAATCTCAGTCTCACTGTTCTGTATTTTCCTGTAGTATTGGGCTGTGTGTGTGTTTTCATGTAGAAGTAGTTGCAATCATTAACCTCATCAGGAGAAAAATAATTATTTAAACCAGAAACACCAGAAGAGCATTTCTGCTTGTCACACACCACTCAGATTCTCATCCTCTGTGAGCACAAGAGGACAGCTGATAGCAGCCAGAAAGTCAGACAGGCAGACAGCTCATGCAGTGCTGAGCACAGCAGTCATATATAATGCTCAGTTAATCTCAAGCCTTGCCCAACAATGAATTTTTCCTAAGTTTTTCATACAATATAAGTGTACAAGTTGTTTATACTTTTGTTTCTTAAGGTTTGGATTTTAAGAATGTGAGCAATCCTACATCTGCAGGAGGCACATATGGACTGCAGACAGATGAACTACATGTACATAGTGTATATACACATATACTTGCAATAAGAGAGTGTAAAAGAAATATTATTCCTCAAATCTATAAATAACCATAACCTGGTCCTACGCTGAATCTGAGTAATACAGGTTTGCTCATAATTGTTCAGGAACATTAATTTTAGGGATACATCATTGCCAATGTAACTGAATTTTCAATCTTTCAATATGCATTACCATAAATATTATCAGCAATAAATTTAGTATTATAACAAAGGTTTTCATGTCTACAATATCTAATTAAATTTTGGCTTATAACCAAAAACATGTGCTGTCTTAATATCCTGTCCCTATGTTTTATGGAACAAGATGATTTTAAGAGTTTGGTGCTAAATACTATAAACCTCACGTAGAAGACATTTCTTTTACAAATAATACCAGCAAATAAATTTTTTTTTTTTTTTAGTTTTCAATTACAACAATGAAAATGAATGATTGCAATAGTAATATGGATTTTTCTCTTCCCTGTTAGATATTGGTACAATGACTCCTTGAAGAATCAATGCTTAATAATATTGATATCAAATTATAATAAAGTTTCCCAAGTACTAAGCAGATACATGGAATGAGTAGAACAGAGCACCCCTGACAGTGGCATTCATCATTTTAATCAGCCTTTTACTGCTGTATTTTATAAATCTCTTATTTCCCCATTTATTTCTTCTTCATTTAGAATTGTTAATCTCCATAAACATTTCTCAATAGGCTGAAGAGAAACCTAATTCATTTGCTTGTTTAAGGACCTTCCCATTCACTTGCACCTGAAATCCAGAATCCTGTTTGCTCTTGTAACATTTAAATCACATTTCTTCCATACCACACAATCTGACAGATATCAGTCTTGGCTCAAGATGAAAGCAGAGATGTGTAAAGCACAGATGAAATATTTTGACAGGTTTGTTCCTAAAAGACTACATGGTATCTATTTCACTGGAGCCAGCACTGTTAGGGTACCAAATACTAAGCTGCACCCATGCTTTCCATAAATGTTTTTTGAAGCTAGCACTGAGTCTGGTGGATTTAAAAAACAAACACTTATCTGATTCTGCCTGGCACCTGCATATTCCCCCACTGAGAATCCAGCCCAGCTCTGGATTGGAAGGACACAGTTTTAAAAGTTAGAAGTCAGTTCTTCCAGCACTGATAGGGAAACGTGTTCATTACACCACCTGCCAATTTTCTCTATCCTCCTTTGCCACTGAAGCTGCTGTTGCCCCTAAAGCCAGATTGTCACTCACAAATAAGAAATACAGATTCTATGCCTAATATCTGTATTCAGGCTTATCACATCCACATGCCCTATAACCAAACACTGCAAAATGGCCATGAAAAGGTTACCAGAAATCAGAGATGTGCACAGAGCTCTGCACCTTCACTTGGCACCAATCCTTCTTAAATGATGCTCTTTTGCTTCTTTTCTAAAGCTGTTTTGGGTATTTTGGGCTGCAAATACCTAAACAAAGGTTTTGGGTTTAATGCTATCCAATACCTATCGAGACAGTACCTGTGATTTACTGGAGAATATTTATGTGAATTCTAAACTGGTAATTACTAAAAGGAGAAGAAGAAAAGAATACATTAGACAAATGTGTCAGAAATTACTAAGCAAGACATTAATAAGGCAATTTATTCTGCCTTATGGTGGAAGAATAGAACAGCAGACCTCAAAATCTGTTCTCGGCCACGCTGTAACATTTTCCATGTCAAAAAAAAAAAAAAAAAGAAAAGAGTTCTTTTGTAGAATTTATTCTGTGCAATGGGTATTCCATACATGGGACCTATTACTCTGAGTCCCCAAATCAAAAGATTATTCTTAAAGATGTCAGCCCAATGGTGCTACTTGCAATGAAACAAAACTCCAATTAATGCCTAATATCCAAGTTTAAGTCCACTCCTAAGCATTATAAGAACTAACCATTCTTTTTAGTGCATCCCTAGATGAATGAAGATTATTTTAAACATTTACTGCACATGGCTATGCATCTTCTAGCTGAATTCATGATTGTGAGTAATTGGTAAAATAATATAACACTGGAGCTGAAAGTAATTCAGGGCACCTCATCAGTCCAACCCAAACCTTTTTATGACTATAAACAGGTAATTAGAAAATTTTTCTGTAACATCTTAATTAATAATTAGGATATTACTTGACCACAAGTATTCCTTATGAGTTTTTCTTTGCAACTTAAAAGTATCCGTAACTCTTACTGAGAAACAAATCACAATTTGATTTAAAGCTTGATAAGCATTTAACTACTGAGCTGCAAAACAGAAAAAAATATTCAATCTTCAAAAAATAAGACTACATAACATTATGGAATAAGAAAGTAGAAGAGCAAAGAATATTTTTCACACACAAATGGTAACAGGGAAAATTTTATAGCTTTTTCTGTGTTTTACTACAACCATTTGGCTCATGAAATTCATAGAGCTCCACCCTTGGAAATCACAAATTAATATTGTCAACATGTTAGGAAGGCCTAAAAACATGTCCTTATCTACAGAAACGTGGCTGTTGTCTCCACCATTTCTAGATATCCAGTGACTGTGACACAACTCAGAGCACTTCCTTTGGTGATGGAGAACAGCCCATCAATACTCATGCCTGAGATAATAAAAGCCAAGAAAATACCCTAAAGCATATTTCATTAAAGCTTGTAATATTCACTCCACTTTTAAATAAGAGCATATATTCAAAGAAAAACTTCTACACAAAACACACTGAATTTGCAGGCTATGCTCCACATTTCTTTTGAATTAAAAAAACCTTACATTTCTCTAAGGAATACACAAACTGGTTTTTCCCCAGCTCAGTACTTTATTGGGTCTCAGTCTCATCTCTCCTTCACCCAGCACACATGTTTAATTTCTGAAACTAAAGAGTTTGTCTTTGTGAAGTTCTTCAGGAAAGTATAATTAGATAATACATAATTACATTTATATAATTTTAAGTAATTAGATTTCTGACAACTCTTTTATGGGATAATGTGGCCCTCACACTGCAGAATCAATGCAGCTCACAAATTAGTAGTGGATTTCATCTTTGCAATGCCTCAGCAAAGCATTATATACAGGAGAAGCTGAAGGAAAGTGTCACTTAAATTACTTGCTGCAGCAGCACAGGAAGTCTGTAATTGATCCACAAATGTAATTGGAATCCTGAGTCAATATTCACTGTCCAAACCTCAAATAAGTATTTCTTTCACAGTACATAAAACAGGAGAGGATTTGGCCATGGGACCCACTTTCCTCTGTATCAAACGTGAAATGCATCACAATCTAGCTCCTCATCAGTATGAGAATCCCTACAAGTCTGTTTCCCTCTAAGTTTGCCTTACTCTAGATATAATAACAGATAAAAATAGCAATTGTTTTGGACAACTGCTATTTATCAGTGAAATCTTTACAGTTTTAAAGAATCAGAGATCTCTTTAATGATTTAACACCAAATGAGCTGCTATCAACATTAGCTGAATTATTGCTGCTTTATAATGACTTCTGGTTTGATCACAATTTCCATTTATATACATCAAGAAGGCCTGAATCCACTAAATCCATATCAAAATTTTCTGACACCACTAGTTAATTAACATATATAATCTATTTCCTTCAAGCATCCTGAAGTTGAGTCTATGTATAAAGATTTTTCTCGTTCTGATAGTCAATTGAAAATTCTCAATAAAGATGTCAGAACAGAAAGAACATCAGCTAAAAAACACTACTCACTCTGACAAATTACTAAGCTTACTACAAAAAGAGGTAAAAAGTAATAAAAGTTATTTTACAGGAAAGACAGATTATCCTCAGCCCTTTTTAAGACACTCATAAGTCTTCAGCAAATCTAAATGAACAAAAAAAAAAAAAAAGACATGTAATATAAGATATCCAGTGATAGCTCAGAATTCTTTTAAAGCCTTCCTGAGTAGTTTCTATAAAAATCAAAGCTCCTCAAACTGAAGAGCTCAAACTTCTGGAAGAAGGATAGCTATAACAACCAAGGAAAATGTGAAATACTTCAGCCTTTAAAAGTCACCTCACCGCATACAGAACTGAATATTCCTTTAGCATGTCCCTTTGCAAGAAGCAGAAACTGTTTGAGATCAAAACTGAAGACAGTATTTACTAGACAGGTTTTCTTGCACAGTTTGGAGTAGCAGATATTTACAAAACCTTGGCAGAAATAAGATGGCAAAAGTGCTAGGACAACTTCTAACATATTACTGTCTATTGCAAAGGACAAGCTGAAGTGCCATTGTCATGATCAAAACATTTTCATTAAACTTTGTGGGCTGGTAAGCTGGTTCACTCAACAGTGAATAATTCTCCCTGGGGGCTTCCAGTTCTAGAACACAAGAAATGTTTTCATATGCTTAGAAAACACAGAATAGCCCTTAGTCTGTGCACAAAGTGCTTCATCTTCCCAATTACAAATGTTTTTATATATGAAAGGATGGAGCTTAAGGCTGTGCAGTTTTCTCCTGCTTGATATCCCTTGTTAATTAGGTACCAGACTGACATCCCTGTATATTTCCTGATAATGTGCTAATATTTGGCTCTTTGGCCTCAATGTCACTCTGAAATAAATGCAGTTTGAAGACTGCCAGCAAGCTGCAGTGTGGATCTCCTACCTGTAAACTCTGCTTTAGCAGAATTTTTGTTATCTCTGGCTTCCAAGCATATTTTATAATGTATGACAAACTGGTGTCAGTGTTGGTTCCTAGTTAAAAAAACAGGATTTGAGTTTTTTCCTGTGGTACTTAAGTACAGATACATATAAAAATGAATCAAATCAAACCAAATTTCACTCTTTCCTACATTAGAAAGGAAAACCATTGGTCTCCCTGTAAAATGAAACTGATTATGGCCCTTGCCCACCTCTCTCTAAATTTTATTTTATGCTCATTTTTCATTCTAAAGGATGCCCATAAAATGGCTACTCACTGCTTATGTCACTAACACTTATGTTAAAAATCCCTATAGGGCTGATACTTCCTGGGGCTGCATTTGCATTTTCGTGGGTACATAAGTGGCTGATCTTGAATAATTGAAAAGTATCTCTTTTTTTTCCCTGTCTGATCACCTCAGCTTAATTCAGGAATTTTTAAGTGCAGGGCCATTTTTATTCTAGTGATGGATTGCTGGGGTGGATTTTGGAGGGAGGGTTATTTTTTTTCCCCTAATAGTTCTTACAATTATCCAATTTTGTCTGCACCATGCTCCAATCTTTTGTCTAATTAAGAAGAATAGATTTGACTTCTAGACCACTAATTCCAGCCTGGGAAGCTCCATCAGTAGCCTCAGTCACAGCAGTCAAATCCCATTGCCTCCCCTTCACACCTTCCTCATCGATCTGAATCACATTCTTGCAGCAATACCTTTACAGGTGGAATCTCTTTAGTTTTAGGTTGATGTATTTGCTATAACTGAAAGGCTCATTTTTGTGTGCCAGGGACATCAAGCATAAAGATAAAATACCAGGCACAAACAGCATTCCTGCAGTAAGGACAAAGATGCATTGAAGACCTTGGGATCACTCAACAAACAAAAAAAAAGCTGCAATCAGCAATCAGAAATTGAGACAAAGTTTGATCATTGTTTTTATGGAGCATTTAGATTGCACCATGGAAACTGAATTTCATTTATCATATGCCCAGTGCATCAGCAAATGGTCACAATGAAATAAAAAATCATGGATTTGAATTGTTTAGCCACTCTGATCCCTTCCTGTAAAATGAAGCTTCTCAAAATTGCCATTTCTTAAAAGTGTTTTTGCTAAACAAATCCCTTGCTTGTCACAAGATCTCTTTCTATGTGACAATGAATATTATTCAAATAGACACAAATTAATACTATTGCCTTGACAGAGAGTGTGAAAAGAGCACAGAGAACATGATATGACATTGTCAGTGATGCAACAACCACCCACTGCAAAAATAAGCAGCAAATAAGTATTTGCAGGTGGCCAGACAATGTGATCCTGCAAAGGCACACTCAAACCCCATTACCATCCATGTGGTTCAGGTGCACTCACATTGCATCGACTCACAGAGTTTCTGCAACTTTAAATACTTCCAGCACCTCAGAAAACTTTAGCTCAGTTTCAGGGAAATAGGCAGGAGAGATTAAAGAGAGATGAAAGCAATTCAAATCAATCCATAGTTTTAACCAAGCTCTTTAGTAAAATAGAGGGTATTTTAAAACACTAAGAAAGATAAAAAGAACTTTACTTTTTATGCATATTATAGAAACATTGTTTGATTTTAACAAATTATACATGGACATTTCCAAGTTTTAATTACAAGATTTTACCAGGTTCTTAAGCTGAGGGAGGGCATTTGCATAAATACCAACACGAAGACCCAAGTTTTACATTTCCCAGCTATAGTTACTTATCATTCCTCAAAAAAGAAGTTTCTTAATTTTGAAAATAGTCTGCTATTTAAGCTAACATCTAATTTATCAAAGCTCTTTTTTTCTTAAATGGGAAATTAGTCTCCCTTTTTGAAATGTTCAAAAATTAACATTTTTTCCAGCTCTTTTACTCAAGTATGAGCATTCTGCTCAGAGTCCAAAAAAAACCCCAAAGAGAATAGAAAGCACTGAACTAAAAACAAAGCAAAAAAAAAAAGTGAAAGTAAATGGGAACAAATAAAAAGCAAATAACTTTATTCTATTGTCATCCCACCTACACATAAAAAAAACCCAAAAAAAACAAACAAAATCAGATTTCCTACAATGCTAGAAAAGTGAGGGTTTTGAACCAAAAAGAGGTTTTTGGGAAATCTGTGGAAGAAAAAGGAACAATACTCCCTAAAAGACAAGAACTATCAAGCAGGAACAGCTATTGTGGCCTCTTTTCTCTAATTCAAAGATAGGGAGTTTGCTTCCTAAGGACCCCCCATGAGACAAGAGAATTATAAACAGTAGCAGGCAGAATTTTGCAGCTCTTAAAGAGGAGAATATGCAGTAGAGCCAAAATTAAAGGAAGATGAAAGAAACCAAATTATTTGTGCCATGTGTGTGCATAATGGGTTCATATAGAAAATGTTTTTTCTTTTCCCATTGTTTGGGAGCTGCTGTGACCCTCAGAATATTTTAGTGTTATCCATTTAAAAATGCTACAACAATTAGCTGAATTCTTTCCACTGTCACTCAGTACAATACCTGGAATGTATAAAATGTGCTTTAGCACATTTCCTCCTGTTTAACTATTATATTTGGTACGTTTAGAAATGACAGAAGGATTATGAAGCAAATAATCGCCCTGTGCTCCTTTTTCTTCAAAAGCACCTTGTTTCCAAAAGGAGTTTGATTATTTACAGCATTTAGTTTCTCATTACTGGTAGTTAATGGATCAGGAATTGAAGCACTTCACCTGACCAGCTCATTAGGTTACACTATTTAAAAGTCTGGGAGAGTTTCAGACTAAAACAGGCACAATAGGCAACAACAACAACAAAAAAAGCATATTCAGAGCAACAACCACAAACATTTCATGTCATTTCCTTAATAACCTTTGATCAAAGAAGAAAGAAAAAAGGTAAAAAAAAACAGAAAAAAACCAAAAGCAAAAACCCCTCAGAGCTACAGAGTAGTTTTTATTTAAATGAAAATGCACATTAAATATTTGCTTTAGTTGTGTCTTCTCTGTTCATAGTTTGATCATCATGTCTCATGACTTTTCAGGGTAGTAAAGAATTGTTGTCCCATAGGAAGCAATAATTTACAGGATATTTTGACATTTAAGATATAGGAGTTAAAGTTCCCAAGAGGAATAATTAGAGCAAAAAATGAAATAGAGTGAATAACCAGACAGCATTTGTGCATTGATATTTGGAGAAATAAAGTCCTAACCACAAGGGTATCACCAGTCTTGAGAAGTATTAAACAGAATAATCCCAGACAAATCAGACAAACTCTTAACATAAATTGGGTCTTATGATTGGAAGTACATAACTTAACCTAGACCCCAGATAAAATGATCAAATTTCCTCACGACATACAGGAAGATAAATAATTTACTAAAAACTGACTTTATGAATTAATGAATACATTGTTGGGAAAGAGAACCCACTGACATTAGGAAGAGAACACAACACAGACATGTTGAAAAGACAAAGAGCTGGACTCACCAGCTCAAAAGTTCACCTCTAAGTCCTGTGAACTCACCTGATGCAATAACTGGTGTCAACTTTGCCAACATGTGATTACATTTTCATCTCTTGAAGCTGCTCTACTGCATACAGAGCATATGGGTACCTGACCTAAGGGAAAAAAAAAAAAGGAAAAATAAAATAAAAATCAAAGTTTGACTGAAGATTTCTAACTGAAATTACTTTTTGAATCAGTAAAAGGTCATTCTTGTTGTGATTAATTAGGATCATGATACAATTACCCTTACAGGGTCAGACCATCTGTTCATAAGAGTCCACACTCTTTTCAATTCTGTTTATCACTAATCCGAGTCTAATTCTAGAGGATTCTCTCTCCCTCTAATTCACAGCAGAGCACTTCAGCACGGTCCACAGGGGAGGTTTGCCCAAGGGGGGACACGAAGGGGAGCTCAGAGCCGCACCAGGAGCCCACAGGTCACAGGGCAGGAGCAGCCAAGGTCCCACACGCAGCTCCGGGGCAGACCCTGCTGAGGAGCAGCCGAGGGAGCCGGGGGCATTTGTCCTGGAGAAAAAGAGGCTCAGAGGGGATGTTATCACTCTCTACAGCTCCTTGAAAGGAGGTTGTAGCCAGGGGGGGATCAGGCTCTTGTCCCAAACAATAGGACCTGCAGAAATATCCTCAAGTTGTGCCAGGGGAGGTTCAGGTTGGATAGTAGAAAACATTCCTTCACTGAAAAGGCTGTTCAGCATTGGAACAGGCTGTCTAAGGAAGTGGTTGAGCCACTAACCCTGGAGATATTTAAAAGATGTGTAGATGTGGTGTTTGGGGTTTAGTGGTGGAGTTGGCAGTGCTGGTTAACAGTTGGACTCGATCTTAAAAGTCTTTTCCAGCTTGGACAGTTCTATGAAATATTAAGTACATAGTCAAATTAAAATGCTACCAGCATATTAAAAGACTGAATAAAACACAAAAAGAAAATTAAAACTGCAGTTCATTTGGTCAAATTAAACAGCAAAACAAAAGTGCACAACAGCTATAAATAAAGCTACAAAATTATTCATCTGCATTGTTCTGAGTTACACATATCAATTTTCTGCAGTCTGAGATCCTCTACGTTTTTTGAAGTTTAAGTCAAATAAGTTTTAAAGATCCTTTTTCATCTGTAATACTGTGTGCTAATATGATAATATATTTTTGCTAAACCAAGATTAAGCGAAATGACTGATGATACTGAACACTTATAAGTCTGTTTTGATGAATCATTATGTAGTTTCCCAAGACAGCTTTATTTATAATACATTCCAGTTATGCCAGGTTTTTTTCATATTGATTCCTTCTACTGGGTATGACAAGCAAGGAGAAGCAAGTGGTTTCACTGAGAGTCATTTACCACAGGAGATTTCCATTGTGATGAATATATTGCTTTTAAAAAAAAAATCATTAAGGGGTGGGTTTTGTTCTTAAATATTGTACAATAAGCTATTAACTCACTGCAACAGCTTTATAAAAACAATCTTGTTTACTTTCTTACAATATATACAATTCACATTTATCTAGGCTGGGGAGAAGTCTTTGGGGTGTTGTCACATTTGAAGAATATACTTTAAAGATACCCACTTCTTTTTCCCTATTCTCATGCCTCTTTGATCTTACGTTGCTAAATTTGTCATTTTACAGCCTCTGAATTTCCACATTTCTGCTTTGAAAACAACTCACACTAAAAGTGAGCTTAACTATTTGATGCATCTTTCAGACAGACTACTCATGCCTAATGTTATCACCAAATTTAACATGATTCCTATGCTCCAAAATTTTTCCTTCTCCCTCTCCAAGGAAAGCTAAAGGTTAACAGCTAAGATTTTTCATATTGGAAATCCACATGGATGAAAGAATTGCACACCTACAACATATCTCCTTTTATAAGGAGAAAATACTAATTTCAAGTTTTCTATAGCAAAAGTCATCAACTGATACTGCACAGTATTGTCACAGATGTTATTTCTACCTTCCTAATCTTCCTCCAGTTATTTCAATAGATTTGCTCAGTACAGCCAATGTCACCAGTGAGCATCTAATTCATTTCCAGTGTATGAACATCAAGCATTTTGGATACAGGAAAGGAAACTAAAACTACACAGAGGAGCAGCTGTTGTGGTCATCAGGGTGTATCAGGTTTTTTTTGTCTGAATTTAAGCACCTGCAACACATCAGTTTGCCTAAGAGCAGTTAGAAAAGCTTTTATTTCATCTAAACTTTTCAAATAGAATTAATATTGTACTGAAAGAGCCTTTCTTCCTCCCCCCACAGTACATGAACACTGGGTGCTTGTAGACCAAGACTTAATGACTTTTACATACTTTCAGATACTGAGTACATTTCAAGGGAACTGCTTCACATTGTTTTCATCTTGGAATCTGTACCACAGAAGGATAAGGAAATTAAATTTTGCAGCTGGACAGATTATTTGTGTTAGTTATGGAAAATTCTGACAAAATAAATTAGCACCTCAATTACATAAAAATAATTTTCAAGATGAAAAAGACCTTGTCCCACTATTTTTTCCATCTTTTGCAGAATTTCCTGAACTTTGTAAGTGACAATTCTAAGAAGCAATAAAATGTGCTGCCTAGAATAACTTTGCAGGATAGCAAAGAGTTGTGCTGTCCAACCACTGAGGACCTGAGCACAGCAGTTGTTTCAGCAGCTTGCATTTAATATCCCTGGTTTATGGATGCCAGAGTGAAAATCGTGTACAACCAAGGTCAGATTTGAAACACCGCTGCTGAAAAGCATCTGTAAATAATCAGAAACTGTATCAGACAGATCCAAGACTGCTCCAATGTTGCACCAGTATTATCAAAAGCCTCCTGCTCAGCATGGCTCCATTTCCCATTCCCACCCCAGCACTGCATGCTGTCACACGGTGAGTACATCTGCAGTGAGCTAGAAACCACACCACTGCAGGACCAGCAGCCTGTCACCTCACTGATGGTCTTCTCCTAGAGTATGTTCTTTTTCCTTTAATAGCTGCCATTTTGGAGTTCTAATCTAGTAAGAACTACCTAGTATAAAAGGGTTTTTTCAATTATTTTGTCTTGAATAAATTGTCAAGTCCATAGAACAACACTGAACTTCATTCTCCTGAAGGGGATCCAGTCTCATACCTGTGTCAGGTACAATTTTCACTGCAAACTGCTGGAGCCATTCTTTCATCTTAGCTTCTCTGTCTTTCCTTCAGAATGATGTTGCCAAACAAAGGCCAGGAATGTCAGATGCAAATACCTTAATTTTTTTTTTTGTCAGCTTATATGAGACCTTTTCAATTTTTGTTAACTTTCCCATTGTACACAGCAACAATCAAAAAGAAGTACAAGGGCAGGATATTTCATTTTCAACACAGTAAAATATCATACACCTCTTGGTGAATGGTCATGCTGCTCAAAAAAAATTAAGATATCACAGAGGTTGGGAGGATTATTTTTTGAAGGTTATTTTCCCCTTTCCACAATGTACAAACATTCTAAATCTAGACAGCTAAAAGCAATTTTACTTGACTAAATGCAGAAGCTGTAAACTCAAGCTGCAGTGGCTGTGTCACTGCTTCCTGTGTTGTAATTTTTTTCCCACACAGACAGATGGAAGGTTTATCTTATTGCCACTTACTATTCAAATAAAATAAAGCACAGGGGAAGACGTGTTGTCCCTTCCAGAGTGAAGAAAACCAAGGTCAAAGATAAAATACTACATTTATGGTAAGTTCTGAATACCTGGACTAATTGCAAGCCAGAAACAATCATTCACATTCAGGACTGCAACATTAATTTGTTGACTTCAGTTATAGATACTTTTTTTATCCAGTGATAACAGAACAATCTCAATACTTTGGTTTCGAAGTGATTGGAAATCATAATGTTATCTCTGTTTTTCCCTAGAAATGCAGTCTCTGGGACTGTGACATCCCTGCTGAAAGGCTGACCCCAGAGCTCCTCAGCAGCGTTGTGCTCTCTATCTCCAGAGGAACACCTGTGCCCACCCCTGCCTTCAGCCACCTGCCCTGCCAGAGCTGCAGAGAACTCACACAGACCTCACACTGCCGGCTTGGCAGCACCTGCTCAGCCTCATCCAGCCTCCAGCTCCGCAGCACTTCTCCCTCCCTATGCTCCAAACCCTCCCTTTCCCCTAAAGCCTCTAAGCAAAACATGCAATTCAATGATTATTGCCTTTCCAGCTCTTATTGGCTCTTGAAAAATTCTTCAGTTCAACTCCCCCCCCTTCCTCCCCTGTCCCACCCTGAACACTGTGAGTTAGTCTGCCAATAGTCTTGAAGGAAAATCCCCAGAGAAATCAAACTCAACCTTCCAAGGCCCTTCTGGACTCCTCTAGTTCCTTACTCTTCCACCAATCTATTTTCCCACCTTAGCCCCTCTTTTCTGTGCATAATGCAGGCAGTTACTTCATCCATCCCAGCTTATTCACTCTTAGCTTCAAGAGTAAACCCAATCTTCAGAAAAGTTTGATGTTTACAGGCAGATTTTCACTCTCTTGCCACTGAAAAGTTTACACATGCCCATTAAAGTTTAGAAACTTTCTCCTGGATCTGCAGCTTGATGGGAGCAAGTATTGCCTGGTGGTAAGTACAAGGTCCCTTATCCCCAATGCCCCACATGAAGAGGTTTGTATCTTGAAGATTGTGCAGTTAAAAGAGCTTTTTCCAAGAAGAAACTAGATATAAACAAAAATCAAAATTCCACGTTGAAAGGCATATACATATACTCTTTAATACTTAAGAAAAGCAGAAGAGTTTTGTGTAATGACGTAGTCATTGAAGAGAAGACATTAATCCATATGGACCTCTAAACTTCTCTGATACTACCATTCAGTGTTCTTCAAATCCAGTTTAATTTAAAAATCCCACACTCCTATGAAATTCTATACAGAAAATAATGTTTGTCTCTTCCAAAGAGTTTGGAAGCCATAAGTACCAGTTCTGTTTATGTAAATCATGAATGTGAATCCACATTTCTAACACTTCTGAACTTTAAGAAGGATAAAAATCCAGATTTCAAAGGGAAAGCTCGGATCTTGAGATGAATTTGGAACTTATTTCTCATTTCCATGGATTTCAAGAACAGTAATTTTGGGAATTAAGCACAGGCCTTTAGATAATAATCTTGATTAAGCTCTGTAAAGGATATATGAAGCAAGAAAGTATGAAAGCTGCATTCCTGTTTGCTTTATGAAACAAGAGAAATGTTACCAGCAAAGGATACAGAGGATTCAGTGTTACATAAGCAAATAAAAATGTGTATACATGTCAGTCAGCTGTCAACATATACCCACATTAAGAACACAGGAAGAGAGGAGCAGCATCATATAATAAAACCTCTATAATCTTTCACATTTCATTCCATGGCCCAATGATTATGGGACTGCAGTGACTCAGAATGAAGAGATTAAAGCCTTTTCTTGCTTTTCCATCAGTCTGCTGAGTAATCTTTGGCAAACCATTTGACTTTTCTACATGTCAGCATCCCAACTCGACAAATTGCTGTAACAACATTTAATTCCTTTATAAATCACCTTGACACCCAGTGATGAAGGCAAGCATTATTGAAAAAAAAAAAAAAATGAAACAGTTCTGAGCCATTTAGTAATGTGTTTAATAAGAATCATAAGTGTATAAGAGTTTGATTTTTTTCAGCTTGGAATGGAATGAGCTTAGACGTTCAAATGTATATTCTTACTTTACAAGTCAGATATTCTATCTCTGCAATTGTTCCAACCCTTCTAGGACATAAGACAACTGCCAAAAGACCCTTCAGGTTTTTTTCCAGTGATGATATCTGAAAAATATTTCTAAAATATTCTCATATAGTATGTTTCAGAATCATCTCCTCAGTCTAAACTATATAATTTCCACAAAATAATGAAGGACAGGAAACTAACTATGGATCACTACATATTTATGATTTCTTTTCTCCTTCATTTTAATTCAGAAAGATTAGGCCATTTTTCCAACATTTCATTTATAAGTAGGATACTATACTTTTTTTGGCAGTTTTTTTACTTTACATAGAAATAACTTCACCTGAGGTTCGTCTGATATGATTTTAAAATTCTCTTTTACATGGTACACATACCTTATAAAGAAAATGGAATGTTGAAAACCCACATTTAACTCAATTCTATCACACAGAGCACACCAAATATCTCTGCTCCTGGAGAGGCCCATTTTGTTTTAAGGAACTGGATAGCAGAAGTCCTTCTCTTCTCTTCCAAAAATAACCTTTACATGATTAATATAAAAACATTCCTTTTCTCTCTGACAATGTTTCTAGCTTCTCCACTGAGGGTAAAACAGCCTCTAAATCATAACCCTCCAACTGCTTTCATCTGCAGACCACATTAAAACATATGTTTCTCACAAAATTTTACATCCTTATTAAGCACTCCTGGTTAACAGGAAAGCTTTTTAAGCTTGGATAAGCCTTTCAAAGAATCTAGCTCAATTTTTGAAGAAACTGATCAACAGAACAGAGGAAAAATTTTCAGGATGAAAGAAAAGGCTCAAGAGACCACTAGGTATTTGCATTTGCTGAGAAATGCTGGATTAATTTTGATAAAAATATTTGAGACATGGGTAGTAAGTACAAATTTTACTGCATCTCACACATTAAGATAAAATCAGGATTTCTTTAAATAGGCTCAATGTTTCATTAAATTCTAAAAGTATGGTGGCTGCAGCTTCCCAGTTAGACATGGAATAGGAAATAAAATCTTCACACACACATCAGTGACTTTTTGAGGCTATAATTGCATGAGTATGCATGAAATTGTCTTGTGCTGAGCATAGGTCCAAAAATGCTTAGACCATTTATGAGGTTCTCATTTTCCTTGTTTATACAGGATACAGGTACAATTATCAGCAAAATAAAAAGCAGCAAGGTCCCACTATTTTTCAACCAGAAATACCAAGCTTTGCAGAAATATTTGCAAAACTTACATTTAGCAGCTTTCAGATTCCCAGAAGCTTTTACAACACATACAGTCAGAGAACATTAGGTGCAAGAAAATACATCTAAACTTTAAACTAATGCTGCCACATTCCCACATAGACCATTGACTAAGGAAACTCTGCTGAGAAGCTGGCAGGCTTCTGCACTTACATAGCATGCAATATTTTAAGTAAACACTACCTGGAATTTACTGCTGGAGCTCTTAAATAAAGTTTATTCCAATAAAATTCCAAACTTATTTAAAATACAATAAACTTGTGCTTTCTATTTTGTTTTCTGTAGTTGCTGCTTTAGATTAGTTTATAAGAAAATGATCATAAAGGCTTCATACATTTCAGCTTTTACTTTGAACTTTTTTTATCTATACATCTGTAACTAGATATGGATATACATGCCAACTTGAAAGAATGAAAGGGGGAAATTATTTTGTGAAATACTCTGCCTGACAGAAGTTACCTTCAAATGAATTTATATTTGAATAAATAATTTTGACTGCACACAAAATTATGATAAATATAATGGTTGAATTCACCAGGCAACCACCAATTACCCACATCCAAAGCACTCGTTGCTAGATATTTATAGAGATGTATCCCCACAAAAGCCAAATAAATCCTTATACCAAAACACACAGATGCTACAACACAGATTTTAGTTTGATAAAAAGTGATTAGTAGAAAGTGATTTTTGTTTTTATATCTATTTTTAAAGAGGAGAGTAAATTGATATAACTTTGATCTAACAGAAAAAATTCTATCAATTCTGCATCCTCATCTAACTTGAAAACATAAGTATGCAGGTTTATTTATAAAAAGATAGATATGTATTCATAAAGTCACTTCCCAGGCCAGATAAATAGAAATCCTAACACAGTGTCTGGACTAAACAGGCTAAAATTTTTAATGTACTTTGTGAAGCACAAATTTATGTTTTGAGAGGAAAAAAAGTGTTTCATACTGCTGGACTGGCAGTGGCAATAATATTTAGAGATACTTTTGCTCATACAGGTATGTTTAAGAACAACAGCATGGATATGAAGACAGAGCAATAAGCAATTAAAGAGAGAAGAGTGCAAAGTTGTCACAGTAGAATTAAGGCTTTCAAACTAGCACAAAATATTCACAAAGAAAAAAGGATTAAAAGATACTGCCTACATTTCCAAACATTTCTAAAGGTAGGCTTTGATGTGAAAAATGACTGCACCCCCACAATGACTTTGAGAGGAAATGGATGAATTCCTCTTTTAAAAGCATGTATTAAGAATAAAGCAATGACAAGAACTGCATCAAACCAGTTGCAAGGGCTTCCACAACCATGTAGAAAGATAAAAATCAGTGGGAAATTTGTGAAGACCAAATTCAAATTTTTCAAAATCTATGCTTCTTTTTTTTTTAATACAAATTTCTCTCTGGGCTATATAGGTAATACCTCTGCTGCACAGCACACACATTAAAAGCCTGAAAATGAGGACTGTGACAGCAAAAGTGTTTATTAATCTGAAAAAATTTATGGCTAACATTTACTTGAAACACAGTAAATGTTTAAATACTAAAATAAGTTTTTAACAGTCTTTGAGGTGGGGTCTTTTCCTGGTTCTTATTTGGTTCGTTAGGGGATTTTGTTAATTAGGGGTTTTGTTTTTAAACAATAATCAAAACAATCCCAAATCCCAGAAGAATGAACTCATTCTTTTAATGCCTCCTCACTGGCCAAGCTAATTTAGCATACCATGCAAAGACACATCTCCTTTATTTAGGATGTCAATTTGTTCTGAGATTTGGTGGTTTCAGGTTTTTTTTAAGGAAACGTGACACTGGTTTTCTTTTTAAATCAAGATGAACTGTGCTAGGAAATACATAAAGGACATTCTTCTCCCTCACATTCATAGCAACCAGACAGCAACATCAAAAATGTAAGGTTTTCTTTTTTATTTACTGAAAGTAAGAAAAAAATAATAAAGGATCTTTGACCATGTCAAAACTAGTGCAGACATTTCTAACTGTTTGAAAACTATAGACAACAGCAGAAAAAAAGACTGTCTGAAGATACAAGGAAAGCATTTCCAAAAAGTTTCATCCCTCTTCTGTGTAGGCAGGTAGGAGCAAAAAAGAAGTAACATTTGTTTTCTCTCAATACTCTATTCCCAAGGATGAAAAGTTCATATCCAAGAACATATGTAATTGATAAAACTAATACCAAAAAAAGAAAACATCTGAATTTGCTTCAACAAAACATATTATTCAAACCAGCGGGGAAAGCAAAGACTGAAAATCTTTTCCAGTGCCTTACACCTTAGTGAAGCTAAGGCTTTGCTTCAGATCTCATCTGGTACTAAGTGCAAATTTAAAAAAAAAAAAAAAATGTTGTCAGCAACAACCTGTGTGCTCATAGAAGACAGTCGTGCTTCCCAGTCAGATCAAACTGAGCCCAAACTTTGCTTTCACACATTTATCAACAGTCTGGCTGCAGGAGTCGAATGCACCATTAGCAAGGCTGCTGATGACACCAAACTGGGAGGTGCTGTTGGCTCTCTCAAGGGCCTGTGTGGAGCAGCTGAGGACTTTGGGCTTGTATAGAAAAAATAAAGCTGCCAGAGAGCATCCAAAGGAGGCTACAAAGATGGTGCAGGGTGTGGAGGAGAAGCCATGTGAGGAGCAGCTGAGGACACTTGGTCTGTTCAGCCTGGAGAAAAGAGCACTGAGGGGACACCCCAGAGTGGTCTGCAACTTCCTCCTGAGGGGAAAAGGAGGGGCAGGCACCGATCTCTTCACTCTTATGACCAGTGACAGCACCTAAGGGAATGAAGCTGGGGAAGGAGATGTTTAGGTTGGATATTAGGAAAAAGTTCTTCACACAGAGGGTGGGTGGACACTGGAACAGAGTCCAGTCCCCTGGGCAGTGGTCATGGTCCCAAGCTGGACAGTGCAAGGGGTGTTTGGACAAAGTTCTCAGGCACATGGTGAGATTCTAGGAGTGGTCCTTAGAGGGCCAGAAGCTGGGCTGCCATGATCCTTGTGAGTCTCTTACAACTCAGGATATTGTGTAAACAACAGGAAAATATTGGTATTTGGTTTTCTAGCTTAAAATACACTGATAAACTTCTGAATGAAGGAATTTCTGTATGGAATAAATTCATTTCTACTACCAAGTGTCAATACTCAACTGTAAGCAACATTGCAGGGCTTCATTTTTTCTTATATGTAGCCACAGAGTTGAGGTAACATGAAAAATTCACCTTAGGAACAGAGAAACAAAATTCTAGTTACAACTCACCATTTGTATCAAACAATATTTGAAAATTGATAGATTTTGAAGGCAACATACCTGAAATGACCAAGATCAAGGGTTAAAGCTCCAAATAATTTTCTAACAAATTCTGTTCCATAATCTAAATATGACAACATTTTAAATGGTACTTATGTTGTCTTTTCATTTGAAGGGAAATCAAATCAATTTTTAAAAACCCCTGACATTTTTAGCTTACTGATGATGCACAGAAAACACAAAAGAGTAATCCATATGTCAGACTTTATAAAGACGTGGGAATAGTTATGGGGGGAAATACTGATATTTTCCAAATTTACTGCATTCCTGGTTGCCCAGCAACTTGAAATCACCTTGTAACTGCTCAAGATTCCAGACTAGATGCAGCAAGATACTTGGAAAGCCTGAGCTTAAAGCACTTAATTAGGAAGCCTCTCCCTCTTAGAAATAATTCAGAAATACAGCATCCTCCTTATTCAATGCCTGGAGAAAACAACAGGGAAATTTCAGACCACACAGTTCTAAATAGAACTTGCAGCAAGGCACAAACCTAGGAACTACATGTAATCCTGAATTTCTGTGGGGACTGGATACAGAGCCAAAAGCAAAGATTCTTCTGGGTACTTACAGTAGGTAGGGCACCAGCAAATGCTCTTTTAGTGATCACAGTCTTGCTCAGAGGAAAAAGAGTTGATGATCACTGTACCTCCAGCAAACCCATCTTGCTGAAGAAAACTGTGTGAAGAGAATATGAAATATATTTAGGTATTATTAAAAATATTCTGCCAGAAGAGGGCTTCTGTTGGAAGTTGGTATGATTTGTGCATAGAAAACACGCAAGCATTCAAAAAAATAATCCTCCTAGTTTAAACCTGCAACATAGGTCTTGTTTTATACTTCTCCTAATGTCACATTGGTGGTAAAACTGGTGTTCATTCTTAACTGTATGATGGAAAACACCTTGGCCTTTATGTGTAAAGGCTGTTTTCTGGGCAAGTCCATAAAGAATATATTAATCACTAACAATCACATTTTGAAGTTATTGTAATAGAAATGCAAGTACAGAACACATTTTTCATCATTTTGACACGTTCAGCACTTTGGATTAATTTAAAGACCTAAGCCAAGTTTCATGTTAATATAGCAACTAATTAAACCCTTGGTTTGAACATGAGGAGTTCTTCCAAAATTGCTGCTTTTCTATATTTTCATAATATGAAAGGAGAATGAAGGCTTTCTGCTCTCTACAAGCATAGAGCAGTGGTAAATTGAACAGAATAACTAAGAGAAAAACATCCTTATACTAAATAATCATAAGTCAGGCCACCTCGTAAGTGACCAAACAAAAAACGTCCCAGTTCTCTTGTCAGCTTCAGAGATCAAAAACATTTTATCTCATGGAGAAAACACTCCTTCCACATCACAGCAAGAGCAGATGAGCACAGCACATTGGTGTTTCTGCAGCTTGGGGTTAGTGACCACCAGAAACAGGAACACCTTGTGCTCATTGACTGGGTAGTTTTCCTGTATTTCACAGTGAATTCAGGATGTTACTCAGTAAGAATGGATTTCAGAGAACCATATCAATTTTCACAGCTCTGCTTAGTTATCCACCAACTTACTGGTTTCTTCTGCACTTCTATTACACCTCATTACAATAAGGAAGCTACCAGCTGTGTTAAGAATAAACGTCACTTGTGACTCTCTCTCATTCCCTCTCTCAGACACAAACCATGGCTTGAGGCTTAAAAATAGAGCAGACAAAACCTCCCATGGCATTTTGTGTCATTTAATTTTCATCTTCATCTGATTTTGAAGGCCTCACAGTAAACAGCAATAACTGAAAACAGCAGATGCTTCTATTTGGGTTTTGTTTAGGTAAGTGTTTCAACAGAACAAGTCCACTATAACCATTACTTTTGACATCTCTGAGACCTGGACTGCCCTGTAAATAAGCCTACCTAACAAGATAGCTTAATTACACATATCTGACTAAGCATACTTATATAAACATCCAATTATAGCTTAAAACAACACTCAACATGCATAGCCATCTGTCATTGAATGTATCTGTTGTTAAGGCACAGTGGTGTGCTCAGCTTTTTCCTTTCCAAACATATTAAATATTTTTTGCAGCTACAGTAAAGAAAAAATGGCAAAGCAACCATTTGGAGTGCAATAATGCATTACCTCGACAATTGAAAACAAATTTACAGGACAATCAGCCAATAGTCTCCAAATACCCCCTCAAATCAATGTGATTTCCTTTTACTAAAAATTATAATAATACTAAAACTAGCACTTGCCAAAAAAGAAGCAAAACTGGCTTGAAATTCTTCTACCTTTTCTTTTCAAAATATTGTTCAGTGTCATTTTCTTTCTAGGATAAACTATCAGCATTCCTGCCACCAAAAGATAAAATGACATTTAAATATGTCTCGGGAGAATAGGAGTCAATCAGCACAGGAAAAGATAAATGCATGATGAGATATATTTAGAAAGTGCTGTAATGACACACTGTTTTGCAGTGGGAGGCATTAAAAACCCTACTATTAGTCACTTCTGACTACAGAACTATGATACTGCTTTTACCAGTCAGACACAGTACCAGCTGCAATTACCCAAGGAACCTAATGTTAAGTTGCCAATGACAACCACAGTACACATACCCCAAGACTCAACCATCGTTAGAGTAAATATCCATATAATCTATGCCTAAAACTGATACACTTTACTTTAAAAAAAATATTTCTCCCTTCATGACACTTTTTCCTCCCTTAGCAAAGTGCTCTTTGGTCTACAAAGTAGAAAGAAGTGTAATAATTAATATTTGTGTGATAACTGCAAGAAAATGAAAGTCCTTTTTACCTAATGGTTATTTTAATATTTGTAAATTCAAAGAGATTTCAGTCTGGAAATAGCAAACCAGAATCACAGAATGGTTTGGGTTGGGAGAAACCTTAAAGATCATCTAGTTCCACCCTCCTGCCAAGGAGGGGGAACACCTTCCACTAGACCAGGTGGCTCAAAGTCCCAAGCAACCTTGTCTTGAACACTTCAGGGATGGGAAGCCCAGAACCTTTCTGGGCAAACTGTTCCAGTGCCTCACCACTCTCAAAGGGATGAATTTCTTCCTAATATCTAATCTAAACTTGCCTTTTTCCAGTTTAAAGCCATTCCCCCTTGTGCTACCACTCCATGTCCTTGCCAAAAGTCCTTCTCCAGCTCTCTTGGAGCCCCTTTAGGGACTAGAGGGGGCTTTAAGGTCATCCCAGACCCCCCTCCATCCATCAAGTCCATGTCTCTCCAATTTAGAGACAAGGATTTTGAGCAGGACAGTGTCAGGTGCTTTGCACAAGCCCAGGCCGATGGTGTCAGTGACTCTTCCATTATGCACCAATGCGGTCATCTCATCATAAAAGGCCACCAAAGTTGTCAGGCACAATTCAGCCTTAGTTAAGCCATGTCAGCTGTCACTAAACAACTCCTTATTTTCTATGTCCCTTCTCAGCTTCCAGGAGGATCTACTCCATCATTTTGCCAGGCACAGAGGGGAGACTGACTGGCCTGTAGTTCCTTGAGTCTTCCTTTTTCTTCCTTTTCCAAAATGGGAGTTGTATCTCCCCTTTTCCTCTGGGCATATCTTGCTGGCACTGGATTCAAACTGGTAGGAGTGAGGTGGGTTGAGATTCCCCTTCACAGGCACCTTTAGTTTAAAGCCCTCATTACCAGCTTGTCAAGCCTATGAGCAAAGATTCTCTTTCCCTTCTCTGGCAGATGGACCAAACCAGCCCCAGTAGATCCCTTTTACTCTTGAGGGGAACTGTTCTTACTGTAGCTTTAAGTTTGAGGAAATATAAGCAGAAGTTGAAAACAGAAACTGAGGGAAAAAAAAAACAACTAACAAAAAAAAGTTTCTGAAACAATCAGTGTGGAGAAATAGTAGAAATAAAAACACTTACTTTGTTTTCAATAAATGTTTAAATAGAAGTCTGCTTTCTCTCTCATTATGCTGTGTAACAAATGAGGGTCCATTATTCCTCCCTTGAATAAATGATGGCAATAGGATGAAAACCTATTTTACTGAAGCAGATCTCCATATGCTTGCAGCATGCAAGACAGATTCGTGCAAAGCTGCCTCCTAAACCTGCACAGCCCTGCGTGGATAGCACAGCATCCCTTAACAAGGCTGGCCAGACTTGGATCAAACTGAATGTGCCAGACTGGAGCTCATTACAGCAAGCACAGGGACTTTGAAGAAACACTAGGAATTACTATTAAACTGCTTAAGTCCAACTGTGAACACTGATTTTTAAAAATTCCTGTTGGTGGGTAAGAACAAAGTGCTAAGATGCTGTAGAGTACCTTAACACATTCAAATTTTATTATCTAAATAACAACAAGCCTTAATTTACAATCCTTCCCATCATTTGCCCATATGAAAGAGTTACCATAACAATAAGTGAAGGTTTAAATTAACATTATACTGCTATAACTCCTGAAACAAACAACTCCCTTGTAAAAGGGAGCAGCAACAGGACACACTAGGAGAGTCAGCATAAAGTAGTGGCAACCAATTCCTGTTGCACATCAGCTTCTACCTGTACAAAAGCTGATGACAGTAGGACTGCAGGTGGCATAACCCTGGTCACCACAAGTCAAAGTGACTTTTTTTTTTCTGATTTGGCACTAAACCAAGGCTTACTGACATGAGGATTGACAGATAAAGCAAATAGTCAATTGAAATGTTTATATTAATCCCTTTTAATCATTTTAAAGCAAATCAAACATACCTCTAAAACTGTTTCAGAGTAGAAGAAAAAACAAAAACCAATTTTTGAATGGCTGCACTTAAATCTCTTGCTATCTCAGGAATATCTTAGGGCACTGACGTTTTGGGGCTTGGGGTGGTGGTTTAGCAGGCTTTATTCAGTCATTCCACTGAAGTTTTTAATAAGGCACAATGAAAACTCTCCTGGTTATGAGGCACAGGCACAAAAACTATCTGAATTCTGAGCCAATTATCTACTACACAATTACCTGTAAAAAAGTATTTATTTAATGACATATGATCCTTCCAGTTGTACACTCTCCACTTATTGGAATGAACCTGCACTAATCTCAAATTTGATGTGGAAAGTTTGCTTAGATGGCCAGAATGTTCTCTTTAAACCAAAGCACAAAAATTTTCTAGTTAATTTTCTAGTCAATTTTTAAGTTAATTTTCTAGAAATTCAGAGGTCAATCTTTAGTATTTATAAGAGCAAAAATTTAACAACCGATTTGTGTTTGTTAATTAAAACTCGTGGCTTTATTCTCAGGGTTTCTAAGGCCAATAACCACTTTTCTTCTAGCACATCCAATAAAACTGTATAGAAAAAAAAATCCCAGTTGTATGCTAGGTTTCTCCTCTTTCAATACCCAACAACAAAAATTTGCCTTCTTTTAATTAGGAGCTCATTTGCTCTAATGGTTTGTATCTGTATTTCAGACAACTAATAAATAACACTTCTAACAACTTTCAAACACTGAAATGCAAGAACCTCTTTGCTGCAGTGCACAAGAGTATCTTTACTGCTTTGTAGAATATTTGTTCTCAACAGAAAAAAAAAAAAAAAAAAAAAATCTTGCAAAAACTCCACAATTTATTTAAGAATTTTAATTTACAAAGCCTTTTGTCAGGATTCTTATTTTAAGCAAGTTCTGCACATTTTTGACTTGCCAGAAAGTTGTATCTTCTCATGAATCTTAATTTTATGAGGACAAAGATTTGTTGGATTCTGAGAAGTGCACTTAACCTTGTTAAATTCCATACAACTGGCATCTTGTTCAATAAGTTGATGTAATGTACACCTAAAAATACACACTGAGCCCACCTTTTACATATATTTATATACACACACCCCTATATATACATATATTCATACTGGTAATTTTAGGAAATTTGGTCCAGGGCAGCCATGATTTTCATTCAAAATATGTTTTCTATCATGAAACTATAACATCTACCAAAAAAATCTGATTATTCATGGATATCACAAACATAACCTATTGGAAATACATTATGTAGATAGAAATTTACTGTAGCTTTAAGTGGGTTTTTTTAGAATATTAAAGGCATAAATAATCAGTGCCACAAAACTGCTGAAAGGAAAGCTTAGAAAGTCTAGCTGTGGATGGAACTAGGTTAGCAGTGAGCCCAGGCTGCCCACGCTGTGATCCTGCCTGAAGTTCCCTGCTCCTGCTCTGCACACCCCTGGAGCAGAGGCAGGTCTGTGTAAGCACGGAGGGCACGTGGAGAGGGATGGACCTCAAAGCTCCCTTTGCCTCCTCCTCATCCCAGCAACCACCACTCCCTTTTTTGATCCTCACTCAACCCTGGTGTTAGATATCCTCAATCCCTAAATTTAATGAGTGATGTCAACGAACCTGTCTGTCCCTGTCTTGACATCATCACTGGAACTTCTGTGGTCTTCTTAAGTCCACCTGAGAAGCCAAACTGTGCTCCAAATAGTTCAAGTTCCAAAATGCTTTTAAGAAGATGGAGGGAAAAGGTAGGAAAGCTTAGTAGCAATGCTACTACCAGCAAAATCTGTATTAGACTGGCTCCCCACCTAAAAGGTACACTTAACACCACATTTTTTTACACAATGTGAAGCACTGGCACTCATGGAAGTTTTCCCCCAGCTGGCAAGACACTGTTGGAGAAAATTAACTAAAATTCCAGAGAGATCTTGCACCACTCCCTTTTAAAGGCAGTACAAACCTTATGTCCAAATCAGGCTTCTGTTTTGCCATTTTCTTATCCCCACAGCATCCCAAAATGCAAATAGGATGTATCATACTCATTCAATGCCAGTCATGTCCTCCAAGGATTTGCATTTACAACACGATGCTAGAGATCAAGTGAAACACCAACAGCATCCCTGGATTTGGCAGTGGCATATTCTCATACTCCCTTGACAAAATTAAACATTGACATCAAAAAGAACTAGATTAAGAACTGAACCCTGAATGAACTCTTATCTGATATGGCCTACAGCAAGAAGTCTGCACTCTATACATAACATTTGAACATGAATTTCATTGTTCCAGCCCAGGCTGTAGCAGACAAGGCTATGGAAATCTTTCATCTGGCAGGGCAGCACAGCTCTGACTGCTCTCCCTGTACCTACAGAGATTCTTCAGCTTCAATACTTTTGGTCAAGTTTGAGGCCTCTCTTTACAGCTCAAAAGACAATACTCACCTAGATTCACTTTCTCACAATCATTAAAACAAGAGTCAAAAAATTCTGCTTCCAACCAGCTAGAATTCCCCAGGAATACATCAATCCTTCCTTTTAAATGCCTCAGTGCACTGGAAGAATTATTTGAGAAATAACAAAAAACTGAACTTGAGTTGTTATCCACTTGCATGCCACAATCCAAGAGATGCCAGTCAATGTTATGTTCTTTAGCTCATTTTTGTTCTTTGTTAACAAGTTTTCATAAAAAGAGCTGCTCTAAGAATGTACTTCAAATAAAAATTTCATTGCAAAAGAAGCTGAAAATTATTTAATAAAATCGGTTTGCAGGAATATGGCCATTTCCACAGTGAGAAAAGAGAGGCATGAAAACTCACCCCTCAAATCACACCACAGCCCTTAGAAAAGCTCAAGAATAAAACCTCTAATTTTTCTAAATTTAAGTGAAGCACCTTATTTTACATTAATGTTGCCTCCCTGGGTTGTTTCGTATTTGATCCTTTGCTAAAAGAAAAACTATGGGTTAAACATAAATACTGGGTTTTTTCTTTAACAAGCTTTTCTATTTGAATCAATTGCTATAAAGTGTTCTAAAACTTCATCCTTTCAGCAAAGAAAAATGTTTGTTTCTCCTTCCAACACCGCTGTAGAATCAGAGGGAGTTGAGACACATTCACTGTTTGTCAAAGGAAGGGAAGGAAAACAAGACAAGGAATACTTTTTTTTTATATAGATACTTAAGCATTAATCCATAAATTTAAAAAAATAAGGAAAATCATATTAATGAATCACAGTAGACAATTTCTTTTCCACTCTACCTACATACTGAAGCCCATTAAAATAACTTAAACCAGGCAGCATGGTAGAGGAGATGCTTTGGATTCTGTGTGCCACTGGACTCAAATTTTCAAAGGCAGTCAAGATCATATGTCTGAAATTTAATAAAAGCCTTCAATCTCTTTGAAACTTAATTTTAATTCAAGGTAGTCCCTTCAAAGGGCAGGACCCTTCCAAAAACGTGTAGGAAACTGCCCACAGGGGAACAGGAAGAATCATTAGATAAGGAATACCTGCTGGCATGCAAGGAAAGACACGAAGAATGAAGAATACTCTGTTCTAAAATTCTGTAAGTGAGGTGATGAACTGATCTTCATGGTCAGATGCAGTGCATTTATTTATGCAGCAGGGAGGTTTAAAATTAAGCACTTAATAATACACTAGAAAGGAACTCAAAGCCTTGCTTATGAAGCTTATGGAAGCTCATCCCAGCTTTACTGAAAAACAAAAAAAGCAAAACAAAAATGAACAAAAGAAAAGCTCAAACATTTTAGATAAAGGTTTAACGACCTTAAAAAAAAAAAAAAAAAAAAAAAGGCAAACAAAAAACCACCCAAAACAAAACAACAAAAGCATACCATGACCAGTCTTAAAGTGCAGGGAGTGGGTAAGACTTCATTGCTCACATCACTCTTCTTTCTCCTGCCACACCCCCATCCCCCAAAACCCATCTCTTCTGTTGCATTTGCCAGTTGATCTGGCAGAGGATGAACTTCCTAAACAGCCTCTACTAGCCCTCAGTGATTTCAGGTATGCAGGTTCAATAGGAGGCACTAAAATCAAAAGCCAGGAGCCTCCTGTGGCAGTGCCACCACAGAGCCTGCAGCACCCTCGGGCTGTTCTCGAGGCTCAGTCACCTCTGTGCTCCCTCTGGTCCCAAATCCTGCAGGCAAAATGCTTTAGCAGCAGTCCCTGCCTGTAAAATACTTTAATTAGGCTTTGAGGATTTTTTGTTGTCATTTTGTTTTTCACAGAAATAGATTGGCTTTTTGGGAGGAAGAGTTTCACTTCTATCCTCATCTTAAAGTTTCTTGGGAGTTACATTTTCTCATTTAATGATTCAACAGCGATAAGGGAAGCATACATGATGAACATTTGTTATATATTCAGCATATTTTATTAACCAAATCACAATCTGCAGACTTGAAAGCTTCTGTATGATAATACCCTATTGAATGACCTTTCAGATTTATTCTCTAGAAACCATGCATCAGACTTAATAACCATACTTTTCCATTATCATTTATTCTGACCAAAAGACTGATTTTGAGTCCACAGGAGAAAACTTTTCCTGATAATTAGTTCTCCTTGGTTGTAGTCCACAAGAAAGGACAAATTCCACCTTGTTTAAGATGCCCCTTGATAACACATAAAGCCAACAAAGGAAGCATGCATAATTTTCTATTTTTTCTTAAGACATGCATACATTTTTCTCCTGAGTTTGCATCACTACTTTGTCCAATCACTTACTCTTCTACTTCCCTCAGATAACTGTGGCCTAGAGACAACCAACCAGCTTTTTTCCCCCGTCTTCCTGGGGAAGCTTAGAGTTTGACAGGATGCAGCATAATAAAATAAAGTCCTTGACAAAATCTCCTTTGCTTACAGTATTGTATGCAGAGATTTTGGTTTCTTCCTAGATGTTCGCAATACCTCTAAATAAACTCTGCTAAAAGTGTAACTATAACTGAAAACAAGATAAATAACAAAATTCCTATTGCCCCTGTCTCATTCAACAATCCAAGAACTGGATACCATGATAAGAAACCTTGCAGACTCATATGCCCAATACCAACCCTTACTCCCAAAAATCAGACACGTGGTCTGATTGCATGGAGTGAAAATGCATCAGGGAAAAAGAAAAAAAAAAGGCAGCAGCTAAAATGGGCCTGAGTACTCCTGGCTCAAGGCAGATCAAGTCTTTTCCATTTTCCTGAGGAACTGAGATAATCATTTTCTGGCTAAACATCTACAGGGCTGTAGAAGCCCAAGTGCTTACGTACCACTGAACATCAAAAGACAATAACAGACCTTGGGCTCTAAGTCTGAAGGCAAGATGCACCTTAGGGGAAAACACACCCTTTTTTTCTGAAGGAACTACATCTCTGTTTTACTGTTGAACTATTCCTAACCTTAAACCATCAGAAAATAGAGTAGCCCACAACAATGACTTGAAGCAGACCCTAAAATTTACTTTGTTGGGAATCCACAAACACTGGTCTCTCTGGGAGGGGAAAGAAACTGTGAGCAGTGACCAAAGCAGAGATTAATGTACAAATTCACAGGAGGCTTTGATGTGTGAATTTAATGCATCTGTTCAAATTATTTCAAAATAATTTCAAAAATACCATTTTAATGTACAGACATTTTGCAATATTTCACTACTCCTTTATTTTGGCTTAAAAACTGGAATAGAAAGCATTTTCATACTTTAAAATATTCATTAGTATTAGCATACTTTTCTAACCACATAAAGTTTTAGATAAGTTATTAACAATTTAAAATGAGAATAGTGTTCGTAAAAACACAGCATTTGAAAAGCATGTAGGAATCTGATGTTCTCTGTGGAAAAACTCATGCTGGGTTTTTCAAAGCAGTTTTACACTGGTGACCTACTCATCAGCTTTTTAAATACTGTAGGTCTTTGTAAATGAATTCATAAATGATATTGGAACATACTATCTCTTTGCTGGTGCAGCTGGAAACCAAGCCACTGCTGCAAATAATTTATTCAGATTTATCCTTTATTTTGTTCATGGAATATTTCATCAGCAAGTTAATCTCTTCCATAGCTCCCCTGGCCTCTCCTCTCATCCTCCCCCATGGTCTGCAAATAGCTTACTGCAAATGCACTTATTGTAACACTTAGGAAGGGTGATCATATGTAGCATAAAAGCACCTCCAATCCCAATCTGAAGGAACATAATTTTAAGCAGGAAGGGTGAAACAAGACCAGGAGAATTCATAATCCTAAAGTGGGCATTTGAGAGAGATCTTTTATTGACAGGTCTTCCCCCCCACTCCGCTGAGCTGGTATCCAAAATAGATGTAAAACTACTGGGCTCCTGTAGGATTTATTTTGCATCAGCAGAATTAAAATTTTATTCTCCCCATACCTTTGCCATCTATACATGTGGCAGTAGGCAAGCATGAAAAGAACAATGGTCGACCTTTCCATTATTATTTTGCCACAAAACCACATTGTACTGACTGAAGAGCAGACCTCAGAATGCCAGAGCAGTTACAGTCGAGATGGGAACTTGCTCTTTTCTCTATTAGCTGTAGTTAGGATGGCTCAAGACAGGCTGAAGTTAATCAGGAAAGACTCAGGTTATGAACCAAGATAATTACCATAATTACCTAATGGTCAAGATAGCTTTGGAGCAGACAGTGAGGGAACCCATGGACTTTCACTGGATATTTTCAGAAATAGTTTAGACAAAGCTTTGTAAGGAATAAGTGCAAGTTGAACTGCCTGTGGGCAAACCAAAAAGATAACATCCAGTCCTAGTTTTACAACTGTCCCATATTATTCTAGTTTCCATTTTTATTTACTACTATGTATATAAGTATACGAGCTTATACCAGGCAGAATGTGTATTTCTTTGCATCTATCTTTCTGCTTTATTTTTTCATACCTATCCATCTTTTTTCTATTTTTTATTCTACCTATATTATATATATGTTTATACACATATATTCAGACATACATATATTATATCCTTTATTTAGCTTTCTTTAGTAAGAGTCACCACAGTCAAATAATTCTAAGCAGCCTCCATTTCTTCTTTCTTTAACAGCAACATTTTTAGTTTTGGCCCATAATAGATAATAATAGAATTAATAGAATAATTATGTGTTTCAGCACATAATACAAACTGAAATATTTGATGACCCCTAATTTGTACTGCAGTCTCCCCCTCCCACCAAATAATTTATACAACTGAGGTATAAATCGAAACTAGAAACCAAACAAAGTTTTTTCACCTTCCTTGTGTATCAGTTTGTCATCACAGATAACCAGCCCAGTTACAGATAGATTAGTTACATTCTGACCCTAATTAGAAATGCCTATTTTCTGTTACCCAATATATTTGTACAACTTCAACAGATGTGAATAATGAATGAGAGCCAAAAAAAGACATCCGATTTGTATTCTGCAATAACATTTATGATACCAGCTTAGAAGATTTATGGTTGTCAACAAGTTAAGACGGAAAGAATCATGAGGTCCCTGAAACAGAAGAACTTCACGATACTGAAATCACTAAAGTTGTAGCAATATTTCCATCTACTGGGGGCTAGATATAATTAGCAGCTACTCGCAGCTGTCACTTCCTTTTTTTCCAATGAAATTTAAATTGATTAAGTATAAACACCTCTCTTACTGGAATGACCATGCAATGTGGCCCCATGATTTCACATTTTTCATGTATGTCCACAACATTAGGACATAAAAATAATAGGATCTGTTAAAAGCTATTGCCCTCTTATCTTAAAAGGACTAGGACAAAACTAAGGCAACATATAGAGGTTGTCCCAAACAGGTAAAACATAAGAGTCAAGCACATTTCCTATATAAAACAAGACATCTAGAATCTGTTAATAAATCATAAATCAGTGGATTCACTTCTCATGTGACAAATAAGCTTGATTCAAAGATCTTGATGTTTAAGGAACAATGATGTCAAAGTCATGGCTTTATTTTTGTCACCGTAGCATATTGCAAAAGCGGTACTTCCAAGTGTCATGTTACCAGAGCTCTATTTCTCCATGTCTGCATCACTTTATAAAATATTCTCTCATTTCTAAGTGGCATTTTACAATAAGTCTAGAAGAGTGAACAACACATCACTGCTAAATAGCAAATAACCAGTCCCAGAGAAACCGAGGCCTAAGCGCCGAGTCTAGGAGAATTTGTTTCGCTTTAAAGATTTTGTCTCTCTTCAAATAGAAATATTTACAATTTTTGTCTTCAGCTAAATCCCACCACACATTATTTAAAGATAGCTTACACCACTAGGCCAAGCAATTTAATTGACTCATAAGGCTGTTCACATGGGCTACTGTGGATTCTGAGACTACTGAGTTTTGAGGGTACCACAAATTAAAGAAAACAAGCTGCTCCTTTGTTTAAGCAAACAAGCTTCAGTAAAAGACCTTGTTACAGTCCACACAACATAAGGATTCATTCAATCTTTTGCAGTATGCACTGAAGGTTCACATAAACAAACCAATATCAGGCTTTGGTGTTGCAGTTCCTTCACAGCACGTCACCAGCAGCTCCAAAGTGAAATCCATATGCAAGCCCGAGCCATCCATTAGAGTGGCAGCACCAACTTTGGCCTCAATTACCCTGACATGCTGGACTTTTGTCTGACAGAAGAATTTGACTCTGTATTTATGTACCCTCACACTCTCTTAGATATCCATGATTGAAAGCCAACACAGCAATTTCAACATCCATACTGACAGGGTCATTACAAAAAAAGATTACTGCTTCCCTTCTAAAGCATGCTCTTGTCAAGTAAGGCCTTTTAAATGTATGTGCAGAATAATTTAGCCCAGTACCATCTATTTTTGTTCATGGATAATGCATCAGACACTGGCAGTTAGTCTTTGTTATTTCAGATTGTGCAGGCATGTTACGTAAATTTATATTTTAGCACTTCATTTTGTTCTTTTATTTGTTGGAGGTCACTCACCCAATATGGGAGCATTCTGCTTCCCTTTGAGGGGGGGCAGAATAAAAGCTTGCAACACAACTATAGTTCAACCCTCAGAGTCCACAGAATCCTCAAAATCTACACAAACTCTTGTTGTACACATGTACTCCAACAGAAATAAAACAAACAAGGTGTTTAAGCATAGATAAAAACAACCATGAAGAACTTGCAAAAGGTTTTTACTATTCCTTACTATTTAAGAGGTATTGCAAAGTATAGCATATCCAACAGTTGCAGGTAGTGTTAAAAAAAATATTATTTCTGTGGCATATTTGATAATCACCAATGAAAAGTAACTAATTTTTAAGCTGTAGTCAACCAGTAAAGAGACCTAAGTTCCATTATGTTCTTTGACACTAAACACAATTAAAAACATTACCTGAAGTGGAAATAACAAATATTGTGGCAAAAAAACGTTCATTCTCAGAGTACATCACTTTGAATCTTCTCACCTTCTACTTAAATCAACATTTTCTAATGAACTTGAACCTTCACACATGCTCAGTGGGGGAGTTATTCGTATGATTCATCAATAAGTGCTTCTCATAAAGCAGCCCAAATTGCCACCAAAGTTACCAAGAAAAGGCAGAAGGTCCTGGCCTGTGCAGGGTCTGTTTTCAAAAGGAATAGGTTTGGGCACTGAAAAAAAATCCTTCCCAGCATCACAGTAAATAAACATCAGGAAACCAAAAAACCAGCTTCTTAAAACAGGGTTCCAAAATAGACAAAAGGGCTCAGAAAATTTATCATATTAATGTTTTTATAGCAGACTACCTGAAATAAATAAGATTTGAAGTATGGATTCTAAATACCTCCGAAGAACCTTCCACTACTTAATTCACATCTCTGCTTAAATAGCTAAATCCCCGGAGCATGCTGGCAAACCTATCTAAATCATTATGGATAATTAAAGAAACAGTAACTGTCAGCAATTGCTTTTTCAGAGGACACCCACTTCCCTGCCAATCAGCATTTTTAACACTGATCTGCAGCACTCTAATGATGTAACTTGCTGCTGCACTTAAAATGCTACAAACAGTGCTGGAAATGGAAAATTATCATGGTAGCTAGGTAGTGCTCAGGAAAGACTTTCATTTTAAAAGCATTTCCCAATAAGAGTGCATAAAGCAAGCCATTGTGAGCAGCTGTTGTCATGCTGATGCCTGGGACAATTCAGTAATTTTTTACTCACAGATTAATGGAAACTATATGGAACAGAGCCTCAGAGTCCAATTCTGTTAAAACACTTGGTGCTCAATTCAAAAATTACTGGTGAAAATAATCAAGAAATCCAGGTGATTGAAAGCTGCAGCTAATATTCAGACAAACTGTAAAGGATTACAGAATCAGATTTTGAGAGAAAGCAAGCTGTTGTTTTCTTCCCATTTCTCCTGTTTTCATTTTAAGTTTTTACAACTTCTTTCTCTTCCATGCTTATTTTCTTTTTAAATTCTTAACAAAAATATAGAAAGTGAGAAACACATGAGAAGTCAGTAATTCCATTTTATGGATAAACTTTCCATTTTCAACTTTGCTAAGCAGAAGAAATACCTTCAGGCTCTTGGACCAGCTTTTCAACTGCAAACTGTATAATCTGCGTAAAAACTATGAATCTCCTTTTCATCTTCCTTATATATATTATTGTTCCCTTCATTCTATGAATATTGTTATTATAATGACAAATGTTGGAGCACCCACTATGAGAGGCTGTGTAATTACACAACAACAGTTTTCTCAGAAGAATCCTTTGGTTTTGGCTTAAAGGCCATGTTTCAGAGACTTTTCAGACATGTAAATCCAAATCTTCATCAAATATTTTCTTTCTTTTACAAAGTAAAAGTGTGCTATATTATGTTAAAAAGTTTTTGCATTGCTTAATAAGCTAATAACTTTTCCTAACTTCATCTACAGAAACACCTGAAACTTGTCAGAAACTTTCTATAACTCAGCTTGATGTGCACCTCTAGCACATAGCTAGAGCAAGCCAGCAAACAAAAAGACGCCTGTTAAAGGGAACTATAAAGCAATCTAAATAATGATTTACAGCACGGCCTAAGAGCGTGAAGAGCCCCAAATTTCCCACTGCCCAGGTCTCACATTTTATAGGACACCCTCTCTTTTAAAAGTGCCAGAGTGAAACATCAAAATGAAGTGGTACTATCAAAATGACAGTGAGTCAGTGATAGTCACTGAATGTAACTTGTATTTTTATGAAGCATTTGGCATCTGACCTGGTGGGAAACACAGACTATGAAGGTATCTCATTTCTCATCTGGTCTCACATCAATTGCTGCAAAAACAAATCTTGCTAAATAAAATGCAAGCACAGTAAGTTATCATCTCTGTAGTTTATACTTCTGAACTTATTCAGCTGCTGTCAAATAAAAGATCCTTCTCAGACATTTGTACCAGTCAAGCTTGCAAACCTCTACAGAAATATCCCAGAGAAAAAAAAAGAAAGGCAAAATTTTGGCTGATGCACAATTAATTCTCTGACCTCCTGGGAATCCAAAGGGAAATGTGAACTGGCTTAACCAACACATGGTAGGGACGCTAGTCCAGATGACATAATGACACAATTAGAAAAAGGACCCCTCCTGCAGAGTCATGCTGCATAATTCATTCTCTGAATAAATAAACCCCATCTTTAAGGGAGATTTTGTTCTTCTTGATCCTCCTGGAAGTTCACTTTAGAACCCTTCTTCCCCAGAACCACCCTGTAGAAACCTAATCATTTGCTGCCTACTGGCATTCGCCAATCGTCACCATTGTAGCTTCCCCACAGCTACAAAACTTTGTCCTCCTTTATTATAAGAAATTTAGAAGAAATCAGTAACTGCAGAATATTGAAAGTAAAATTTTTATTCACAAAGAAGCATTTCCAATCCAATGTGATTTATCTATGCAACTGAAACAACACACCTGTAAGTCAAATTTGAGTAACAGCTCACATTTCAGATACCAAACACTGACTACAGTCCAGGATACAACTGTAATAGAAAGATTCTTTTTTTTTTTTTTTTCAATTAATTTGATAAGAACTTGAACCTTATACGGTCAAAATCTGCCTTTGTACACGCATCTTTAGCAACACTGAGCCTACAATCAAGTCACAAGAAAAAAATGCACTCTTAGTACTCCCACCGATAAAGCATTTTAATTCCATTTTAAAAGGCACTTATCACTACTCTAAGATACATTCAAAACCAGAATACAAGTACAAGACCCTCCCAAGGTACTAAAAGGAAAATCAAAGATATTCACTGGACAAAAGTATTTCTCTCAACATTGTTTTCTGTAATGTAAGTAACCCCAAAGAGTTTCTCCTTTTCCCTGTCTTGAACAAAGACCCAGAAGAGTAGAGCAGAATGAAAGAACAATATATGCAGAAACTCACATAAATGACGTGGTGCATGAAAACATGTACGATGTTTGTGGAAGGAACTAAAGAAAACCTAGTTACAATTCAAACTAAAGGAAATTCTCCCTTTTAAAGTATTGCTTTTCCAAGAAAATTGTTAGTTCACCTCAGGCTCACTTTTCATTAAAAAAAAAAATTAAAAAAATTAAAGATCCATCCACATCTATGGAAAAAGTCAGCATTTGATTAAAATCAGAAGAGGGAGATCAAAGCATTTCTAGTTGGAAGCACTGACACAGCAGCCAGAACAGGAGTGCCTGGAACTGAAGCTCTCAGTAGCCTGATTTATGAACCACAACACTGACAAGAACAAGCCAATACTCCTGTGCTTCACCAGGATTTCTCAGCAGAAGGAATCAGGATAGAACATAAAAGATAAGCCTAGTCAGGCCATAACCAAGAACAAGGTCATAAAAAGCAAAGAGGACAGTTCTTTTGAAACCCCAAATCCTTTATTTCCAAGTAAACGTGCAACGTAAAGCTTTCAGCTTTTAAATGCAAGTAAAAATTTGTTGCAGGAAAAAAAAATTCGGTTAACTGAGGTTAGAAGTTGAAATCCTTCACCTTTTTCTTTCTTCCTGTTTTTCTAAGCATCTATCCAAAAATATAACCCAAAAGGCAATGAATTCCAAGGTACCCACTCCTTTATCCCTCTGCCAATAGTACAACTCTGCTTTGAGCCCTTGTCTCAGTAAGGAATTAGATCTTCACATCTCTCTCTTCCTCTCTTTAAGGGAGTGGCAAATTAAAGGTGTAACTATACTGTGATCTTAGGTCAACCATGTTCTCTTCATGCTGGGTCCAAAGCTTCCAACCAATTGGTAGAACAAAATAAGCCATAGATCCTAAAACATTGGTTCAACAGGCCTTAAAAAACATTGCAGGTTTTACTATGCATCACTATTTTAAAGAGTATAAAAGTTCTCTTAAGGTCTGGGTCCTACTCAATCCTAAATCCCACAGCAAAAATAAAATCCTGAAGACCTCTGAAATACAAAAAATAAAATAAACACTATTTTTGGAACATCAAGATTCCTGAGAACTTAAATATACCAAAACCCATTTTCTTTTCCTTCAGTTTTTGTTGTTTGTTTTAAATCTACTCCCATTCTCCAAAGCACTCAGCCCCACTGATTTTAAACATCCACTGTAAAGCAACTAATTAAAAGCATAAAAAAGACAATTCATATCCAATTAATAACTTTTCACAAAAGGGCAATAATCCAAAGAATAATTTCTTCTTAATGGGAAGCAAGTTTTTACTTTGAGGTGTTGCATATCAGTGCCATGAGGCAGTCAGGTATCTACTGCTGTTCTATGGCATTTCTCCTTGCTAATTTCCACCTGTGGTAGAAAAAATAAAAGTAGGAATGTAAAACTCAGTTAGAAATTACCTATACTAGAAATCTGTGCCAAAATACTTTTGTGGGAGATGAGGAAGTGAGTCATGCAGGTAGGCAATCCCAGGGTTGCTGGCACCCCTACTGGAAAAGCCCTGAACACAGACACAACTTCACCACTAGGCTTTGATTTCACTTTAAACTTCTTAAGAGATTAAAATTCTAAGCAAAAAAAAAAAAAAGAATATTTGTCAATACCCTGTGGATGGACACTGAGACAACTGTGAATTGTGTCAGTGTGTCTGTACTGGCAATTCCTGTCCTACACACCTGCTTGTACAGCAGAAAAGGTACTTCCAGGCACATTCCAAGTGTATGTACACTTTCATAAAGCACAAGTTTCTTCATCTACACAGAGATACACCAGACTGTCAAAAGTCTACAGCTTCCATTATCTAGACTTCATCCAGGGTTATGGGGTTTTTTGTTGAGTTTCATTCTACTAGGACTGCAGTCAGTGGTAAAACACAGTCATTTCCTCCTAAATCCAGACCTTTTATCTTAAAAAGAGGAAAAACTCCCCCGTGTGATTGTTATTCAGAGCATCTTTCCACTTCAAGTTTCCCAGTACCAGCAGAGATGATTTGGTCTGTCCCATGATCGATAAAGTTGTTTTATCTTTTGCTACTGACATTGAAATGTTTCCTTTCTGTGCCTATCTCTACAAAACAAAGGGAGTTAACTAAATTCAATATTAATATAAGCAGCTGCAATTCCAGGACTCATATGACCCTAAAGGGACTGGTAATTAGCCCAGTGTTCATATTGGCATAAAATGCATGTTAGACCAAGCAAGTACAGTTCTACTCCCCTTGCACTCTACTATTGCATCCTGCTTTCTCTAGAGCACAGGAGTGAGGAAAAATCCCTTGAGGATTTATGAGCAGAACAGAACTGGGTTTTTTACACAAATACATATCACACTCCCTCTAAGGATGCCATGTAAAGCTGATGCATTTCCTCCCTTCTTTCTTTCTGGACTGCAATCAGGTCCAGTCAAATCTCATAAAACTGAAAGAGTATGCATCTCTCATTTGCCTTGAGCCACAGCACATGGTATCAGCTTTCAGTTCATCTGAACAAACTAAAATACACTAGAAAGAAGAATGTGCAAATAGTGGCCAAAGGAGCCATTGTGTCCAGCCTCACATGGAATCTTCTTTCCCTTTTTACCCATTCCAGTGAACTTTCTTCAAGTGTCTCATGTCTTACTAATAGACATTCAAAGATAGATTGGGCATCAGAAAAAGCCAGAAGGCATTTGTGCAACTGACTGGCTCTCTTTTGCTGAGAAAAAGGTTTTTTGGGGAGGAACTCAGCCTTTGCTAATAGCCTTTATTCTCCCAGGAGCCTTCAGGAATCAGTCCTCACACAGGAGTTGCAAGAAGCAACTTTAACAGGCATTCCTGGGTGGAATAACTTGTCTTTCTTACTTCCTTATCAGAGAAATATTTTTAAAATGTAACTTCACCCCCTCCCTTTAAGCCAAGCACATAACATAGAAATTCAACAAAATGCTACACAGATCTATAAACAAAGGCTTGTTGCTCTCCCTTTTACACTGTGTTTACAAATTGCTTCCACTTCAGAAATGCTGGCAGTGCATCATGATCTGTGAGGAGTCCAGAGCCATCTCTGCAGTGCTGGGACAGTAACACTTATCTGATGCACTGCTCTGCTTTCCTCAGGCTCCATGGTGGTAGATCTGACTCCAGGCAGTGTTTTCTTCATCTTTTCATTTTGCTGCAAAAATTTATTGATATTTTTCCCTGACATAGAAGAATAACCAGTTTATACAGGAAGGGGCTAAAGAGAAATCTGAAGTTATCTCAACTAGCTCTTTACAAGGGAGCTTAATTTTCCTGTGGCTTGATTCCCTCAAGCAGTTTTTATTGCCTTACTATCAACATCACACCACCTCTCCCTAAACCACATGCATACAGTACTTTGGTACAACAAAGACCTGTTCCCAAAAGGACCCTGAAGCACTTGGCAATAAATTGGACTTCTGAAATACCATTTTTTCTAAATGATAACAACTCAAACCTAAGAACATAAACGTCTGTAGAGCAGCAATCTAACAATGACAGCAATTTGACTGGGGTGTGCTATTTGACAGATACTTTGCACTGGCTAAAAAAAGGGAGCTTCCCTGCAGCAGAGACTCCCTCATTTTTTACTTTACTTCTTTTCAACTTTACTTCTTTTTCTATTTAAACTATTTCTAAGTCTGCACTGAAGGTACAGGTTTCATTTGTATTTCATGCTGCTCAACTATCTGGTCTTTCAGTAGAGGACAGAGAGTGTTTTTGTTTATCTTGTAGGAATCTAAATGGTACTAAACTATCTCTGCCAAAACAAGCAAGGTATCACAAACATTCCCAAATATGAGTATGTTCTTGTACCACATGCCTGTGAGTACCCACTTTATCCTAAGTAATTAAACCATGTGGGATCTGGATTTTAAAAGTGCATCTTCACCCAGATGAACAGACAGATCTTAGTAGTTTTAACAGTAACCCAAGAAATACTTGTCAGCTCTTGTGAAACTGCATCTATTTGAACTTGAAATACTTCCCTGGCTAAGGAAGGCAGTTTTTTCCACTGATATACTCTCAGGCTAATTTGAAGCCTAGTTCTACATGGGCTCAGTTTGATATTAAGGCATGTTTTAAAGTTTAAGCAGCTGCATAATCCCCAGGAAGGCTACCCCACAACCTGTACTTGGCACCATCTCACCAAGTTGAGTCCTATTACATTTCCTTTGTGGGATCTGCTACCATTGGGGCAAGTTCAGAATGTGAAGGTGAAGTCCATTTAACTTCAAAAGAATACTAATACTCATGAGGAAAAATGTAATCAGCTTTGACAAACTCCAATCAAGCAAGCTGTAATTAAACAGCATCTCTCCAGATCTGATGAATTTCATCAACATCTATTAACTTCCTTATCTTGCTTCCCTTCTTCACTTTCTTGCATAACAGTTACAAACTCTGCCAGTCCAGTTGTCTTCACCATAGAATTAACATCTGCATAGTCAAACAATATCAACTAAAAAGTAGGGGTGTAGGAAGATAAAGGTATTTCTATCATGCCTTTGATTTAAAGGAGTTCAAACATAACAGAGCCAGCAAATTCAAGCCAACACTGCATAATACATTGCTAATATGTGAGCTTCACTCAATTTCCCATCCATTATAAATTTATGTTTCTAAGAGGAGCTCCTGAAATTGTTACTATGATATTACTCATATAATGCTTACAGATAATAGAAAACTAAGGCATCTGGGAATGTCTTTTACTGAAATTAAGCAATCATTCTTTAATTTCTGAATGCTTGCAATGAACTGTTATGAACAATTGTTATTTACTAGTGCAGTGAGCAGGTCACTTCCACTGATTCACATTCAAGCATTTGGTAGATGACTTGTCTATTACTTGCAAACAGAAGAGCGTTAATTTGTGCAGTAAGTTTGATTAGGCTTGACTCAATCATGCTGCATTTCATGAGGTAAAATAATTATTCTCCCTTTCTAATTCTACTCTGGAATATAAATAAAACAAAATAATCCCTCTAACTTCTTCAGTCCATCATAAAGTGTCCACATGAAGTTAGAAAACAATAACATTCCCATCTGGTATATATGCCCTATGTGCACTCCCATCATGAGTGCTTCAATCCAACTCTTTACTACCTTTAGGTGTACCTGTCTTGGTCCTGAGCCAGTCAGGCCATAGTCTGGGATTTGGCTGCTCACAACCTGACACATGTCAGTTCTGAGGAGCTGGGAAGAAATTTTAGCAGTTAGGTTCCTCTATCCAATTCACCAGCACACAGAACTCTGCAGGGGATGCAGCCAAACTGCTCAGGAGATGTTTCAACACACAAGTTCATGCATTGCTTAGTTTGACCTGAAATAAGTTCACCTGATCTTTTTACCACCAAGGAAGGTATCAAACATGGCAAGCTTCCTTGCATGCAGCTGGCAGTCCAGAGTGCCCTCCTGGCAGATCACTGAGGCTGTCTGGATGCACCAGCCCTCCCTGACCCCACACCTCTCCCCATCCCCACAGCAGCACTCCCCTCAAAACACACTTAATGGCTCATTTGCACCAGGAAAGTAACCAGAATACAGCATAGCTTTGACAGAAGCAGCTTCTTTGCTAAACAGGCTGTTCCTATTTTGCAGTAGTCACACAGTAAACTTTTCTTTCTGCAAATGTTGGGATGTTCACAAAAGCTGTCTAGTGCAGCTTTCCTGCTTTCAAAGTAGGAAACTTTGACTTTGTGTGTGGTTTTGCCTCTGCTTAAACAAAAGAAAGCACAGCTCAGTATCATGTATTTAATAGGTTTTTCATGCCACAAGAGGAAACAAATGTCAGCTGATCTGATGATAAACTTTAGCATCCGTGTGGGTTTTTATAGCAGGGTGATTAAGCTTAATTAATATAGAAATTATAAGTTATTCAGAGCTGATTCGTTTTGTTCTTGGACAGTGCACAGGAATTTAGACTTGTTAATAAGAGATATCTTTAAAAAAGTCAAGCAGAAACTTCCTAATTCTCAACTGTTTGACAGATTATATCATTGTGCCTTTAGTTAGCCCCAAACAAATAATGACTTGATTCTTTCTGTATCAAACTATTTGAAAAAGAAACTTTCACTAAAATGGGGAAAAAAAGGAAAGAAAAATAATACAATCATCACAAATAGTTATAAACAACTATATTGCTGAGCAAGTTTCTCAAGTTCTCTAAAGTGAATTTGTTGTTTCCTCTAGGAAATGATGGATTAGCTGTCGTGTCTCATTTACAAATGCATGAATCACTTCCTCTTCTGTACATGATATCACTTTCAGGTGCAACAGCTCTTGAGTGTCCTAGAATGTCCACTGGGTTCTGCTTGTTGGGACAAGTTTCATGTAGACACAAAGTACCAAACCACATCAGGTTGACCAAAAGAAGTTCATCCAATTTCTTTTTAAAGTCTACTATTCCTTTGCATGTACTAATTTTTAAATTAGTTTGGCAAATTTATCATTTAACATCTCCTTTTAATTTTTGTAATTCATAATGCTACCCACCTTCCCTGAGAGCCTGTAGGGTTATTTGTATAGAAAAATGCAAGCTGAAAGATTGATCTGGATATATCTTCAATAGCAGCTTTTTTTTGTTCAATGGAATAGGCTTAATATTATGAATTTGATTTGACTATGGGCAGGTTTTAAGAAAAACAGCACTGACAAACCTGGAGCATTGGCATGATAAGATTCAGCTGGGGTTACAACTTCTCCCTGTGTCAACTCAGTACTAGCACAGAAGCACAGAGTGACTCTTGGAATTACTCTTGGTCTTAGAAACTTAAACTGCTAAGGGCTTTGCCACTCACTGCTTCTTCCCAGCTGAGGAAAAGCAGTGCTACAAACCAAGCATTCAGAAAAGGGAAATCACTAGTCACATCTCACTTCTCTTACTCTTGCAAACCAAAGAATTTCAAGACACTAAAAACTCCCAAGTGTTGGGTCTTACTGCATTTTTTCCTGCTTTTATGCTAAAAAGTGTTAAAAAAAAAAAACCACAATAAACCATGTACACACAAGAAAACAAAAATACAATTTGACAACAAAATACTATACATGCACTTCAGTCCTTATATTCTGCTAGCACCTGAAATCTTCAATCATTAGGGGAAAAAAAACCCCAAACCCTCCCTTACAGGATAAAGGAAATTTTAAATCTGCAGTAGCAATAGGAGAGAAGGCACAGGGATGCAGTTACTGGATCTCTCCCTGATGCTGGAGGGTCTTGAGAGCTTCCTGGCAGCTCATAACTCAGCTGTGCCTTGCAACAGGACAATTTATACATTAAAGGAGGACACTGAAAAAGTACAAAGCAGTGACCAGAGCCACGGTCCTCAAAACAAGCAAAAGAGAGTTTATTTTGCACATTTGCCATTCTTTACCCAAAGTGAAAACAGAATTATTTATATCCCAGGCTACTCTGATGAGCATCCATAAAAGCATAAAATTCATGCCTGCAGGTGAAGCAAGCCCTAGACTTACCCAAAGAATTGCCCCTTGAAGATAATAACATAGCCAGCCCAAGCCAAGACAATCTCCTGGATTTTGGTGGAGATGGGAAGCTGTGTTACACAAACTCATTCCATGTTTCTATGTAAACTGAGCCGATTGTGGTGCAGGAAGTAACCCCCAAGTATTATTTCTACCAAATTTCAAAGAACTTTGCTCTCACTTCCTATTTGTCAAAAGCTGATTCCCTAACCCAAGTCTTCTCATTTGTATTTTCTTTACAATTCTATGAAGCCAGCTAAAACAAATTTATTTATAATAATTTTTTCATTTCCAATTTAAGATAATACTTTCTCTGTCTCTTTCTAATGTTCCCCAAATTCTATTAAATGCATAAAACCATAATATAATTTTTGTGCTTATGAAATACTGAAATTTACTATATTTACTGACCCAGTCCAAAGTTTACTGACATAAGTGAAAGCATACATTTTTTGTCTGAGGCTTTTACTTCAGAATTGCAGAGTAAAGGGCTGTCAGCAATTATACCTACTCAACTCTGAGAGAAAAGAGGGAGAATGTGGCCCTTGTTCCTACATTTAAAATATTTATATTGGCCATTTAAATATTTATATATTTGTCACTTTAAAATATTTATATAACTATCTATTCAGCACTTTATATATTGGAGAGTTAACTTATATAATGCAAATAAATTATGTATTAAATATTTACTAAAGGTTAATATTTTATGAAATTTACTGTACACACAGTAGGAACAAAACTGGCAAGGGATGAGGAACTCTAGAGATTACTTTTGCACTTTCAGCACAAAACAACAAGGATCACTTACTTCTGCACTGCTTTTAACAGAGTTTATAGGTTTGCTAAGAAAGCACCTCTGTTTAGAAATTATATAATTCAACATCCTGGGATAATTCATCCTTGGGCAAAATTCCACCAAGGTTTGTGGAATTAGTCACAAACAAATGTGATCCTGCAATTTATAACCTAGGAGATCAGAGAAGGAATTGAAAAAGGTTGGATATTTTGAAATATTTATGATCAAAACTCCTAAAACAGCTTTTGACTTCTGTGCCCTCAATATGGGGTTCTAACAGGGTATTCAAAAAGCAAAGCAAAGCAAAATATTTCCACTATCCTGCATTTAGGCATGAACAGAACTTCTCAACACCACAAAACCCGATACTCCATGTAGCAAATTTGAAAAACAAGCATCTTCCCTATAGCCCTGAAAGGTTTAACATTTTCTCATCCCATAACTGAACTCCAGTTTTAACCATCAGGCCACAGCTTGTAACAGTGCCAAATTCAAAACAGTCACAGTCTATCTGAATCTTCTAAAAAACATGGTGTGAACTAAGAAAGGCATTAAACCAAAGCAACTACCCCAAGGATCTCTGTGCTCTGGGACACAGAGGGACAACTTCAGGATCTCAGAAGCAACCCCAGATAACCATGAACACATTCAACTGCTGGCATAGTCAGTGTCCAAATCAGACTCTCCCAGCAAAAAAATATAAGAAGTTAATTCTAAAAGGATATTGTACTACCAATACATTCCTCATTTACATTTTTATGACAAGCTGATATATTGGCAGTAAGATAATATGAAAGGGCTATATGAGTAGAAGAGTCCTCATGGCATTGAAATTTCCTCAGAGCTTTTTAATTCTGATTAACAGTCATAATAAACTCTAGATATACTCACAACCTTCAAGCATTAAACTTTATTAATCTACATAACGTGCCAATTAAGTTAATATACTTTGATTCTGTCTAGTTCTGAAAGATGTTTTAATTTTACTGACAAATACAAATGCAAACCAACAAGCAAATCTCCTTGCTCTGTTTTTGAGCAATTAACCTTATTTTGCTGCATTCCAGTAAGTTAACTCCCCGGTGGGAAGCACATATGACACAAACTAGGAACTGGTTTGCTGCTAACGATCAGCAAGATTCCTGCCCTTGCACCAATCATTTGAGAGAGGCAGAGAAGTCAAATTTGCTCCAAAGGGAGGATTTCTTCCCTTGCCCAGGTGAAGTTCCTGCCACATCCCAGGTGCTCTCCTCTGTCCCTTCCTCACTTTCCATGCTGCTCCATCAGCCCCATCTCCTCTGCCTCCCTGTATTTTCTGGTGCCCTGAACCACAGCATTGCCTCGTGCTCCTCTTGTGGGCCACTACCTCCTTCAGGCCCATTCTTCAGGAAACTTCCCTGTCCCAGCACCTAGGAGCCACTGGCACTCACACTTGCACCACCTGAGCTGGGACCAAAGCCACCCCATAACTCAGTCACACCAGGTTTCCCCATGGGCTCAACCCCTGGCTTCCCACAGCAGAGTCTCAGTAATCCAGATCCTTAAAATAAATTAATCACCATGCAATAACTAAATAATAAAATAACAGCTCAAACTGGTACCTCCAAGTAGGGACTCCAAAAATAGGGTTCCCTGGGCCTTTATCTGCTCACAGTCTAAGTGAGGGAAAGTCTGAAGTTCCTGCTGTGCCTCTGAGTGTCACTCACCTGGCTGAGACACAGGTGCCCTTTGTTATCCTCTTGTCTCAGCCCCCACCCTGAGCCACCTGCACTGAATGGATTCCTCCAGACCAGCACAGCCCAGTAGTCTCCCAGCAGCAGGTTAGCAATCTCCATTACAGTTCATTACCATGGCACGCAGCCTGATTTTGACACTAAGAACTGAAGTCCCAGCTGACTGGGTGCTGTGCGTTACAGTACAGGGAGCTCACTGTCATCTTAGTAAGGAATGTCAAGAGGAGTCTCTGCCTTGAGAGAGATGATCTCAATGGCCCTTGTTTAAATTCAAGTAAGGAACTAACAGGACACCCAGAGCTCTCAGACTTACAGAATAATTTATTTTGATGGATGGCTGTTATTACACCTGCCTGTGTTTAATTGTTTTCTCCTCCAGTTACCTATAAACCAATTAGGAAATGCTTCCTGCTTCTTTCTTTCATGTGAATGGCATCATTCTGATTACAGGGTTGTCAAGAAGGAAGAAAAAAGCTTCTTCCAAAACTATGCATATTTAAGTTAAATGTCCTTCCTGCTGCAACTGCCTTTACAGAAAGAATTGCTAACTACTCAAAAATGCACTCCTCTCCTCTCAGGTGAGGTGGCACGTTGTTTCACAGGTGGGTATTTGCTTTAGGTGCGTGCAAGCGTGCCAGCCTAACATTTTCAAACACTTTAGGAAGTACTGCTCTGGCCAGGAGCAGTTGTGGAGTGATGGCCATGACACTTCCGAAGCAGCTCTTTCAGATGAAATAATGTTTCACAAAAATGCTCCCCCAATGAATTTTTCAAGCAATTCTTTCACTGCAAAATAAGTCATGTTTTGAATACAATTTTTTTTTTTTTTTTTTTTTTTGCATGGAGTACACTATTCATTAAGGAATAGATAGTGTGGAGGGCTTGATACAGAAGTGAAGTATTAGTTTCACCCATCCATTTGAACATCTCTGTATTTTGTACAGCCATGCATGCAGTAAAGCACTGCAAATTAATTTAGCTATGTCTTTAATCATGATAAATCAAAGCAAGGGTAATGCCATCACCCACTCACACAACTTTCAGGTGATGAGATACTTGTCTAGAGCTCCCACTGAACAAACAGAATATTACAATGCATTTTAAAGCTCATTTAAAAATCTCATTTCAGCACAGCTTGGAAAGATTAATTTGTAGTAAAACACATTGATAGTCCCTTGCCATCTGTGTCAGACTTGAAGATTTCAATCCCAAAGAGCCCTGTGCACTACAACTAACTGTCCTTGTCCCCATCCCCAAAGGAAAACACAATCTCAATGCTGAACCACTTGTGGGGGTAAAATGCTGAATGTACTTTATCAGTTACCAATAAAGTGTCATGCTGCAATATGAGCAATGACAGTAAAATTCTAACAAAGAGACTACAGAGAGATCTGTATAACAGCACCAAAAGTCAGAAGGTTAACCTAGGTACTTAACAAATTATGTTTAAATGCTGTTTTACATAGATAAATAAATACTAACTCTAGTGAACTCTGGATGGAGGGAGTTAAGGTACACAACTACCATGGATAACCTGGCACTCAAGAGTTACTTCAGTAATCTCCTTAGACGCTGGCTTGGGAATAAATGCTGAGACATGAACAAAAGACATCTTCATCTCCACAGAGTCAGAAAAAAAACATAGCAGAAGTGAGGGGAGAGTTATACTTGCTGACATCCCTCATTTTTCTCTGCTTTCTCGACTTCCCTTTTGCACTTGGCAGAATCATTAAACAGCATTTTTCAGTGAATCATTCACATGGAGCTTTCAAAGCCTGTGAAAGTGCAGCACTTTGTACAAGACTCAGGACAGGGCAGCTGCAGCCATGGTCCAGGCAGAAGTCCTGAAAAGCTGCCAGACTGCATGCTCAGGATGGCAGCCAGTGGAAATAGATATATAATCAATCATAAAGGCCCTTTCTTTGACAATTTAGAACACAGAGGAATAGCTCAAGAGGTGTACAAGGGCACTAGACACCCAAGAGCAACACATCAGCCTTGTTCCTGTACTTCACCTGTGCCCTGCCTCCCAGGAGGCACAGAAAGAAAATCTCTCCAGAAACCAGTACAGATATCCCCAAGGAAATACATAGGGAGGGGGGAGGAACCACAGTTAAACTCTGCGTGTGCTGCTTAATGGGAATCTCATACATGACCCCATGTCAATATGAAATACCACTAAACTTCTTATTCAAAGTGATTTTCTGAATACTGTCCATGTGTCAGTCATTGCATACATCTCTGAACATCCTTTTTAAGTATCACACTGACCTAACCCCATCATCTGACTCCTTTCTATGAAATGGGGACAATACAATAACTCTGAGCACACAAATGAATCAGGCTGCTCAAGTCCTGCACTAGAAGCTCCATCCAACAGCACACTCCTAGTTTTTACCTGTACACTCTTAACACAGTGAACATCCCTGGACTTTGTCTTGAAAAGTTATTTTTAGGGCAAGGTTTGCTTGCTCTGGAAGTGTTTTAAATTCTATAATAAATCTCCTTACTTTCCATGAAAGATTAAGTACATGTGTTCTCATCACAAGGACTTGCCTGCCTATATTCATCCATGCAAACTGCACAATTAGTCACAACCAACTCAATGATCAGAGATGTCATTCAGTTTTATTCATGGAATGGCACTGATATAAACAAGGCCAATTCTTCCTACTGGTATTACTGACTTCTTTGAAATGGGAAGACTAAATGGAATGTCAGACCTTTGCTCTTTACTAAATGTGACTTTCAAAAAGAAGCAAACAAAGAAAAACCCAAACAACCAAACAACAGAGAAAAAGCCACTTACCAGTTCACAGACATGCCTATAATTTTTTTCTTACTCAACTCTTAAAACGCTTAAAAACACATAAACAGTGTCCTCCCAAACCTAGACACAGTTCCTAGGTACAATCAATCCTTGACTGATACATTGAACTCAAGCTGCTTATAAAGTGACTCAGTTCAGGTTAATGGAAAGGAAGATTATATCATATAAACCAAAACATTTTACAGGGTACGTGTAGGAAATCAATGAGTCACTTAGGTTTTGTAGTCAACCTAGTCATAATAGCAGATGACCTTGTGCTTTTCACATCCCAGGGATCAAAAGCGCACACTTCTTAACATTTTTCTCCTTTAATCTCCTAACTCCTATCCTAGCTTTTTACACTTTGGTTCACCAGTTACAGCAGGGAGATTACGAGTGATGTACGTGTCCAAGATCAATATGCCCATAAGGAGATGGAATTCATATTGATCTTCAGTCATGCAGCACCTATGCCTTACTTTCTGTAATCCTTCCACTATAAACAGAAGAACTGCTCCTGCATGCTGGATTTTTTCCCTCTTTGCTGTTCCAGTATTGCTCTTTCCTACTCTTATATCCCATTCTCAGACTGCTCCTAGAGCAGTTTCCAATCGTTGCTCCCAGCCTTTAAAAACTAAAAACTCATGGCAGCAACAACTGGGTCTAATGTTTCATGGCAGCAAATCAGAATTTTATGGTTGTCCAAAAGATCCAATCCAATTAATTAGACCTCCCTAAGTCAGAGCAACGACAACAGCTCTTAGTACAACTTTAGTTCCAGTATGTCTCTTCAGACTGTTTCACAGCTACACTGGGAGGGCACTGTGGTACAGTTCTAACCAGAGAGTGTCTAATGCAGAGCTTAAAGAATTATTTGCACATGGAACCATCACAGTATTTCCAGTAAAATGTTCTATTTTCTGATTATTTTATGTTTGGGTCCTACTGCAGGCATTCATTATGGATGAACACACACAATGCTGCAAGAAGCACATGACCCACAAATATGGTCTGTTTTTCTCACAAAGAGCAGTATCTAGAGAGACCATGAGGACTTCAAAAATTAAAAAAAAATAAAATAAATCATACTTTGAAGCAAATCCTTCCAATCTAGCTGTCAGGCTGCTATTCTGAATAAATGGCATACTCCAACATCCCCATGTTGTGCATGACTCAGAGTAAAAACTGAAAATCTGAACGTTCAGTATCCCAACTCCATGAGCTCCAACTGCTGGGTGTTTTTGCTGCTGTTTCTGTGCTTCCCATCAATATTTCAATTTAAAACAAACAAAACACAAAGAAAATGCACTCTGAATATGAATGCCTCCAGTGTCATTCTGTTGTTGAACAGAAAAACTCCTCAGAGTTCATATTCCATAGGATGGGAAAGTTATTTTCCCACCCAAAAAATCTAATGCTATGATGTATTATAATACTTGATCACTACTTTTAGCTGAGCCAAATGTGATAAATACTGAAACAAGTATATTATCTTATTTGTTTCATCATGCTAACACAAAGGTTTATAAAAATTCATGTCAGGACAAGGATTTAGTGTTCTTCCTATGAACATCTGCAATCACATCCCCTGCAAGAGCTGACACATCTCCTTACATTGATAGCTTTGCTTCCAATCATTCTGATTTTCAGTCTTTCAGCAGCATGGAAGACTGACCCATGGCAAGGGTTTTTTGCATCAGGTGGAGGATTTCAGTCTGAATTAATGAATGTCTGCCCATTCATTTATAGTATAGACACTTTCAGGGTTTCCTCTTCTTGCAGAAATATTAACTCTTTGCCATCTTGCAAATATTTTTCTCCCTGAAAATTACTCAGTTTAAAATAAAAGTAAACCTATGCATGCAAACAACAGAAAACAAAATACTACATATCTCAAAACATCTAGATGGAAAACAAAAGACCCTTAAAGATTATAAACTGTGTTAAATCATGCAGGTTCTGCCACCAGTTTGGGAGTAGCTCAAAGCACTACTCTGACTCAGCAATGCCAGCCCTCCACCACGAAGGAATGGTTCAATGTAAGAAATAAAACTAAAATTATACTTCCAGTCTTGCAACAGCCCAGAATTTATACTTTTTAAAGTTGATGCCTCCTGCTGAATTATAGTTATCCTGCAAACATTGAAGAGAACTTCAAGAATACAAAAATCTCCTTCTATAACTTACACTAGTTTAAGAAAAAAGAAACCAAAAAAACCCAAAAAAACCACCAAAAACCAAAAAAATCTCAAACCAAACTCGTTCTCCAGAGAGATATTTAAAAGTGCCATTTTTTTTCCCTTCCATAAAGCCAGCATTTTGTTCTCCTAAACAGACCTCTCCATTGTCACAGGACCAGCAGCACTGAGCCGCATGATGCAGAGATGTCTTCCCTCATTGAAACACAAGACAGAAATGCACCACCTCACCAAGATACACGGAAAGAGCAGGGCCAGGCAAGCAACAAGGCAGAGAAAATGGCAGAAACTGCAGCCTTGGGCCTGACAGCATCTCTGCCTCATGCCAACACCAAAGAGACAGAAACTGGGAGCTATTAATTCCTTATTTTAAAATATCTAATTTTGACAATCCAAAGCTAGCATTTCATTTTGGTATTCAACCAGTTTTCAGTGAGTACACTGCTCTCTTCTCAGAGTAAAAATCTAAATATAAAAGAAATCTGTTGTGTGGTATAATAGAGGCGGATCTACCTCCTCAGCAGAACTGCAACTGCTTCAAATATATGGAACATTTGCATATGAATATTTTCAATGGAAATTAAGCACCTTTTGAGTGTCTACATATAGCACAGCAGTATGAATTAATTCATACCACTGTTCATGTGAACTTGTAAAAATTAGAAAGATTTAACACACCAGTCTGCGAAAAAGTAGTCCAGGAAGATTCCTGTAAAAATTAAGATAATTATTGGCAAAAATTATGATTCTTCTCCTTTGTAAGAAATGAAACAGAATATATTCCTTTCTTAATAATAGTGCACACATCGGCTCCCTCCACTGACTGAAACAAGAAGAGGTGGTGCTGCTGGCCCCAGACTTCAATCACAGACTGACTTGATTGCACTACAGCAGCTAAACACACACACACAGCTAAAACAGCCTTTGGAAAAATATTTTAGCATATGGAGTTTGTCTGGCATGGGCTTGGCTGAACATCACTGCAGAAGGTGCCTATGACAGGAGCACAGAGTGTTCTGGATAACCTTCTGAGTAGCAGCTCTACCCCTGGTGTAAACTGGACAGTGAAAACACCACCAGCTGCCCCAAAGTCGTGGCAAGAAGTGGCCTTTTCTTCTCTACTTCATTTCATCCAGAGAAGAAAAGGGGTTAAACAAAAGCCCAGGTCGTGGTGCTCCATATGTGAAATGCAGTTATCGGGAGATCTGTGGCTCTCACAGGCCTCTTGGTCTGCTTTGCCACTTCTCCTCCAGCCTCAGAGGGGTTTCACTGATACTCTTGGAGCTGTGCCTGCCTGTGATAACAGACAGGGAAGGCACTGGGGCTGCACTGGGAGAGCCACACAGCAGAAACACTGCCGAAGGAAGGCAACAACAGGTAAGAGATTGTTTGATTTAGATATGTATTTGAAGAGGACCAGGAGGTGCTGAAAACAGCTGCAGAATCAGAAAGCATTTAGAAGCAGAAAACAGGCTTCAATTTCATCTCAATGAGTTAGCTCAGAGGAAAACATTACTTCCCTCACGTGGAATGGCAACTCCAGTCTCCATGCCATGTGTCCACAGCTGTGGACCAATTTATTGCTACTTTTTAAACACCATACTGTGTCCCCTGGCACCCCAGGCCACAGTCCCACAAATCAGAAGTACTGGTGTACTCAGGGTAAAGCCAGTCAGGCTGCATTGCTCACCCTGCCCCATGCACAGGGACCTGAACTCACTGCGCATGCAGTGGGGCACATGGGGGAACAGAGAAGGGGACCTACAAAGAAACATCTACAGGTTTCAGCCTGTAGGCAGGAGGCAGCTCTCCTGTGTCTGGTACAGTGTGGGAGCACAGCTCTGAACCACACACTAACTCAGTGTCTCAGCAGCAGTAAAAGGAATACATAAAAGAAGAAGGACAGGTTTTTTTGGTTTAAGACCAACTTATGTCATTAGGGAGAAAAGTACAGAAGCTCCTTGTTGTATTCAGTTCACCTGAGGAGTAGGGCTGGGCCATGCAAAGGACAGGAACAAGGGGACATCCCCACACAAAGAGGGCAACAAAATAGAGTGACCCCAAAATCTGGGTGTTTAGTGCACAATGTGTTGCCCAAGACAGGCTGAGGGTGACACGAGGCTCTGTCACACTTCTGGAGCCACACAGGGAGGGAGATAGAGACTGCTGCTGGCACTGAGAGCCAGGCAAAGGTAACAGGTGAATAAACCAGGAGAATGAAACACTGGCGTGGCACTGGCTCCACACACCTTCCTCACAGGAAAAATGGAGAGACCCCCTCTGACCCCCCTGCATGCTCCAAAGGCTCAGCCCAGACATGAGGCAGTTGCCAGGACCAGCTTCTCCTCTCTCCCTCCTCCCTCAGCCTGGCCCAGGGAAAGCCAAAGTCCCCACACATCTCTAGCCCCATCCCCACCTTTGGCTGGAGCATTCACACTGGGCCAAAGCCCTTGGGACATCCTGACTTTGAAGGAGCATGAGTGTGACCTCACAGACCAGTGGTGATACCAACAGCAGACACCTTACAGGCATGGTTAAGGGCACAGGGATTTGAAAGTTTGGGGGTTTTGTAGCAGTCCCATCAGATCCAGGGGAAAAAATAAATGAATAGTGGAAAAAGAAAAGCAAAAATGAATCAAAATCTGCTGGGATTCAAGCACATTCCCTGCAGGAATCCTCAGTCAGGTGATCTGTGCTGCCCGGGGTGTGGGGCTGAGGTAGCTTGGCCTGTGATGGAGGAGTTTGGGAACAAAATTAACAAAGCCCCAAAGCCTTAAAGCACTGACACAGTTTTCAGTGTAAAGCCCCAGATACACACTGTTATAGCAACAAAATACATTTGTTACATAAAATCATTTTCCTTCTCTTTAAACAGAACAGGGGAAGGAAGGATTAAAATATAACTCAAATGGCTTAAAACATAGCTCATACTTCCAGTGCTCATTACCAGAATTATACATTTCACGTCTCGCTGTGGAGTACGATAGATGGAATTTTTTCCTACTTCCTGCAAAACAACATTTGCTTATTCAACTGCCTTTTAGCAATGGGTATAATCATAATCCCAAGTGACATATGCAGTGAGAGCAACTGACTACTCACCCTCTCTCCAGCACTTTATTTCTAGGGATGCTGTGTTTAATTAGCTCCACAGTAGTCAGAGGAGCAAGCAGGTCACCTCTGTGTCAAATCTCCCAGTAGTCATCTTCCCTGTCGCCACCCCCATTGCCTTCATTTATCTGGCTGTTTTGCATACTACAAGTAAGGTCATTAGTGTCAGCTTTTTTTCCCTTTGTGTGTGTGTCTGTGTGTGTGTGTGTTATATTCCTGAATATCTGCACTTTGGGAAAGGGGGTGAATTCCAGCATACAGAACCTTTTATGAAGGAGGGAACATATCACACAAAATCTATATTCAAACTGAATGTCACCAGAAGCCTTTGAGCAGATGATGGCATAAGTGTTCCAAAACACTGAGGGCTAAGAACCAGTAGGATATTTACCTTTGTCTGGAATCCAAAATTTGTAGTTACCCAAAGCCTTCCTCTTTACCATCTCCTCTTCTTTTTTTCCCTTCATCAGATAAACATCATCTCTGTCATATCCTGTCCTCTGACCCTGGACTTGCATTCCGGTAGTGCCATGGGACTGCACCAAAATACATAAAGTAGACCTGCCACAAATGTTGAGTCACAGGGGAGCCCATACAGAGGCAATTATGTGCAGAATACTGTTCTTTGACACTTTGCCTGAAACAGAACGAGCAGGCAGGCAGAGCACAGGAATGGGATGCATTTGCAAACTCAGGCTGTGCATAAGGCCCAGAATTGATGACTTCTGCGTGAAGCAATCTGTAATCACTGACACTGGGGCAAGGCCCAAGTGACTCCAGTCCAACCTGGAATACAACCAGGGTCATGCATCCTTGCCTGTGTTTCTACTGCCCAATCTTCCAATTCAGATAGCAATCCTTTTGGCAATCCTCTTGTGCAGCGGGGGTCCACCTGCAAAGCTCTTGCTGTTTTGAAGTCAGCTGGTACTCTTGAAAGAAAAGCAATGTTTTGTATTGGTGCAAGTCACCAATGTCTTTTTCAATTTCAGTATTCTTTGATCACCTTACAGACCATGATAGGCAGATCCCAGATGTTAGAGTTTTGCATGTAATATCTGTAATTTCACTACTAATATTTTATGTAGAAGTCAAATTTGTTAAGTATTTATAAGAACAGCTGAGAAAGGGATGCAAATATTTCCTCTTTTTACATATTTTTTCCAATGTGGTTTGAGGTTTGACAAGATTGGAAATAAACAACCAACCTCAGCTGCTGTAAAGACAGATCTTCACTGATCTAAAGGCAGCTACACTATTTTATACAAGCTGACTCCAGGCCCCACCTATCTGTTTACCTATTGAACATGGCACAGGCCATAGCAAATGAGAACTGCTCCCACAGTGCTTCATATGCCTCATCTAGTAGGTTATATCTGAAATCTTTCCACAAAGTCTAAGGGGAAAATCCTTCCCAGATGATGCTATGACCTTTTTATATGCTGCTCAGTGAACCATCTCCTGGAGAATTTCCTGGATGGGGTCTTTGGTTTTTTTGGTTTTGTTTTCCTGTCAAGAAAGGTCAGTCCTCCTGCACTGTGTTAATTTACCATTAGATTCATTGTTTCCCATCTCTTTGAAGCTGTGTTTGTTCTACTGTCGCAAAACTCACTCACACCTGAGTTTTTCACCATTAAATAAAATAGCACTGATTTGTCTCCATATTGTGGCAATAAGAACCATGATGCTTCCTCCTGTGAGGGTTGAATGTCACAGCATGGTTGGTGAGCTCCTTCCCTGAGAGAGAGCCAATGCATGGTGCAGCTGATAGGGGCTCACAGGGCTGCTGCTGCACGTGCCCAGGTACCCCAGAACTCTGGCCTCTCCCAACACACTGACACTTGTATGTAAGATAATTTATGGAATCAGGCATGCAGGCACTCTTCTATAATTCAGGATTCAAGGAAAGTAGAAGGTTTAAAAAGGGTTTAAGTCAGATAATGAACTTCCTGTGCAATCCTATAAAAGAATACACAATGATGTCTTCGAAACCTTATTTTTAGTGGGGTTTTTTTCACATCCTTCAAGCTCACGTAGGCTGATGCAATATGCACATGAAATGTACTGGCAAGTAGCAGGAAATATCCCTTTATGATGATCCACAATAGGTGCAAATCATTCCAGCTCAGGGTCAAATAGCCTTGATGCAGAGAAAACTCTCGAAAACCACTCTTTTTGCTCTGGTGGTCCCTGCTTTCTTAACAAAAAGGACAGTCATTGCACACAATCAGCACACTAAGCTACACCAGGAAAGAAGGTTTGAATTACCAACTTTTTGTGTGTTTCAACACTAATCAACAAGAATTACAAGATTCACACAGAAGCCTTGGAGGTCTAATGAATTACTCCTGGTGACACTGGGGCTGCTACTTTGGACTGTTGTTAATAGCCAAAGTGTTTAATTTAAAATGTATGTATGTGGTGTAAGAAGACAGTCAATGCAATAAGGATGTACTCATCTGAAAAAGGATCATCAAAACAGGACGCTCAGAAAGGGCAGGTGACACAAATAAAGAATTATTTCAAAAGTTATCAGCTCTTCTTCATTCTTAGTTGAAAGTAATTGTAGCAGTGACTCCCAAGGAGGCAAAGGCCAAGCTCAATACATTCACATTCACAGGCACCTTGCCAAATTTACTTAATGCCAGTGGTTGAAGTGGTGACATTTTTAAACATAAAAGGCATACTGTTTACAGGCTTAGTGAAGTCAAACAGTTTCAGAAGTTGTTTAATGCTTCTGAGCTTCAGCTATGACCAGAAACATTACTCAGTATTTAAATCTTGCTATTCCTAACATTTTAGAGATGCTGTTTTACATTATGTGTATTTAACCTTCCACTCTGCAAGTGATTCACCACTTGGCAGGCCCATTAATAACAAGTATTTAAAAAATAATAATTTTTTATTCTGCTTCTTCCTGTTTTATTTAGGAACAGTCCATTAGGAAACATTTTTTTCTTTAAGGAGTGAAATTAAAAATAATGCGTGAATTGTATTAACCTGAATATGAACCTTTTCTTTCTTATCATGGTGTGCTTGCATCTCAAGCTACAAATCTCATCAAAATCTATGCAGTCATACTTCCCAAAGAGATGGCCAAAAGCAGTAGGTTTAAAATTAAACAAGATAAATTTATGTATTTGCGTTCAAGTCACTTGAGAGCTGAAGATTTATTTCAGAGGAGGAACAGGAACTGCAGAATTAGTTCTACAGTGCAAATTGTCTTTCCAGCCCAACTGAAATTACCATTTTATGGATTTTTTTTCCCTGAATTTCAGGTACAGGGAAGTTTTGTACATAGGAGCAAAAGCTGAGCAATTGGCAGTCATTTGTCACTGTAGGCTGAGCTCAGAGGACTAACAAGGTGCAGCAGCCAAATCATTGAAGCACGGCCCAGGATGCCAGTACTGTCTTCCTGGATGTTTCATAATGATTTTCAAAGCACAGACACCTCTAATACCTACCAGAATTCTCCAGGGTACTGTGGTGAAGTCTGGTCTAGAAAGAGACACAACTAATTGGACAGAGATTGCAAAAGCACTCAGACGTGGGGGGCTCTCTGCCCTAACCCACATCAAGCAAGGTAAAGAAAATATCAAACAGGGAATTGTGTAGTGGGAATGTGTAGTGGGAATGTGTAGTGGGAAGAAAATAAGCATATGTTTTGGTCAATAATTTATAGAAGATTCACATTACATCTAGTCAAGGTCTGGATGTCTCCTTCTCTCGCATTCATGTGAAATTATTTTATTTACTACTCAACTTAACCTAGAAAAGCACTTCTCTCATTATCTAAAGCCCTGGCAATTGCCCCTGATTTTTCAAAACTGGTTTAAATTACAGTTTTATTACCTGTCCATGAGGTAGGAAAGGGCATAGAGAAGTATTGACATGTTGAGCTGTTGTGTGCTTTGTAACTCCCTTTAGGGCCCAGGAGCAGAAATGAATGGAGGTGAAGAAGGGAGCAGTGATCTGCCCAGCACTCCTTCTGATAGGAAATGGGGTCAGGGCTTCTTGTACTGCATGCTTACTCAGTGCCTCACAAAACAACCCATGGGCCTGAGGGTGGGACTTTCAGCAGTGCTGAAATTTCAAGAGAAGAGAGGGTTTTTTTAATTATTTCACTGAACCATCTATTACAATCGGTGGTGAAAGATAATAATAATTTCATAGAATTGTCTTTTACAATCAGAGACGTTTCAAATAAAGCTCCAGCTGAGATCCAGATCACAGAGATGTGCATTTTATCTTCTTTACAGATCTTGTAATCAGAAACCACTGTGATCATGTAGCCTGACTTTCAAAACAAAAATTACCTACTACTCATTCCCATATCGATGACATCTACCAAAACTTCATACATTAAGAAATGGTAATTTGCCAGTGAATTATTGACCTCAGCTTATCAGGGTGGGATAGAACACCGGTCAAGAATGCTAAGATATTATATTCCAAAACAGATAATAAGAGCATCTGAGAGCTCTAAGCGTGTGTTACAATGTTTTACTTTACCAAATGGAAAAGAGAGGATGCTTTTAAAAATATATATTTCATTCTTTTAATTTTCTTTCTCGTTTGGACTGACTCGTCTCAGCCCATTTGAACTGGAAAAAAAAAGATGAATAAAGCTTGATGAGGCAGGGATTCCTGCAGAGACAAGGTGATTATGAAAAAAGTCAAGCGAAAAAAACCCAGAATCAAAAGAGATTAAAGAAATTACTTCAACCAAACTGTCCAAATTATATTAAGGCCTGATCCTACAACTTCTCACTCACAGTAGGTTTCTGAGCTTTTACACCACTTGGAGGCATGCAAAACATGGTGGATTGAGGAATTTAGAAGATTTCTTCTCCTATCCCCATGGTGGACATCTGGAAATGATAGTGAGAGAACAAGGAGCATCAGTATCACAGCTAACCATCTTTGTGTATAGGATAAAACCTAATTTTTTTTCATTTCAACTGTATCTATTTGTTAATACTTTTGAGATACTGATATATATAAAAATATATATTTATAAATAGCAAACAAATGCTGTTTCTTTCTTTCTTTTTTGCAAGATACTATGAACAAGTTACTTTTGCCATGCACATGTTATAGCAGATGGTGAGTATTAACAGCCCTACAGTTCTCACAGGGATAGTAAGCATAGTCATGTGTACATCAAACCGTGGTTTACTTTGAATGTAACAAAAGAGTCTGTATAACTAATCTTCCACCCCTTTTGAGAAATGGAAATATTATCTTCCATCCAGTTATGTGAAGAATGCAGAGCTTTTGGGTTCTGCATTGCTAAAATGAAGGTGTAAAAGAAGTGCAGTGAACTCCTTCACATAGAACAAAAATTACCATTTAACAGAACACTATGCCTGAACTCAGGGCAACATCCCCAAAAGTTCAAGTAGCTGCCCTGAAACTCACTGTTTAAGAAAACCAGAAATGCTAAGATTGCCCATAAGTCCTCAAAACATATTTTAAAAAATAGCCTGCTAATACAGCTTTTTAATATCAAGGGCTACTTGAGGCATTTGAATGGTCTTCATACTTGGCATTTTATTAATGCAAAAGCTCTTGGAAGCATAAAAATGTTTTGAAGTAGGGTGCTATTTCCATAAAATATAGATTCAGCTAATAGGTCTAAACAAATCTTTTCTCCTATTCGATATAAAACATTGTCACGGAGGTAAAAGCAGATGATTGTGGTGATGCAATGTTTTTATTGTATTTTGTATGTTCTTCATACCCTAATGGTTCGTCTCTACCTTCCCCCCTTCTATTACCAGTTGGCTTGCCCCAGGTTCAAGTGGCTCCCCCGGTGCTCCCAAAAAAGGTTATCCCCTTCCCTTGTTCAGGCACCTTCCCTATCAATCACCCAAACCCCTCCCTGAGTTCTGGATTGTTGCGTGTCTGTCACCCAAGCCCTCCCTAATTACCCTTATATGGTCCCCGTCAATCCCCCGAGACCCTGCCCCCTCAGATGCCTGCCCTCTTGGAAATCCCCGAAACCTCGACGTCCCATTGGGGCATGTGACCCCTCTCCCTCCAGCCACCAAGACCATTGGACCAGATGTGAGTCCTTCCATCCAGCGTCCCTCCCTCCTGATCCGCCTATTGGTCCCTAGCTGGGTTACTCCCCTTGTTCAATCCCCCTTTATAAAGTGTAGGAACAGTGCAACTGTTGCTTGCTCACCGTGGATCCCCTTCAATAAGCTTGGATTAGGTCCCAGTGGCAAGCCTCCCTGGTACTTTTTATCTTTCCCTGGGTCGAGGGCTGCTGACTGCCACGTGCCTGGGGCCTTCGCTCCCCTGGGCAGAGCAGAGGCTTCAGAGGAGCAGCCTTAAAGCTCCGTGCCTCCAGCTGCTCCCCACTCCTGCCGCACACTGCTGGAGCCAGCCTGGGCAGTGGACAGCAGCGGTCACTGCGACAATGATAAACTCAGACAAACTTCAATTCACAACCAAAACCGTGGCCCGAACTGACAAACGGGCAACCATGATGATGCTGCAATGACTTCTCACAGGTTCCAGGAGGTCTCCATGCTCCTCCCACAAGTACGCCACAGAACTTAAGCAAAGGATTCTTGAAATGATGTGAAAATTATATTGCTCACTGCAATACATTACTTTTTCCTTAAGAAGGAGGTTAAATAATCTGAAATGGAAGCAATTAAGAGGAATGTCTGCTTTCTCATCTTTAAGGTTTCAGTACATCATAGACATAATGGATATTAATCTTAGAGACTTAATTCTTACCTTGTTTACCACAAAAAAACCCATGGGCAACTTCACTTAAATACTTGGATTTCTACCAAGGATATCAAATTCATTTCCAGTTATCACTGTTGTAGGTCTCCAATATCTTGCAAGTCTCCAATATCTTGCAACATGTGGGACTGGGGCCAAAACGAAAACATTATTCACCCAGTCCTGGAACCAGAGCTGGTGTATGGGTACCAACCTGTGCTATTCTATATAAATGTGCCCCTTTGGGCTGCCATAAGTTTCTTGACATGTGTCTCTTGTATGACATATGGCCTGTATAAACCTTTCCCAAGGACTAGGGCACTTCATAAGCCAGATATTTGCCAGTGACAGTATTTTGTGTCAGTGTGGACATCAAAATTAGATGTGGCAAGACACTGCAGTTTGGCTTAAGTTTGGGTTTCACTTCATGAGCTGCTCTGCTCTCAGCCGTGTTGAGGACACTGGTACACATTTTACACGGAAACACAGTAAGGACCTACTCACACTCTTGCATCTGGTTGTGGAGGGGAACAGGAGGCATTAGTGATGAAAATATCCCAGAACATATTCCTAATGCCCACAGACATGAGAACACTGTTCCAGGTACCAAAATGAATCTGCCATAAAATTTCACTGACACTTACAAATTTCTATCAGTGCAGTGTAATGTGGTTCCATGTGTCTCTTTTCCCAAAAAACAAAAGGAAAGTTTGGTAGAAACGGTCTGTGGCAGTTATCAGTTCAGAAGATGGCAGCATTAAAGGGCTTTGTACTTTCATTGGCTCAACAAACAAAAGATTCCGTTTAAGTTTCATGGGAGCGCTGGGTTATCAGTCCAAAGCTGAATTAAATTAGAAGTGATTGGGAACTGTTACCATCTGTTGAGTGTGTGGTGGCTCATGCAACATGAGTTAATAGACTTTAGCAGACAGATGGGCAGAAATGTGCAGGCCTTAGTCATTCAACACCCTTGTTAGCAATCTGAACAGAGAGATCAGGAACACGGACGGCATAGGAGTGAATTTCTTTCTTTTCCCCTGATAAAAACCCCTCCATCATGTTTTTGGCCTTTTCCAAGGATGTTTCTACAACTGCTTCCTCTGTTATATATTTTGTGTGGTTGAGAAAAGCATTGTTCTTCCCAGGTGCTGCCAATCTTGGTCTGTCTCTTGCTCTAAAATAAAATTTTAAAAAAACCAAACTAAGCCACATTTCTGTTCATGACTTCAGGTGTTAAAACCCACACAGTTTTTTTCACTGACTGAATGTCACAGCAGTTAAATAATTGTGATGTGGAAAAACACTGCCATAAATCATAACAGCTATAATTTAACAGTCTCTCTTTTCCCTCTTTCCTCCTTCCCATCACAGGATTCCAGGCCTAAAGTCACTGATTTTCCCACAATACAAAGAAACTTCAACCAGTACTGACAAGGAAACTGTTGTTTAATGGACAACTGCACTGAAAATTAATATATTTCCTGTAAAGACTGCTTAATTGTAAGGAATATTTATTACCTATCTTACTTCACACTCAGAAAAATCCCTTCCCTGTGCTACTTAGGCTAAAGAAAATAAACTGTTTTATGCAAGAAAAGAGGAAAAGAGAATAGAGCACTGCAGGGGGATTACAGGGGCAGCAGTGCAGGTCTGTAGTTAATCCCACCTACTGTGTTCTCTTTCCCTATCTGTGCGTCAATTTCCCCACTGCAATTGGCAACCCTTAGTCCACACCAGCCACCACCAATCTCCCAGAGCCAATGCCATATCTTTTCAGTTTCCAAATATCTCGTCAGTTATTTGTATTTAATCATGCCTCAAATTAGACTGCAAGATTTTGGAGTAAGGGGATTACCTTTTAAACCTCAAAACATTTACTACATATTCAGAAGCATATACACATATATAGTTTCATAAAAAATTCAACATCAGAGAAATGTCAAGATTTTGAAATCAGTCACTCAGCATTACAAAATGGCTTCACATCTTTTGCATACCCATATTTTTTCATCAAGTCCAGCTTTCATGGATTCTGTGTCTGTACTTTAGAACCAGAAAATCTGGTCTTTTCCTGAAATTCTTTTTCTTTCCTTATACTAAAAGTGTGTATAGTAGGTACACCAAAACCCAAACATGATAAGAGTAATTGAAAACTTCAGCACTATGCATAAAATAAAGGTACAGCTTCAATAATTCCTTACAAAATTTTCACGTGCAAATTGGCTCTGTATTTGTGACCGAAACAACTCTCAAGGCAGTGCAATCAGAAGAAAACATGACACATTATCAATGTACTAGACCTTTAAACTGGAATTATAGAACCTTCCAATGTATCTAAAATAAAACATTTATTTCATTGAAATAACATATCTTACAAAATGACCAGAATAAAACATATGTTGTCTACCAATTGAGTAAGGTAATACAAAATAATATGTAAGTTTTAAAAAACAACAGAAGACCCTGGGATAATGGTTTTAAAGTATCTCTGAGGACTCCTGCTTTCTGGGAGGTGGGTAACAGAATGCAGAAGATCAGGATGAACTGTAGTAGAACAGAGTGCAGTGGCTGGCTGAACAGCTTCCAAAGGCACAGCTTTATAGAGAATACTGAGTATGTCTGCACATGTTCAAGAAAGTGCAACACGAAATAGCACTCATGCAGGTGACAGATGAATGAACTAATGTCCCATCATGGTGCTCAGAGCTCATGAACTAACCATCCTTCATCTGAAATCTAAAACAAAAAGCACAGGCTGGTTATGCTCTTTAATCTCAATAGTACTTGTCTCTAAAGGAAAGCCTTAGCCCATAAAGCTCAAGCCAGATCCCACTCTGAGTAATTATATTCTGCCTACAGTAATTATGTTCCCTTCGCAGTTTCACATGGAATAATGTCCACCCACTTGCTGCACCAAATTATTTTATTGTTGTGCAGTTGCTGTGAGTAGCTGAAGATTTTCTGGAGCGGGAGAGGTAACCTGGGGCCAGGGAGAGGTGCTGTGTGTGCATGGGGGGCAAACCCCTGCCCAGCTGAGTGACCCAGAGCCTGCACTGGGGCAGGACACTCTGCTGGAGGAAGGGTTACCCTACCTGAGCCCACAGGATGTCTTCATTGCAGATAATCCAATTTATCAGTATCTCCCTAAGTGCTGTGGGATCTTACAAATAGAAAGGCACCCTATGCAAAGTGCAATGAGGTGAGTAGCTCTCATTAAATGCAGCAGCACATTCCTGTGTTGTACAGAGCAATAAGAGACACAGCACTAAATATACAGAAAACTTGAAAACACACCAGAAGGTTTCCTTCTCTATTCCTGATGTGGATTTCCATTGCTATTAAAGGTTTAGACAGGAGCAATTGAAATTAATGGATGTTTTTCCGTGGACTTCAGAGCAACCTTAAGTGCTGTCATTCTGCTTCATGAATTTCATATAGTCTGAAAAAGCCTCAGCTGAAGCATTGCATCAACATGAAATTCAGGAAGTGCATTAAACATAAACCCTAAAAGGATGCTACCATTCTGCTTCAGCAGAAATGCAATTCAGTGGAAGCTGACTGCCTGGACAGTGCAAGTATGGGTTAATAGAACTGTGTGTGTAATTAGCAACAACTCTGTTTTCCACGAAGGAAAAACAGCACCTGTTCTTCTGCTGGCACTTCCTGAGTAAGGAGGTTTTTAAACGTCATAAAGAAAGAGAAGAAATCTTTCACTCAGAAAATGGTCAGGTACGTGTAATAAGGACTCCCTAAGCATCACTTTGTAAAATGCAGCAGTGACTGGCCTGTTGCAGAGTAACCCATGAGCTCCTTCCAGTGCTTTTCTGAACAGCACTTGGACACAAATCACGTAGAGGATCCACATTTTAAGGACACACTGAATGCATCATCTCACTCACTATTACAGCTAACTCAGTAACTCTGTCCTCTTACTTCTCGTGTTCCTCAACAGCTTGTGTCAATCCACTCACAGGTTTCTGCCTTGCTTTTACAACTCTGATTGATGCTTTGAGCCCTGTTTGCCTAACTACTAGCTACTCATAAGAAGAGCTCTGCACTATCTTTCAGTAAGCACTGAAATATTTTGGTTTATCCTTGAAAAGCACTACAGAACTTCTAAAATTATGCAGATAAATATATATATATAACAAGCCTGAATTTGACATTTAACTCTCTGTAATTGATTTTGTACAATTAAAACATTTTCCTTGCTCTGTTCATTATGTCTAGTAAGCTATATCTGACCAATTATGATATCTTAGTTTGCGCCTGTTTTTTCAGTGCTTGCTGCAAGCTGAGGTGGTTTTTTTTAAAGTAATCAGTGTGTAATGAGCCAGACTGAATTCAGTGGGGCCCAAGTATTCAGATCTAACCCCATGGTTTAGCACCACCTAGGTCTAAGTATCCTCCATGTGTGTGTTCAATCCATCAGCAAAAGTTTTCATTAGCTTTTGTCCCAAGATATTTTTGCTGCTGATGAACAGAGGTCTGCATCTGTCTATTGTGTTGTTGGGATCCAAGAATAAAGTCTAATTTTAGTAGTTCAAGATAACAAGACAGAAATCAGCCAAAGCTGAATAAGAAGCTGAGTAGTAGATACAAGCAAAAAAGAGATGCAAAAAAGAGAATCACATGAATCAGATCTATTTATTATTTCAGCAGCTGCCTGCAATTTACCACTATGAATAATAACTCAATCACAAAATCTAAGTAGTCAAGATTTTTTATTAAATAGTACCTATCACACGGTACTGAATATTATTCTATTACAATTAGTAGCCCTTCTAAGACATTATAAAGTCCCTCTATAGACACTGACCATTCTGGATACAGAGGAGCCATGGAATGGAAAGATGATGCTTATATAATGATAATACATTATATCAATACATAGATGAATACATCTAAGTAAACCATGCTCAATCCTCTAAGGGAAGGAAAATTTTTGATTTGGTTTGGGTTTTTGGGGTTTTTTTGTCGGGCGCTACAATCTGATGAAACTCCAGCATCAGACCAAACTGGGGCAATGAGAGACAAACCATGAAAAAGTAGACAGGGCATGATTTGACAAAATATTTTCTATCTTCAGGGAAAGGCATAACAAATTAGCACAACCCCTGGTTTGGTCTTCTTTTCAAACTGATGTCTTTAACATGTAAACAAGACATGGCAGAGGGAAAACACAGCACTTCTATTGTGAGATAATGGACACTAGTTTATTCTTCATCCCTTGTTTTTCTTCTTTTAAACTTCTTCATCTAAATCACCAGCTGGCTTCCTCCCTTTTTCCTGTTTCTTGTACTCCTGTTTTTTCAAGGCTATTAATATTCAGAGTAGTTGATCTGCTCTTCTGTCTTGCAGTGGGACTTCAACAGTGGCTGCTGGGCCATGCTCTTGCTGCCCTTTTGTAAACTGCACACTGATCAAAATTCCCATCTCCCATGGTGACCTTCTACACTAGTTAAGAGCCTGCATTAAATTGGTCTATTTGCCGCTGTAAGTTTTCCATATTGCTTCAGCCAGCACTTCTTATAGATTCTTGTGGTGTGCCAGTAGCAGGCAGGGAGCTGACCTGTTTCTCTCCTTCTTCAAGTGTTTTAAATGAAGCTCTTTGACCATGGGCACCACAACAGTATGGGATGTACAGGAGCCTCCTCATTTCCTGGCTCTGTTTCTCTGTAGGGTCTGTGGCCTGAGCCTCAAAGATGAGTCTTAGTGCCCGTAAGCTGATGGACACTCATCAGCTAATAGAATTTGGAGACAGAATTTACATGTATTCCTGAAATACATTGTGAATATAATCTCCATATAAGCCTCTTACAGCTTTCAACATCTGCTCTGTTGACTGACACTTTCCCCGATGCCGTGTGCTTCCCCCATAAATCCCTGACTAGGTTCTTAATGAAGAAGTGAAACTGATGTCTTTTAGTGCTGGTGTGTACTGTAAAAGGGTGTTTATACAAAGGAACGTTATTTTGTATTTTAAGACTACTTGTTTGCCAAGAGGATTTGGTGGTTTTCCCTTACCTGAAGACACAAACCCATCCCTTTTCCTGACTGCAGTCATTTTTGCTACTGTAAAGGGCTTCCAAAAAAATTCTGACCTCACTCAGCACACAGAAGAATTACATTGACTCCAGCATGGTCAGGGTTTCAGGCTTGCTCTCCAGATTATTTGTGACATAACTGTTTTGCAGGCAGTAATAGGATAAGCATCCACATTGGCTAAGCATTAACCACATTAGTTATGTTTGCAACGCATATTAATTCTTAGAAAAGAGACATGATGTCAACAAAAAAAAACTGTTTGTGAAAAATGAGCGAAGAACATGATTCAGAAAAACCCCTTCCCAGCAGAAGATTTTTATTTGCTGGTTACTTATATTTAGGGACTGCTGCCAGTGCATACAGACCTTCTCGTAGAGCATTTTTTGACTGATTCTTTAAATTCGCCAATATCCAGAGAAGGGATTTTTAAAGCAGCTATTTTGCAACTGGTTTCTGCTTTGCCTTTCTTGACAGGTAGGACATTTCTTCCAGTGTCCTTTCTTAGTCTTTCTACTTCTGAAAGTGATGGCATGTTACCAAATGTGTCTTTCCACATGGCTGCACATCAAAGCACTTAACATATATGTTGTGCCCAAAGTTATGAGGAAAAAAATTGTTATTTAATGTATTAAAGTCATAAAAGTTTTTACAGAAGGTTTCATTATGAGAAAAGCTTCCCAGCTGAATCCTATCATCTCTGGAAACAGAACAAGCAAGAAGAATTAAACACCTTCAGTAACAGATTTTGGGTTGTGTCTTTTCCCTTAGCCCTCTGGTTCGACCATTGGACTCCTGTGTTTCCCAGCATTTCAGCTGTTTCCCAGCTCTGGGAATGCCATGGCACACGTACCTATAGGACTTAAAACACACTTGTGTCTGCCCAGATTCAGCAGCAGCTGTTTGAAGAGATGTAAGATCATTTTAACAAAAAGAAGAAAAAAGGATCCAGTGTTTATTTACCCACAAGTTTATAGTAAGCAGCAACTGTGGCCCACATCACAAAGAGCTGAATAATCTGGTTTTAGGTAAACTTTGCCTTTTCTGGGACAGCTGAGGAGAGTCAGCGGGGCTGGTTCGAGTAGGGCTTTCCTGTCACACAGGTGGGGACAGGAGGCTGTCTCAGCTCTGCCCTCTCCTTCCCACTGGGATAAACATGGGAACTGAGTAAAAAACACAGAAAGGAAGAGAGGCTTGCCTCTGGATATGATAGGTCAAGTTCTCAATACTTTTATTTCCATCTCTGTAGCATTGTCCATGTAAAACAGCAGGTGTTTGAGCCTGTACCAAATTTCTATTGAGCAAATTTATAAAGGATTGGGACACTTCACATTTTTTCTGCCAACTCTGGTGCATGACTCAGCATAGCACAAACCCAGCTCACATCTAAGCTGCCATTGTTGTCACAGAGATACAGCAGTCACCACCAGAGCAGGGGTTTTATCCCTCACAGCATCTGCAATTTATGCAGGAATTATATACAGGCTGCAGCAAGTGTTTACAAAACTGGAGATGATAACACTATCTTTAGGGTCACAAATCTGAGCTTTTCTTCACAGCTAGGGAGCTACAAAATAACCTTAAAAAAAGTGCATAATTGTGAACACTCGAACTATAACCCCCAAATATTCAGATGCTGTAGCTTGGAGTACAGCACCAAATATTATGAGAGTCATGATAAAAACACAAGAATTGGCAACACTGGAACTGTGGCAGCGCATTAAATGGTAGCATTTTGTAGTCAGGCATGTGGCATTGTTAGACATCCCACCCCCAGGCCCTGAACTCTTGGCCGGTGGCGTCCCGCAGAGCGCAGGGACCGCCCGGCACGGCGGGGACACACCGCGGTACACGGGCATGGCAGCGCCGAGGAAAGAGCTGGAATTAACTCGCTTGGACAGAGGCTGTGCCAGCACTGCCGCTGCCCGGCCTGGGCGGCATATGTCAAATCAGGGCAGAGCTGGTCACTGAGCCACACGGGCAGCTGCTCTGCCTTCCCATCCTCTGTTTCACGCGGATTAACAGCCCAGGATTACTAGAGTGGCTATTTAGAGGTATGTACTCACTGAAGTGCAGCTCAAATAAAATTGTTTTAAACATTTGCCTTCCCAGCTTGTGTGTTTGTCAAAAAGCATCTTCATTAAGTGATCTAAAAGCAAAACCAGATTCTACAGAAATGAGGAATTTGGCACAAAATCCAGGGAAAAGTTAAGAGCTAAGGAGACTGAAATCAGTCAAGTTGTACTAACAGAAACTGTTCTTCATGTGTATTGGTAAAGTGCTTCTCTGAAGAAGCCTTTTTATTTGCTTTTTATTCTTTGATAATCTTCACAACAGAGAAATGCAAGATTTGAAGCTGTGCATGTGCACAGAGCAGATCAGATGCTCGGTTGGTACAAATCCCTGACGTCAGTGGAGTTCTGCTGATACACCCCAGCTACATGTCTGCACTAATATATCTGCAGGCCACTCATGTGAGAAGGCTGCTTTTCCCTGTTTGCCCACAAATGCCTACAGCTGCCCACAGATGACCTCCCAGTGCAGGAGTCAGTCCCACCGAGGTACTTGTGCATCCATTCGAGCCCCTTCTGAGCCCTTTCACAGGTGTGATGATGGTCAGCCCACTTACGGTCTGTGAGCCAAAAATTCAGTTGGATTTAAACAGGTTTACACACTTCCAGAAACACAAGAGGGCTAAAATAACATGTTCTCTCTGAGCTCAGTTACTGGTAACCACTCAGGGTTTAAGGAGAATTTTTTCCTCCTAGCCAGTTTATTCTGTAAGATATTTTATCATGAGGTCCCCTCACATACATGAGGGTGGCCACCTCTGAAGGAAGGATTACAAACTCACTAGACCTTCAAGTATGATCTAATATGACAATTCCAACATTTCTATCAAATATTGAGTGGTGGAGAGCAAGAACAGTGTACAAGTACCTCTCTTCTAGTCATTTATTCTTTCTAATGGATCCTGGGGATAATGAATACTTTAGCATCTGTTTATAATAGATAAATGTTCTACAATAGTGCCTCTCACTAAGAAAACATAATTTTAACTATGTAAGAGATTAAAAATAGCTAGAGAAATATTGTGACAGATGGTGCTGTTCATGCTGCCTTAACATTTGGGCATGTTCTGTCTAATGTTTCTTTCATTCTCCTGATTCAGAACAGTAAATCCAATTAAATTAAGCATGTTGTAACATTTCTGACATTTTTTTTCCTTGTTTTGTTCCTTCTTTTGCTGATGAAATCAGTCTGAATTTAATGCTCAGTTTACATGAGGAAAACGAGGGCAGGGGAGTAATATACTCTGAGCAGACATTATGAAGATTTTTCTGCCACACCGTGAACTACTGCAGAGGGGCCGGCACATACTTCAGGCTCTGTGTTTTTTCAGCCCTCTACCTCTTGAGGAAATGCAGTGAATTGTGTTAAATATGTGATGATTTTACTTAGGGGATATAGCTAATATTTCCCAGAGGGATAGAGAGCTATATGACACTGGATTTACATAATATTCCTGTGGTTTTCCCCATTTTGGAGGTCTTATGCTGGCCTCTTTGAAAGGTACAGGAGAGATGATAGCCTGTTCCCAAATTTCTGTGCAAGCTGAGTTAAGCACAGTCAGACTCAGGTGTACCATCAGCAAATGTTTTGACCATGTGTGTCACAGGATTTTAACAGACATGAACTTTAATTGCTTCTATCAGCCTTAAAATATTGCCTTTCCTTTTTTTCTTTTCCGACCAATTTTATGTTTCTGGTGGAAGAAGGAGGACATATCCCAAAGCTCCATGTCAGTGTGCTATAGCACTCATTGTTTGTGGAACCAGACACAGCCTCTCCCTCTCAGAAACTTCTCTGTTTCACAGGAGTGAGGCTCCACCAGAGAAGCACCAAAGGCTGGAAGGACACTGCTGCCACCCTCAACCTGCCTTTGGTAATTGCTCAGGCGTGAACCAGGTGTTAGCAGCCCAAAAGTCACTCTTACACCTTTTGAAGACAATCAACTTCTCTGTTTAATTTACCAAATTAATTCAATTTCAGCCTATTTTAGCTATTTTTGGACTGCATGAATATTAATTATTATAAACTTTGTACAGACAATTACATCAGATGTAAACCATTGTCCAAGATTGGATCCAGCTGCATCCAGGCTCCATAAGGATTCTAGAAGTTTTAGGGGGTCCTGTCTGAAACTCATGACTCAGTGTGAGGGTCTTCCTTATCTTTTGCATCTCTGGTCTCTGTTGAACCATTCTAACTCAATTTTCATGCAGTAATTAATAAAGTGAACTTTGCCATCACACTTACTAAATCTTGTCAAACCACTGTTAAACTGTGTTAAATTCCAGCTAATTAATTGAACTATGACAAATTATTATTTTACCTCAATAAAAGATACTGTTGCTTCTTTTCTTTGAGTGGGTTGCATTCCACTCATCCATTACAAATTGGGATAGGTGGCAGGATCCTAAATCAGGATTCACTTCCCAGCCTGGCAGGGGCTTTTAAAGAAAACTCCAGTCCTGCTCTTTCTCAGTATGAACAATGGTCTTTGCTTTACATCTTACATAGGTTCTTTCCTGTATGTTTTGGAAAGGGGAAGGGTAGGAGGAATCTGAATTCTTCTCATTCAGACTCACAGGCTGGCACCAGACAAGTCTGCAGGTGGGAGCTGTGCATAAAGATCTTAATGCATTGCATTTTATTTCCATATTTCAGCTCTATCAATATGGTTTTTCCATGGGCATGGGCATGTAATTCTTTGTCATGCCATTGAACTCCCTCTCCTTTGAACTAATCCCACAGATGTCTAGTGGGCTCCTAGTTAAGTTAATGCTTTCTCCAGCTGGTGCCTTAATGCTGGAAAGTGGAAACTACCTCTCTGCAGAAAAGGAAATGTCTCACTGTGATTGAGTCTGGCTGTGAGAGGTGCTGAGGCCTGAGCAGCAGGCCTCAGCCAGAGCTGACCTACAAGATGAATCCTTGGCACTGTGTGATTAACACCATCAGTATTATTTGGCTAAAAATAGATGACAAAGACACTCATGCTAGCTCAGTATAACCTTGTGTAGCTATCTGCAAGCAATGTATTATTTTAAGAAACTTTCTCAACTGACATGAATAGGAGCTTGTTTGTAGGATATGTTAGGGGAAAACCCCCCTAGCCAAGGCCTGGGCTCTGGCGAAGCCCTGGCCCTGGCTGGTTGGGAAGTGGGCCATCAGATCCAGGAGTTTCTGTGCTAAAAATATAATCAAGTCACTTTGTCTTTCTGATTTGTGCCAATAAAAGCTGGACCCACTTTTGGGCCCATTGGAGACCTCACCTGTGGGTGGATGCACAGTGTAGGATTTTTCCAGTTGCTGGGAAGGGTTCTCCAGGTCCTTGCTGCGAAATGGGGCTCCCCAGTGACTGTGGATCTGGATGATGATGACATATTTAAGCAATTAGTGATGTATCTTTCTCAACCACTATCCTTTCTCTCATACAGTAATGATTAGGTACATTACCTTGCTTATTTTTTCTTGTTGCTAAAGCCAAGAACGTAGCTTTATTGGGTGTATCGTTTTACTTTTGTGTTGTCTTTATATTCATAGTAAAATAAGAGCATTCTTTCCATTGGTGTCTGTGTTCTTTGAATTGCCCCTGTCAATTGGTAGAACACTGTGTAAAGCACTTGCTGCCTGCACCTTTTCATATGAAGAAATTCAGAGAAATCTACAGACACAACAGAGCACAGTCTGTGCTTAGTGCTGTCCCTGAGTGGCCCCATGGACTGGCAACACCCAACCTCCCTCTCATACCCGAGTCCTGCAGGTCTGCCTGAGGCCACAGGCTGCAGTGTTCATGGGCAGGTGATCAGAAACTCAGCCTGAAGGCAACAGCTGCAATTTCCAGTGAATATCACTACTATAAAGTTACATATGAACACACTTTGGCCACTTCAATAATTTTTAAGTATTTTGTCTCTACCACTCCCAGAGGAGAGTGAAATTTCATTCTGTTACTTGAAGACTCCCAGAGGAGAGTGAAATTTCATTCTGTTACTTGAAGAAGTGAAAAAATAAGCAATAAATCATTTCCACAGACAAGAAACAATCCTGCATCTTTAACTTCAGCTTTGGTCCCTAAATGTGTCCAGTTCCCTTTATAAGAAAGTAGCACTCAGTAAGAGTGAGGTTCCTCTGTTTGTTATTACAAGAATTGCAGCTGAAAACTTGGTAACCTGGTAACCACATGAAAATTAAACTTAAATTGTATTGTAACTGAATCACCTTCACTTTCTGTCTTTCTGCTAGGTTCATTTATGTATGTGTTCCTTAATAGACTGAGAGCAGAACACCTCAGAAAACTTCTTTCTTAAAACTTGCAAAACCCAAAGAAAAGGAGGGGAGTTAGGCTTAAAAAAGATTCAGTTAAGTATTTTTCTTTGCTATTGCTATTGCAGAAATTCATTATTCACCAGACTTCCAAGATATTTCTGTGGTATTTCCATGCAGCAGATTCTGTCTTATTCTATGAAATTTTAAAAAAGGAAAGTAACCTGAAAAATCTAAAAATATGTGATCACCTTTATATTAACATGAAATTATTTCAATTGAATACAAGCTGCTTTCATCCCTCTATCCCTTTCTACATTTTGTGTGTTTTCATTTTTCTTCCCTGTATTGCTTTTGGAGGAAGAGGTAGCTTATTTTTTTTAATTTTATAGATGATTTGCTTCTGGGTTTGTCTGCCCGTTGTACCTTTCCTGGTGATTTGGCAGGATTGAGCTTCTATAACATGAGAGGTTAATGATTTCTGGATAATGAAAGGAATGATGAGGCTAATGAAAGGAAGAGTGATGCATGAGCAGAGAGCCATGAAAGAAGAGGCAGGTACAAAGGATCACAGGGCTATGGGATGTCCCATAAGAGTCTAGGGAAGTTAGCCATCCTGCCTTCCTGAAGGGAAACAACATAGAATCATAGAACTAAGAATTCTTCTGGCTGCCAGGTCACACTATTGACTCATATTCAACTTGCCATGAACATAAGCCTCCAAGGTTTGCAGGGGGGAGACAAGAATGTATCTCTGCCCTGAACTAGAGCGAACTCCTCAGCATTGCTCCTGCAGAAACCCCAAATTCCTGTCCCTCTCAGGCAGAGCTGCAGCCAGAAGAGCTTCTGCCACTCTGCTCTGCCTGTGAATTTTCAGTTAATACTGGATCATAGAGAATTCTCAGCTGGGCTGCGAAGCTGAAGCCCCTGCTTATCCTTGCTTCTCCTCTGTGCCCTGGCTTTCCCTTCAGCAGCCACTGCCTCCCTGGCCCAGGGAGCACTCCTGGGGCAAGGGCAGGTGTCCCATCGTGTGCTCCAGACAGCCCCTGAGACACAGAGCTTGAGATCTGGAAACTCATAATAGCCCCTATTCTGCCAAAGGCTTTTCAGTTTGCTCAACTACTGATAATAGCTGAAAACATTTTCTCACTACATATGTGTGTTCTTTCCTTACCCTCTCCTGTACCTCTGGCTTCAGAAGCAAAGATGTTGTGACTGGTACCCTAACATGTGTTCTTTAAATAATTACCTTTCTGGGCAGTGTGGATCTGGGGAAACAGCCGTGTCTCACCCAGCCACTCACACATTTTCCTGAATAAAACCTTCAGTCTGAGAGAGTATTTTGCATAAGCAGAATTAATCGGCTTGGTCCTGCTCTTGTGGTCATGGGGAGCTAAGCTCTTGCACAGATTTCATGCACTGTGCAGAAGCTTCACTATGAAAAAAACAATGAGAGAGAGCACACAGATAAAACTCTTTTAAAGAAGCAAATGTTGGACAGCAAATAAGCAGTAGTACCTTCCACTAACTGCTGTGCATGCTGCCAAACACTATTTTCTCAAAGCAGAAAAGCAGACCATTCCTTCTCTGAGTCTTTTGCTTTTAGGGATCCATTGTATTTTTCAACCATATTTCCCAATGGCTATATGTGCCAAACAAGTCAGCATCAATGATTTCAACCTCCCCACGGAGGGGTTCTTGGATTCTGAAAAATGCCAAGGATTTTCTGGCAACCAAAAGTAATCAGGTATGGGAGACAGGGAGGAAGGAATATTTTCACTGAAGATCCAGTCAGGAGTATAGCTGTCCTTCTTTTTAATGGGATTTCCTTTGTAGTTGCTGAGATGTTTTGAAATCTGAAGCTTAATTATTACAAATACTGATGCAGAGCACACCTCTGTGACAAACAATTGTCAAAGCCATCGGCTTCTGCTGCCAATTTATTCAAAACATTAGGTGAAATAGATCCTCACATGTCTGAGTTATCGTCTCTTTGAAAAGGGTTCTTAAAAAAATAGATGTCAGGTTCTTGGTGAGTCTCATTATTTACTCCGGGCTACAATATCTGAAGGCAGATTTTGTATCTGACTGCTGCCACAGTGAGTGAAGTCAAAACATCCTGCTCTAGCTTTTGTTTACGTACCACAACCAGCTCCACAACCCTGTGTGGAACTTGAAACACAGCTAAAACCTGCTTAAATGTGTGCTCCCTGACATACTTTTCTTTCTCTAAGGTGGACTACAGCGGTGATCTTAACTGACAGAAAGAACGCTACCATTAGGTTTGCAAACAGTGCCCATAAAGCAAAAGGAAATACTTATTTAGAAAACAAAAGTACTTAGAAAATTTGCCAACTAGTGCTTCAACAACTATCCATGGGGGTTCTGCAAGAAGGCATCTCAAATTTCACTCAGAACTTCTGCTTGGGGGAAAAAATCAGTTAAGGAGGAACTGAGCACTACTTCTACTCTGATGCCTTGTCTGGCACACTCTGAGCATGGTGAGGGATTTTTGGGAGGGGTGAGGCAGCTCATAACTGGAGCAAGGATTAGAGCTGAGGTGTGCTGCAACAAAGCGCCTCAAAGTGCTCTCACGTGCTTTCTCTGGGGTGCTCCAGCATTCCAAAGAACTTTTCCCTGGAGAACTGGTGCTTTCCTGTGGCTGGTGCCGGCCTCTCCTTGTACCTGACTGGAGCTCTTGGAGCTACTCCTCGGAGGCAGCTAAGGCTTGCCACCAACTCAGTCTGGAAACCAAGAAGAAATCTGATATTCCAAAGTGACTACATGAGATAAATTCACTGTCCTTCTAATACAAAGTTCAATAGCCAATTATGATTTGATCTGCTTGCTTTTAACACATCAAGGAGCTGCTGCTCTCCCAGAGCAGAGGAGAGCTGTCAAGAGAAGAAGAAGTTTCTGTGCTGGCAACCACATTCCCTCAGCTGCTCCCAGTTCCTACTTGGTAGAGACACTGAGAGGGTTTGATCCTGCTAAGTGCCAGACAGAAGGGGAATGAGGAGTATGGACAGACAGATCCTGTCCTTGAACACACCAAAGGATTGTTCATTCAGTTGATTTTTCATTCCCACCTTTCTCTCTCACCTGCAGGTGACTGATGTTCTTGCTCCCACTTCAAATAAGTGTGTTAGTAACCTGGTGTCATCCTGTGGATTGGTTTTCCAGTGGATAAGATGCAAATGAAGGATTCATTTTAAAGGGAGATAAAACCACACATGTTCTATTCTGTAAAATGGTCTTCCTAGGGAAATTAAAGGCTGTATGACTTGGACAAGAATTTCTCATTGTTTCCCTTTGAAAATGTAAGACTGGAACCAGGATTCTGCTACAAAATTTCATTCTTAGTGAGAGCAAGTTCCAGTGGGAAATGCTGTCTTTCATAATGTTTGTAATTTGGGGATGATGTTGGTCTTTACTATTCCACAACAAGCACGACTTCAGAGAACAGAGTGAAATTTGTATGTAATATTGGTATATAGATGCTTCTCATCTCAGTCTTTGTTCCTGATTTAACATTCGCATAAAATCTCACTGCTAACTTATTTAGCATTTTGGCCTCATAAGAAAACTGTTTCTTATTAAAATGCTACTACATTTTCTTTCAAGCCTGATCATTCTCTGGTTTATTTTGCTCAGCCTCCTGTGATGAGTGTGTCCTCTTTAGCACAATGTGCAACCAGTAATTTTAATGTATAAGTCACTTCAGCTGACTTATCCTTGGAATGAATAAAAGCTTTGTTCTTGTGCCTGGGAACTTTTTTAAAAGCTTATGTGCATGTCTAAATGTTTCCAGTATCACAGCATTCTGGTTTTATGTTCCATGCAACAATTTTAATTGGAGTAGACTTTATGTTCAATTCTAAAATTATGATGTTGGACGATAATAACATCGACATTATCATTTCATTATCCAGCTTAATTTCTTAAAAATAATGAGTTTGGATTTTTGTAACAAATGAGTTCTCTGAGGCTTCACTTTCAGTATTCATCCACTGAGCAGATATGTTAGTCACATTTAACAAAAGGGGAATCATTAATGAAACTGAAGGAGGGATACTGTGCTAAGCTAAGGCTACATCCAGATAGCATTCCTGATATTTCAAATCCATTTCCCTCACATTACTTAGTTCCCACTTCACAGAGTCAATGCCAGCTGGTGACATTAACTGTAAAACCTGCAAAAGATGTTCCCTGGCTTGCTCAGATATTTATCCAGTCATGGACGGAGAAGGAGCCAAAGAAAAAAGTCAAAATTTTCTGCGACTTCAAAGGATTCCTTGTTGGAAGTCCCCAAGACTTCACAAGATGTCTCTGCAGCAAGGTTAGTGCCATATTATTGGAAACATGGAAATCCATGTTAGCTAACACAACACCATTTGCAGAGACAAGCTATTATCCAGCTCTAGGCTTAAAAGAATAAAATACCTTCTCAGGTCTGCGTGGCTCCTTGATTCCTATTAATAAGTAAAAATGCTAATTATCTAGAGTGTCTAGACACCATGGTAAAAATCTAGCACTATGAGATCAGCATATGCTGAATAAAATTATTTTAGAGTTCACAAAAGCTTGCAGACAGCTTGAGCACCCTCAGCCAGAAGATGGGAAGAGCTCCGTTGTATTCTTGCCCACTGTGCATAGGACAAAACCAACGGACTTAGAATGCTATAGAGAAGATTTAAGTTGAACATAAGAAAAATGTTGTAATGCTAAGAATATCAAGAATGGGATCAGACTGTAAGGTTATAGCCTTACCACCATTTTAGGTTTTTAAGAACAGCTTAGAATGATAAATTACTCTTGACAATTCTTTAGGTATAGTTCATTCTGCCTAAGGGAGAAGAGATGGACTCAATGATTTCTCAAGGTCTCTAGGAGAGTTTTATGCCCATCATCCTCTCTGGGTGATTCTACAAAACCGATACCACAAGGAACTTAAGCTGAACTGATGTATCTCACCAGTCTTTCCCAATCTGCCACGTGCAGTCCCTCTAACAGGTAGGTTTGGGCAGAGCAGTCCTAAAACTAAAAAAGACCCGTAGATTTTGACCTGTATCAGAGAGCCTCTAGTGACTCATTATTTCTGGTGTTAAACTGATGTTTATGAAAACATGTCTCTACACACTACCTTGGACAAGCAAACACTGTCCTGAGTAATGCCCAGCTACCAATTTGGATAGATAATACCCAAATATCACACAGTTGACCAAATTTTCTTTTCAGGCGTTTATCAAAGCTCCTGTCATCGTGAACTCCAGCACAGCTCATTAGAAAGCACAGGGTTGTTACAGCTCCCAGTGTGTGAATGTCTGCTGGCACTTCAGAAAGTAAAGGAATGGGCTCTGTCCCAGCTCCTACCTGGGAACACTGCAGTGCAGGAGCCTGATTTGCACACTGTAAACCACCCTCCCCCCATCAGCCTTCACTGCAGACCCTGCTCTAGAAACCAGCAGAGCCCAGAGCTGCAGCAGAGAGACATTTTCGTGCAAGGGTTATTGCTGACAACACAAGAACACTAAATTAGAGACAGGAATGGAACAAGACATTAAGGCCCCCATGGCACAATCTTAAAAGAATTTAATATTCTGAGTTATTTCACTTTCTACTGTATCCACATGCCATTTATAATACAGACAAAACAATATCCAGAAAACAAATGAGGTGTAATTTTCGTGCTAATTATGCTACATTCATTTATCCTTTTGTCATATTTATTTTTATATTGTGCCTTTAAAACATAAAAAGATGATAATGTTAAAATATACAAATTAAATTTTAACATTGTTTTGCCTTCTGCATTCCTTCTATTTTGCATAATAATTCCCAGGTGACATTTCGACTTGTCTTCTCACTTATATTCACAGATGACAGAGTTATTTATTCCCTTCGCCAAAGCCTGGGGGTTTCTTTTCCATCCTTGCACAACAAAACCTTGAATGAGAGGTGCAGGTGTTTTGAGCAAGCGCAGGAGGAGGAATTAGAAGATCTAATATTCTTTCACTTGTGACTGTGCAAACCAGGGGTAATGTAAATGAAGTTACAGAATTCACCAGTTTTACAGTGATGTATCTGCCTGTGAAGAAATGGATTGATCACTAGCATTGGTACAATATCATGTCACCAGTTGATTGACCAATTCTTTCTCATTGCTGTTATGTTTTTCTGAGGCAAATTAAATTGTAGATTAAATCCACCAACAGTCCTTGAGTCAGAATATAGTTGCAGCTATTTACAGCTATTTTTAAAACGTGTTTCGTAAAGCGGCCCAAGTTGAAAATGTTGTAATTTATTTATCAATGTTCTTTAATATTTCAGGCATTTCTGATGATTATTTTTATTTTTTATATATTTCAGGGTTTATTAAATATACCCATCATCCTCTCTGGGTGTTTTTACAAAGCTCATATCACAAGGAACTTGAGCTGATGTATCTCACTACCAAATCCTTCACAGTCTGTCCCAGGAATACCATGTAGTGCCCCTGTGCAATCATCACATTCAGAACCTATCTGGGAGCAGGGAAAGCAAATTTCATATGTAAGAGCTCTCATGGATCTCTTACCCAGGACTCACAAAACTTAAGACTCTTGAATTACATTTCCCAAAGGATCATTCTAGCAGTGAAGAACAGCGGGATGGGGAGATTTCTAGTCTAGCTGGAGTATTATATCATCTTGGGCCTCATAAGCTAAGGAAAACACAAGTAATTGATCCCCATCCACAATGATGCTGAAAAAATGCTGAATCTCAGACAGAGACAAGGCTTATATCCTGCTTACATCTAAGAATAATCCTTGGCTTCACCTCATAAAGGACAAACATAATGCAAGGGTTTATGTCAGTATATTTGCTGTTTATTCCATAATCTTTTTTCTCCAAAAGTGCTATCAAATTCAGAATCTACCATTTCCCCTATTTAGATGAACTGGTGCTGCATCTGCTCTCACAACTGCAAGTTTTGCTACTGTTTTCCTAAATATGGTTCTTTAGACACATATGCTGAAAACTCCGTAGTCACAGAAATTAGTCTAATTAGACTAGATTAAAATTACACTCCCAAAATTATTGCCAAGCCAAAGTTTGATGCAAATTTCTATTCGTTTTTTATAAGCCCCATCTCAGCATCATGCCAATTTTCACATCTGTTCATGTTAGGAAAGCAAGACTGGTAGCACATCCTTCCCTTATTCTGAAAGAACCCTGCTTGAGACACAGCCTAATCCACAGCAGAACCAGGGCAAGCCACGATGAGGAATTCCAGGCAATGTCAAAGGTTCAGCTGAGCAAAGCCAAATGAGCAGAGCCTGTGACATGTCCCATATTATAGTTAACCTCATGTTTCATAGCAGTTTGAAGTAGTACAGAAGACAGCTGGCAGGGATGATGTGGGGACTTGCTCATCTAACCAGCAAGCTACAGACAGATGTTGAGCATGAAATAGGAACCACTGCCATTGACACATCTCACATGCCAGACAGTGGGGCAAAGTGACTCAACCTGACATGAAAAGGAAATTGTGTATGACGTGTCCTTCATTTCAATGAGTAACATGTCACTTCTGGTCCAGCTTTTCATCTGAAGCATCAAATGCTATCTGACAGGACTTACATGTGATTTCTGGGGTGCTAAAAGTTTGCTTATATACACATAAACACACTAAGTATAATAAAAGGCACAGTGACCATGCAGGAGGAAAACAGAATTTCTGCACTTAAGTGTATTATTGGAATCCCTTATCAGGATTTTCTATTTTTTGATTTATTAATCTATGTTCAAATAATACTTCTTATAACTGCTGTCCACAAGCATTAAGACTCATATTCTAGAGAGATAATTGCCAATTATTAATTCCTTCTTACAAATCATTGGTTTGCTTCCAACGGTGCTGTTTGTAAGTGACTGGACTGAAACATGGTCCTACATTAATGGGAACGTAAGAGATAATGAGAAACTGTGTGAGAAGTGAGACTGTGAACTGGGCAGGTATGTGGCTGTGACAACACACACTGGGAAGTCTCACCTGGTCCTTAGTCAGGTGCTTCTGAACAGCAGTGCTTGCTCACCTATCTGGTTTACGCACTGAGATTTCTTTTCCAAAATCAAGACCCCAAATCTGATAGGAAATTGGCATAGTGATGACAAAATCATGGAGCTCAGGGACACATGGAATTATTTCATAAGGTCTTTCACAGCATAATTTCTCCAAGTGAAGACTCACCATGGGCAAAGTTACAATGATGTGAATGACAATAGAATCCCTGTGTAAGCCTGCATAGGTAGAGGCATAGATATGTATCTGTACAGATGGGCCCATCCTTTCACTCCTAACCTGTGCACTGTGCACAGCTCCTTGCAGACAGCACCTTTGGAAGAGATTCACCAATGAACACTTCCAAGCCAAAACAATTACTATTTTCTGCAAATTTTACACAGTATTCTAACTTCATATAAAGAATTGAAACCTAGTGGCCTTGCTTGTATGATCAATTTCTTTATTCCATTCAGACAAAGAAAGTCAGTAAGGAAAGAGGAACTGCCCCAGAATCTGCCCAGAAGAGCCCTGGGTCAGAACTCCAGACACACATCCAGCAAAGTACTTGATTGTGCACTGAAATTCAAACAATTAAGACCCCACTGGTGGGCTTGGTAATCTTCAGTAGTTTACAAAAGCTTTGTGGACTTTGCTAGATTCTATGTGAATTTTTAAAAAAAAAGCCCTGAAAAAGGTGTACTTCCTCCCAGCTTCTCAATTTAGAGACTAGGAGAAAATGGAATTATTTCAGTACATAAGGATGAACACCTTAGCCAAGAGTAAGTTGCAAAATACCCACCCACCTCCTTGTTGCTCACTTATGGATATAAAAGGCCTATAATAAACAGAAAATCTGGGATAGGAGGCAGAATCTCACGGCAGTGTAGCACCTCAAATAGTTTGTACTCAATAATTAACATTTTTCCTTGATGCTTTGAATTACTAGATATTCCCAAAGCATATGCAGTAGAGAGCAAAACAGATTTACAATGCTAACAGGAATTTTATTGGTGGCAACATTGGCAGTATGCAAGTAGGCAGAAAGCCAGTGGGTAACAAAATTAGGTGAGGTTTTCTGTTGAATTAGTCATGCTCCAGTGTTAATTAAGCTTTTGTTTCTGATACTCGAGTTTGCAAGACCTGGTCCAGCTGCCAGCATTCAGGGCTTTAGTTCAGGTATTAGAAAATTATGGATAGTGACTGCAATAAACCCAAGAGTCGATTCTGAAGAGACTTTATAGCTCTGCCAACACATTCAGTGCCTGCACCAGCTCCTGAGTTCCAGTGTTCTGTAGATTACACCCACCCCAGCAGCTGCACCTCTCCATGGGCAGGTGTTCCCCAGGCTCCACAGCTGTGCTGACCATGCTGCTGCCACAAGCTCCCTCTGAGAGGTGAAACGTGGCTCCAGGAGAGACAACCCAGCTGTGTGGGCCAGCCCTTGTGAGGGCACTGGGATCTCTGCTACTGAGGATTCCCAAATTCCAAACATTTTTGTGGCCACTAGCAAAACCAGTAGGGAAACTGGAAACAACATAATTATCAGCCAGAAAGTGCAAGACACAAGAACTGCATGTCCTTTCAAAACTCCTGGTGTCAGTGTTTAAAAAAAATTCTTTGAAGATTTTCTGATTCATTGGGAACTGAAAACACAACATTGAGATCTTATCCATATCTAATTCTACAAAATGTAAAGACCCAGTGAGTCAGAAACAAAACCCATCCAACAGCTCTCCAGTTTTAACTTGCTCAGTGTCAGTTACAGAATTTGGATTTGTGAATAGTCACATTATTGGCTCCATATCCTTCAGAAATAAAGATCATGACCACGCAGACAGATCATTAAGTCAGACAACTTTCCTTTACTTTCTGTCTTTTATTTATTTACAAAAACAAATATTTTAAAGAATGAGATGTGGTTTTATATGAACATACACTTTATCATATGCTTGATCAGAGTTTCTTAGACACCAACATCAATATTTGTTTTGCAACATTTCTATGCAATGGAAGCATTAGGAGCTGTTTATGTTGATTCTCTGCTGTCTAATAATAATCATCCTGCAGACTTTATCTTTGTTTGGTCACTTCTGTGACCCATCTTCTCTATTTAGTCCTCTACTCTGACAAAACCAGTGGAATTATGATTATATGGACCTGTATCACTCTGACAAATTCAGCTGAAATTTACTCATGGGTTAAAAATATTACTGTGAGGGAGAGGAAACACAAACAGATATACAGATGGCCTATTTGCTTAAGCCTTCTTTCCTCCTGAAGATAAGCTTTAGAACTGATGATAGAACAGACTGATGTCAACCAATATGCCATGGGAATGGGTCTAAGTGCTTGAAGCACAATAATGAGCTCCTCTAAAATCTTACAAGTGCAGTCAGTGTTCCAGAGCACTTTCCCAAATAGGAGAGTAGTCGGTGAAATATGTTAAGAACATGTGTCCCTTGAAATTCAACTGTAGCTTTGAAAAACAGAGAGTCTAGAATAATGAAGGGGAAATACAGTAAGAAGTACAGAGCAGGAACCATTTGCCAACTGGAAACAGCACCAAGTGAGCACCAGCCTATGCCAGTCTGCCCGGGTCACTGCTTCCAGCGGTGAAATACAGCAGCTATTTACATCTGTCACCGTTTTTAAAACATACTAAGCTACCAAATAGTCTTGAGGTAATGTATGATGATTTCCCTCTCCTGTTAAAATTGGCTTTGAACACCTGTCATATAGTTATTAAAACAGCCTATAATCAACATATTAGAAATTAGCCATGCACAGAAATAACTCTACAAGTTGAGAAATTATTTTTTATTTCTGAATTAGCAATTAAATTAGTAAAAAAAACTTTTCAGCAGTGTAACAGCTCAGGCTGGGATGGAGTTAATTTTCTTCATAGCAGCTTGTAGAATGCCACAGTTTGTAATTGTGACCACAACAGTGTTGATAACATACCAATGTTTTGGCTATTACTGAACAGCATGAAGGCCTTTTCTGTTATCTTCACCCACAAATTTTCTCACTTTTCTCTTCCATTTCTCTCCACCATCCTGGTGGAGGGGAATGAGTGAGCGGTTGTGTGGGGCTGAGCTGTCTACTGGGTGGGCTAACCCACAAGACACAGTTTTTATTGCATTCATCTTTCTAAATTGAGTCAACGCTGACTCATGTTTTCAGCTGTCTTAGAAACATTTGATTATTTTGAGCAAATAAATGAATATGTAATCAAGGTGTGCCATGAAGTAGTCCTTGAAAGAAGCTGGACTGCTTCACCTAATTCCTGCTACATGTTAAGTCAGATCCATGAGAGATTGATAAAGTATGCCTCAGAGTGCCTTCAGTAAATGGTGGCTGATGTTTCTAGTTTGCTTATATTAATGAAATACAATGTTAGAAAATGCATCCAGTTGTTAAATACACAAAGAAATGTCTAAGTCAGATGGGTGAAAAGGTTCCTCTGCCAGTATCTGATGGCCCATCAATAAGTGCTGCTCCTTGGGGGAAAGGCAGCATAGTACATTAAGAAAGCAATATATATGCTCTGCTGAAAAAGATCAGAGTCAGACTTGAAAATCACTTTAAACAGACAAGGGTTGATGTCATGCTGTGTTCCCAAATCCTACTGAACCTTCCAGATATCCAACAAAAGCAAGGACATGAGTTGTTCTTTTTCTTTTTTTTTTAATGTGGCTTCCTTTAGTAAGTCTCCATTGGACATGACTTCTAAGTCATGGAAGTAGAAGAGTGGCTGCTGAGTCCTGCAGCTGCTCTGTGCAGTCTGACACCACTTGCAGGATGAGTAGCAGAATTGAAGGTGACTCAGGGAACAAGAGAGTCATGGATTTGGGTGGAGAAATGGTCTCAGGAACTTAAGAAAGGTTTGGGCTTTCCTCTCTCATCACTGGGACACCTGCATGTTAGGTCTTCCAAGAGACAGTCCCAGGGGTATTTCAGGAACAGCAGGGAACCTGGATGAATACCTGGGTATTTTTGATGTTGGGTTTTGTTTGTTTGTTTGGGCTTTCTTTTTTTGAGCTGTAATTCCTTCTTCCTTGGCTCATTTTCAGTAAGAATGGAGGCTTTCATCCAGAATATCACTGTGGAGGAAGGACTCTCCTGGATGTAGAAACTGCCACTGCAGACACCCTTAATCCCAGGAACACCTGAGATAGAGGCCTCCCACCAAATAAACACATATTCAAACAAAAGGAGAACAAAATAATTGTCTACACATAAAGTTTAGCCTTTGAGCTCTGCTGCAGCTCTAAATAGACATGGAAGCTAAATACAGACTTTTCCATATTCTCTCTCTCTCTGACACTTCCTATTCCCTGAGATCTACTCCATCTGCTATGAAACCCTGTGGAGAACAACGTCCACCCCCAGGCTGGAGATGAGATTCAGCTAAATTAGCACTGTGACCTCCCCAGTGGAACAGGGCATGCAGGGTGGGAAGGGCAGTGCTACAAGGCACAAATACCTTTTTGTTTGGGGATCCAGTGTACAAGGAAATAACACAGGCTCTGTAGGGAAGTGAGGCAGAATCCAGGCTGGAATCTGATCAGCTCTACTAGACTTCCAGATCCTTCTCAGTCCTCCAGGCACCCACCCTTCCTTCACTTCCAGGATCTGTTTATTTCAAAGCCATTTATCATTTGGGTTTTCTTTATTCCATCCAATCACAAATACTTCCTAAACAGAACAGAAAATCATCAGATTGCACTTTGTTGGAAAAAAAGAAGATGGAAGTGAAATTTTGCTGGATTGTCCCCAGACTCACAGCAGAGCAATAGCCCTCAGTGATTCCATATCCCTCCTGTCAGTGGGCTGGGGAAGCACTCAGGAGTAGCTCCTGTTACAGCAGTCACAGTAGTTTCAAGTTTATCTTTGGGTAGAAGCCTTCTTTACAATTTTTGCCTTCTCCTTTTATTTGTACTTGCTAAAACTCCTGTGATATTGTCACTGAGACTTTGCAGCTCTCCCCAGGGGTAGAGGCTAACACAGCCATAGTCATTCTGTGCTGGTTGAATGGCCAGTTGTTCACACTGGAGGTTTTTTTAACCCTCCCTTAAAACAGCCAAAAGCATTTTAAAAAGGAAAAAGCACTTGAAAGCTTGTCATTTTCTGCCAAATGCTTTACACAGAAAAATAGATTTTGTTAATACCAGTTTTCCCAAGAGTCTCAATTACCTGAAAACACTGCTTAGTTTAAATGCTACAAGCAAATATAAGAGAGAAATAAACAGTGCAAACTGCCAAATCTAAAATTGAGAAATCTTGTTATAACTTATGTATAGCTCACCCAGTCCCTAATGCTTCAGCCTTGGGACGGAACATCTGGACACCAGGAATACTTGTGCTGCACTTTTTCATGACTTGTACCTGTTCCCAGCTTGTTCACAGCCCTGAATGCAGCCATGGCAGGAGGACTTGGGTAAGGAATGCTGGGCAGGTACCTAAGAGTGCCTGTAAACAAACAAACTGAGGCTGGTGCATTACATGATCCTGTAAAAAGGGAGACCTCCACCTCCCTTTGAGCATGGGTGGCTCTCATTACATCCCATCACCGTGAGCACCACCCATTGGTTTGCACCTGGTTCCTCTGGCAGTATTTTTTGGAAAGATTCAGGTCAAGGGTTGGACCCTCTTCCCTGTCAAGCCTTAACAAAGCCATTCTTGACCTCTGTGATGACTGCACACACTGCTACAATGAATTGCTGCCTCCTTCAAGAATTCTTTAGCAGGTATTCACATCAGCATGCACAAAGGTTGTCAAAGGTCAGCACGTTAAGCCCTTGCCCCAATTTACTTCAGTTTTACTTCACATAGAATGCCCAAGGTATTGGGTCAGTAACCAGAGGTGAGATCTTCCACCAACATGGGAAAGCACTCCAGCCACAGGTAAAGAACACACTTCTATAGCAGAAGTCAGTCTAATAATGTAGGTGAAATGAAAGTACAATATGGGTCCTGTGTAATATGTCCTGTGTAGGCAAAAAAAACCCCCAAAACTTTCTCACAACCGCCAAATACAGCTTAATTTTGACTTGTATAATTCCATTTAATTATCAAAGAGGGTAGGATTAGTGCCTTGGTATTATAAAACAGACCTTGTATTTCATTGACATATGCTTGCAATACTAGCCACAAATCATCTGCAAGTAATTAGGCATTCTTGTGGATCTCTTGTCACAAAGCTGGCACACCTTAGAGAAGGATGAAGCTAATGATCAGCATAGTATGCATTTTTGAGAAACAAAACCCACTGCTTTTTTTTTTAACCAAGAAGATATTTTCATTATTCATTTTAAATGTTACAGATTGAATCAGTTCATTTCTGGATAGAAATTCAATCTCACCCACAGTCTAAGCAGGGTGATTTTATCAGACTGATAAAAACAGTGGAGCTCTGGAGCCTCCTATGGGGAGGATTCCACAGCCTTTGAAGATCTGAAGTCTGTTGCTCAGACATAGGTTGTTAATCTAAGCCTTCGGGCTATAGGATGAAACAGCCTGGCAAACTAATTTTCTGAGGTTCTGTGATGGACTTGTTTTAATCACACACTTGCCCAGCCACTGCAGCTCTGAGGGGTGGCATGAGGCCAACCTGCTTCCCAGACGTGAAGATCAAGTACCCACTCACAGTCCAAGGGGTGGGGTTTCAACTGCCAATATGCACACCTGAATTTACTCTTTGGAATTCATAGCAATTCCACATTTTCGTTTGTTCAGCAGAGTTAATTTAATCATAATGTGCCTCGTTATTAGCTTTTATTACAGCAGGTTATTAAAGAGGTATGATAGCATGGGATAGAAAAGCTCACCTTTTAGGCAAGTACAGTTTGTCCAACATGCTGAAATTTGCTCTCTTCCCTGGTTTTGATAACTGTACGTCACATCTCATCTCTGCATGGCATTTGGCTCTTGCACAGAGCTTGCTGCACTACTTACATACTCATACAGAGCATGTAGTACATGCAGTGTTCTGTTTATGCTGCTATAAAATATAAAGCAAAAACACCTACCTATGTCATATGTAAAACTATCAATCATAAGCAAATCTCCTGTTGAATATGTATAAAGACGAATTTGGGTTTAGAAAGTGTTTTACATTAGTAATAACAGGGTCAATAACTTTCCTATATATATCCAGCATAAGCAAAATGCACCCTAAGAAGAGAACCAGCAAAACCTTGTGTGGGCTGCTCAAATCCTGTGTAAAACCTAGTTTAGGAATTAAGAGTTAGGAGGAGTGGGTGTCTTATTGAGCCTCTGCTAAGGGTGAGAGTAGCTGTAGATTTGCCTGTGCACCACAGAGCATTTGCTGCAGCCTGGACAGGCACATTTGAGCATCCTCTCCTTCCCTCAGTGCCCACCCATGACAGTGAAGTCATGGAAACTGTGGCTTCAGTGCCAGCTAGATGAGGCAGATCACCATAGGCCACTTACTCTGGCAGCCCTGTCAGATGATGGAGAATGCAATGCTGGGCCTTGGCTGCTTGGTTCTCACCAGGCTGGCTGCACTGGCACAGACACAGAGCTGTAATTATGCCTTTGCTTGTGCCTCTTCTGGCAATGTGCTATGTCCTTATCCTAGACAGGGGATATGCTCTACCCAGCCACGGGCATGGGAACCAGTTCATTTTCAGTGCCATGGTGAGAAAGCAAGAAGCAAGGCACTGGCCCACATCCCCCTCACTTTGAATCAGATCACCTACTCATGGCAAGAGCTTCTGTTACATGATCCAACACTGAATAATACTACACAATTTCTGTAATCTAGGTACCATCTCACAGCTGTATCCTCAGAGAACACACAGAGTGTATAAATAATACAGTGACTCTGAGTTCTCACTAACTCTTATACTGCAAAGGGACAAAAGTTCTGCTTGTTCAACTTGGATTTAAGGAAAAATACAGAACACTGGCATTTCAGTTTTATGGAACCAAAGATTCTTACACAGTTCAAAGCCCAGTGAGACTCAGAAGATAGATACCTATTACATTCTTCTATACAGCATAGGGGAAAAATGAAAAACCAGGGTAGTAATACACTTTTTCATAGTGACCATCATTATTTCTTCAGGCTTTTAGAAGTCTATACTGATGAACAACTACATCCTACTTCATGCAACTTTATGGTGGAGGAAAGAAGAGTGGTACTCATCATCCTCTTTTTCATCCTTTATGCCAAATGCTAAGGTCATACAGCAAATTAGAACAGGTTAATTCTCCCCCATTCTCTTTTTTCACAACAAAACTGTTGTGAATCATACATCATTTTATGAGTTGTATTATAGAATAGGATTGCCCAAAATAACAAGGACTGAACTTGATAACTAAATAAGGCTTTTACACTCTTCACTTACTTTCCTGTTCAATGATTTAGCCCCCACACTGCCTAGTCTGAATTCCATGGGATCCCTCCACACGCTCGGTTTACGTGAGAAGCTGTACATACTGAATGAAAGGTTCATTAAACATCGGAACTTCCTGGCCTTTTCTTTGCCTTCACCCTTTCCCTTTGATAGCTGAATGTGCTGCTTTACTCACGGAAACCAAAGTGCCCTGGCAGGAGGGAGGCATAACACAGGCACGTGCCCTGAATACGGAGAGGCGTGAGTGCAGCTCTGGCAGCGCATCTCATGCCCAGCCCTGAGCACCTCTGCTGGCCTCGTCTGCAGGGCTCACCAGGGCAGCCTCAGCACGCAAAACAAACACCCTGTGCCACAGTGAATCTGGGCAAAATTACCTGCTATGGGGAAATCTCAGAGCAGCAAGCTTCTGCTCTGCTTAATTGGAATGGGAGGACGTGGGTCTTGTAAAAGGAAATGCTAATAGCTTCTGTCACTCTGCTCTTTACCTCTTCAGCCTCTTTTCCCATCTCTTAAACCCACTGGCAGCAGTTTATACCTGGTCAGTGAGCCCAGCAGTCTCGCACGTGCTGTTTGAGATTCATTTCTTGGCTGAGGCGAGCACTATGAATAAAGCTCTTTATGTAGATTGAGGGGAACAAGAAGGTAGATTTCAAACTTGAAGCCAGGGAGCATGGATAAAATGACAATGTAAAATGTAGTGTTCTGTCTGGTTTACACACATCCATTGAAGCAATCTGCTTTAGAAATTTCAAATGAAGAAATTCTGTCTCATACACTGGGAATTTATGACTATGCACATACATACTCATACGCAAAGTATTCTGACCAATAATAAAATCTTATTTCTAAAAGAGCTATCAAAAGTCACAAAGATAAATGGGATATTCAGACCAGTATCAACTTTCTATTTCTCCACTTCCCCTTTCTCACTTGAAATGAATCTCGAACCTCTTTCATGCTGTGTTTAAAAATGTTATAATTTCATGCAAGTTTTACACTAGTCATAACAGGGCCAAAAATATTAAAATGTAACTAAAAAAAACCTTAAACCCTCACCATTTCCTATATCCTATTAGTGCTTTTTTTACATGCAATTTTTATTCTCTTGTGTTTTAGGAGTGGTTCCTTGATGCTGTTAAAGCACCTTTGTAAGTTTAATGGATTCACTGTGAATTATTAAGCTTGAACATTAGAAATACTTTTTATAAAGGTTTCTTGTTAGTCCTCAAATAATTTTAAAGCACAATGACAAATCTAAGGCTAAACTTAATATCTCATGTCATGTCTTCATAAAACAGTGCTTTTGTTTAACAGCACGAACACCATCCGAGAGGAGTCTGTTCTGCCAGTCTCCCTTCAGGAGCTGAGCTGCTCTAATTGTTCTGGCATGTCAGATCATTTTGCATTAATGTTGAAAAGTTTTGCTACCCATGTATTGTGTTATGTTGCAACTTTCTGGCACATCTTCTGACTTTCAGTGGACTAAGAAGCTTTTATCATTAACACTAAGAAGTCTGAGTTGTGTTTTTCCAAGCTTGTGTTTTGGGCCATACCTACAAGGAGGGGTGCAGTGTGATAAAAGTCACATTTCTCTGCAGGTCAGGGGCTGCTGCACAGGAGAAAGGATTCAGTCCCAGATATGAGGAGAACTTGGAGATGCTGCTTGGATCCTGCAGGCATTGTCACCAGCAGAATCAGCACAACTCCCAGCTGGTATCACCCTGCTGAGCAGTCTTGCATTGGCTGCTCCTGACATCTCCAACAGACAGGAGCTTCCCATTCTCCTCCTTCTTTACCTGCATGAATCTACCACAACAAGGAATTCAGGTGCACAAGACCTTCTGTGCAAATTAAATAATAGTGCTGCTAGAAACACCATGAAAAGGGAATTAGAGAAACTTCTATTGCTGGTTTCCTTTGAAAGGCTCATAAAATGTAGCTTTTTATGAACTTCTAGAAAGACATAACATGCCTTTTCACCCATTCTCAATCATTGTCAAAATCTTTCTGATCTGATCCATGTTTGTGAACTCTCTCAGTGTGGATCACAGGTTACCATGTAAAGCAGTAACATGCCCATGTCCATTGAGAATGCTGTAACTACATCTGGTTAGAGAACTTTTCTGCCTCTTGTTTTAAACCTCTGGCTTTATGGTTTTTTATTACTAGTACTAACACTAAGATTTTTCCATGTAAATCAAAAAAATTGTTTTGGTTAAACAAAAGGAATGCATTTCATTTTGGGTCAGTTCACTGTTCTGAAAATTACTGCTAATTTTTCAGTTAAGTCACCAAAGCAAAATGAGGTATTCACACAGTTCTAGTAAGTACCTCACTGCCGTGCCAGAAGGCTTAATTACATAGAATTTGTGAAGCAACCTGAGAACTCCAGAAATGCTGACTAAGGTTCATTTATGCCACTTCTCCTTTTCCTACATGCCCCTTCACTGACAGGACTGTGTCTGTCTCATCACTTGCCTGGCACTAAACTGTGCACCAAAGAACAGTAAGAACTGGTCTGCTTGGGCTTCCTGTGGTTCAGCTCTGGTTATTAGGGCTGATGGAATGCAACACAAAGGTGTGACACAAAACCGATAAAATATTCCTATTAAAGAGCAGATGAAGTTTAACAAATTCAGCATCCATTTGTACCTTTGCCTGTTCATCTCAAAAGCTTGAGTCCCAAATCCTTGGGCATGAAAAGTTTGTCTACTCAGGTTCAGTTTTGAACTAAAAAACTTGCCAAACTTGTCATTTTCAATAAAGTTGAAGATCCTCAGGCACTGGCCAGTGTTCCTGACATCTGAGGGACTGGCACTGGTGTGTAGCACAGCTCCCTCGTTGTGTGATCAAGGGCCATGCTTTTCACTCATGGTGAAATGCAACAAAATAAAAGGCCTGTAAAAAAATCCAGGAGTGTTTTGAAGATCAGAGAAGAGTGTCAGTATCCAGCTGCATGCTTTGCGTGTTTGGATACACGGGAGACTGCCACAGACAACTTCAATGGTATAAAATGATGGGCTGAGTGGTCAGGCTCAAGGTTAGAGTAAGTGGCTGGCAGCCAGGCACCAGTGGGCTTCCTCAGGAGGGCTGGTGCTTTTATAAATGATCTGGATGCAGGAATTGAATGTACAGTGGGTAAGTTTGATAACAATACCAAACAAGGAGAAGCTGTGGACTCCTTTGGGGGTAGAAAGGCCATACAGAGAGATCTGGATAGACCAGAGGGCTGTGCAATCACCACCTGTATGAAATTTAATGAGAGCAAGTGCAGGATTGTGTACCTGGGACCACTAATCTTGGTTATATGTAGTCCCACCTGGAGCTCTGCTGGAATAGGGCTGGTCTCCAGCACAGCTGGGTCTGGTTGCTTCAGCTGCAGACCTGCTGCCAACCTGCAGGCTGGCTCTGTGCTGTGACCTCAGGCCTGCCTGATCATCAGGGACTTGTCTGATGGTCTTGACTCTGGGCCCACCCTGGACACACTCTCTCAGGTACTCTGGGGTGGGTGCTGCCCTGCCAGCTCTGTTATTCACCAGCTCCCCATCCTGCATGGAGCAGCCAGCCCCTGCTATCCCCTGATGCTTTCTTAGAAGGTATTTGCTCCCTTATGTGGTTTAGTTCTGCTCCATGTCAGTAAAAGACTGACTGTTTAGCTTTTCTGCCCATGATAATTCATGGTTAAGTTTATGACCTCCATTTAGGAGGGATGGAAATTTTATCTTCAGCACCAGTTTAGGTACAAAATCCCAGATTTTTTCAGCTCAGAGTGCAAGCTGGGGGTTCAGCTGAAGCACTAGTTTGGGGATAAAAAGGACATCCAAAGCCATCAGATTCTTATCTCCCTCTTTAGGGTGGTGAACTAATTGTAAGAAAAGAAAACACATTAATCAGTGACTGGTAAATCTGCCCTTTGCTGTCCTGCAGAGCGTTGGCTGTAGCCATCCAGGCCTGTGACATCTCTCGCCTGGATTATTCCTTATTTGTGCCAGAGTAAGAAGATCAGTCATAGCAGCTTTGATGGGGATGAGAGATGGCAGACAGTTATGAGGTAGGACAAGCCAAGGGGAGCCTATTATGTCCATACTGCAGCTTGCTCTGATTAGGCACAGCCAGCTCTACAACAGGGCTGGGATGCTGCTTGTAACAGGTACATGTGGGAGCATTTACCAATCACCTCCTCAGAGCAATCCCCAGGAACAGACGTGAGCACACTGCACCCTGGGAGCTGTCCCAAGTCTCGCCAACACGCAGCCTTACCAAATTCTGAGAGCTGCTCTCCTAAGGAAGGAGAGCCTAATATACAGGGTTGCACTGATTTGGGAAAGCCTGGATGGTTTTTTGCTCTGAAAACAAATTACTTTTGCCTCCTTTTTTTTTTTCTTTTTTTTTTTTCAATTATTTGAACTTTTCCCAGTATGTTTGGAGGTTTTTATCAAGTTACTAGAAAACAAATTTTCTTGTGCCTTCAGCAGTCAAAAAACCAACAAAAAATTTATTGCCAAAGACAAGGGAAAAATTGTTCTGTCTTGTTTGTCAGCCTCTATCCCAGACATTGAGGTTTTCTTCACAAAACTTTCCACCCTATTAAAAGATATTTTCTCTCAAAAGTTTTGATGATAAAATGTTCATGCACTTTGTTCAATGGTAAATTTCACAGTATCTCCTACCATCTGCTTCACTGCAAAAGATTTTCCTCTATGAAGACTAAATATATAAACACAGAAATGCAGATTTCATGTCAGCAAGTTCTTCTCCAGAGATAAGGAACTATTTGCATGAGCAGAGGCTGTTAGCCTGATTATATCTTAATATTGAACCATCCCTAAATTGCTGGTTAAATAAAGACAGACAAGACACAGATAAACTCCAGGGTTTTTTATTTATATAATGTATATAATTGAGATAACACAGAATCTGAAGGAGCTGTAAGAATACAAATCTCTGTAAATAAAGAAATCAGATCTGTGCAAATAACTGACCCAGGACATGAAGAAGAAGGTTCTGGACTGTTTGACCTGACAGATCTTTTTTTGGAGAGTTTTTGGGGATTTTTAATACTTCTTTAAACCTTCATGTATGAATCAACTTTTTAAAATAAAATACAAATCCCAAAACTTTATTGATCTGACAGTATCTTCATACAAAACTCTTTCAAGTTGATCTGAATTTTAACTTTTCTTTCCTTCCTCCTTACATACCATTTATGTGCTCTGATATCTTACTTACATACTGGGAAACAACCTGCTGCTGGAATGGGAGGTGGAGTATCATGAGCTCAGTGCCCCTCACTCTCGTGAAAACACTGAGGACTGTAGTATGCACATGAACTGAGTCAGTGCACAAGGGTAGGGCAGGGAAAATGGGATTTAGTCCCAGAGAAAAGCGTGGCTGACACAGACATACAGCATTTGTAGGAAGGAAAGTGTTGTCTTACCTGACCCTCAGTTGCAGAACCTGACCAAGTGCAGCTGATGTATGCTGAGCAAAAGAGAATAGTTTCAAAAACTATTCTTTTGGGATTGCTCAGGGTTGTAAAGTCTAGGATGTGTTTGCAGTACTAAAGCTCAACAATGCAAAAGCTGCATTGGCAGGAGAGAAAGAAAAGAAGCCTGATCTTTTTACCTATGAAACTACTCAGAAGTCATGAATGCTTGATAGAATACGTGCTACTTATAATGTAAGTGCTGTATTGAACTCTGTTTCTTTGGACAAAAATAACTTCTCAGTCTGAGAGAATTGCCAGATGAATAGCTGCTACATACAGAATCTCTCCTGCTTGCTACTTTGTCTTTTTGCTGAAGTGGTGACTTTCAACAGCACTAAAACAAGTCAAATCTCTTGATCTGAGAGTATTCCAACTTTGATACATCTACACATTCCAGGAATACGAGACTGTGGTCATGGGGAAAGTTAATAAATATATTAGTGCATCTTTTAGGAAGCCCTGAGGAATGGTCATTGTGATTACCTGTGTTTGGAAACTTCCAAAGGTTTACTGCCATAAAAGACTACATCAGGCTCTTGGTTTTAAACTGCTTAAAAGCAAAACTCACAGTTTAAGTACTCATTCAGGCAATTATTTGGCTTGAGTTGGTCGGGTAATAAGTAGCAGTAGTGATAACCACCAGAGCCCATCTCCAGCACTGCACCTCTGTGGTTCTGCTGTCTGGCTTTGCACTGTGCTAACTGATCTCTCCCCAAGGCTATGGAGCACTGCCTGGCCCTCAGCTAACCTTGTCCCTTTTGTAGTGCCACAGTGCTTTGGGAAACCTGGAGAATCATGCTAACAAAATTCACTCTGAAGTCTCCTCTGGGTGCTCCAGAACCAGGCTGGTCACACAGGGAGGCAGAATCCAGAAAAACCCTTCCTCTGCCTCCCCCATGACATCTAAGGGCTTACGGGGTAGAGGTCTGCATCTATCACTGCTGAAGGAAGGGCAGGAGACGAACTGAATGCAGTATTTATCTCGGTACAATTAACACTCTGTTCCTAACAACCACATAGAAAGGAATAAAATACTGAACAACTCATCCTATCTGCCTCAGCTCCCCCAAAACAAACTTCCACAGGCAAAGGAAAAGCTGCTTAGTAGCATAAAGGGCAACTGGAAGAAACTTCTGTGTGTCTTCTGTTAACAAAACCTGCCTCGTTAACAAAAGAAGCAATGGTTGGATCACTAAATACTAAGTGCAAAATATTTCTCATTCTCTGCAGGTACTCCACAAAAAAAAAAAAAAAAAAAAAAAAAAAGCATTTTTCAGTGAAAGAGATAGTGGATTAAGAAAAAGAGATAAGGAATGAAAGAAGTAAAGAAGTAAATAACAAAATTCCCATGTTGAGCTTTTGCAGACAAAGATAAGCATCTGAGGGCTTTCAGTGATAAGTATTTTCTATGGGCTGTTTTAAAAACACTAAATGCAGAGTCTTTTATGGTTATACCAATGTTTGGAAGAAGCACAAGGTATTGTTTTACGAATAACTGGGTTTGAGAGGCTTGTGAACATTACTGCTTGACACACAAAGAAACACTGATACATTTTCCTCAGACTTTATCAGCTCTATTGCAGAAGTGATGAATTTGCAATGGAGCAAAGGGAGATTCTTCATTTCTAGGGAAAAAAAGCATCTTTAATTTATAGCAGTGTTTCTCAAAAAGGTTGTAGATTTTTCTGAGGTTAAAATCCACATCCTTCCATGGGAATTCTTCAGTGCTTCTGTGGTTTGGTGTGTGACTGTTTATACTTACGTTCACTCTTCTTCTTTTTTGAGAGATGTAAACCTAATAATATTCATTTGCATTCACTCTGCTTTCAGGGTACCTTTTTCTTACTTTCACAACCACCTATTGGAATCCTATGCAACAATGGTTTTTACTTTAGTGGGAGGATCACTGAGGCCCTAAATGAAAAATCAGAGCATCAGGTGATTTGGATTCCCCTATCTTTCATTCCTGTTCTAATAATCTTGTATCCTTAGCTTTTTAACTGCTTCTCTGTGCTGTTCTGCACCAGTCAAACTTCCTGCAGAACTAACTTCAAAGTACATGAGGGCTGATCCCTGAACTGAGCTCCTGTTGCACCACTGAGTCATGCACTGTTTTAATTTATACAAGCTGAATTAGCTCTGTTAGAGATTGGGGGAGGGAATAGCAAACAAACAATGCATTTCTTCCTTCCAAGGAGCCTGAATCTATATTCACTTATATTCTACATTAATGGAGCTGGGCAATTCCACACAGTGATTTTCTCGAATGTGCCCATCACCAGCTCTTTCACAGAACAGAAAAGAAAAGGAAGGATCATATGGTGATGCTCATTAGCTCTTCTCAAAGGAAAATGCCTGTGGGTCAAGCACTTGTGGAGTTGTTGCCACCTGCAGCTAAACAAACACAGGTACCTGGGCTTCCAGGTAATGTCAAGCTCTGGCAGGGCAAAGTGCTGTAGCAGACTGAGAAACTGAATTTTAAGGTAGAAAAATTGATTCCTAAAAGCTCTAAGTTTGTCTTACAGGAATGATTAATTTTATTCCTTTTTCTAAGCTTTTTACCATTCCAGTGGTGTTTCTCTTAATAATATCTTTTTAATAAATTTGCTGTTAGGTAGTAAAAGTAGCACACGTTGTCCAGGAAAAAAAAAGAAACAAAAAGGGCAGGTCTTGCAGGACATTTAATTCCTGGACAATCTAAGAAAGCAAGGAAATAATTTTTTTCCCATTAAAGTACATTAGAAAGACTTACAATAGGTACTCAAAATCCAGTAAACTTAAAGTCTGAGAAGTAGAAATGAGTTTTAGAGGGTACAGGTAATACCTCCCTAAACAAAATCTGCTTTTCAACCTACATGTTGAAACTTCATTTGACTGCTCAAGTGGCCCCTGAGCTGCTGGGAGAAGAGCAAACCCAGTTTGTATTGTGCTGGTTACCAGGGCTTCTGGTCACAGACCAGACCTGCACACAGCAGAAATAATGCAAAGGCTCTGAGTGGGGTTGTATCTGCTTTGTTGCTACTTATCAGCTCCCAGGTAAAGCACTACAGACACTCTAACTTGCTCCTTCATACCTCCTTGATTTCCACCCTGCAATGGCTGTTGTTTTTCACTGTACTCTCCTTCATGGGCACACAGTCACTGGACTCACACTCTGCTGAGACAGGTGATTGCTTATTTTTAGTCTGAATGTCTGTTTCCATTAAAAATGAAGGGAATGTGTACTCACATGTGTAAAATTTCTCAGTAAATTTGGGTGGTTATGAAAGTAACAACTTTACAGGATGTGTTGATAGCTGCACATCAAACACTGGGAACAATGGAAGCACAGAGCTAACACAGTCTACAGCCCAGCCTGGAGTGCAGTGAGGAGCCCACAACCCAGCAGAGACAAAAGGCACCTGCAAGGCTGGGCACAGGTTGCATTAAATAAACAGGCTGGGTTAATTTCTGTGTTTTGCCTCAGAATTGCTCCTTGACACAACTCCCCAACTACAGATGCTCTTTAGCTGAGCTGTGTTGAGAGTTTAGCTCCAAAGCTCAATGGTATCAGGTAGATTCAGATTCCTTTAGCTTTGTCTCAATATACAGTAAATCTACTGATATGGAGGAATTTGACCTCAGGTTTGGCTGATTTTGATTTGCTGAGCAGCATGGTCTGACCTAAGAACTGACCCCGCTTTCAGCAGGAGGTTGGATTAGATGAGTTCCTGAGTTCCCTTCCTGCCTGAAATACCTTGTGGTCCTATGCTACTGGAGTTCGAGGGATCAAAATTATTCATGAATTCCAATTCAATTCAGTAAATAATTCTGCCTGGAAAATGGACAAAAGCATTTTCCAGTTTATGTTAATACCAGATTTTCAAAATTATATGTTTGAAAAACTTAAATTGCTTCACTCCTATATTTTCTAAATGACAGTTCTTATTGCAAAACATATTCCTTCTATTTGCATGTTTTTCTCAGTGAAGCTGAGGAATTTCTTCAGGACATTGTTTTATTGCTTTGAATAAGGTCTTTACATTTCACAGTAGCAACCTGAAGCCAGCAGCTTTTCTCTCAGGCAGCTGAGGGAGAATGTAAAGGAAGCCCTTGAGCCATGACAGAGGCAGCAAGATATTATTTTCTGTTTAAAATCTTAGGAAGTGCTTTGAATGAAACACAGATTTCTCTTCCTAAATTCAAAAAGCAATTATTAACTAAATATCAACCCTGGAATGTTTTTTTTCTGCCAGTCTGAGATTAGCAGCAAACAACAGAAAAGTGAGTGACAGTTGTACAAAGCCCTACACAACCTCATTTTCCTCTAAATATAAAACCTGCTTTCTGTTTTGCTATTCCAAAGCATGTAAATTATTTTTTTGAGACTTCAAATGAATTCACCTGGCATTTAAAGTTCAGCCTCAAATGGGAAGATTTCAAGAAAACTAGAAGAATTCAAGTGAAAGAATAGACAAAGACTTTACTGCACATTTCTTGAATACAAAAAATACAGTTCCTAAATCAATAGAGCTCTCCAGCTCCGAGCATGAGCACACTCTTGACTGGCACATAAATTAGAAACAGATAAATATTGGCATTGAAGTATCTGCTTGTGTTTTTAAGGTCCATAGCATACTTGCATCTTTTCCTTGTCATGGGAGGAAAATCGATGTTACACAGATACTTTTTGGTGCCTTTAAGAAGTGACCTAGGAATTGTTAGTGTGACTTACTCCTTCTGAATTATCACTTGAACAGAAGAAGACTGTTGGTTATTTGGAAAAAGATGGGAAAATACCTCAAATAATGTCCTAAATAGGTACTATCAAAGCTAGCTTTGGGTTTCTTGTAGAGCTGGATGCTAATCACACAAGTAGATTTAACTCTTTAGTAAGTTCTCTGAAATCTGTTAAAACTATCTTGGTATGATTTAGAAAAGTCCATTTCTTGAAGTATACATTTCTCCTTTTTTCATCTGGGGAATTTTTTCACCTACATGTAGAAAGGTGCTAGTTTATTCTGAAAAGAAAAATCTATTTTTTATTTGAAGATTTCTTTGGCAGAAGAGAAACTCAGTTGTAGAGTTGCTCTTAGAATCCTGTGGGAAATAAAAGAACAGAATATGCTGAAGGGTGGTTGGGGGGAAGGAAAGGAAATGTCTTCAGATATGTGTCACTATATTATTCTGATCTATAGAGGCCTTTCAGAGTGTAATGCAATGCAATTTATTTTAGGTGGCACAGCACCCCCAGAAGGCACAATTTTGAACTGAGAGATGTCAAAATTGGGAGGGGAAGCATAAAGAGCCTAGCAGGGAACTGCTGCTTGCTTCTGGCACGTGCTTATATAAAAATCCATTGGCTGTGAATAATACTGGCTTTGTAAGCAAGGTAGAGAGAAGCATGCAATAAAAGGTGAAACAGTGCAGTGATTTTTGGTGCTCTTTTCACACATCTCTGTGTGTAGTCATGTTAGAAGACTGCAATTCATGTAAATAGCTGTTGTAATGAATATAAGGATTAATGCTACTAAAAAGAGTCTTTCTGAATTCTAGAGGTGTCTGAATACCAAAGCCTGCTCAGATTAGGAAGGGAATTAGAAAGAGGTTCTTTTCAATAATCAAACCTAGCCCTACAGTGAATAATCAGAAGGAGCAATGCACACTGTCAAAAATTAATAGCCTTAGCTCTCTTTCCTTGGAGGAAACTAAAACCCAGCAGGAAATTCAGGATGATATGCAATTTGTATGCACAAAACCATGTACATAAAGCCTGGATAAACATCTTTAGCTTGGATCACCCTGAAGTCCACAATGCCCCTACTGCCTTCAAAAAGAGAGCTGCACATTTGTTCCACATGGTGTGGCAGCCAATCTATAAGACCTATTTAACTTTACACTTCTGAACACGTTGCTACTTTCTGCCTTCTAGGACAAGCTCAACAATTCATGCAGTAGAAGTTATTTTGGATTTGCAGATAAGCAAGCTATTTAGTGCCTGAAACATCTCTGCATTATAGGTCAATAGGAACTCTTTAGTCAGCTTTTTCTATTTTCTGTGTACAGAGGAAATTTCAAAACATGTCACTCAGCCCAAGAAACAAGCTGATGCTCAGACTAGTTATTTTTAAATTTGGGTCTTCACAAACAGAATATCTAACAGACTTCTTAATTTGTTATGCCACTCATTGGCTTTAAATCTACAGCACCATTTAGCAACAAGACCAGTTCTGCTGTCAGTCTTGCTACCTGCTATGTTGTACCACTACCTGCAACCTGCAGTATTTGATGACAGCCTGTATGTTTAAACTAGAAGCAGCTGCAATTATAGTTTAAGAAAACTCAGGGGGTTTTGATCTCATGGATTAGAATGCTTACACTGCATCTGTTTTCCTCCCTACCACATATGAGCTGAGGAGTTCTTGGTTTTTCTATCTCTCTGATTTGCTTCCACACAAACAGGAAACCTAATACAGGGGAGATGTAGGACCTAGAGCTACGTGGCAAAACAGTAACAGTAGGTGAGTTCTAGCCCTCACTTTCCAGTATGTATTTTACATTATCCATGAGAAATTCTCTATTATGGTTAAACAGGTCTTGGACTGCTCAAATTAATATGCCTGTACTGTAATCATCGTGACACCACCAATAACTACCTGAAATTGGAGCCTAAGGTGTTGAGAGCACCTTAAAATTTTTACTCCATATGCCCTAAACTTGGCCTCATTATTCACTACAAACTGCAAAACAGAGACACAAGCCTACCAGTGTCTCTGTCTACCTATGTCCTTCTGTCCAGAAAACACTGAATACTGCCTTAGTGAACACTATGTGCGAAGCATTAAGGTGGTTTGCAGTTTTCATTCTTTTCCATTTGTCTTTCCTGGTGAAATATCCCGCTTCTACTCAACAATTTCCACAAGTACCATACTCAGCCCCAAAATCTCTGAATGCCTTGCTGTCTGAAATACTTTAATCTCTACAACTGTGAAAATTGATAAAAAGGTTTTCTATTATCTGCCTCCTTTAGCAGCTCCTTTTTTCCCCCCCACTTTCTATTTAACGTAACTTAACACACTTACTCAGAACTCCTTCTTTCCAAGTTATGGCATAAATTAAATAGATGCAGAAATCATGTAGCTTACATTGCATATGCCCTATACCCTTTCTCTAAAATCATTTTGCCTACTCCTATTGTCAATGATTTGGAGCAAGGAGAAACACACTCTAACTTTACTATGCCAGCCAAGTGAGCTCCCACTCCAGGCTCTCTCCGACGCAATAAGTGGTAGCATGTGGTAGCGCATGTAGTACGAGGAAAATGCAGGGAATGTCTGAGAAGCTGGTTGCCAGGAAGAACAAAACAAAAAATAAAGGCAATATATTTTGCAGCTAAGTTTAAAAGAAGTCTGAAAGAGAAAACAGAAATAGAAAACCTAACAGGAAAGGAAATATGGAATGATAAACCAAAGAAAGCAGCAGAAATCAAGAACCTGACAAAAAGATCTGGGAAGTCAGTATGTTAAACCAGAAGTATTTGGTGAATACTTCATATTCTCACAGCATTCTAGATGCAGTCCAGTACTGATCATTTCTATTTGATTCCTCCAATTATTTTATTTCTTTGGCTTTTACATTCTTTCTACCAAGCAGGGCTTGTTGTTTTACCCTGAGCTCATCTTTCTCTTCTATAAGCCACAACCTCAACCATGCACTCAGAAAACCAAGTTGGTGTCTGGTGCAATGAATTATCTTGGTGTTATCAGCACAGCAAAGGACCCCCACCCATACTCATCCAGTCTCCTGTGTACTCCATAGGAGTGACAGCAGCCTGAAGCCTTCGGGTGGAATCAAACAGATCAACCAACACTGCCCTTAAAAGAATTTCAGCTACAGATGCAGTCTGCAAAGTGAAATCTCAAACTTTATGGCTCTCAAAACCAACTGCAAAGAAAACTTAGGATAAAAAAGAAGAAATCTTGATTATTTCTTCCACTGGCAAAATCTAAATATAAGTAGTCTAAAAAAGCTAGGCTTTTTTGGTGGATGTCAAACTCCAACAATACAGGCTGCCTGCAACAATGCTGTTAATATAACCATTCTTATTAGCACATTTTTACCACAGGAAACAAGGCGTTATTGTTTCTAATCTCTAACATATTGAATAATATTTTCAACAAGATAATTCCAAACACATTTCCTCTTGTAGCTATTTTATTACATTTCCTACAGATAATGCTTACAAAATTATCTCACTTATTGTTATTACTGTAGCCTCTGGCTTTAGGAGACAAACTCTAATAAAAAGAAAAATTCTGTTTTACATTTTTTAGTTCTAACAGGGATAAAACCTTTCTGTGTTTAGCCTCTATTATCAAAGCTCACAGTGGAAAGTGACCAAAAATCCATAAATTAATCCAACTTCTAAAAAAAAATCCCCAAACCTCCAAGTGTCAATCACCTCTAGCCTATCAAACAGGACAAAATACCTTCAGCAGTGCTTCTAAAGAAGCTATAATTATTCTATTTTATGTGACTGAAATATTAGAAGGCTCATGCCGTATTTTAGGGGGAAAAAAAGGAAAAAAATAAATTGAATAATCGCTTGTTAATGACAGGCTTTCACACTGAGATAGGAAACCCAATGTTTTTACACTATGGTACATCTGAAACTACGGTGTGATAAGGGAAAATGGGAACTAATGTAAGCTGGTTTGTTTCATAGTACTGACCAAAAAGAAAATTTAATCTTTTTTTCTAGCTGAAAAAGCTTTTCTTTTTCTCTTTGCACAAGAATAGCTGGTCAAGAAAGCAGTTCTAGGAGATAGCAAACAGCTGTAATGCAAATGCTTTCCTGGGAAAATCATATTTTTAGTCTTCTGTATAGTAGTTGGAGAGTTAAAAATGAGTACCTATTACTGTTTTATTAACACTGTCATCTGATAAGCACCCATTTTCCAAGAGACCAAGAATACAGGTAAGGAACCAAGGCTTCATATTTTGACAGACACACTGTTTTAAATTCAATCAGTTTGGACAAGTTCTTAATGGTGATTAATTTGACATAGACCAAGCAGAGTACATTTTTCAAGGAGTTCAGATTTTTATTAACATATGTATCTCCTTAAGAATAGCTATTGAAGAACATCTTACTGATTTTCTTCAATCTATATAGATTCATATCCTGAAAAAAAAACCATCCCCCCCAAACCCTAACAGTCTAAGTTCTGTTATTTTATGTGGTAAATTTTGAGTATTTTTCTACCTTTTTTCCCTCTGTGTCTTTCTAGTTTTCATCAAAATCACTGGGAAACTTGTCTTCATGTCTGTAGAAACCAAAGAAGATGTGTAGCTGTTGAGAGGGTCGAATGGTTTTCACAGCATGTGCTTCTGAGTGAGCTGGAAATGTCTCTCACTGGTAGAAGGCCCAAGAAGGATGCTAGTCTGATCACTGTTTACTTAATCTAGACTGAAAACAGACTTAAAAGAGAGATCTCACTTGTGATTCCTTCTTCGTCTTCCTAATGCTCTATGCAATTTTTATCTAAACATAGACCCTCACTTTTCTCCTCGGGTAATTCTTGATCCTGATGTACAATTTTGTCAACCACAGGGGCATGTACAGCCTCTCCATCACCTTTTTTCAGTAAACAGAATCTCTGAATGACTTATTAATAACTCCTTTTCATGTTGGGAAGCTGTCAAAGTTAAAATCAAAGCAAGTGAATATATCAGCACTAGCTAATTACTACTCACCCAAGCAGTGCTGAGGTTTGAAAGACCTGTTTCATGCACAGAACATTGTTGGGTCTACTCTGCTCCTACTCAGGTAACAAACAAAACTGTTCTTGACTTCACTAGGAATCATTCTTAGTTGATACTTGTCTTACTGGAATGCTTAACTAAGACAGACCTCAGAGATCAGTCAGAAAGATGCTTTGCCCACAGGCTGCCCATCCCTGCTGTCCGCCAGCAGGACCACACTTGGTGCCTTTTCCTGCTGTCCTCCCCAACACTCTTGCAGGACATGGGGCAGGGAAAATGGGGAAATAGGCTCTATGCCATTTCTCTTTTCAGTGAGTATTGTGACTTTTTCACTTCATACAGCTTCACCATCAACAAACTGTTTGCTCATACAGCTGCTTGATCACCAGTACGCAATTCTTTTCATTTACAGAACCAGATTTTCATCTCTTTCAGTGACATCTTCTCTTTGGCCTTTAATCCTCCTCTCAGTTGCATCATCCAGAGTTTTTTCTGTCTTGTCTATAAAACTCTTACTATCATTTTGGTAATAGAGTCATATTCCCTAATGCTTTAGCCCAGAGGCTGAGATTTATTTCTTCTTTGTCCAATCAATAACAAATAGTTGAGAGACTACATGATGAGCAATATTATTTCATTTCCTATCCCCAAGTAACCACAGTCCTGCTGTTCTTCCTCAGGCTGTTGTAAAGTACATAATGAGTTTCCAATGGGCCAAAAGCTTTGACTTCCTTCATTTTCTTCCCTTTTATGAGTGACATAACGAAAGGCTTTGATAGAATTTACAGTTTACTATAGGAAGTATTTTGTTCGTATGAATTTTGGTACAACAATTTGTGTTTATACTACTTGGAAGCTGTTTTACATGAAACTGCCACACTACTTCATTAAGACAAATTCCTTCAGGGAGCAGGATGCCTATCATGATAATGTCACATAAGAACAATTGATCTCTTGTGATTCTGACTGATAATTCTTGTCTCTTCCTGGGAAATGTTAGACAGCCATTTCAAAGACATTTTTCTTTTGTTCAGAGATGCTTTTCTCAGCAGTTGGTTAACTGTGTCTTCTGTTATTTTATCCTTCCATGTTCATCAGCTACTTTTTGGCAATACCTGACATCCCTATAAATCCTGTGTGGCAAAACCTGTTTTACCACACTCCAACCTTACTTTAGTACAGTTTCCAACTCAGACATGTGCTGCAATGTACTCAGCAGATGAGTTTTAACAAGGCACTGAAAGAGTCAAAAAAGAAGAAAAATAGTGCCTCTTAAGCGTTATTTTTAACCACAGATGTGACATTTTAATATTTAATGAAAACCGGACATGGACATCACTTCTTGTTCCATCAAATAGTATGAATATCTGAACATGCTTGAAATGCAGAATTACTGCACCATTAGAGAATCACAGAATAATTTATATTAGAAGGCATGTCTGAAAGTCATGCAGTGCAACTCTGTTCTTAGCTGGGCAGCTTAGATCCTGCGGACTGAAGCAGGAGATGACAGGGGGAACCTTGACCTCACTGGAACAGTAGCAAAGCTCTGGGGTACTTCTGCTCAGCAGAGCCCTGCACCAAAACAAGCTTGTCATAGGACTTCAGTATTGCTGGTGAGGTGTAGCTGGTGACTCTAGAGCAAGAAAATAACCTGGGATTCCTAGTGAGGACTTTTTGCATGTCACCAACCCAAGCTTTTGTTTTGCCGACCAGGGGATGCCAAGCTGCCCACACTCTCAGGCAGCCAACAGGAAAACAGCCACTGCAGCTGCTGCAGAGGCACAACACCTCTGCAAGAGGAACCCTGTCTTTCACTCACTGAAATCTGAAGTTTTCCTTCCACAGTTAAAACATTCCTAAAAAAACAGCTTCCAGGCTACGCAATTTTTCTTATTCCAAGAGATTCAGAGAGCACTCATAAAATAAATACACTGGTCTTGTTTTTGATCTCTTCTGAAAAATGTTACATGTACAAAAGGAAAGCTGATACATCGAGTGAATCACACCTCTTCAAAATGCAAATCAATAATCACAACTGACATCAAAACATTGGAGTTCTGCCAAATCTTTTGTAAAGGTGTGAATTGTTCATCTACTACTAACATCTAATACAGGACTAGATATTTTGGCAATAATATTAACAAAAGCAGAAGATGTATAAAGCGGGGAGACAAATGAGTTCTGCCAAAGCTCTACTTTAGCAACCTTCCCTTTAATATTATGATGATTTTGCTGAAAATATCATTTGATTTGGTTAGCCAATACATTATTGAAGGGGAGCCTTTCCAAGGGTAAAGAGTACAGCACCAAAGTTCTTCCTGCAGAATGAGAATATTTTAGTTGACTCTTCATTACAACCCAAGAGAGCACAACCTCCCTCTCCATTTTCAGTACATATGATTTTCTTTGAAAGGCTGTGAAAATGAAAAAGAACTCTAAGCTGAAAGGAACAGGACCATTAAAGTAAAACAGGTTTATTCCAGTTAAAGGGTTCATGAGGGAACTTCAAGCTTTGACACATGTACTGCACAAGTGCTTGACAGTCTTCAGAGCGCCTGAAAGTAATGGAAGAACACTCTAGGTCATGATAGATAAGATAGCTCTCAAAATTAAAATTCATTCATTCAGCATAATAAAAAAAAAAAACCTTTATAAGAGTCTAAATTCACTATTAACAAAAACAAAACCAGAAGGTATTACAGGTTGTGTTTAACTTGTTTCCAGTAATTCTCCTGGGTTATATGAAACACGCCTTGTCCTGGGGGGCCCTCGTGTGGCCGCACCCTGGTACTGCAGCGGGCACCTGCGCGCTCCGGCAGCCTCACGCCGCGGGGCCACAAACACCGCGCCTTTTCCGCAGCTTTAGACCGGACAGAAAACGACACTTCATATGAAGTGATTGTTGAAAGACACAGGGAAAAGTGAAAGGTGAAAGCATAGCTATGTCCAGGATATAAATCTACAAATGGTATGTCAAAGACTGTGTTTCGAACTAGTAAAGAATAAAACATTAGCTACTGGGACAAAAATGTCACTTATGTAAGCCAAAAAACCAAACAAAAAAACGAAACCAACTACAGCAAAAACCATAACTAAAAGACTATTACTGTAGGGTATTTTTTTCTTTTGCTTGTTTTTTTTTTTTTTCACACTATTCATCTGTTGCTACAGCATAAGATTACAGCACTGTTTTCTATAACAATTTAGTGGGAAAATACAAATCATTTAAGTTCTATATGCTTCTAACAGGAAGTTAAATACCACAGTCTGTCAGGAGAATGACCTTTTATATAGTAGTTCCATAGCAGTTCCCATCAGGGTCAATACAAATAACGTTAAGGCCGTATAAATGGACTGGCATATACAGCCTTTGAAATACAGATTTATTGCTCCTCGACATCACTGGGAATTCTGCTATGGATTGGAAAGAGTAATGTGATGTTTTCATATTAATCTCAGCCAGAAGTGCAGTATGTTCAAGAGAGGCAGTCATCAACCTTCATAAATCTCTGTGTCAGCTTCAGATTAAAGCCTCCTGTTCCTGTGCACAGCAAAAGAAACGCCTGATGGTCGCTCAGTTGATTTACAATGGGTGCTAGGAAAACATGTCCGTGTTCTGTGTAACACACTCAGGTGAGTATTCTAGAAATGTCTATTTATTGCACAGATAATTTTCTAGTTTAGATGGACTAGAAATGTAGACTCTCTAAGCTCACAAGTTCCATCTTTGACATTGCTGCTGAATCTGCAGACTCAACTTAGGTAAATTAGTTGAATTTATTACCAATCAAAGCAGGAAAATGAGAAGTAACAAAAATCCTAAAATCACTTTTCCCCCACCCCTCTTTCCTTCATGGGCTTTAACGTTATTCCCAATTCTCTATCTCCTGGCCCCAAAGATGCCGAGGAACAGGGAAAGGGGGTTACAGTCAGTTCCTCACTTGAGGTTCCTGCTGCTGCTCTCCCCACCCGCAGCAGGAGAAGTTCTTCCCCTGCTCCAGCATGGGTTCCCTCCTATGGGAGACAGCACTCCATCAACTCCAGCGTGAGTCCCTCCCACGGGGTACATCCTCCAGGCACAGGCTGCTCCAGACTGGGTCCCCTGTGGGGTCACAAGTCCTGCTGGCAAACGTGCTCCAGCATGGGCTTCTCTCTCCATGGGGCCAGATCCCTGCCACAAGCCTGCTCCAGCACAGTCATCCCATGGGGCCAGAACCTCCTTTGCGCATCTCCCTGCTCCAGTGTTCACTCCTCCCTGGGCTGCAGCTGCATCTCTGCTCCCCACAGACCCCCTTGGGCTGCCTCTCCATGGGCAGCACCAGGGGCTGCAGGGGAATCTCTGCTCGGGCACCTGGAGCACCTCCTGCCCCTCCTGCACTGACCTGGGTGTCTGCAGGGCTGTTCCTCTCACGTATTCTCACTTCTCTCTTCTCTGGCCACAGTACTTCCACACAGTATTTTTTTTTCTCTCCTTAAATATGTTATCACAGAAGCATTATTAACATTCCTTACATGTTAAAGATGGGCTTGGCCTTGGCACCAGTGGCAGCTCCATCCTGGAGCCAGCTGTTATTGGCCCTGTCAGACATGGGGGAAGCTTCTGGCAGCTTCTCACCTGCCATCCCTGTGATCCCCTCCCACACACTCCACCAAAACCTGGCCACGGCAGCCCAGTACACTGAGGAATGTTGCCCTTTGACACATACACAGGGGCTGGTTGAAAAGTCAGTGAAGACCCTTGTGGAATCCATCGAAGTGTAGCTGACCACAGTGCAGCCATCTCCATCTGCGTTGCTATCCAAGGTTCTGCTTACAGCCACTGCAATGTATGGCTGCACTTGCTTCCTTCTCAAGATAGCCAAGAGAATCAGAGCCATTTTGATGCCAGTAACTTTTGGACACAATTCTTAATTCTGCGGACGAAAGCCACCCCAGGTAGATTAACTCTTAATGGACCAATCTTTCCTTTTCTAATCACAGCATCAATGCCTATATTCATGATGATCAAAGAATATTAAGTTTCTGGTCCCCAGAGATAAAAGCTCTTATTCAAGGGCTGAATGCTCATACTAGAACTCCGTGACCTGACCTGAGGGCTGCTGTGTGACCCAGCATGCACACTGCACACAGGGCCTCTGCAAGGGGTGCCTATGGGTGTGTCCGACCATGTGAAAAAAACAGAGTATTTCTCTCGTGTTGCATTCTAACCAGTTGTATCCCAGGTTTTATGGAGGGTTTTTTCAGTTTAAATTCATCCATTTTCAAGACATAATTCAGGGAATCTTTTCACTTTCATCTCATGTTATTTGGTTAGTGATTAAAAAAAAATTAGCTGAATAAACTAACATGAAGTTTTCCATATGAATGTGAGTGTAGTCTATTAAAAAGGACTGTTTACAATACCAATATGCTTCTGTAGAGGAAATAACATGCAGGTTTAATATGATAAATGCATTTGTGGGGTTACAAAGAGAAGTGCATGGAAACTCATGAGTGGAAGGTGAAACCAAATAATTAAGCAGCAAAATGCTACATGGTACATTTTCAAATTCACTGACATGAGAAAAGAAAAGAGGAAATCTGCTACTGAGAGTTGTGGACCAACAACAGGATATACAGTCATTGTTCTGGAAGAATGTAGAAATTACTATTAATTTTAAATGAGACCTGTTATTCCAACAAATAACGTAACATGGAGCAAATAAGAAAGAGGTTACCCACCCAGACTATTATTTCACAGGTGAGTTGGATGACAATGTTGTTTTTTGAATAAGCAAACTGAGCTAGAGCTTGATAGTTTAATAGGCAGTATTTTAAAAACACATTCTTTTTAGAATATTATGTCTGTGTAAGCTACAAATTTCAATAACCTCCTGAAGTTCAGATTCCAGTGTTTACTTCTTTGACTTGCCTCTGTGAAACTGGGAGGTTTACGTACTCCGGGCACAAAGTAGTCTTAAATCCCTCAGCCTTCCTTCCATATTCAGGTCAGGAAGACACAGTATACTGTAGAAACTGAAAACCACTAGTGGAAACATATATCTACACTAAAGTAGAATCTGTGGCAAAAATGAACCTTGGATGGCTATCTACTCCCTGGCTACATATTTGGAGGCAGAGGTGAACTAATGACTTATAAAAGAAACAGAGAAACAGTCAAGTTTCTTTGAAGGTCAGCTTAAGTAATTAAGAGAAAATCAATAGACCAGTTGGCTCTTCTCACTAATATATTTTTACAAGGTTAAAGATTACCCACCATCCTAATACATGTAATGAAGGATTTTTGGGTTTAATCATTTTGCAGTATTCAGGTTTGTCTTTTTGCAATTGTCATACTTTTCTTGCCTCTCCATGTGAATACTGCCTTAATAGAGTATTTTATTAGCACTCCCAGATAAAGTTCACATTAACTATTCAAAGAACTGAACAAACAGGCATAGCATAATCTGATTTCTTGTCCACACACAGTAACTCTCCAAATCATCCCTGGTTTAGTTCAGCTTGTCTTTAGGAGTTCTGGGGATGTCCACTGCTCTACACCCTGATTGGGATATCTGTCATTTCTGTGTATCACTTCAGTCAAGGACAAGCTAATAAAACTGCAATACTTTGGTTATATTTAACCTTCAGCTATTATTGATTATTCATAAAGCAATGCTAAGAAGTTTTTCATCTTTGTATCTCTATTAACTGTAACTGCTTCTTCCAAGTGCTGGTTATTATAACATCACCATTTCAGTGAGGTTATTGAAAAGCCTTTATTGAGAATATCATGTGAACTAACAAGAAAAGAGCATCTGACCATCTTTAATAGTCTTCTGCCCCTGAAACTTTTGGCTACAGCTTTAAACTGACAGGACAATAGCCTGAATTGTTCAGTCTAATTGAAACAACTCAAAATCCTGTGTATCCCACATGAATGCAAAGTCCCTTTGTCTCAGTATCACAGTGTCAGAAATAAGAGACATATATTGTTACTACTAGCTTTAAATGGAAATATGGAGGTCTAAGTATCACCTGTATGACATGCTGGAAATCATAATGGAGGGGACAAGGAGTCAGCCCAGGAGAGGCTCCCATGTGAAGTGATGCACAAGGAAAATCAGCAGATAGAAATTTGAAAGGTTGAGTTAAAATCTCTATGAATCTTGTCAAGACTGAAGCCCAAAATAAGGAGAACTGTATAAAATTCCATTAAGAGACTTTGATATTTAATTGGATTATCATCTTTTTAAAAGAATGTTTCATGAGTAACTCTTACCTGTAGTTCCTGACCATCCCTTTAGGTAAATCTCACCAGGTGAGGACAATACTCAGTAGTTCCTGTCACTCATATCCCAGTGTCTATAGGAAGGGTCTTTCACAGATCAGGATGTTGAGGAAGGCTCTGACGGTTGCTGCTGTTCTGAAGGGTTGGCACTGATGGCTACATTTTAAATTCTTAACTCCTTCAATGTATGAAATCAAAACTGGCATTTCCTAGTGGAAGTCCATGAACAACTGGAACATCTAAGACATGAATCCTCAGAAAAAAGTATTAGCTAAACTGGTACCAATGATCAAGGATTAAGGACTGTGATATGATCAAGGAGTGTCATTTACCTGCACTTTCTGTCTTTCAGCTTTCCTAAGGAGATGGGAAGGGACCTTTTTCTTATATCCTCTATAACTACTTAAGAACCCATTTGAGTAAATCAATTAGCGAATAAAAGTCAAAGTTGTTTTATTTTGCCTTTTAATTATTTGGAGGATGAAAAGAGGTATTTCAAATCAGTGTGCCACAAATCCAGTCAGCAGCTCAGCCTGCAAGCACCAAGCTGTGTAAATCTGAGTAAGAAATAGAAGCACTGGGTTTCTATTCTATCCTCAGGACCAGACCCAGCTTGGAACAGGTCAGTAGAGATTACTGGAAAATATGAAAGAATTCAAGGAGATGAAGGCGTGGGAAATTTTGGTTGAATTATAAAAGTCACTGCACACATCAAGGTTGAAACTAGATGATCTTTCAGGTCCCTTCCAACCCTAAACCTTCTGTGATTTTATGATTATATACAACTGAAGTCTAGTATTTCAATTAAATAACATTTTACCTTTACTTCTTTAGTAAAAGACTTTAATGGAATTACTGAGATGTACTTTCATAGCGTCACTGCATTTGAAAAAAAGACACATTGGAAAAGATTTAGTTTACTGTAAGTCTATCTAAGAACTAGTTACTTAATTTGTGAACACACTGCAGAAGACATGGACAGTTCAATCTGAAAATAGTTCAAAGTAAAAATCAAAGTAAAATAGGAAAAACAATAAGTAATTTGAAAATCAAGAGGAAAGGTTAGGAGTAAATGAGCAGAAAAACTAGACAGTGTGCTCTGGAGATAAATGCATGCTCTCATTAGGTAGACAAGGATTAGAACACCCATTAGTCAGGTCAAAACAAAAAATTTTATATTTAAGCAACAGCAATGAAAATTTAAGTTAAGCATTAGGGAAGATCATACAGTACAGCAGCTTTTATCTTGGGGAGAGTAGTGAAATCATCACTGGAAGACAGAGATAAATTAGACACCTTTATATTCTGTCTGCTCAGAGATAGTCTGTCTTCATGACAGCAACCTATTTGATTAAAAAGAGAATAATTATGACAAACAATGAATGCAAAAAAAAAAAAAGACAAAACTTCAGCTAACTTTCAGAGCTGGGCATCATCACTCCTGGCAGACTGTTGAAACACTGAGTTGAACCATTTATATAGTTTCTAGCTTTAAAAAAAAAGTATTCCAACATGAACCAAGTCACAAGAGTGATCCATTGTATCTAAATTTCTTCATGGAGAGTCTGTAAGATCTAATCTCTGTCTGGTGGGGTTTTATCCATACAAAAAACTTGTGTCATTGCTCCTCTGCTCCTCATCTTTAATTTTTTCTTTCTTCAGTTCCTCTTGGACCCTCTGCCATCCCCAAGCAGGTCAATCCTGTGCCTGTCCATCTAATGAGTGCAGTGGGTGCAGAATTTCACCACATGACTCATGTAAGGAGAGCATCACACACCTATTCAGAGAAATCACAGCCACAGTAATATATTGTGATTTTTGAGTGTAAAGGTGTAACGGTTGGGATTTTTTTCCTTCTCTGATTCTTTGTGATTATGTTACAAAACATGAAGATGTCAATGTTTGTGCAGGTCTAATGTAAGGCTGAACAAGCAGCTTTTGTGCCAGTGCACTTTAAGCTGCAGATGTTCCATCATATCGGAGCTCTTTATCAACCACCAGGTTCTACAGTGAACTGTACATTCGATGTCATGCTGAAACGGCTGTGAGGGTTTAAATGCAGCTGAAGGCTGCAGTTGATGATCCTGGTGGTCTTTTTCAACATTATTGAATCTACAGTCCTAAAATAACATTATGTGTTACACAGGGAACTTGTGTGTTGAACAAAGGAACTGCTGCAGGGCGAGGCGGAGGAATGATCCCTTCAGCTAAGCTCTTCTGGTGCCAGACCCTTTGGGAGGTGTTCAGGTCTTCAGCAAAACCACCACAGCAGGAGCAGGACCGTTCCTAATGCAGAGTCACAATTCAAGGAATCACAGAATGTCCTGAGTTGGAAGGGACTCACAAAGATCACCAAAGTCCAACTTCTGGCCCTGTACAGGACAGCCCCAAGAACCCCACCCCATTGTACAAACACTTCTTGAGCTCTGGTAGCCTTGGCGCTGTGACCACTGCCCTGGAGAGCCTGTCCAGTGCTCGATCACCCTCTGGGTGAAGAACCTTTTCCTGATATCCAACCTCAACCTTCCTTGATTCAACCTCAGGCCATTCCCTCAGATCCTGTCACTAGTCACCACCGAGAGCAGTGCCTGTCCCTCCTGAGGAAGCTGCAGACTGCCATCGGGTCTCCCCACAGTCTCCTTCAGGCTGAACACACCAAGTGCCCTCAGCCGCTCCTCACACGGCTTCCCCTCAAGGTCCTTCACCATCCTCATGGCCTCCTTTGGACAGTAACAACTCTAGCTCTTTCTCATACTGGGGTGCCCAAAACTGCACAAAGGACCCAAGGTGTGTGTTCAATTCACATTTTTTGTTAACTCGTGGCCATGGCCAGGCAGGCAGAGCCCACTGCACGGCTGAGCCTTCCGTCCGCCAGGGCAGCCCCTCAGGGACCTACCCCAGGCCCCAAGAGCCCAGCCGCCATGTCCCACTGCATCCCAGCAGCCCCCGCGCTGCTCGGCCCATCATTCCCTTCGCCTCGCCCCGGGCTCTGCACGACCATCGCTCCCCGGGGCCGGTACTCGGCGCTGTTTGGGGCCTCAGCACCACCCGTGCCACCCGTGCCGCCCCTGCCTGAGCGCGGCCCCGGGCCAGGCCGGGCCGGGCACAGGGACACGGGGACGCGGACACAGACAGACACACACCCGCCGCCACACGGGCTTGGCCGAGGGCGCCGCGCATCCCGACCAGCGCCGGCCAGGCCGCGCCATCTGATTGGCCAGCAGTGCCGGTCACTCAGGCGCGCGGCGCGGCATCGCGCGACCCGATTGGCCATCAGGGCGGTCACTCCGGCGCGCGCCGGGCGGGGCGGGGGGGAGAGGCGGGACCTGGGCCCCGCAACTGCCGGGTCCGCGCGCGCCCCGCGCCACTGCGGCTGCGCGCGCGCGGGGCCGTTAGAGGCGGCGGCGGCGGCGGCGGGTGGGCGAGCGAGCGGCGCGCGCCGGCCCCGGTCCCGCTCCCGCCCCGCCCCTCCCGCGGTCACGTGACGCGGGCCTCGAGCGCTCGCGTGCGAACCGGGCGCCCCGCGCGCGCCCCCCCGCGCGCCGCCCGCCGCCGTTTCGGTTTCATTTCCGGCGGCCCCGGGCCCGGAGCGGCGGCGCCGAGTGGAGCCCCCGGCGTTGCCGCCCCCCTCCCCTCCCGTCCAGGGCGGCCACACCCCCGGGCTCGGCGTGAACCGAGCGCCCCCGCCCCGCACACACACACCGCTCCTCCCCCGCCTGCGCCGGCACAGAGAAAGGGAAGGGAGGCGGCGCCGGGCCTGGGTCTCCCGCACCGCGCTCAACATGGAGGAGCTGGTGGTGGAGGTGCGGGGCTCCAACGGGGCCTTCTACAAGGTACCGGGTGCTCGCGGCCGGGCCGGGCCCCAGAGGAGGGAGCGGGGACGGCAACGGGAGGAGGAGGAGGCGGCGGCGGCTCCTCCTCCTCCTCCCCGCGCTGAGGGAGAGCGGAGGCCCCGGGGCAGGAAGGAGGAGAGAGAACCGGGCGGGGGTGGAGGCCGCGGAGGGTCCCTCGCGGTGGCCGTGCAGAGCGAGCCGGGGGCCGCCGGGGCTGAGGGGACTCGAGGCCCGATAAGGAGGGAGAGCGGGGAGGCCTCGGGCCTTCCTCCTTTGTGGGAAGGGGCGCCCGGGGCTGCCTTGTCCCGGCGCTGAGCGAGGATCAGCGCTGGGATGGGGCATTAATTGCTAAATCCTCAGCTTTTGTCGCTACTTAAGGAAAGTCTTTCTCGCCGTCCGGGTTTCCAGGAGAGCCGCACTGCATGAGCACGGCCTGCAAGGCGGGGAGGAGGGGAGCCCTCGTTAATACACATTCCTGATAAAATGCTGTGGTGGATTCTTGGTCCTAATGCCATGCCAGGGGAAGCTGCCTAGTGTTATTAAAGAGAGCATTGCTTGGCCAGATATATCTGTGCTGAGTCGCTAAATTCACGTAGTTATCAAATGTACTTCTTACTGAAATTACTTAGTGGCATTCCATGTTTGTTTCCAAGCCCTTGTGCTTAATAAAGCCATCACTGAGATTTGAACATATATTCTGAGCGCTGAATATGTTTTATTAATACCGTGTAGTATTGTGTGGCTTTGCATGAGTTGGGTTGTATTAATCAGCTTATAAATATGGAATCATTTGTAGTTTTACAGAAAATAAAATTCAGATATGGTGGGTTTGGGCCTACTATCATTGATCTGTTACCAGCACACCAGGAACAGCCATGGATCAGTTTCTGCAAGTCTCCCAAGGTTTAAATGTTCCTAGGACTTTAAAAACTGGGCCTAGTTATTGTGCGACATCCAATATTTATGTTAGCAATGAAGGACCGGGTAGAGTTTCACACTCACATGTTCCTGGGGTAAGCCAGGTAGATATCCAAATGATACAGTTCCAACACTTCCGAGTTTTTCTAAGAAAAAAAGACCTCTTAAAAGGTTATTTTTAAAATACATATGCTACTATCTTATTCTGGAAATAATAGATATTTTTTTTAAGTATGTATGGTACAAATTAGTGGCAAGTAAGCATCCCGAGAGCTCACAGTGTTGTAGTCAAAGTTCTAGATCTGTATATTCCTTCCTGGAATTAAATAATCTAGCACTTTTAAAAATCGGGTTTACATTTTTAAAGGTACAGTATTTGGTCAGAAAGAAGCAGAAGGAGTAAAAATATATTGCACAGAGGAATTTTTAATGAGGTTGTTATCAAATTAGAGTAGTTACACACTGATGTGAAAGATGATGTTAATAATGACATGGTGCATTCTTTAGTCATAAATATTACCGAAGAAACCTGGGAGAATTGAAAGCTTCTGGAACTTATATTGTTTATGTTCAAGTTGATACCATGGGGCCCTTTCATCCTGCGTGTAGGTGAAAGCTTCATTTGAGCATATGTTCATGGAAGCTTATTCATGATTTAGTGTAACCAAGTTTTAACTCAGACATTGCCCCAAGCTGTATGTTATGTTTGTCCTTTAACTTTTAGAAATTTTGACAGGAATTTTTTTTGTTTCCTCTTAATCACTAAGCAAGAAGACTTGGTTAAATTGTCTAAAGGGAAAAATGGGCATATGGATTTATCTGCCTTCACCTGAACTACCTCTTTAGATGGAGCATCACACTTAAGATAAATGCAACATTTTTTTTTTAAAAAGAATAAAAAAGTGGGAGTTGTTTTACACCCTCACGCGATAATGTTAGGTGTAAACCATCAATGTTCCTCTTTTTTCTAGTTTTCTAGTTTGAATTACTTGAGTTCTAGTTACAGATTTTTCTTTCATCATAATATCTGAGTATCACTCTGTTATAAATTAATTAATCGAAATTTTTTCTTGCGAGTTTTATGCCGATCTTATAGGAGGGCAGTTTGGTTGTAAAAAATGAATGTTGACCCAGCATAACAAGATGTGTGCAGTGATGTCAAGTGTGAATTTAATTGCAGGATGCTTTTACTTTTTTCATTTAAAAAGTTTCTTTAAGCAGCCTCCTGAGAAGTGATTTACAACAGAAGTAATGTTTCAAACACATCAAAACCAAAACAGTTATTTTATTCAGTCTCATGGTTTACTAATACCTGGTGAAGATTTCTTTGGCTTTGAGTAATTCTGAAGATCTTAATGAGAATATGTAAATTTTTTGGGAAAATACTCCTCTCTTGATACTAAGACATGGAAGGGGAGGAGTATGAGGCTGTTATAGTCAGGATGGGACTACGTGGCTCAAGTAGGCACCTAATTGTGGCTTCAGGTTCTTATATCCTACTTGCAGGTCTCTTCGAGGACCTGAGCATTTTTGACTGTACCCAGCAGCATCTGGATCTTGATGGTACAAAACTGCCCATCTAAGCCCTGCTAAAAGTAATAAACCAGTGTTTTCTGAGATATATCCAGAGGATTCGTGTTCTGCACAAAACATAGGAGATGGTTTGAGGATGCCTTCATACCCAGCTGTAAGATTTTAATTAAAATTTCATCCTGGTCAGGTGCACTGGAATACTGGAGAGTGTTGATGTGACTGCTGTAGTGGAGGCTAGTTCTTTCTGAATGGAATTTAAATGCTGCTTAGTGAATACTTTGTACTTAAATGATTTTTTTTCCTCCTTGCCTAAAATGAATTATTCAGTGGAAAGCACAGTGCAGTCAATGGGCATGATTCAGGGATAATTGACAATCTGGTACCTAGAGATGCTTAGTCATGACTTGCTATGTGGTTGGGCCCAGAATCCTTGGAAAGAAAATGTTAGATTTCCTTACTTATGTTATGAAGACTGGTCCAACAAACCACCAGGACTATGAATCCAAGGGGTGGGAACTGCCTTTTTGCAGCTCACAGCCAAGTAACTAAATCTAGAAGGTGTGCAGGATTGGGGCATATCTGCTCATATCTTTTCTTGTATAGGAGTAGTAAATTGGGTTTTGAAGTTCTTGTCTCATTCACAGAGGACTAGTAGACAGCCTTTGTCAAATCTTTTTGGGATTAGCTTTAGGTATTTCCCTCTAAAAGGGGACATGCTGGATGCCTTTCCAACATGGGATTGATTTTTTGTTTTCTCCAGTTTGGGAGTGAGTCTCTCTTGTGTCCTCTGCTAAAGATGGAAACCATCCTGTTTATGAGGCAGATAGTTTTGGAATAGTGTATATTGTTAACATCTGTATGTTGTCTGTAACCCAATCTTTGCCACTTCTTGCTCTATAACCTTGCGAAAATCTTCCACTTTTTATCCCAATAGTTTCAGCGCCTTGCTGTTGTTTGCTTGGTTTTATAGATAACTTCGTTGAAGCTACAACTGATAAAATAATTCATCTTTCTTACTACTTTATTACTCCAGGTTTCACTGTTAGCAACTGTTCCTGTGGCCCTCTGTATCCATTTTTTTTCTTTCACTGTTCCATACAGACACCCTCAGCCAGTATCTCCAGTCTCTTTGTACATTCATAAGCCTGTCTGCCCAGCCCTTCTGAGGGTGACTGCCTGTACCCTTTTTCCTCGTCTGGTGACCATTTCTGTGACTATTTTTCTTTCCCTATTCTGTTCCTTTGTATGTCCAGCCTTTCTCAGACTTGATTATCCACCGAGTTCCCTTTTGACATTCTCCTTCCAACAGGTATGAAATGTTACAGAACTGTTACACTAACAGTAGATGCACGTTTGTTATCAACATAGTTTTTTTTTATGTTAAAAAGCGTATTTTCCCTACTTTACCTTCTTACAGTTAATTATCCTCCTTTATTAAAATGGTTGACAATGCTCGAATCTGATGATGTGAGCAGACTTTTAAAAAAGCAACAAAATTTCATGGCAGCTGAAGCCTTTATTTTTTCCTTTGAAGTGTCTGTCATTCCATTTAGCATAAAAATAAAATATATGCTGGTGTTTCCAATAATTCTTTTTTAACAAATAATTTGTAAAATTTAGACCATATATTCAGCATGTAACCATTCTTAAAACGTGAATGCTTATGTGTTTGGGAAATGCCATGCTGTAAACTTTTTTACTTAATTATATCTCAAGCATGGAGAGAACTGAAATGGTTTATGTGACTCAGAGTCAAATTTGGTGTAGAAAACTCATCACATGTGATTTTTTTTTTTTCCACATTAGAGAAGAACCAACCTTTGCCATTCTAAAATGTGCTTCTGTTCACAGATAATTTTTTGTGTACTCTTTCTTGGTATTTCTTCTGTTAGCAATAGTGGTATCTCAGCTGCTGCAGTCTTTCAATGTCCTCCTACCTCATTTTGCTTCCATCCAGTTTCACTTTGTTTTTAAGACATTTCATCTTGGTGTTCAAATTCATCAGAGCCACTGTTCCGTCCCTTCATGGGGGGGTGCATTTTAAACTCACACATGTGCACCTTTGTGTTTGAATTTCCATGCCTACTTATGCTCTTTATCTAAAAAAGGCTGATGAATGATTATTGTATTTCTTGTGATACTTTGTGTGAGATCAGAGCCTCTTCTCTGCCTTATTGACATCTGGGGCTGGCTTGTCCTGTGTCTGTGAATTTGGATTATGGTGTTAAAGGCTTCATTTCTTTTTAGAGTCATCTGTAATTTCACAGGTATTACAAAAACAAGACAACCAAGCAGTTCTGATAAGCATTAATTTTGGTTTTCCAAAGGCATTCCTGCTTAAATACTAGATTTTTAAGTAAAACTTAGAAATGTTTCAGACCTTTTCTGTTTCTTCTTGGAATTGTACAAATTGAAATATATAGTGCTAGAGAGTCCAAATACATTTTTGTACCACAGATCTGTTTTAAGTATTTATATTGGAGGAAAATTGACATAATGGTGTGGTACAGACAATGGTAAACTGATGTGATAAGTATGTGACATTTTTCTGTGTCACAAGTAACTGAAAAACAAGGAAAACCCCTTTCTCTGGATAGATAGGATTAGGCAACCAAATATTAAGGACTGTATTAATAGTCATTATTTTATTTTGAATGGTTGTTTTTAAGGATAAATATTACAGAGAGGTCTGCAGAAGTGTTTCATATATTGCGTACTTGAAATTAGATATTTGGCAAGGCGTTGTTCACTTTGTAATTAATTAAAAGTTTATTCCAATGAACTTTTGTAATTTTGCAAGACTCTAAATTAAAAGACAAACCACAGTGTTATGACATCAGTGTTTTTGGCCAGGCTGAAGTGAAAAACAGGTATTCATCTGTTTCTGTGGTTGACTCTTCTGAACTTCATGTAAGCTAAAGAAATTCAGATTTGTAATTTTCCCTGGCAGTGTCTGTATTGATGCTACCTGTGTTAGGTCAACAGTTTAACCTATGTTCCTGGTTCAGGTTCCCTCAGGTTTCTGGGTTGTGACCAAAGCAATGTGGAAGAACTGTTTAAGGAGAGCTTAAACAGGACAGCGTAGTTCATTCCTCTTTCAGCCGTGTGTCTCAAGTTTTACTTTTTCCAGATAACATAATTGCTAAACTGTTTGAAGGTCCACGCTAGTCTTCAGCTTAACTTAAATTTATTTGTTGCACATCCTGGTTTACTTATTAATGGTAGGTTTTAGCATTATTACCTTTAATTAGGTATGTTGCTGTAGTCCCTAGGATTCTGCTCAAGATGAGTTGGATGTTAGGAGCTCTCTTGCATCTCTCTCTGGATATGAGATGTAGTCTTGCTCTTTGCTGCTATGCTTGTGAATTTTTCTGCTGTTTCCTGTCATTTTTTCAGAGTTCTGTTTAGGACACCTTTTGGTGTTTTCATCACCACAGAGGTGATGACTTCTCCCAAAGTATCTTTCATACAAGGAAAGGTGATTTTTTTTTTTTGACATTTTATAAATATGAGAAAATTAAGTATCAACAAATTCTTTCTCAGGGCGTGGCTTGTGTTACTCTTACCTGTTTTCCTGAAGGCTATTAAGTGTTGCTGGTATCATTTCTGTTGAATTTGCTTTGTAAAATAATCTCTGCTTTTACATACTCAAGTATTACTGTTAATCCTTGTCCACTTTGTGGCACAAAGGAGCCATACCTAATCTCTGGTAGTGGTCACAGTGTTTTTCAGGTATTAAAGGCATCCGTTTCAGCTGCATCTGTAAGAATAGGTGCTTCTAAGTTGCACATGACAACCATTGGAAGAAATGTGGGTGAAGCCTTTGAAGGTGATATGTGTAATGTTGTGAAATGTGTCAGGACTGCCATTGTATTGTTCAAATGCATATCCAGTTCTGGAATCTTCTTACAGAATACACCGTAATATGAAACATAAGCTAAATGTTCAGTATCCATAATGATCAACTGAGAGCTCTGTTGCCTCTTTATGTAAATACCATTTCTGTATTGATATCAACATGATCTTGAGACATGGTCTTAAGTCTTCTTTACACCTTGTCATTGAAAAACATCAGCTGTGCTTGTAATCCTCTTTGAAGGAGTATGGAATTTTGAAATACGTAATTATGCAAATACTTTTGGTGACTTTTTTAAGTCTCCTTGGCTTGCTAGCAATAATAGTCTTGTTTTTAAGATTACTGAAAGGTGAACAAGGTGTAAAATAATTTTTTGCTGTTGTCACTGTGGCATTCTTTTGACTTCTATTCACAGTGGCATTGGTTATGTTTCAGTTATCAACTTGGAGGGTGTTTTCTTCCTTGTACTGAATGACTCTGAGTGATGACGTTCATGTGCATGTACCACTTAATTTTAGTATAGCCAGTTCTTGGAACTCTGTATCAATCATCAGGTGTTGCTCTTCTTTGATACTGAGATACTGCTGCAACTCAGGAAATGCTTTGGAACACTTTATAAAGCAAAAATAGCAAAGTAATTTTTTAAAAACCATTTAGGTTCCATATAAGAGAAACTCTTACCTTCTTGTAAGAGATAAGATCTCGTCTTGGAAACTTGCAAGGGCAGAATAATAAAATGGAGAATAATAAAATGTTCCATACTTCATTAACTAATTCTACAGAAGTGGTAGTTGCTGCTAAATTATTTTCAATTTCCTGAGAATTTTTTGATCTACTAAGGTGCATCTCTATTAGGAGAACAAACTAATCTGTTCTTTCTTGCTCATGGGCTTTTATCTACCTACCTTACAATGATACTATGTGTGGACTAATGTTAGTGGAATACTCAGCACTTCAGCAACTTGTTTCAGAAGTTCATAGAGGTACTTTAAAAAATAAAGAAAAAAGACCCCACAGTCTTTTCATCCCTGGTTAACCTGTGATCTCCATCGTTTGAGGCTAATAAAAATATTTTCACTGATAAATCCCAAAGTTCTTTGAGTATTGGTCTTGCTGTTTTGTAGATGGGGAGGGGGGGGGTGGACCTTTGGGGCTTTAAGCTAAATATTGATCAAACAAACATCAGTCAATTGAGTGCGTAAGGCAGGAGAAGCCCTCAGTGCTGAATTCTGGTTCTGTCCTCTGCTTCATGGTGGCATGGGAGAGCACAGCTGCTGTCCATTCCCCAGGAAAAAAGGGAAGGAATTCTGCAGGGCATTTATCTAAAGTTTGTGCTCTACAGAATTAAAGTGTGATGAAGTAAATATGGGGAAGATTCTGTTGAACTTGATATAGATGACTTTTGCTAGTGTAGTGTTCAAATGTACTTTGAGGTAAAAGAGAGAAGAGACAGGACTTGGAGGTTTAGTGGGCTTTGGTTTCATTTATTTTTTAGGGAATACTGATGTTTAATTTCTTTGCCTGTCTGTACATTAAATGTGATTATAAAATCAAACATTTTTAACTCCTGAATGATCTTGTCATTTTCTACTAATCTCTGGTGTTACTTCTATAGAGTAGGAATAATGCCTTCATAGCTTGGGCATTCTGTTTGTGTATCAGTGCACTGGCGGTCAGGAACCCAAGGAGGTTATCAGCTTTCAGTATGTGTTTTATGTAAGTCTACTGCAAAATTTAAAAGGCTGACTTTAAAACATACTTACATTGTGAGATTCATCAATATTTGTGAAAAAGAGGTGTTTTACAGGTTTAAAATTATTTGTGAAAATGTCCATAAGCATACCATAATTATACTTGGTTTCCTCCACAGGCATTTGTAAAGGATGTGCATGAAGATTCAATAACAGTTTCATTTGAAAACAAGTAAGTGTATTGCTGGTGTTGTACCTGTAAATGACAGAGTATCAACCTTGCATTTGATTAACCTAAATATGGCTTAGTGCAGAGAAGCGTTTTTTAGATACACTAAACTTGCTGCTGGCATGTTTTAAAGTTGTATTTAGTATCTACTATTTTGTGCATTTCTATATAAATGCTTTTAATGGTTTAAATACTTATAAGTGCAAAACTATAGTAACATGGGTTTTGAATCATGTCGTTACTGAATTTACATGATGACAACTCTTGTTTCAGTAAGTCTCATGACTTTCTCATGTGAATGTCTTCCCTTAGTTTTAGAAGATTACATTATTATAAAATTTGTTCTGTAGATAAGTGATGAATACCGTTTTCTAATCTAGAAACCAAATTTATCCAGTGTTCATTAAAGAAACTGAAAATTAAAACTGTATTTAGACTGGATCCTGATCAAGTTTTCATAACCTGTAGTAGAACCAAAGAAAAAGAAGATACAGGCTTGTTTTGAAGGAAGTGTTATGAAAAGTTTTTTAATCTGTGTTTCTAATATTGAGGTTAAAACCTGTAACTGTATATAGAGGGAGAACTTCTGCTGAAAGATTCAAAAGACTGCAGGTGACATCAGGGTTTCATCTAAGATGTTATTTAGATGTGTTTTTTCTTATGTATACGTTGGATCACATTACCTTTAATACATATATGCACTAAAGCTCTACAAATTTTAAAATGTAAAATTAATGGATTAAGAATGATTGATTTCTGTTTACAAAGATGATGAAAATGTTTAGACCATTCACTGTGTTTTTGTTTGTAGCTGGCAACCAGAGAGACAAATCCCATTCCATGATGTGAGGTTCCCACCACCTGCAGGCTATAATAAAGACATAAATGAAAGCGATGAAGTAGAGGTGTGTATGCTCCATTAACAGCTCTTGTCTTGAGACGTGAGAGAACTCACTGTGAAAAGTGTTAGCCAAGCCACTGGAAGGTTTGCTTCCGTGTTAGGTGCTGTCACCTTTTTTGATTCTAAGTACTACAGAAAACACAGTGTCAGGCACATCACCAAACCCAGAGTCTGACAGTTGTAAACCATGCAAATTCCATGTACCACAAAAGGCCACGTAAAGTCCATGTACTGCGTCCTCCATGCTGAGTTACAAATATGCTGATTTACAAACGTGATCAATGTTGCATTGATTACAGATCAGTCCTTTATAAGAACTGGATTAATTCATAAATAGATGATGAACTGTAGTTCTTAAGCTGTAAGGTAATAATGTCTCTGTTACCAAAGCTTCAAGCTGAACCAGATAATTTGCATTATATGTGTGTATACATAAAACATTGAAATATATGTGTATGTGTAAATACTTGTGTATATAGAGGGATTGACTTTAAAGCAGCACATTCTTAAAACCTCCTTAATTTATAAAATTACAACATTTATTTATTTTTATAATTAATTTAAAGAAAGAGAACTTACAAGATATTCATTTTGCTTGCATGCTCTGTAAGTTTTTAATTTGAAAGATAAGAAAATGGGAAAACTTCTGTAATGTGGATGTGGCTGATACCATATATGTGCTAAAAAAGCGTAGATGTGTGTACTCTCACTCACTGGTAGGACCTCATCAGACCTACACACAATTAGAAATACTGTTGATTAAATATTAACCGGTGTAAAAGTTTGAATTATTTCTTTTGACTGCATGCAAGACTGAAGCAGCTAAATGCCAGTAGATTGGGTACTGTATTATTTATTATTATTTATCTATACAGTCTTGCTGTTACATGCTTTCTATGTTGTGCTCAGAGAATTCATGTACTAAGATGTTTTGCTGGATTTAGTTCTTATGGAGTTCCTGATCATATTAGTGTCAGCTTTTGTGATGTCTTTTAAGAACATAATATATGTATTTTGTTTAGGTTTATTCCAGGGCAAATGAAAAAGAACCCTGCTGTTGGTGGTTGGCTAAAGTGAGAATGATAAAGGGTGAGGTAGGAGTATGCATATATACATATATATATTTTATATTTACTTACACTTTTTTCTTTCTTTTCTGTTTATATGTTGATGTGCACTGTGGTTTGAACTAATCTCTCTTCATTTTTTAAGAGTTTCTTGATTAGGACAGTTGCAATTACCATTAACCTCAGCCTGAGAAGTCAAATTTGACTTGTACAGTTAACAAAAGTAACTTTTCCTTAATAGTGTAATGCTCACTCATGTCATAAAATATGTGGCTTGGATGATTTTATTATTTTTATATCAGTTCTACGTAATAGAATATGCAGCCTGTGATGCTACATACAACGAAATTGTCACAATTGAGCGTTTGAGATCTGTGAACCCCAATAAACCCGCAACAAAAGATACTTTTCATAAAATCAAACTGGCAGTTCCTGAAGATTTAAGGCAAATGTAAGTACAAGCGTTTCTTTATAACTTGTTTCAGAATGTGGGTAATTTCTTAAGCCTGAGACAAGACGAATAAAAATGCTTTTTGCTGCTCTAAATTAACCCTCTGAAATATAAGAATGTAAAAAATACAAATACTGATATGGTCATACTTCAAAAATAGAAAAGATGATTTTTAAATTGCAGTTTAGTCCTGGAGGAGGAAGCACTTTCTGCAAAATTTTAAGGCTTGTGTGTGGCACAGATTAAGATTTTTAGTTTTACAGCTGTTCAGTGATGTGCACAGGTTAATCTGAATCCATTCTTGGTCAGTTTATTATTTGATGATAGCTCTGGGAATAGTTGAACAATAATGAAACCTCCCAGAGTCTGATACAAAGCCAGCTAGTTTTCTCCTAGACCATGGGTGTGTTCTCATATAGATATGGCTCTAAAAGTCAGGTTAATACTTACTCCCCTGGTTTACCTTCAGGTGACTTTATACTTTTCTTCAGATGCATGTCATTGACTCAGTCTGCAATGAGTTATAAATTCAGGTTAGACTAAAACTTTCTGAAGTTAGTGTTACAGTATACACAAGTTCGGTTGGTGGTGAGTGGACAAAGGAAACCTAGAGAAGCCAAGCACAGCATGAGATGAGCTTAACGTTCTTAGCATGCTGCAGGGGTTACAATGAAATCACACATTTTACTGGTTCATGATGTGTTTGAAATCTTGAACTTGCTGATTATAGCTTTTTAATGTAGTTTTGTTTAACTTGTCATTTCACAGTTACACATACAGAAAATTTCTGAAATATTTCTAATCCTACTCTTGTGAAAACAAATGAAAGAAAAATTACTAAAATAAATGATAACAGAATAAAATAACACCTGCCTTGAAAGGGACAGCCTGGAAGTCTTTATTTACATTCTTTGTACTTAGGAATTATTCTTTTTGGCTGTTAACCTTAAATGCAGTGGTTACTATTTTTAACTATGTAACATTTTTATTCCTAGGTGTGCCAAAGAATCTGCACATAAGGACTTCAAAAAGGCAGTTGGAGCTTTTTCTGTAACATATGATTCTGAAAACCACCAGCTTATTATTTTAGTAAGTACAAATGTCTTACAGTATCGTTGGCAGTGGTTTGTTTCAAGGGTCCATGTGTAAACCACTGTTCTCTTTCTAAATAATTCAGTCAATCAACGATGTAACCACAAAGCGGGCGAACATGCTGATTGATATGCACTTTCGGAGTCTTCGCACCAAGTTATCCCTGATACTGAGAAATGAAGAAGCCAGCAAACAGCTGGAGGTATGTTGGTTATTTTCCCTGAAGTAATTTGAGTAAAACAGATAATAAAAAAATCCCTCGTGCGTTTCTTAGCTGGTAGGACTTGCATTGGGGTGAAACTAATGATGTACCGATAATAGTCTAGGTGGTAAAAAAGGCAGATGGAAGTGTCATCCAACAAAGATGTTTACACTTATAGGGCCTATTCTTTCAACGGCTCATTTTTACCAGCAGGATTTCGTGGAGGATTAAATAAAAATATGTAGACACACATAGACGTGTATTTCTTTCATATTTTGAAGCATAAAATAATTAGCCATCATTGCACAAATAATGTCACATATTTGGTAGCTTTAAAAATAGGTGCAAGTGAATATGTCATGATACTGATGGGACTAGAACTAGAGCTAGCAAAAGAATACAGCAAAAATGAGATGGAAGGGGTGAAGCTGATGTTGGTAGAATGTATGAAGGGTTAGGTTTGTCTATAGATAAAATGTTAGGAAATAATCTTACAGCAGATACAGCTTCTGATATTCCTGTGACTGGTGAGTGGGCGTTGACTGGCAAGAAGCTTGAGTCATACTTGTCCATGGGTAAAAGGAAAAAAAAAGAAAAGAAAAAGAGTAGGCTAGGAAATAAGGGGTTCTTTATACATCAGAATTAACATTTCTTCATGGTTTTTCTCCAATCTACAAACTAGAAAAAATAGCAACATTTCTGAAAACTTCTTAGATTCACTGTCAAGAACCAGAGGTACCACTTAAATTACTGTAATTGAGTTTGACACTGGTGTATACCAGCAGTGTTTCTGCAGAGCGAGGTTTCATTCCCCCCCCATTCCAACAGTTACCTGTATTTGAAGTGGGATGTCATGTAGTAGTTCAGGCCTCTTGTATCCAGTGGGTATGCTCACTGCTACAAGAAGTTCTCACTTCTGTTGTTCTCTCTTTAGTATCTTGATTTCTGTGTTTCAGAGCTGAAATCCAAGTTTGTTTGGGTTTTGATTTTTCTCAAGATGAAGGACGGACCAATTTTTCCTCCTTGGTGTTCCTTACTGAGCACCCCACTGTAGCTCTTCAGTAATCATTCCTCGTTATCTTCCTCCAGAACTGACAATTGTGTGGGCAGTTTACCTCTTGAAGTGCAAAGTATTATTTTGGAGGTGGGAAGAACAACAGCCGCTTTAGAGCTAATTCTCTTTACATGCCTCCACAAATGCATGCACCAACAACTGTTGTCATTGCTTCCTTTCCCAGACTAATCTTGGATTCTTCTTGACATTGTAACACTGAGGCTTTTTGCTGCTGTGAAGGTCTCAAACTTCATTTGGTTCTCACTAGAAAACCATTGTTAAACTTCAGTTTCTGCCTAAGCAGTACTTAAATAAAGCTTGTGAGATAAATATATACAGTTAAAATTTGTGTGACAAAAGTTGACTGGTATTTTGGCATTTGTGTTTCTTGTTGTTAGAGTAAATATAAAATCAGTTTCATCCAAAGTTGAAAGGAAAAGCTTCAGATAATAAAAATCATATTCATGAATTCTGTTGAGACTCTGACATACCAACAAGACTGCGCATGTCCATCTGCAGAAAAAATATTTAGTGAACGCTTTGGGCTTTACTGCATTAGTAATAACAGTTGACTGTTTCCATCAAATAAACCTTTCTATGTGTCTCATACTCACTGAACTTTAAAAGTCTACCACTTCTTTTCTTCCAGCAGTTTTACCTATTCTGTTTTCTGAGTCATTATCATTAGACCAGCTTCTTTTGTTCTCTGGAGTTTTTTTCATCCTATTTGTTGTACCTCCTTTTCTGCATATTAGCTTCTTGACTTGCATGGCTCCACTTCTCAAATGTGGCTTTTAGAACATCAAGTAAAATAACCGATTATTTTTTGTTTACGTTCTTTGCCAGTGGGTGTGACTTAGCTGTTTTGAGTGTCTTTCACATACTAAAAAGCCTGAATTTACAAGTGTTTTGCATTCTGGTTTATATTTTACTGTATCTAGAATTCAGTTCTGGCTGCTGTGTAGGTATTAATACATTACTTGCATAGATGTTTCTTATTAATGTATTGAAGGGAAGTAGAATACAGAATTTCCAATGTTTAAATAGAACACACTTTGTAATAATTTGCAGAAAAGCTAATGATGTTTTAGTGCAAGAAGTAAAACTGTGGTTTGAGGTACTCGATGTAGCTTCATCTTTTCCACAAATCGATAGTTAACAACTGATCATTGTCTTGGTCATCCTGTTCTCTTATTTGGCTGTTTATAAAAGATGTCAACTAGTAAATCAGCATTTGGATTATCTGTTAGAATGTAGAAATGTAAACAGTTAAAAATAAGTTTTGCTTTGCAAGTTGTCTTGTAATGTAGCTACTGAAGTGCTTGACAGCTAGAGTATCGGAAGTATTTCATAACACGTGGATACTTCACATCACTATCTACTGTAACCATTTCTTTGAAACAGTGATTTAGCACAGGATATTTATCAACAGCTTTAAGCAGGAGCAGGTCAGAAAGCAGTACCAGTTTAGCTGGGACAGTATAGGGCTTGTTGTGGGCATTTCCTTGATGTTTTCTCAACATCGGTAGGGTCTCATTTTGCTGACATTAAACTGCTAATTTAAAGTGTGTCTGTGTATGTCCTGACAGTAGTTACAGCTTTGATTGCAATGCAGAAACAGGGGTAGGATTATATATCTTAGCTTTTATCTTGTTTCTTCCTTGCAAAGCACTTTCCTTAATAGATTATCACAGTTGGAAATTCTCTATCTTCCTGCAATGCGTTAAACTATTGTTCCTTTCTTGTGTTCTGTTATGCTCACTCTTGTCAGTGCTCAGTATGACCCTTCTGTCATGGTAGATGTGTGATTCCTGGATGAAATTCTGAACATATTTGTTCTCTGAATTAAAGCAGATTTTGTGTTGTCATGCATAGGCACGGATTCTTCATTTTATTTAAGTGCAGTAGATATCCACAGTTGCTCTGTTTTATATAAAATTTTGTGTCAATGGCTGAGTTATTACTGTTTCTCCCACCTGTTGAAATTGGTGCCCTTTTTTCTCAGAGATCATAAGGTTTGCCTTAATAATCACCACAGTTCCTATTTTACTACCTTACGAGTATGTCTTACCTAGTAATACTGATAGCTGTAGCTATTAAAAGGTAATTCAAAATAGAGGTGTCAACACAGCTAGAGGCCAGCCTTATGTTAGTATTTAAAAGACTTCTGAAGGAGACTCTTCAGTGTTTTTGAAGCTAAAAAAAGTGCATTAAAAGGATTGATTAAATAAAAAGTAGGCTGAGCACCTGATTGAAAAATAGGCTTGAAAGTTATGTTGATTTCTCTTTCCAGTGTACTGACAATCAAAGTGAGCTGACATTAGATTTTTCTTCAGAGTTCTAGGCAACTTGCATCCCGGTTCCATGAACAGTTTGTTGTACGTGAAGACCTAATGGGTTTGGCCATTGGCACTCATGGTGCTAATATTCAACAAGCCAGAAAAGTCCCTGGAGTGACTGCCATTGATCTTGATGAAGATACTTGTACATTCCATATTTATGGAGAGGTGAGTTCCCTCCTTTATTGTTTCAGAAAATACCTGAAAGAAACAAGCAAACAAAAACCTTGGGGGAAATGAATCTTGTATCTTGTGCATCTTTCTATTGTAGGATCAAGATGCGGTGAAAAAGGCAAGAAGTTACCTTGAATTTGCTGAAGACGTCATTCAGGTCCCAAGGAATTTAGTAGGTATGTCCGTTTTGGAGGCTACCTCTGTGATAGTAAGGAAAAATGCCTTCTGAGAACTGCCCTAAACTAGAAGCAATGTGCTGATGTTGAAGTACAAGGCAGAATAGTGTATGGATTAAACCAGAGAATTAATTACTTCCCCCAAACATGTCCAGACATTAGTTCAGCTATACAGCAGATGAATCTGCAGTCTCATATTTTCCTAGTATATTTTAAATAATTTCTTTGACTTATATTTGTCTTTTTTCCACCCCCTGTCCTTTTAAGGTATGTTTAGAAGCAGCACTGTGGGATGAACTAGGAGTTAGGTATCAGTGATGAAGGAAATAGCTCAAAGAAAATCTAAAATAGTTCCATTGCCAAACACCGAAAAAAGTGCTTAAGAGCACATGCAGCCCTTGTGTATGTGAAGAAAACTTTTAATGAGCTTTTGATGCTACAAAGCAAAATAAAAATACGTGATTTCATTCAGTAGAAAAGAGCAGAGAAAATACTTTATGGTATAACATAGCCCTAACAGCAAATGCTTTAATAGGTTGTCAAGTAGTGTATGAAAGCTGGTGTTGAAGCAGTGTGAAATTCTGCAGTGGGACAAGTACTAAGAAAAGTGGCAGCTCAGCTCTGGAATTGATTAAAAGCAGTAGTTTTCCCTTCCCTTCTCCCTCCTGGTTCTACTGGTGATAAGTGAAAATGATAAGCTGCCATTGTTATTTTAATTTGAGGTCTTAAAGTCTGTTTCTCTTTAGAACTTAGCAATTATATTTTTTTGGCAGGTTTTCATTTCTGCTCTTAATTCTTGACCTGGATCCTTTAGAATATAACTTTGGCTGAACCCTATGTTATGTCTGAAATAAGCTATGTTTAATAATTTGGCTTTTAAAATTCCTAATAATTTGCTTTAAAAATGCAGGCTTCTAGATATATATGTACTGATTTTTTTTAATCTATGAAAACAACTGGTTTTTTCTATTTAATTATATTTTTTAAAAATTCAAACTGAACAAAAAAAACCAAAGAAACCCACCCAAGATGTTTCATATTTTTTAAAGACTGTATGGAAATTTTTATTTTAAAATATTTGTGTGTGCTGCTAAATCCTAACAAAAACTTTGATTGGAGTAACTGATGTAAGTTGTGGAGGTTTTGGGGGTTTTGTTTGATTTACTTGACTTTTTTAAATCAATACCAAGGCTTTTTTACATTTATTGGTAAGCTGCTGTTCCATTTGCCAGTAATAGAGTATGAAATAAAGTACTCAGAAGTAGTTTTTGATACTCAGAACAGCCTTTGTCATTGAGGAGGAACTTACTGGCCATAATTTGTCATGTTTTCTGCGTATATTCGTGCTAGAAAAGTTGAAACACAGAAATGAAAATTTATTTAGCTGTGAATGATAGAACCAATGGAGTCTGTTGTGACTAAAAGTGGCATTTAATTTGTTCTTCATGGATTAGTTTTATCAAACAAACATTAGCTGTTATGCATGTGGGGGTTTTTACCTTTGTTTTAATGATGTGGCTATGAAAAAAGATCATGTTTTAAGTTTTCCAGCAGTTTGTTAAATGAAAATACTTTGTTGTGTTACATGCAGGAAACATCTTTGACATCACTCTTTTAAGCTTTTCTTGAATGCTGTGTTTGAAGGACATGGCTCTACCTCATCACATCCCAAGCAGCTTAGTTTTCCTGCCAGTTTGCAGGCTGCATGTTGTTTTGCTGAGATTGGAGAGACCTAAATTTTCATTTCCCTTGTCTCACACTAGTATGTCTGCTTCAGAAGATACGTCTGCATTACTGGCACTGGAGTATAATTTCTTTCCATTTTTATCTTTGACTTTTTAGTGAATTATAAACTACCAGTAAAAATGTCTAAAAAACTCAGTTTTAGAGAATTTTACATCTGCCTGAAACAGTATCTTTGTTAGTATTTGATCAACTAAAATTTTGTAAATGAACTAAGTTTTGGTTACCCAAGAAGTAGTTAAAGCAAATGTTAGGGCGCTATAAAAGGATTTTTTTGGGTTTTGGTTGGATGTTTTAAATGCAAACAGCAATGTTTGTAATTCACTGAAGTTATTTTAAACCTACCAAAGCAGAGCCAAATAAGAATTCAAGGTACTGAATATTTCTGTTATCAGTGTGTGGTAAGTTAACACCACAAGCTTTGTGGGCATTTTAGTTTGTGGCTTGTTAACTAAATCTTTGTTGTAGAGGATTAAGGCATTTTGGACAAGTTCTTGCACTGGTCCTTAAATAGTCTTGTCTAATTAGAGTATAGCAATGCTCTCAGGTTTGGGGGAAAATCATAAAGGTGGAATGTTCTGTATGTTCTTTCTGCAGGAAAAGTAATAGGAAAAAATGGAAAACTGATTCAGGAAATAGTGGACAAATCCGGCGTTGTAAGAGTGAGAATTGAGGCTGAAAATGATAAAAATATTCCACAAGAAGAGGTATGTTTTCAGTTATGATAATTTTTCTTTATGTTAATTGGTTATATTCTACCGAGTGATAAAATAAATTCTTCCTTGTATCTTTGTAGTGGTGAGATAAAGTGTTAATTAATGTGCGTTTCCTGATGGATTCTGTCTTTTCCTATTAATGCTGAGGGGCATTTTTATATAAATTTGACTTACCTGTTTTAGAAAAATGCTTTGTGAAATTTATTGGTGGTGCACCTTCTTAGAGATTTCATGTTGTTCCTGTTGGAAGCAATGACATTTCCCAGCATGTGCTAGGCTATAAATCCATAGATATGAAACTTGCTGGTTTCATTCATTGATTGGCTTTGAGTTTGATTTTTTAAATTTTTACCAGGTTTAATTTTTCATTAGCAATTTCTTATGTTGAAATGAAAAACCGGTGCTTTATGTTAAATCTCTCTTTTTAAAAAATATTACCTAGGTTCACAATAGCCTGTAAATTGTAACCTAAAGAAAAAACAAGCATGAACATTGTGAAACTCCAGATTTGCACAGGAAGGCTGTCAGCCTTGTAAAGGGACTGAACGAAGTCTCAAGCATAGTAATTTGAGGCACTTCTGTGTGGGACTGCATTGAGGGGCAAGGTTGCAGGTACAGAAAAAGACATGAAGCATGAAGGTTTTAACAACATCTCAGTGCAAAAAAACTCCCTGCAGTTTCAGACATGAAATGTGCTTAAAGAAAACTGAACTGCCTTTAATTTACCTCAAAATCCAAATACGTACCAGTTAAGAACCTTTGCTACTTCGGATAAGATAAGAAATATGGTTTCTGGAAGCCTTATGTTTATGCTTGAGTAGTAATTTCCTCTTCTGTTTTTCACTGTAAGACTTACTGAAAACCCACAATCCAATTTCTGTCTTTCTGTAAAGAGTGGCTAAGCAATTAAGTAAGGGCTTTTTACTATTTTACTAGTTTTACATCTGTCTGAAAAGCTAAAATGGTCAATATTTAGACTTAAAGGTCTTGGTGGTCTATTGCATTTCATTTCTAATGCTAAATTCCTGCAGCACAAAACGGAATTAGTTTAATAAGCAAGAGGGTGCTGCTATTGCTGCAGGCTGGAGAATCGCAGAAGGGTAAAAGAGCCGGTACTCATGGCTGCAGGGAGTATGTCTGGATTTCTTTTTTTTTTTTTAATTCTGACTTGAAAAAGCTGATTTGCTTACATTTTTCTGTCCAAAATGCAGCTTTTAAGGATTATCTTGAAAGATCTTTTTTACCTGTCAAGCTCTGCAGTCATACTTCTGTTTTACCTGTTAATGACATTTCTAATACTAGCATTGCTTGCACTGCTTCATGTGTTAGTTGTGTCATACCAGGTGCAATAGAGAAACCTGAGATCAGACTTTAACAGGTAAGAGTTAGTACTTGTAAATTGAATGCAGCTTTATTTCAGCTATGAAACGCAAATAATCTTCTCATGTGTCAATTTGGATAATGCAGCCCTTTTTCGTGTACAGTAGTTCAGTTAAATTTTAATACAGCATTTGGTTGTTTTTATTTGACTGAGACGTTAGAATACTGCCCATTAGTTTCAAGTGCAGTTTTATACATCCCATAATTTTATAGCAGGAGATCTTCAGGCTTTTCATATTTTTAAAATGAGATAGGTACTGTTTGTTACAGTAATATGTATTATTTTTATCTCTGATTTTATTTATGCACGTATGGTGTGCTCAGAATTCCCCACTGCAGCCAAGTTGAACATAGGTACTTTTGCTTTGAAGACAAAAATAAGATTCAATAAATAAGCACTTTGGTGCTTTTGTATGGCTGACATAGTTACTGGCTCATATTCTTAATAGCTGGCATTCTATACCTTGAATCCACTGCCAAAAGCAACGGCAAACAGTTTCCTTAAATGCCCTTTAAATCATTTGTCTTGTCATCGTTTAATAATTGATACCGTGAGCCAGTTAATGCCAGTTTAGTAGAAATTTCACTGCTCTTTATCAGGTTGTATAAAATATTTATGAAACTTAAAATACCCCAGATAATAAAACATTTCAGTCAACAATGCCTGTGGCTAAAGAATTTCTAATGCTCAATGAAAGTTAGTGTTAATGTTGAGGTTCCTTAGGACTAGAGTGTATATATTATTTTTCCTGGTTACTTAATGTAGATGTGTAAGGTTCTTGTATGTAAAAGAAGGGGAGGGGGGAAGAAAAAAAAAGCCAAAACAAGACTTTAAAAGTGGAGACAAATTAGAGACTGGCCATTCTTGGGGAACCTTGGCATACTATGCTTTTATTTTTTAAGACATTTGTATCTCAAATCATTTCACTTGTGCAGCAAACCTTCCTTTGGAATGCAGTTTTGTAAAGGGTGTGTGTACAGTTAAAATTAAAGGCTTCTTTGGAGGTAATGATGAGATAGCAAAACAATATTTGAGATAATCCAGTAGGTGTGGCAGGCTCTGGGCTGCAGTGGCATGGGCTTCAGCAGCTGAGAGTTGGAGATGCTCAGGTTAACTTCTGCAGTCCACAGTGAAGCTTCTCCTGCCAGGGTGAGGCTGCAGCTGCTGGAACAGTCCACTCCTTGGGCCTGTGTGGGCTGCACTCACACCTCTGAAACGCTGCATGGACCTGTCTAATTGTCAGAAGTTTTGGTGTGGAAATTGTCCTTGTATGATTTCCTTTGCTTTCCACACTCTGTGAGGCCCTTTTAGATAGATTTTTTTTTTTTTTTTTTTTCACCTGCTTTGGCTCCCTAAGTTAATCCTTAGGTGTTTTTCTCCATGTCCTAATTTCAGACTTTAGAATTTCCAGATTTATATTTTCCTCATATTTGTTGAATTGCTTAACATGCTTGAAGGGTAGAAGAACTGTACGTTAGAAATCATCGCCTGAAGTACTAACTCTGTCTTGAATATTTTTTGGCTTTGTCTTTACAACTGTAGAGGTTGTCAAGAAGGATCAGGTTTTGTTTTATGACACAATGTTAATTTGATTTACTTTTTTAAAAGATCAAAGATAGACCAAAAGCAGCTGGTGTTAGAGAATGGTTGCGATCAGCAAAGGTGGTATTATTTTGAAGGGAGAAAACATAAAGTGTTCTAAATTGACTCTTCTTCACTTGTTCAGAAAAATAAATATTGGCTTTGTGATGCAAATGATCTAAATCTGCTTATTGAAAAAAGGTCTTTGCATAAAGGGAATTAGACTACGTGATGTAGTCAATATCAGAATTTAAATATACTGTTGTCTCACTTTTTAATTTATGCTTATGCACAGTGTAAGAATTGTTTTCAAGTTTTACAGTAATAAGTTCGGTTCTCTTCAGAATTCAATGCCTAATCAATAACCAAGGACTATTCTTTCTGTGTTTTAGGGCATGGTACCATTTGTGTTCGTAGGAACCAAGGATAGCATCACTAATGCAACTGTTCTTCTGGATTATCATCTTAATTATTTAAAGGTGAGGATAATGATGCTGCTTTACCACTGATTTTATTCTATTAATACTTAAGATGGTAACGGTATGATGATAATCTGTTCAGGCCCTGAGGCTGTTGAAAAATTAGTATTATAACAGGTTTTCTGTCTAAAAATGGAATATTTTTAATAAAATAATAATTTGTCTGAAGGATGGTATGACAAACAACTTTTTTCAGAATGCAAATTACAAAAGAGTAAGAAAATTTTAAAAAATCCATCCCAAAATGTGCTGCTAACTTTACATACGAGGGAGTTGTCAGTCCTTTATGCAGCTGCAAAGTAAACAGCCTTCCATGCACAATATTGTATAGAGTGAGCATTTTTTTAAATGCAAAAACACTAGACTACTTTTTCTGTAATGAATTGACATTTCAGACCTTAGTATGTTTGTAGGCAACTCAGCTTTATATGTTGTGTTTGCCTCTTTGCTCCGTAACTTCCCCAGTAGTCTGTGATGCATGGTGATGCATGTGGATGTCTATAGGGAGCAAAAAATATCCCACATTTTTGCTTATAGTTACTTTTGCCCTGTGGTGGTTGTGGCCAGGTGCCCAATCTTTGATGGCAGGGCCAGATCTAACACTAGGGACAGCTTTGAGTTCATTCAATTAAATAAAGTCTTGCATCTCTTTTGAAGCCTTCAGACCATTCATGATTTGATACATATCCAGTCAGTGCAGTAGCTATCAGTGAATCTTTAGAATGCTGAAATTTCTATACATTGTTAAACTTCTCAGCGCAGGTAATCATAGAAGTTAGGAGAAGACACAACTTGTTTTCTGACCTACTCAGTCAATTCACCTTTTAATCCTGCTTTTGTCACTCCTCTGGAGCAGAGGTACAGCAGCTCTGCAGCTGTCACAAGGTAGAGGCAGAGAAGGACCAGATGAAAACTAGCACTAAAAATCAAGTTCCTTTCTTGCATGCTTACTATGATTTGAGAAGATATTTCTGGTTTAAACTTCTTTGCCTGCCTAAAATGGGTACTTGCATGTGAGTCAGTACTTAAATGAGTACTGACAAGGTAGTTGAAGGTGTTGAATAGCCCAGCAATTTTATTTCAGATTGATCAGTTCATCGTTAACTATGGTCACTTTGTCTTAGTGCTCTCCAGCCTCCCAGAACAGGAGGTCACGAACAAGTGTTCATCAGTCTATGTGATAACTACTCAATAGATTCTTATCTTGGAGGTTTTATCTTGGCTTTCTCATCCCATTAAACATAAACAAACAAAATGTTATCTTTGTGGCCTGTTGGATTATTACTCAGAATAATGTCCTTCACTGCACTGAGAAGAAGTGGGATGGACTTGTTCCTCTAAGATGTTCATGTTTTTATGCCTCCAGGCAAAGATTATTAAGGAAGCTTTTTGTAAAAGATACATAATAGTGCATCAGCATCAAATGTACTGTGTCAGCTCAGAGTCATGAATTTCTCTATAAAGCAAAGAAAGCAGACTTGGCTGGAGTGACTGTAGTGAATTTTCAGGATCTTGAGAGAAAAGACTAATACCAGGATTCACAGTCCCAGACTGCAGGAAGGTGGACTTTGGCCTGCTCAGGAGTCTGCTTGGAAGAATCCCATAGAATACGTTCCTGTAAGAAAAAACAGGTTTGCAAGAGCTGCCTCTTAAAACATCACCTTCTCCAAGCTCAAGAATAGTCCATCTTGATATGCAGGTGGTCACACAAAAGTAACAGGAGGCCTTCAGGGATCAACAAGGAGCCTGTGGCTAAACTAATATAGAAAAAAAAAGAGGGTACAAGGAGCAAAGTAAGGACAGGTGACTCAGGAGGAGTATAAAGACACAATTTGAGTGTGCAGGGATGAGTTTGGGAAAGCTGAAGTCCATCTTGAGTTGAATATGACAAGGGATGTGAAGGGAAACAGGCAGGGCTTCTACAGGTATATTGGCAGCAAAAGGAATACCAAAGAAAATGCAGGCCTGCTGCTGGATGGAGGATGGAACCTGCTCACAAACGAGAAGGATGAGGTACTGAATGTCATCCTCGGTTTTGGTTTCTTTATTTATAAGATTTGTCCTAATGAACACCAGCTCCCTGATACCAATAGGAGAGTGTGGGGGAACAAAGACTTAGTCTTTCTAAAGGAAGATTGAGTTTGGGAACGTCTTAAGGGGGAGAGAAGGGATATACACCAAGTTAATGGGACCTGATGGAATGCATCCCTGAGTGCTACAGCATCTTACAAAGTCCTAGCTTATCTAGGTGACCTGCAGAGGACCCCAGTATCACAGTGAAACTTCCATCAATAGTTTTCTCCCCAATTAAAAAAGAAAAAGAAAAGGTGATTGCCGCTCTGATGTGAGCTAGATAACATCTGAAACTGGCAAAGGTAGTCCATGAATATGAGTTACTGTATCTCTTTTACCTAGTTGTGTATGGTGAGGGTGCTGTGTGCTGGTGCCTCTATGCCTGAGTTACAAGACTTTGCTCTCTATGCTTTTGTGCTTCCTCCCATCCCTCATACTGTTCATTTTCATTATGTAGAGTATAACAGCTGAGTGCCTTTTTATGAAACAATTCTGTTACATCAGAATTGCTTAATAACTTTGGTATTTGTTATGTGCAGCAGTGTAAGGAGCTTGTGTTCCCATCTGAGTGCTTTTTCTTGATAAATGTTTGAAACAAACCTCAACTTGTCAACTGTGCCACAGGGAGAATTGTATTAGTAGCACACAGATTAGAACATTTGAAAGTCTTTCTGTTAAACAAGTTATTCTCAAAGCTGAATTGCTGTTTGAGTATTAAATAGATCATCAGTTGCAATACTTCAATGTATTTTCTTTCTGAGACCCACATGTCTGCATGTGCAGATGGTTAAATAGTGGTTGTACACGACTTGCTGGGCTTGTGTTTGCACAGGAAGTGGACCAGCTGCGTTTGGAAAGATTGCAAATTGATGAGCAACTGCGACAGATTGGAGCCACTTCCAGGCCCCCCCCAAACCGCACGGACAAGGACAAAGGGTACATGACCGACGATGGGCCAGGCCTCGGCCGTGGCAGCCGGCCCTACAGAAACCGCGGGCACAGCCGGCGTGGGCCAGGCTATGCTTCAGGTAGGTACCTGCAAGGACACTTGGAGTTCTCACAGTGGCCTAGTGGTCTCGTGATTTCTTGAAAAAGACTGGACTTAGAGCTGTTAAAAATGCAGTCAGTATTGAGTATTAATATTTGAAGATTATATTGAGCTTTATGGTGTAGAAAATACTCCAAAGTGTAGTGCTTTCCTGTAATCTACACTTTGTTCCATGCAGTTCCTTCTTACAGCATGCTTCTCTCTTCTACATTACGGGGCATATCTAGTTATTCCCTGACGACCTTAGGGCAAGGATTGTTACTCTATCTGTATTTCAAACAATTCCTATCAATGAAGTCTCCGTTTTCATTTAAGTCTGTGTGAGTCCATCCTAATACAAATATTTGTAGGTGAAAATACTGTGTAGCTCAATTTACAGAAAAGCTATTTTCATCATATTAAATCGAACTTTTATGTTTTTACTAGAAGACCATAGTCACCAAAATAGCGTGTTCCTCTTTGAAACCTTGGATAATTCATTAATGAATAGTTTTCTAGATTGTGCTACTTCAGAGCAATCTATTACTTATATAATATAGATACATATATGTATATGTGTACACTATATATAATATATAAATATATATATATATTATCCATAATGTAGGTCAGCTGGTGTTTGTCCTGACTGAAAGGCCTGTAGTGTGAGCTTTATAAGAAGATCTTAGCTTACATTCTGCATAATACAAAATTAATGTTTTTGTTACGTCTACTATTTTTAGAAGATGTGAACTCACTTTCCTAATAGTATGGGTTGTGGGGGGAAAAATGGGGAAAGAACCCGCTTTTGTCAATAAAGGTGGTCTGTTAATTCGAAAAATTGTACTGGCCATTTATTTGATTTGATACATTTTTAGCATTTTGACTTTGTTCTCTGCTTTTGTAGTCTGTTACAGGCTGTTTCATGTTGGAATTTTTTTCTTTTCATAGATGAGTTGCAGTGATGAGAGGAGACAGGACAGGTTATATTCAGAACTTTCAGTTTTAGAAATATGAAGGAGTCTAGTCTATTACATTTGTATTTTAATAGACTTCTATTGCATCTTATAGTACGCTCAATAATCTGTTGATGTACTGATAACACCAATTTTAAGCATGTGGCACACTTAATTATTTAGCCTTAAACACACAACTAACTTTTATTAGTCTGTCTTGAATTTTGAAGTAATATATATTATGCACCTTTCTGTATTATGTATGTTATAGAGGTTGGGAGGCAGAAAAATCGCGGAACTGTTTATTAACAAAAAAAGAAGAAAAATTTTAAATATATACATTTTGCATTATACTCTAGTAATTTCATGCTAAGCTACACTGGCGTGTTTGGATTTTTTTCATCCTCTTGATAGGAACTAATTCTGAAGCATCAAATGCTTCTGAAACAGAGTCTGATCACAGAGACGAGCTGAGCGATTGGTCGGCGGCCCCGGCAGAGGAGGAGCGGGACAATTACCTGCGCAGGGGGGACGGGCGGAGGCGCGGCGGCGGCGCCAGAGGCCAAGGCGGGAGGGGGCGCGGAGGATTCAAAGGTAAATGGAGGCTCCTTTTGGAAACAGGTGTGGGTGTGGGAATCCTAAAGCAGACCCACTTGTGCTCCTTTTCTCATCTGCTCCAACCTCCCCACCTGCTGGCCTCTCCTGACTTCTCTTCACTTTGTCAGTCTTTTAAATGGAGAATTTTGTTTCAGATGTGTTAATGTTGAGCAGAGGGGAATAATGCTTTTTGACCTGCTTTATTTTGGGGGAGTTTCCTCTATCACTTGTTTTCTTAAAATGCCTCTTGACTCAAGTTTGTGATCTGTGCCATCATCACACATGGACATCAAGGAATCAAATTCTAGTTTGTCTGTAGATACAGAAAAATCTTTTAAAATCTGTATTCCTCATTCAGCTGTCCATATTTACATCTTCTTGTATTTGATTTTCATGGAACAGGATAATATTGCAATTTATGTGTTTAGTGAAAAGGACCAGGCAAAAAGTAAGATGGGAGAACTTTAAAAAGTTAAATATATATATATATTCAAACATATGGTGTTTCATTATATTTATTTAAATACTTCCATCTACTGCTCTGCTTTTTTCTTGAAATGTTTTTTTTCGAAGTATAGGTGCTGCTTAGTAAGATTTTCTTGTAAAAAGGTAATGTGTAATTTAGGAAGCTTGTAGGGCATTAAAAATGTAAAGATATTAAACAGTACTGATTGTGTACTTCTCTTCTTTGGTTAATCATTTTGAGAATTGTTTTTTCTTCAGTCAGTAGTCAGTCTTTTTTAAACTGTGGTGGTTTTAAACTCTGAGGTTTTGTCTACATTACCACCTGAGAACTTTTTCTTTAGTGATTCTTGGCCCATAGTTTTAAGAACTGTTGTTATATGTTAGTAATATTTGTTCATGAGATAGAAAATTATGGAGTAATTCCCTACTGTACTTGTGTAAAATTTAAGTGGAAGAAGATCATGTCTTTGTTGAACGGCTTAGTTGATGAATTCTTCTTCCAGGCAATGATGAACAGTCGCGAACAGATAACCGTCAGCGTAACTCAAGAGAGGCAAAAGGGAGAACAGCAGACGGATCTCTTGAGGTAACTTTTCTCATATGGGAAGTCTGTACTGTTAAAATTGCTTTAGTGTCATATAATAACGTAGTATATTCAAGGTTGCAAGTGACACAGTAGCCTTTTAATTCCATATTCTTTAACTCCCTCATCACATCTACAACAGTTGTGTTAGAAAATGACACAGGTGCTCAGGACTCTAAATATATCAAGCTGTGTAAAGATGCAATTTTCTAATGCTGTTTAGCTCTTTCTGGTGAAAAACTGGTTACAAGTCCCAAGAATTTACTAACCAGCTTGGTTTCACTCTTTGTTCTTACTAGTGTTTTGGTTTTAGCTTCTATTTCTTGCTGTGTTGTGTATTGTTGTCTATCTTCTATGTACCTGAGGGAAAAAAATCCTTAACGCTATATAAAGAGTGTGTTGTAGCCAGAATCCTCAGAGTAAGAAAGATTAAACTTCAGAAACTACCTTCACTACTAAATGAAACGTGCAGTTGAAGGCTGTTCAGTCTAGAAAGTAAGTTGTTCAGTCTAGAAAGTAAGTTAAAAGTGCACATCAAGAAACCTTTCAAGTAACAGACTTGAAGTATCTTGTAACCTTAAATATTTTTAAGCTTTATAAAAAGATATTTCTACTTTTTTTTCAAATGTTTTGTTTCATAAAGTTATCAGTCTGATACTTTATGTATCTATGTTAAGTTTCCCCACATGGAAACTGTTTTTGCTTCAAATGATAACTTGCAAACCTTCTACCATCTCTTACCACATTGGATGAGTTATGTTGGGAGGAAGAAACAATGAGCAGCTGCAAGCTGCTGCCTCTGTGTGGTGGTACCAGGAGTTGTGGTTCCAGTGGGATGTAGAGATGACTCTTGGCTTGCTTTTTAGGAAGCCTGGTTAAGAAAGGGACAAAATGGAACAAGTGGCCAGGTGCTTAGTTTTTCAAGTGGGAATGCTGAACTTAAAGGTGTAGAAATTGAATATGCATCTGCCGTGTAAACAATTAACACGGCAGAACAAAAAATAAATTACGGTCATGTGAGTCTTATAATTAATTAGTAATTAACTTGCAAAGTTTGAAGTAGGCAGTGAGGAATTGTGGTGCTGAAAAAAAGACTGTAAGGCACTTAAGTCTTGGGGGATTTTATCTGTTGCTCCAAGATTTGGATGCGATGACATGTTATAAGAAAATAAGCATTTGCATGTTGTTGAAATTTGGCTGATCAAGTTGTAAAAATCTTGTTACATATCAAGGAATAAGCACTCACCCCCTTTACAAGCATAAAATTTGCTTACAACATGCTTTCTTGAAGTTTTTTATGATCACTTAAAAAGGCTGTAGAAGTCTTTTTGGGTATATTAAATGGATCTTTTTTTCCAGATTCAAAAAAGGACTGAGTAGATTTTTTTGAGATTCAGAAAAGCTGCCAGGAAATGACACTATGTCTTTTGGGGCCTTTTTGCATACAAAAGTAGGAAGTCAAATTACTAGAAGTTGAAATGCTGTTTCAAAGATCCATCTGATATTAATTCAACTCTTTCGTGCACAAACACACTGGAAGTTTTTCTCTTAGCTTCCAAGGTAAGATGGAGAGAGGATTTTTTGGGGTCACAAGTTTGTGGCATTTTTGAACAGAAAGAAATTTACACCCTCCATTGGAGCTGGATACATTTAACAAAGCCATGAGGGGCTGGCCAAGGTAGCGAACTCCCAGGGGTGGAGGAAAGGAGGAGAATGCTTTATATAACTCTGAATTGTTCCAGATCAGAATTGACTGCAATAATGAAAGGAGTGTCCACACTAAAACCTTACAGAATACCTCGAGCGAAGGCAGCCGGCTGCGCGCAGGCAAGGAGCGGAACCCGAAGAAGGAGAAGACGGACAGCGCCGACGCTCAACAGCCGCTGGTGAACGGAGTCCCCTAAACTGCATAACTCTGAAGTCATATTTCCTATACTGTTTCAGTAATTCCTATTCCATGTTAGAGAAACTTGTTAGGCCAAAGACAAATAGTAGGCAAGATGGCGCAGGGCATGAAATGAACATATGTTCTCTGTTAGCCTTTTTTAACATCAACAGTATGCAGTTGTTTTCAGAATAAGAAGTTATTCAAATATTTGCATAAAAATACCTGAACTTCCGAAAATCGCTTCCAAGTACATATTGCAGTTCAAACGATGAAAGATTCTTTTTTGTTTGTTTTAAAAATACTGAGCTGTGCATTGGTAAACTTTCTGTTCCGTTGTACCATTTTAACACATCGGGTCAAATTCACTGCTCAATTTCAATTTTCAGAATAAATAGTGTTTGCAGTAATCAAATTGGCTTCTGTTTTCAATCTAACTTACCAGTTCTTCATGAAATGCTATGTCGTTTTATGTCCTGTGTCAGTTCACATTCTGGTCCACCTTTTTCAATATTTTGGTGGACCCTGAAATCTGTGTGATGTAACAATTGTCATTTTCATTAGCAAAAAAGTTGTATGATCTGTGCCTTTTTTATATCTTGGCAGGTAGGAATATTATATTTGGATGCAGAAATCAGGGAAGATGAGTTGGTAACACTAAATGTAAAATATATGTAGCAATCCTTGTCAGACGTTAGTACTTTATAGACAAGTGCATGCTTTCCATAATTTTTTCCTTACATAAACATTCAGTTAGGCAGTTATAAGAATAGGAAATTTATTTTGCACTGAAGATTTGGCAAATAGTGTTATTGAAAAAGGGGTGTAATTTTTTTCTTTGTAGGCAGTACAAAAGCTTTTTTTTTAAAAAAAAAAAATTTAAAAAAAAACTTTCCATTGTGGAAAACTAAAAAACTCATTGTTACTGAGGGAACAAGTGTAACATGTTCACAAGCTAGTAATGTGTGCCTGCTGTTTGGCCAGATGACCAGCCTAAAGCATTGATGGTTTTCATCCTCCCAAAATTTTTGAATTGCTTATTTTAATTTGGGGGCTATTTCAGGAGAGGTAGGAAGAAAGTCACCACATGTCATGCTCTGGCAAGTACAGATACAGTAGTCAAAACTATTGAAGGTTAAAACAAAAGTTCTTCATATTTTGAGCTGCAAGGTCCTAATTACCAGCCAATATGAAGGTGTCACAGAATTTGATCCAAAGTACAGCTGTACACCAGGGAAGGGTGGGAAGTGGTGGGATGAGCTGTGCTTTCTTTCATTTCTAATCACACATTAAACTTACTGGGCACAACTGCATAAGGACCTTCATTTTTGTCCATTTTTATTCAGATTACTCCAGAAGGAGAGCCACTGTTTATGTACAGAATTGTACAAACTTGACCTTGCCTCTGATGTATTTTGTGAGTTTTGTTTCTTTGCTTTCTTCATTCTTTTTTTTCCTTGCATACAGGTGAGCATACTAAAACTGGCAACGAACTGCACAGGATTTAACAAATATAAAAATGTCTTAAAAAGTATTGCCAAACATTAATGTTGATTTCTAGTTATTTATTTTGGGAATGTATAGTATTTGAAAACAGAAATTGGTACCTTGCACACATCATCTGTAAGCTGTTTGGTTTAAAATACTGTAGATAATTAACCAAGGTAGACTGACCTTGTAATGTAACTGCTCTTGGGCAATATTCTCTGTACATATTAGCTACAACAGATTGGATTTTATGTTGACATTTGTTTGGTTATAGTGCAATATATTTTGTATGCAAGCAGTTTCAATAAAGTTTGATCTTCCTCTGCTAACTGATGTTGATGCAATCTTTATGAATGATTGCTTTAAAAAATCTCAGCTGACAGAAAGTAGAAAGTATTTCTTTGTTTAGACTTTAACTGTAGCCATTGTTTATTTACACATTTTAGAAAAGTCTCAAATATTACCAGTTTTCAAAAACACGGCACATAATGCTCAAGAAGACACAGTCTCCTCATGGAATGGTACAGTACCTGTTGAGTGGTCACACTTCATGCACTCATTCCTCACAATCAGTGCTTGAGTTCACTGAGGTGCTAACCCAGGTAAATGTGAAATCACTAAACCAGTCTGACTAATTGGCCGCATTCCATTTCCAAGTGGGTTTGGGGGTTATGACCTTTTGCAGTATTTGTGTACTTAACATATATCCCTTTCAGTTCGTATTCCAGTGGTTTAAATGTTACTGAGTTTCAGCAAATTAAACTGTGAATCTAAATGTACACTTTTATTTTGAAAAGTCATGTTGTTACAAAACTTGAAAGTGCAACAAATGTCTGATGCTTGAGTTCAGGTCCGTCCTATTGGTAACTATTATAAAGTATGGTCTAATGAATTAAAATTATTTTTAAAATAAAGTTCTTTGAAAGAGTGAGAGGTATTTGTGAATCATGCCAAAGTCTAAATTCAGTAGGGTTAAGCTCAAAGCCTTTGAATTAACAAATACAGAGTTTGTTTTTCTATTGTTCACTGAATGCATTTTTGTTAATGATGGTGGGGAGTTAAGATTTTCGGAGTTGTTATTAAGACTTCGTCAAGGAAAAAATCACTTTATTCAGCTTTTTTGAAGCAGATAAAAATCTCTTTATGAGCACTCACGAGTTCAAGAAGGTACTAGGTTTAGTTTCTCGAATACAGAAGTTATTTGAATCAGTTACCGATGAGCTTTTTCAGCCATTTTTTGTCTCTGATATCAAATATTGTGTGCTGTGCTTTATTTCCCCAGTCCAGGAAGGACACTGAGTGCTGTGAGTATGGTACTGAGTGTAGACCCTGCTTCTTCCTACAAGCACTTACTGTAAAAGGCAGCTTATTTTCCTGAACTGCAGTATGTTTCCCTGCAAAACCCTTCAGTTTTGAATATTAAAAGAGAAAAGCTTCCAGTGAGTATTCTTCAGTCACTTCAGGAACCCTGCTGCATAGTTCTCCTAAGTTCTCTGCTACTTTGCAAGAGAACATGAGTCTCAAATATTTTTATCCGGTGTATTTTTAAAGGTTTTGTGTATTTCCAGAAGCAGCAAGACTTGCAGTGGAATACCTGTGTTAAGGGGAGGGGGAGATGTGTTGCTGATTCTGGTGGCTGCTTAAAATTACTTTTTAAAAAGCAACAAAGCTGAGCTTGTTGTTTCCACAGTAGTGTGGCCTGAGCCTGCTCGTCGTTCACTTGAACTTAACAAAGATGCTAGTCAAAGAGACTTTTCCAGGCATACTCAAACCCATAAAACTTGGGGTGACTAGGACGTTTACACTGTTAAGGTATTAAGGCAGTTCAATATATGTTAGGAAAAGTGAGGTTAGACCTCCTGAGCTTAGTGTTCTGAATAGATTCCAGTTTGATCACAAGGTTTTTCCTTGCCAGAGGTTCATTAGACTTAAACGCAATGTGGGTTTCACATCATATTTTTATACTGTGATTTGCAGAAACAGCTCTGTACTCTTCTGAGTCTTTGACAGAGGACTGTGATCTTTTGCCTGCATCAGGGGATGAATCTGGTTTTCTACAAATAATTTTTTTAAAATGCATCGCACATCTGTCACTTGTGCTTTCACAGTTACAAAGGTCATTCATCTCAACCAGTTTGATAGAGAAATAATTGCTGTTAAACCCAGATGAGTCAGTTGCCATAATTACTCTTTTTTTTACATTGTTTAAAAATTGCTTTACAATAGACTTTAAAGCGGTAATTTTTGTGTGCTTTGAGTACTGTATGGAATTGGATAATAAGAAAGAGCAACAATCATAGGTAATTTTGTGTATCTACTGAAAATTCAGTAGGAGAAGATGTTTTCTTACGGTTTTGCACTGAATTTAAGAAACTGGTTTCCAATAAAAGCAGTTAATTTAAAGCAAAAAATGATCACATGTATGTAGTCTATAAATGCTAAGAACTGGACTGTTGCAGAAATGGTATAGCAAACATTTGGGGTGGTTTGGGATTTGGATGTGCTTTTTTGCCTGATGGATTCAGGCCAAGCCTCAGGCGTAGACTACAGCTACAGCAAGGGGAGTCAACAATCCTAAATGCAGTAAAATCACTAAGTTCTCTATTTAAAATGGGGGGGGGGGGGGGGCAATTTTCTGTGACTTAGCAGTCTGAAAAGTCCCACGTCAGAAATGCATCACACTGTCTGGAGTGTTCCATGGGATAAATCAGCATGGAAAATCTCACTCTCATGTAGGTGATGCTTCAGAAAAGGAAGGCTTGTGGATCAGACATTTCCAAGTATCTCCTCATTGGTACTGCTGCGAGTGACTGAGTCTAGTCTGGGTGTAGAATGAAACAATGAAACTGAGGATACTGTGTAGTACTGCTTATTTTAGCAAGCTAATGCTGCATACAAATGAGGTTAAAGAGAGCCACCTTTTAAACTCATGCAATTAACTGAAATGAGGGGAAAAAAACATGCATGTGAATATTAGTTTTTTCAGGCTCACTTGTCAGTTCAGATGGCTGTTCTAGCAAACTGCAACTGCTTTAGGCAGCCCATCCATTTGGAGAACTGCTGATTTGATGGCATCTGCACTTTAGGCTTCTGTATATTTTAAAAACACTGCTCCTAGTCTATTCAGAGCCTTTCCTTAATAAACGGAATGGAAGTGGTAGAATTCTAGAAGGTCTGGGTTGGAAGGGACCTTAAAGATCATCTAGTTCCAACCTCTGCCTTGGGCAGGGGCATCTTATAGACCAAGTTGCCCAGAGCTCTATCCAACCTGGCCTGGAATGCTTCCAGGCACAGGGCATCTACAGCTTCTCTGGGCAACCTTCATTGTAAAAAACTTCATCTTTATATCTAGTCTAAACTGAAAGTCTCTTTAATTTGAAACTGTTACCCTTTGTCCTTCTGCATAGGCCCTGCTAAAAAGTCTTCCCTATCTTTCTCGTGTAGCCCCTTTAGGTACTGGAAGGGGCCTTAATGTGTCCCCAGAGCCTTCTCGAGGCTGAACAACCCCAGGTCTCACAGCTTCTTCACAGCAGAGCTGTTCCAGGCCTCTGGTCACCTTCATGGCCCTCTGGACAAGCTTGAAAAGGTTCATGTCCATCATATGAGGGAACTTACGGTTAAACTCCAGCCAGCAACACCACATAGCTGCTCACTCACTCAGTGCCCTCTTCCCCCTCCACCCTCCCAGTGGGGATGGGAATCAGGGGAAACAAAAGAGTAAAAATTGTGGGTTGATACAAGAATAGTTTAGTAATTGAAAGACAGTAGAATATAGTAACAGTAATGAAAAGGAGCAAGTGAGATGAAATCCAAGAGGAACAAGAGATGCAGAATACAATTGCTCAATACACTGACCAGTGCTCAGCCCATCCCTGGGCAGTGTTCGGCATCTCTCTGCCAGTTCCTGCAGTTTATATACTGGGAATGATGTGCCATGGTGTGGAATATCTCTCTGGCCAGTCCAGGTTGGCTGTCCTGGCCATATTCCCTCCCGGCTTCTGGTGCACCTGCCCCCTGCCAGAGCATGGGAACTCAAAAGTCCTTGATTGAGACCAAGAACTGCTTAGCAACAACTGAACATTGGTGTGTTTTCAACATTATTCTCATCCTAAGTCCAAGGCACAGCACTGTACCAGCTGCAAAGAAGAAAATTTAACTCTATCCCAGCTGAAATCAGGCCAGATCTCCAGAGCTGGTTGCAGAGTGGAGCAGAGGGGCAGAATCCCCTCCCGTGACCTGGTGGCCATGTTCCCTTTGATGCAGCCCAGGATGGGGTTGGCTTTCCGGGTCTAAGAAAGATATGTGTCAGATTTGTGTTTCAAGTGTGCAAATATTTGGTGAAGCAATGGTGCGATGCTCTTACCTAATTAATTCAGCTTAGTGAGAAGCTCTAACTTAAGCATTCTGACCAAACTTTTATTTGAGAGGAGTGTATTTTGATCTCTTATCTATTACCCAGTTTGCACAATTAGGTGATGTTTCTGTATTGTACACTGGAGTGTAACTGGTAAAAGTATAAACTTGTTTTTAACTTGGTCAATTAGAAGACTTGAGAGGCTTTCCTAACAGTCTCAGCAGGGGCTGATTTTTCCCCAAACACATTTGAGTTTTTTCTGGCCCCTCTGTTGGTCCATCCTGTTCCATGCACCTGAACACGGGGTGGTCACTGTGACATGCTTTGGTTCCACGGTTGTTGGGGCAGTCTGCAGTTGCTGCACCCTGGGGAGCTGCTCGTGCCCTGCTCCAACAGGGCTGGAGGAGACAGCAAAAGAAGTAAGTAATGGCAAGAACAAGAATTTTCTCTTTATCTTATTTTCCTTCTCCCTTGTTTTCCCAATTTATCATGAGTGGTATTAGATTTTAGTAAGTCTCTTGGAAAACCTGATTCCTGTCCTCTTAAGAAATAATTTCACATTACCAAAGTACTTTCTCCATGGGACAGAACATGTGTGTATATTCCTCTATAGCACGAGTGCATCCAAGGGCAGGGAAGCTTTCCTCACTGAGCAGCAGGAGTGCAGGAAGAGCTGACCCTTCAAAGGGCAATGTCCGTGTGAAATGCTGTCAGTCTTTTCCCTGTACAAAAAATGGGGTTCTCCCCTCACCAACACTAATAAATTGTCTCTAGGTTTAAGCTATCTTTACAACTAAGTGGTAAAAATCAAAAAAAGACCTTTTTAGGGTAAAACAGGAGGGGCAGGCAAAGTGAAATACAGCATCTGGGAAAGCAGTCATCAGGGGCTGCTTGGGGTTACAAAACTCAGCTTAAACCTGCTGTTAAATTACTATGAATCACATGGGGATTTCTAGAAGTATTTTGTCCATAATAGCATTTTGAACCACCTTTTGAAAATGTTATCCAAAGCACTTCATATGCTCCAAATGAAAAAGAGTGAAGAATTCAATGAGCTAAACTAGAATTCAGCTTTAAGCTTTCAAAAATTATTCATTCTTCACTCTTGATTTTGTTCATTAAACTTGGGTTAAAATTTTTAGCTAAAAATTGTCTTTTTAAGTTCCAGATGTCCAGCTCTGGGACTCTTCAGAAAGATAGTTTTTTGGCTAGTCTCTGTTAACAAGATGCCTTCCTTTAGACTTTCTTTAAATGAGTAATTTCTTCAATATCATTTATTGCCAATATATACGCATATATTTTCAATGGGTTTTGGCCTCCTCTTTCTTGCAAAAAAAGGCACTCCTGCTCTGTGCAGCAGTCAACTCTGAGGTTTGCTCCAACCCATAAATATGAAGTTAGGATGAATAATTTGTTTTATGCAGGACCCTATACCCACTATTACTCTTGGTTTTATTGCAGTAATGCTGCCCTTTGGCACCCGTCGAGCGTGGGTCTTCATGGTCCTGCTCCTGCTTTGTAGCATCCATTCACGTGAGTATTGCAAGGACAAAAGCATTGTCAAAGAAGGAGCAAGTACATTTACTAGCAAGAAATTTGCAGGTTTTGTTGTCTTGGACTGGAAAATACAGAGAAATATTACAAGCAATTACTTCAGATTGGATTGCTCAGTTCTGAGACCTAAATAGGGCAAAAAAATTCTTTTCCTACAACTGTAGTTCCCATTTCCCTCTGTGCACCTCTACAAGAAATACATGCTGTTTATTTCATCCCTGGCAGTGCAACTTGCTTTTATTTTACAGTTGATGATAGATTTTTCTATTTTTTTCCCCAATTATAGGTTCTCCTTTTTTTCCTCCACCTCGACTTCTTTTTTAGCATTCTATTAAAGGTGTTCTTACAGTCTGTTGAGAATTGATGTATTTGCTTACTACAGCAGATGACTCAAAGTAATTAGAAAGGTTTTTATCTGATAACTTGCACTCACAACAGAAGTTGTTTGGTCATCTGACACATGTATAAAGGATCAGTCCAAACATGTTTGCACTTGATCCTTAATGCATTGAGAAACCAGACCTCTGAGCCTTTTCATCTCTTAGTGAAAGGCTGGCAGTTGCTGTGTCGTTGCAAAAGGCTTCCAGGGTGGGTGTGAGCTCTGACATAGATACAAACGTCTAAGTACAGCAATGGCCATTAAACCTGGGTATATGGCTCATGTCTCTTTAAACCCTCATATGACAGACTAATGTGTAGGGCAGCCATGGTTTTCAGATAAATCTTACCAAACTGAATTTTGGAAACCTCATCTCATGAACTTCCTATGAAGTCATTACAAAGTCTTCAAAATGTTCTGTTCTGTCCTGTTTACCAGCAAGGAGAGAGGCCCCATGACATAGCTGTCAGTGTGAGCTTGGGTGGTCACATTTCTGTCACATGATAGTTTCAGATTCTCTATTTTGACATTACCTTCAGTTCTCTCTACTCTGTTCTTCTTTTTCCCGAGGGAGTTTTGTATGGCACAGAAGAGGCAAGTTGTGCCCCAGGACAAGCAGGGAATTTATGCTCCTGATGCTGTTAGCTGAAGAATTATCCAAAAGATTGAAGCTGTTCAATACCTTAGTTTTTGGTTAGGCTGTGACCTCACTTCTCTTCACAAGGAAGTCTAACACCACGAAATGGCTTTCAGCAGACTCCATCACTGAAAGCTATTAAAGTGGTGATGGTTTAAATTTCTCTCACGGAGGGAAAAAGGGCAAGCAGGTGGGAATACTGGGTCTCTTTTTTCCCCCTCCTTGGGGAGTGGTTGATTGCCAGTGGAGTCCTACTGTGATTTGCACTTTTGGTTTAATGAAAAAGAGATGTAGGGAGGCAGGAAGGTTTACTGATGCTATATTTTTTTAGAATAGTGTAAATGAAAGGTGATTGGGAAGTCCCAGAGTAAGAAATCAGTAGCTTTTTTGTAAACAGTGCAGTTCCTCTATATTTAGGGATGTTTTGCTCTTTTCTGTGCAACTGCAGTAGGTCACTGTCTGAAATAAGATGCTGGGATAGATGCATGTTTGTGTGCATGTGTCTGATAAAGGTGCCTTTCACCGTTTTTCTGTGTTTTAACTGGGGTCTGATCTTTATCTAAAAAGCTGAAAGTTCTGCTCATGTGCATAGGAGAAATATAACTATAGATACAGCAAAGCATTTTCATGTCACCTGCGCCTCATAGGTGAGCAGCAGGGCTTTTTATCCTTGACAATTTCCACCTGAATGGATTCTTTAATTTAAATTTTACAGCTTTAGTTCTTTACTCATTGTGGTTCATGAAGCAATTTAAAGCAATATAAGTGAATACAACAGAAAGACATCTGTGCTTAACCTTGCTAGCCATCAGTAGACACAGTTCCTGATGACTGTAAATGCCTTCCTAATGAGTGATAATCAGTATGAAAATGTCATTGCTTTAATTAATTATGGATAGTTTTGATGGTAATGAGCTAATCATTATGAACCTTCAGTTCTTGCAGCACCGATTCAGACTGGTTCAGAACAGAGTGGAGAGGCACCCAGCAAACCTAACATGACAATGAAAGGTGTATTTGAATCTTTCTTAAGCTTCTTCAGGCCAATGAGTAAGTGTCACTTCACCACTGCAGCATTGTTTTTCTCTTCCCTTCCCACTTGTGTCTCATTTCCAGTCCACCCTCCCTCCCCTACCTGTCAGCATTTAATGTGTTTAAAACCCTCGGTCTAATACTGTAAAAATCACTAGAGCTCTTGAAAATGGGATTGCTAAGTGCCTCTTTGGAACAATCAAAGATTTGTTTGCATTCCTACCCTCCTGCAAAACCCTCCATCACCACTGATGTGACTGTGCTGGAAATGCTGAAATTATGCTGAAAGTTTGACATAAGATCCACCATGCTTAGCTTTGTTGTATCTTATCTGACCGAGTTTTCTAGTCTTCCCACATGCACGCAGAGAGAAAAGAGAATTTGGCACAGCCTAAATGAGAGAAGGATTTTGTCCCACATGGGTGTCTCTCCCACTTCTTCTGGCTAAGGAAGGCTTCAGGCCTGTTAGTTTAGAATGATCCACTCACCTTTGGACTGCTGAAGTTAAATTACAAGAACTACATTATTTCATAAAATTATTGAGATGGAAATCACAACACTAATTTGCTAATATCAAAAAGAAAGATCATCTTTATGAGTACAGAAATGATTTGTTATATATAAAAACTGCCGGCCTGGTTCCATAACCAGACCACAGACCAATAGGAAGGAGAAGCAGAAATGCTACTTTTCACTTGATATGTTTCTGCATTAATATCAGTGTGCCTCCACCACTATTGCTCACATGTAGCCCTAAGTAAACACAAAGGACTGGTGAAGATCCTGATCCCCCCATTTAACAAACTCAGTTTGGCTACCAGTAATGTCTCTGATAAATGTAAGACTGACAAGACCACCAGTCCTGGGGGCATTGTTGGAACCAAACAATGCTTTGCAGTTGCTGTATAACATAAGGGATGTGATATGATGTTTTATAGGAATCAAATATTCAGAGACATCTACTGTTTATAACTATCCTACACATTTAAGCCATTCCCACAGAGTATCTCATGATTATCAATAAATCTGGTAATAAATAGAATATCTCAAAAATTGCTAAAATACATTGTTCAATAACTGGATTGGATGTTGTGGGGGGTTTTTCCTATCAGCTGATTTTCAGCTGCTTGTAGAAACAAATAATAACTGTCAAACAAAGATGGTTAATTGCAATATAGTCCTTCAGGAAAAAAAAAAAAAGAGCCTTAAATTTCTGGTGTTTTTTTAATTAGAAACAGTACAGTCAGAAAATTTAATTTGTCTTTTTCACTTACTTTACAAACCTAAGTACAATAAAGTGGCACAACGGTGTTTAGATTCAGCTTTGTAATAGATTCTTACAGAAAAAAGCAAATTACTAAAGATTTTCTATGACGTGATTTAGCTCTTCTGCTAATTTCAATATAAAAATTGGTTAGGTTTTGGGAAAGAACATACGTGAACGTCGGTGATGCTGTTTTCTGGCAGATTTAATTAATCAAAACATGCTAGAGACACCAAAGTGATGGCTTCCTTCTGTTTCACATTGCTCCCAGGATAGACACCTTACCTAATTTATTCTTTTTTTTTCTTTTTAAAGCTTGCCGCCTCAGCAACGAGCGACTCCTAACTCCATGTCCTGTAGAAGGCCGGAATATGTCTGAATGCTCAAAAAATCACTGCTGTCCTTTCAAAATTGGGCAGGATGAGCAGTGCTACATGCCAGTGAGAGACGGTGAGTGTGCTGCTCTGGGCTACTGCCTCCTGACAAATCCTGCTCCTGGTCACACAATACAGTTCTTGCTGCTGTTTATACCTTCAGCTTTTCAGGACACCCCTCTCTTTAAAGTAATTGTAAGCTTGCATGCATTTCTTCATCTATAGTAATAAAGGAATCAATTAATTGGTAGAAAATTTTCTAGATATCTTGGAGCAAAGAACAAGTGCTATATGAATAAATATAGTCACGTATGTCAGTACAAAGAATGAAGTAAAGGCTTTGTTTGTGGAAAGTGGGAGTTCATCCAAAGTAGTAACTCCATTAAAGTGCTCTGAAGAAAAGTGAAGGAACTGGATGTATTTTACAAGGTGAAGAGGAGGCTGATTGGCTATTTAATAGCTGCTGAACTGTGTAGAAGAGAAGTTACTAAGATGAGAGTCACAAATTCTTCCTGGAAGAACCAGATGATTTAACAAGTGGGAATTGCCACTGACTGATGCTTGGGAAGTTTAGTTCAGACATTAGGGCAAAAAAGTTCATCAGAAAGGGGATGAAGTCTCCAACCTTGGAGGTTTTCAAGACTTGGATATAACAGGACACAACTCACTTGATCTCATATTGGTAGTAGCCGTGCTTCAAGAGGAAGATTCATCTACTTGACCTGTGGAATTCTCTTACAAACAAAACGTCAGTGGTTCTGTGTTGTCAAGTTACAGCCTTAACATTACATTTTACCTCCTTTTTTTCCTTTAAGCATCAACTTGGTGGGCATGATTTTTTTTTTCTCATATGAAGGAATGCAAAAAAGTATTTTTTGTAGACCTATCTTTGCTTATAACTCCATGGTTGTCTTTGGTCTACTGAAAGGGTTCTATCAAACCTCAATTTTTATCATAAATTTTTCCTGTTTGTATAGCTTTCTAGAAACAGTTGTTTCTTTTCATGGTGAGGTTGCTTCAACAAACTGAAAAAAGCAAATAATTTAGAGATGTTTTATTGGAGAGAGAATTATTGGGTGTGGAAAGGACCTCTCACAACCATAGAGTTAATCCTCCCTATTCTACCAAAATCAGCTGCAACAGGTTTGCCAGGGACTGTGTCCAGTCAAATTTTGAATTTCTCCAAGGACAGCCAACCAACAATGTAGGAAGAGTTTTCAGACACAAGCAGTCTTGCCAAACATGGATGTTAAGTTAGTAAAAAGAAACCATAATGTAGAATTTAATTATTTAGTTCTTCCTGGTATAATTCAGCATAGTTCCATTGATTTCAGAGGTAATACCCCAATTTTTAGCAAGAGACAACTTAATACAAATATAAAACCCCAAGGTTACTTGTCAGCTAACATGAATTCACTTTCTCTTGTTTGTGCTTCTTCAGGAGCAAGCTGAGGTCAGGATAAGACTTTGAAATTTTTCTTGTGCTTGAGCAGCTCCACATTCCAGTGCTGGGGCACGTGTAGCTGCTACTAGCTAGATAATTTTTGATTGAAGAAAGTATTATCCAGTGTGATGCCATCAGAATCTGTTAGTTAGTTAGGGGCGTATGACAGAAATTAAATGTTTTAATAACATTCATTCCCAGCTTGGGCCTTTATATTAAGTATAAAAGACACTTCACTACAGCAAGAAGAAAAGCTGTACAGTGAAAATTATAGCTTGTCTGCTCATTTTTTTAAGATACATACTCAAGCAAATTTTAAAATTAAATATGCTTACTCAGCTGTGACTGCTTGATTCCTCATTCCAGTTAGGCTTTGATTGGTTGGGCATCAATATCAAGGGCTGACTATTTTACAGAATTATTTGTTCATAGATTAATGAGCTCCGTGAATGCTCCTGGATGTACAGCATATGTCCAAAGAAAATGCAAACACTTACTGTTTGCCTTGTAGCAATCTGTTGACAAAACAGAAGCACTTAGCAGATATTAAACTCATGGCAGTTGTGCTTGTAAGCTGGTCACAGGCTGCATACTGAATGGTTCTTCTCGTTGGCAGGTTTGTCTTGAATTTCACTAGGAATAAAATAAGGCCTTAAGAAAATGCTAGAAAAGCTATGAACTGAAGTAGATAAACAGAATTCATTTGAAAGATTTTTGTCTCCATTCTTAAAGCAGCTGCTAAGGGACTTTGATTGTTTTTCTTCACTGTTATGTATTACCCCCACTCAACCCTGCCCTGTGTCCTGGGCTCACTCAAACCCTGCTTGCCTCTGAAACTAAACAAACACTTCTGTTTTTCAAACTCAAGTGAAATTTGAGACTGGTTCTTTCTCATCTGAACTCATTTCTAACACCTACTTTTTTGCCGTTTTGCTGCTGAATTATGGAATCATTTAGGTTAGAAAAGACCCTTGTGATCATTGAGTCCAAATTTAAATTCATCTGAGAGATGGCAATTTTCCTTGGCATTTACTAAAGTCTTCAGGTATGAGTGTGTCTTAAGGTGTGAGTGCTGTCAGAGCTTTGCTGACAAATCATCTGTCTGAGCTAAGTAGCAACATGGCTGTGACTTCATGGCAGTAAAGATGTCTGTCTTAGAGGCTGATTCTGTCACCTGACCCTCAGTGCCTGTATCAGAATTATTCAGAACTAATGCAAACTTCTGCTGCCTCTACAGATGTGCAGCTGGCCATTCGAGTGGTTTTGCTTGCCGGAGGAGGATTTTTGATTTTGGGGTTTCTACCAATCTGTTGCTGTGCCTTTTTGCAGAGAAGGTAAGTGTTAGAGCAGACCAGATTTATGAATTACTGTTTCTAAATGGTGAAAATATGGAGAACTGACATCTTTGAAGTAGGTGAGGGGAGAAAAGATTGGGGAAAAAAAGGGCAGGAAACTAATGTTCAAACATAAAAGATGAGTCCTTCTGTTTTGAAGCTACATAAAACAGAGAGTCAATTTGTCTTAAGGAAAAAAAAGGTTATTTAATGCCCCAGTACTCTTTCTAAAGACCTGGATATAAAAGACTTGGACTTAATCTTACTTCACTTGCTTGGAAAGTTGCACGTCAAACACGAAAGCAGACCCCTCCAGGATAGACCTGGAGTTCTGCAGTAAGACAAGGAAGGGAAGAACAAAGTATGAGACCTGAATAGAGTAAGAGAGATGAGCTGGGAGTTGGGAATTAATTTTCTCTAATGCTTCTAACATGCAGTGTGGGGTTTTTAATGTATAGGGCACATTACAGCCTATGAGCTGCAAGCAGTTTAGTGTTTGATACTGTGAAGAGTTTCAGCATGTGTATGTGTTCTCAGGATACAGGGAAAATGGAAACTCCACAACATCAAGGTCATTAAACTGATGGAATGAATTAACATAACTATGCTTTATTCTGCTTGGGTAGTAGTTCATATTGAATGGCTGGTGCTACAACTTGGTTAATATGACAGAATTGTCTTTTTAGTGAAGATTTTTCCCTCCAAGTGTTAAACTTTTGCTCTGCTAAGACATAGTAGTCTGTGTGGGATCATATACTTGCATGTATACACACACACGTAGACTTTACTAATGAGGCTGCTTAGCAGATGGCTGTTTGCTGTGGAGTCCCACATTTTGACAAAACCTGCTGTGAAAATCTCCACATTACATCTTACACTGTGCTCAACAGCTGATGCTCAGCATACAGATAGCTGCACTGAGTCATCAGTGACTCTGAAAACAGGAGGCAAAGAATCAACATGAAATTATCATAAATTTTCTGGAAAATGAATTAATATGTGTTCGTTTTGGGAGAATTCACATTAATGTTTAAATGATCATTTCTGTGTTTTTTCATAGCCAGTGAAACTAGGAATTTTGCTCTTCTGCTATGACTTGGTTTTTTGCTTTGTTTTTTAATGCAGTAATTAACCAGATGCTAAATGGTTTAGATTTCCAACATCATATATTTGAGTTCTGGGAAAGGTGCAAACCAATCTCACTGTAACTTTAAGTTTTAACAGTTTTAGAGACAGTTGATAGAGCTTTGAAAAACATTCCTTTAATAAGCCAAAAACCTTCTCTTTGGATACAAATTCTTTTGTTTTCAACATTCTACAGTCATTGTTGAGAGTCCTATGTACAGTGCCAAATCTGTACTGTAACTGGTGTGCACAAAAGTGAAAATTGTTCTCTAGAGTTATGAAAAAAAAATAAGAGAACTTTTGCTGATGAAATTTGGGATAATTGTTTAACTCCACTTTGACTCTTCTAAAGTAAATTACAAGGTTTCTATACCATGGCTGAACAAAGAACATGTAGGAGCATGGAATTCCTGTATAATTGATAGAGGGAGCTGAGTACTCCTCTCCTTGCCACACTTGATCAACTCTAGTAATTTCCCAAGCCAATGAGGCTTTGTTACTTTCCACATCCCCATGGACAAACTGTTTGCCTCCTTCCAATGGTGTTTTTCATGCAGGAAGCAGAATCTACACGTCTGTTCCCTGCCAACTGCCAATTTCCCTTGTGTGCTATCAACACAGTACCTCCTGTCTAGAGCTGTGCTCTGATACCTTTGCTGTGTCCTTAAATGTGCCAGTCTACCTTATTCCTCTCAGTTTTGTTAGTCTGCTTTAAGAACCACATGCAAGGACAGGTTAAAACACTAAAGGTTAGAAAAATGCAGGTGCACTTAAATAGCGCTACTTTTGAATGATATTGTGTTGATTTTAAAAATAGAATTAGAAAAGTGTTCATTCCTGCCCAATCCCTAGTACAGCTGCGGCAAGCAGCCCACAGAATTTTGTTGAGTTCTTACTGGGGAAAATTCTGGTTGTGGTTGCACTGTCTCCCCATCCTTGCCTGCTGGGGATGAGACGAGCAACCCTGTGCAGGAGATCCTCTCCCAGGAGGAGCTGGGCAGCAAGGGGAGCCCCAGGCCTGCGTGTGCCTTGTGTGGACTGGGCAGTGCTGGGTTAATGGTTGAGACTGATGATCTTAAAGGTATTTTCAATCCCAAATTATTCCCTGAATCAGAAGGTGAAATTCATGAAGAAAATGTAAGAAATGGGAAAAGCACAGAAATGTTTTTCCTCACCTTTATCTTTCTTCTGGTGATGAGTCTTATGGTGGTCCCTGAGGTCAACTATAGCTTTGTGAGTTTTTTCACTGGAGCTAGGATTTCATGGCTGAAGTCTAGGTGACCTTCTCTAAATTCCTTCGTTGGAAGTCAACCAATTTCAGCTGTTTTAATATGTTGCAGTCCGTGTATCAATCCTTTACAAAGGATAAGCAAAAAAGTACAGAAAATTGCACGGGAAAAAAGAGCACGTGGGAAAAAGACTCATGATGAAGAGATTCATCGCCATTTACTGGACTGACTTAAGAAAGAACCAAAAGGACAAGAAAAAAAAGAAGGTAAACTAACTTTGGGGTATTCTTTTGTTCTAAGTTTAGGGTTGTTCTGTTGAGTCTGTGTAGAATACTAAAGATATGCACTACCCAATACCTGCTGCCTCCCAGTGCAGTAGACATTGTCCAAAGGCACTGCTTGTCAGGGATCACCTTCAGGGATCACCTTTCTGTTGTGGGAGAAGTAATGAGTTTGCAAGAATTTGATTGCTGTCCTGGGCTGCCAGCTGACAGCAGAGCCATGGACAGTCTGAGGTTAAAGCCCTCTGCCACTTCAGTGTTCCTTATGTCATGTGCAAATTGTTGCATGAGAAAGTGGAAAAGCAATGGGTTTGCTGCTTTCAGGAGAGGCAGGTCCATTTACAGACATTGAACAGCCTGTCTTTCCGTATGGATAGGGGTGCTTTTTAGCTGAAGCATTCCCATAGCTCCACATCTTGGCATTCTTGGCATTCTTCCTGAATGCTGAAGAGCAATTGACTACTGAAATAAATGTAATTTGAGAGTGAAATGCTATTTACTTCATGTGACCATGCCAAACTATAGCCCACTGAACGTCACAATGAAATAAAAAAGTGTCAGGGAGGTCATTAGACAACAAGGAAATATTTCAGGGATAGTATTGATCTGGCAGAAATGTAAAGGTGTCCCTAAATCGAGTTATACTCATGTTTGGGATTTTTTTTCTCCCTTTGGTGTATAGGAACAACCACCTGATCCTGAAGATCAAACAGAAGACACCAGGATTATTTGACTATCTCCCAGAAAATGACACGTTTTGTTTTAGCACTGAAGTAATACAAAGTTGTTAACCCTTGATAATACTATTGATTTTGCAGTAAAAGTTTTTCATTCTAGTTTCTTGCACTTGTTCCATACCTCCTGTACAAAAAAACCACTGGTAACACTGAAAGGCAAACTGCTTATGGCAACCCCTGAATAGTAAAGTCAGTGTTCCTTTCACAGAGTAGCATCCCTGTGGAGGGATATAAAGACACCAGTTATGTGCCAAACTCAGCTTAGGGGTCAGTCTTAGAAAAAGATTAAGGGAGTGTTGTCACTCATTAAATTGGAGAGAGGAAGCTTGCTCTGGTTCTGTATTGGATGGCCCCGTAGTACAGTAGTGCTACTCTTGCTGAGGAGAACAGCCAGTTCTTTACCAGGCTACAGAGGATTTGGGAAATCTGTTGTTGGGCAATTGCTTTAAAGATATGCTTGGCAAAAATGCAAAGTACTTAAGGAAACTGCGGGAGTGTTGTCTCTGGAGTTGTTCTCTCCGCTGGGTATCGCTGCACCACACAACTTTTTTTGATCTTAGGATGACCTGTCTCCCAAAGTAGGTGATTCCAAAATGCAATTTCTCTTCCATTTCCCCATAGTGTAACAAAAATAAAAGAAACAAATGTGTAACACTTTTCAACAGCTGAGTGCAGAGTGAGTAGGTAAAATAATGTCAGTAGAAGTCAGTATCACCCACAGTAACGCAATCGCTTGTCATAGTTCTTTGGAACTGTGAAGTCCATGTAGCAGAATTTCCAAGAGCTACAACTGGCAGGAATGGAGACTTGGTCCTAAGCTGTAGTGTAAATATTATGAGGGATTCTTAGAAACTGTACTTTCAGATTCCCTGTTTAAAACATTTTTCTTAGTTTCCTAAAGTCCTAAAAAAGGGATCACTTAAAATCCAAGTGTAATGTGGGTGGAATAGGCATATGGGCAATCTCAGGAAGTTGTTGGAGTGCTTGCTGATGATCAGATGTAACTGTATGCTTTAAAGCCTGACATTGCAACCGTTGCCACAAGCATTATGTTACAGATGACTTGGTTAAAATTTTGCAAGCAAAAGTATTACACTATTTTTGATGTGGAGCAGCAGAACAGTGGAAACTGAATAGGGCACTGTTTGCCCTCTAAATCTGATGTGTATTTGCTCTTTTTTGATACTATTTTTATGGAAGGTGAAGTATATATATAGACATTTTGACAAAGAAAAAACAGTTTCCTGCTACGTGAATTCTGAGGCACTGTCACAGCTGAACTGTGCACATGACAAACCAGAGAAATCCTCATGGCCAGTGATTACAGAGAGCGAGTTGTGCTCCAGAGAAAGTTAGGCTTTCATGTGGGGCTTCATGATTTTGATTTGAAGGGCAATAAATTCCTCCAGTTTCCATGTCATTGGAAGCACAAGTGGTTCCAATGTCACACAACATCCTGACAAGGGACATGCTCTGATAAAACAACTGTATTTAAGGGTGAGCAATCAGTGCATCTGCAGTAACTGTATCTGGCAGCCCCAGAACAAGAGGAGCATAAGCAAAATGTTCTGTTAGAGGGAGAGGTGAGAAAAAGTCACAGCCAGGGTTGTGTTCCCCTTAGTGGGACAGCAGTCGAGAGCACAGTGCATGAACGTGGGGCCTCTCCTTCTCCATGCAGCAGCTTTGCTGTAAAGGTGTTCTAAAAAGCTGGAAGTTTTGCTTTTCAGTTGGAAAAGACAAAGGTTCTGATTTTACATTTTCATTTCTCTATTAGCTTGACAGTGCATTGAATCAGTAGCTGTCAAGCCATGGGTATTGCTTAAATAACTGCTATCTGTGCCTAAGATGTCATAATAGCTATTTCATTACTGTTGAAGGCCAAGATTGCCACGTTAGGGTCAAAGCACAGATATTCATTCACAGGCCTGGTTGCGATGCAAACTGTACTGACAATGTCACAAAAAGGTGGATGCTTTGATCAGCTGATTGGCTGCTTGCTTCCACTCAATATTCAGACACCTTGCATAATATTTTCTTGTTTGCTTTTTTTTGTGCTCCTGGACCTAAACATATTACAGAACAATTTCAACATGGGGGTTACCCCACATCTAACTGACACATCTCTTTTCCCCAGTGCCTAAGCTGCTGATTGTACCATGTATATCAAGCTGCGTGTTGCTGAGCCAAATTCAACTTTCCTTTTTCCCTTCTATCCCTTCCAAGAACTCGATGAGGGTCCAGACCAGCTACAAGAGGGCACAATCATTTTTGCCAGGCTCCTCAGAGTAGCTCTGCGGCTAGAAAAGAAGCTGCTGAAAGCTGGGTGTGGTTCCCAGGTCTGCAGAAAGCCCTTCCAGGCCCAGGGAGAGGGAGAGACATCTTCAGTACTAAAATCAGGGACCACAAGATGGTGCTGCAGGAAAACATTTTTCCCTCCAAGGTTTTGGGTTCTGGAGAACTTTATTGATTTCTGCCGTTTACTATGTGGTTCATCAAGTCACAAAAAGGCAGATGGTGTACAATAGAGCAATGGTCACTCAGTAAAAAAGACAACATAATACAGCATATGATGACAAGGCTTTAGAAGACTTACAAGATATACAAACCATTGCTTGTGGCTTTAGCTCTGCTCTCTCTCCTATTGAACTGATAGAGAGTGAAACAAAAGAGCTCTCAGTGGAACATCCCTCTTTATCCTCAGGAAGATTAAATAAATACAAGGCTAAACAACTTGGCCCAGTGCTCAATAGCTGTGTCCAGGAGTGGATGCTGAGATGGGAGCTATGATAGGGCTTCAACAGCAGGACAGCTCTTTCATCTCATCACCCAGAGCCTGCATCATGTCTAATGGCAAAGGATTTGGCTTTCTGTTCCCTCTGAAACTGACCCACACCTTTAGCCACATTCCCTGAGATGAAAAGTCACAATGTTTTTTTGAAAGCTTTAAAGCAATATGAAATGACTGCATTACACTCTGGGTGATTGTGGCAATATCTGGTACTTCTCTGTTCTGACCTTTAGAAAGCTTTCAAAGTCATGAGAATTGAACTTAAAAAATAAATACAATGGAATGAGAGAATAGGTTTGAACTGTAAAGCTCAAAAACCCAAGGCCAAAAAGAGAATTGTCTTTAAGCAAAATCTCTCTGACTGGGGTGCTTGTATTTTTGAAGGCTTGAAGTTCAGTCCTGAGGCCTATTTTACCCAGCTGAGATCCATGCAATGCCGGGTAGTGCAGATACAGGAGAAGAATATACTTCTTTACTCAACAAATATTTTCCCAGCATGTTTCCATGTAAGGGATGTAATTTTTAAATGTTATGGTTGCTATGATCTTGCTGGCCTAGGCTTGGATGCACAGCTAAAATGCAGTGTAAAGGGCTCCCTGGAAAAGGTGTTTTATGTTCTCCTGTAAGGTCCCACAGGAGCAACTGGTTCTGTCTAATTCAATTGTGCTTCTGATGTTTGTACCCCAAAACTTTTTTGTTCTAACCAAACACTGGGAAAAAATGGTTTCTGCCAGATGAAAGGGGAAAACTGTCCACAGCTGTACTGCTTTAACCTTCTAAGTTTCACTGTACTGCTTCCAAGTCCCTTCACAAAAGCCATGTTTCTTGCTGCACTGCTTCCTCACAGAATTCACTGTCCTGTGTGCATCTCCCATCCGAGGGGATAAATCTCTGAGCACGTGTGTGTGTTTTGTTCTGTGTCCAGGTAAGTGCAGTAGAGCTTCACTCTGCAGCAGCTGTTTCTCTGTAGCATCAACCACCACCTCTGTCCTGGTGGCTCTGAAGGTTTGGCTGTGCCAGCTGACACTCCGGGAACCTGGGAAGGAGGATGGCAATTCTCCAGGGAGCTCCCTCTACGGGGGAGTGTGGCTACAGATGCTCTGGTCCTGCTGCATCCATCTCCCTGCTTTTCAAGGAGGTGATTTTTCAGTCTGTTAGGCTACAGCTGTTCAATATTCCACCTAGTGTGGATCATCAGCTGAGTCAAAATGAAATTATTAAAACAACTTTCCTTTAGAAAGGAATCTTCTGATGCATGTGCTGGGCCTGCCATTTAGCACTGTGCTCTTGCCCAGGCTCCTCTTAAGGGTTTTACTGACTCTCCAAGCTTTAAACATTTTTGTATTCAAGGTAATTGATCCAGCTCTAAGACACAAGATGTGTGTGGCAAATGAGGGATGGAAAATCTAAGCAAGCACAAAGGACAGAATCAGTGCTTAGGACTTAGGGCACAGCTGGGAGATAAAGCAAGATAATGCACAGATATAAAATGCTCTTGCATACATTTCCTAATGGGAAAGCCCTGCTTCAGTTAAATGCCCCAGGTAGGCAGAAATATTGCCAAAAAGCAATTTTTTCAATTAAACATGGCCTTATGAACTGCAGAAGCCCATTGTGGTTGGGTGTGTGGTGTGTCTTTTCCCCTGATCTTCAAGGAAGGACAAGGAAAAGTTAATTCCTCGTTCTAACATGGGGTGCATTGACAGCTGATATTTTAACTTATATTTCTCAGATACCAAAGTGGTAACTTTAAATAATGACAGAGCTCAGTTTGAAGGAAGGAGCTCTTATGGTCTCTATGAAAAATTGTCAGAAGCAAGGAAACTTGAGAGCCTGGGGAAAAGCAGTAATTGGGGTGCTCTTGACCCATTGTTTTGATGTCACAGTAAGTGACCCAGGTCAAGCTTTTGAGTAGTGGATAAGCATGGCATGTAACTGTTATGGTGATCCTCATTCAGAGCAGTCCTAGAATGCTATAATGAGTATGTTTAAACCATGAAAATCTGGGGTTGGGGCACATCAGCGAAAGACCAGGCTGTGCAAGCTGGAAAGGAGGAGAAGGAAGTTCATGGGAAAAATGACTTTGTGAAAAATAGCATGGAACCTTTCACTAGAATGCAACAGAATGTTATTCATATTTTCCCTTTGCAATTTATTTTAGATATATATGAACTTACTAAAAGTCTGTCACGCAACTGCTACAAGCATTTATCTTATTTTTCAATCTATAAGCTTAATTGGTTATTCGTTTTGGTTTGGAGTTTTTTTGTAAACATAACTACAATTAATCATAACTCATCAGCACAGCTAGCTAGAAAACAAAAGGTTAACAGCAAATTCTGTTTTACTGGTTAAAGATGCTGCTATAGCAGCATTTGCTCAAATGGTTGTTTTACACATGCAGTGGCATCATCCAGTTTAAATCCTGCTGTGTTTCTTTGCCAACAACTGCTAGTGAACATTTGCCCACCTTCCCTGCTGCTAAGTAGTATCAGGATTAGATGCAGGGAGGCGAACAGGCTTACAACTTCATCTGTTGGCACCACAGGAATGCAGGAGCAGAACAGCATGGCAACAGGGAAAACTTTCAAAATCATCAATTTTAAGGTCTTGCCTCAAAATGACTATTTCCTGGCTGGGGGTGGAGGGGAAAATGGGGGGTGTGAGGATAGCTTTCCCCAAATGTGCAAGGAAAAAAAAAAAAAGAAAAAGCAGCAAGAAAATATTTCTCAGATAAAGACATGATGGGTGTTTATTTATTATGCAACCTACCAGGCATATGAATCCCTCCAAAACTGTATTGGGAAGTAGATTTTGACATGGGAGGACTGCCTGTCAAGAAAACACTGAACTTATCTTGCTCTGTTGGGAATAAAAATTTAGGGAGCTTTAATACATCTTGGACTTTTTGAAGATGATGGATAGCTTGCAGCAACAGGCATTTTCCTCCCCTCACCAAAGGATGCCACTTTTCCCTCTGTACTTAGCAAAAGTCTCTTTGAATGACATGATTATAGAGAATCACATTCTGAGCAGAGACTGGTAGAGACAGACAGCTGGGTTTTCTGAGCATTTATATTGGCCTCTGCCTGTGCTTAAAAACAGCTGAACCCCTACATTTCTTATCTCTAAGGCTGGGTGCCTCTCTGACCTTTTCAACCACCTGTCTGTGCTTATGGGCAGAGCAGGAATGTAATGTGCCAAATGGCCAGAAGACAGGAAAAGGTGCCTCTTTCCACTGAATGCCTCTGCTGGAAGGTCTCACTGTGCTGGTTAGATCCAAACGTGTTCTACACTGGAGGAGCTGGGCTGCACCCCCTTTCCCAGCAGAGCTTTCCCAGCTGGCTGGCAGCAGGGAGTTGAGCTGGGAAGTGGGGTAGCAAGCAGATATTGCTTTTTAACGATAAACATAGCTTTAATGGCTCCTCTTAGGTTTTTAAAGTAGCAGAGTACAGAGTTAAACAAAGAAATAATCTGTCTCACATCCTCTCTTTTCTCGTTGTTTGTCCTCTGTACACACGTGGTAGGCATCTCTGTTATTAACTCTGAGTTTGAGTCTCCTGTGATTTGTCTGATGGTAGTGATACCTGTTCTTTATAGTATTTCACCTCCCCTGCTCAAACAATGCTCAGCTATGGCACCAAACAATCAATTTAAATTGTGCATTAGCAACTACAAAGTAATCAGGATTTTTTTTTTTTTTTTTTCATATTAAAATAGATGGTGACAAACTAGGCTGACAGCTCCAAAGCAGCTGTTATGGTCTGAAGTAACAGTGGTGTGCATTAAAGTGCTATTGACCACATATTTATCCAATAGACCTAACAGCTCTAAATTAGCTGTTATGATCTATCAGTTAAGTAATATATACTGTTAAGAATGCCAGGATAAACCCTAAGGAATTATTGTTACCTACTGCAGCAATTTGCATATTCTTATTCTTCAACAAACTTTTTTTCTTAGAACAATTGCTTTTCTATTTGCTTAATGCTGTTAATAAGGAGCATACATCCCATACTGAATGACATGCTTTGAGTTAGGAAAGTCTGCAGAAAATACTGTGGTAGGTTTAAAACATCATCTGTAAATGGGTTAGAGTTCTTACAGCATGAATCTCACATTTATGCAATTATTTGGAACAGCAGCAAGATGCATTAACAAATAACTGAATTTTCCTTGTTTCATGATTGTTTCTTTACCATCCAGAGGATTGTTCAGTTTACTGTGATCTTCTCGTGGGCTGATATTCAGGGCAGGATGTTCAGGTCCTAGCACAAGTACTGTGAGTAGTGCAGCTCCCCTGACCCTTACCTGCCCCAGCTGCTTTGCTGTTTCAGCACTACTTCTAGTTTTAGAGCTGATCTGGTGCTACCTGCAAGACCAGTCCTTTGGGTTTCCAAACCTTTTGATCACGTGCCCCTATCAGGAAAATGTTTTTGAGCATGCACCCACACTACTACACCCTCTAAATTATAAATGTATTATATACCTTATAAAATACACACACAAAATTAAAAAAGGATGAGATAAAAATGGAATAAACACTGGGGGTTGTTTTTATTTTCATTTTAATGGTGTAAAAACCATTTTCTCCCTTCCAGTGAATTGTCTTGTGTACCCCCTTGAGTGCAAGCACCCCACTTAGGAGACCATTGCATTAGTGTAGTACAAGGACAGACCTCACTTTCCCTTATTTAAAGATAGTCTTCTGTGCTGGAATTCTGTCTCCATTTTTGCTTCTCCCCACATAGACATCCCAGTCGTGTAGGAAACAACGACCAATGAGACAAGTAAATTACTTTTTCTCCCCCATTCACTCTTCACCTTGTTATTAAGCCAGTTACAGATATAGCAACTTAATGACCACTATGAACAAGATAGGTAGATCATAATTATTCTGAGTACATCATGTAGTCAGACTGCTTTAGTAAGCCCCTGTAATCTGTACTGAAATTTGGGGTTACTCCTCATTACAGGGTAGGGAAGGTGTTATCTGGTCCTGCCCTGAAGTTCCATATGCAGTCAGCTTCAGAGTCTCATAATTTGCTTCTCTACTTCTTTATTTTAAGGAAATTTTGCTCATGCTTCCCCGTTAGTGGGGATGGGACGTGCCTGAGCCAGGTCTCACGCTGGCACACATCAAACATCCCTCCAGCCAGTGCCTTTCACATCCACACCTGGCTGGTAATTGTCTTCCAGGGTGTGAACTAGATTTTGACCCTGCATTGGCCTCCTCCTAGCTGTCACTTCCTGGGCTCAGTGACTCCAGGGAAATGAAAGTACTCAGGCCAGGGGTATATGTCACAGGCTGAAGTGAAGGAAGGTAGAGCTTTCTCTACAGACAAGGCTCCTGAAGGGTCAAAGCTCTTAGGCCTGTTTTATTCATAGTTACTGCTGTTGAGCAAGGAGACAATTCTGTCAGTCTGCCTGAGTTTAGCCTCAGAGGAAAGAGTAATTATTTCTTCATTCAGTCAAACAACCAGCTGAAAAGGGTTTCAGGTCCTTTCAGATTTGATTGTCTCCTTACAAATGCTATGCACCTGTTGACAGCAGTGTAGGCAAAACCTACTATTAGTAGATTTCTCTGGGTTTGTGATGGGCTCCTCCTTGTCTCAGAAGGTTTGTTGTATAAAAGTATGTTATATAAAAGTATTCTTGGAAGAAGAGGTTTTAAGAAATAGTTTGGAGGAAGAGATTGAGATTGCTGCCTGGAAGGTGTTTGCCAGCAGCCATTTGCTGACTGATCCAGGTGAAGATGATAAAGCTGATTATTAGGCCACTGCACCTTGGTGAAAGGAAGGCAAAAAACAAGGTAGGAGAGCAGAAACAGCATGGATTGTGCAGGGAGTGTAAGGTGAGACAAATAATAAAAGGTGGCAGTGTTGAGGAATACATTTAGTGTAGGTAGCTTGAGGTGAGCTGTTTCTGTGTTATTGCACTGTGAATAAATTCCTTGATGGAATGAGGCATCTGAGACTCTGCTATGGGAACCCTGGGGGCGAGCTGGTAAGGAAACCTGCTGTGACTGTGAGTGTGGGGGAGTCAAGAGGGGACCTGTTGGGTCACTGGAGCTGCCACTGGACTGGGAAGGATCTGTGGTCCCAGCAGTGAGAATAGAGCTGGTTCTTTTGCTCAGTGATTAGACTGGGGGGGTGGGGAAGGAGAGTAAACGGAATGAGCTTATATTGCTTGGCTTAGCCATGCACTTCCTTCTGATGGCTTTATTCCTTGTGGTGGTAGCTTGGTGCTTGCTTTATCCCTTTCCCAGAGAGGAAAGGGCAGCTTGGTTAGTGCCAGCTGGTTTGTGTGGCCTCCTAGACAGAGTAGGCAACCGAGGGAAGAGTGAGAGAACCTCCCCTTGGTGGAGGATGTGTCTGGGGAGGAGGTGTATGTGGATGACAGAAGGTGGGCTGCTGTTGGATTGGCTCTTGTGCAGGGGAGTTCTCTTGGCTTGCTTGTGTGGAAGGGTGGAGCATTCAGTCTACCTTACAGAGAGCTCTCTCATGGCTAAAAAGAGAGTGCTGGTTGTGTATCTAGAGAGCAGTGAGCAGATTGGAGGGGGCTTGGAGTCCTGCTCTTGGTTCCCTTTTGTCAGCTAGTGAGCTCTGTGATGGATCACAAACCAGTTTGTGACTACAGCAAAGCAGGATTGGAAAAGTCAGCTGTTCTCATCTGACCCAGGGTTTCTTACAGTTTCTCTAAATGGCTTTCCAAGACACCTGGTACTTTCTTGATTGTGATGTGGTACTAAAATCTATTAAGAGGACATCTGAAAGGTGTAATATGAGGAGAGGAAGAAGTATTTGTATTTCTATCATAATCCAAGCAAAAATAATACTTAGTAGATAGAGGTTTGTGAAAATCTGCTAGTGCTGTTAGTCATTACCATCAACTCCTCTGTTTAAAATGATGGGGTCTGGGCTCTGAGACCACAAGGGTCTGTGTTCAAACAACTTGACCACTATCATCCTGAGGTATTAGATGAAGGACATATGTTGTTGCAGAATTTAACTGGGAGATGGGCTTGTCAAGATTATATTTGCATACGATTCCACAGGAAAAAAAAGTGTAGACTATCAAAGCTGCTGCAATTAGGGTTTGGCTCTCAATCCAAAATATTTATGAATTGACACTGGTGTTGTAAGTCTCTAATGAACCATTCATTCACAAGTTTGAGTACTAAAAAAATATCATTTACAGAAGAAATAAGTTATGAAGAAATCAACTTTCATATAAGAAACCCTGGAAAACAAGACCACAAATGACAAAACATAGTATTTAGAGCCCAGATGGCTGCATAAAATAAATAGCCATTTCCCTGGTGGAAGCATAGGCAATTTGGCTGTGTGAAGCTACAATTCCAGCAGAGATCCTTGAAACAGATGTTAATATTGCTTGTGCATGGAAACTTTACTAAAATGCAAGATGTTCAGGTAACATGAATGTAATAACTGATGACCTCGAATTTCTTTGTCTGTAGGAAATATGCACTTAAAACCATAAAGTGGCCATTGTAGAGCCTGGAATGTAAATATCTGTATACATGTTACAATGAGCTTAAGTATGTGGCTGCCTAAAAGATTTGAGACATTTGGTAATTTTCCTTTTGCTGCTGTAACTGGTATCCCAGTGAAATATTTTAAACCAATACGAAAAATTCAAGCTGAACATGAACATAGATGGATAGGCATAGATGAATATAAAGGTATACTGTCTTTGACTGTCTAGAGAAGGAACAAGAATCCAAACACCTTCTTCATGTCACATTAACTTTAAAACTGCCCTGCGTTAATGTGTTGTCTTCATCAAGTCTGCATTATCATTTGTGATGTACCTGGTCAGGCTAAGTAAGCCTCTAATTTTAATAGAAGCCAGCCCTACTGATCTTTCTCTGGTGGTTACATCCTTGACTTAAGCTTAGCCTGAGAAATATGACTGATGGAATACATATTCTGGAGGCAATTCTCAGAGTTTCTCAGTGGAATGTGTTCTCTTCATAGAGTAAAAAAGAAAAGTGGCAAAAATGGAATTATTTTGAAAAAATTATGGTTCCAGTTCTGCTTCAAAAGCTCTCGTGTTGTTTTGGCACAAGACTCCCCTGAGTGGCAGCAGCAAGGCACATCTCTTATGACTTGCACTTGTGTAACCCTCTGCTGCTTGTTCCACTGGAATCCTGTTCCATGGACACCCTAAATATAGAACTTGCACAATGATTTAGTGTGTCCCTGGGTCGCTAAAGGGAGTGCTGTCAGCAGCTCTGGTGCATACAAGATCAGGGAGCAAGGGCCTTGTTTTGGAGCAGTAACGAGCTGCAGAGGTTACAACACCACTGAACAAAGACTACATTAATGCTGCTGGGACTAAGGAAAAGATTGACATTTACTCCATGAATTCTGGGTGAGCTGTCCAGAGATCAGTGGGTAGTGATGAAGCCTGAGAACAGGCTGTTTCCCCCCTTCCCCTGTTTGATCCAGAAGCAGAGGTTCTGAGCAGAGCACTTTTAGCAATAGCCAGTGGGCAGAGCACATACCTAGACTGTGAGAGACTAGCATCCAGTTCTTTCTCAGCCTGAGGTGATTCACCCCCCCACCAGGGTGTTCCAAACTATGGGTGTTCTAGGGAAATCTGTCATTTGCACAGCTGTGCTCAGAATCCAGTGAGGAAATACCAGAGCTCATTGCAGTGGGGTCAGGATTAGTGGTAGTGTCGTTAAAATACAGCCTACTACGAGGCTGAGTCAGTAAGAATTTAGTGTTCTTGGATGTGAGGGACCACTGTTGACACAGGAAGTCGTGGTATCCATGTCACTGTCTCATCGTGCTCATTGTCATGATGTCTGAGCTTTCTGGCAACCTCCCAAGATTTGGGCTGATTTCAAGGTCCCCAAAGTGAAGCAAATGGAAAGCATATAGCAGCTGTCTGGGTAAAACAAGAAATGTCCCTCTCTTCTCAAAAAGAATAATATGAAATTCTAGATCCAAATTTTGATTCTCCTATATTGGAACAATTTCAGTAGAAGACAGTTTTGTCTTTACTATGTGGTTCAGAGCAACAGATTTATTACTCGGGTGTGTCTACTGACTTCAAGATACCCCAGTAGTCTCCCACATCAGACTAAGTTAAATTAGGAAAAGGAAAGAGAGAAAATACCCTATAAAGATTAAGGGTGAAAGGACCTTAATGCTTGAGGAGAGATGAACAGGGTATGTAAGGGGTTGTTGCAACCCCCATTGCAAGGGATTTGACAGCGTGTGGCAGAGAGCTGCTGTTTGCTGGATGGTGTTGGAACTGCTCAGCTAGAAACCATGTCCTCAATTGTTTGTGTTGAGCAGCCTCTCCCTTGAACAGGCAGCAGACATGTGCTCTCTTGATAAAGGGGGCTCTGGAACCTCTCCCCAGCCTTACACCTGGTTCTGAGTGATGTCATTGTACAGCTCAGTGGCACAAGTGGGATCTGAAAGAATACCACTTATTGCAAGAGTAAAAACTCTTTGTCTTCCAAGGATCGGAGTCTCTTGGTTAGAGTGGGGGAAAGGGGATAGAGCACTGTAATTCAGAATCCTAAATCATTCACTTGGCTGCTCTCCTTCTGAGTCGCTCCATCTCTGCTACATTTTCCCCATTTGTAATAACAGACATATGCCTATGCAGGAAACTGATATCTTCAGCTAAAAGTCTAGTATAAAATATATATTTTCTAAGAAAGCATCAGAAATCTTTCCAAAAAGAAATAGCTTTACTTCATGCTAAATTGCAGTGCCTCTACTGTCATATGATACTGCTTCTCCACCACACCTAAGTTAGCTGAGTCAACAAGCTGAACACTGCACATCCCAGTATTAATTTCAGCAATCTTGACACCTCTGTATCATACTGTTACACTTCTTAACTCAGCTGTCAGCATGCAGTGAATGTGGCAGTACTGTCAGCTCACACAGAATAGGGCTTAGTATCTCAAGGAGACTGTTTGGTACACTCACTCAGAGAAATTTCATTTTCACGTGCTTTCTACATTTACAATAACAGTGGGCCAGGTTTGCCACTCTTATATGTTAATGTCTAGTGCTAATACTGTGTTAAACAAACATGTACTTGCTGATTCTTCCTCTCTAAAGAGTCCCTTTGTTTGATACAGAACCAAAAAGTCATTCCTTCAGTTTTAGAGGAAACATGCATCTATTTATAACTCTTTCAGCTGGGACACCTGTTAGTCTGACCAATGAGACAATAAAATCAGACCCAAATTGCTTTATTCAGTAAAGATAAGTAGATAAAATCACAGAAAATAAAGTCACAGAAGAGTAAATTCTTGTTCTGTTCACAGCTGTTTAATGGAATTGCCTCTCGTGAAAGCCACAGCTGCTCCAGGGGGCTCTGGAGCTGCAGCAAGGCTTGGTCTAAGCATCCAGGGCTGCCTTCAAAAGTGACCTTAATTGGAACATGCACCTACAACTAGGCCAGGCTACTGAGCATTGACCAAACCACCCTGGTGCCCTTTGGTTGGAAGCTCAGCTGAGGGCTTTGGGTGCAAAGGGCTGTTTGCTAGCAGATGCTGTCTCTCAGGCTGTAGTAGATCTTGTGCAATTTTCTGTATTCTGCCCCTTAAGGAGCATCAGTACGTTCCCCTGCTGCCAGTGAGCAGTGTCCTTACAGTTTGGCAGAGCTTTGCAAAGCAGGCTCTTTGCTTGGTGTGTGAGTGCTATTGGCATCTTGTATCTGCAGTAATGGGCTCGCATCTTTGCAGGTTCAGTCACTTGTTAGACATGGATCCAATTCTCCAATTTGTGAGCATTCTCAGGAGTTAAACAGGCTTTTTTTCCCCTGTACTCACTTGGCTTCTACTTTGAAACTCCACCTTCAGCTTATGCCACACACAAAAGGACTCCATTTTCCATTTCTAGATGAGACAATAAACCCCCTTATCTTGCAGGGAAATTGGGAAAATAAGTCAATTGGTGTATTGGAAATGGTCTGACACTGCACTGGAAAACACAGGAACAATGCTGCTTTAGAACTTGGACTAAATAGTATGCAAAAAGTAAGGGTCTAGACCAGTAATGAACAGTGACGGAAGGAGAAATTATTGAATCGTTGCTCATTTAGTGAACGTGATTCCTGCTGTGCACTGGATGAAATTGGCCCTGTGGGGAAAATAGAAAGACAAGGATAATTCTTACAAAAAGAGGAATGACTTACAGTTGCAGAAAGAAGCTTTTATTTAGCATTTCCTCACTCTTGAGTGATAAGTGTGGCCATCCAAAAACATTTCTGAAAATGGTGTGTGGGTATTTGATTTGGGTGATTTTCCAGCTTTTGAAAGAGAATTGAATATAAAGCAATTCTCTCCTGAGGCATTGTCCTAATACCTGCTGGAGGTGCAAGGTGCTTAAAAGTGCTGAAATGCCTAAACCCACAGAGATCTCCCGCACTCCAGCTAAGGCAAGCTGCCCAGATGGTGTTTATCACCTTCTGCATGGGTACATATTGGGGGAGATATGAGCTTTGTCACGAGCAAATGGAGCTTTTAACCTGGTGGATGCAGGAGCCCATAGGGGAAGTCACTAGATCTGGGTGGACACTCAACAGAGTCCCCATCCTGGTTCTTTCTCACTTTTAGATTGGTGCAATCAAGGAATGAAGCTGAAAGACTTGACTATCCTTTGATGAATAAATTGGTTTGTGGAAAGCAGAGTGGATTTTAACTTCCTAAATGCCAATGGATTTTCATAGGGACAGCACAAAGCAGCCTTCTCTTAGATTCCAAACCTTATCCAAAATGCGTTTGCTGAAGTGGCTTCATTTGGAATTTTTTTTTTTATGTTGAAGAAGAAATTGCTAGTTTTTTTACAGGTTAAATTGTTTATTTCCCCTTATTTCATCTTTGGAAAATGCAGTGCTTTGGCTGAAATTCTCTAAAATGCCCACTGTGAAAACTTCAGCCCAAATAGTTATAATTGAGATAAATTGTAAACAATTGAATGCAGGATCTTCTAATGAGAGGTATCAAGGAATATTAATAATAGATATTATTTCCAGCCAAGCTTGTAATAATACATGATAGGATATTTAAGGTAAAGAGATGCAAGCACAAAGTGAGGCACATGTATGTACTCATCTTTTACATTTTAATGGAACTAATTAATGAGGCTGGCATGCTTTTGAAAATGCTTTAATTTATTCTTTGATTAAAAAGTAGAAGTCTCTCATTAGTGCAAAAATATCTTTTCTGAGTTACGCTTCTGGAGTGTATAAAACAGATCAGTGCTGATATAAACTGGGAATTTCAAAATTATTGTTTACACTGCATACTATTTCTGCATCATTCATTGTGGATTTACATCATAATTAGTTTGCTCTGTTTTCCCTGCAGTGAGCTTGACTTGAAATGGGAAACTCCTTTGGATTTAACTATTGCACCTGATTGCTTTTTTATTTTCAGACTTTGGCCATAAGACATGTATGTTATTTTTTATTTCTTTGAGAAGGAGTTAAAAAAACCAAAACACTTCTTTATTTGATTTAGCAAATTATTTCTTTTCAGTTTTGCTCAGTTTTAGGTAAGGTGACCTTTGCATTTGTGGAATAGTATTTTGATTATAAAACACAGCTTTGGCTAGCTCACAGGCTTTTTTGCATGTACCTTAATTATATTATTCCCCTGAAGACCTCATTTGGGGAAAAAGGATCTACTGCAGCAGTTTCTCTTTAATACCAGGTTCTGTAATTAGTATCTTCCTTCTACTTACTCACGATTTGGATAAAACATTAATTGATATTAAATACCGTGTGTGTGTAGGGCTGGGGGTGTTCCCAGCTGAAGCTGAGTTCATGGCAGTACCAGGGGATGGCTCTGCAGGGGGACTGTAGTTGCACCTTTGGATAAATGTGTGATTCTGATACTTCTCTGTCTTGCTTTAATGGATGAAACTCTCCCCAGGCTAGAGGGTTTATGAGGACTTTACATTGCTAAAACATCCTTGAGCTAAAGCTAGAATCCTGATAGCTTTTGAGAATTTGATCTAGATAGTAAAAAATGTGTGTTACATAGGCCCAGAGAAGCCCTGTCGCTCCTGTGCCAGCCCCCTGCCCTTCTGCAGGTTGTCCCTCCCCTGTGGCTGGAGCAGGAATGTCCCTGGTCCGGGCAGGGCTGTCCCAGCCCTTCTCACCAGCCCTCACCTTTCCTTCACACCTGACACCTGCAAAGCAGCAGGGGAGGGAGGTCGGGGTGCAGGCTGAGGGGTTCCTGCTCTCTGCCAGCTGCCCAGTTCTGTGTGTTGTCCTCTCTTTTATCCATTGAAGCCAGCAGGGAAGTGAGGAGGAGGAGGAGGATGGTGTGCTGACAGCTCCAGAGCGCCGAGCTCCGCCTCAGAGCAGCTGCGACTGCTGAAACCCAGCAATGGATTGTTGCCTTCAGGCTGTCCTTTTTCAGCTTTCTGCTACAGAAAGTTCAGACTCTGAAGTGAATTTACAGCCTTCCTCACCCTTACTTACCCCTGTTTTGTGGCTGGGAAGATGATTGCAAGAAAGGGGGAAGATTTTCCTTCTAGAAAGGCAGGATAAGATCCAGAGCATCTTGTAGGCTGAGCAGAACAGATGGGAAGCATACTGCTTTGCCCTCCTCAGCAGGTTAGAATCTGGTGGCTTGTGTATGAGATTTAATGTGGATATGAATAAATAATAGAGAGAAGTGAAAGAAATATTTGCTCAAAAAGGAGTTTACAGAATGATATGCTCTACTGATAAATCAGTCCAAAAATACCTCCTTGTCAAGACTCATTTTTCAGCTCTTTTGACAGCAGCAAGTGTCCCAATTTGAAAGACTCTCTGTGGATTTCAATCCCACTATTCCTCCCTGTCCCAGCAATGTTACATATCCCAGTTTCCTAATACAGGGCTCTTTCTCACATAAGGAAAATAAATTAGCAATTTAGAAAGGCTGACCAGAGACCACTCATCGAAGAGGAGTCCAGAGTTGTGTGAGTGGCAGCACTATCTTACAAATTCTATAAATATTGGTGTCAGCCCATGCACGTCTTCCTTGGATTTTGCTTTTTTTTTTTCTCCCTATATTATGCACCAACATGGGTAGCAAAATATGAAAAAGAGGAGACAGCCGAGATTAGGGGCTGGAAACATTTTCACAGCAGTATCTTGTCAGCTTTCCAGCACACTCTGACTTATCGAGATCCAAACACTCACAGCTGGTGCATATTTTAATGCCAAATGACTGGCATGGCTGAAATTGGAATTCACAGTCTCTCAATGCACCGTACTAGTGCATTTAGTCAGCACATTGCTTTTGTGTGACTCTTTTAAAGTTAAGTTACATTTCAATGAGGGTATTTTTATGGAGGCACTGTGAACTTGCACGGAAGAGTGTGCAGCTTGGTGTGCCAAGTGGTTCTATGTCTGATTAAAATTAGAAGTAAAACAACATGAAAAACCCTTCTAATTTACTGCCCTAAAATTGTCAATTAGAGCAGTGCCAAGCAGTCTGGCAAGAGCTCCTGTTCTTCCAAAAGGCAGAAGAGCAGTGCCAACTCTGAAGCAAAGGAAAAGGAGGAAATATTTGTCAACTCTATCCAATAACTGGTCACGTAATAATTGGGCAGTAAATTCTCCAACCTGAGTTGTTTGGCTGATGGTTGGAACAATGCCTGTTTGGGGGGTGGGGGAAGTTGGAGTTTGCTTAGAGGTTTTTTGGGTTTCATCTTTTACTTCCTTTTATTTTTTGTGGGGATTTTTTTTTTGGTTTTGGGGTTTTTTTTAGTTTGGTTTTATTTTGAGGGTTTATTTAGTTTTTAAATCTTTTCATCAGTGCATTCTTTTTCATTGGAATTGTGATAGGTTGCTGTGTGACTCTGTGCTGAGATGAATGTTCTACACTGCCATGTTTCCTGAGCAGCTCAGTAAATAATGTTGCATTGTCTATGAAATTTGAAATAACCATCAATTTCCCACATTGACACTAGAGGAAGGGTTTGGGGACAAGCTGCTTTGGCAGGGTGATAGCTGCTGTATATCCATCCTCTAAAATTCAGTGGCCAGAAACATAAATTGTGGCCTCCCAGTACCTGAAGGGAGACTACAAGATGGAAAGGGACTATTTACAAAGCATGAAGCAACAGGACAAGGGGGAACAGCTTCAAATTGAACAGAGAGTAGGTTTAGATTGGATATTAAGAAAAAAGTATTTTCTGTGAGGGTGGTGAGGCCCTGGCACAGGTTACCCAGAGAAGCTGTGGCTGCCCCATCCCTGGAAGTGTTCAAGGCCAAGCTGCACGGTGCTCTGAGCTCTGGGATAGCGGAAGGTGTGCACAACAAGAGGGTTAGAACAAGGTGATCTTTAAGGTCCCTTCCAAAGCAAACTTTTCTATAATTCCATGATTTCCCTTTTAGGAAGCGCATTTCAGGTCTGTAGTAAGACCTTGCCTTGACTCTGGGCCCCTAAACACGGACAAGAGTCCCACTGTGGGGTCATGGACTACGGCCCAAGGGGTCCTGCAGCACAGCTCTGGAGATTGTCAGCTGTAGGGGGCTCCTTTGGTATCATCCTTCTAACAGTATTGCTGGAAAGGGTTGTTACATGCAATGCTGTGGTGTTTGGAGGGAGCCTTTCACAGATTTAGAAGGTCCCAGACACTGTCTAAATTATTCTAAAGTCATGGAGCAACTCAGATTTTGTTCATTAACATTCTTGCTAGACTATGAAATGAATTGAATCCAATTCAATGGAAGCAAGATCCCGAAATGAGAGATACTTTTGAACTCTGCAATTCTACAAGAGTTTTCTTCATGCGTTCCTTATGTTTGCAAACAATTATCACACTTGAATAATTTGACACAGAAGCTGGAAACAGATCATTACTTCTATTATGCCCCAGATTGTGTAGAACTCTATTTTTTGACCTGCTATATTTGCTTTTCTTTTTTTAGTTTTTTAAATTTTGTTTCCAATCCTAGATTTCAGTTCCTCTTAATGACTACTTAATGACTACTACTAGATTCAGGCTTTAAGGATGAACAAAACAAAATATATTGCATGTACCAATGTTAAAAACTGGTTAATGAACCATCCCAGCAAAAAAAATTGGGGCTGGAGGAGGTGGGTGGAACCACAATACTGAAGGTAAATTATGACTCTATCAAGAGCAGAGTTAAGTCTGGGAAGTTATTGAAGAACATGTGGAAAAGAAAATAAGCAACAGGTGGCACAGGACACAAAGAAGAACAACAGAGGTATCTGGGCCAATGCTCTCACATGCTGTGCTGAACAGGGTGACTAATCCCTGGCATTAACTTCTTTCCCTTCCCGTGTAAATCTGTGCCAGGAAAAAAAGATGTTTGAAAGAGGGGCAGGGTGATATGGTAAAACTCTGAAGGGTAAGTGGGAAGTAGAGACAAAGGGAAAGGACTTCAACTTGTCCCACAATAGTAATTGGGGTTTGTTTTGGTTTGTGAGTTTGGGTTTTTTCTGGGAGGCTGGTCTGAGAAAATGAGAACCAGAGCAGCTGGCATTTGTGCCTGGTGTGTGTCAAGAGCTCTTGCCTCAGGAGCTAGAGAGGTTCAAAGCTGGGACCTCAGCACAGCCTGAAGTCTGACTACTTGTAAAGAAAAACAAACCACAGTGTCCAGTTTTCGCTCCCTGAGGTTCAGTGCATGTGCACCTCACAGAGGTCTTAAGAGGAGTTTCACCACCTTAAAGAAGCAAGATCAGAATGTGTATTTTACTGCTATTATCAAACATGATACCTATGGCATAGGGAAATGGCAGTGCTGCAGTATGGGGTACCTGGCCTCTGTTGCACGTTTAGACTGGTGCCTCCCAGTGTTATGGGACAACTTGTTAAGGTATGAAATTGTGAGAAGAAAACAATTAATTACTTTGCACCCAGTAGTTGTAGCAAAGCTATCATAAAGACATCTTTGGCACTCAAGAAAAGCTGAAGTAGCACAAGGACTGAATTGTCCCCATTCTCCACTTGCAGCCTGCATGCTTTGCCTCTTGCAAGTCCCATCCTGCATGAGTGCAGAAAGAATTCTCTCCGTTCAAAAGGCCAAGCCCCTACTAAATAGTCTGGGTCAGCTGTGTGTTTGTGTCCCAAGTTCAGTGGGAGCAGTATTAAGGGCATGATGGGTCAATAAAAAGCTTTTGGCTTAAACATTTGCATTTTACTCTTTATTTCAGATTCATGTTGCCTTCTCAAGCCCCCCCATTCCTGCATCAATTCAAAGACAGAATATGTGCCAACTGTAGCTCTTTATATGTCTCTGGAATTGCAGATATTTAATGAGTTTTAACATAATTTATTACCAGTAGAGAGCAGTCTGAGATTAGAATTAATATCAGACATTGCATGAAGAAAATACCATGGTTGAGCCATCCATACAATACATATTGAAGAATTGAACTTCTTAATTTTTAAGCATACATCATGTGTATTTGTAAAAGTTGCTTATTTTTGCCAATTTGGTCTTTAAAGAGCAAACATTTGAAAAGTTTGTATATAGCATAAAGTGAAGGAAGAAGTGATAGTGTTCTTTACAGTTTGAATTTTAAAGGTGTGACTGGAGGTAACATTTCTGTCTCTGCCTTACCTTGTTCAAAAGCAGATCTGCTGTAAACAGTATTTGTGGTTCATGGTTTTCCTTAGTTTCTGAGCTTGAAACTTTCCTTGATGAACAGTGTGTAGGACATTATATTGTTGCCTTCATTTCAATTTATTTACATTGTTTTTAATAGTTTTCAAGTTACAAACATGAAGTCTGTTTTTCATCAGTAGCATCCTACAGAGTATTTCACTCATACTGCTGAAAGATGAACGAAATAAGAATCATTGCCAAAATCAATAAACTGAATTATTGACTTTCAATCCTGCCCTGTTTAGAAGGCGTTAATCTACATGCTAAATCATGTCATCATTGCAATTCTGTTCATCTGGCAGTTTTCATAATTTTTTGGACCATGCCTTCTAGTTACACTAGTTTTTTGGGTTTTTTGGCCTTGGGGGTTTGGGGTTTTTGGGGGGTTTTCTTTGTGCTGTAAGGGCCTGTCTTCAAATCCTGTCTTGTTTTGTTGTTTCACCCTATAAGATAGTCAATGCTCTAATTTTACTGCTTTATCCAGCAAACATATGCAGCTGTTAAAGGTAGATCTCCAAAATCTCTAACTCCTGAGTGGAGTTTTTCTGGAGGCAGGAGCAGCAGCATACCTAGCCATATCCAGAGAAAGATCTGCTTGTGATGTACAGTAAGTATGCTTGTGTGCCTGGAACGGGATCTAAACAGATTTGGATTTATTTTTGTTGGATTTTTTTTTTTTTTTTTGTTAGGTTCCCACTCTCTTAAGACTGAACCTCACTTCTTGTGCACTTTTCTTGTGGTTGCATGGATGGACATCTTGTGCCAGATGGGGATGAGCTCTCCTGCTCTGTCCCATGAATCGTGGGCATGGAAGTGCAGGGTTCTACTTAACCCACCTGCTCCCTGAACAGGGCAGAGCAAGCCCGTGAAGCTCAAGTGCAGTTCAGTCTTTTCACATAAGCCTCTTGCATGTTCAAAACAGAAATCAGTGCATGACTGAGAGGTTCATATGTGGCTGGTCAGGTGGTTCAGCAGAAGAAAGCGTGTAAGAGCAGAGCCGAATGCAGTGTCAACACCTGTCTCTGGAGAGATGAAAGAGTAGGTGTGTCCTGTGTACAATCATTACTGTAGGAACAAAGAAGCATGACCCATCCTTCCAAATGTCTAATCCAAGTCAGCTCCTTTCATCACAGCCTTTTAAGAACTCTCCAACAAAGTTCAGTTTGCTTTCAACTCCACCAGACATCAATAGGCCCATGTGGGTCTACAGGAATCTTTCTAGGCATAAAAACTTACTGATAACACAACTTCATTTACATGGAATCATTTAGCCCTTAAAGCCATGGGAGGTGTGTATGGCCTGATGAGGAGCCCTGCACAACTGTGTTTGCAAGACTTGGTGGGATAAAGTGAGGTCAGCACCTTTTATTCACAGACTTGGTGATGTTGAATTGGTAAGGGAAATCAATCCCAAATAAGAGTTTGATTTGTGCTTTGGTTGTCTATAGAACCCCAGTGCACCAGTTTGAGGAACAGCATAGATTAGAGATGTGTTGAACTGTGTTATTCACTTACTTTTGCAGGCTTCTAGGAAGCCCATTTGGGAAGTGGCTTAATTTCAAGGGGGTAATGAAGAGAAGTTCTAAAAGAGCACAGTTATAATGGAAAGAGAGCACAAAAGTTAAGGGAACTAACCCGGCTTTGGTTTCAGGTTGAATCAGAATTCAACATTTACCCCCGCCATCATTTTTTACTTTATTACTGTATACCAAGGATGTACAGTGCTTGGGTTTTTGTCTGTGTTAAATTGATACAAACTTGAGGTGGCAAGACCTTTTTGTCTTACTGCCAAAAGTACTGCTGAGGCAGAGATACACTAAAAATTTTATAAATTTGAACTGTGTCCATAATCTTGCACTACTGTGCTTATTAGCCTTTAGTCAGAAAATGGTTTCATCACAGTTTTTTTTTACAGAATGTGCTTGGTATGCCATTTTTTAAAAATCTATAACAGAGGATTAAATAGTTAATCACCAACCATTTGACTCCAAAATTCTTGTTTATATATATTAGTTGGTTTTCCTATTTGAATGATATAAATAGCCAAGGCAGAGACCCAGCTTGCAAGAGCCTATCTGGGTCTTTATCACTGAACAGAAGCTGTCACTTCATGGGTGCGGTTCACTTGTTTCTTTCATGTATTTCTTGCTCCAGCGTCAGCCAAGGCTCATCCCATGAGAACTTGTGGTTGCTGTTTTTCTCAGTGCTTCCTTATCTCAGGTTCCAGGGTTGGCTTTTTTTAGCTCTCTTGTTGTGTTGCAATCTCTCCACAGACTCCCTGAAATACGGTGCAATAGGGCAGTTGGCGGGCATTGTTTGACTCGGATACGTTTTACCTCTCTGGTTTTGTGAGGGAATTGATAATTAAAGATGAGAGGCTTATTGCTGCAGCATAATGTAGGAATACTTTGGAATCAGAAGGCAAGCATCACAGCACTCAAGAGGAAATGAAAGTTCAGTAATGTCCGCATTATTAATCACTTGCATTGTTTCTCTGTGACAAAAACAATCTGTATTTTCTACAGCTGTGCATGAATATTCACATTAAAAAAATAAATGTATTCTTTTAACAGTTTCCTCTTAATGGTACTGTTAGGAATTCCTGTATAAGAATTTCATTTGAGGAAAAAATACTTACATCTAAATTCTCCAACAATAAAATAAGAATATCTATTTGAAAAGATTTGCCTAAATGTTATGTGTAATCGGTAGAATATAAATTCTTGGAGATAGAGATTGCCTTTTATTCTGTACTAGTAAGGTACCTAGAACAATAGTGTCATTGTAAGTGACTGTAGTTGAATAGGTATTGAAAACTAATATTTCAACAGCCACAGTACTCAAAATGTGTTTTGAAAGATGATATATAACAGCTCTATTGCAAGTCTGTAGTTGGTAAACAATATAAAAATAAAAAATATGACACTTCTCTTGCCTCTCCTGTGCCCACATAGTCAAAGAAAACATAAAACCCTAAACCTAGGGAAAACAGCATTACACAATATTCTGCTAACAAGAAATAGTGTGTAGTAACTTGGCTTTATCCTTGTGTATGCGCATCTTAATCCAGCCCTCAGTTAAGGCTGAATGTGACACTTCCTCACTTGTAAAACAACACTGAAGTGTGTTTAGCATCGTTTTATTTTAAATATGGACTAGAAATAGGGCATGTAAACCCAAGGGTGGTGGCAGAAATTGCTGTTCGGGGGGCTGGATACCAGAAACAGTTTTGGGGATGGGGCAGTGGACCGGGATGTCCATCCCCTGCTCAGGGATGTGCCTGTGGCTGAAGGCAGTCAGCTCCTCTGCTGCCTGTACCCCTTTGGGGTTAGCATCTCCTTTGCAGGTCACAACATGCAACTGGGAGAAAAGCAGAGGAGGAAGGGGAAGGCAGTTATGAGGTTTCTGCCATGGTGCATGCTCCTTTTCCTCTATGTACCCACCTGAACAGTGTGAGCAGAAGCATTGGTTATCTTGAGAGATCGTGTCAGGTCTGAGCAGAAGCACAGCTGCTCCATGCAGCCTGCTCCTCTGGCAGCATGGAGAAAATCCAGGAAGGAACACATGCTGGATTTACTGTAGCAGTTTCCTCACTTCCCTTCTGTAATATCTGTCCTTGTAAACGATGGCCAGCCCCTTTCACGGGCAATTGGCCTCAAGGGAGCTGCTTGTCTCTGGGGAATTGCATCTGTTTCCTTCATCTCTCTCCAACTCACACTCATCTATTTGCATGCCAATCAGTTTTTCCTCTTTGAGGGATATTGTCTTTAAGGACTGCCCTTTTGTGTATGGCCCTTCCCCCTTCCTCTGGCCATACAGCGTTCCCCACATGCATACTTTCTCCTTCCTTCCTAAGGAGTTTCCCTAAACAATGAATAGAAACAGGAAGCCACTTACGGCCTCTTTTCCCTTCCCTTTCACTGAAAAGCATTAGGGCTTTTTACACAGTGACCTTGAAGTAGCCTTCCTTTCCCAGCTCGAACTGGTAGTGGTGATTGATGTTCTTTTGAGGGGGGGGGGCAAAGGCAAAGAGGAGGTGAAATAATAAAAATGAAATAAAATAAAGAAAAAGAGAAAAGAAAATCTGCCCAGACTGAGGAATTCAGAGAAGAAAAGACAGGGGAGGGAAAAAAAAAAAATTCCAACCCAAAAATGCAAGGAACCCAGTTCACCTGTATAGGCTTGAATGTCTCTGAATAGCTACCCCATGGAGGTGTGATTGCTCTGTATTATGCTCTGTAGGTCAGAGTCACTGGGTGACTGAGCGCTTGCAGTCAGATGCCTGGGGCTTCCTCTTCCCACAAAAGCAGTAGGGAAAGAAACAAGGATTTTTTATGAAACCAGAAAATTACAGTTTTTTTCTATAGGCTTATCTTAAAATGTTACTCCTATCAGCATCAATGGAAGAGGCTTGAGTAAATTATGGCCATTTTCAGGAGTGCACACTTATCCAAAGGTGTTCAGCTTCACTTTTTCCTTGAGTTCCTGCTGACAAAACTGCACTGTGTAATGGCTGAGTGTCAATCACCAGTGGACGCTGCCGTGTTCAGCAGAAAGTATTGAGCAGCCCTGAGAGGGGGTGTTTAAAACATGAGCAGCCTCAAGGAATAACCAGTGTGTGTTGCTTGTTCTGATTTTGACTTTGATTTTCTACTTTATTTACTTGTTAATTTTCCCCTCTAAAATACAATATTTAAAAACACGTTTAATAAAATACCTGATTAAAGGTTAAGGTAATAAGCACATTATAGAGTTTCAGAGCATGTCAAGTATCAACATATAAGTCAGGTAGTTCACTGTGTCTTTGAAACACTAGAAAATTATTTCCCTTAGACAGGTGAGGACAATGCTGACTAAATGACTTGCCAGAGTCCTCCAGTGTGTCCAGGTGAACTGTCTCCCGAGCTTGCCTCATAATCAGTTCATCACCTTGGCATGAATATCTATTAAATAGAGTGTTTTCCATTTCCTACAATGTCATTTGCATTTTTCTGCTCTCATTGAGTTGTGTTCGTTTATCCTCTTTTTTTTCCAGTCTTACAAAAATGTGCTTTGCAGGGTCTGGCTGATGATTTGATGGCTCCCATCCCCTTTCCTGCAAACAGGTGCATTCTGGAAGCAAGCAAAGAAGGAATAGTCTTTTTTGCTCCCAAAACCACAGAGATACAAAATCAACTGCCAAAAACATGTTTGCAAGTAAAATGAACTTCTTCCTTGTTTTTGCTGTTCTTGACCTGATTCCATACTGGTTTTATTAATTTACTTTGGATTCTTGACTCATCTGCTGTTAAGTCCCAGCTCTTCCATAAATGAGCTCTGGCTGACCCTGCTAAGCTCCTACTGGACATGGCTGTCTGCAAATCTCGGAGCAGCACCCTGGAGCTAAAATAAGGCAGGATGGGAGCTCTGATTATCTTCCTGAACTTAAATACAATCTGGTCTGTTCACATGCCTGTTACCAGCGTGAAGAATTTATTTCAATTACTGAAACTGGCTCCTTTTGAAATACAAGGAACATTTATGTTTGTCACGAGACACCCTTTTCTCTTCCCACTAAGCATTTTTGAAACCCGCTTCATTATGCGAGCTCTGTGGAGAACCCTTTGGAGAACAATTATGTGTTATCTAAGGTATCATGACAAATGCTGGATACAATAACTCCTAACTCACAGAAAGCATGAATGCTGCCTTTCTTGATGCCTCACATTTCTTGCAGCTTTACATCCAGATGGATTTCCTCATTGTCACTGCACGTTAAGTTCAAACCCGTAGGGATTTTTCCATTAGACACTTAACTCTTTCTGAGTCAGTTCAGCAGGTATTTCCCTCCTGCAGCTTCCTCTGTTCCACTGGAGGGGTTTGTCCTTCATCACTGCTGTTAATTCAGATTCTTTATGTGGGATCCAAACCAAACAATGTTCTTCCCATTCTAGCGAATGTACTCTCATGGAGATTCTTATCTGAAACCAATGGTAAGCAGACCTCTCAGCATTTTGCAGATTAATGAATTTGTCTTCCCAGTGTCCCCCAGAGGCAAGGAAGCTTTGCACAAAAAAAAAAAGAGAATCTGGGAATCCAGTGAGATTAATGGATTTAGCAAAGTTTACAAGAGAGGCAGTGGCACAGAGGTGGGAAGCTCTGACTTAGCTCAGAGTCCTGTCCTCACATTAGGAGTCGCCTTGCCAGGAAAAACTGCTGTTTCTGTTCTTAGGAGTAAATTTGCTATTTAGCCTGGAATACATCCCACATGGCTTCTTACAGAGGAAAATAAGAAACTATCCATTCCCAAAGAAATAGATCATTTAAGGCAATAGCAAATACAGAACGCAAGAGGAGATGTCTTTATACTTACAGGTGTCCAGGAGAGAAGATGGGGAGGGGGGGATGTCCCAGTCCATGCGTTCCTCTTGCAAGCAGACTCATAATAATGAACAAAAGTTCAGGTCCCCTGCAGTAGGAAGAGATGCCTATATGGAAGTTAACTGAGCTACTGGTTTCTGTTTCAGACTGGTATACATTGGACCAAGCATTGTGAGCAGGTGTAATACCTTCCCCAGAATATTTTTTTCTTGATGTGGATGATAAGACTGAATTTTGCTGCTATTCTGTGTACCTTTGCACTACTGGAATGGGTATGCTGGAAAGATTTCTTGTGTTTGTCCCAGGTAGATGTGCAAGTAAATCAGAAAAGATTCTTGAAGTAATACAGAGAAGCAGAGTGTTTATTGCTCATACATGACTGAGCATGTTTTACTCTCACAGATTTGAAAGGGTTTTTTAATGGAAAGGGACTCTGTTTTATCAGTTCTCAGCTACTACTGTGTTGAATACAGTTTTGTATTCAGAGATGAAAAGAAAGGGGAAAAAAAAAAAAGAAAAATTTAGTATTTAGTATTTTCCATCTAGGAAAGGAATCCAGGGTTCAAACTTAACTCTGGCTACAGTCTGTTCTGGCCTGCCAACACATATTGTGACCCTCCTTAATTACACTAAATTTTTTCTTTTTGAGGGCTGAGGCAGCTCAGGAGCACCATTGCTTTCCATGAAGGCAGGATTAGGCCCAAGTGGTGCCATTTACTTTGTGGCGATTTTGAAATGACCTTTTCAAATTCATCCAATTAATGAAATTTATTTCAACTTATCCTGTATCGCTGATTGAAGTGAAGAACTTTATTTTTGCCTCGAAGGTGGAATATGTACTGAACAGTCTTTGCTGAAAACTTTAATCAAATTTGGGTAGGACTGCCTTTCTTCTGTACTACCAGAATTCTGTGGGGTTTTTTTTCTTTTTAACCTTCCAAATGACCTCTTTTGCTTTTAACTTTTTGTCATTTTTGGGGGAAATGCCTGGAAATTCTTGATGCAGGTTTCTATGCCATACACTGGGCCATCTTTGCAAAGACAGAAATCTGTCAAGCAAATTAAAGACTACACTGAATTAAAAGATAGAATTTAGAAATTAGTTATGTAATATTTAATTCTTTTTTTTGCAATTGGCCAACTGTGAAGAAGTAAAATTTCTCTATGCTTGGGCTATAAAATAAGTGACACTTGCTCTCTAGATTCTACAAGTAACTGCTCTAGCAATAGTAATGTTTTCCTGCCAGATGCAGCACACTTAAATCAAGTATGTTTTTATAGTAGTAAATATCAAGTCTGTTAACTTTCCTGAAATGTAGATATGGAGGTAGGAACCCTTATTTGAAGATACCATTAAGTTCCCCTGGTTTGTTCATCTTGTTAAGATTTATCAGGAGCAAATGAGGCCTGTGTTCAGAGGCAATTGCTTTATTTCCTGTGCCAGAGGCAGCTTCTTTGATGCTAGATGAGGTCACTTATGGTGTTGTTTCTGTCATCATCCCACACAGCTTTGCATGAGCAACTTCTGCAATATTAATCTCCTTTGGAGTTCTTTCAACATTTAGGTTTTAGGTAGTCTTTATGCAAAATGAATTCTTCTTCCATTTATATAATTCCTGTACTTCTTTCTTATGCCAGGGATGCAAACCACCTTCACGCCCCACAGTCTCTGTATTCTCCAAATTTACTAATTCTTCTACTATTTTTTTTCCTCAGATTTTTTTGTAATATTTTTCTTGGGAGCTTTGCTTAGTTTAGTCAGCTTGCCAGACTCTGTTCCAGCCTATTTTAGTGTCAACCTGATCCATATGGAGCTTTCATTTACTAGTTGTGCTGTCCAGCACTGTTAATTTCTCAACCACAGCTTGCCCTGTTTTCCACTGAGATCATAGATTTTATTTTTTTTCATCAAGTCCATCTTGCAATGAGGTACTAGGGTACTTTGCCTCCAGCTGTCTTGTGGCTTGTCACTATATCCTACTGTTACTTCCTCTAAAAAAGGCACAAACTGTATTGTGGCTCTTGTGTTGGAGTGACAAGCAGGAAAAGAGCGCAAGTATTAACTTTCATTTTATATTCCCCTTCAGTTTTGCCTCCCTGATGTTTCTTTCTCTTTGTGGCTCATTCTTCACCTGTGTTGCTCAGTATTTTAGTTTTTCCAAACGTGTCTCACGACAGGAATGAAAAATGTGTTTTCTGAGCAAGGCCGCAGCTGAACCCTTCTGTGCAGACACCACCTGAACCACTGAACACGCGGCACAATGACTGCCCATCCTTCTCCTCTGCTCCGGCTTGGCCCGTGCCCCTTGCAGGGAGGCTTGTGCGGGCAGGGCTGGTGGCGATGGCAGTGGCACGGCTGGTGGCGATGGCACGGCTGGTGGCGATGGCAGGGCTGGTGGCGGTGGCACGGCTGGTGGCGATGGCGGTGGCAATGGCACGGCTGGTGGCGATGGCGGTGGCGGTGGCAGGGCTGGTGGCAGTGGCAGGGCTGGTGGCTGCGGCTGGTGGCAGTGGCAGGGCTGGTGGCGGTGGCAGGGCTGGTGGCGGTGGCACGGCTGGTGGCCGTGGCAATGGCACGGCTGGTGGCGGGTGACAATGGCAGGGCTGGTGACAATGGCAGGGCTGGTGACAATGGCAGGGCTGGTGGCGGTGGCACGGCTGGTGGCGGTGGCAATGGCAGGGCTGGTGGCGGTGGCAGGGCTGGTGGCCGTGGCAATGGCACGGCTGGTGGCGGTGACAATGGCACGGCTGGTGACAATGGCAGGGCTGGTGGCGGTGGCACGGCTGGTGGCGGTGACAATGGCACGGCTGGTGGCGGTGACAATGGCAGGGCTGGTGGCGGTGGCACGGCTGGTGGCGGTGGCACGGCTGGTGGCGGTGGCACGGCCTTGGCCAGGTGCGGGGCTGGCCCTGGCGCACGGGAGGATTGCGCGGCGTCCCCGCCGCCCGGGCGGTGCGCGGAGCTGGCCGAGGTGCTGAACCCGGGAACATCCCGGGAATATCCCAGGAACATCCCGGGAAAGGGGCTACCGGCGCTTTTCAAATCAAGTTTTCTTACTCTTCATGCAGAAAAAGAGCAGGTGATGTATTAGACACTGTACTTGAAAATATTTCTCATAACCAGTTTTCAGAGTTGGTGAAGTGACAGGGGGGTTGTTTATTTGTTTGTTTCCAAAAGGATGAATCTTTAAACCTTTCTAAGCACGTAAGGTTAGTGAGAGTGTGCAGCATCTTAACTGACTGTGAAACTTATCTAATCAGTTTCTTTCAGGAAAAATTTATTATATATTTGGTGCCTTATTCTTTTTTCAAGTATTAGGAGACTATTTGTACTAATATAAACCTATCTGTAGAAAACAGAAACCTAATAGAGAATATTGAGCTGGATCTTCTCTTACTCTGCAAAGCAGCCCTTCCATCACACCTAAGTAGAATTCTGCGACCTTGTATATGCCTAAGGCCACAAAATAATTCCGTAATACTTTGGAACAAGAATTCAGTATCCCGAAGTCTGTAGAATATTCAGAAAGACATTGATCCATTGTTCCTGGATGTGCTGTATAACTGGACTTTTCAATCCAAGAAGTTAAAAACCAGCTTGCCAGCATTCCATTTAGACATCTCCCAGCTGGCCTGAGAGGTGACTGTTTATTACGCTGATCTTGCATGGAGCTGTGATGGTGACAGAAGGGTGGTGCAATGACCTCCTTGTCTAGCAGTGGTGCCAGTGGAGTTAGGACACCTCTATTTCACCCCCACCTTGGGTAACGCTGCCCAATTACTTTAAAATATGCCACCTGTGACCACAGTGCATCAGTAGCAAAATGGGAAATAAAAGCCTGACTCTGAGATTCTTCTGCTTTACTAATTGCATTTTCACTTCATAATAAAGAATGTGCGTGAGGGAGCTGTAATTTTCCCAGTCTAGCCAACAATTTTTTATTCTTGATGAGTGTATTTATTCAGCTACGATTCTGTCCTGAGCTTTTGTAATTTTATTTATTGCTATGCTTATTTGTAAAAATGAGAAAATCAATAGAGCATTGGGGGAAGGGAGGGAAAGGAAAAGAAAAAAAATCACTCAGAGGCACTACAATAAATTTGCTGCAGGATAAAAAACTCCAGAGACAAAAAGTAGATAAAATCCTGATGATAAAGACTGAAGGCAAAATCTGAATCATTCATTGATTCATCATGTCTTTTCTTCAGCATTTGTAGAGCCAAACAAATAAGATAAAGGGAAGAGATAATCCCAGTAGCCTAATGAGAATTTTAGTGTCACCATAAAGACCTAACTTCTGAGGGCTGAACACAGAGATGTGCTCTATAGATTTGTATTTAATAATGAGCTAGAGGGTGTTGTGGACTCATCTGGGCATTAGATTAGCTCAGCTGTCTTTTGAAGCTTCATCAGTTGTAGTGTGAGCTAACTCCACCCTCCTACTTTGTTTGGGGTTTATGATTTTTAAGCCTTATTTGTTTCAGAAATGAGGTGATGTGACCATGTGGTAGAATTCCCCTTCTATCCTCTTTCTATTATCTGGTTTTATTGATTAATGAAGCAGAATAGAAAATCAGCGATCTCCATGAGCCATGGTTACAAGTTTAATGAAAGTAGATAGTGAAGAAGACCATGATGATTATCCTACTTAAAACAGGACCTGGATTCTGGGTTTCAATGACACATTTTCCAGAAAGAAGCAGCATGTGACTGCCCCATTCCTCTATGAGATTGTTTTAGTTACAGTTTATGTCTGCCTAAGATGACAAATCCACAGAAAGCCAGCTGGCTTTAGCTCTGCTAAAGGAACAGTTACAGCGCTCTTTAGGAACGTTGCACATGTGTGTTATTTTTCTTTGTTGTGTTAAGAAAAGAGTTTGTATTTTTTCATTTTTTAAGGCTAGGTTGTCATTTAGGGAGTCATAGTTTTCAAGAAGGCCAAAAGTCAGTATCTATTCATACATGTAGCTTTTGATTCCATTTCACTGAGCAGACATGCGTGGTCATCACTGTAGTAGACAATCCTTGCAGCCTGCAGAGACAGCCAAAGTAAAGAGGAAAGGATGGGCTCCAAGCTGTATAACCACTATGGAAACTGGCAAGGTTCTGTTGGTGTTTATTGTTTGCAATGGACCACTGCCAAGTTACAGTTTCTTCTTGTGAACAAAACAAGAAATGGAATTTTTTCCCTGGCTGATGCAGAAGTGGGACTTTCCAAGATGAAAAGGGCTGAGGATACTTGACTGAAGTTCTCCACACTGTAAACCTTTTAAACCCTTCCTTAGCTCTTCTATCGCTGTTCTGCTGCTTTCACTCCCTTGCAGAGCAGATTTTATTCCAAGTCCTCACAGAGTATCTTTTAGGTGCTTGAAATGTTTTAATGGGCACTGCTGAGCAACACCAGTAAGCAGAAATGTCATCAGATGCTGCCATGCTGGCCTTACTGTGAACTGCTGTCTCCTCTGAAGCCCTGACCCAAGGGAGTGTGAAAGGAAGGCATATCAGTTTCTCTAGAAAGGCTACTGTTTTGTATAGAATAGTTAATAACATTGAGCAAACCTCTTAGTCTCCCAAGGATTTCTTTTTTTCTTTACTCTTAGCATATTCTTTTTCTCATTATCTGTGCTTGGCTTTTATATAATAAACTGTTACTAGTTTAGGGACTGGATCTAAAAAGACTGCTTATTTTCCTTGCCTATGCACCCTGATTCTACAGCTGAACCAAAGCTCTTACTTTCCACTAAATTTAAATTGGATTTTTATTCAACAGCCAAATAATTTAGAGGGTTTCTCTAATCTCTGCTACTCTGGCTCATTAGTGCAAAAGAATTGTCACTTCCACTCACCCTCATTGAAAAAACAGCCTTTAGTAACTTTGCATATAGCTTGAAGGCTGCTTTTGTTCCCCAAAATTAGTTTACGTTTAGCCTATATTAGTTATTCCCCTAGATACTGTGTCCCAGGCAGCTCGGTATTCAAGAGTCCTTGCAAATACAGAAGAATAACACCAAAGACTTGCTACAAAGACCTCATTGTAAGACTAAAAGGATTTCCTGTGAATAAGAGCTACACATGGACTTAACACTGCTGGGAGCAAGAACATACAAGGAGAAACTAACTACATAGTGAAGCCAAGACATTACTGGTTTTTAATGATTTCTTTGTAGATAGAGAGAAGAGGTCTTTTCCCAAGGAGCTCATGATAATGCAGCGTAGCCAAGAACACAAAGGAGAATGGTGTATAGAAGGAAAAAAGCAAGCCTTGAAGGAAGAGAGGAAGCTCTGGGCCTTCTTCTCCACCTTTCTGTTCTTTTCTACTCATTTAGATGAGGTGTGAATGTAACTGATAGGCAATGCACACTGCCTCTTCTGCAGACAGGGATTCCAATGGGATATAATGATTTCTCAGTCGTGCATTAGGGTGCTGGTTCAAAGGGGTAGCAGAGCACAACTTAAAGGGACATCATTCTCAAGGCATGCGCCATAGGACTGCTCACTACAGCACACAATGGATCCCTGTAAGGAGCCTCTATTGCCAAACCTGCATGGAAGGTGGTGTGTAATCTACACAAACTTCATCTTAAGATATAAAGGAGTGGTCATGATAGAGGAAAGCAGTAGAAACTCAAGATGTTGATTGTGTTGAGCCAAACTTACAAATGTATTAAAAAACAAACAATAAAATGATTTACCTAAAGCATTTTTTCCTCACAAGTGTTCTCCTACCTTGGATAGCTTTAAATAAACCCACGTTTTTATCAGGAGTGAACTTCATTGTTATCATACCTCAGTGCAAGATAGGAGTAACTTCAGCCTGAAAATACATAAGGAACAAGAGATTTGGGGGTCAGTTTTCCTATATTGAATATAAATACGTTTATGCAATTTGAGAAAGAATTAATATACGGTTCAATGCATCTCAGATGGTGGAGGAAGGAAAGGAGTGGATGGAAATGCACTTTCTGTAGTGCTTTAAAGATTAAATAAGAGTTAGGATTGTCTGCTCTGTGCAATTTGCTCTGAGTTTATTTGCTCAGTTGCATGACTAAGGTTGGCCAAGGGATGGTTTCTTAACCAGAGAGCATCTAGGAGTAGTCTTTTGATCCTGGAGTGTGACAGGATCTGATACTCATTTTACTGAATACAGACACAGAGCAGTGGACTTGTTTGTGCAACCCTCACCTCTTCTCTTTGCAACAAAATATGACAGGGTTTTGCTGCAGACCAAAAAGCTTACCTATCTCTGACCACAAGCAGTAGGGGATGCTTAGGAGGAGGATGAGAACAACTGCTCTACTCTCACTTTCATCAGTGTACAGCTTAGAAACTCCACAGAAGAGGACAGTGTCTACTAACCTGGATTATGATCACCTCTCCTTTGCTGTTCCACAGCATCCTCACCTCAGGTTTGCCTCTAGCACATGTTTGGTTGGAGCTAACTCTGGAAGTGGCATTGGAGCATTTCTGCAGTGTACAGATGCCAGCTTTGTGTCTGTACAAGGCATTTATTCTGGGCTGTACTTCACCAGCTGGTGGAGAAATTATCGTGGTATTTAGAAAGGAAGAGAAGCTCTGAGGATGACTTCTCTGTCAGCTTAAGGGCAGGACTGTCAGGCCTTTTTCATACCTTTTGGTTCTTTTCTGTTTTATCTAATGACACCATGCTCATGTTTTCCCTTCCCTAAAGCTTCAGTGATGAATCTTGTAGCTGTTGGACCGATGTGATTACATGCTGAACCACACTGATGTAATCTTGCTCTTTCTCTTTCCTTGACCTTTCCACCTCTTTCCTCCATGCATTCAGCCTCTCATTTTTATAAGAAAAACCAAAAGCTGCTCATACTCTAATCATAGTGACCTTGGAGTCTCAGTTGGTGAGAAGCTACCTCATTTTGCATTCTAAGCCATAATTAGTGTCAGTCAATGTCAATGGCATGAGAAACAGCTACAAGCAAGAAAGGTCAGAGACTGGCTGTTCCTGCAGCCGAGCACACAGTGGGATAGGTGGGTGTCCACTAACAGAAATTTGTGTCTATGAGTAATCTAACAGGATACTCGACCTCACCATGTAGTTGCCAGGTACAATTTCAGATCATAGTTTTTTCACGTTACAGTATTAGTTTTGATAACCATGCAGAGACAGATGGCATTTTGTCGGCTTTCCAAAGCAGAGGAATAATTTGCCGAGCTGTAGCTAGTGTAATGAGAAGCCAAGTAAGTTGAAGATGAGGTAAAACCAAAGCATCTGTCGGTCCTTGTGTGCCAGCTTTTAGATGCTGCATACAAACTAATATTTCCACACAAAAAAAAGTAGTGACTGTTGCAGATTTGTGTAAAAAAAGATGGCATTTGATAACAATGCCACAACAGATGTCGTTGAGTCCATGCTTGATTTTTACTACTGCTCTGTGCATTTTTGGAAGAGATAGTTGCTCTGCACAGCTTGTATGGAGTATGTTCATTATAAAATTTTATTTTTCAGGAAACAATGAGATGGAAATTTTGTAGCTAATCTGATATTGTCCTTCTTTATCATGCTTCCTTAGTGGTTAGGGAGGAAGAGTTTATTCTTGTTTGATTCTTTTTCAATCTCTTTTATGTGAGAGAAGTGTCTATACCTATAACTATATACTCTATATAATATAAAAATCTTAAAAGAGACTTCTCTATTAAAATACAATGGAAAATTTGAGGTTACTTGCATTATCCAATATTACATTTTTCAGCATGTGTCATGGAAAATGTGTAACTATATCTTCCCTATTCAAAGAAATCCTTCTCTTCACCTTAATCCTATTCTTTCTCATCTTCTTTGATGAGAGAGAACAATGTTTCAAAAGTTCCCCTTTAAGAGCAAAGCTTGTAAAAAGAAACCCATGGAATACTATAGCCTACTTGACTCATTCTCCTTGGTAATAGATGTGGCAACTTAATAAAAGCAGCTTCTATCTAGGTCAAAATTACTTAAAGCATGCATAGTTCACCTAAAATATATATGTTTTTACTAAATACCTGCTATTATGTGGTATTCTCTGCACAGTCCGCATTGGGTGTTGGGAGTCTGAGGGGCCCAGTGGGAGTGAATGAAGGGGGGCATGTACTCCTCAAAGGTGTGAACCTGACAAGGGCTAAACATTTATGTCCAAGCCTTTCTCAGAAGTAGAAACAGCAGGTCCATGGGTCAGTGCAAGGAAGGCTGAGGAGAGAGAAACAGCCCTTGGGAGAGAGAAGAGAGGGGAAGGTAGATCCCCCAGGAGCCAGAGCATCCTGCTGCAGGCCTGGGTGTAAACTTCAAAGGGATCTAAAGCTAAACAGCTGCTTGTTTTTATTGCGCTTCTGCTGGGTTTTGTTTCCTGGTTGCGAATAGTGGTGCAAATGTTGCTTTACTGGGTGCAGGGGTGGGAGGAGGGAACGCAGGTGTAGCTTTGTGTTCAGCTGGATGTCTTGTTCCCAGGGAGAAGCACTGACATGCTCCTGCCAAAGCCTATTGGTAGGACTGAACCACAGCCAAGAGCTAGCAGTCCAGTTTGAGGCAAAAATGACAACAGGTAAAATGGACAGGGGTTGAATCTGAGGGGCAAAGATACAACGTGTTGATTATAGAAGGACAGAGCAGTGGTTGATTGATTCTTTTTACTACCTGGAGCCCCAAAGCAAGAAAGAGTGAAACTCTGAGATTATAAAGTGCTTTCACCATGGGTTAGCAGATGCTCTCAGCCAAGGGAGTACTCTTAGACCTTGCCAATTCTTCAAAACACTTTCCTCTGCCAACCGGCATTACCTCTGCCTTAGCCACGCTGAACTGAAGTCTCACATGTTTTCATCCAGTACCAGATTTTTGCCAAGTATTGTAAGAGCAGACATTTTTCTCACAGTAGATTAAATTCACTGACTTTCTCTCCATTTCATAGCATTCAAAGGGTGTTTACAACACAGAGTTAGGGGCTGAAATTGCCATATTTTGTACAATTATCATAGAGTTTAAATTGATTATCCTAATGGAGATTGCTATTTTCAAAATGTTGCTGTCTCTCTGGCTTTATAGTGCATGTTGCAGACTGCTGATGCCTTATAACTCTTACACATTCTGTTTTCATTGTATGTTTCCTTATGAGTTTGAAAAATTATCCAAGGGCTTGGAGTATTAAAGGCAAACCTTTTTAAGGACTGTGTTCAGTATCAAATGTTAGTACACAGAAAGCGTGCAAGAATGGACTAAATACACTTGTGCTACATGAAGAGAGAAAAACAGCATCTAATATTTTACTTCTGCACCTGTACAGGAAAACCAGGCTCATTCAGTATTCTTTATTGTGCTTGAATGTTCATTTATTCAATACCATCTGCAAGAGCTTTGCTTCCTCCCAGATACTCCACACAAAACCCTTCATTCAATAAAATTAATGCTGATAATATCTTTGGATCCTATCCTTGGAGACAGTTTGGATTTCTTTGTATGAAATAGTTTTAAATGTCTGTAAAAGGCTAGAAATCCCAACAGCTTAGAATATTTGTGTCTTTGCAATGTGAAAACCAGAGTTTAATGGGAAGATGAGTAGGGGTGTTCATGGAGGTCTGGAGGAAGAAATAGTGCTGTGTGTTGAGACACTGCCAACTAAGGCTCTGCTCCCAGTCTGTCCAAGGACTTCTTGCAGAATGTTCAACTTTTTTTTCCTCTTTGATCTCCCTATGTTGTGTGGGTTTGTGTGCATACGTTTAATTGGGAAGTGGCTTATCTTTTTCTTTATGGTACAATGAGAGGCTTAAAAAACCACTGAAGGTTCTGAAAGACTTGGATCCAACAGAAAGACCATGACACCACAATAACAAAGGTCACTGTAACCTCTGTCTTTCAGGAATTGTCAACGTTGCAGGTTAGTTTTAAACATAAATAACTAAAGACATAAGGGAAAAGGCAGCCAAATCAACTTATCCTGCTGAAAATAAGTGGTAATAATTGGACTCTTGAATACAAAAATTGTAATAAATCAAAATACAGATTTAAAATTTGCAAGTTTAATTGGAATATTTTTAGTAGATAAGAAGATGAGCACCAAATATCATACTTTAAATTTGGTATCATTAAAGATGATCCAAGAAGCTAATACATTTTTTCTGCATCACTTTCTTTAAGTACTATTTTGCTTTAATGCTGAGCATAATAGATGACTATGATTGTGGTATATCATTTGTTAGAATAATGTTCTGATGAGCCACTTGTACAGTGTCAGCTTGAAGTAGATTTAATCCTTTTTCTTGAACTATCTGTTATTCATCTGCATGTTCTCTGTGCTGTGTTTTCCACTGACCCCTGTTTGCTAATGATACTTTTTATTAGTGCCAGTTAGAATAAATTGGTCTGTTAGGTTTAGAGCAAAGATGTTAATAATGTTTTCAACCTCAATGCAATGAACATCACACAAATCACTCTGCACCCTTCAAGATACAGGGGCACTTCAATCCATGTGGTTTTTGTAATTTGTGTGTCTGGTGCAATATTTTATAAAAATACTATTCATAAACCATTTGGGCACCTAGGATGCATTATTTCCTCTTTTGGGTGATGAATTTCTGTTAGAGGAGCATCTTTTGCAGCAAGGACTAGTTAAGAAAAAACAAACAGCAAATAACCCAAAGATGATAGAATGAGCTCCAGTGGTCTTCCTTCGCTTCAGCAGGTGCTTGTACTGTGACCAAACACTGACACAAGGAAAGAGAGTCAAATCTAGTGCTCTCTGTTCACATATTCAGAAAGTTGAGCAGTAATATGAGAATGAGGACTGGGTCTACATCTTGCATCACTCTACTAAACACAGCAAAGTTACTGTGTGTTGGTAGAAATGCATATCTAGCATAAAAATTCTTCTCATGTCTGGTATTTCTTTTCCCAGTAGACTAAACTGCTTTTATGGCACTATGGGGAGGTGCCATTGCACCTGACAGCTAATCAGTTAATGGTCTGAAGGACCAGAGGAAAGCAATAAGCTCTTTCAAAGCCCTGGACCTAGTTGTCAGCTCTTGTAAATTGGCATTAGCTGAGTTATTTTTTTTCAGTGATGTCTGATCTATAGGTTGCAGTTCTACTGTTTAGAAATGTTCCTATTACCATTTTTTTCAGTTTGGGGTGTAGCTCATGGCTCTCAAATGAAATGTATTTAGCTGGGAAGGTGGCTGAGTTCTGCCATCTCCTTTCTCCTCTACGTCTCTCACTCTGGGGGTTGAGCTCAGTGTACTGTCTCTCTGGCTCACCATTCTTGCCATGATTCATTTTCCCTCCTGGTAGGACCATGATCTCCCAAACACAGAGGATACTTTTCATATTTTCAGAGTTACCTTGGGCCTAAGAATTGTATAGGTGTGCACTTCATGTTCATTACCCTGGGATGACCCAGAAACACATCCTTGTGGCAAGGAAGGCCAAGAGCAGTGGCCTGGACTGCACAAGGCAAAGCAATGCCAGCAGCTCCAGGGAGATGATCTTCCCATCTACTCAGCCCTGGCAAGGCCACGTCTGGAGTGCTGTGTCCAGGTCTGGCCTCCCCAGTACAAGACACACTGGACTGACCCAGCAAAGGACCATGAAGATGATTAAGGGATTGGAGCATCTGTCATAGGAGGAGAGGCCAAAAGAGTTGGTCCTGCATCTTGGAGAAGAGGAAGATCAGGAGGAACTTACCAGTCTGTGGGAATGCCTGATGGTGGAGTAAAGAAGCCAGAACCAGATTCTTCTCAGTGGTGCCCAGTGACAGGACAAGAGGCAATGGGCACAAACAGAAACACAGGATATTCCATCTGAACATAAGCAAAACTTTTTTATTGTGGGGGTGGTCAGACACACAGAACAGATTGCTCAGAGAAACTGCAGAGTCTCCATCGTTGGAGATACTCAAAACCCAACTGGACACAGCCTGCTCTAGCTGAGCCCACTCTGAACAGCAGGTGGGACTGGCTGATCTCCCGAGGTGTCTTCCCACCTCAGCTGTCATGTGATGAGACCTCAGACCTTGCTACTTTTAGCTTGTTGCAAATGCAGTACTGGATCTCTGGCATCTATCTGCTCTCTTGCCCATCTGCTAGAATGGCATTGTGCCCACTCAGAAGGTGCTATGCCAGTTTCAACAAGGCACAGGTGCCAACCAAACATAGATTTAGAAAGATACCCTGCACAAGATCCTCCTGGTAGTAAGTAATGCCAAATTAGGCCCACATGCTTCATTACGAGGGATCACATCTGTTGAGGCCTGTGGGCATTGTACCATCAATTACAGCCTTTATCCTCTCATTCTCTTTCCTGAAAGCTTTAGTGAATGGAAAGCAAAATTTATGAGCCAATCAAGTGTCTTGAGAAAATGTGGGTTTTTCCCTAGTGATCTCTGTCTTGAAATCTCAAAATTCAAGCTGCTAGTGTTTATTTCCCTCTGTTAGACATAATTCAGTATACACTAGATTTGCTTGTGAAGGCAATAGAAGAAAAAACACTGAAAAACATATTCTTTCTTGTCACTTAATACCATGAGAGAAGGATTGTATGCAATTCATTTGATACTTGTTAGACCCCGAAGAATTATTTGGACTGGTACCTTCATTTAGTAGAAGAAAATGCATCAATTTGGTTGTTGTGCATTCTCGAGCTTCACTTTGGCATTTAAAAGATCACAAGCCTCTGTTGGCCACTGTTTTGTCTATGTTGTGTGGGACCTGGAGATGTTATATTGCTCAACACACTCTATGAGAAGAATTCATGACCCAGAAAAAATTATTAAAAGCTGTTAAGCCCTCTTGCTTCAAGAACGTTGGTCCTGTGTGGATAAAGAAAGGCGGTAAAGTGCTGACTGAGTGCTGCCTACTCACTCAGGAGCAGTTACCTGTGCCTGTGGCAGTCCAAGGGATATTAATTAGTCCTTCATGTCACGTCAGCTGGCTTTGGAGTTTGCTATGCCAGGAAGAGTCTTCTCACTGTTGACCCTGAGTCATCCTGACCTCTGCTCAGGAGGTTTCTTTCAGGATCTCCCTAAACTACAGCATGTGATTTGCTATCAGTGAAATGTTTTAGGAAAGACTGAGAAACGCCAGAGCATTCATAACGTCAGAGCAGGGGTAAAGAAAGCAATGCAACAAACTGTCTAGAGCAGAGCAGTCAAGGTAACTGAGTAGGACTGACAGCCTGGACAATGCACAGGGTCTCGTGGTTTACCTTAGGCTGTAGCTGAGGGGAGGTGGGCGCTGCTTTGCACCTGTCTACACCTCATATCTCACCTGATGAGAATTGGCTTGCATTAATTGGCAGTCAGTCTGAGTTACACCAGCCTTAAAGCACAAGCCCCAACACAGCCCTGCAATGTGTCGGTGTGTTCTTGTCCCTGGTTGAGTCAGGAAGTTTGCAAGGTAAGGCAGCCCTGCCTCAGCTCTGGCAGCACGGGGGGCTGCTGGAGGTTCAGATGCTGAGCTCTGACACGTTGTTCTATCCGTGCCTCCTGCTGCTCCGGCTGATGGGCAAACCAGCTGTAGCAACCCCGGAATGTAAAGCATCATAATTCTGATGGTGTTTATCCCGTTCTTACATCATTAAGAGAAATATGTTCTAAAACACTGGCAAGTCCTGCAGACTGGTTTTATTCTCATAATGATCCAAATATTGATATCCAAAGAGTACGCTGTTTATGCACCATTAGGTATTCGGCTTGTGGCATTTTCCCACATCTTTCCATCCAAACCTGGGGAACACATGCTGTCATATGGTTTGCCTATTCTTTAAGAGTTAAAACAATAAAAATAGCACAGCAGGATCTTGTCCATAAACAATGGAAACATTGCTCTAAATTCAGTACTATTTCTGTTTTTATTATGTGATCGCTTCTTTGTTGTTAATCACTTGCCCTACTTAATTCATTCATTATAGTCGAAAGCTTTGAGATTAAACCCCCAGGCAGGATAGCTTCATATGAATCCTTTCTTTTTTATCTGTTCCAACTTAGATTAAGTCTAGGTCCTGTTTAATGAGGTGCCACTTGCTGGCTTTTCATGCAGAAAGAATTCCTCATACTCAGCGGTATGTATATACCATATAAATTATAAAATATTGTACTTTTTTTTTCTGAATTTCTAACTAGTATGTCCTGCAGAAAACACTGTTATTACAAGTTCCCTGGGATATGGGTGGTCAGCTACTTCTGATTTGAATTTTCTTTTTTTTTTTCCTTTCAGTAATGAACCTTGCTGTTCATTTTTCAGTTTTTTCAGGGTTTTATTTAAATTATGCCATTTCATAGCAATATTAATGGCAGTGATAAGACTTCTTTGTCTATGTTTGCAACTTACTAAGTCAATTATTGGAATGCCTTCACCTGCCATACAAATGTTAACAACCTGCCTATGCCTGGCAATGTTTGGTGTTTATGGATTAGCAGGGCCAATGTGGTGTAGACATGGAGAGTTTATGGTCAACAGCAGCTCAGGGAGTGTGATGAGGCTCTCACCTCACAGTCTGAGGGGAGAAGTACTTTAATATGACCATGGTGACTTGGGTTAGGCTTTGTTATGCAACAGAGGTTGGAGTTTGTACCTCTGCATCTTTACTGAACTGTCTTTGTTGCACCACTCTGTCCCATGGATAAGAAACCCATTCCATATTGGCAGACTCCTGATACTAATGGCACTTCCTCCAGGTTCATGGAACTGCTTGTTCTGATCCAATTTTGTCTGGTAATTCCATGCTGCACTCATATCTGTGGTTTTGGCTTTTTCACATTCTTTCCAACACCAAAAAACTGTTTGGTTGAGAACGCCTCGCACGTGTCAGCCCCTGTGTCTGTGCTCTCACATGTTGCAGGTGGCAGGTTTTGTTATGCTTACCATGAGTGTTTATATATATATGTACAGGGAGAGTCTGGCTACACTGCCAAATCCCCACTTTCTGAAAATTTGGGAGGTACCTGTTTTCACCCGTTTTTGTTTCAAGACAAGGAATGAGAAAACAAAGCCATAGTTCAGCTATTTTTGTGAAAGCCTGCTGCAGATAAGTGGTAGGTTAGTGGTGAAAGAGCAGCTTTGTCCTGCTGAGAGGAAGTCATCACAAATAATCTCTATCATGAAACAGCTTCTAAAATGCTTTTTTTCCAAAATTTAAGACTGAACACCTCACAGAAATGGGAGGCAGCAATGATGTTCATCCAGAACAAATCATGTTCCATGGTCTCTTCAGAGTTTTTGTCCTTGCCTTGCTTTTGCCTGCTGAGTTTAAGGAGTTTGGTTACCTTGCTCCAAGATCAAGCTGCTTTTGAAATGTTATTCCAGTTGTATCATTTATGTTGAACAAAGCATTATTTATGCTGAACTAGTTATGTTGTAAGCCAATTTAGGCAGGGATTTTTTTTATGCAGTTTTTGAAAGTTTCTTCCCATTTATAGAGAAGACAAGCTGTAATCCTCAGCCTGAGTTTCTGGTGACTCTTGAATATTTCACCTGCACTAATGCAATCATTCATTCAAGGTCTGGGATTTAGGCCTTTCTCCAGTGCTGGTTAACTCTGCTCTCTTGTGAAGCTCTTGCAAGAACCCTTCTCAACACCTGGCGTAAATGAAAATTGTGGTTTGCTCTGTGTGCCCCTTCTCTCTTGTCTTGTCATGCTCCCTGATGCAAAGTTTTTGATTATTTCAGCTTAAGGACAGTTGAGAGTCCAGTGTTAAAGAATTTATATACAACAAAAATAAGAAGCAACGAGCTGATAGAGTTTTCTTTTAACTCTGATTCAGACTAGTTCTGCAGATAGGAAATGTTTTTATTGTTAGCAGTACTGCTACTGATATTCAAAGGTAGAATCAACATAAAGCTTCATATTGAAGATTAATATTCAGGAGGAATAGGAAAAGGACTTTTTTTTTTTTCAGTTCTGTAGGTGACTGATTTTGAGAACAGTGATGGATACTTAGATGGGAGAGAATGGAAGGAACAGAGTTTAAGTACACCTAAATATTTGGTGTAAGCAATGGCTTACAATTTATTCTTTCTTCTGAAGGAAGTCAAAAGAAGTCAATACTAATCACTGCAGGAAGGATATTTGACTCAGAGAGAATAGTAGGTTTAAGCATTTTTTTTGTTAACGCTTCTTAGAATCTAATGTTAAATAACTCCTTAATAGTAAATTATTATATATATGAAAAATATGCAGAAGAAGCAGATGACTCAACATAGATAAAAATGGAATAATTTTACATTTCTGAAATACCTATGGGTAGTCAAAAATTATAAATGCAAGTATTGGTACATAAATATCATCTCTAATAGGTGATCGACAGCTCTCCGCTTTGTGAATCAATAAAAAAAAATTTCTCTATAGGCATGTATTTAAAAAGTACAAAGTAAAAAATGAATTAACCTGTTGTTTTCCTTGCTTCTGCTTTCTGTTGCTAGGCTGTACCACTTATCACCTGTGAGACATCCAGATCTGGAACAGAAATAATAAAGGGAATTGCAACACTTTCAGTTCAAGGTACCAGTGGTGTTTCACAGTAGGCTCGCCCCCCACAGCCAGCTTTAGAGAGGAGATCCGGAGATTTTCAGCTGCATAGTGTGATGTTATCAAATATTTTGAACTGTAATCTTGCAATTACTATTAATGTTGCATTAAAAGATTATTTAATGAAGGAGATCATGCAGAGAACAAGCAATATAATGGCTCCAAGCAGCTTGCCTCCCACATACCTGGAAAAACTCCCTACTGCTACAGAGGGAGGAAGAGCAGTTAGTGCCAGTTCTAAACAATAGGTTTCACACTGTATCTGTTAAGACCTGTTGCTTTTGGCAACAAAAACTGACTCAAAGGCATAAATTTAAATTTTAAAAAGTGGTGTTTGGTGATTAAAGACAAACACAGAATATTCTAGCTTCTGCTGTGCATTGTTTAGCATTCAAAGGCAGTTGTGGAGGTGTTGGCTGTCTGGGTGTTCCTCTCCACCGTGTATTGTTTAACCTCTCTGTGCATTTCAGGACCAGATCATGTTCTGACAAAAGTGTGGGTAATCCAGAAGCAGATGCACTTGCTCTGGTGTAAAACTTGTTGGACTAACTTAGGAGTTTTGGCTTCAGCTGTGCTTCAGAACTGAAATGCCTTTCATGTTGTAAATTTATGTGGCTGTTGCTGTGGTTCTCTGTTGGCAGGACCCTCATGTAGCAGATCTCCCTGAGGTATCTCTGAAGATGCTGCCTGGCACTTCCTTCAGCCTTTGCTTCATGTGGCTGTTTTTCTTTTTCCCACACTGAAAGCTGAGGGAAGTGTGATGATGTTAATGTGAGGCTAAATCCTGACAAGCCGCTGGTTGCACAGGGAGTCCTGGATTGCAGATACTTTCAGAAAGTGGTCCACTTTAAAGAACATGTGAAACACATGCACATTACACAAATTACAGCTATGATGGTCTAAGGACACAAGCAGGTTAAGATTTGGAGGAAAACAGCTCTTTATTTTTTAATTTTTTAAAAATTCTCCAGTACAGGAAAATTGGACAAGTTTTCCATACAAAACCTTCCTTGTTTCATGCTTTGTAGATGAACAGAAGGAAAATCCTCGATGCTGTTCCAGCCTCCAATGAACCTGGAGTTAGAGCACACCATCATGTTTCTGGCTTAGCATCACCTTGCAGAGGGCTGTGTCTGAAATAGTGTGTTGTGCTCTAACCCCAGGTGCCAGGGGTTTTTTTCCTGTCAACTGAAGAACCAGGCTGTGATGATGTAAATGTCCTCATACACTGATTGAATTCTTACTGCCTTGCTTGTCAGTACCTTACTCCATCAAGTCTGCTCAGATATCTGCAAAATGGTGCCACAACAGTGGGGTTAAGAGTCTACCCAGTTTTGGATACCCATTCCTTTGTGTTTTGGACCAGTGGGATTTTGGGTGATTAATATCTGGAGTTTCTTCATCTTCACAATAGAAGATCACTCTGTCCTGACTTTATCTATTCTCTTGCATTGTGGAATTTGGGCACAGGGTGACTGAAATGGCACATTTCATTCTGTATGTGAGAAAGGCCAGGGATTTAACCAGCCTTTTATTCTTCACCTGGAGGAAAACTGGACCTGCTCTGCTGCAGTGCAAATACCCAGTAGCAGCTGTAACCCAAGACCTAGTCTGGATTTCACCCTCCCAGACCTCAGTGGGTTGCTGGTGAGCACTCATCCTGTACAGAATTAATAGGAAAAGTCAATAAAAAGTAAGCACTTTAACCTCTGTTTTTCTGCACTTTTCTCGTTAATCTTGTATTCGGTTCACTGTGAGCGAAGGCCATGTGTGTAAAGCTATTGACACAAATTTATTACCATGAAAAAGAAAATCCTACCTCTGACAAAATCTAATTGTTAGACTGGAGGTATGAGTGTTCATATGAATTTCTATACATCTTTAAAGTTCAGTGTTTCCATCCAATTCATTAAACCGTGAGCCTGCTTTCCTCTCATCTTTATTTGTAATTGCATTTACGAACCATGAATAATTAGAAATAATATTTGAAACAAAGGCCTTTGGGGCTATATTAATCAAGGAGAAAAGTGTTACTCATGAAATTTTATGGGATAAGCGCAATTATCAATAGAAGATTATTCCTGTAGCACTAGTCTTTTTTTTATTTATTTATTTTAAGGACTCGTGGTCACATTAGAAATACAGTATTTTGTAGGAAAAGAACAATATTTTCTCACTGCACAATGTATTCCTAAAATTAAAGTAATATTGTGTTTAGCCTCATAATGTCTTTGGGGGAAAGATTGGTTTAATTCAACTCCTATTATATATGAGAAAGTTGCCTAAGTGATTTTCAGGGCATATGGCCTAGGAATGGAACTGCATGTCTTGAATGAGTTCCAGCAAATTTCATGTGCTCTTCTTTTACTGCATCTTTTTTGTTACAGAGGAAAAATTAATTCAGTCTCTCAAGAAAGTAACTGTGAGTAGATTGAAAGAGTGCCTGTCTCCTCCTCTCTAGTCATGATTTTCTAGGGTATCTGCATTCCACTGGGCATTGAAGTCTTCAAAAACAGCCACAAATTCATGAGCACATGAGGGAGTTTTCCTGAGAAATGGCCAAACCTTTGGAATACTTGCTAGAGAGAGAAAAATATGATCATGAATTTCAATATATTGAAAAATATAACCCAATTTCTTTTTGATTTTTCTCTTCTATGACACATTTTTCTCAACAAACCGCTGCTGGTCATGTGTTGTCTTCATTCTTTTTCTTACCTTTGTAGATTAAACAAATGGAACAGAGTAAGTGGAAAGGAGCAGGATACTGTAGAAAAAAATAGAAATACATAGAGAAAGAGATGATTGCAGAAGCAACCTGTCCCTGAACAACAGTTTTCACCATCTGTTTATCAATTCTCAAACTGAAGCAGAACACATGAAATACATAGGCAAGAGCAGAGAGGTCCTTTGTGGGAGGTGCTACACTCAGCAGGAGCCTTTCAAATACACTCCTCTTTCTTTTTGTTCTGAGCTTCAGAAGCTAAACGTTTGGGTTTACAGATCTACAACCAGCATTTTAGGGAGTGTATGATACTGCAGTATTTCTTCTGCTTATCAGCTCAGCCAGGAGGAATAGTTGGGCTTTTTACATGACTGTCTCCACTGCATTCAGCTTCTGGACACTGATGTACTTTGTTTCTAAGCCCCATCCAGTCTCTTAAATGCTTTTACAAATTAAGCTTGAATGCAAGCTTCCACCAGTATCTGAAGTGCAACTTATTATTCCTAATGATCCCTCCTTCTTTTGAAATGCCACTCAACTTCTCTTTACTGGAACCATTAAATATAGCTAAACTAAATAAATAAATGAGAAGACTATTTCTGGCATGCAACCTTGACAAATTTATCCCTTATATTTCAACAGTTTTTCAGTTGGCAATGAAATGCTCATCTCTGTACCTCATTATGAAACTTCGTGACGTTTCTTTTAACACTGCTGGTGGTGACGTTACTGGGAAGCTGTGTTAACTAATGACTGTTACATTTATAATTTATTCTAAGCAATCTAAACTGTTGTTGGAAAATAGTGAGCGTCTTCTGAAGCTTTATGAATATAGTTGCAGGTATATGAATAATTTGTAACCATATATTCACTGATTAGACAAAAATAATGGAAGTCTTGATACTAGTTGTCACTGGAGCGGTACCTGTGAAAAATCTCACTTTCTTTTTGAACCAGTTGGGATATAGACAGTAATTTTCCATGAGTGTTCAACAGAAATCCTGCTTCATAGTAAAGTGCATCCTCTCCCACTCCAAAAGAAGCAGTATGTAACCTTTCTTCAATTCCTTAAATAAAAATATGCTAATCAGATGTTAATTAATTTCATTAAAATTTAAGAGGAAACATGTAATTATAGTACACAGGTGCAAAATTATTAGCCAAATTTTCAGTATTATCTACAACTTGAAAACTGAACCTCTCATCATTATTTATTATTGACGACCGTGCAGTACTTGGATGCTTCCGGTTTACGTCATGTAGTAGTGAATAAGGAAAAGCCCTACATTCTGCTGGTGTTTTAATCACCCTTCTTTATTTTAATCTGTGATCAGGCTGTGTCCTCTGTTTTACACAGAGACTTTGTTCTCAGTTTTTATCCTGAAGATTTGTGGAGATGAGATGCATAACTCCCAGCTACTATTGGAAATAGAGCATAGCTTGGAAAGTGAATTTCTCCAAGTTCTCGACTGTGTTGTTATGTCAAAACAGAATATTTGGCACCATTTAAATTCAGGCACACTGAAACAGGAATCTGATCTTTATACAGGAGTTCAGATATACAGGTTTAAGGGAAGCTGCTTTGGCTTCTTCAGGAAGTCCAGCTGCCCAAATGCTATACTTGGGTCACCAGTGAGATAGTCCAACTGCACAGAGCAGGAAAGGTTTAAGGATGGTGTAAAACTAAGCACCACTGAAGCTTAGGAACACATTGTCATTCCTGCCCTCTGCCCATGTCTGTAGAAGATTTAAGCAGGTGAGAGGACATGAACGGCATAGACACCTGAGCAGTCCCACTCCCTGCTTTTAGCATTCTCTGAAATCCACAGATAGGCTTCTTCTGCAAACAGTTGAAATTAATTCCAGTACAGTCATTAAAAATAACGTGAACCAGGTCTGCTTGAAAAAATTCATCTACCTGGACTCACCCTGAAGTGATGTTATTTATTCATGTTCTGAGGATTTTATACCCATGCAGCAGAGTGGAGAATCATAGACAAGCTTATTTTCCTTGACTTAGCATGTCTTGCACCTTTCTGTAAAAGAGTGAACATCTGGAGAATCACTGGCTGTGAGTGTGGCAAGTTTGCAAATGTACATATTCAAACCAAAACCTGAAACTTTCATTTCTTCCAACATAGTTTTTGGAAAGATCTCCGCACTTCTAAGTGGAGTTTCTTGTAATCTTTATTTTGGTGCAGTCAGTAAATGTGCTTGTTTTCCCTTTGTAAATGGGTAAATAGCTGTAAGAGCCAGGAAATGCTGCTCCAGTGCTTCTTCTTTCCATTGACATGCTCTGTGCAGCTTCTGCTTTCTGTGCAAACTTCCCGGCTGGCCTCTGAGATTTACCTGAGGGAGTACAGTCCTGGTGGTATCCAGACAGAGTTGCCTTTTAAACATGCATACTGTAATGCAACATTTAGTTTTTCTGAGAAAGTGAGTCAAATTTTGCATGAGAAGGGTTGTGTTAGAATCAGCCTAAAACTGCACTTTGGTCTCTTCTCTGCAGTCCTAGAAGAAATTGTGAGAGTTTAGGGTAAACTTCTGCATATAATATTGACCAGTCTGTTTGCTGATATTTCTTTGCCTTATTATTTCAGAACCCGAGGCCCACAATGTGTCTGTGCTTTTTTTTGTTAAGTCTGTCAAAAAAAAATTAAGAGCTGATTTTTGCCCCTCTCATAGCTCACTTGTAAGATTTCTTTTGTTTCTCCTACTCTTTCTTCATCACTGCAATAGCCCAAGGTGCATTTAATTGCAACCTAAGTACCTTGCATTCCCCTTGCACGCATTAAAGAGTAAATTCTGAGTGATTGGACATAACTGGTACTTATCGTAATAAATAGCATATTCATCTCTTCCACAGTCAGACAATTTCATACTGTGCAACTTCTCTGCCTTCTGAAATGTCACCACTTAAACTGCAGCATGATTTTCCCATGAGGACACATTGAAAAGGCCTTTCCTGAAGCACAGCTTGGAAATGTAACCTGTCATGTTATATTTAAACCAATTTTATAGCACTCAAAAATTGGATGAACAAGTACAATGCCCACATAGTAGAGACAATGTATTCTTTTTATTTTTATTTTTTTCCTAGAAACTGGTCCTGGTTTTAATAAATTTTGAATTTGATTTTTGTTTTGTAGTCACTTGCCTGCTTTGTGAAAGCATTTCTCTGTTATTAGGCTTTGCAGCTGCAGAAATAGTTACTTTCAGATATCTCTCTGAGATTATAAACATTAGAGCAAAAACTCAGGTACTGCACATCATTTCCTAACCTTGACCTAAACAGCACCTAAGTCATCCTCAAGTTTGTTGGATCATGACTTTTCAGGAGAAAGCTGCTCTTATGCTGGTGAAAGATGATGAGGTGATTGTTTTACAAAGAACTCTGTGAAGATGGAGAAAGGGGAAAATGAATAATCATGTTTAATCTGAAATGTGTTTGATGCATTTGTTTCAGTTTTTAAGTGAACCACACAGCAATGTGTCTGCAGGTACCCAGCAGAGCAGAACTGTCCTGAAAAGCCTCCATTCTTATTCCAGTATTTCATAAATCCCAGAGAAACTACCGGAAACAGTTTGGAAATACTCACTAGGAGGAAAACAAATTACGAATTAATTAAAAAACACATATTGAATTAAAAATACAAATTGGCCAATTTCTGTCAGTTTTGAACATGGTCATTAAAAGGATCAGCACCAGAACCCCCAGCATGGCCACTGATGTTCCTCAGGGACACCAGAAGAGAAGCTGGCACAACTTGGGCAAAAACATGACATCAGCCCCTGCCAAGTAAGGCCAGTGGGAAATCTCTCTTGAAATGCCTAGAGAATGTTGGATCATGCCAATAAAAAATTTCAGTCCAGAGCTATTCATCATATGCAGGACTTCTTAATGGATTTGAGTCTATTTCTCCTGTGTAATAAAATACAGAAAGCACAGACTTTTCAATTATTTTTGTAATTAATGAAATGGAGCCACCATATTATTTTTCTATAGCACCAAAATGGAAGAATGAATCTGCTTTCTCTGCAGTATTTATAAGTTTTCAACTGGATTAATGATTAGGACACAAAAATAGGACTAAGTTTGGACTCATCTGTCAGCTTGTTGGTTTGGGTTCTGAGGGAAAGGAAATTTGGCATTTTATAAAACCATACATGACATTGCTCTTTTTCCCTATTTGAAGATGAGTACCATGTCATGTTACACACAATAATAAGAGAAAAAGTTGTGTATTTGTTACACAAGTTACATAGCTTACAAGGGCATGGCTAAATCACTGGTGGTCTTTTATCAACACTAAATTCTCCAAAATTTAGAGACCTACAAAGGACAAGACTGTTTGTATATGGGTTAGATTACCAGTATTCCCAAACTGCTGTAAATCCACATGCCAGAACTGGCAGCTGGTTTGTACCTCTGAACCCACCACTGCACAGAAAATCCTGCCCTGGCAGCTGGGCTGCACCAAGGGGCTGTGAACTGGGGTCACTGGTGTGGCCTGACCCAAAGAGCCACCCACTGAAGATCACTGCAGTGTCACCTTGGGGTGTAGTTCGTGTCACACCGAGTGCTGCCAGTGCAGCACAGAGTCACTCATGTGAACCTGAGAGGCTGAACATCCTGGAGGAATGCCAGGCTGGAGCTGGCTCCTGTTTTGCCTGTTTCCTTGGGTAGGTTGGAGTTCTTCATGCTTGACCTCTCACATTAAGTTTCTCTCTCCTCAATAAAACCTGGGGATAAGTCAGATTAATGACTTTGGTCTGTTTGTCCATTTTTGACAGGAAGCAATTATAGCTGGTGAATAATACGTTGTGTCCTATGTGTGCTTTTACTCTGTGTTTATGGTTACCAAAGGAGATTTCCTCTCCACACACTTCCTTTCACTGAAGGAAGAACAGCCTGATGTGCAGTTACTCCTCGCTGGTTTAGTCATTTAACTGCTGCAATATAGCACTTATTTATTTTATCTGGATTTATTCCTTCTCTCCTCTGTTCTGATAGCTGAATACCTTCAGTTGTGTGGTTATGTTTCATTAACTGACATTCAAGCTGTAAGTGTTCATGGCTTTAATGGAGAATCCAGTACTGAATACAAAAGGGGCCTGTGATTTCCTTAGGGGCTGGGAGAATTTCGAGATAGCAGAGAGCTTCATGCAGGAATTTGTAGGAACTGTTGTCTAGCCCAAGGGCTGGAAGTGGGTCTGCATAACCATGAGGTAAAAATCAGGGGTGGGGTTCCAGAAACACTAGATCCTACTCAAAGCAAGAGGTATTTATACTTTTAAGGCTCTATCTGCCATGAAACCCAGGCATCTTTGGCCGCATGACATTGACCCTGAATTAGTGTGCCTTGAGCTGACACTGAGCACCCACAGCTACAAAGCTTCTAAGCACCCATCAGTGGCTCATTCACAAGGATTGTGATGGTGCATGCTGTGTTCTCTTACACTCTTGGGAATCTTACAATCTCTTGTAAAGTCCATGGAAACCGCAACCCAAAATTTCCAAAGGTTCCTAGGATTGCCACACTCATACTCTCACACATGCAGTCAGATGAGCAGAGGTTTGCACTGTATCAGATTTTATTATCCACACTAGTGACGCAATAATCAATAACTATCTCAGAAACGTGGTGCTTAATTAACCTAGGACAGTGCTCCTTTCTGTACCTTCCCAAGCCCTTCCAGGGAGCACGTTGTCCACGGGGATGTGGGGCACCTACTGCTGCTAAACCTGCTCTGTGGAGCCCAGGACCTGCCAAGGCAGGTGGGTGCATGAACACACCTCTGTGCCTGTGCAAATGACCACTGTGTGTGCATCCACAGTCACACATGGCACACACGAGTCTGTGTTAAACAGTGCAAACAGCCCAGCCAGAATTTCAGCGACTGCACCAGTGGCTGTAATTTAAACAACAGGCTCCAACCTCTTCAGTCTCTACTGGATGGATTTTTGTTTCCCTGCCTATGCATAGGTCAGCCAACCCATGATAAAAGCAGTAGTTTGTTAATTCATCCACTCCAACCTGCCTTGCCTGAATGCTGTAAACAGTGCTGAAAACAGCGGTAAGAGTTTAAATTACACTGGTTGAAAATCCACTTCTGCAAATTACTGGGAGTCTTTTAAACAGATAAATAATGTTTCTCCTAAGTGCAAATCTGCACTCCGGAGACAGAAAAGGAAGAGTGTAAAAATATGTAGGTCTGATTTTGTTTTCAGTGTCACCCTTAGAAAAATTTCTGTGGTAAAATTCTAAAGCAGCTCGATGCCAACAGTCTGCATCAAGTGTGCTGTATTTGAAGCAATTGAGCTAATGTTTGAGATTCTGACAATCGGAAAAATAGGTTGGCATAATTATATTAAGATATCTGAGAGTGTCATGTACTTTGCAAGACTGAATTTTAAACTGTTGATTTAAATTAATGAAGATTCAAGAGTTTATAATTTGTTTATTTATTGAAATCAAATGCAGTCCGTGTTTCTAACTAATTGAAAAGTATACTTGTGATAGAGAAAGTATTTAATTTGGGCAGGCAAGCTACCAGACTTCCAAATAAAGATGATGAATTGCAAATTCTCAATCTTAATCCCTGTAGGCTGACAGTTACCCCTCTAAAAGCAGCATTTGAGTGATATACTATAGCTGGTAATAGCACACAGCTGCAGAGTAGGAAATCCCATTGATATTTTGCAAAGCTTTTGTTTTGCTTCATTCATTTATTTTTCAAAATGATACTTTCCTTATTTAGAATAAAGAACTTTTTTTTTTTTTGCCATTGTGAGTAGACTAGACCTTTAAAAAGCAGTTAGTTTGACATATGTAAAAATGCCTGGGCTCAGCTCTGGATTTACTTTGCTTGCATGTATCATTTTCAGAAGCACAAACGCATGTGTGATTTTGCAACCTCTTCCCCCCTCCAAGAGTAAGGAACACATCTCTGTTATACATCCCAACATTCAGCATACAAGATTGAATGTAAAAAAGATTTTTTTCTCTCTCTAATGTATAAAGCATGTGTCCAACAACAGCAGCAAAATCAGTGCCAGAAGAAGCAGTCCATAGGGAAGCAGTAATTTGTGTGTCTGCACATTATTCTGTGTCTATGCACATATTAACCCTGGTATACAGTAAATTGTGTTACCATGGCAGCCCTCACATGGAAAGTTATATGCTAGTAGGGTATCTCTAACAACCACCAATGGGGAATATGCATGTTCTGGCAAATGAAGAAGGGTGTAGTTTCTTTCTGTGAGGAAACAATACACTATAATTAAGGATGGGAAAACCAGGTTGCAGAAATGATGAAAAAAACATAACATTTGCCCCAAATGTAAAAAGTAAAAAACAAAAAGCCCTCAGAATTCCCTCTCTCCCTTTTCTGATCCATCAGCACCACCATGACTACCAAGAGCTGGAGTACTGTAGTCTTTGCTCAGACAAAGCTTCCCTTAAAATCCTGTCTTATGGTTTTCATTCCATATACTTTTCATTGAGGCTTTTACAGGGCACTTTGCTTACATTAGTTTTTGTGTCCAATTTTGAGATTGAACTTCTTTCTTTATGATGAAGCTGGTTTGTCAAGGGTGAGCTGCTACAGTTCATCAACACTGCATGCTATCATATGCTGTGTTATATTTTTAGTTGTATATACAACTTTGCCAAACTTCAGCTTTATGGCTGACATTTTGAAGCAGATGCTATTTCCCTGAGTTGTTTCCTTTTTTAAAAATGCTTAAACAAAAAAAAAGGCTCAACCACTTAGAGGAGTCAGATTAGAGGAAAAATACTTTTTTGACCCCATTAGAAATTTTTTGACCATTCTCCTGGAACATTTAGCACCTGCTGGTTTGAATTGGAGTCTCAACATTAGTGATACACAGATGATAGCATCACTCAAAGAGAAAGTACAACAGAAATGAGAAACCATGTCAGTGTTTTACGATACAAAACTCAGCACTGAGTAAAGGGTCAGCAGATTGTGTGAGTCATCAGTGGTTTGGAAAGAAGAGAAGAAAAGAGACATGATGAGATAGACCCTCCCAAGAGCTACAGGCTTGTTGTATTGGCTGAAGTTTAGTGGGAAAGCGGCGCTCCTGTCAGCTGGTGTACTACATAATAATGTTAACACCACTACAAACAGGTTGTGGTTTATTGCTTCAATTTCTTATGTACTGGCAAGAGAATTAAGAAGATTGATGCATTAGGATCTTAGATCTCAGTCAAATTAGGTGACTAAGAGGGTGATGAAAAAAATGCTTGTTCTTTGAAGGAGCACAACTCCATCAGAAATTTGTTACATCCTAGCATCAGGCCATTTGATGAGCTGCTGATTTAACAGCACACTTAGCAGGCAGTAGTTACATTGAAAGGGGCAACTACTTAATCAGTGCTTTAAAGATATTATGTTCAGAGTGATTTAAAGGGATATTGTGCTTTAGTAAGTGTGCCGTGAGTATGAATATTTTCTGCATGAAGTGAATGCAAAAATGAGGTTGTGCAAGTGTCATTTATATTGTCAGCTTTTTTTATTTGGACATATGTTGAAAAAAGAAAAAGCAACTAAATACTAAACAAATACTAGCATTTTGAAAATATACTTACTGGAAGGGAATAGCCATCAGTGGAGGAGAACAGGGAAAGAAAATAGCAGCTATCACATTCCATGGATTTCTGGAGTAGAGGAAGAGAGAAAATAATGAAGTATTGTAAAATAGAGGAGAAATATTAGGAGTAAAGTGAACAAAGTGCTTGGTTTCCACCGTGGGAGTCCTGTGGCCTTAAGCTGAGATGGGGGAGATTCAGATTAGATATTAGATATTAGAAAAAAAAATTTGGTTTGGGTGGTCAGGTACTGGAATAGGTTGCTCAGGTAGATGGTGGGGTCACCACGTCTGGAGGTGTGTACAAGGTGTCTGCATCTGGCTCTGGGTGATGTGGTTTAGGTGTTACAGTGGTGCTGCTGGATGGATGGTTGGACTGGATGATCTTGAAGGTCTCTTCCAACCTTGATGATCCTGTGACGTGGGAGATCTCCCTCATCACCATGAATGTATCCAGGAATGCTCATTGCCTTTCAATTCCTGCCTTCTGTAACAAGTGGCTCGAGGAATAAACCCTATTTACCTTCCCAAACAAGGGCAAAGCTTGCTGCAGAGGGACCTGTCAGCACTTTGAGATCTGATGCTGCATTTTGTGTCTGATAAATATCTGTGGGAAATCAGCATGGGAACTGCTTCCTGAAGCCTCACGGAGAGCATTCAAAATAACAAACAGGGGAAAAAGTGAGGCAGCAGTATCAGTGTATTTGGAATATCTGATACTGTAGGATGGCTGAGGTAAAGGGTGTTTTATGCCAAGTGACAGATCCAAGGCTGACATGACTACAGATTTACACAGTTAAATTTTGGGTTGGTGACTGTACTCTGTAGCTCACCCGCCTCAGTTTACCAAGGTGTGCAGGTTAGAGCTCCTTCATTCCCTAGGGCCCACATGTCCAAGGCTCTGATTTAAGTCCCCACAATATGCTGCTGCACTTATTCACCTTTGTGCTGCAGTTATCCACCCTCACGCTGCAATTATCCACCTTCGTGCTGCCTGGTGCTTCCCAGTAATAGCTGCTCACTGCTGGGACACTCTGCTGCAGAGAGCAGAGCCTGGGGCCAGCCCCAGGGTCCTACAGGTACCTGTGGTACTCTGGCAGCCCAGGCTGATGGAGTGGAGCTTTTCCTCAGCACCGAATTCACCAAATTTTGAAAATAGCCATATCCTTAAGGTCCACCACAGAAAGCATAAATATAAAGGAGGGAAAATAAAAACAGGTTTTGGTTAGGGCAGGGGAGCTATTCATTTTGTTGGGGAGAAAATGAGGCAAGGCAGAGTCATTAGCAGGGCTCCTTATGAAAGCAGGAGTTGCTTGGGAAATTGCAGTGCCATTGACCAGAATACATGGAGCACAGAAGGGAGATATAATAAGAGGAAAGCAGTTATGCACCTAAGCCCTGAAATGTAGCATTACATCCATCCTGAGAGGTAATCATTCCTGTCATTACTAAGCTGCAGGATCACTCAGTCCTAGCATGGTAGAAATCCAGGAGCTCAACACATCAGTCAGGTAGCTTTTCATAACTCTCTGCTTCTGTGGCTCAGCTGGAGTTCAAAAAAAGCCTCAGATAGTGGCAATCACTCTTATGGCTGCTAACAAAGCTTGTAAGTAATAACTCATAAACCTTCTTAATTGAAATAAATTAAATTTTATCTTCATTACTGCTTTGCAGAGTTATCTGAAAGTGCATTGGTTCTTGTTCAGAGCCTGATGCATTGGTACTTGCACTTGTGGCTCTGGAACAGAAATTCTGAGAACAAATGATGTATGTTATTACACAGAGATCTATCTTCTTTTTAGTGGCCACTGGTGTCCCCCCCAGTTGCCACACTCGTGGTTCGTAGTTTTTGTGTATGATCTGTATTACACAGCTGAGCCACGTGTGTGCAACCTGTGTGACAGAGGCAGCAGGTGTGACACTGCCAGAGAGAGGGTGGCAGCTGTGAGACGTGGTGGCTGCCTGAGCATGGCACAAGGATGTTTCTGCACCTGAGATGGGCAGCAGAACAGAAATCCTCAGGGTGAGGGTTTGACCACCATACTGTCTCTGCACAGCCACTAATGACTTTACCAGTCTTACTCTTTGAAATTATGTCTTGTTCACTGCCATAGAAACCATTCAAATTATTCCTAGTACTGCCTTACAGAAGCAGGACATGATATACTGGCTTGGAGAAAAGGTCCTGCACTCTATCTGTGAAGCAGCCAGCAAAACAGGAAAGTAAATGTTTGAGTTATTTACCACAAAGTTTGACAAAATGCAGAACCTTCTGACATCCTTAGAGGATAAAAAACTCTGAAAATCCCTGCCAAAAAGACAGTCTTGGAGAACAAGATGGAAAATCATATGTTTCGCTGAAAGATTCAAAGTAAAACTGTGACAGAAAAGATACTGCACAGTGGTGCAAATAATTGAGGATTTCTCCCAAAAGATGCATAGGTTCTTAAAAATAGCTTGAATTACTGTGATGACCTTAAGATTACTGGCACCACAGAGTCATAGACTTGCCCCCATTCATTTCTGTGTCCAGTCTTTGCTCTCATATTTTCTGACAGCACATCCCAGAACAGATATACTTACAGAATTCAAATGCTGAGGAATTCATTCCAGCTGTGGATATACAGCCATATCTCTTCATTGTCACTATTTATTACCAAAATTATAAAAACTTCTTTCCTCTCTATGTGAAAACCTAATTTCTGTGTTTCCATTAAAGTTTTTTTCCCTAATAAGGATTATTCTTCCTTACTTAGAAAGCATGAGTGAATCATCCAGTGACCTTCTGTGGCATAACCTAAACAGACAGAGTTTCTGGAGCACCCAACAGCAGGATGGGTTCTGCAGTCCTGAAATCTTTGCAAAAATGTTTCTGGAACATTTCTAGCTTGTCAACAAGCTCCTGAAACGTGTGGATTGAATACTTAGAATTTTACACTCTGTCAGAGGGCAATTGACTAATTTCCTATTTTATGTCATGTTCTCAGAGGAAGCATTAATGAATATCCAGGCTGTATCTATCCTTATCTGCTGGGATGCATGGAGTACAGCTCAGTTTCCCAGTCACCAGAACATACAGGTCAGGCAGGCATCTGCTCCAAACACCTGCACCCCAAAACATCTGCCCTCAGGAACCAGATGTGCCTGCTCATCTGGTGGTAGACACAGAGTGCCTGTTCTTTTTTGAGGGAGACTCCTGTCCATCTTACGCCATGCACTAGGGAGTTCATTTACTTTTTCCTTTCTGCTTTGTAGATTGAGAATACTAAAATCACTGCTCACCTGGAGAAGGAAATGGTACTGAACCTCATCCCTATAAATGTGTTCCATCTTGGATGCTTGTCATGACTGTACATAGCTTTAGAGGGCCTGACCATCTGTGGAAGCTGGGGATCTGAAGTCTTAATAATGCTTTGTAAAGGCAAAGATGGGCACCTCAGAAGGGTGTTCACTGAGCAAAAGTTCCTTATGCCAGCCCTCAACTGAGACCATCAAGAATGTGTCTGAGCTCCCCAAGGTGGTGGGAGGCACTCTGTGCTTCAAGCAAGTCCTATATAATTTTATTATTCTATCCTTTCCAAAACCAATCTAATGTAAAATGTCTGAAAGATGTTGGGAGTGCAGACTAAAAGCCCTCCCCCTGTTTAAGGTATCTGAGTCACGTATGTTTCAGTTTTCTTCCTTTGGAACAGAAAATTGGAAATATTTTCCTGCACAGAGGTGCAAGTTCAGTTTTAAGAGTGGGGAGTCCCAGAGGCCAGAAGAGAAACTCTGTTTCCTGAAAGGCTGTTTAGTCTGGACCTCCTGCATGCCATGCCAGAGGCTGAGCAGAACCAGTGTAGGCAAGAGGGACACCACCACCCAGCTGAAGGAGAGCTGCCCTCTCTGCTGGGCTTTTGTGTGCAACTCATTTGCACCTGTACACACTCAGCTTGGGCTGGGTGTCTGGCTCCAGCTCCTGCAGTGATTTGGACTGTGATCTGACAGTCCAAGTTGGAGAGCCCCTGAGCAGACGAGGCACCAACTTACTCTGCTCTTCTGGGAGGGCAACACTTCTTGACAGGCAAGTTGAATGCCTACAGACTTTAGAAATGCAAATTTAGATATCTGGGGACTCCAGCTAGGCTTTATGTAGGACGTTTTAGGAATTATGCTCTTCTACATAAGTGCCTAAATTCCACGCATGTTCCACTTCAGGCTTATTAGTCCCTCTGTGGATTTAGGCCTGGGAAAATAAAAGGCAGGATGCAAGAACCACTAGACTGTACTTAATAACGAATCTCTGAGCAGAGAACACACAGGCTTTGGTTTGAGGTCCAGCCAAAATTGGAGTAAAATAAGAAGAGAAAATACATGTCTTTGGGGATTGCAAATCAGCAAATTGGTGCTGAAGAGAAAGAGAGCAATAGAAGAAGCAGCTGAGAGAGAGGAGAAACCAGTGACCTAAAGAAAATTGTCCATTCTCTCAAAATCATTACCAACATTCTCTACAAGTGTGGGCTATTAAAATACACACACTCAAAGATGATCCTTTTTGTTTGGTTTGGTAGCGATCTTGAAATTGCAATTTTTATGCATGATGAATGCCTAGTTAGAAACTGCCTTGTGACACTGAAATACTTCACACCTGGATTTCATATATATTTCTTTATACAGCTGCTTTCCACCAGAATAGCTAATGAGGTGAAAACTTGGAACCTCCTCTCCAGTAAGTTTTATATTGTGCAAGGAAGGGAGTTTCCCAATTCAGTGGAAAGAGGGGCTATGGTCACGGCAAGGTCACAAGCAATCTTCACCCACTGTTTGGAATGAAGCAGTTATAATCCGACCACAAATGCCCAGCTAAAGTTTTCCATCTGGAAATGGTCATCCATAGTGCATTTTTACCCACTCTATACTGTTCCTGAACATTGTTGCCTTCAACTATGGCAGTAGCCTGCTTGTGCTGAATTGGGGCTGGGAACATCCAAATCAAGGGTGACCTTCCCACCAACCCCACGTCCTTTAGTCTTTTCAGTCTAGTGAAATAATAATAATAATAATAATAATAATAATAATAATAGTAATAATGTAATCATCAGACTAAGAGCTGTGTTCTCACTTTGTGGAAGTTCAGGCTGATGTTCCAGTTCACACTGAACAACGCTTTAAGCTACAAATGAACTTGAATGAGGGTAATTGTACAGAAAGCGATTACTCAGAAGCCCTGTGGGACAGCCACCATCTCTCTGCTGTGTTTGCATAACACTTAGAGGCACCAAGGTCCAAGGCTCCTCTGGGGGATCACCATCTGTGCTGAGATAAACTCTAACTAATCTCTGAGGCTTAATGCCATCAGCACTGTAGAGTCTGTTTTCTCTCTTGATTTCTCCTCCACCATTTATTCAAAGATCTTAAGCAAAAGCAGGGAGAGTAACAAACACAAGGTTATACAGGAGAATTCTCTATGTTTTTTTGGAGGTGTTGATGCAAAGGGAAGGAGGGATCATCTTTAGCACTATGCTTTCAATCCTCATAATTTTTCTGCCATTGGCAGAAACCTAAGAGAACCTAAGATAGCTGGACAACTCTTTCCTTTCATGACTCTGAAATTTAAGAGATCAGAAAAAAATATTAGAGAAATAGTTTCATTTCTAAGTTGTAAGAAACAAGCAGTAATATCAAAGATGTTTCAAGAAATAAAATGCTAGTTGTCTTGGCCACTGGAGAATAATTTAAAATTTATTTTGTTTTATGATGGCTTACTGTCATGTGGTTTTCAGTGACTGAATGGCTTTTTATGAGAAATTCTGCATTTTTTTCCAACAACAATGCCACATTTTATTCCTTTTAACCAATAAAGAGGAGTATGAATATTAGAGGCATTGACTCCTTTCTGTGTTCAGCGTATTCCTACTGTTTGCTTTGTAACTCTTCTAACTCTTATGGTCATAGATCCATGCCATAATGCCAGGATACTGTGAAATTCAAATTCATAGGAGTTCCATGGTTGTCCTCATAAATTCGAGGTATGGCTGTATGCACATATTCTAGGGAGAACTGGAACTGAATTGCTTGGGGTGCTGAACAAATGTGGGAAAGATGATTCCTCATCCTTTATTATGGGATTATCTAAAGAGGAAATAGAAATACTTTCTTATGATTAAAATGACCAACAGACCAACAAAGTTTAAATCTTAGATATTGTGTTTCACTGCTGATCCTCAAAATAAAACATTGTAAACAAGTTAATATATACACATATTGTCAAGTTAATTCAATTGAATAATTGGAGAAAATCAGTCTGTTTACATATGCTCTATGAACAGAAAGTGAAGCTGTATTAAATCATGTAAATTATTCTCTGTGAGCTGTTTACTCTTTTCCAGTAATGATGTTATTTGTCACCCCAAGCCCCTGTATGTGGATGTAAACCAAAGCACATGTTAGAAAAAGGAAATAACTATACACAACATGAGCTTTTCCTCTCTAGAGAAGTCTAGTGCTGCCCATTTACTTTGTGGCCTTAATTAAGCAGTGATTCATGCTTATTTGGAGAGCTAAAGATAATTACTACCTTTTCCAAAGTGAACTGGCTATCCCTTTGACCCCAGTATTTTAGCCAAAGAACATTGCAGGGAGTACAGTTCTTTTTTAATGCAAAAGGAAAAGTGCTATTTTCTGTTCTTGTCTTGGGTAAGCTTTGCTCCTGAGGACAAGACTCCTTCCCCCTGCCAGGTGGGTTTCCTGGCTCCTGTCAGACACAACAGAAGGAGAAGGTGCTTCAGGATGATACCTTCTTAAGGTGAAGGAAGATCTGTGTAGAGACTGCTCACCTTTCAAGAGGGGAGAGAAGGAACATCCCAGTGGATATCTGGTGCTTCTGCCGTGTGTTTGGTTGGCTATGAGGGCAGACAGAGACTGCACACGGAATGTCCTTACAAATGGCTTTCACATTTCTTTAAAGTTGAGCATTAGCAACTCCTACAAAGAAACCTCATTAAGCCTCTTTTCCATTTCCATTGTTGGATTTATTTTTTTCATTAATGCACAGGTGTGTTAGTGTCTCAATTTTATGGCAAGAAGGAATGAGAAAAAGATTATGGGCAAGCTTTCTGCCACCATCTCTGCCCATCTGTTGCCTGCTGTCGGCAAGAAAATAAACTTCTCTCACATACAATCCTTTTCTTTTTCCTCATTCTTTTCCTTTGTTGTTTTCCATATTGACATGATGTGAGGCCCTACAATGGCTATCTCCAAAACTGTTGAGCTCCCTGCCTTATCTTGATTTACATTACATGCAGTTAGGTGCGTTTTATTTTAAAACAGCTGTCTGGAGAGATTTAGCCACCTCCAGCTGGCTTCATGCTTCAAATAAAATATGGCAGATACCTGGGCTAGTGATCTGATGGCACATTTTATCATTCCAACGGGCATTTCCTGTCCTGATAACAAACAACTTCACAAGTGCCATCATGCCACTGAGAGTGATGAAAAAATTAATTTGATTCTGATCAAAACAATGGATTGGGGTTTAGTATGACAATAATAATAAGCAGGTTAATTGACTTCTGGGTATCTTAGAGAGTCACGAGAAATCTTTGTGCTTGATATTTTACTCCAGTGTGTGGTTTGTGTGCTCCCCTCCACATCAGCACCTGCTTGCATTTCTGAAGTGCTGTGCTGACAGTCTAAGAAAACACCTCTTTTCAAAAGCACCTTGGGAGATTTCAAACGCTGTGATAAAACAACTGTGGGATAGAAATTAGAAATCATACCCTAAGTACCCAACTAGGGGTGCTTGAAAAACCATGGAGGTCTGTGTGTATGTATGTGGTATCATTAGAAACTATTTGGATACCTTCCTGATTTTTTTTAAAGTTCTGCATTCCTCATTGTATTCTGGAACAAACAAATGGGAGCAAGAGCAACAGATCCCATCCACAGTTAGGGAAATGCCGGTTGCAGCCCCATCTCACATAAGCAGGGGATGGTAATTGCATTTTACAAGCAATTAGAGGAACTTCTGGAGTTTCCACGTGCACTTTGTGATTTGGCAGCACGGCAGAATCGGAGAGATTTTAATGTTAGTGCTGAAAGATTGTAAAATCATGCCTTGCGATGTAGAAAATGGAAGTTCCTTTGAAAGCTGCATTAATGAGCTCATTTTACTAAACTTCATTAAACCAGCCATATAATCTGTGCAAACTTACTCTGCTTCTCAATTACATGGAAATGGAGTGTGCTCTGACGAGTTAGGAGCCAGTGGCCATTACTGATTGTGTCATGCCAGGTAGGCTAAGCTATTGCAGATGTCTTCTTTTATGATTTTTTTTAAGCTGTAGGTGAAGAATTTGGCTGAAAAAGGTGGCACGTGGCTGAGGGTGGATAAAAGACCTGTGGGACACGGGGCTGTTGCATGTGTGGGCTGTGAGGCACAGCAGCACCACGTTTGGGCTGGTGCTTGAGCTGGTTCACAGGGCACGGCCTGTATGGGTAAAGGTGCAAGTGGGCCATGCACAGGGATATTTCCAGTTCTCATCAGAAATGAGCTTAAACCTGTAAAGGGATTAGGAAGATCCTCAGAGAGGGTGGGCATGAGTCAATATATCACCTAGAAAAAAAAAATGAGCAAAACTTCTATTTAGCTGAATACACTGCTGTTTATCTTCTTCCTACCCTGTAACCTCTGCTATTGTCTCCTGGTGTTTTGGACAAGGGAGGGGGTGGTGTCTGCACTGTGCATCCCTGTGCAGGAGAATCATGGTCCCACAGATGCTGTTCTCTGCTTTATGGGGGACTGTATGGGGTAGATGATTTACAAGAAACATTTTATTTCATTTCACATCTTTGAGAGATGACAATCTATCAAATCCAAAATGTTTTGGAAAGAAATCCAGTTTTGTGGAATGTCAGAACTCAAAACATTCCTGCCAAAATATATCCTTACAACTGAAGACCTTCTATTGTGAAATTTGAGGGATTTACTTAAACTGAAGTAGAATGGAGTAACAGGAAAAGACTGAAACCAAAATATTGAATTAACCTGTACCAGCTTTATGGTTTTCAGTTAGCAAAAAATTCTGGCAATTAAACTTTTCATCCCATTTGAGGGATTTATTTGAAACCTGTGACATGGGAAATATTGGAAAGAAAACACTGAAAAAATCAGGTGCCTTGTGATGTGTTCCAGCCCTAACCCTATTGGTTAGCCAGACGAAATCTGTGCCTTGCATTTTTGGATGGACTATTGTTCAATTATCTGTTTATTCAAGCTCTATTCCAAACCTATTGTATGTATTAATCACTAATCAGCTAATCCAAATGTCAGGAGCAGATGTGGCTTGCTTGCCTGCTTTCCCTTTTACTGTATCAACATGTCCTTCGAGTGTCCTGGTGTTTTTCTTTTCATTATGTACCCGTTGTGCCTTATTCTGTCTTGTGGGACACAACGTACTGTAACAATTAACACCAGAACATCAAAGCTGACTCAGCTTTTATTGGTGAGGGGATCATAATGTAAGTGGTAAAACAGCACTTCTGGGATACCAAAGATCTCCTCCAACCCCAGTCAGTGAAATCAGGGGACATAAAATAGAGCTGATGACTTGTCCCTTTTCTCATTTTAATGTGACTTAAATAAAAATTGTAAATCTGATACAAGTGCTACAAAACATATAAAATTTAAAAATTACTCAATGGGCATAAAGTAGTTAGAGTATCTAAACCAAGTTATTGCTTTAGAGATCCTAACCTAAGACACTCAAAAGGGAGGCAGCTTTTAGACAGAGTTAAGCATCTGTCCATCTAAACCTTTGCTGTCACTACAGTGCTGAAATGATCTGTGCCCTGACTGTGGTTAGAGAAATTGCAGAGTGGCAGATGACTGACAGTCCTGGTGGCTACCCCTGCACCAAACCATGGGTAGATTTACCAGAACACCTCTAGCCAAAACAAATGACATATTCGGGTATGGCCAATGTAGTAATGCAGCCTCCCTGTGGAGGGCTATAGTTCCTATGCTGCATATGGTCTGATTATATCCTGAAAACATGCTGTACATGGAGTTTGGTCTGATGCAAACGTTGGGAAGAGAGCAGCTGCTGAGGTTATGTAAATGAACTGGCTATGCCTGTTTTGCCTGCATGGAGAGTGAGTGGTTTGAGGCATTATTTCCAGAGGAAAGGTCATGTCTTACTGAGAGTTTGCACACAAGAATGCCTTTAAGGACTATCTGCAAAGCTCTGTGTGTTGTTCTAGAAGCCCAGGAGATGCACAACATTATAGCCATATGTTGTGGCATTATTCATAGCAATAATGTTAGGACAGTGACAGCAAAATGGCTTTGGAAACACCACAAGGCCACCAGGACGAGGGGAAACACACAATATTTGAATAGGGACATTTTCAAATCCTTTTAAAACCAGGTTCCTGCAGCTGGCTCTATGCACAGAAGATATTTGGGAAGGCTGTTTGGGGAAAAGAGGTGGAACAGAAAGACTGAGAGCTGGCTCTCAGGGTAGGATGGCAGAAATGAGGCAACAGCAACTCTTTCTTAAATCATTGCAAGGTTTGCTCTGGGCCTGGCACAGACTGCTGTATGAAATGGGGAAACTGTAACTGGTTTGTGCTATTCCCCCAGGCCTCCAGGCTGAGCAGATCTTGTTCAGAAAAGGTTCTCGTCGAAGGCAGTAATTATCTGGTAATTAAATGATGCTATTGCATATGGTAGATTTCCAAAGCTGGATTGTCCTGGATTAATGTAAGCTTGTAAATGAAGAAGGTGAGCAAAATCTTGCAATAAAACTTCCATGCACTTTTTTCTATGTGCCTTCTATAATATAAAGCCAATGTTAAATGAAACTGGAAAGTGAAACTATCAGCTATTTGGCAGTGTTTCAGGCGAGAAATACTTTTCAGAACGAAATTATATTATAAACGTGAAACATCTTTTCTGAGTGTCTGTGTTCAAGGAAAAACAATAGCTGTAAAGCTAATAGCAATTGCATAAGAGGCAAAACAGCATGTTCAGTGTGAGTAAACTTCAGAAGCTGATGTGTTAGATATAGTGGTTGAGGAGTGTCAATAAGATATTAAAATCCATCAGGAAATTCCTTCTCCATCTGCAATTTTTCCAAAGCCCTCCTGGAATTAGTTTTTTTCTTTTGCAGCAGCAATAGCAGAAGCACTTGCATAGGTTAGTCTACAGACCAAGACATGTTAAGATCCAGGCTAGCAATTATTTTTTAACACAGAATGTAAATTTTCTCAGGGCAGTGAGATGTTCAAAGACTGGCCTCAACCTGCCAATAGAGCATTTTTGGGTGGTTTCTAATTTTTACTTACTGCAGAAAGCAAGTACAATTTACATTAAGAATGCATATTATATTTCCTTTTGTTTCCTTCCCAGTAAATAGTGCATCCCAACTGAATCTTCCAATTTTTTTTTTCTTTCTTTTTACATTTTTGTGTTTGGTTGGTTGGTTTTTTACTATTTGTAACTATGCTTCTTTTGCCACCCTGAAATATTGACATGATTTCCAACACCATTGGATCATTATTTTGAAAAAATCTGGGTACAGAAATAAAGTACTGTTCTGAAGGTTCTGAAGGTCTGATATAAAGTGCGGAAGGTCTGAATCAGTGGAAAATTCTGTTCCAGTCCAAGGACAGAGATGAAAGGTTTTTTTCCCCAAGGCCCGAAGCCTCTCAGTGATGGGTCAGTTCTAGAGATGAGTCACTGGGGTTGAGCAAGGGCTGACCAAAGTACAGCCAAATCATGCTGCTGATGCAAAAGTGTGTAGGGAGTGATGACAATTTGGGTTAAGAAATGAAGAATGAACTATTCTCTAATCCAATTTTATTCCCAAAGAGCAACACTAAATATAAACTAAAAACTTTCTCAAGAGGTTTATTCTGCTGTTCCTATCCAAAACAAAGTAGATATGTTGCTACTGAATAAAACCTCTCTTTTTTCTACATTCTCCAGCTCAGTTTTAGTTTCCCAATCTTTCCCGATTTCTGAAGCCCTTGTTCAGAAAACATATAATTTCTTTAGGTGTTGGCCACAGTTGTTTTGTTCCTTATCATCTGTGGAGCACAATACTACTTCAAAGAGGTAAAAAGGTCCTCTGCAAGACATGGGGTGCATTCTTGCAGTTTCCTCTCTGTCATCATGCACAATTTATGAAGGCCTGGGTTTTTTGCAGACTGATGTGATGGAATAGGGAATATGGGGAGGTTTTCAGAGTATTCAGCAAAGTCAGTGCCCTTGGCCCCCAGCCTTAAAGGCACCTGTTGATAACCCACGTTGGCTGCACCAAGTGGGGAAATAGGGTGAAGGCAGAAGTCCTGAACCCTGCTCCCTCCAGATCACAAAACTCCATCAAAAGTCTAAAATCAAATTAAATGCACTTCCCTTCTGTATTCAAATTCTTGTCCACTTGAATTGCAATGGCAATGGATTGGTTGTCCTTTTACTCAAAGGTCTTGTTAAAAGTCAAAATCCATGTCTTATGTATCAGAACACTTGAAGGTGGATACTCCTCAAAAAATACTTACCCAGCACTGGTAGGAGCAGAGGTCAGAGGACTCCAGAAGAGCTTCCCTACCCATCCAGAGGGGTGGAGAGAAGAGGGTGGGATGTGGATTGTAAAGAGGAGGGAGATTTGAGTCATGCTCAACCCTCTGTCAGAGAAATGATGTTTTCCCTGGAGATTTAGGGAGATGAATTAAACTCTCTGCATACCTTACTTCATTTTAAGACTACTTCCTGATAGTCTATCTTGGCTTGAAGAGTGAATCTGTACAATTAATTCTGCTGCAATATTTTTTGTTGTTCTATTTTCACTAGTGTAGCTTTAAAAATCTAGCCCTGCGATAAATAACAGCTCAGTAAGCCCTGAGCTCCCTGTCAGTGAATCTCTTTTAGTGCCATCTGATTCATTTCTAAGGCTCCAGTTTCTCATTGTGGCTTATTATTACATTTTACTGTTCTGAAAGATGATGTAGGTAATTGTACTGGTCCCTTAGCTAACTATAGATTTTTTTTAATTTCTTAATAATAATGAAATTGCCATAGATACCTTATAATGTTTTTCTTCAGAAACAAACATTTAAGTAGAAGTTCACACAAAGTAATCCGGGGCTGCCCTGTGGCAACAATTATAATTAAAATATAGCTGTTTGATTATATAATTGAAATTTCTTCCAGTTGATTAGCTTGGATCCTTTCCACAGCCATACCCCTGTTTTTGAATAACTCAGCCTTTGTACACTGTATTGCAGGAACATTACTGCAGTCATGGGCTGAAAAATACCTGCCTGTTTCAACCCACAGGTAAAGGAAACACTTGAATGTAACAAGAATCAAATAAAATCTGCTTTGTGTGTAATTAGATGGCTGCACAGCTGTGCTAGAAATACAGGGCCAGTGCTTTAAAAAAACAAAGCAGTGAAGAGCAAATCTTGGATCTCTCCACTCCACTGATGACCAGTCCAGCAACATGCTCAGGGAGTTATGCTCACCCTTGCTCATGGGTGTTTTTTACTCCTGTGTATATTTATCATCAGTAGAGGTCTAGAGATAACCCTCAGAGCTCATCTTGTCCATTACTCTACCCAAATGGCAGAAAATATGGGCTGCCTGGCCTTTTTTCTGTCTGTCCTGAGAACACTGGTACGATGCAGTATGGCATGGCACGGCATGGGATGCTCCCTGCAAGAGAGCCAGAGAGAGCATCAGCTTTGTGCATCCCAGGGAGGTTTAGGGAATGGAAAAACACAAGTTTATTCACCTCTGGGAAGACTGAGGCATTGCTGGCAGTGGAGCCCAAGTGGACATTACATTCCCCCTCAACAGCTGCGTGGTGAAAGCATTTAAGGTTTATATTTAGGGGCCTGAATATAACTCACCCCAAATCATCCCCTAGAGTAGCACCAAGGGGCAACTGGTGCTTTTACCACAGTATAAGTGAGCTCAGAAGCTGTGAAAGGACGCAGCATGAAGAAAGTAACCGATTATTTAATTTACAGAGTTTGCAATCAAATCAGGCTTATCTGGTAGTAGAAACACAGAGCAGCTCTAAATATTGCTAGAAATGCACACAAAGAATAAAAATAAAATTGACAGTATAATTACAGCTTCCCTTTATGATTCCATCAACATTATTTAAGCGCATATGAACCTGTGCTTTTACAAAAAAAGCTTTATAAAAATCCCAAATTCTATTGAAATTTGGAAAAGAAAAGTCAAATTCTATGTTTTGATCATTTTATCCTGAATACAGACAGTCTTATTGTAGTTCACTGCATACAAAGCATGACATTGAATTAAAGCATTGGTTAATGATTTCTTAATTTAGTGACAATCATATAAACAGAAAAGTTGGAGCTTAAACAAAGAACTGTGGAACAAGTTTCAATTCAGGTTGAAAGCTAATGAATTGAAATGTCAAGTCAATCATTTAAAAAAATTAGAATTCAATAGTTTAAAATCATTTAATCATTTTTATAATTATTTTGTGACATGGAAGGAGCAAAGGGTCAAAATATAAAACTGCAAGCATATTTCGGCTAATGTGAATATTGGAATGAATGGTTTAGTTGCATTTCACCTGGAGTACATTAGTAACTTTCACAATGATTATTTTTCTTGCTTTCAAGAAAATTAAATAATCAACCAGCCAAGACAGTTCTAAAATAAGCAATTGACCCGTCACAGTACAGATGGATTGATTATTCTATAGTCTTCATTTCACTTCACTAAATACATACCCGAGCAGACTTTCACAGGTGTCTAAAGGTTAGCTCAGATGTTTTGAGCCCCAGCCTCAAGGCTGTGAGTACATTCAGCTCCCAGTGAACTTTATAAAAGTGAACCAGAGCTGCTGAAGCACAACCCTCACTCACCTCCAGACAGCGGGCACTACATGGCACCCCGGCGGGGTGGGACAGGAAGAATGTGTCAGGAGCCCCTAAGTCCTTTGCTTTGGAAATACAAATATTAACAGCTTTCCTAGGAAGTACAGAAATTCCAAACTGCTGCAAGAGTCACCAGGTTGCTTATTTTGTGGTTACTATCTTCTAAATATGAGGGGTGATTAATGGAGGAATGAAAGGGTTGGCTAATCTTCAGTGCAGAGCATGGAAGGAAAACCACGTCAGCAGGCTGGGCAGCCCTCAGGTGCTGATGGCTTCCTCGTGCTCCACTCAGTAAGAGATGAAGCTCTATATTTAGAGAGGACATGGATACCACTGCAAAACTTCTGGAGGCTTATTTGTGCTCTGCCAGAAGCGTGGGGGTAACATATTCTTGGTAGGTGCCTGTACAAGAAGAGAGGGTCAGCCACAGAGGGATATGCTTGGTCTGTGCTCTGCGTGCAGAACATCCAGGGAATTCAGAAAGAGCTCTTTGTGGGGCTGCTTGTCCAGATGAGGTTTTTGCTTGTTAGGGTTCTCTGTGTCCTCCAGTATTTAGAGAATAAACACTACAGAACATCAAAACCATGCTTTGGTTTCGTTCTGCGTGGGTTTTTTTAGGAAAAAGAAAATGAGATTGTTTCCTGAGTAATATGATTTCTGACTGCAGTGCTTAGTGCTGGTGGTGATATGGGTTTTTCTTAATAGTGGAGAGCAGAGAAAATAGCATGGTTGATTCCTAGGTACTGTGTGATAGAATTAAGAATACAATGACACAAAATATTTGTCCTTAAAGATGATTGGGTAAAGCCAGACTGGTAGCATCAGTATGAAAGCACAGGAAAGCAGAAATGACCAGCTGAGACAGCAAACAAGATGAACAATCTGAGAAAGTCTATCAGATACCATTCCACGTGACATCCCGACCCCAAGACAGTCTCCAGTGTCACAGAAGAGAATTAAATTCTATTGTACAAACCCACACTGACCAATAGTCCCAGAACAGCTTGTATTTGTCTTGCTGTGGTCAGTTTTGGTAATTTGTGTATCCTCCACAAATGCTTGTGCTATGTGAGAGCTTACAGACTGCACTCAGGAATGACAGGAATTACAGATGGAAAGGAACTGTTAACCTTGGCCCCACAGGACTGCTCTCCACTTCATATTTTAATGCAATGTGCAGTTGGCCCATTCCAGATGATCTGCTATAGATGTTACTGTCACTTTCCCTCTTAGTCAGAAGAGCTCATCAATGACAATGGGATAGATTATGTTGCTGCCAATACCAGCAGCAATAGGAGAAATGCCTGCTGAAAATCTGCACCACGACTCTATAGGTTCTTTTGAAGGAAAACGACTTAATTATAGGGCTAGAAAATTACCATGCAATAATTAATATTCTCGGTATTTACACTTAGGAAAGTGATTGTAACACATAAAATACAGTATTAAATTGGAATTAGCTACACTTATTTCAGTTACTAATATAGCACCCTCCACACCACCTCTTGTGCGACCTTTCCAACATCTGTTTGAAAAAATGAAACCAAATCAGCCCACGGTTTCTGCATGATCTAATTGTAAATCTCCAGTAACTTCTTGGGCTCTATCCAAAACAACATGAGTTTCAATTTTTTCCAGTTTTTCCTTATGCTGGGAAGTCAACCACCCATGTTATTACTGGGAAACATGACCCTGTGTTATGTTCCCTCACTGAGGTCCTTGAGTCAATAATCCCAGCAGTGCCTCAGCGTTTTTAGAAGTCCTGTTCTCTTCTTTCAACATGCCTTACTCTCGACACAGTGCCAAATGTTGCAACAAGTTTTTAGAGGTGCCAGAGTTATGATAATTAATGCTAAGAGAGTCGTAGAAAGGTCGTAAAAGCTCATACCTCAAAGTTTCAAACACTTTCCCACTCGTAGAGATTAAGATGAGCCCATTGAGGGGGACTTAATTGTTCTCTTTTTGCCAGAACTGAGACTTCTTATGGCTTTATCCAAGGGATCTGGTTCTGGCTGCTATCAGAGACAGGAAACCAGACTAGGTGGACTCTAGCTCTGATCTCATCTAGCAATTCGGATGCTGGGAAATAAAAAAAAAAGAGGGAGACAGGCTTGTTCTGTCCCTAGCTTGTGTTTTTTATTCCCACAAGCACAGAGATGGCCACGGCAGCTGCTTCCATGGAAGGCAAAGGGGGCAGAGCAAAGTTGTACCAGGTCATTGAGATTTCCAACCCAAAACTTCCAGTTTCACTTCAAAGTGTGCAGACCAGTACTTCTGAATTCCCCTTTTGGCCACATGTTTTGCATGTTTAAAAGGTTTCGCTCAGAAGACAGCAACCAGAAGTAATTCCGTGAGAAAACAAACCCTGACTGCATTTTGTGCAAGTCAAGATCCTGTGCCCCTTTCCCTCACCTGTAGCTGTGATGCTCCTTCTCTAAAGCCCGCAGAGTCTGCCAAGACTGGAGTTAGAGAAATATTCTCTCATCAGGAGTTTGCTGCCTTCAGAAATGGGCTTAACATACACTTTGTGTTTGTTTTTACCTTTTGTGCCTGTCTAGCCCTGCATCAAGCCCCAGAGCAGATCCTGGTGAGGTTGCTGCCCTTCTCAGGGCCTTTTTCAATAAGAAAGTGCCCAACATGTTGTACCAGCCTCTGGCAGCATCAGTGTGGAGGGACCCTCCATCATAGGCTGAGGGGGGTTAATCTCTTTGGAAGACTTTCATTTTATTACAGGGTGAGTTCCAACAGTTTTTCAGCATTGAGAAAGAGGTTGTGACCCTCTGACAAAATTTTGGCTGCAAAATGAAATTTCCTCTCCATGCAGGAAACCACTGGAGAGAATATTTCTATAATACTTCCATTCAAATAAATCCAGGTATTCCAGTAATTGTATGGTCTCCAGTAAAAATATCAAATAAACCTGTCATAGATTTTTCTCCCAGATGCTCAGATACAGTCTCCTTTCACTGTGTAACACAGCCTGCAATGCCAAGGGACATTCAAGGTTATGCTCCTGTGGTTCAGGCTCCATGGCTTGTCCTGGAAGGAGACAATGGTTTCACTATGCTCCAGGGGCTGCACCTCGGCACCGCTCCTGCCTGCCCACTAAACGAGGTCAGAGCAGCTCTCTCTGCTAATATCTTGGGTAACACAGCCTCTGGGAAAGAGCAGTTTGAACGTGAAGCAATCAAAGCTCATCACTGTACAATTTATTAACTTGCTTTGTAAGGGAAAACCAGCATGGCACAGAAAAGGTGCGCTCTGGAAGGAACACACAGAAGCCACAACACTGTAACTATCTAATAAAATGTTTGTGCTGTTGGAAAGGTTTGCTGCAGAGGAAGATAAAAGACAAAGATCAATAAAATGTAAAAACCTTTACTGGGAAGCCTTCTGTCTTAAGAGGAGAGAGGTCTGCTTAGCCGGGGTGCGGAGGGCGCGTGTTCTCACGGCCGCCTTTGTACCGAGCCTCAGACCCGGCTGCCTTTGCTCCCTTCAGGTCCACAAAAGCTTGTCTTCACCCATGCCAAGGTCTTCCAGTGTCACACCCTGATAGAGCTCTCTTTGATACAGAAGCATTTAACTGACTGTTGGTCATTTACTTCAATTTGCCTCCACAGCAAACCTCTCCACTCACCCACCCACGCGCAAAAGGGCACTTTCAGCCTTTTACATGCAGCTCACAGCCTCAGCACAGCACCACAGTCTCAAGCCCCCCAAATATTTTAAACAAACCACAGATGAAACACTAACACAAGTAGTAAATCTCGAAGACAGCTCAGTGATAGTATGTGCTGCTTTAGCTATGACATACAGTAGCTTAAAAAATTAGAATTAGTTACAAATAGTAGATTTCTCACACTGCCAGACTGTATCATTTATCTTACATAATTTACTATATCATTTTCTCTTATAAACAGCTCAGAAGCCAAGACTCGGTTAAAAACAAAACAAAGCAAAAACCAGAAATGGATTTAATATTTAACTGTTCCCTGGGGACCAAACTCATTCCTGATAGAAGTGAATGAGTTTGACCTACTCTGGGCAGTTCCCATCAGCTTTACTAAACTTTCCTCAGGGCTGGGCTCCACCTAATCTGTTTTTCAGCTCCTCTCTGGATGAGATCCTGTTAAAATTAGAGTATCTTGACCTCCACTGGCAAGAGACAAAAGCCCAGCGTATTTTTCATACTAATTGGCATAGCCATAATGACTTTCATTTCAATGCAAGCACTTCGGAAATATGAACTGATGGGTAGCAAAGTTCATTGATTAGCACTTGTGTACAGGCACCTTTCCTCCTGGTACAGGTTTTGCACATAATCACTCAGTGGTAACCAGCACTTACTTATCAAAGAGAAATCCAGAAACATATGGCTGAACATCTACATGCAGGAAACATTTACCCAACCACATACTTGAGCATTAATTTTACATACAGGAAGAGGTATTTCCCTTTTGATGGTGATAGTTCCTGTAACAAAAAGATGGAATGGTCTGAACAGTTTATACTATTTATTATTATGAAATGGGCAGGAGAAATTGAGTGACCTTCTGGGTTAATAAGAATTTTGAGCAATGGTTTCATTGAGATATAATTCAGTGTTCAGGAGGCATAAGTCTTACACTTTAATTAATAATATATAGATATTTTAAAATAACATTTTAGGAGTATTAAATCTATTATCACAATAAGACACTTCAGTGTGTGAACTAGTGTGAATTAATTCACACCTAGCTGTATGGATGGCTCTTAGCCCTTTGGCCCCATACTTGACAATATGTTAGGCTTGAATTAATGCACTGTAATTCGCAGCTTGTCATGTCTTTCTGCTGAAGCATATCCCTGGAGTGGCTTCACCAATATACAGGCTGGCTTCACACTTTCTCATAGAAGAATGGCTTCAGCTCCTCCCAGTCACAGCTACTCCCCAAAGCTGTGACCTCTGAGAAAGGCATCACACATCCCACTGCCATCAGCTGCTGTTCCCCATTCACAGAACTGCTGCTCCTGCCTGAACAGCCTCGGTGCTCAGGAGCAGGGCTTCCTGCAAAAAAACCCAGATTACATTCTGCTTCCTTGCTTCCAACATGGACAGGCTGCTTGGGAAACTACAGACTCATTGAGGCATCGGACTGAACCTGGAGTGGGGCTGTGGAATGAAATGCTGTATTGCATCAGCACAGGTCTGGCAAATCTGAGGGCTCACAGGCAGGAGAGAATAAGATTTCTCCTCCATTCTTGCTGAACAGAAATAATTTTGAATAAACCAGCCAAGACAACCAGTGACTCATCCACTGCAGGAATTGCTCAAGAGAACTTCATTTTATTGTGTGGGAAAATACTACCCCTCTAAAATTGCTACAGACTGCAGCATCTTGATTTATCCTCGTTCTAGAAGCACAAGTGTTATTTTTTTGCATCCACCTGAATGGTGGCCTCACATAACCTGCTTCATTTTTTGCTTGTTCATTTGTTTGGTTGGTTGTGCTTCAGATGCAGTTGATTCTATTTGACATTCCCAATTTGGAGCTTTATATGGAAATATCAGAGTTGCTCCTGCACTCCAAAAGAGTAGAAAAGCTCCCAGTTTTGTAGTGTGTCCTCAGAAAACCAGCTGAGGCAGTGAAGTTTGAGAAGGAAAAAAGAAGAGAAAGAAAACATGTAAAAGCAAAGAGCTTGATAGGTGTGGTGATAAATCTGAATAAATAAATGAGAGTTGCTGCAAGACACGGAGGTAGCAGTTTTGCTGAGCTGTGTTGGAAGAAAGCCCTGATTGTGTGCCAAAGCAAGAGAGCAGCTGTGAAATGCTGGGTGTGGGTACTCAGCAGTAATCTGGTTTAACCCTGTACATAATGATATAATGCAGTGTCCAGTGCTAAAGCACACTAAGTAGGTGCCACACAGGCATAAAATATGCATAACCTGTTTCTTTCCTTCTGCACTAATCCACATGAAGACAGTATTCATTCTTCTGTCCATCTCAGGAGCCATGGGAAAGTAATGCTGAACTGTTGGTGTGATCAGAACCTCTCTCTGCAGCAGGTCACAGGGCTGTGTCCTTTCCTGGTGCTCTTCTCAACATTGCCATCTCACAGATCACCAAAGCTACCCTTCAGTAACAGAGTGAAGACAGCCAGAAAGTTGTAAAATAAAACTACAACAACACAGTTTATTGAGCTGCAAATTCTACAGAAATATGCGTTTTACCAGAAAAAAAAAAAAAAACCAAACTCAATGGAATTATTCAAATATAAGAGCATTCCCAAGGTTTTCTGCTCTGGTTTTTGTTTTTTTTCGAGTTGTTAAAATCTGTTTTGAAAGGTTGGTCTCCAAAATAATTTATCAGCACCTTAATATAGATGGTTTTATTTTTCCTCAGCTGGCATTGATGTCACCTGTTCAGAAAATAAAGACCTATTTTGTTAACAAAATTAAGTACATATTTAGAAAGATGGTATCAGGTATTTTACTTTGAAAATGTTGTCAACGTTGTTTTTGTTTCAAGGCACACCTCTGCTAATGCAGCATGCATATACAAAAGCTGATAAGTGACTATATACATCATGTCTGAATATATACACAAGTTCAATATTTCTACTTACAGGGTAAAGTAATGGAGTCGGTCTGATCTGAGAGAGGTTCTGCATGTAATTTCAGGGAATCTATGTTTAATTTAATAGGTCATGTATCTGTCTCAAGTGGGGATTACAGTATCTGGTTTAAAGTGATCTACAGTATCAGGCTTATTATGTAGCTTTTATTTTTAGCAAGGAATGGATTTAACAGTTGACAGTCCTACTTAAGTATGAAATACATCAAATTTACAACCCAGGCCAGCCTGCTGGCTGTATTATGCACACCAGCTTACAAACAACCTTGGGACTTCCACTCGCTGGGTAGTTAGGGGCAGTGGGAAGTGGCAGGCTGGAGGCATAAAACCATCATGATCCTGCAGCAACCTGAGCTGATCTATGGAGCAGTATTGTTGGTGAGGTTGTAAAGCTGATTGGAGGACGGGTTGATCACTGCACTGGGAAAAGTTATGGAGCAAAACAGGGCAGAGGGAATCCAGAGTGAAAAATAGTTCATGCTTGAAAGCCTTGAAAAAGTGTATCGTGCACTCTGCTTTATGCCTGATACAGCCAGAGCTGGGCTGCAGTGAAGGAGAGAAAAACAAACAAGCAATAAAGAAATAACATGGGCATAAGACTTCTGAGGGCTGAAGGAGAATGTAAAAATGGTTGCAAGGCACATCAGGGCAGAGGGAGAGTTTTCATATGATACTGTTGTTCTCAGCTGCAATGTTGAAATTATTTGGATACAGCAAGAGATCAAAAGATTATAATATTTCCTGTGATGATTGGCCACTCCCTGGATCTCTCCTTGTCTGTACCTGTCTATTCTTCACTACATCCATCAAGGTAGCTGGTTTCCAGCTAGAAACCAGTAGCAGGAAGTTGAGTGCTGGTACAGTTTTAGCATAATGAGATGACTTTCATTTTGCTTGTGTAATAAGAATGGCAAAACAGAGGTAAGTCATAAAGTGCTCATCTGTATTCTAATTAACTCAACTTTTGCTTCTGGCCTGGTCTGAAGGTTTTGTTGGCACAGGAATGAATGCTCTCAGGTGCAGAGAGAGAGGAGTGTAATATCTAGTCATCATAATTGCACCAGTGAAAGCTGCTATATAAACAGAATTATTCTGCTAAAATTGCACTTCTTCTAGGAAGCCTATCCTATTCTACTTCTGCAAGCGGCTTTACTGGAGTGATATGAAACTTTCCTTGTGTGGCTTGGCCACATGAAGACTGCTGTGCCAGGGCTGAGCAACTCTAGCTTGCCTGTATGAGCAAAAGGCTTCCATAGCAGACATCACTTTGGTCACTAGGATAAAGTTTAGGATTTTTCCCCTTTATTTTAACTCATTTATATCTAGCTGAAAAATCAATATCTCATGATGAGAAATAGAGCTATAAAATTTCTAATAAATCCATTTTCAAGTGCAAGTTCTGCTCCTGAGAATGATTTTGTAACAGAGTCATCACACAGTTCCATGTCTATCACTGAAAAAATATTCTTCATTTGCAATTAAAATTTAGCTTTTCTAGTTGCCAGCTATAGCAGCTCTCTACCCATCCCAGCCAGGGTCAGCCTTCTTCACACATCCTTTCCAGCCACAATAACCTTCCAAGTTGCATTCTGCCCTGCCTTAAATGGATTTGCACACAGATGCACTGAAATAGTGAGAATGGATGGGGCACAATCTCATCTTTCATACCAGTTTTGTACAAAAGGGAGTAAACCTGCTTCAGGTGCTTCAATTCTTTGGTTTTTAAGATTTATTCACTTACATATTTATTCAGGCCCAGTCTCTCCTTGGCACTGACTCTTTGAGACACCACAGTACAAGGAGACCACTATTTCCATGAGGTGGTCATTTTGACAGGGTCAATAATGGGAACAACCAAAATCTCTCTTTAGTCTTCTTCTGGTGCTCTCTGAAAGGATACAGCCCTGAACTAAACTCCAGTTTCCCAGCCACTGCACAGCATGTTGGTTGTTTCTCTAGGCAAGGGGGCATACTGGTGGAAGGAGGACACTGCCAAGCAGATGATGTCCAGGAAAGTTTAATTGGCTCCCCACAGGTCCTATACTTCCAATATCGCTTTTGTGATAAATCCAAAATGTCGCTTGTTAAATAACCCGAGACCTTTCTTGTAATCACCCAGGATTACATTAGAACATTAAATCAGACATAATTGGACTGTCCCATTCAGACATAATTTTGAGGTAAAAATAAAAAAAAAATAATCAGACAGTAGTATATTGCATGTAATGAGAAATTTATTGCAGTTCCAAAAATATCTTCACTGAAAGTATAAAAGAATTTATAGGGTAATTTTTTTCCTGAATATAAAAAGAACTAACTAGAGTGTTTTAATCTGCAGCCACTGAAGTACGCACTCTTTGTGACACAAAGGGTTTGCTTTTACTAACAGCAGTTAGATCTTAAGTCACCTGTAGAAGGTAATATTCAAATGTTCTGTTCTTCACTGGCCTTAACTCTTTAAATAACACTTTCTACTTGATCTTGAAATAGCACCAACATTACGGAATCACAAAATCACTGAATGACCTAGATTGGAAAAGACCTTTGAGGTCATCAAGTCCAACCCATGACCTAACAACTCCTCATCACGTAAACCTGGACTGAGTCCCATGTCCAGTCTTTTTTAAACATGTCAAGGGATGGTGACTCCACCACCTCCCTGGGCAGAGGATTCATTGGCTTGGATATTTTGACGTATAATAAACCTCACCACTGATTTCTCAAACGAAGGGCTTAGAATTAAACTGGAATCTGCTGAACTGAGATGTATAAAAACATTAATTTCCTTTCTGTAAAGTTTATTATTATTTATAGTCAAATACATTCACCATTAGACTTCTCTGCTGCAAAAGAGATTGAGAAAAGGCAGAACTACTAACAGCATTGCCACTTTCCTGGAAATTTATGTTGTGTAGGTATGTTCAGAGAAGTTTTTTACAGAGATATGCCACCCGAGAAAATGAGGAGAATGATTAGGAAACTACCCGGCCAGACAGACATTGTGCCCCCAGGGCAACCCCGCCAGCCGCGCGCGTGCACAGGATGTGGGCGAGTCAAAAAGCCCTGGCAGGATGCTGGGGCCGTGTCAGCCCCGCGGTGCTTCCTCGCCAGGCTGTCCCTGGGCGGCACCGCTCCCCTCGGCCAGGCACAGCAGCGGGCGCGGCCACTGCGATGCTGAGAGGGTTCACCCTCCCTCACAGAGGCTGTCCTGGTGCGGTTGTGCCGTCTCACAGCTGTAAAACTAATCCATGTGCAGGAGGTTTTGCTTAAAATCTGTTGAATATTAAGCGTGAGCTTGACATTTTTGTAACTGGCCAGTGCCTGCCTTCAAACAGTTTTGTGCTTATATGGCTCACAGAGAAAATTTGTGCTTCAGGGGGAGTACTGACACTTGAGTCTTTTTCTCATGCTTTCTCTTTTTGGTGTGCTTTGCTTAAGTTTTAAATGAGGTGGTTTGGAACTTCTGGAAGTACTTTTATCTGTGTTTTACAGTCTGAAGGTTACTAAATGCATGCACTTCATATTTATATCATAAAAAAATCTAATAACCTTGTGTTATTATCATTTATTCCAGCTTGACATAAATCAGGAGCCAAACAAAAGGGAGGACAGATTTTTTAGTGTTTAACTAGGTTGCTTCACATTGCTTGACATTCTCCACGACTTTATTTAAAGGCTTCCCTCCAGCTTTGACAGGCAGCAGTTTAATATATACGTGCACACACACATACGTATGTACGTATTCGTTTGAATTTGGGCTCTTCCCCTCCAGTCTCTGGTAATCATGATATGTGTCTGGAGAGATGAACTGTCTAAAAAATAATAAATAAGAGGCCATGAGAATTGAAAGCCACTGTTCAGGTTCATCTAGAAAGAAATTAAGCAAATCAAGTTCGGGTTTATAAAAGGAAGCAAATTACCCTGGGGTCTCCACACACTGGACTGACTTGACATATTTAATTATTTTGCAGGTTCCTGCCCTTCTAAAGAAAATTGCACCACTTTTACTACAGCCACCTGGGGAGGTGACAACGAGGTTATCAAGCAGTCTAGAACTGCTGTAACAGCTCCTTAAATACACTCAGCCAGGGAGGGCTCCTCGAGTCAATGACACCTCCCTATACCCACGAATTAAAGCCCAGCTGGCCGTGAACCATCCCATCGCTGATGAAAGCCTCAGCTTTTCACAGGTGTGAGAGGGAAGGAGGGAGGGAGGGAGGGAGGGAAGTGCTTCCTGAGGAGATAAAGGAAGAAGAGGTGGCCGGCAGCCAGCAGTGGGAGAAGCTGTGGATCATTCCAAATGTGCCTTCCAAGTGGCGGTGGGCTGGTGTGGGGGCCACCTCTGCCTGCCCCGCCAGTGCTGTGGCTGCTGCTCTGGTATGCTGGGAATGCCGCGTTCCCAGAGGTATGCAAAGGAGATGACTCAACACCGTGCCGATCATGACCCTACAAGCAGCTTGGGGATTTGGTCTTGATGGTGAGCTGATTATTATTTTATCTCTTACCAAACAGTATAATTCACAGCAGTCTAATGTTTGCATGTTTTTCTTGTAAGCCACTCTTGCTATTTCATTAGTAGCTGTGCTAAAAGAGAAAAGTGCCTTTCCCCCCGCAAAACTACTTACTCTCTTTCATGCAGACTGCTCCCAGCCTTTCCACCTCTCCACAGAACCCCGGGCCCTCTTGAAGGGTTGTATTTCTGTAATCACTGCACAATCCATTTCAGCTGGATGCAGCAAACCATCTTTGATTTCAATTCCCCCTGAAGTGACTTAACTAGGCTCCCAGTTGAGAAAACACTTTGAGAGGTGTCTGGAGTGGTTTTCTGAGCTCAGCCACCCAGATGAGAAAGCCAAATTTAAAGACGTTTGTGAGTGTGCACAGTGTGCCCTCACAAGCCCACAGTCACCAGCTGCAATGAGGAGTTGATTGCCAACCTCTGTGTGTGTGTGTCACTACTGGGGGCTCTGAAGCATATCCCCCACTGTCTGCTTAGGTTCTGACCTTTCCTTTGCCACGAATTTGGCTGAAGTAAATATGTAAGCAAATATGTTATTGATGCATCTGGTCTTTGCACAGTTACCTGGAGTGAAATGAAGATCCTGGTTATTTAAGGGTTTGATTGTGATACAGATTTTTGTGGGTGTTTTCAAGTTGTAACCTAAGGTGTTACCTGAAGCAATGCGAACATGGCTACCCAGGTAGTGACCCACTTACCTTGCTTCAAGGAGAGGAAGTGATTAGACCTGTGTGTTCTCAGGCTGTCCAGGCTTCACTGTCACATTTCTCCTGCCTTCTGTTAGTGATGCTGATAAAATCATGACACCCTCTGTGAGTGTCCACACTGATAAATAGCACTTGGTAGTTATTTTGGCAATATTTACTAGCATCCAAGGCTAGGTAATTTTCAGCAGCAATGTCCCTGTCCTGCCACGTGCTTTGGTGTAAGACAGAGTGGGGTTTTTGCTGCAGTTCATGTCTGTTTTCTCAGTTCTGCAGCACAAACAATAATAGTTCACAATTTTACATCTGAATGCAGGCTGAGAAACTGCCAGCTGAAGTACACATGACAGGGTCTCTACACAAGGAGGAATGGTGACAAAGCATAGTCACCACCTTTTGCTGGTCAACACACTTCTGGTAGAGCTAGGCTGCGAGCACAACTTTTGGATCACTGTTGTTTTGATGGAGCTTTCAGAGTCTCAAACTGCACTGGGACACTGCATATTTTGTGGGCAGAACTGTACTTTTCTTGGCTTTGCCTGGATTTTAAATGTTAAGGTCACTTTTTAAAAGCATGCAAAAACTCTCAGCCAACCTATCCAAAGGTAATCTGCTTATATGAGTATATATATAGAAATACTTTTTCTGAAGGAGAGTGGTAGTGTCCAAGCAGAACCAACAGTTTTAAACAACCTTAAGTATCTCAGGAAAGTCCTCAAAATTCTGTCTCTCTTGTGGAATGGAAGCTGCCTTCACCCCAGGGCCTGTATCTTGGCAAGCCATGGGGTTTGCTGTTGAGCACAGTTGAAGTCTGCAGTTTGAAAAGACTCACCCAAGTCTGCACAGTGGGAGATGTACAGGTACAACAAGCTCAGAAAAGTGTGAGCAGGATTGCCAGGGTAGCAAGGGGATTAACAAGAGGATTCAACAGGGCTGTTCGTTTTGGGCCATGAACACCAGGTGCAGCAAAAGGAGGACTCTTGGCCTACAGAACATGTGTTGTTATTACCAGTAATGATAATCCATTATACTGTCCTGAGGACAGGCCAAATCCTGCTCACCCTCATCTTGTGATGAGAAACAATAACTGACAGCAGAGAAAAAGGCATGGTATGTGCTGCATTCTTAATGGGAACATCATTTGGCTGAGTGACACTCAGCTGCTCCTGAAGGATTTGGAAAGCAATGCTGTGAATGTGCTGAGCGCCAGCGAGGGTGCAAAGAGGAAGCTCCTTCTGAAAACTGAGCTCCTCTTTGCCACCTTCTTCAAATGGCTGACTCACATTTCATTTGGTTTTTGAGGAGTATTTCTGCATTTGCTTCTTTAAAAGTAAAACCACAAAAGTAGTAAAATACTTGTATCTCATCAGTAAGATCCATATTCTGCTCAATTTGCTCTTTCAACTAGTCCCTAAAACTTAGTATTTACTGCATGCCCTATGAAATGTGTTTAAACTGTTCCCTTGGTTTTGGAGGGGTTTTTGTTCTTAACATTGCATATTTTTACAGCCACAGCTTGTGCCAGTTACTAGGCGTTCCTACTTTACTCACAAATGAGACTTTCAAATTCTTTACCAAATTGTGCAATACACATTCTTTGAGACACTGAGTTAGCATTTAAAAAAAAATTTGGCAGTGGAAAGACTGTTATAGTTGTGTGACAAAATTCAGATTGGAAGGAAATAGCTCACAAAAGCATGAATTAAACATCTAATTAAAAGTGTTAAGTCTCATTTTAATTTTTTTAAAACACCAAAGACAGAAAAGCAGCTGCTTTCCTGAAGAATGTGGTATGATAGGATCCAGTCAAGTATGAACACAGAACTGATGCAGAGTGCTCAAGGAAACATATTTATGGAAAATGTGGGGTTTTGGGATCTTCAAAAACATGATTTATCACAAAGTAGATGTTTGTAAGGACTGCTTATGCAATGGGTTCTGAAATAGGAGTGGCAGAATGGTATTTTTCCTAACTTGTGGTGAACAAATATATATTTAATTATCTTCATTTTTTCAATTAGTGATGACACCCATGCATAATTTTGCACCATGCCTCTAGTTTTGGACTAAAGAGTTCATAGGGGTCTGGCATAAATTAAGTGACTACTTTGAAGATACGTGGTTGTCTCAGCTCAGGGTTGTAGCATCCTGCAAGCAGTGGTTTGAAAGTGTTGAGAAATAATTTGGCTTATTCTCCTGTTAGAATTAGAATTTGAAGCAAGAAGAAAAATTATATGAAAACCCCTGTAATTTTAGAAGAATAATTTTAAAATATATTTTCTTGAAAAGAACATACAGTGTGACCTAGGGTTGTTATCTATTGTTCAGTAATGTAACTGGACAGTCTAATATTTGCTCTATGAATATAAAAATTAGAACACTAAATTGCTTGGGCCATTTCATGTGATTATGGAGAAAAAAATCTCCTTGCTTAATTACAATTGTAATTCAAAATGTATTTTAAAATATTAAAAAGTTATCTGTACTTTCAAGACTCAATCTAACCAGAAAAAAAAAAGTGTACTTGTAACCCTCCCTGAGGGCTGTATTCTGCCAGGTTCAGAGAGATGAGCAGTGGAACTGTGTGAAATGCAGCTCTCTCCTTGTTTCAGCTCCAAACTGCAAAAAGCCAACCAGTCCACCCTGGACAGAATCCAGGTGCTTCTGCAAGTTGAAAGACTAGACTTGGATCTGCCCTCTAAAGTGGTTTTACACTGGAGCAACTGGAATGGAGCTCCTGATTTATACCAGTTGCTAAGAATTAAGAAATGGGCTGTTGAAATCAAAGAATCTTTCTTTTCAAGCCCACTCTGAGGTAGGGATGGCCCCTGTGCAGAGTTTCCTGCTGAAATAACTAGTGCTTCTAAGGCAGCAGCACCAGCAAAGGGCTGTGCAAGGCTTTGGTGAGAGCCAAAGCACACATGCAGACTTACATGGGTGCTGCTGTACTTGTGTGTGGTCTTTCTGTGCAGTAGGAAATTTCTTTTTTTATTTGAGAATGCTGTGTTTTGCTGTTTCTGTGTTGGAGAGACTAAAGAAGTTTGTCACCAAAATGCTGGGCAGGTTGTTGGCACATCTGAGGGACACAGTTTGATCTCAGTTTGGAGGAATGCATAAGCTTATTTTGCTTTTATGTGATGAGAACTTGCAAGGCTTTGCTTTTTACTTTTCGAAAATAGCTGGGGTCCGATTAACTGCACATCAATTGGTGCACAATTGCCACAGTAGCTCCACGTGAATTTCATTCTGTGTTTGCAGGTACCGAAACCCAACAGGGCAGGTTCTTGGTTTATGCCTTGCGTGTCTGAAAAGCGGTGACCAACAGAGAAACCACACAGTGGAACTGTTCTGCCCCAGTTCCTCCTCCTCCCCAAGACAGTGATGCAGCCGCCTATGGCTGAGTGTTCCCACATGTGGCTTGGGGAATCAAGCAGAGCAATACATGAATTTCAATAAGTGTGCCCCCCTTTCAGGCACAGTCCCACGTGCCTTTCTCAATTTTTTTTTCTAGTTACGACAATTAATGTGCATGGGGTGTGTGAAGCCACGTGCAGCCAGAATATGGGGGTAATTTAGCACTGCAGACACAGCTCTCATAGACAAGCCTGTCAGACAGAGACTCAAATTCAGTTCTTCTGTTATGAAGTTCCTAGTCAGTAGTCTGCACAGGTAGAAATACGTGCATTAAAATGCATTTAACATTACTGTGGGTCATTCTTTATAAATACTCTGATCAGGTCTAGGTCTGTAAAGGTTGCCTTATGGTGTAGCCAGGGAATCATCATGCATGCCTTGGAGAGAGAGGAGGGGAGGACAGTGTTCTAAGAAAAATCAATGAAATATTTAAGTAGGAAAAAGTAATTTTGTCTCTTTGATTTCATCTGGTAGCAACTGAAAATACACTTTAGAAGCCTTTAAAGTACATCTAATTTCTCTTTCACTGTCAAAAAAGAAATTTCTCTGGCTATTCATAAATACAAGAGCAGTATGAAGTGGTTACTCATTTATTCAATATGGTATTGTACAACACTGTTCTAAAGTAAGGGGTTTTAAAGGGGCTGGAAATACAAAGCATTGAAGCATAGCAATGGTAATATTAATTTGCAGAAGGCAGCTGTATATGACTGTAACAACTGAAAACAGGACAGGTGAAATGGCTTGGATAACAAGATCATTAGCTTATAAACTGAAATTTCCTCCCCTTCTCCCTCACCCCCTCAAAAGAAAAACCCAACCAAAAATCTTCAGTGAAACAGAATCTTCTGAAATTAAAAAATCAAACAATAACCAAGAGAGGGAAGGGAGAGGAGAATTGGCTAAGGCAGGGCTGGAGAAAGGAGTAACACTTATTTCTGGCAGAATGAGCATGTGCTTCTCATGTCCCCATCACCAGCAACACAAGTAAATGACTGGTAAAATGAGATTGCTGCAACAGTTCATAAAATGATGATTTCTGCGGACTGACTGTATTTGATGAAGTTGACCTATACACTTTTGTGTTCATGAAGTAAGATCACCCTGATAATCCTGCCTTTTCTCCACATGAATATACAAAGACCAATGATTAGTCACAGTTATTGAAACCACACAGAATTTAAAAAAAACCAAACTAACAAAACAAAAAAAACCACCCCACACAAAAAAAACCCCAACCAAAACCCCAGAATCAAATTTAGGCCAATCTGCTTTAAGTTCTCATGTGTCTGTAGCTCTGCATTTTGTCTTGGTTGTTACCCAGAGAATGCTACTCATAAATTGCATGGCATTTGTGAGCAGGGTATTAGTTTTGTTAAGAGTTGCATACCTCATCAGAATTTCATTTGTTTTATTTGAAGTCCCATTTGTAATTAAGAAGAATGGGAGCAAACTAACTAGAAACAGCATCAGTGCAGGCACTACTGTTTAAGTAACAACCAAATCTTTACAGCGCTCTCCAGGCATTTTGTATCTGTTCAAAAAAAGGTGGCACAGAAGACTAGGTACCATTTGGCCCTCTTTTTGTGTAAATTGAGTTCATCTGACAATTGTGGCTATTAATATATTTTTAATTGAGTATATGTTGACTAGGCCAGAAGAGAGAAGTTTGCAGAAATGCTACAGGCAGCCTTGTCTCCAAAGAGCATAGACCAGGAAAAGAGAAAAATTGGTGGCATAACAGTTTTGTAACATAGATACATTTTGAAGTAGAACATAAAATTCAGGGCAGGATCATAAAAGCAAAAGCTTCTATGGCATTGTCTTGCTCGGGCTGTTCCAAAGAGAGCAGTGTAAGTGCTGGCCTGGCATGGAGAGCAAAGCTGCCCAGAAGAATTTGCCAGCACTTTGTCTTTTGTCTTAGTGCTTTAGTTTGTTCCCCAGCAGTAGCACCTTGTGCTGGCCCCTGCCTTCAAGCATATAGAAATATGAATATCCTTTAAATGGTGTATGGGGGGCAAGAGCTGCTTAAATTAACCCTGATCCAAAGGTGTGTGGAGTCACTGGGCCAAACCCAGCCCCAGCTCCAGCAGTGAAACACTAGCCCCACGGGACTGTGCTGCCAGAGTGCTTTGTCACAGCTGATAAACTTTAATGAGCACTGATGAGACACCTCACACACGTGGCTCATCCCCCTGGATCAGGGTTCCCTGTGCCAGTCTGGGCTCCTCTACTTTGATGTGCATTGCATGGTGCAAGTACATCTGAGGTCAGGCTTTACCCCTGTGAATAAACTTGTGAAGGATTTCTCTCTAGTCATTCTGCTTCAGGAACTATTTCAGTCTGCTCAAAGAGAGTTAAATATGTGGCATATTGAACTTTTGTATCAATATATTTAAAAATAAAATCTCGATAACCATTTGTTATCTGTGTTCTTGGTCTTATACACCATGAAGACATTACTTTTATTACTTTTTAAAGTGTCTTTTATTTTTATAACTGTACTTGACTGAGTAATTTTGGTTTTTAAACCATGAGAGTTTTATATGATTATATTTTCCACCCTACAAAAGAGAGGTTTGGTTGTCTCACACAGTATAAAATAAAATTACAGATAGGGCCACCCCAAAACATTGGTTCTTGTTATGTTTGCTTTGGATTATAGGAAAAGCAAAATTCCTGGTGAGGTGAGGAGAGGGTTGACCTTATCTCTGGGTGTAGGGGATTTCCCCTGTATCAGGTGGAGGGAGAAGATTGCTAGGTGGAAGGTGTTTGTACCACAAAAGCTGAAAGATAAGCAAGGAAGCACTCTCTCTCTCTCCAGTGAAATAAAAATTCACCCTAATCGTTTAAAAATAAGGCTGCAAGTGTGGAAATAAAGGATAAGTGCTCATAGCAGAGTCTTAAGGTTCAAGGATGCAATTGTGACAGACATACCATAAGAGTAGGGAAAATTATAATAAGCAGGACAAAAACCCCATAGTTTTTCCTTATAAAATGCTCATTTATTCCTGAACCCTCCCACAGTAATACTGGGGACATCATACCTTGGTTTAATTTCCTAAATGGATGGACTTGCTTTCTGGATAAGAGAGTGCTAAAAAAGGCATGTTTCAAACTAGAACTGGGCCAATAACTCTTAGGAAATAAATCGACCTGTAACACAAATGAAGCCTTGGACTAAGTCTCAGCATATGTGAATAAATGTCCTCCCTCAGTGTTGGGTGACTGCCTCCAAAATTCTGCAAGTTTTGGAAGCAGTTTGGTCTAGGAAGTTGGTTCTAGCTCTGTGGGAGGAGACAAGTGAGGTAAATGAGTTGGTATCATTCTTACAAGGGAAGTGTTTATCCAAAGGATAACTTCTACCTTTCACTACTGGAGAGTTGATCATGCTGGAGGAGTACTGATACAGCTACAAAGGGGGTCAGGGTGGAGTGTTTGGTTGTGTTCAACACTGAATATAGGATAAAACTGAAAATTAATGATTTGCTATGAATTGTACGGCCCAAAATCAGAATAGTGTGAAATAGTGGTACTCAGGGGATACTGAAGTGGGATTTGAAGAAAGTAGAAAACTCCAGCAATTAAATAAAACATAACTAAGTAGAAGAGTGCTGTGTTGATGTAAAGAATAACTTCTAAATTGCCACAATATTTTAAGTGAGAACAGGCCCATTAACAAAGGGGGGGAAAAACCTCCTGGTTTGTCAATTAATTCCTGAACTATGGGATTTTTAATGAGGGAAAAAAAAGGGACTGAACTTGAAGATGGAATGAGGATAAGGAAGGAAAGTATTTTTATCACTGTGGAGCTGCTCTATATCTACAGCAGAAAAGTAGTTTCAATTTTATACCATTTGCTGTTTGTTGCCTGGGCAGTACTAGTTCAAATACAGTCATATCTGCGCTTCTTTGGTCTTTTATAAAGTGTTAGAATTCCAATTGATGCTTCTGATCTTAAAAAAAGTCTTGTTACTTTTTCTCAGTCAAACTCTTTGTCCTCCTGGAACTGATTTGTCCCCTCTGATTCTGTAGTGTTAGATACAAATCTCCTGCATATCATTTGTGGCCTCTAATTATCCCTGGGTTAATCTGCCTCGTAAAGGGAGGCCATCTCTGTTACCCAGCCCAGTCTGCATGGAACAGAAAATCTGTTTGTGTTGCTGGTCCCTTGGGGCACTGCAGGCAGGAGGTGCCTGAGCCCTGCAGGTGAGGGGATCTCCCACAGGACGAAGGAATTTGCAGCAGCAGCTCTTGTGCCCAATTCACCCCACTCTCTGTCCCAGGCAGATGCACACCCATGCACTGTCACCCACCGCTGGCATTTTACTACTCTGTGCCTCTATTCTGGTCCCAAATGGCAGAAGGCAACGTAAATGAGTTGTTAATTTTATCCCATGTTTTGTGATTGTGCAGCTAAAGAATTTCTTCACTGGAGATACCACGAGCTAAAGGTTCTTTTGAGCTCCTCCTTTGCCATGAGCTGAATTTTAACACTATGCTTGGTATTTTTTAATCTGTGCAATAACTGATGGATTGGTTCTGGATAAGGCTATGTGGGGAGAAGCCACTTGCAATTAAAAAAGCTTCAAGATGTTGCTGCAATGTAAACAAGTCACCTTGCAAAAGATTGGTTTTCTTCCCTACAATTCTAATCTGGAAAATATTACCTGGGTTTGGTTTTCATATATTTATCCATTAACTATTTTTCAATGTAATAATTTCCTAAAGTAATAAGATGGTAATGTTTGTGCAATTAACAACAGAAACATACAAAGTGACACAGCAGTACTTGTCATAATGGTTAAATACAATTTGGCATCTCTGCTGGTTCTGTGCACTCTATGATGGGTAAAGGTAGGCATGAAGTTATAAAAGCAGTAAGTTGATTTGCATTTTGTCACAAAAGCTTTTTCTTTGTGAGTGTGGCATCTTACAAGTGGAGTCATAAAAACTACACATTTTGTACTGTGAAAATGGTGACTGTGACTTTGCATTGCCACTAGTCGTGTCAGTAGCTTCCTCTCCCTAGAAGCAAAGAATTAAGCAGGTTACTTGTAAAGTCGATCAAAATTAATTAACAAATTACAAATCAATCAATAACACCCCAAAAAGTCTTGTCGTGACCTCAGTTACTTGTTTAAGCATAAACAAGCTAATCGGCTACATTTCCTGTCTAGAAATAAGATCATTGCCAATTAACTTAGGACTTAATTAACTCTCTAAGGTACTGAACTTTAGATACATCATAAACTGTGTCTTAATGTTATTATTAGTTATTGCAATGACTCGAGTACATTCTTGATTTATTATTATTGTTATATAACTATTACATTTACACTTATGATGCTATTAGAAAAACCCAAAGCCTTCAATATTACATTAAAGTTACTGCCACATAAAGGACAGAGGCATTAAATAAAAGTGGAATTAAGCAGGATGCCATAAGTTTACATTGGAAACCCACCAGTCCAGTTTCTGTTCTTTGCTGGGAGGCATCAGCATAAGAGATTATACATTTAAAGGTATCAATTTTCCTTTGCCCAGCTAAAATTACTCTTTTTTATTTCTGGTCATGAGCTATTGGATTTGCCATCCCTGTGGTAGCTGGGAGAAGTCACAGTATTAGCACCAATCTGATCCTTACCTTCTTTTGAAGATCCTTCCTGCTTGTCTCTTTTATAACAAAACTTGGGACAATCTTAATTTTTTTTCTCTTCTGTCATGATATCCCAGCAATTTCTTTTTTTCCCTGACATCTCAGTGACCCGGTTTCCTTCTTTTGCTTCTCTTTCTGTCTTAATAACTTCAAGCTGCTTGTTTTCCAAGGCTGAGAAGAATTTGTTCCCTGTTTGCCAAGAATAAACAGTCCAGCAGAACAAGTGATGTGTCTGCTGAACAGAAGAGAGAAAAAGTCGGATCAGCAGAGACATTTAAATCTGTTCCTTTGCTCAAAGTGGATGTTAACGTTAGTTTGGCAGCATATGATAAATGTCTCCAGAACATGGAGTATCTGGAAATAAACCTACACTGGAAGTGATATGCAAGTGTCACTATTGCCTTGCAGGCTGGCAATAACACCACCAGCACGCATCCTTGGTAAATGGGCATTTTGTCTTCTTTACGACCCTAAAAAAGTCACCGCGAAAATATTCCAATCTTTTATTTCAGAAATACTGTCACCTTGTCTATAAGTCAAATCCTTTTTTGGTGCCTTTATTCACTCTTTACACCAGAACAGTACAATCTAGTCTTCACCTGTGGCTTTGCCACAGTTTTAGCTGGCATCTAGGCTTTGGCCTCTTTACCATTTTATGACTAAGATGGACAAAAGAGGCTAGGAAAGCCAGTGTACCTTTTGGCACTGATTATATTTACACCAAGAGTCGGCTAAAAGAAATATTTTGTTTTATGAAAGAATCATTTCAGCTTTAAGAAAAGCTCACATCTCCCATCTGTATTTCTTTGTGGGTTTGGGTTGGTTTGGGGTTTTTTTTTTGTTTTGTTTGCTGTGTCCAAACTTAGGAAGTAAAACAATCTGGTATTTGCTTCAAATCCGGCAACCTAGACATAGGTGGATTTAGGATTTGAAGGACTTGTTTTGAGAGAGGAACAGGCTCACAGAGAACCATTTGATAGGCTTGACCCCACTGCTTTACAGTGTCTGAGGATCAGGAGCTTCCTTGTCCAACACACTCCTGGGGTACCTGTTTTGTGACTGACAGTGACACAGGCATATCCATGGCAATGTTGCCACAGGTGAACTGAAGCCTCTGCATTGCCCATCCCCTGGTCCTAGGCTGGAGCTACACCTAAGATCTAGAACTCCACAGCATTCCAGACAGTGCTATATATATTAAATACTTCATGCACACATTTTCCTTTAATTCATGTCTAGATTGGTCATGTAATATTTTATCTGGACCTAAGAATAGGCTCCTTACAATAAAGAGGGTGTCTACCCAGGGAAGAGGATTTGGCACAATCTGCCAAATATAACAGGTGAGCTATTGTTTCTAAAAAGACTAAAGCAATCCAAAATGAGGTATTTGTGTCCTAGAATAGAAATATCCACCCTGGGAGTATCCTTTCTGGAAGTTAGCCTGGAATAATGCTCTGAGGGCTCACCCCTTTCTGTTGTCTCATGGGTTCTTTCTTCAAAATGTGAAGCAGTCAACACAAACCTAGCACTACACATAGATATGTTCTTGATTATATTAGCATGCAGTCTCTTCTCAGTTTCTCTTGGACTCACTACTGAACACTTTCACAAAGCTCCTGGTGTTACCCAAATTCACTTATTGAGTATGTTTTCCACGGAGGCCATACTGTTATTTCTTTGTAGGAAAAGAGCAGGGAGTGGAGAATGTATTTTCCTTTTCAGATGTAGTTCTAAGTGCCAAAGATAAATGGCTAATTAGAGTAATATTATTGTGGGACAAATGGATCACTTCTCACATGCATGTCTGCCTTGGTTTGTATGTATGGGCTTGTTAGCAGAAACAGGGCTGGGAGAAGACTAAGAACTGGCGGTGCTCATGCAGAACACGTTCTTTAGTACTATGACTCTTCTAGGTCCTTTGCCCCTTCTTCATCTAACTCTGAGGTAACTGTGTCCATTGCTAATGTCCAGGATCCTGTCAGCCTCTGTTCTCATTCTCTGTGGTTCAGCTGCTGCTTTGCCTCTCCTTGGCCCCAACACTGGGCTGAGCAGGGAAGCAGCTTCTGGACTGGTTTGTCCACGGTTCTTGATGTCCAGGGAGAAAATGATGATGTTACTGCTATTGCTGGGTAGTGCAGAAGTATTAATATCTTTACAGGCATGAAAGTATTGAGTTATGCCCAGGCATTTGCTGATGATGTATTTGTTCACAGACATGCAAAGAGCCTGTTCAGAGATGGAACAGGCTGCATCTACTCTGCCTCCCTTTCCTGTGATTTAAAGGACACTCCTAATCATGACTTTATTATGCCTGCCACACACTGCTTATATGTCTGAAAGGAGCTTGGCTGAGAGTACTGACATTTCTTAATGATATTTTGATCATTTTTCTGTAAATTATACTATTAGGAAACATGCCATGAGGAATAGAGGAGAAGGAATGGAGAATTTTAGTTTCAGCCAAACTTAGATGGGTAAACTTAGCCACAGCCCTGGGTGCTCAAGGTTCTTCTAAGATGCGCTGAAGATATTAGGGGCCACGTTTGAAACTTCTACTGAATTTAAATAAACTTTGGGTTAGACCCTTGGATACTTAACAATTTTTTTTTTAATGTAGACTGTCACCATACTACTTTTGTAGTCTTCAGCTCACCATGTTCTCATAGCCTCACGAGCAGAATAATGTCACCACTGCTGCAGCTCAGGAGCGATTATTGTGTTGGGTACAGCAGCACAGAGTTTGGAGATTAACCTCCCCGCACCGAGTGAGGAGGGAGGCAGCCTCTGATGGGAGGTCAGGCTGGTGGCAATTAATGGCTTTTTCATCATATTCAAGTGCTTTGGTCTATTCTGGTAGCTGGTGGCTTAGGCAGGAAAGATTAAATTTCTGGGAGATAAAATACAAGGGAGGGAGAAGAAAAGGGGAGGAAAAATATGAAATGTGTGACACATTGCAATGATGCAGTTATCTTGGCAGTTCATGAATGACACAGCAAATCCCAGACACCACAGTGTTGATTCTGTGGGCTGTGATACAGACTCCTCATGTTCAGCCTACCCAGATCAGAGGATCTATCATCAGTAATTGTCACAGACAAGCCAAATCTGTTAAAAACAGTCTAACATCAATGCAAGGTAGGATTGGAGCTTGCAGCCGTTTTGGAAGGTTTGTTTTATTTGTATTTTGGTCCATGATGTGTGAAACTGCATGGCCCTGAATCTGGGGATCTGTTCAGATTCACCTCTCCTACCCAGTGGTATTTAATCATGGTGCAAAGGGACTTCTCTCTATAAGGGAGAGAAATCTCCACTGACAGAAACAGCTTTGCAAGTTGGAAGGAAACAACTATGAGAGGGTCCTTTATCACTAACACATACTGGATGTTTGCAAAACCACAACCCTATCTGAAATAAGTCAAGATAATCTTTCAAAACCTCCTTCAGCATTCACCCTGAGACTGGGATTTTATTGTTAACCTAATAAAATGGTCTTTTGTTTTCATGACATGATTTACAGGGAAAACTGCACAACCTCACTGGGTTTTTGGTTGCAGCCTGCATGGCCAAGTCCTCATTGCTTCCAGCTCTTGGGAAGCAGGCACAGCCTGATCAAACATACTAGCCCATACTGCAGCTCCACTTCTGATTACATTGTGGGTCAGCACTTAGAATAGGAGATAGTTTGTTTTATCTGGTGTGCTCCTAAATGAAGAAGGAAAAATTTAATTCTTGACATTTAAGTTCTACTTCCAGATGCTTTTAGAGAACTATCTAGCCCAGACAATGTTATCAAAGTCATGTCCACTTAATGGCATTTAATTTAGCCACTTTCTTCCCTCCATAAGAAAATACTAAAGCTCTCCATTTCTCCCATAAGCACGTTTTTGCAGAGTTCAATTCCAAACTATAAACCACAAAAAGCTACAGCCAACTGCAAATCTAAGGAGCAGCTGGGAAATACAAAATAACTTCTAAATTTCCTGAGGGATAACATAAGCAGGGATATCACACCTGCAATTGTTCTGTCCCAAGTCAATGTACATATTGCCATTTGCAAGTAGTAGTTCAGCCCTTCTGATTCAAAATTCTTTAGTCAAGCAGACCACACATGCATAAATTGAGGTTACAGGAAACAAATATTGCCTCTCCATTTTTGCCCCTCTAAAATCTTCAAATATTTCAGATACATTTAAAATGGAGCTTAGCAGAATTCATACCATTATTGGTGACTAGAGCCAAGCAATCAATCTTAGAATCATCCCTGGAGTGCACATGGAGTGCATTTCCTTGCACATGGGTGCTTTCAGAAAGCAAGTAAATTACCTGTTTAGTGAGATTAAAGTGAGTTGATGTACTAACCTGCAAACTATAATTTAAGGAGTCAAAAGCCTTTCTCTCCCCACCCCCTTCCACAGAAATTAACAACTCCAGTAGCATAATGATTTTTTGTACTGCTGCTCTCTCTCCAGTAAAATATACTTTATTACTATTTGGAGGCTTTATCCCTTTATGACAACCAGTATCAAGAGTAATATTACGCCAATAACTTGGTTTGCTAAGTATTAATACAAGGGAAATTATGCTAAGAGCACTGTGTGAGTTTAATTGCAATTCACACTTTAATATTTTGATGCAGCTGTAAAAATGTAGAATGAGAAACATTACAATTCTATTAGATACTAATAAATTGTGTTGTGGAGGAGGATATGAGCTGTACTTGCCATAATGAAGCACATTCTACTTCCCATCTCTGTTTTGATACTGCATGTGCATGATTTCATAGAAAGGTTCAGCAAAGGTTCTACAGAACAAGTTAGAAATGAATGCAGGGTTGTATATTTTTATATCAAATAATCTGAAACAAAGTGAAAATAATGTAAATCATCTTGCTTATGAAGTGTTTATGTCACGCACTTCATTTTCTTTATGTAGAATGTGAGATTGTTTAGAATGAATCCTATTAGTTTTATTTTTTTTCTTCTTTTCTAGGCTTAAGATTTCCAGGTTTAGATGCATTAAATAAAATGGCATTCTGTGAAATATTCAGAGATTCATCCCCTTCCATTTTTTCCTAATAGAAATGACATTTTTAAACTGCTGTGCTTTTCTCTGCTCCTTCTATTTATAGATGTGAGATGCACTGTGGCAGCAATGCTTCCATGTAGCTGAATCATAGATTTGTTTAGGTTGAAAAAGACCTTTGGGATCATTGAGTCCGAATGTTACCCAAACACTGCCAAGCCCACCACTAAACTATGTCCCCAAGGGGGGGATCTACACATCTTGTAAATACCACCAGTGATGCCACCACTTCCCTGGGCAGCCTGTTCAAGGCTTGACAGCCCTTTCAGTGAAGAAATCTTTCCTAATATCCAATCTAACATCTCTCCTGGCACAACCTGAGGCTCTTTCTCCTTGCCCTATTGCTTGATCTGATGTTCAGACTGAAATACGTAGAACTTTGTGATTTCAGGCAAATCACTCAAGCTCTTCTTAGCTTTTGTTTCAGTAGCTAGGAGTTAGAAATAAAAGTCACCATCCACAGGATACATTTCTGATTATATAAGGGCATTACTTGTATCCATTTTCCTCCTAGATTACTCTATTTTCAGAGAAGTGTGTGTATTGGTGGGAAAGACCCCACTTCCAGTTACACACAGGGAACACAGTCCACAGTAGTAACACCTTCCTTAATTTATCAGTCACAAGGACAAGATAGCCACAAGTTATTTTGGTGCCAGCACTTTGGGACTCCTGACAGCAATCCCAGACTTCATGGAAATCTAAAGACCCAGCTCATATCCCCACAGAGGAGAGCAGAGCACCACTTGAACAGATCTGCTGACCAGCTACATGCAGCTGATATTAAATAGTGGTTTACTCTGAGTTTTTCTTTGAATGTATGTGAATCGTGTGCAGGCAGGGGATGATGCAAGAGTGTGGGCTAATTTGTTCTCCTTTATGAAGTACATATTCAGAGTGAAACCAGGGCTGGTCATAGCCACGTGTACCTTTTCTTATCAGGTTTGACTTTCAAAGGGCAGTGTAGTTTTCCACTGGCTTCAGTGCATTTTTTTTTTTTTTTTTCAGGAGGTGAGAACAATTTAAACACATTTGTACACCACATTGTCAGCCTGAGTATTCTTATTTGCAAGTTACATCCTTTAACATCGCCAGGCTTGCAACACCTTGCCTTTTCCTCTCCAAATTCTCCTGCCTCTCCTGATCTGGGTATTTTGTTGCACCTGGTTCTCTGCCTTCTGCCTGCACTCTCAGGCTGAGCACAGCTGACTGCATGTTTCTCTCATGCTCAAATCCAAACCCATCCATGTGTCTTGAATGAGCAACTTACACAGGGATCTTCTCAATTAAAATGTTCACAGAGTCATTAAACTAACTGATGGTGGAAACTTCAGTAGAAATGATGCTGTAATGAGACAAGCTTTCATCATCTTGCTGAGGAAAACATATTTCACTTGATTCAGATAAATTATATGCCCCCACATATTATGATCAATATTTTAGCAAGAGTTAGCATTTAACTATGTCATTTTTGAGTAATGAATAATCATGTCGAGTATGTGAAAAATGAGTAATGACAGATATCACTGGACTGGTACGTTTCCTGCTTCTCAGAATGATGTTTAAATTTTTACAAAAATGTTGTATAAAGGATTCAATGACTTCAACTTGTTCCTTCTAATGGGTATCTATCATTTAACACTGTGACTGCTCTTGAAGTACAGGTTAGCATAACTAATTTTAAAATATGTTCAAATAAGTCTATATTGTGACAGAGGAAAATGGAACCCAGTTGTCAGGAAACGTATGTAATAAAACTGGATTTCAGAAATTGAAGACCTCTGAAATGATTCTCTTCTTGCATAGTAGCAGTAGTACCCAGTAGTATTTGGCTTTGCTACTATAAGAAATGTGAAAGGTATAAAGTACTTTTATCAGGAAAAACACCTAAAATAAATAAAGATTTTTAAATAACGTGTAGAAAACTACAGAAGCTGTCCTGACCCAAGTATGTTTTAATTTGTTTAGTTACTTGTGTCTGCTTACCGTATTGTGTCTCTTTTTTGTATACCATTCCCAAAGGCTCCTGCACTGATTTTTAAAACTTTTATGCTTGAAACTACATTCTTGAAACTACATTCACAAACCAGGACCAAAGGAACTGTTTTGATTTTCTTCTAAAAATGCCAGTGCAGTTTCAAGCACCTACTTAAGAAAATCTTTGCCTCTTGTAAGGGCTGTTGAATGAACCATCAGCAAATGTGTACAGGTCTTAGAAAGATCAGGAAGCATTTGTCACTGTAATCCAAAAAGAAACCTCTCTATGCACAGGATACTAATTTTTTCCTCAGTCAAATAATCAGTCTCTTGATTACACTAGTCTGTGGTTGACTTTTTTTCCCTCCCAACAATGATCTGTTACGCAGTTTTAAGGTTGCAATTGGGGTGATAGATACTGTTCTATATTTTTTATACCCTAATGCTATAGTTGGCAGTTCTGCTCTTGACTGACTTTTTTTTTTAATGATATCTACCAGGAGCCTGAAACTAATTCGCACGTATGACCATTGACATGGTGACTTGCTCTTGTAACTGGGTGTAGTGGTGCAATATTGTTCTTCTACCTTTTAAAAAACACATAAATATGGTATACTCATGAATACTATGTTTCAGTTGCATTAAAGATATACATCGTTGGCCTCAATTTTTATTTCTGGGTCTTTAAAACTCAAACAGAGTGAACAAGCAACATAAAGGTCTGTGATCACTTAGGTCAATTCTTCTATCAGCTGCTCTGTGGTGGTTTGCACTGTCACCTGTAATGTAAGGAGAGTCATCTATTCCTAACAGGGTGGACAATAGGCTTTTAAGGTGTTGTCTCAGTGTAGCTGGCCGTAAGGTTTCCTTTCAATATTTAGCTATTTTAGCATAGTTCGGATAACTTCCTAATGTTTCCATAATTTCATGGAAGAATAACGTCAAGGAGATCAGCTATAATCTTGTCATTATATTTACATAAATACTATTCTGCTTTTAAACTCCTTGCCAAGTGTGGCTTTTTCACTCAAAGTGAAATTCTCCCTTTGTCAATATCAGTGTTTTCCTTAGGGATGAAACAGCTAATAATCTATACTATATAATAGGAAAATTCACATTAATACTATCACAAGGATGATGATTACTGACTCTTACAGCACCAGTTTTCCACACTGACAGAATGACATTCTAAAATGCATTTTCCTAAATTAGGTCATTTAAATCAGTTCAATATGTAAGTCACGGTAGCAAATTTTTCACTTGGCAGCTCTTCATTATGTAGCTTGGATTAATTCTGATTTAAGAATTCTGTTTGGTTATTCACTTTTTTCCTCAAAACTTAATTTTCAATAAATGTGGTGACATCACAAAATGGCAAAACATCATTTGGTGCCACCCCCCTCTTCTATGAAATTATCTTCGTGGAGATAATTTCATGAGGCACAGTCACTGTAAGCAGCAGAATCACAAGTGAACAAGGTAAGTGACTAGGCAGTAATTTTTTCATCAGGAATGAGAGAAAAAAAAAAAAAGGCCAAGTGGGAGTGGAATTGCACCCCAGGCCCAATGAAGGGAGTAAATGGAAGTTATACTACTCACTTTTGGAAATAGATTTTAAGAGCATAAGTCATTTAACCACTTTTAAAGACTTTACTCTGGGGTGCCTCAGTGCTAGAGCTGTGCAAACACATGGTAAAAGACAGTCCATGCCCCAGTGAGCTTAATGGCCTTCTTGGTTTCCCCCCGGCAATGCCATTATGCTCCAGCCCTCTTCTCTTGTGCAGGATGAAGGCCTTGCCTCCTCCTCCTGATTATTTTAGCAGACCTCTGGTTAGAGCATGGAACGAACCCTCCAGACTCTGCCGTCAGCACTACAATCCTTTCAAAGCTCACCTGGCAGGTTTCCCAGAAAAGCAAGACACGGTCGTTTAAGCTGGTTGCCAGGAAAAAGACTGAATAATACTCATTCTAGCTATTTGTTTGGGATACTGGTTCTCACTTTATGAAATAAATATGCCAGACATTCATCTCTTGAATGAAAAGAAATAGCTGCAATGGTTTTACACTGTTCTCAGCAGAACCTTTCCAAGATCTGTCAAAGGCCTTTGACAGACCATCTCAGATGCTCCAATCCTGATGCTATTTCTGTATTGAGTACCAGTTTCACCAGGTCCTCCAGGGCTCACAAGGAGTGCAAATGGGGAGTTCTCTGCTCTTGTCTTCTAAGTGGGCCTGAATGTCTTCTTTAATCAGAACTGGGTTTTGTTTCTTGTAAGAAGTTGGGAGGGTATGAACACCCAAACCCACTGCTGATCATGCAGTGTTTGAGTTTGTCAAATGGGTATGTGGGCAGATAGCCTAAAAGTGTATTCTATACCATAACATTTGTCACATCATAGCAAACTAGGACGTAATATGTCTATAGGATCTATCCATTAATGGCCAAAGTATTTGGAGGACTGGCTGTGTCTGCCCATAGAAAGCTGACACTTCTGTTTTTCTCGCAACTGACCCAAGTCTATTGTCTCCCCCCTGCCCCCCAATGCACCTGTAAAATGCTCCCAAAATACTGTGAAATTGATCAAATTTGTGAACAAAACCAGCAGGTATGTATTTGTGAAAACACAAGGATCCTGCAATTAATTTGACGTAATTTATGAATGCTTTTTTACTAGAACCAAAACATTTAGTAAGTACTTAGCTAACTCTTCTTGGGGGAAAGTCTTTTCTCACAAGTTTCAGTTTTGTCTGACCTCTTCACTGTACACATGGACTATTTTATATATGTGGATAGTATTTGCCCTTTTTAGTGCTTTGTATTTATCATCAAATTCATTTGTTTGGTATTAAACATCTAGACAAATACCCAAGCTGTTGTTTGAATTATGTTTGTCCCTCACTGTTAATCCCAAACAGCTACGGGATCTGCTCTGAACATGTTTGCTAGAGATACCATGTTCTAATGTTAGTAGAAGACAAGAAAGTCTTATTTCCCTAATATAGGGTGACAAAACTGAGATTGAAAGGGATGAACATAACAGAGTGATCTTATCAGAATAACAGAAGAAAGGGGGGAAAGAGAAAGGAAATAAGAGATCAGCTTTTGTTGTCTGATATTCCACCTCTGTGCTAATGCTATGTTCCATATATTATTCTTTTTGTTTCCTTCATAAAAACGAAGCTTTGCCTAGTGTTATGTTTCTGTAAAGTGCATTAGAGAATATCATCATAAAAATCACTGAAGACAAGACAGTACTTCAGCAGCTTATATATAGACATCATTGCTCTAAAGTGCTTCTGCCTTTTGAAAGCAACATGGCAGAAAGCAGGAAACTTGATGTGAAAAGCCTTTTTACCATGCTTTTGCACTTCAATTCTCTGGCTGCGTTTGTGTTTCAAAGTTGGTTTGGTAGTTTTGTTTTACACTGTGTGTTACCTTTAGTTCCACTCATAAGGATCATGTGGTCATGCAATTGGTTAAAAAGCTACTACAGGGATTGTTTCTGTATGCCAGGTTAGGAGATGGTGAGGGCCATGCTAAAGCTCTAAGTAATTGGTTTGGTTAAAGGGAAGGACTGCAACACATGGTCAACTCTTCAACTACTCCCTATGACCCATCGTTCACTATCAGTTGGTAAGCATTAAATAAAGTTTTGTTCCTTAAATCTTAGAAGAAGATAGCTGCTTTAAATTCTTCAAAACAAAGCATTGCTCATGAATTTCAAAACAAGAAAAAAAGAAATGAAAAGGGTGGGGGATGGATGGCTGAGAAAGATCAAACTGTGATGATTCTAATTAATTAATGAAATGTCTACTTGAAAGTCAAGGTGGTTTTGATTTTTTTTTTTTTTATCATAAAGCCTCTGTACTTTTGGCCAGCAGTGGCCTCCAAATTCCAGGTTCTGTGATTCTCTCTTTTGCTTTTCACAGTGATTTGCATCTGCTTTTCAGTAGATCTTTTTGGTTACTTGTTTCTGAAATTACTTTATTGTAGCTTTTGACTACAGTCCCTGTCTTGACTAGTTTTGAAAGTTTAGACTATCCTGACTATTTTAGGAGCTGCCTGGCTAATGTGACAGTAATAAATAGGAATCTCATTATTGTTGCCTTTTTCCCTCTTCATTTTTTCGATGGTGGCAAAACATCAAGTGGAGCTGTGCCTTGGCCAGGTAGGGTCACAGTGCCATAGTCCAAGCACCACAATGCTTCTAGCAGGACTGCTGAGTTATCAGTGTGCATCTCCTGAAAGCATTAGTTTGCAACCTGTATCAGGGAGGACTTTCTCACCACCTGAACGGCATTCCTGGGGCTTTTGGTGACACGTGGTCAAGAAATGGAGAGGTACCAATAGAGGGAATTGAAAACCCCTATGGCCAATTCACATCCAATCATTGTGGGACCTTAAAATATCCACTGTGAGCCTTATAGAGTTAGAGTGTGGTGAAACTCAGTGTGTCCTGGCAGGCAGCTGCGGACACATCCTAACATATGTAAAAGCTTGCCATTGTGAACTCCACTATAATAAAAATGCCAAAATGCCACGTTTCCCAATGAAGTCTGGAGAAACTTACTGAAGGAATGATTATTCAGCAGGACATGAAAACATTCCCCTTTCTTACAGTAAGAATACTTTATCAATATATTTCTAGAAGTTATTATTGGCTTAAATTAATCTTGTTTCATAAAATAGGAGTAGCAACTCTAATAAGAATAGTTCTGCACAGTTAAATCACTCAGGCAGTACGGAGTTGATAATTACAATTAAGTTGGCAGGAAAATAAAGATTGCCTATACATATACACTTGAAATTGAGTAACAACATGCTTTCAGTAACTAAAATCCTTATGTACTTCCAAAGACAAAATTTAGCCATAGAGGCAGAACATGATGGGTTCCTACTTTATATCTGCACATTGCAATGATGATTTTTTTGTGATATAGCAGCTTTAGGATACATAAGATTTATGCCAACTCCTGCCTGTTCTCACAGAGTGGAGCTAAATGTTCTTGTGCCTACCTTCAAACAGATGCTAATGTTAACTTAATTTCCAATGTATTAATGTAATCTATGTGCTTTATCTAAGCTGTAAGTTTGTTCTCTATACATGTTTAGTGCTGTATGAATGAGGCACAGAAAGAAAAATCAATCATTGCTTCACAGAGAAATATGAACTCTGTTAGTTTCATTTTTCACACTGTGAAAATGACTTGACCTTCCTTTCCTCAGAAATCCAAATATCTCCAATCTGTATTCATAGCTGGGCACAAATTTTCCATTAACATTTTCTGGCTAGAAAACTGTGATTTCATTATTCTTGTTTTGGGGGAAAATAAGGTTTTCTTTGGATCAAACAGAGTGTCCTCAGCAGAAAAGGTTTCCGTGCTGTCTCACAAGGGGTGCAATTCACTTAACTTTTGCCTCTGAGGCTGTGGACTGCCGGCCTCAGCCTGTCTCACCTGACCCACCATGGACAGTCTCATCTCTCCTCTTTTAGGAGCAGGGACATTGGGGCAGGTGGTGGCAGCTGCAGCCCAGCCTTTGGAGCACTATACAGGCCCTTGTTACTAGCTGACATTTTCCTCATTGCCTTTGTATGTTCCTTTGCATACAGAGTACAAATGTACTTTGGTAATGAGATTATCAAGCGATGTAGGTAGGTTTGAAAGAGAAAGGATGAGGCTGGGATGTCCCTTCCCTGCTTCAAACCCTCTTCCCCACTGTTTGCTGCTGAACCTGCTGAAGCAAGTGGGAAGTCTGACTTTTGGTGCAACCTCAGCAGCTCCGATAGCTGCACAGTGTTGTGAGTCCACCCATGCCTCGGCCGCAGCAGCCACCAGAGGGGTCTAGGCATTTGTGCCTTCATCAGAGGGACACTCCAGCAGGACTCCTCCTTCTCCTCAGACCCTAAATGGGGACAACCGCCCAAGCCACCCACGAGGAGCAGCTCGCCGGGAAGCCGGCTCTGAGCTTGTCGAGCAGGCCGGGCAGGGCCAGGCCGGTGGAATGGCAGCAGGTCTCCTGCCTGCAGCCTCGTCGGCAAAACCCGAGCCTGGCCCGTGCTGAGCCAGCATTCCCCTTTGTAGTACGCTGCGGGGCCGGGCCGCAGTGCACAGGGCCAGGAGGCCTTGCTGATCTTATTATCCCCGTTCTGAGCTGTTGCAGGTGCTGGGAACCGCAGTTGTATTTTCCACTATAACTGTAAAAGAGGTCACGCCGAGGGCAGCTGAATTTTCTATTCCTGGCAGTTCGGGTAAATGAACCCTTTGCTGTGTGGCGCCGCAGCTGGGGCAGCCTCACGCTCGTGCTTGCCCCTGAGCTGGGGCCTTGTAGGGGGTGCTGGATCCCTGTGCCAGCCGGCGGGCACCGAGGGAATGGTTACACCCCGACAGGTCCCCGCAGCCCTTCGCTCCTGTGGGCCAGGTCTCGGTGAGCAGGGCCAGCTCGAGCTCCACTGCTGTGTGTCCAGGTCATGTGTAGCCAAGCGTGGCCCTGGCAGCAGTGCTGCTGTGTCCCTGGGCAGAGGGCTCGGGAAAGCACTGTCCCTCCACCCCTGTGGCAACAGATGTGTGTCCGGCACAGGGCTCCAGTGGAGCGTGGGCTGGGTGTCCACAGTGGTGGCATTCAGGTGCATCCTTGGGGGTTTGAAACCAACTGCAAAAAGCTATTTGAAACTGACTGTAAAAAGCTGCTTCATTCACAAACTTTGTCACACAGCTGAGGGCACAGAGTGCTTGGGGAGCTCCAGGTACCAAACATGCAACTCCTTGAGGAGATGGATTTCCTCTGCTATTGCACTTCATGGGGACAGCAAATTTGCTTGGTGATGAAGGACCTCCCACCCCTTTGCTGGAATGATTTCTGAAAGCCTTTTAAAGGTCTATTTTGTGCATCTTTTGCTAGTTTCTGAAGAATTGAAAAGGGTTTGCTTTAAGAAAGTGAAGGTGCTTATACCTGGGAAGTGATTTTTCTTTCTGCTGGGTAAGAGCCCTTGGGCTGTTGCAGACTGCTTTGGTGCAGGGGTGACTGGCTGGCAGCCAAAAGACCCTCTGAGAAAACAGGAAGCAGGACTGCCACCTTCTGCAAGGCCCAGTGCTTTTAGTACGTTGTTTGAGTTTCATGGTTGAAGGTCAAGGTACTGAAAATAGGCAAGATATTGAACTAAAGTGATTAGATGACCAACTATGCTTTTACTTTTGTTAATAGTAATTGTTTGTTAAAAACCCCTCTCTGTACCTGTATCTGGAGAAACACTGTGAAAATGTGACTCCACCTCCCATGTTGGTCTATTGGTACTGGCCACAAATTATGATTTTGAATGGCGCCTTTAAAACCAACAATGATGCTAAAATAAGAAACAGAGAAGAGAGGGGCCCAACTCATGATGCTTTAAAGCTTGAGGGCCAGAGTAGTGTGTTTGAGTCAGTGGTGAAAACAGAGAGGCAAGAAAGGAAATGCTGTGTGCACCTGCGTGCCCTAGCAGGGAGAGGAGCGGTGCTTTGGGGTTTGCTGGGTGTGAGCGTGGACTGTGAGCAGCACAGCCTTGCCTGAGCTCCCTCCCTTTGGAGGCCCACACGACACATGACGCAAATAGGAATCTTGCAGTGAAGCCCAAATCAAGATGAAGTCTGTCATGTTTGACTTCCACTGATAACAGTGCCACAGCTTTTCCTCAGCAATGTTTTTAACCCAACAGCACTTACGAAACAATTGAGTACTCCTTAGGAAAGCAAAAAATTGTGGAGTACATTAGCTGCTCTGCTAGTGATGTAATTTATAATCTTAGATTTGTTTCTTAATTCTCAGGAAGCCCATAAAGCTGTTTTTGCTAGACGATTCATTGGAGCCTTGTCTTTAGTGGCAGAGCTGGCTGCTGGGACCAGCTGCATGAGTCTCCTGGGGCTGGACACGGCTGAGGAGATGGGACCCCACCAAAGTAAGGGTCATTTCAAACTTCATCAGGTCCTCAAGACTTGCTGGCGTGCAGGGAAGTTCAGGCTGTGACTGGTTCTGTGGAAAACTGGAGTAAAAATGAAGATGGCTTTGGTCTTGTCTTTGCAATAGCAATGAATGTACTTGTTTGCTCAGTGGGAATATGTATTTGGGATTTTATAAATATAAAATGGATGTGAAAAATCATAAGATATTGGTTACTGTTTAGAAGGCAGTTTGGATATGAAAGTGTGAATCTGGGCAGAGAATAATAATTTCATTTAGGAGATGGAGGGAGCAGTGGGCCCCTTTCTACTTCTGGGTATGGGGCAGCTTGTGACTTGGGCTTTGCTTTTCCCTGGGATTGATGGGGGAGTGGGGAGGGCTCTGCAGGGGGCTCTGGGATGCCCCTGTACTCACTGATGCCTGCAAGTCAGCTGTGCCACTACCCATCATTCTTTAAGCAGGTGGGCAGCAGGAAGGGTCATCATCCCAGCGGGACAGCAGGGTGTGCTCCCCTGGATCCAGACCTCACGAGGCTCGGGAGGGCCTTTTTTATCCAGCCCTCCCTGGTTACCCGGGCCTGACTCTGCTCTGACCCTTCCCTGCCATCCTGGATCTCCCAGCGCAGCTGACCCGGAGCTCTGGCCGTGCCAAGTCCGTGCAGGCAGGTTTGTCCACACGCAGGAGCTGGCTCTGGCAATTAAATTATAGGATTATAGGTTCTTGGGATTATTTTTTATTTATTTTTTTTAACTCGCTCCCCTATTCCCCCATCTCTTTCCCCCTCTCCGACCCCAGCCAGGCCTCTCCAGGTCTCTCGCAGGCGCGAAGCCGCGCCGCTCCGCGCGTCCCCGCTGTTCCTCCTTCCAGCTAAACTTCCCCGCGCTCCCGGCGGGAGCTCGCGGCTCCGCCGGATCCCGGCGGTGCTGCCGCGGCGGCTCCATGCCGCGGCTTCGGGCCGCCCCGGCTCCTCCCCTCGCGGTGTGCGAGGCAGCCTGCCCGCCCGTCTGTGTGTGTGTGCGCCGGGCCGCCGCCGCCGCCGTGCTGCCTCTCCCAGCCGGGCACAGCCGCGCCGCGCTGCTGGCGGCGGCGGCGGCGCTCCGCCACCCCGGGCGGCTCCGCGCGGCCCCGCGGCAGCCGCCGCTCCCCGCGGCGCCGCTGCCCATGCGGGCCGGGCAGCAATAGCCGCGCCGGCTCGGCTCGGCTCTGCGGGGCGGGGAGGGGGCATCACTTCTCTGAGTCTCCCCACCACATCGTTATGGACCTATTCGACTTTTTCAGGGATTGGGACTTAGAGCAGCAGTGGTAGGTTTTTCGGGTGGTTTTTTTTTTTGTTTTTTTTTTTTTTTGGTTTTGGTTTCTTCCCCCCCACCACCTCCCCCCCCCTCCCCGTCTCTCCACCCCTCTCCTTCTTCCAGCTGCCTCCTTCCTACCCTTCCCTGCTCGCTCCCCCGGTGCCGTAGCCTTTGTTGAGGGGCGAAGCAGCCGGTGCCCGCGGGCAGCGGGGCCGGCCGGGGCAGCCGCCGCCGGTGCCGGCCGGCTCCAGCCACGCTCCGCGGCCGCGCCGCCGGCCCCGGCTGGGGAGCAGCGCTCGGAGCGCGGCGGCGGGGGGCGAAGTTGGCCCGCAGGGGAACGCCGAGAGGTGCCGGGTGCCGGCTGCGATCAGCGGCGGCAGCCCCCTCCCGAGCAGGGGCGGCGATGTTCCCCGGGATCGCGGCTTTGCTTATGTTGTGTTTACTGCTGTCACTGACAATGTTCCTTTCACGGGGAGAACCGCAACTGTAGTTTTGCTGTGTGGCACAGTTCGGCTGTAGCCCAGATCGGTGTGGGGGCTTCTGTTGCTGGTTTTGCTGGTTTCCTATTCTAGATGAAGCGTTATTGAAGTTAGTTTTGGAAGTGGGAAGATCAGTACCCGTGGTATTATAACAGGTCTTTTTTTCCTGCCCGCCTCTGCATCATTTTTCTTTTCTTTCTTTCCATTTCTTTTAAGAGTGGAATTTTAGGTTTATGTTGCTCTGCAAATAGGTGCACCTTAAAAAGGTCGGTGCATCTGTTTAAGTGCATTGTAAACTTGTTATCAAAGTGAACGTTAAGGAATTTTTGATGGGTGATAAGTAGCTAGGAAAGTTAGAATTTGGGTAGGTATTTAGTCACTTCCCTGGCTGGTTAATGAGATTATGCTTATTCTTTGGCTGGTTTTATTGGTTCTTTCTTTACTTTTCAATTTAGCGAATATAATTCCTTAACTATGCATGGGGAAATTCAGGGGTTGGGTACTGCTTTGTTAAATGCTTTTAGGCTGGAGTGCAGTTTGCCAAGGAAGAAAGAGACTAAAATACTGTATTTTGTGATCCTAATCTCTAAATGCCACACAGATATGTGTATGCATGAGCATTTGGACTTCGTGTTTTGCAGAGGGTTTACTTTACTTTGTTGATAATATAAAGGTATGTCTAGGAATAGGGTAATATATCTTGTTAATAACTATCATTTTGCCAAACACGGTCTAACAGCTATACTTGCAAATCCATGGTAATCAGAACCAAATACCTGTCACGTTCCGTTTTACAGCAATTGGGAGTAAATCCTTGCAACCATAAATTACACTATATCAATATTAATCTGTAAGCAGGCGTTTTGGATCATGTGCTTGTTTTATCAGCTCTGCATAATCCATTGTATTACATCTTTTTAATAATCATGCTGTTGTTATTTAAAAGTAATAATCACAATAAAATTAGTGCTCAATTAAATATTATGCTTCTACCACACTATCTTTACTCTGCTACACTAATTTATTTTGCAGACAACTGATAACCACCGTATTACCACTCAAATAATATTTGCATACAATTTGCCTAATTTATAATGTGGGTAACATCATTAATTTAATAGAAGCTGTTACAACCCAATATGTGGGTGTAGTTCAAATACTAAGGACATTACAGGTATTGAGTTTTAGTGTTTGCTTAATAACTTATGTTCATTTGACTATGGTTTTATGTGGATTTAGAGATGGGCATCAGAAAGAAGGGAATTCTTTGCCTCAGTTTTTCCATAAAATATGAGCGTGTTGCCCCTCATTCTAGAAATTTCATTTGGATTTTTTTGTACTGTGAAATGTATTGTTTTTAGTGGTTCTAGGGGTCATGAGGAGAGAACATTTTTACTTTGACTTTTTCAAACAGTTTGATATCTGCTCAAACTCTATGTGGCACAGGCATTCACGCACACTGCAGAGATCAAGTTGCATTTACCTTTTAATAATCCAGTTAGTATATGCGAGTGCATATATAATATGTGGGTGCATAATCTACTTGTCTACACAAATGTGACATGTATTTTATTATACTTGTAAATATTTTTGTCTCTGACAAGTAGTTGCGTAGCTTACAGAGAGTTGAATTTAGCTCATCTGTCCACAAACATGTGTATGTATGTAGTATGTTACACATACATCATCGCTACACACCCAGAAATATACATGCTCATCCATCAAGATTTATTTATTTTGTCTGTGTATCCAATATGGTGTGGTTGCTTCATAATATTTGCAAATAGGTATATATAACATGATGTGTGAATTGTTGCTTCGTATTTTGAAGCTGCCCTCCTTCTGCCTGTAAGCTGGCCTTTGTAAAACGTGTTTCACAAGCATTTATAAGGCAATTAGGGACCCTCTTCTGCATTCCTTGCAAACCCAAAACTTCTGCTAATCTGTGCTGTAATTGCCAAGAAGGCAAGCTCAGGCCTACTGTGTGTGTGGGTGTTTGTATTATCTGTATGCAAAGTACAACAGAAACATCGTTAGCCTGAGAAATATATTAAAAAATATTTATAGCTTGAGCAGAATTTTTTTTTTAATCTGATGAAAAGGTGTAAAGGTAAACTTTCTCTACCTTGCCTTTATACCAGGAAATGACTTCGCAAAAGTTTTTGGTTGATGGGAAAAATATGGTTAATTTCCCCCACCTCCAGTGGAGGTACATTTTTGTGTCACTTCTTGAAACATATTTTATCAAGAGCTGTGATTGTTACAGCGTGCAGTGCCACTACACATGTGCTGAAATTCTCACCTGGCCTTCCAGATGATTAGTGGGAGCTTTGTCTTGATACAAACTGCAGAATCAGCCCTTTAGTTTCTCATGTTAGGAGAGATCACAGTAGTACAAGAATGAGGTGCTTCATTGAACCTTCATCAAGAATGTGATTAGGAGGGTAGCTGGGAGTTGTTGGGTTTTTTGTTAACACTGGGGTAGAAAAATAAGGCCACGAATATCCCTGTGGATGTTTTGCCAGACTTGAAAAAACTGAAAAATACCCAAAACAATTTAAATGAATGTAAACTCAGGACGAGATGAAAGGGCCAAAGCTGAAGTCTGCTATGATTCCTGGATGAATAAGAAGTGTTCACCTGGGCTTGCATTTAATATGAGCCATTCTATGAGGGAGAAAGGAAGGGAGATGGATATAATGAAAAGCTTGAATGCCTGTGTGCACCAAGGGGACCACTTGCTGTTAAAAATCAAATTTCATCTTTTAAATCACTTTCCATGCTTGTCTGTGGTAACCAAGTAAATGAAATCTTGCTGTGTCCTGGGACCATGTGGCTAGATTTGAACCTGCTTATGGAGTAAGGTGGTGTCATTAATCAGCAGCTGAGAAACAACAAAACCAACAAAGACCCAAGCACCCCGAATATATACTCCTCACTGGCACAAAGGCAGAGAAATTCTTGGTTTATGTTATATTTATTGTCATAGGTATTAATATTTTTAAGTCCTCCAATCTTTAAAAAAGTGGAAGTTGAGAAAATACTTAGCGGAGAAATACATATTGAGGTATGTAAATCAAAACCTGGCAAGGGGAAAGAAGATGAGTAGGTAACAGTATCATCTTAGCTGTGTGGTTGTGATGAGGAAGACTTCTCCCTGCAGAGAAACAAGCCTCTTGCTTTTTCTCTTCTTTATACTATGTATCACAAGTAGCCTAATTACAGCAAAACCAGCAAACTGCCAGTTATACAGGAAGAGGCTTAAACTCACTAAACTGTTATATAAATAGAAAGTTCAAAGGTCTGTTTGTGGCTGACAAAGCTGAGAACAGGCCATCTGTGGGCCAGGTTCCTCTCCTGTGTGAATGCAGAAACACACTGCATGCCACAGCAGCGTGCTCTTTCAGCATTGTCCTCAACCTGGAGGGTGTGATCCTGCTCTCCAGACAAAGGTGAACTGTTTCAGTTCCAGCCCTGGCTATTTCCCCCTCTTCACCCACCTTCCCGCTTCCCTCTTTGCCTTATGCCCCTGCAGAAGACCTTCTCAGTTACGATTCCTTCACCAGGGTCTGTAATAATTCACTAAATGAAAAATCTTCTGAGTGTGTGTTGCGTTTCTGATGGGAATGTATGAAATAGAGTAGATAGGTCTCTGTGAATTAGATTTAATTTTTATTTTTTATTTTAAATTTTTTAGGAGGTGATGGTGAGAGCATTAGTGTAGGATGAAGTCGCATTTTGAATGGATTTCTGTAAGGTTTTTCTCCCCTCCATTTCTTCTCCCTAAGAAGTATTACAGTTGAATTGCAGTTACTTTTTTGGATTTGTATTACAGACATCCGCGAGTAATTATTTGAGAATGTTTCATTTTCAATTTGCTTTGAAAGTGTAAATGGATAGATTGTGTGGCTGCTGGTGGGTGTGTGAGGGGGATTAGATGCTGTCAAAACAAGCAGCTGAAGAAGACCAAAAATAGTCTTGGGCCAAAACCTGTACTTGAAGTACATCCTGATTTAGTAATTCTTCCCTGGCTGATATTGAACTCCATGGAGTGTAAATCTTAAAAGAATTTGGCTGTTTGCAAACATTAAGCTCACATCTATCCTATGAGGCAAAATTACTATCAGTTTAACAGCATTTGAATTGTTTTGCTAATGATTCATTCAAGAATTTAATGACTTTTAAAATATACAAATTGGGATGGAGAGTAGATACTTCAGATACTGTTCAGCTATTCTGAAGCCAGGCAGAACTTAAGAGCATTTAAGCAGTTTGTACATGAATGCCAATTATATTGTTTGGGCTTTTCTTTTCTAGTAAAAGATGGTACTATGATGCAGGTCCTTCAGTAAGGCAAAAATTATTCCTTTTGTCTGACAAGAGTACTTCTGCAACCTGGAATTTACTAAATAATTTAAGTGGAAAATGTGACATTCTGTAAAGTATTAAGTTAGATATACTAAATGGTCTTTGAAAAAATGGATGGACACTGCTGGTCTTTTTGTGCTTCTTAGGAATGAGATAATATGCTCTAGCATTGTGGAAGGGGTGTTGTGATGCTTTTTGTGTTACGAGGCCCAAAGTTTGTTTTTATATGGGTAAAGAAAAATGCCCAAGGTGGTGAGATGGGATAAAATTTGCTCTAAACTTAGAAAAAGCACGTGGGCCTTAATTTAGCAGGGCCTTTAGACAGTTGTGTAGTTTTAAGCACACAAGTGGTCCCATTAAAACAACTCTGATTTCAAGTTAAGTTTCACCAAACTGGGTTTTTGATCACTCCCAAAATCCTCAATGTGTTTTACTAATGACTAAACCCCAGTTTTTGATATATTTGGTAATAAAAGCTGATGTTATTTTTGACTGTATAGTACACATCCATTTCCCTGAAATCTATAGCAGCTTTATGTGATTTCACAAATAACTGGGCAGCCAGAAAGAATGCAAATATTAAATCTCATTTTAAAAAAATCTAGAGGAATTATAGAAAACATTTTATGCCTTAAACTCATGAAGTGTTTAGAATAAGCACCTAAACAGACAGACCCTATCCTGTATTTTCCCTGTGCCTTTAGTTTGAGGTAATGGAATTATTTTTGTGTCAAGGACTTGAAGGGTTTGGCTCCCGGATACCTGTTAAATATGTATAGTCAATAAATACCATAAAGGACCTGTGTCTTCCTCCAGCTTGGGCCTGAGTCAGTAGCCAGTGATGCCAGTGGAGTTGCTCCCAGTTGACCTGAGAGGGTCCCTGATTTGCCCATTTTGGCCAAAAGGCAGACTTCTTTAAATGTGGAGCAACTCTCTAATGACCAGGATCAGCAAGGCAGTCTGCACATGCCTAATGCTATGCATATGGAAAAACTCCTCAGAGCCCAATTCTGAACCTGTCCAATTCAAATTTACGGCCTTTCTTTTACAGAAAGGAAAGAAAAATGGAGAGGAAAGCTTGAATCTCTTCTCTTGATTGCAGTTAACAGAATGGATTTTCTAAAGCCATCAAACATCTATTAACACTGAAAACTGAAAATGTGCCACAATTCTTGGGTTTGCAATTTTGCAAATTCTTTCTTAAGCATTGAAAAAGAAGACAGTATACCAAGTAAGATATCAAGTTAGTATAACCTTCCAGACCACTCATAATATAACATGGTCAGGAAGTTACAACAGTGACTCTAAAAGACAGCTCTTTCATCCTTTTATTGTTACCGAATGTTCTGTGTTGATGGTTTGTAACCAAAATATTTATTTATATTGTTCTAATAGCTTTGGTCGGAGGTCAGAAGGTACATTACTCCTGACTAATGGACAACTGTAGAGATTAAAAAATGAGAGGAAGGATAGCAGTGTGTGTGTCAGTAGATTTTAAGATCCATCTTGAATAACTTCTGATGAGACAGTTGTTTGACCAAAGATTCTCACGAAGGGCATATGATGTTAAACCTTCATTTGTGAGCAAATTGTGAGGGAATGAGCTGGTGGGCTTGTTTTCAAATACACTGTCCCGGAGTCCAGTCTCACAGAAACTTCATAAAAATTGTATATTGCTCCTGAATTTCAACAGGACTGCTGTTGAGTGCAATCAGTTTGATGGGTTTACAAGGTTGGGGTCATAGTGCTGAAAAAGTAATGTGGAGCTAGAGAGCTGAGGTGAGGGAATAACCCAAAACTTCCTGCAGTTAACTTCCCAGTTGTTACAAACTGTTTTATCATGAAGAGACTATTTCTCAACTTGTACATGGCAGATCAACACCATAAATTGTTACGACTTTTAAACAAAGGTCTAGTCAGTAGTTTCTTCAGAAAAATGTTATATCGCACTTTAATAACATTTTATGAATGTATTCAAACCAAGCCACTGAGAGAAGAAAACTCCTACCTGGGAAATGTTTTCCTTGTGACCTCAGCTGTTGATCTGTGTCTTTTTACTGGGGATTATCATTGAGTCTGTATTTCATGTGATTTGGTAATGGTGAGTTTTAAGGAGAGCTGGAGATGATACCACAACTGGAAACTGATTTTCCTTGTAGGTGGAGAAAAGAATAGGGAATGCCATTTACTATGTGTGGTGTGTAAGACTTGTTTAGTGAGGAGCTGTAGTCAGCAGTTCAGATTCCTGACTCACATGCTGCATGGTGCTACCAGTTATAGTAAGACATGAATAACCCACTCATAATTATATGTAGTTATAGGGGTGGGGTATTAACAACCAGCAAAGAAGAAAACAAGATAGAGCACCAAGTTAAAAATCACTCAGTTGTTCCTTTGACAAGTATTATAATAGCTATTTTTGTATGCTGTGGGTGTACATGGTGTTGTGGAATGAGTAAATTCTGTAGCTCTACATTGCCAGTGCCTCGGGCTCAAACCTGCAGATGACTTAACTACTGAGACTAGTGCTTTTTCCATTTGGCACTTTATTTACATGGACTGTTGTCAGGATTCAATTGTAGCTCAGAAGTTTTCTCAGACATCCAGGTGTAGGCTCTTTTGATAGGTGATGGTATCTGCATCCTGCAAAGTGATAGACACCTGAAAGTGACACTGGGTAAAAGCAGAGCAGTCCTTGGTGGCTTATGATCCATGCTGAGAAGGTGGCTTCATAATGGAATGTTTTTTACTTAAAATATTTTTATGTCTGAGAGTAAAAGTATATTATGTAAGTCTACTTGTTTGTTTTTTTTTTTTTTGTCCTTTATTACTGGTTTAGGTCAAGATTTCTCTTGTGAGGAAAAAAGCATACAACTGTCAGTAGAGAAAGCAAATGCAAAGCTTTAAATATAAACCATCATTAAGGTTTCCAGTTCCTATTTATTTCAGTCTCATGTCATGAGGGAAATTAATGCAGCATTTAGGTGAGTCTGTTTCTATGCTGCTGTCAGTAGCCATGCTCGTATTTGAGAATCCTGCCTTGGAACAATGTATGTCTGTTGGTTATGGACCTCTTTGTCTGCATAGATGCCAGAGTCGGAGATGTTTTCAGAAGGTTGCACATGCTTTAGGTCCCTGTCCTGAACTCTCAGGTGAGACCCCCGTAGCTTGGGGGGCAGCCAGTTCATGTATGAAAACTTTGGGCTGCTCTTTTGAATGTGAGAGTGATTTTTCTTCCAGTTTCTTTCCTGTAGAACAATGGAGTGACATTCTTCCTGGTGTTTCCTATGAAGAATAATGATGAGGAATTATCTTCTCCGTCTACAAGTGTTTAAAAACTCATTAGTTAGGGTCCCTGAAAGAGTTCCAATACAAGTCAGTGGGTGTGGTGAAGCCAGTTGTAATGGGAAGCGGACTGGGCCCTGGGGCTGGTGGTCAGCAGGGAGGCAGAGCTGTAAAGAATACTGTGCATATGCTATAGTAAGCATTTTCATAGATCTCCTCTGTGGGAGAGGACAATGGCTTTGGAGCTCATATTTACTCAAAAAGCAGCCCTTTGATTTTCATGGCTTTCTGCTTGGTTGCACATTGGAAAGCCCATTTGTCTTCACCAAGCCTTTGAAGAGGGGTAGGTGAAGTGATTGAGGCATTGGCCAGTGGCTGACGGGTAGCGGTTGCTTGGAGAAGGAACTAAGTTGCATTGCTTTTTTTGGTAATACTTGAAAGAGTTGTTGTCATTTTTAAGCTTGTGAAATCAGGGTGAATATATATTTTTAGGAATAGAACATGGATTCTCTCACTCGTGCTGTGGCTAGCTACTTTACTGCCTTTGGAAAGTCACTTGGGTGTCTGTCAAAGTGAAGCAATGGTATTTACTTCTGTGGTAATTTGCCTTTTTTTTTTTTTTTTGTTCAGGTGCAAAGCATGAGAGAGAAGGGCCAGCTGTGTAGTTACCTTTATCTGGTCTTTCTGCTCACTTTTTCATCCTCCTGGGTGTCAGCTGGGAACTGCTTTTGACATTTTCTGTACTCTGAACTTCAGTCTAGCTATATAGTCCTTCACTGGCTTGCTTGTACAGCATTACCCACAAGAAAAGTAAAACATTGTTTTCTATGGCATAGCTGATGCACAGAGATCCTTGTGTTGGATGCAACATTTGCGCTGATGAGGTCAGACACATGTTTAGAAAAACGGGCTGATATTTCTAACCACAGACGCTTCAACCAATATTGATTTATGTCTTTGCTTTACCTCCTTTTGTGAAGTGAGAGGCATAACATCTCCGATTTTTACTGGTAGACTGAGGCATTTTTTCAGAGAAGTCATTGTCATTACACCTTCTTATTCAGTGAGGAATGGGAAGAGAGAAGTGACTTTGCAGAAGGACTTGTCGTTGGTCAGGAATGCAGTTGAGTTCCACTTCACTGCTTGCCAACTCTGATGGGCATATTTTCCTATTCCGTGGGGGTGTGATGAGGTTAAGTCCCTTAATGTTTATGAATGTTTACAGTGATGGAGGAAGACAGAAACCTAGGCAGATATATTAGTAGGGGAAAGGCAAGCCTGTAAAGAGAAATGGTGGGATTTGGGCAGAGCATATCTGCAAGAGAAGGTAATCAAAGGAGAGAAACTCTTCTGAAGGGGAGAATTTATTTACAGTGTGTATACTTCATGTAATTTGCCCTGCTAGTATAGCTGAACAGTGAAGGCTGTGGACCTTTTGGAGACAGAACCATCTTGTTACTCCAGAAGACTTGTCATTTACCAGATCTTGTTGCAAAGCTTTGTATATGCAGCTGTAGCTTAAGTAAACGTCGTATCTTGGATGGTTCACTGAATAGTACATCCACAGTTTTTCAGAAGCATTGTTGCTCTTTGAGCCAGCTGCCGTTGTTTCTAGCAGATCGCTCCTGCTTTGTTGGTTAACCCTGGGCATGAGTTTTCTTCACATATGTTATTAGACTGAGCATATTTTCTATTTATACCACTTGGGGATACAAATTACTGTGTTGCGTTCAGGAAGCACAAGGAAGAGTACATCCTTGTGATTGGAAAAAAAAAAAAGAATACGGGGCAAAATTTTATTCTGAGGTCCTTTCTTTCAAGGTTCAAGGGAAAACAGGCAGTGAAAACAATTAGTGGTCTTTATTTTTATGTCCCTGAAAAGTAGGAGGTATTTTTATATATGTGTTTTAATAGACTGTGTTGGTGGAATTTGGTTTTGAAATTAACAATGTGCCTTTGAAGAAGGGAATGAATTTTGATGAAATCCTGTGTATCATTTTTAGGCAATTAGGGAGATGATTAGTGTTGTACATATTTGGATGCATTGTCTTTGTGGCTTTGATAGTTGTCTGTGGGCCAGTAAATTTGCACTAGCGGGCTGAGCTGGAGGGCACTGCAGCTGGTTGAAGTTTTTCATTGATTTAGTAAACTCTAAACCATAGTTAGCCACAGCTTCCCTTTCTTTCTCATTCCATTTTGGGAGCAGATGACCTTTACCTACTCTGTGGTAGAGCTCCAGAAATATTATGCAATCTACTGCTATGTTTTTGTTACTGCTTAGTCTTTCCTTCTCTCTTTAAAGAGCCCTTGCCCAAACTGACTGGTTTTTAGTGTGCCTGTGGAGGGATCATAGATAGGGAATATAATTAGAGAGTTTTGATAGGGGTGTAGGGAAACACCTGTGTGCTCATTCAGACTCATAAGCTCCATCAGCAGGGCACTGAGCATGTTTGGATTGTAGACCATGACTAGGTGTTACCCTCATCAGGTTAATGAATAATACTCTTCCCTGTCACTTCACTCTGCTGTTTCTTTCCCCATTGCCCAAGACAAGCTGTTGTGTGAGAATTTTTCCTGGTTGTAGACTGCTCATGAATCTTGCAGTACATGACATGCAGACATCTAACAAACATGAGTAGAAACTGCATAAAATACACAGACATAACACAGAAGTTACATGTTTGAAAACACATTAGAGCTCCACAAATAACCTGATATCTAGGAGGCTTTTTTCCTCCCATATATCTATAACCAAAAATATTCTGCTAGCTGCATTTCAACCAGATAAGGGTTATTTTAGATTTTTTAGTGATTCTCGCTTGTGTAAACTCACACATCTGCCTGCAAATTCAACTTCAATGATAAAAGGTCTCATCAAAAAATTGAGGCAGGCTAGAATGTTTGGTTAAGATTTAATATCTTTCTAACTAATTATAACGCAGTGTCAATATGTGCTCTGATATCTGTGGAAAGAAAAGGAACATAAAAAGATACAGTTCCATTGTACTGGGTCTTTTGTAAACAATTAATGGTTAGGTGGATGTCTGAAGCAAGGGTGTGAGAGAATAGATAAACCTGTTCTAAAGGGCTTGAAAAGTTGAAGTGAATTCTAAATGTAGATTAGGAACAAATGATGACAGCCAAGCCAGCATTACCTCAGTTGATTAATTTATAAGGATGCTGGTCAATGATTTTAACCAACAGCTATGCATAGTAGAATCCTAATGGGATCTGTCTGTTAAGATTACATAAAGTAGAGCATTTGATTTATTTCATAGCTTTCCAATGCTCTACTTTAACTTCATACAAATAATGCATTAGTCACACTGGATAAGATGGTGTATTGAATAAAGTTGTGATTTTGTCTGCTGCTTATAATCTGATTTTATAAAGGATTAAATCTGTTTTAGTAGTTTATTCATATCATAAAAGAGATTGTCGGTTGAATGAAATCTTTACATCTGCCACTTTCTATCTCATTAGAAAAGACAGTACCATAAAGTTCCTCGTTTCCTCCCAGTCTGTTTTATCCCCTGGTGTGTCTGAGTGTGTATATCTTCTGTACATGTTTGTATATTATAATGTCAGTGTGTTCTCAAAGTTGTGGTTAAGAATGCGTCACAGCTTCGGAGGGATAATACCAGGGGCTGTAAATGTTCTGGCCAAGAACATACCCAGCCAGGAACAAATGGGGATGTGAGCAAAGAGTGACAGTCAAAAATCTGAAAGTGATGGCTTGTAGCAGCATGGCCAGGTGCGAGCGTGGCAGAATTCAGCAGGTACTCGAGTACGCCCAGCCCTTCACTGTGGGTGTGCCTGCGCCAGTGGGCACCGAGCGTGTGCTTAACGATGAGCGATGAGCGGGTGTTGACTTAAGGCTGATTCAAGAGGATGTGAAGCCTGGGCATTCCTCTGGACTTAAATGTGGATTGTCACTTGTGATCAACTGTCATTCATCTGTCACACTTCCACTGCTTTTAAAAACACTCTTCTAGTTCAGATGCATGGTTGTTGGTTTTATTAAGTTAGTGTTTAATGGAAAGTTACAAATCTAGGCATTTTTTTTATCCATTGTTGCCGGGGGGGTTGGTTTATTGTTTGTGTATTTTTTTTCCTTTTGTTTAAATGTGTGTCGCTGGCAGGATGCTGCTGTTACAACTAGCAGTTGTTTCCATGTAGATCTTCAAAAAGTAGTATCAGTAGATGATTTTTCCATAGATGTTTTCTTATTTGTATTTAAGGATCTTGCCATTTTTATTTAATCCTGTTAAGTGTTTAGGGCCAGACTTGGTCTTCTGAACATGAGGTTGTCTTGGATTCTGATGTTGAACAGAAGGTACTATCCAGCTTTTTCAATTGTCTTTTTAGTCAAGGCAGATTCTGAGGATCTCAGTTCCCCCTTCTGAGGACTTGCTGAGGATGAAATGTCTTCATTCACATTTTCATTTATTGATACACTTTTTAGTTTTACTGGCTCTGGCATTTAAATCTTGGCTTCTTTGCCCACGTACTTTGATTTGGTAGGAGTATTTTGATACAAAACGTGTGGTCAGGCTCCTCTCTAGGTCAGGGATCCTCCTGCGAGCTTTGGTTGCAGATGCAGCAGGAGCCCTGAGGCAGGCAGGGGGCTCATGCTGGACTCTGCCCTCGCAGCAGCCCTTGGGCTGCCAAAGAGTTAACACAGAACTATATCCCTTTGACTCCCAGTGAAGGACTGGGCCTGTCTCTGACTCCAGCAAGGTTCTTGAACAAGAATTTAGGACTCACATATTGTTCATCGTGCTTCGTTTTAGGAGAAATGACAGCGGGGCTTAGCTCTGCTCCACACTGGCCGTTGTCTCTGCAGCAGTGCTGTGCTCACTGTTGAGCCCTGCAGTCACAGCTGAGTCATTTTGTGCTTAAATCAGGTTCGTTACTGAAATTGAGGGAAAAGCCCTGTACTTCTCACGGAAGTGATTTTGGTCGCGCTGCGTTCCCATGATGCAGAATGGTCCTGAGAAGGGCAGTAATGTTTGCTGAGGTGGAGAGTTTCTGGAGCCCAACCTGGGGAGTGTGCACAGGTTAGTTTGCTGAGGGCAAGATAGGGGACACTTTACCCAAATGGAAACTTTCTCAGCTAAATGTTAACGTCCTCTGCTGCAGGTTTAGCTACACACATGAAGCAGCTCTAGTATCTGTGATGTTGCTTTAAAACTGGGTAGTCATGAGAAGCAGACACAGCTCCAGCAGCTCTGGGGAAAGTTGACATTGCAGGGAGCCTTCCACACCCACCCTCCTTCACATCAAACCTGGACTGCTGGAGGTGTCATCCTGGAGCTGGACATGGCTGGAGTCCACATCCATTGCTGCTGTCAGAGAATGTCCAAATCTGGCACCTTCTGTGTGCACAACTATTTTATATGGAAGTATTTGTCAGCTTCCTCATGTATGTAGTAGCATAATTTTAGGGGTGAAAAGCATGTGCTGGTTATGTATTGTTCTAGTTGTTATTCAAGAATGGGAGCTGATGCTGGACCCACAGTCTGGTAACACATTGAGGACTAATGTCATCTTCCAGCCCCCAGTTAAAAAAATATCCTGTGAGATGGTTACAGCAGTAAGACACAGCTTAAGTATTTAAATACAAAAGAGCAGTGCCACACTGTTCATTTTCAGTGAGGAGTACTGACTGTATCTCTAATAAACAGACAACGGCCTTTTATGAGAGATTCTTGTTGTATTTTATTTGGCAGCTGTCTTAATAGGAATTCTTCAATAGTATTTATTGTATTTTGTGCTGGTAGGGGTGAGAGCCAAAGCGGAATCTGAGCAGTTTTACTTGCTTTACTCATGAACAATAAGAAAATATTGCTGTATTAATTACTTTTGTGCTTTATTGGCAAAAATAAAGAGATCCTATAATATGAAATTGCCAATATAAGAAAGGCTTTGATTTTCTCATTAGCACAGGATATTTTGCATCTGTTCTGGTTCACAAGTGCATTGTCGGCACTTAAATAATAATAATGACTCAGTAATGAATAAGAATAACAACAAATAAGCATGTGAGTATTCAGGCAGTCAGGCACCCTCCGGTGTTCATCAGTAGGTTGGTATCGGAGGTCTTGCAAAATGAGCTGTTCCCATATGCCCATTCAGATTTTCTTAGATCATTGCACAGCCTGGAGATTCATTTCGCTGCTGACATGGCTGGGTTATATACAAGCACTTTTTTCATTGTATGTCAGTAGTAAAGTGCTAAAGTTGAAATGGGAAATGTTTCTTCCACTTACAAACATTTAACTCTCCATTTTTCCTGTGTTCATTTTTTCTTTTCTATTTTTTTTGTGTGTGAATAGAGTCTTAAGTATCTCATTGTTTTGAATTTGTGAAAATACCAGAGCACTGGATTGTTGTGCCAGTCTTTCAGGTATGTTCTCAAAAACATATCCTGGAAACACCTTCACTACAGTTCAACTCAGCTTGTATTAAATTATGTAGGTACTCTTACAAAAACAGAGAATGTTAAACTAATGTTTGCAGTCTATCTTGAATGTTAAAAAGCCCAGGAATCTAAAATTAAGGTTCAGTTTCTGATTTGACTCTTGGTTTATAGCACTGTCTCACCTTCTATAAAGTCTCTTGCCTGCCTGTAGAATATGCCACACAGTGCAATTTATGGATTTAATTTTTCTCCAGGTCTTATCTAATATTGAATAGTTAAGAACAGTGATAAGTGAAGGATAGCACAATACTCCCTTTATTGTTAAAGCAGTGGCTAATTTTGTCAAAGTATATTAACTTTTAGCCTTATTCTCAGAATAATTTGGACTAATGATGTGGCTTCATGGTTATGAGTTTAAGAGAAAAGGAAAATGCTCAGTTCAAGTTGGGGGAAAAAAACCCAGCAATTATGGTTTGAGTTACTATTTTCTTAAAACACTATGCACTGTAAATTATACCCTTATGACCCTGCAGCTCAAGAGGGTCACAAAACAATTGTGTATGTGTATAAACAGTGATCTGGAATTTGACAATTCTTGTTATGAATGGCAGGCAAGAGGGCATCTTCTGTGTGAAGAGTCTAAATTTTACCTGTCCATTAATGCTATTAGAGGACTACCTTAAAACAAATTACCAAAAAGTGGCCTTATTGACTGCTCCAAGTGATACTTGCTTAAAGAAGTCTTCATGTGTTAAAGTACATTTCAGCAATATCTTTGAAGCAAAGGAAAGCAAAAGTTTGGTTTTTTTTTTTCCTTGTTGATTAAAATTATTTTTGGTCTAACACCCCTTAACTATTCATGGTAAAAATAAACAGGGAAGAATAAAAAAAAAAAGCAAAGCAAAACAGGCAAAAAAAATCCTCCTCCTACAATTAAAACAGTTTAGCCTTGGATAAGCCAAAAGAAGTTGGTAAAGCAAGTAGTTTAATAGCACACGACCTGTGAAGTACCTAAAGTGATCTGTGAATGGAAGCTACCCTAAGTCTGCTTCTTGTCACAGTAATTTGTCTGGTTTAAGAGCAGAGTAAGTGTGTCTCCTTGGCAGTACAAGAGCAAGCAGATCACTAGGTGAGATCAAATAGGAGTCTCTGGTGGTAACAACTGAAGTACAACAAAGCTCTTTTTTGACACCATTTCTACTGCTGTTACTTCTCTTAATAAGTGTGCTAATTATCATGAACCTGATAAAGCTTATATTAATTGACTGAACTAAATGTAAATTCTGGTTAAATAGAGAATAGTTCAGTAGACTTGACAGGTGCTGATTTGCTTAAGTGCTATGTTCCGAGTGATGGCAAGTTTCAAAACAAAATAAATATCTGTATTCTAACTCTTGAATTTTGGGGAGGCTTAAAATGTTCAGGTTTTACTCCTAAAATAGAAAAACTTAGTTTCCAGAATATCTTCTGCCTTCCTTCACTGTCATGTGAAGCTTTATGTGAGGACAGTCAGTTCTTAGAGTTTTTGTACTGCAGTGAAATCCCTCTGTAGCCATTTTTCGTGTTTGCATGGCATAGAATAGTGTGGCCTGTTTGTTTCCTGACATTATTACAGTAGTAGATGCTGGAAAATGAATAGCAACAACAGCCAGTGTGATGGCTGTAGAGTAGATGTGGAGTTCCAGGCAGAGGGTGCCCTGCTTTGGGTAGAACATTTTGGGCACATCATCTCGCTCTGCTTCACTCTACATGTTTGCAAAATGGGCACTGTAGTGTACTGCTTGGCTTTAGAGGCCCTTTAGGAGCTTGTAGCTGTGAAGCTACATAAAGACCTCTCAAAGAGCTTTCATATGTCCAAGCAAAAATGTATCAGCATTAAAGCGTTCTTCCTTTACCTGGGAGGAGGGAATTCACAGTTTAAGTGCTCAGTATTATAAGTGGAGACATGGAAATGGACATGGAAGAAGCAAACATGATACCGCTTAGTGACAAATGTCACAGACATTCTTGGGAATGCTGGAATATTTATGGTATATTTTATGTATACCATAATTAGACATTGCCATTAGTACACACAACCTCTTCATTTTAATTGTCGGGAAAGCTGTCACACAGTAACACACTGTAGGAACAATCAGCTTTTATCATTTCACAGCTACATTTTATTACTTTGTAAGATGTTCTAATTCTTTTCCCTCTTCTCCCTACACATGTTCATGTGTAATGCAAGTGGCTCTGGAAACTGGTGTCCTCTGCCTATCAAGTGGCCCTGGCAGAACAAGGTTCTTCCTCTGTGCTCAGGTCTGGCCACTTCCAGAAGGAAGCTGGGGAATCCCTTTTTCCTTTACTTGATGCCCAGTGTCATCTCAATCATGCTTCTAGGGACTGACTTCTGTATTCATTCTTGCTAGATAATATTTTCCTTCCCGAAACACTCCCAAAGCAATCTTCCACCAACCCAGCAAAAGGCAATGTATCATGAGACTTGTGCAGTGTCTTAGGACTCTGTAATCTCACAGAGAATGGGGCTGGAGTGGTACCTCAGCGTTGATTTTGATGCACGTGGGATAAAAATAGCTGAGTGGTTTTCTGCCCGTGCATGCCACCTGTTCCAGTGAAAAGAGGAAGCCTTAACTGCTTCTAATGGTCATGAAACTAGCTGCTCTTTAGTGAGACATACAGGTGCAAATAACCCCCTATTTGAAAGTACATAAGGTAATAAATTGACTGCTGATAAATTAGAATGCAGCTGCACTTCTTTGCAGGGGTGAGGGTCGTTTATTTCTCTGTGTGTCCCCTTCTCTATTAATGCAGGGTAATTATCACACTTTAGTTTCGATTGCAAGATCATCACATGCTTTCATTGCAGGCAGTGCTTTATTGAAACTATCCTGCATTATGTCTACAAAGGTTGAAAAAAAGAAGGGGGGAAATATAATTACTTCCTGCCTGAGGAACATGCTGCAGGGCTTTTTTTTTTTCCTTTTTTTTTCCTTTTTTTTTCTTTTTTTTTTTTTTAAGTTTTTAGTTTTGTATTCACTAATTTACTGTTTGTTCTAGAGCAGCAGTGAGTGGGAGTTAAACTTTAAGTGCACATTTGGCTCTTTAAAAAGACATTTAGTGTACAATTACTGCTGTTTACCATCTTATAGTTGTTGTGTGTTTAGGCTTAGTCAGGCTTAGGAAGATGGGTGTCTGTAATCTTTGAGGGCTACAACTCCCTGTCCTAGTTTTTGGAAAAGAGAAAGTAATTATAGATATTGAGATAGATACAGAGATAACATAACACTTTGTGCTGTGATGTTTTAGTGATTAGTGTAAAATTATCACACAGAGAGGTTGTGGTGAAAGGTGCTGTATGTGGCTGTAGTTTCAGTTAGTGATATCTGGATGTGATACTCAAATTGGGTCTGGGAGTCAGGACTGCTTGTCATGGAGTCCCCAGATTTGCTCCTCTGTACTTACACAGGTGCACAGTTTGCAAAAACTGGGCTTAAGAAAGGGGCTGTATTTGTAGTAACAACTGTACGTTACACCACATCAGAGTAAAACTAACTGCAGTCATGCCTCGATTGGCAGCCTGGCGAACAGGGGTGTCAGCACCTGTCCAGTGGCAGGGCAAATATCTCCATCAGCCTTTTTTGGTTGACATCTTTGTTAGATAGGAAATAGCAGAAACATGGATAACTGTATATCTGGGAAGACCCAGATCTGCAACAGGATCTCGACAGCGCTTAAAGCGTAGTGTATGGGAGCAGCCAAGAGTTGGAAGGTGCGGGTCTCCCAGTTTGAAGTCCATCACAGGAAGAACAATTGAATGTTTCAATCTGCTATGTAGCTTGTTGCTCAGTAAAACTGGTTGTCTTTTCGATAATGCATGGACAAAGCACTGGAGAAATATGGGTGAATCCAGGTGTAAAATACTTAGTAGTATTTCCATTGTAGAGTTACTGAGATATGGTCTTTGTGGCTTGGCAAGTGATAGTCTGCTGACATACATTGTCTGGATTTTCTTCACAAGGAAACGCATCTGTGAGGAACAGGCTGAGATGGGTGTTCAATGCCTGCAGTGAAAGTATAAATTAAGTTATGTGGGTTGATCTTCCTTTGAACTTGAGTGGAAAAAGCAGTTGTGTGAAAACAAAATGTGGCAAATATGTAACTGAAAATGCTGTAGTACTTGAAAGGCATGAGAGAAAGGTAGTTAAAAAGCATCATAAGCTAAAACAGTATCTTCTTCCTTTAATTCAGTTTTGTGACCCACTGTAATTAGAGGACACAGCTCCACTGTTTCTCTTGAAACAGGAGAATATTATTGGATTTCAGGGTAGTCATCTGAAATTTTTCACTTACAAATAAAATTAATGTTTTCAGCTTTATTTGTCAGAAATGTTTTTGAATTACAGGTGCTCTAGAGAAACAAATCTGTTTGAGGGCTATTTTGTAGCTGAAAGCCTTTGAGAAAATGTTCCTATCATTCAAAAAAGATCTGAAGCTCTGAGTAGGTATTGTGACTGTCATATTAACTTTCAAACTTAAAATGCAAAGGACAACTAATCCTTCCTCCTTGGTAGAAGTCATATGCTGCTTTTTAACTTTCTTCACTGTGTTTTATTTTTAATGTAATTTTAATGAAAAGGTGGATCTGGCATTATAAAGTGGTTGTTTGTTGCTTCTCTTCTGATGTCAGAGTGATAGGAGTTCCAGCAGTGTTACTTTTTTTTTTTGAATAATATTATATATATTCTGCACTTAAACTTTGATCTTGTGTTTAGTCCTACGAGTTGAAATCCATGACACTTTCTTTGGGCTTTATCTGTAGCCTTTTAAAATCAACTGATACTTTTTTAACAGGCTATAATAGTCTCTGGATTGAGACCACAGAGCTTGAGCACTTGGGTGTTACAAAGGTGGAATACTGGGAGGGAGGTGGTGAAGATCAAATCCACCCTCCCATTTAAAGGGTGGAGATAAAGCCTGATACAGTACCCCACCTCTCCTTGATAAGGCTGCTCTGGCTGTGTTAATGCTGCTCCTTCTCACCGTGTTGAGCTTCACCCACTGACATTAAATCCTCTCTCATAAGTGATTGGTGTACAAGCCTACTCTGTGATTTCCAGGCGTGTCAAGGGATTTAGCCGTACAAGCTTTTTCTTGTATTTGAAATGCAACTTTTTGATAGTAATAGGAAGCATGGATCAAAATGTATGATTCATCCTTCTTTGTACCCATAAAATCCTGTAACAATAGCCAAGCTAATTAATATAGTTAATTAATTTGTTCATAATAACTAGTAGAAAAAAACCGACCACCCACAAACCAGAAGTCCTACTTAAAAAAAAAAAAAAAAGAGTGCGTTTTTTTTATATGAATCCAGTTGGGTTTTTTTAAGACTGAACATTTATATGGGAAAATACATTCTTCGGCAAAATATAAAATTTCAGCAATTTTATGTCAGTACTGGTGGAAATTTTTTTAATTTAGAAAAGGATCATTTTTGCCAGTGGAGGAGGAAAATAGTTTTGCTTTAAGAAATAAATCTGAGCATCTCTTAATAAACACTAGCTTTACTGTGGTTTTTATCTGTATGTGCTTTCATAAAAGGTTCTTTTTAGTGCAATGCACATTTGGTTAAATCCTGCAATACCTTAATGCCTTTCATGCTAGTGCATCCCAAGGCACTTTACAATCTGTAAAGTTAACATTAGAAATGCAGCACATAAAATTCCCTAAGACAATCCTTTTTAAAATGCTGAATAAAACATCTTAACTGTTAAGTTTGGATTAAATGGCCCAGCAGTTGGTGCATTTTTTCTTTCTGTGGAAAATATGTTTGAAACAAATGACTGAAATGAATAAAGGCTCTGTAAATAATATGACTTCAAATGATATTCATGAAGGCCAAAATCTGCCATTCTGCAGGAGGAAGTCTAGACATGTACAAAGTTCAGCTCTGTTAATTAAGAGGGAGCAATAGGCTGCAGTGAGTCAGAGCAATTTTATAATCCAAATGCTGCTAAAAGGGGCTCTTGTCAACCTCAAAATCTTACTTGTTTTGTAATCACTGGGTAGGGAGACTTGCTGGCTGAGGAGATACATGTCTCTCTTAGGCTTGAATGCAGTCCAGCCTGGTAGTGACCAGAAGCTGTTGCCATCAGATAACTGTTTGTTAGGCTATGCAAAATAATTGTAGTCTCCAAACAGTTCCCAATGTCAGCATCAAGAAAAACCCACCCCCACGCTTGGCACTAATTATTGCCCTCGCTGGCAGCCCTGGTGAGGAGGCCAAGGCTTGCCTGTTGTTTCCCCTTTCAGTGCTTGCAGTGGTCCTGCTGAGTGTGTGTGTGTCTGGTTTGTGGTTAAACGGTGTTCGCTCTGCTTTCTGCAGGGCTGCCAGCCCCGTATCTTTTATGAGTACTGATTTTTATCATTATGAAAACAAGATCCTTCATCGTCTTCTCACTCCACCTTAAGGTCTGCTGCAGCCTGATTTTTTTATATTGATGCATTTTTTTATAAAAACAAGAAACCCAACAAACCAGCAGAACAAAATAAAAGCTGTGGCAGGTATGAATTTGTTGTGCAGGATAAGGTGAGGCCAGAAAGAATCAGTGCTTTTAAAACCTTATTTTTTTCCAAACTAAAAGAAATAAAATGTACTCTGAAAAATAAAAAACAAGAATAACAGCCAGCTGATAGCAGTGGAATACATAAGAGAAAGAAAAAAAAAACAGGATTATGCAGCCTCAGAAAGAGCCAACAGATGTTCAGGGCGGGTTAGAAAAACAACATGATCAACGGTATGAAAGCTGTGACAGATCTAAACAAAACCCCAAAATAGATGCAATTCTAGAATAGGCCTGAAAAAGAGAAATCATTATAGGCTTTCCTCAGCACAGGCGCTGGTCTCTGATAAAACAAGATTGAAACTTCTCAAAAAGGAAATTTATACTGACGTGGGTTTGCAACTTCATTGCTAGAGACTTCTTGCGCACCTCTGCCAACGGGTAAATTGGAAACAGGCTAAAAATGAGCAGTCTGTTCCTGAGGCAGCAGAGGTGCCTGAAGTAAGAGCTAATGCTGGCCCTGTAACAGAATGGCATGTTTTTTAGGAATGGAGAGCATAATTGCTGTATCACTTAAAAGAATTTTTTTTTCATTTTACCAGACAACTTGAGGTGGAAGCAAGTCCACACAGACCACACAGTCGTATACAGTGGCCTCTTGCCCTTGGTACAGAAAGGTGTGTTCCTGAAGTAAAGGAAATGTGAAATGTGGGTGCAGCCAGGTCTGTGTGATGAAGAATGATGATGCGGATGCCTTAGCAGGGCAGGAGTCCACTGGGGAGCCAAATGTGGGTGGAGATGGAGCAGCTCTTTTTCAGGAAACCTGCGTTTTTGGGGGGCTTGTCTGCTGCCTACCCCAAAGTGAGCCCACGCTTGCTGGGTCCAGCCCAGGCTTCCTGCTCATGACTGTAAAGTGCTATTGTGAAAAGGCAAGTGTGTATGGATCCGGTTAAGTTCTCTAAATTTTAGTAAGAAGGAATATTGCTCTATCTTTATCATAACGTTGGAGAAGCACCAGAACAAAGTACCTTGACCGCACGTTGTGGGAAGGACAGGATTTGGGTGCCGGTGTGTGGACAGACCCCGTGGCACGGGTGCCATGTCAGGTGAGGCTGCCCAGGCTCACAACAGCCTTCCCTGGGCACCAGGAAACCCTCTTGAAATGCTAATTGTTAAATCTACATTAATTTGTATAAATTATGCAAATCAGCAGTTGTGCACTGCTGTGGTTTAGGTGGTTCTCGTGCTGTACTTACAGCTTCATGTTGGGCTGACACAGGTTTTATTCACAACAATAAATGGTTTTGCTGTAGAGTGTTTGGAAAGCAGCTGTTGGTGGTACTTGGGTTTGTGGACCACTGCCCCTGGCTGCTCTCCTTGCTCTCTGGTGATGTCCAGCCTCTTCCTGTGGTGGCATGAAGAGAGGAGCTGAACTCGGGGCATATGTTTCCAGAAAGAATCCAGCTCTGGCTTGTCAGTGAAAAGGTTAAAGACTTTGACACGAGATAATTACAAAAGGAAAATGAATCTTTTCTTGGATCAAAAATTATTGTGTAAAAGAGTGTGTAAATTATGGTGTGCGAGTTAAGTAATGGCTTTTATACTGAAATCTGGAATTACTGTGATGAAGGAGTTGGTGTCAAACTGGTAATTTATTTCATTTTGGTTTCTCAAATCTGCAATGAATTTAGGAAATTCAAATTTATAGCAAGTGGGTTTTTGTCAGAATTCCTCTGCAAGCATGAGGATACTTTATGGTACTTCCATAGAGGTCATATTCATACCATTATTCTAGCTGGTACTTCCAGTTAGAAAATTCCCATGTATGATCTGTTCCACTGGCTTCTGGAAGTGAATTTTTCAAACTTTAAGTGTTACTACCTCATTTAACTTATATCACTGCTCTTCAGTCTTTTAACAGGGATATGGTGAAGAGCATAATGCAGTATTTTGCTAATGAACCATAAAACCTTCCAAGTTCTGTTTACTTTTTTTTTTTTCCAGTGGAAGGTTTGGGCTTTGGTAAATTTCTTTCCAAGCCATGCATAAGTGTAGTTTTTGTTACTGCACTAGAGTGCTAAGAGCTCAGTTTGAAGTTTCTCTGGACCAAAACTAAAGTTCTCAAAAATGTATTTTGGGATATTAAGTCAGATTAAATATGAAGGCTCGATTTTATTCCCAGTGGAGGATGGTTATGAAGTGGTTATAAGGATAATTCACCTGCGAGTCACAATACTTCATACAGAAAAGGACTGTTGATGCTGCAGAGCACATAGTCTACCTTGTGCTAAATCAAAACCTGGGGTGCAGAGTCTTTCTCTGTTTGTTTAAAGAACGAAATGAGCAGGCTATATATCTGCTGTATCTAAACCGTGCCCTTTTGTAAACAGAGTGGCTATTTTTGAAGCCTGAGCAGGATGTTTCTGGTGAAGGGATAATGCAGATGGATCCTTGCGTGCACACAGGCGCACTCCGTGTTTATCACTCGGGGAAGGGGCTGTGCTATCGTTCATTTAACTGGCAATTCTTTTGTGGAGTCAGTATCATTTCCTAGGAAAATTGGCTAAAGGAATTGTTTCAAAGACAATAGATGTTTTGAACTGGCCTAATTACTTACTCAACAGCCAATAACTTTGGGAATTGTTTTCTATGTGAATTCTAGATACAAATTGGGATATCTTTCCATTTGTTTAAAAAAGATTAAGCCAATAGGAGAAAAAAGGATCTTTACCCATTTTCACTGAGCAGTGAAGTTTGAATATACAGCTTGCAATTGAAACTATTTTTTTTCCAAAGCCTTTGAGGGCTGTTTCTCAGTCTAGTGTAAACAATTTATTGTTAAAGTCCTAGAATATTTGCATTTTAATTAAAGACAATTTTAATTAAATACAAAACTTTAATCAGAAAAGCAGAGTTTAGGCAGATAGTGTACTTGCATGCTAAGCAAGCTTACTCTGAGGGGACCTCTACTCTGTGTAAAACTGGTTTCTGCGGTAGTTTAAGCAGGAAAGATGTAAATGCATCTTCCTTGCCTAACTTACCTACAAATTGTAATCTCCCTCCTGCATCTTTTAACTGCAGTAAATATTCTTCCTACAGGCAATTAAATGAAAGAGGGGGTGATGCAGAAAACTTAAAGGGGCAGTGAGTAGGAAAAAGTTCACATGGAACTCCTAAGGATGCCTATAAAAGTAAATGTTAAAATTACTGTTGCATATTATGAATGCTCTGTATCAATTATGTGTTCAATTTTTTTTTTTTATTTTTTTTTTTTTTTTTTTTTGAAGCCTAGGCAATTCTGAGTCCATTTAATGTTAGATTATAAGTGTGATACCTGGATTGCCTGGGCCTGGTGATGTTATAATGCTGATGCTAGAACAGCATCTGGAGTTAATATCCATCGGTTTTGCCCTGTTTTCTATCCCAGTCATAGAACTAATTAGGGCCCTAACATGTATCAGAGAAAGTTGCAGCCTGCAACAAGTACATTCTGAGGTCTGACAGGCAGACATATTTTTGGAGTTTTCCTCCTTTATTCTGCTGGGAATTTGCTTAGGCCAAGGCAGCACACCTGGACAGTGGGAGTAAATCCTTCCTCAGTGAGCTATGAACTAATCTGAGAAATACAGTGGTAGCTGTCTCTTACAGCTTTTGGGTTGTGGTTGTTTTATGAGTTGGTTTTTATACAAAAGGTTTTCTTAACCTAAGGTAGACAAGAAGCAGATCTTCTGTACCCCTTCTGTCTGTCTGTTGGAATTCACTTAATTCTTTGTAAAATAACAACTAAGAACTGAAATGATAAATAGAGGATATTTCATGTTTACCCATAGCTGCATATTTTGAAAGCAGTACTTCTCATTAAAGTCTCATCATTGGCAAACTGCTCATTAAAAAAAAAAAAAAAAAAAAAAAATTAGAATACAGGTATCACTCAAGATCTGTTTAGGACTGAGACTTCTGCTGTGATTTAGTATAATATTGGCATTGTGTTTTAATTCGAAATGGATATATAGCATGCATACAGAATTATTTTCTCTTAGGCCTACAGTTACTTGTGGTAATGGCAAAGCAGTTAATATATTACCTTTGCTAACAGGAAAAGTGGTGCATATAAATATTTTTAGTCAATAATGTATTTTTAAAAAGGTTTCTCAGTGGGATCAGATTTATGTTGTCAGAAAAATTTATTCCGCTGACAAGTGCGGATGCCCAGCACGTCGTGTGTGCGGAGATTTACAAAGCAGTTTCTTCCTGGACGTCAGTTGGATGTGGTTATGGCAGGGTTATGTAGAGAATTGGGGAATCAGTCCAGGAATCCTTTAGTGCAAAATCCTGCTTTAGATTGGTATGATCCAATAAAGCTCTGCCTCTACATGTCCGTAGCAGTTTCTGGTAGCGTTAGATACTGGGGTCAAGAAGGGGCAGAGCACTGGAGTCAGGATCTGTGGCGTGGATCTGAGAACAGAATCTTGCCTGAAGCATTTGAGATTTTCCTTGTATATTAAACGGCCCATTTTCCTCCCCCTGTTACTTGTGTGTTGCTGCCAGCTGCAGTTCAGCAAGGTAGAAGTTGGAGCTTGCTCCTTTGGGTTCCACAGATAAAAATTAGAGAATAGTAGTACTTGCACATTAGACTTTGCCAAGTGTGCATGTTTCAACCACTGTTATTAAAGAGCCTGCATATTATTTGTTGTAAAAAATATGTTTATAGTGAGGAAAATATGCTTGAACAGAGATTTCATTTTGCACAGAGTGGCCAAACCATATAATGAGTAAAAAAAGCATGGTGCTGCTTAAATCCAGTTTAAAACTAATGATCACAAAATAATTTAAATTCAACTACTTTGAAAATTAAAAGCCTTTAACATGTTTTTAAAAAGTCATAATTCCCATTTGTTTTTACAGTGCTAAGATCAGTTTGTGAACTTGTTGCGTCAGGCTTGATATCTTTTGATGGAGCTATATTCAGTTACACTGAATTTTTTCCAAAAATTTTAATTGGCTGAATGGAATTTCTTCTCCCAAGATAGAGGTAGCTAAAGCTAAGGAGGATTTTAGCTGCTTAATTGGCCTGGTTTGTGAAATGATTTGGTAGAGGGGATGTTATGAAAAATGTGATACATCTGTGGTGATTTTGAGGTAACCCATCAGTTTTATCAAATAAAGAGCCAGAAATTGGGGGTTTTTTTTGATGTATAGGTGTAAAGTAAGCTGTATTTTTTCCCCCCTTCATTTTATGTCCATTTTGAGTAATTCTACTTATCTAATCAGCATAAAATGTGCACTGCAGTTAAATAGCACTGCATGATTATACCTGATGATACACTCCTTTTTTAAAGGAAAAAGAATCTAATAACGGGATTCCGTATTGATTGTGCTGCTAATTCTGCCTCGTAGCCCAGACTGGCAGAAGGCAGGTAGCTGAATTGTATTTAACGGTTTTATTGTGATGTGACTAAGATGGATGTGACATGGTCCTCTATTATTCGTTTGAGAGTGTGGACACTAATGAAGCCATTAGCTGAGCTAAGGCAAGTGAAGAAAATAGGGAAATTACCATTATTCTGAAGCCATTAAGTTGTAATCTGCCACTTTCTCTCCTTACTCAAAAAGGCATCTTCTTTTTAAGGCCTCCCTGACTGTCCTTTAAAGATTCATTAATTCATTAACTTTCCAAAGGAGATGGAGGAAACACAATTGAAATTTTAATCAGCTCAGTGTGTCATATTATTAACATTTTGAGTGTATCTGTATTCACTGTTGCACCACATCAGGTTAAGGTTAAATAAACTACATTACAGCAAATAATGTTCTGTTTCATACTGTAAAACATAAAATGTTGAAGGCAGAAATTGGTTTCATGGTGAAATTAAATTACAATACAGAGCTCATATTATAAATATTGTCATTCAAATGTATGTTCTTTGGAGGAAATGCAATACTATCACCATGTTATTAACATTAATATTTTCAAAATATCCACAATTAGTCTAGTCTGTGTGAAGGTTATATAAAGCACTAAAAAATTTTATAAATGTCTGCTTTTACTATGTTCGCACTTATGATCGATGCTTTTATTTTATCTTTTATAGAATGAGTGACTTATTTTAATGTCTCTCTCCAAATGGGTCATTTAGACATTAAATACAATTACAACTGCAAATTTTTCTGTTCGTTATTACTTTCATTTAGATGCTGTGTAGTGCTATTTTTATCTATCCCTACTTTCTTATAAAAAAAAATTCCCTTTTGCCTCAGATGTACTGGAGCATCCTGGAGCACAGTGGAGCAGCTTCTGGCCTGTGCTGTTGGACCTGATTGAGAGACAGCTCAAAATCCATGAGTGCTCTTTCTTAAAAATCAAAATGCCCCAAATGTCCAGAGGGAGTGAGTGCCAGTCTGAGTATGGGATCACTCTATTTGATTCCAGATAAGATAACAAGAACTTTTTTCTGGGGACAGAAAAAAGCTTGTTTTGGGCTTTCCAGTAGTGGTTTTATTAATGCCTCAATTTCAAGAAGCCTGAGGTACAGGGACTTTTCTGGGAGGTGTGTGTTTGAAGGGCTTGCTTGAAACCCTTTGTTGCAGGGCTAGGACTTGCACATGCACAAGGGTACAGTGGAAAAAGTGTGGGAGCAATAAACAGGGATGCCACAGCCTGCAGGTTGGAGCTAAGATGAGGCATGAAGACAAAGGTGGGGGGTACTGGAGGCCTGAATATGCTGTTACTTCTGTGAACTTGAAAGTTCCTTTCTGGGTTCAGCAAATTTCTTCCTCTTGTTCCTCTAAGTTTATGCTTGGAAACACTTTCCGTTCGGCTTTGGATTGTTTTGCCCTTGTGCTGTATCACACAATTTCTAACAGTAGTATAACAAAGCCTGCAAGCTTGATGTTCGTATTTATGCTAGGCAGGCAAGCCTGGTATAAATCTGAGGTGTTTTTCTTTTCTTTTTTTTTTTTTTCCTAGCTGTGATAGTGTCAGTTTGATATATCACCTTTCATGTTGTGTTTGTACTTGAGGTCAGGAAACTTCTGAGTTGTGCGTATCATCAGCATTGTAAATACAAAGTAGCCTTTGGCACCTTAGTGTGGTGCCTTGCAGTGGATTTGTCAAAACAAAACAAAATCCCCTCTTTTGTTTTCCCCTGGAGTCAATTACACTGAGGATGAAGCAGTTAGTGACACCAAGGATAGCAGCTGAAGCATTGCAGGCTAACCTGCTTATCAGAAGTGCTGGCATTGGTATTTTCTAGTATCACTGGCCAACTTTGCTGGTCCATTGAGAACCTCTGCTTTCAGCAGGACTTGCAAAACTCACTAAAACTTCTTTGCACATTTTTGAACTTCCAAAAAATACCCACCTAAATAAACTGATTCTGCTGTGTCAGTGCTGGCAGTCCCTGGGGGCAGGACCTCCCCCCTTCTGCCTCTGAAGAAACCCTTTGATCAGGGTCATGGATCGGTGGTTGTGCCCTCCAGCCCTGTCCTGCGTGCCCTGCTCCAGGGACATGGGGAGGCATGTGTCAGCCCCATGCCATTCCCTGCCCCATAGCTCTGGGGACGTGCTGCACTTTTATCTGGGATACACTGTCCATAAACAGGCCCTGAGTGTGTGCTAGGGAGAGTTCTTGGGCTTTAGAGATCTCGTATATAGCTCTGTAAATGTATGCACACACCTTTGTAGCTGCTGGTATTGTTTGTGTGCTGTATATGTATACATATATGTATATGGATAATATCCATATATGCATTATGTATACATATGCATGGTGTAGGGCATGTATATTATTTATCATGTGTGTACAGTATATCTGTATGTTCTTAAGATGCTTCTTTGCAGCATCACACAGGATGGGAGTTGCAGCTGCTTTCTCCACACAACTGGAAAATGGGCTGGTGATCTGTGGTTTTCCAAGCTTCAGTATAGCCATGTCATAGTAATTTAGCAGCAGTTGGTTTTCTGTGTCTCAGATTTCAAAATGCCCTCTCCTATGCTTAAGTATATATAGCTGGGTAACATGAAATAATGTAAGTAGGCCTATTTCTGAACAAAGCTTTTGCTATTGTGAAGGAAAAGTTTGTTTTTGCTCCCTTCTGAGATAGGTCAGCTCATTAATTTTGTTGCAGCTGCAGTGGCATAGGAAATGTGGCTCAGGTGTTCCCATATTGCTGTTGCATGTCAGATTCAGGCTGGCTTTTGTGAGTAGGATTAGATTTTAGCTGTGTTCTGAAAAAAAAAAATCCAATGGAGAAAAATGAGCTGCATGCCTCCAAAGCAGGAGAATGTAAATCATGTATTGTTGTTTTGAAGATAAGTAGATGTTCATTAAACATCAGTAGGTTAAAAAACTACTGTTGGCTTGGGATGGGGTTTCCAGATCTGTCTGCTGACAAGTATGGTTTGGGACCCAGTCACATCTACTGTGATGTGCTTTGCTTTTCTTCCCATCTCCTTTTGCTGGCTGGAGATTTACATAATATATTTGAGTACAGTAAAAGGTCCAGACATCCTGGCCAACAAACAAAACATTCTCTATAGTTAATACTGCCTCAAATTTCTCATAACTGGTCTGTGATAATTCCAGTCACAAATAACCCCAGGAAGCTTTGAGATAGACTTTGTCATATGGTTATGAGTTCTTTTGTAAATAAAGCAAATCCTCAGGAGTGAGTGTGAGGAATGGTTGATCCTGAAAAATGAGGAATGGGAGTGTGTTTTGAAGCTGGGTAAAAAAACCCCACATGTTGTTATTTATTTATTTGCATCCATTACTCTGCACTTCTCCAAGCACTGAAACTCGACCAGAACACAAGAACTTATTGCAGATCTGCAAAGTCCTATACAGTGGGGACTGTTCTTAGTTATTGCTCTCAGCAGCAATAAATGTAATAAACATAAACCTCTCATGACAGCTTCATACATTGCTCAATCTGTGACTTCTCCAGCAGCCAGAAAATAGATGAACTTTGCAGGGGGCCCGAAAAGGGGTTATCAGCAAACTCTGGATCTGTAGACTTGAGGAAAAGATCAGGTTTCAATGTCCATGTTCTTCGTGGAAAATACTGTCATCAGGATCTTTGAAGTTGTGGGGGGACTCTGATCATAATTGTTGCTGTCTTCGTAATGAGGAATAGGACTGACAAGATCCAAACAAGCAGAAGTTTTAGGAGCTAAACCCAGTGTCTAAAAGCCTATATCAAAATTAGCCAGCCACTCATACAGACTGGATGGAACATCAGCAGCACTTTGGAAATAGTTAGTCCCAGGAGAGAAACACCGGTATCTATTTTGAGGTGGAAACCACAAAGCATGGCTGTATCTGAAAAAAATCTGTGACAGCTTTCCTGAGTCTTTCCTAAGATCCTTAGGGAAGCTCATACCCTGTATGTTCAAGTGGTGTTTTCCTATTGACCCCCACCATTCCTGACTGTGCTTCAACATCCTTTGATAAAAGGGAGATTCTGGGGTTTGGTTTTTTTCCCTCTTCCCTTAAGCGTATCCAAGCAGGGATCAGTGCTGTGCCCTGAGTCCCCCGAGTATACTGAAGTTATGAACTGCACTCCTTGTGAACTTGGTTTGAGATGGAAATGTGTGTGAATAAACAATGTGTATGATTCAATTCTCCCTCTCGTGGTCAGATGGGGCCCTTCTCACAGCCTTCAAGCACAGACATATTAGATGTGTCTGTTTGATGTAACTTGCATCTTTTGGAAGCCTCCCATGGTCATAGTACAACCAGGATTTAGTAGGGAAGTTACTGATAGTTCTTGAAATACATATATTGACTTTTTGCCACACCGTGAGTGGACAGATTGGAGATGTGAACTGAGCTGCAACATTCCATGGAATTGTATTAACCTCTCTTGTACACACCTCCCCTAAGCGTTTCTAATTTGTCTCTGTTTAGGTGTTAAAGTGCTTCTGAAACATAGCTCCGTTTATCATCCTGCTGGCACTCCTGTTGACTCCAGTGGGTGATACAGTGTGAGCTCTGTTGCTTTTCAAGGATGTTGCAGTGTCGTTGACTTTGACAGGAGCACTCCTCGAAAAAAAGGAGAGGAGGATTTACCTCTCTGTTATAAATCCCACTGTTTGGTAAGAAAAGTCCTGAGGATTTTATTCAATGATATTTAAGTCTCCCCAGAAGGAACAAAAGCCTACTTAAGAAAAGAATTGCACAAATGTACAGGATTAAGCATTCTAAAATCAATTCTTAATTATTGTTTAATTGATTTCAGATATAAAAAAGAAACAGAGAAGAAGAAAAATTTTAAATGTATTCTTTACACAGGGCTTAACAGCCATTTTCTGTCAAAGTAGATGTTAGAACAATACCAAAATTCTGTCATGAACAAAGCCCCTGTACACCAACATGCCTTTTGTTTGGTTTTATCGCTGAGGAGCAGGAGTTTTACTTTATTAGTTTTTCCGATTTATGTCACAAATATTTTCTGTCTCATGCATCATTTTTAGTGCTGTTTACACTCATTTTCATCCACTAGCATGCAAAAATAATTGCCACTCTTTAGAGCTCCTGTTAAATTCTGAAGCAATAAGTTTAATTGCTTATTATGTATTTCTAAGTAGTTGGTTTCCTCTAAGAATTGGCTAAAGATTTTCCTTGCACAGATCTTGACTCAAAGATTGTCCTAAAGCTAGAAAATATTGATTAGCTTTTGTTTGGCCCCTATGGAGAGCACCTTATCTCTAAGACTGGGTTTTGTTACTATGAGAATTGACAGAATTCAGATTTAACCAGGTGAAGTCTGTCACGGTCAGTAAAATGTTAAAGAATCACTGTAATAAAATATGATATTAATCTTGTGAATTTGTTTTTTTTTTTTAATCAAAAAAGAGATTTTTGGGGAGTTCACGCTTATTGAAGTAATTCATGCTAATTGTCTCATCTGCTTAGTATGTCATTTGTCTTCTATGAATATCAATGCCTACATCCATTTAATCTAAAATAATTAATACCCAAACAATTAATAACGAGAGATAGAATCTGAATTAAAAAGAACTTTAGAAGACTTTAAAATAAATCAATAATTTTTAAGACTGAATGTAAATATTGCGTTACATCTCAAATTATGTTATCAGAAAAATTTTATGAACAACTAATACAAGATTATATGCATCTTTTTGCTAGCATGTGAATATTATTATTGTATATTGTGGCAGGTCAGGGATCAGATTTCTGAACCATAGTTCAGGCCTTGTGCAAGCTTAGTAGAAGTCCGCAGCTGAGCAGCCCAGGCTATTTCAGTGGAGTGCGTGGCTGCCTCGCTGATGTCAGCAGGGAGATAGGTGCCTTTGAAGAGTGATTCAGCAGCTCTCGGTGCTGACTAATCACTAGATTTAGCCACTAGCAAATGCAGGATACACGATGATGTCTGAGCTCCTGCCTTTTAGGGCTGGCATACGGCTCTGACTCAGGGTTGTATCTGCCCACTAATGATCTGGTGCCTACAGCCCTCTTCTGATGTGAGATATCTGAGCCCATCTTGTCTCCTTGAAGGCAGCAAAACCCTCAAAAAACATTGCTGCCATAATAGTACTTCGTGGCTTTACTGTAATAACCTGGTGACAGAGAAAGCATGACTTTGGGAGTCTCAGCACCCTGAGAGGACAGAGGCTGCTGCTCTTGCCAGCAAGAGGGTATCCTGGAGGAACCAGCCTCTATGCACCTGCCTGAAGATGAGCTACAACACAACCAAAAATGCAGCAGTCACAGCACCAGAAGTAAGTTTGATCCTGTAGCTTTGTGGCCTGGGATTCACCTGGGGAGGGTGGTTGGGTCTTTGGTCGGAAGTGTTTGTGTTTTCTAGCTGGTAGGAATGGGACAAAATAACCAGGATTCCTACTTCTTGTCTTGGCTGACAGATGTGATCTGCTGTTGTGCCGTGGGAGTGAACAGATTGCCACTGAGGGGCAACAGGACCTGGGTGACCATGGCTTCCACACCATGGTGGGGTGCTTTGCGTCCCAAGCACTTATTGCTTCCCATTGTCATTGGCTGCTTTTGGTTTTAGCAGATCTTTCATGCTGCTGAGGAAAGAATGTTAGAAACGTGAAGTGGATTAAGTAGATGTGGAGGCATTAGCTGAGGACCTATCTCTGGCTGTCAAAACCTGCTGTGCTCACCTGTCCTCTCAGGCACACTTGTGACCTGGTGATGTGGAGGGTTAACCAGGTGTGACTAGTGATGGAACATCACCTGGCACACAATTTAACCACCTTGTCTTTTGCTGTTGACATCTTTCTTCAGTCAACAGGGGACAGTACACCCTTGGTCACTTCTTTCTGAATGTTTTAGGACATTGGCCTTTCTCATTCTCAAAGGATGTTCTTTCTCAGCAGCTTTCTGGTGGTCTAGACTTCAGAGGATTACCCCACCTAGCAAATTGGTGGACTCTGTGTCTGTACTGTGGATGTTAAATTTAATTTTCCTAACTACAGGTGTGCCTACAGGCTGTAACAGAGCTGGCAGAGTTTGGCCATTCCAGTTCAGTAGCAATAGCCTGATGTGCTGCTGCTGCCTGGCACAGAGGACATGGTCATGTTGGTAGCTGTTACAGTGATTTTATATGTGGTTGTCTGAGCCAGAGGTAATTTGGATTTCCAAAGGTGAGAGTTGGAAAGCTTGAAAAGACAAAGGGAATAATGAACATTGGATATTCATGTAAGCACCTATAAAATATCACAGCCTGGACACTGTCAATTGTAGATGTGTTTGTTCATTGACTTTACATCTGACACATACATGACAAATACTGTCCTGCCTTCTGGTGTTACCCCAGCCATGCATTTGTTCTGTCTGCCTTGTGCTGCTACTGGCTTTAGGATGTCATGTTGTGAATCAGATCAGCTGAATGGTCCTGCTCATTCTCTTTTGTGGGGGTGGGAATGGGAGGGAGGGAAATTGCTTTGCAGCCAGATTAATTTCCTGGTCTATCTGCCTGTGCAGTTGCATGAATGCCACTGCCAACACAAGGAGGGGAGCAAAATTGTTGCTAAATTAAAATGTTTCTGGACTGCCATCTTTAGATATGAAAGAATAAGTATGATTACTTTGTTAATATTACTTTGCTCTAGGTTTTGACACACCGTGGGTTAGGACCATATGCCTGTAATCATTATTCATTCTTGAAATGTAGAACAGTTATCAGGCATGTTTTGTGGCTTCTCCCAGTATGTATGTATGTGGATGTGTACTGCAGTCCTCTTTGTTTACTGGATGAAATACATTTATTGATGGAAAAATATAACTTGACTTTACAGCACATCAACCTTTAGTGTGAATGATTGCTTGGTGGTGTTTGTGTCTTTTAAACACGTGCTTCTGAAGATGTTTTGTCTAATTCTCGCTGTTGCAACTCTGCAAAGGGTGAAGGTACAGAACAACTCTGTGGTCAGTGCTGGCTCAGTGGCCACAGCTTCTCATCTGGTCATTGACTTTTCCTCTGTATTTTTTCAAAAATACATTTAAAATAAATTTACCCAGCTCTACACTGAAGAGTCTAAGAGTTCTACAAAGTGATCTACATGAATTTATCATACTAGTTCCATGTTAAAGTCACAACTATAGGAATCCTGCTATAGAATTCTGACTGGTCTTTAATCAGTGGCCTGCATATGAAAAGTAAAGAATAAGTAATTCTGGTATATATATTTTAATTCGGTAAACATATTCATAGTAGCTTGCTCACTGAAGCAGACAATTGCTTCAAATACAGCTTTTGTTGAAGTAAAGTGAATATATTCTGGATAAATTTATATCCATTATAAATTAGTAGCTTCAGACAGATATTGTGAAATTCCTTCTGTTCCCATATTTTCTTAGTTTATTAAGACATTATAATTTCAGTGGATGTGGGAGGCATTAGGAGAGAAATCTGAAATGCATGTGAATAAACAGGTTTCCAGACGGGATGCATTTTTTTTCTTTCCTTGTAATGCATATTTCAAGGTATTAATTCACAAAGTACTTAATAACTTTGTGAATGCAGTTGGTGTTTTATATGCAAGATTCCACTTCCTTCCTTTTTTTAAGTCTTTTACACAAAATTCACTCAGTTTATGTGTGTCTCTTCATAAATACCAATAATGCTTTAATTTATGGGTGTTTGCTGTTGGGCTTTGTTTAAATGAGTTCTGTCCAAAAGGAATCAGAGCCTTGTATTCTTGCAGAAATGAATAAACCACATGAGGTGAATTTTCATACAACCCATTTCAAACCTGGAGTTTTCAGGGTATAATTTAGATATTGCATTGGTGGTTTATGACCATATAAAGTGGAGGTGTGTAGGTAGGAGGTTAGATGGATGTACTTGTAAATGGCTAGAAGCAAGGAGGCTGAGTATGGTCTCCAGCAGTGCATTTTTCAGCTCACAGTTTCACATCTCTATCCTAAGGCATTAGATGTTACTAATTCTCCAAGAGCCAAAGATTTGTTTTACAGAAGAAGATTCTGATTTGATTAAGATATTGCTTCAAGACCTAATGTTACTTTAGCAAATCATGCCACTGGAAATGTACATGATTGGAAATAAACTGTGTGTTATCTGAGAAACAGAGAAAGAGCCTCACAGTTTGGAATGATCCTGCAGAAGCAGTGTTTAGCGTAATGACAGTACACTTAGATTAATTATAGCGCTGCTTGCAGGCGCCACTATACACTTAGTGTTGTGTCAGCACTTTTGCTGTTAACCCTGTGTTGCAAAAATTTGTAATTTGGCTCTAAAAAGTGAAGAAATCATCTGGTTTGAATTCAGGCCTTGTGCTGCATGCACTGAATCAACTTCTAGTTAGGGCCTGAATTTTATTTTTGTATCCTTAGCTCTCCGAAGTGTATAGCTGTAGAAATAATCATATCTGTTTAACATTGTGTATGTTTTCCGCTCTGCCCACTTCTGATGGAGAACTTAATTTTAGTAAATGCCTAGATTGTGTTGTGATCACTTCAGATGGTCTGAAATAAAGCGCTGAGATATTTAACCTTGAAAGCTGGAAGGTGCAAGTGTTAAGCCACCATTTCACTACTGAGTAGATGAGTTAAATTTGGCTTAATGTGTGTTTATATGATTATCTGCAATGGCTCTGAAGGATTGTTAAGGTCTGAAATAAGCCTTGATCATGGCTTAAAAGGCTGTTTACACACAAAAAAAATTAGAAATTCTCTACAGAAGCTATTATAATTAGTTATGTAAACACTGCAGAGTGGTTTTTAAAATAAACACTGAAATACACTATAGGCAAAGAAGTGACAGTGAAATTAAGTAACTTTTTGACTAAGTCATCAGAATGCTCTTTATCCTTATTTTACTGTTGAGAAGACAGTAATAAATGCTGAGCAAATAAACTTGCTTGTACCTAGAACACGTTATCCTGCAAATACAGAAATCTTGACACATTTTTTCTAGCAGTTCTTAGCCTCTTATCCTCTCTTGTTTCTAATTTCCACTCCTAGATTGTATTTTACTTTTTTCTGAGTAGTGCTGGCAAGTGGCTCTTATCAAGAACAAATGATGCTGTAAATCAGGACCAAAATCAATGCTGCTGTGGCGTTGTAATAGCAAGATGCGGTTGTGTGGGCCTGAGTGTTTTACCTGCCTCTGAAGCCAAGAGTGAGGCCCTGGGTAGTGTTCCAACCCTTGGCTTCTAATTTACTGGCAAGTATATATATACAGCTGTTCTGTCTCAGTCTTAGTGTGGTGATATCAATATTAAACTCCTGTTTTAATATGCCTTTTCTCGTAATGCAAACAGTAAAAAGCAAGTGGGCATTCATATTCAAGTAGAATTGCATAGGAATACAAAAAGCACTTAATCCCTCCACCCTTAATACTACTAGAGTAGAATTTAAGATTGGCAGGGCTGGCTGAGCTGCCTGGCAGCACGTATTGGCTCCCTTCTCCTTTGGAGCACACATTCTCTGTAGGTGCAAAGGACAGTGGGTGTTCCAGAGGCAGGATGGGTTCTGTCGGTTGGAGGAAGGTTTATTTGCCCAAAGCATCAGGGTCCTTAACATCATGGCTGGCCATTTTCGGCTGTAGTTACTGCTCTTCTCTGTGATAGGTGGTAGTATAAACAAGGAATGATTTGTGCCGCTGGAATAAGGCCATGTGTGTTATGCCAAATATAAAATGAGAGGGCTGATATGAGTGCCTCTTGGACATGTCTTTCATTACCCTTTACGCTTCTCTTTCCTAATAGAATTTGGAGGAACCAAACACATGCTGTATGCAGGGTTTTATTAGAGTGCTTTGCCTCGGGCCCTTAACTCCTTTAGCTGGTCATTACCTGACCAGTAAAGACCTCTAAACGGGTCATTAATGCTTAAGTAATAAACTGTTTCACAAGACTGTCTAGTACAAAACCTCTTTTATCATTTTTACAGTTACTGTTTTATAGATAAATCAATGACCAACAACTGGATATTCTTGTTTTGCTACATAATCTTGTAATAGCAGCCACAGCAAACAGGCAGAGGGTTCTGTCACGAGAGCTGGAGGTAGCCACGCACAGGTGCAGCCTGGAGTTGTATGTAGGGTAAACCAGGAGTAAGGTAAAGAAGGGAAGGCATGTTCTGCTGTTCCCAAAATGAAGTATATCACTGCATCTGCTTCTAAAGTTTTTGGGATTTTTATGTTGATATTTTTTTCTCCTTCTAGAAGTTGTATAATTTCAATAAGGTGGCTTTTCTTCCCCCACTGCCGTATTAAGGACACGTAGGCCTCAATATAGTCTAATGTTGGCAAAGAGAGTTTCTGTACTTTCACAGAGATTTCTGAACTAACAATTAGTTACTAACATAAGTCTTGCACTCTTCCACACCCTGTATCTGTTCACTTTGAGTTTAGCATATATTAAATTCTTTCTAGGTATGACAGTAATAGTTAGCTGCGGCATATGTTTCTTCTGGTCCTTAGCATGAAATTTTCAGCCTCCCCCCGCTTTGACCAATACATCCCTTAAAATAAGTGTCTGTGCAGGAAGCTCTACAGAGCTGTTTCTCTTGGAGAGACAGAAGGAGAAAATGCATAGTAGGTACCATACCATTTTTTGGCAGATCACCAGGCATTCGATATTTCCATTCTTATGAATATCAGTGTATCATTGATGGACTGCTGAGTGCTGGAAAAAGCAATCCAGTCATATACTTATTTTCTTATGTTAACCTTTGAGGAGTGCCAGTCTGTGCTGGGACTGTTGGGTTTTTTTGTTTGATTTTTGGCTTTGGTTTTTTCTCTTCCTTTTTTTTTTTTTTTTGGTCATAAATATTACTAAGTGAAATGAATGCTGAAAATGGTTCTTTATAGACACAGAACATTTTTCTATGGTGAAATGGAAGAAAACCTCTGCAAATTTATGACTTCTAGTGTGATTAGTGCCTATGGAGCAAACACTTCATAATTGTTTTTCCAAGAAATTGAAAATGTTAGTTATGGGGCAAGTTCTCTCTGGCAATGTGAAACAATTAATATTGAACAGCTGTTTCTATGATAGACTGTTTTGCAAAAAATATAACATTGGCATGTTTTTTTATTCATTACTTCTGTGTTGAATTAGTTTTGCATTTGTAGCTGCCATGTTGAATCTAACAAGAAAAAATAGATTAAAAAACATGAGACAAGTTATTTACTGAAAGAAACAATAACATAAGTGCATTTTTTTCCCTTTTTCCTTGAGAAAAAACATCTTTTTGAGAAATAGCCTTAACAGGACCCGCCAAGGGCTTTGAGGTGACTTCAGCCCTGCACATTGTTGTGCTAGACTCTCAAAGCTGATGCTGAAAGTCATAACATTATATATAGTGGTATGAGGATTGTGTGCTGACTTAGAGTTTAAGTAGGGAGGAATCTGACACAGCACTTTGTTCAGTTTACAACTCTCATAATATTCTTAGCACCTGCAGAAGGATTTTAATTCATTTAAAGCAAAAGAGGTTAACATAGGGATTGTAAAACAAATAACACTTCAGAGATTGCAGCTCCACGATTGTCCCATTCTTATCTTTGCTGATAATCTGACAGTGCTGGTGTGGTAGCAACAGTCACAAACCCAGTATTTGTACTGAATTCTTCCTTCAGACGTGTGGACAGAAGCTGTCCTGGGTGTCGCTTTACTGTGTTAGTAAGACATCAGGAATCAATTTGGTCCCATCTGCAATTGCCTGATATAATCAACCTCTATTCTGTTTAGCTCAACTTGCTACCTACAGTAAGTGATTTGTATGTGCATGAATATTAAGCTTCCCAAGTAAACGTGTGAGTAAATATGAATTGACAATAAAAGAAAGTTATTTGTGTGCGCTGAAAATGAGTGCTCATTGTTGTTTTTATAAAACAGCATTAAATTGTATCATCATGGTGTGAATAATGATTATTGCTTCCTTTATTTTGTGATAGGAGAGAACAGTAGATCCCAAATAACATCTCTGTATTACTCCTTTCACTTCTGGCTACTGTTGTCTATTTGTTGTAAAGATTTTCTTCTCTAATTTTTTAAAGTCAAACCCATGTTAGAGCTCGACAGCCCTTATTTTTTTTTATATGACTGACTGCAAGTATATTTGCGTAATGATTGCAACAAGGCAGATAGAATATTTACAAGCCATAGCAATTCCTGTGCAAATGCAGTCTCCAGAGAAGGGCGCAATAACAAAGCAAGCAAACATCACAGTTCTCTAAATAAGAAGTTTCAGGCATTGGGGTGGTGACTCACAACGTGGATGGGAACCCTGGAGTTTCAGAGTAATTTATGGGGATGCTGAGGAGATGGATTTCATTTAAATACAGTAACTGCTGAAATATTTCTAAGTTAAAAAGTCAACTAGTGGTTAAGTAAATATCCTCTTGACCCCTTTTAACTCTTGTGATGTACCGTTGTTTTAAACTATTTACTTTGAAATGCTTGAGTCATAAAATGACCCAGGAGAGATGGATTGACCACAGATAGTTAATGCATAGGATTGAGTTGCTTAAAATTTAAACCTCATGCCCATTTTTTATCTAATCTCTTGTTCTTTAATTGGATGAATTAGGTTAGAAATGGAGGGCTGTAGAGTCTAAAAAATAAAAAAAAAAAAACTTAGAAAAAATTGGTTTCACACAGTCTGCAAAAAGCATTAGGGGAAAAATTTAGAAAAGAACAGAGGTTCCTTCTTGTTTCTATAGAAACCAATAGTGATCAGGAGGGGAGAGGATTTCTTTCAAGTGTACGTTTTAGTGAGGCTGGCTCAGCAGCTCAGCGCTTGGGAGGGCCAGTGTGAAAACCCCAGAGCTCCTGTGGGTTGTGATGTGGTGTCCCTGGGCCTGTGGAACCAGCTGGAACGGGGATCACACATCTCTGGGAGCCCTGGCTGGCACTGAGTGGGTGTAGGGAGCCTTTGCAGTGCCATGTCCCCAGGGAGTGCAGACTGGCAGGAGGCTCTGGAGCTGAGCGCGGCCACTGCCACTGAACTCGCACGAATCCCATCACAATGAGGGGGAGAGGACAAAAGAGGGGGAAAGACTGAAGGAGAAATGTGCTGCCCTGTGTCAGAATTAACTATGCTAATTGCTTTGAAGTAATAATCTCCTTTGGTTTTATCGTGACAGAATCATGGCCACTGAAATAGCATGTGTTCAAAGCATTGCAGCCAGGACTCAGTGACTTGGCATTTGAATCGTGATGATCTTCTTAGTGTACTGCATAATACATAATGCCCTCCACAACAAAATTATATTCTTAATTATGTTCTGTTTTCCTGATGTTATCTAAGTGTTGCCATAGAGAACAGATCAGGGAAGCATTTGAAAACCAAATTTTAAAGCAAATCTAGGTCTTAATCAATACTGTACCTTTAAAATAATTGCAGGATTCCTCTAAATGAAGTTCAGGTCACATGCAATGTCAAAAATAATACAGTTTCAATTTGCTGCAACCTGACAGATCCAAGGAGTGACTGAGGAATATCTAGTAACTGGCAAAGACACCTCTGTTTGACATCTACTTTCGCATTTAAACAATGGAGCACTGTATATTGGCATCTGAATGTATTAGCTGGTGGCCATCCAAATCCTAGTATGAATTTCGATGGTTTTCCTTTCTGTTTATAAATACATGGTCTTGATAACAAGGGAACATTTACTGCAATCTTGCTCTGCAGTTGTCAGAGCAGAATGAATCATTTTGAAACATAAACCCCCTCAGATCTCAAAAATATCAAGAAAAACATAAAACATAAGGGAAAAGGATTATAAAATACAAATAAAAAAGCTTTTTAACATATTTAGAGGCCTATGGGCTGTAAACACAGTAGATTATCATTAATGAAACTCTCTGCCAAGTACACAAACCACAGTTCGGTAGCAGCTGTTAAGCAAGCATTGTTCAAAGCTGGATAATCCCTTGAACATTATACTTCGTGGCTCTGTACCTCTTCCTATTAGTAATCAGATAATTGCCTTGCATTTTCTGTTACACATTTTTCTTTTAAAATTCAGTTTCATTCCTCTTTATGTCAAAAGGCTTTATCTTGCAATGATCACTTAGGCAAAAATCCTGCAGAGGTTGACAGGCAGGGCTGTGATATTCTTTCTTTTTGGGAAGTCTGGTCTAATACAATTCAGCCCTGTGGTGTTACTTTGGCTTCACAGTGGTGAAATAGAGGTGAAGCCTGCTCTACAAATAAGATGCTTGCATTCTATTGTAACTCAGTTGCTACTTTTTCCTATAAAATGGGCTCTTCTAAATAATTTGGGAATTAATTTAAAATACTTTCTACTAGTGTTTTTTACTTTAAAATAAGTTTGCTTTTGCGTGTTGGGAGAAGAAGGAGAAGGGTGAGAGACCTTCTGATTCCGTTTATCCAAAAGTTCAGGCCTCATAAGAAGGCCAGGATATCATATGTAAGTATCTTGCAGAAAGAAATTTGGAAATGATGGCAACTATTTTTTTCCAGCATTAAAATATTCTTAAGTCATTATAGTACAGAAATAGTGAGCTGTAGCTGTGGTAATTGTGAGTTCCCTTGAGCTCCACTGGCTATTAGGGTTGAACCGAGAGAGTAGCTTATCTTGCACTTCTGGAATTTCTCACAACCCTACAACAAAGCACTATTGATTTTTCTCAGCTGGGCAGGAGGGGAGGAGGGATTGAAGAAGGTCATATGTAAATGTGCTATGTGTGATAAACAGCTGGACCAAATATTACTGAGTCTAGAACCCAAAGAATGCTAAGTAAATCCATTTTATAACCCCTGAATTCAGCATTTGCTGAGTCCTTTCAGTTCACATACGGTGTCCCTGCACTGGAGTGTTGGGCCTCACAATATTTACTGACATGGGCCATTCAGTTTAAAGCCAGCACATCTCTTTGATGGGCACTGGCTTCACGACCTGTTGGCACCAACCTTCTTTGTCCAAGATCGAGTTCCAGTCCCCAAAATCAAAGCAGATGTAGACATAATTCAGAGAGCAAGAACTATGATTCATCCTTAAACCTGCAGGGTTGCAGGGACTGTTTCTGTCTAGTACTTAAAATTATTTTACATCACATGGCAAAAGCAGAGGTTTGAGAGATGGTGTCATACCCCCCCATGGGCAAGGCATAATGGATATTTTCCAGCTAACATATTTCTGTGGATGTATAAGAAGAAGAAATTGACTTTTTTTTCTTTCCCCTAAATTGCAACATTTTGTTTTCAAGAGAATCCAGTGCTTTCTGTTCATTGCAGAAGCAATATTATTAAACGCCAGTCGGCAGGAAAAATTAGAAAAAGGATGGCCTGAAAGACAAGAAGAAATGCATTTTCCTCCCATTTCCCAAAAATAAATTACCAATGAGTCAGGAGCTGTCTTTAGGCAAGGTTTCAGGAGGCAGATTAGATAGCAAAATTATTTCCTTGTTCTAGTGAGAGGCAGTTTTCATTGAAGACAGGAATTTAGGCGTATTTCTAAGGGAAAAGGTCTTGCAGCAAAACTGCAAATTGGGCAGCACTGAGGTAACTCATTGATCCTCCCAGCAAAGTAATGCCAATTAAAAAGGCATCTGTAACGAACAAAGTACAGATTCACTCATCTCAGTTGCTGTGAAAGGAAGACATATATGAAACAATATTATTATTCTCAAGTGCAGCTAAAAGGTTTGGAGAAAGTGTTCCTTGGTTGCTTTGTTGTAAGAAGCCCTGCTCTGTGCAGAGTATCTGCTGACCAGTTTCTCATAGCATTCACTTCTAGGATATTCTAGAAAAAATGGCTCAGCAAAGATTCTAACTTTTGGATTAATTTACTGACATTAGGATGTTAACATTGTGGATTCCCAGCAAAGCACTTTGACCTCTGTAAGGAGGTTTTCTCAGTAGCAGTTTCTGTACCCTGTTTGGATACAGCCATCTGGGGCTTCCTGGAGTGATCCGTGGCATCAGCTGAAAGATTTTCTTGCCCTTAATCATCTTTAAAGTTGCATAAAACTCTTTCAATGTATTGGCAGTTGTGTATTGGTTTGGAATTACATTTCTGAATGCATCAGAATCTGCCAAACTGTCTCAGGAGTGCTGCTACCCAGGAAGGCCAGACAGTCTGTGATGAACTGCACATTGCTAGAGGGTATAGTGTGCCGGTGGGATGTAGGGGTTGAGGGAGCCTGCAGGTAACTCTTGGCTGCAGAAGATCAGGTCCAGTGCTAATAACACTGAACAGTATCTTCTGTTGCTCGAGGTAATGGCCAACTGCAAAGGTTACCCTGTGATCTGATGCTTTCATTTTAACTTACAAGAGCGTATTAGTCATAGATGGTCCCTAAAGTTCAGATAGAAAGGAATTCTAATATTTGGGTGTTGAGAGCGGATTTGAGAATGAGCCACTTTGCATCCATAGTTCTGAATTATTGGAATTTTGCCTTCCGTACAAGTGCAAAGGGAGGAAGAGGGGTGGTAAATGGGGAAGCAAGAAACTGGGACAAGGGTCAGATCCCTTAACTATTTCCATTGTAGAAAAGAGTAGACTAAAGGATTGAACAGTGGCTTCCATCCCCGCCTCCTCCTTCTGTTTACCTGACTATATATTGGAATAAAAACTTGTTTGTGAGAAGTCTAAAACACAGCTGACCTGGCTGCGAGGCAAACAGAGTCTGAGACTTTTCTTATATTTTAAAAGAAAACAAACCCCAACTGCTCACAGTTCCCCTCGAGTGGAGTCCAGGAATGCCTTCAGCATTTGACTCCAGATGATGGAAGGCTCACAGCTTTGACTGGAACCCAGTCATTGTGATTTGGGCTGTAGGTTTTGGGTGAAATGAAAGGATTGAAATATCGTTGTCTTATTTGAGGGGGAAAACCCATCATTCTTGTCATTGTCCAAATGCAGGGACTTTGAGCATAGGGTTTTTATGAAAGGATTATTCAAATAAGATAAATTGACTTCCATACTGGAGAGAATTGGCAAAAGTGAGTAGCTGTTATTGAATAGAGTAGAACATAAACTTTGGAAGTAGAAATGAAGAAAGTCCACAGTAAAAGTAACATGCCGTTAATAGGAAGCTGAATTTATTAAAAAACAGAACAACAAAGCTATGGAAAAAATAAATCTGAAAGGAAATGGGGAGAAGCAGTGCTTTCCTACTACTTTGCCCCCTTCGTTCTGTGTTTTAATTTAGTAAAGCAGTCATAAACATTGCTAAACAGTCAAAAAATTAAATGTTGCTGTATAATTTATGGTGGTTACAGGATACATGAGAGTGCACTTTAATTAGCAAATTGCATGTTTATTTTATTTGCTTAGCATATAATTTAGATTGGATAAATGCGCTTTGACTGGCTATGGCACCTAGGTATCCTCATTTGGTATAATTTTTAATCACATTGTTTTGGAATTTTATTGCAACATTATACAGTTGATATAACAGTGCACAATTAAGTATGCTCAGTTCACACCTTGCTCTTGAGGAAATTACTTTTTATCTGTATTTGGATGGAGCACTTTATATGGCAAGTGAGAACTTGGGAGTAATAAAGAAAGCTCACTGTGGGCGCTAGAGCTGCAATCTGAATAGTAAATAATAGTAGTAATGATGGTGCCCTGTTAGTGAAATGTGTTTGGGAGGAAGATTTAAAACAAACCCCTGAAAATAGGCAACTGGAAATGATCATTGTATGTAGTAGTGTATTGGCTGTATCATAACAATGTCTTGATGCCAGAGCTGAACTGAGGGAGGGGTGAGGATTGTGCTCGGTGCTGTACACAGCCTGAGGGGGAGAGATCTTCATCCAGCAAACGTGAGCAGACGTGGAGAGAGGGTGAGTAGGTAGATAGAGTATGTGAGAGATCTCAGACAAAACTGCCGTCTCAGTCTTGGGCCCTGCTCCTGCACCTCCACTGTGCTGTGGCCCACGTCAGGATGCTGACCAGCCTGGACAATGGGATGGGCTGTAAAGATGAACTGTAAAGAGACAGGACATGGGGGAGAGGTAGGCTCAGGCATGGTGGGTGTTCCTGTGATTCTGAGACTTGAAAATATTTCTGCACTTCTTGGTTTGTTTACTATTGTGTATTTGATCATGCTCAGGGAGTGTCAGTCAGGGATGTGTTCATGGTGTTGTGACCTCGATAGGCTTTGAATCTGGAGCTTTGTTTTCCCTGTTGTTCACTTCACTTTTTTTATGTGGTGACAGGGCTAAAAGAAGGCTGTATCCATGCTTTGGGGAAATTCAAATTTACCTTACCAGTTAAATCCCCGCTTTAGGTAAAGGAGCGGCAGCATGTGCAGCAGAGATGCTGTAGATGTTACTGGAGAATGTAATAGAGCCGAACTTGAAGGTTCTGGAAAGAAAAAATAAATGCATTTTGTTTAGCAGAAAAATATTCCTTGAGCATATAATCATTAAAAAAAGTTTATTATTTTTGCAGCTAAAATATGGAAGGAACAGGGAGTGTTTAACTGAGATCTAGAATGTATCTTGGCAGTCTCATTTTCTATAGTAGTTTGACTTACAAAACTCTGCAGAAAAGCCCTCATTTTCTCTTACATCCTATGGACTTTTTCCATAAGGGCTGCCTGGGTCTTACATATATGCCAATTGGAGATCCCAGGCGACTCTGTGTCGGCAAAATTGACGCTGGGCCAGATTATGCTTTCAGTCACATAGGTATAAATCTGGGGTAACTCCATTGTTCTGCTCCCACTAGAAGAGGATCTGGCCCACTTTCCTCTCTTCTCTGCCTGTGGGTAATTGGCCCCGTAATGCGCCAGTGCTGCTGTGGTGTGATTGGCACTGATCGCTCCGCTGTGACAGGACGTCGGCGGTGGTATGTACTGCTCCAGCACTGACATTCCTTACTTTGTTACAGCGTGTTTTGATAATGTTATCTGTAAAGAATGTTCCTTGCACTGATTATGGTTATTAAAATATACAGAGATCAACAGATATGGCAAACAGCTGCTTAGTCACAGCTGATGTGAGAAATTTGATTTAATGTAAGTCTCACCATTTGAAACTATATCCTCTAGAAAAACACAGGCGATTAATCCCTCCTGCATGCAAGCTAGTTGACTTTGTTTAAAATAGGATTATATCAGGATGATAAACAGGGACTAGAATTAAAGCACCTTTTTGAAGATTGCGGAAACAGAGAAGAAAAAACACAGAGGAGAGTTTTTCTGGTTTGGGGGTTTTGTTTTGTTTTGTTCTTTTTGTACTGATGCACTGGAGTGTTTGGATAATATTTATGGGACCTATCATGCAGATGTCATAGTGCTGTAAGAAAATATCTGTGGTATTTAGAGCCAGCAATGCAGTCCTTTTAAATATCCGTATTGCTCTATAAAGGCAGACAGTGCTTCCCAGCATTCCTTATGGAACACAGGGAGAATGGCATGGACCTCTTGAATAATTAATATGGTTTTCAGAGCAGTAGTCATGGAAACCCAGGCAGTGTCACATATATGGATTTTAGGAATTAGGCACGTTTTGAATTGCACATTTAGCCAAAAAAGAGCATGCTGTAAATCTGAAGATCCAGAAGCATTTTCTCAGTGAGTCTCTTGTTTACACTGACAAATACATGTATCTTATGTATTTTTTGATTTAAATAATATTTGGATTCCTAAAAATTATATGATAGCTATGTAAAGGGCTGTTAAAGGCACTAACTGCCATAAGTCATCTTTTAGATGGCTTACTCTTTTCTTCTTTTTTTTTTTTCTTTTCTTTTCATCCTAGACCCCTGAAGTTATTAGGATGTAGGTTTTAAACTGTATGGCCAATTGCTGTTCACTTAAAGGACCACAGCTTTACCACTAAAGTTGCTAGGCCCTTTCTATTAGTTCAGTTGTGTGGCTTTTTTATCTGTTTCAAAAAATGTCTCTTCAGGATCAATATCGTCATTACCTTGGGTGTGTATGTGGAAGAAGTCAACCAGGCAGCAGTGAAAAGCTATCATCCAGTCCTCAGTAATATTGTACGTGTAAAGAATAAAAATACATGGAAGTTATTTATAGACCATAAACCCTCTGGTTTCATAAACCATTTTATACTATTATTTGCCCAAGTCTACAGAGTCTCTCCTGAGTTCACAGCACACTCAAAAGCCTGTTTTTTATTTCTGGCTGTTTGAATTGGGAAATTAATTAGAAATACACTTAGCAATTTATGGACATGAAAAAGCCATTTGGCCCAGTAAGCCTGCTTTCTTTTACCTTTTTTCATCCTCATTTTGTTTTGTCGCTCTCTTTCAATCTACTCTCTACTAATAAAGATATCAATCTGTTTCATAAACTCATTGAGACTTTGTGGCAATAATATTACTTGGCAGCATAATATGGCATGTTCATTACTCTCTAAGCAAAATGATTTTTCTTTACATTTTGTGATCCAGATTCCTCAATTAGATGCACACTTGCAGCTTTCATTGAAATCAATGGGACTTTTATAGCTGTCACTGATAGCAGATACTGGCTCTTTATTTCCAAATGTGAAATGATGGCCACAGTTTTGGCCTTATTTTATTTCAACTGGTAATGAACAGGTTCTCCCCCTCTCCCACATCTCTGTGCTATATGAAAATTTTTCCTAATCTGAAATGAAATATTTCCGTTCAGTGGTTTCAAAGTTATCTCTTTCCTAGCAAGAATAAATTCAATCACTTTGGCCTGTCTTGACGTGAGGTCTTTAAGTACCCAAGGTTAGTCAAGGTTTCTGAAGTTGCACCCCCTCTACAGTAAAATTAACTTATCTGTGTGATGCTTAAAATTGTGGACAGTATTCCAGTTGTGAAGTAGTTATTAGAGAAATCACCTTGCTTTCTATGATTTGTATTGCAGCCCTTGGTTGGTGCATTTCTGTGTCCTTGTTGCTGTTTCTTTTACTGCAGCCATACACAGAACAAATGGCTTCAGAGATTTTTCTACACTAAGCTCTAAATACCTTCCCAGTTGCTCTGAGCACTCTTTGCCTGTTTCTTTTCATGTGTATTCCCTCTTTCCTGGCTTATTATGCTACAACACTCCCAGCTAAGTTGTCCACCTGTAGACCTTTAAAAAGATGTATGTTAGTAATAGCAATTGTAATAAAATCAAGAGGACCAACTCAGAAGGGTTGGATATCAGCTACCTGTTGGAATCCTCTTGTAATTCCCCCAGGACTGTCAGGACTCAACCCCAGAAATCCCCTGCAGTTGATAATCTTCTCAGCTGTAGTCTTTGTTGGGAAGAGTCACAGGGAGTTAATTAAAATGCTGAGACTTTTAGAGAGATCAGAGAAGTTAAAGGAGAACAAGAATGTGGTCCAGGACTGTAGCTGCATGCAGGACAATTTACTGGTGACTAAAATTGACATTCCCATAAAACTCCCAGCTCAAGTTACATGGGAATTATAACCACCTGAAGAGCTTGTCTTCACAGCATGTTTGGCTCTCCTTATTTTTTTGCTGCCTTTCAGGTAGGAGTCCAGTATTTTGGTGCTACATACCTTCCTTTTTCCATTGTGAACGGAGACATTCATGGAACCAGTACTGTCCTAAACTCTTTCCGTCGTGGAGTTGTTTTCCTTCCCCAGTCATAGAAGAGGTCTAAGTTCATGACAACTTCCACAAAAATCCAACTGTCTCCTGGTTTTAATGCAGAAAGTTATTTAGCAGTTTAGTTTCTCCTCGCAGAACTATACATATATTTTTATGTACAGAGACACACACAAACACTTAATATTATAGTCTCAAGAAATTGATGCTGCTGTCATATCTGCAAGTAATCTGCAGCACCATCATTGCCGTGACCTTTCAGACCACTGAATGTAAATCAGATCCTTTCCCTCTGGTGGGCTCTGTGGCACACTGAAATTGCTCACAGATTGTGTTTGAACGGTGCCTATCAAGTGAGATGACAATGCAGGAAGCAGTTCTGGTTGCACTGGCACATTTCCAGTGCTACACCAACTGCAGTGTTTTACAGTGCAGTCTGTGGTTTGTCGAGGAAAGTGTCTGTGCACCTCTGTTTGCTGTCACATGCCTGCTCAGAGCCATTGTGTTCTCCCTGACTTCTACCCCCTGCTGATGGAAATCCCTATTCTTGGTCTTAAGCCATCAGATCTTTGAAAATATTATTAGCTTTGTGGATTTGGGGTTTTTAGATCGATGTTTACAATGACATCGTACCAGGTAATGGAAGATATTTCACATACAGTATTAAGCAAAATTTTCATCCTGTACTTACATAGATATTTTGAAGTCCAGGCAAATGTTTTAACACATGAAAATTCTAAGTGGGATGCAATGCCAGGCTCATGGGAAGAAGGCAGTACGAAACAAGGCAAGTGCAGAGTAGCAGGGTAGTACTGGAAATTCTCCTTGTGGCTTTTAAATCACTGTCTCCTAGCATGATTATGTGGAAAAATGTGAGTGCCTTAGGTTCTCCTCTGCAGAAAGCAAAGTGACCGTGACCACAGCTTTCATTCATTGCTAAAGAAAGGCTATGATTATAGAGAGGGAATAAGAGGATCAATAAATATGATTTCCACAGAAATTGGTAGGTAGATGAATGAAGAGCACTGTTTTTTAGTTTATCCACTGTTACTTCGCATGTGACTGTAACAGCAGCAGTCTTATCATATCTTGCCTTTGGTAGACCTTTCAACTTCAAAATTTGTCAGTTTTCAGCAAAAGATCAAACAACAGGGTAAATAATTGTGTAAGCCAATCTAGTTTTGACCTCTAGGGCTTTGATGATCCAAGCACTCAAACGGGACAGGGGGCTTGAACTGTAACTCTTATAATGATGTTCACCATCTTGGGCTTTCTCCAGGATCCCTCTCTCCTCTCAGACGTGCAGTGGAGAAAATCAGGTAGGACACTTACAGTCCATCCCTTTTCTCGTTCTCTGAAATTCTACATTTAAGTGGATGTGGCTGCAGGAATATCAAGACTTAACACATTTGTTTCTGGCTTAACAGAAGAAAAAATGTGTTTGTTTGGGTATCTTGGTGTTCCTAGTATGTTTTCATCTTCTGCCCAGAATTGTGTAAAAGGGGCTGGTATGAAGCTAGATTAAAGAGACTCAAAGCACAGCTGATCTGGCTTTTAATACATTGTCAGTAGAAGAAGCTGTCTGAATGCTGCAGAGGGCTTTAGATCTTGGTTCCATCAGCTCACAGAGGAGATCAGGTGAGCCACTGTACCTCATAGAGTGAAAGAAGCTGAAACCATGGTTCTTTGCCACATATCTACATGGCACGAGGCCAGTTAAGAGCTGAAATAGGTTGGTATTAACGGCAGGGAAGTCTGGAAATGCTCTAATCATACCTCTCCCAGCAGGGCTCTTAGTGCAATGACAGGATGATCGTCTTGTCAGACTTTGAGAACTTTCTTCTTTAAACACACAGAAAATGGGGGGGCTGAAAAGGGGAGGAGGGAGAGGGGAAGGCAGAAAAAGCTTTAACTCTGCTGATGTGGCTTCTTTAATTTGCTGTCAGTGATGCCACTGATGTTAATTCTGGCAGGGTTAATTATGAGAAATTAAAAAGCCGCTCAGAACAGACTGTACCCTTCGTACTCCAATAAAGAGGCAGCTCTGGCGTGAGAAAATTTCTTCATTAATATATATCCCCAAAGGGCTACTGTGTTCAGCTTTTGGAATATGAATCATAAACTCCCAGGGACCCTGCAGGAAGCAGGGGAGATAGGATTCAGAGGAGATTGACTGTGTTACTTTTACTGCTTCAGGAGAACGACACTCAGGCTGGCAGGAAATCACCATGCCGGTGACATTTGGAAAGAAAAATTTATTAATTTGCATGTTGGCATGTTACAAGTTTTGAAATATGGTTTTAAATGTGTTCTGTGCAGCCCCTGCTGTATCAATGTTCGGTGTGTCAGTCTGTAATACATGCAGCTGTTAACACAGAGCTTAGCATAAGCATTGTAATTGTTTACCATTTAGTATTTTGCAGAAATGGCTTTAGGGCATGCATTTATTTCTCAGGAAAATTTCTCTGGCGTCTCACAAACTAGGCAGTATATACCCTTAACCTAATACGTTATACTAAATGGCAGTGTGGTTATACCACATGCATTGTAGAAAGTAAACTGCAAAGAATACCACATACAAATTGTGCAGCTCTAAAATACAACTGAAAAAAGAGTATATCCCAAAACAATAATCTATAATTTATATTAGTATAACTTGGCAAAGCTACATTGCCAAGAAAATGTAAGTGCAAATGGAGTTAGATAATAGTGAAATACCTCAGTGATGTTAACTTTCAGCAGAAATAAAGCCCTATTGTTAGAAAACTATGTGCTTAAACCATTTGCAGTGTAACTCTGATGCTGACAGGGTGCTCCAAAGTGCTGGTGCAATTTTGAAGTCTCTTCCCAGGAAACATATTACGGTCTGTAAGTCATTACTACATAGAAAGGAGCTAGACAAAGTTAGTTTACAGTACAGAGGTCTAAAAAGAGGCCAGAGAATTAATTTTCATAAGAAAAACATGTATTTTTTGCCTCCTCTAACAGCAGTGAAGCACTGATATACAGTGTGTAACCTTTCACTCAAGAACCTCAACAGTGTTCAGAAACATTAATTAATTAGCCTTAATAGCAGCTGCAGTCCATGGGTGTTATTTTGAAATGTGTTGTAAATGGTCATTCAGAGGACTGAAGAAATGCAGTTGAGATGGACCACTAAGAAAAATGAAACGTTACTTAGAGCAATTGAGAGTGCTTGGGAACAACCTCATAGGAGTTGTTATTTCAGCAGATTGCCTTTTCAGGCAGGCTGCATTGAATATTCCTGTTGCAATTAACAACTTTGGGCAGGAACGGTCTGGAATAGAATGTTAGAACCTGTGGGTAACTTCTGCACATCTGCAGTTCCAGAGTGCTGGGATTTTGACAACTTAACCCTGCCTATGGATACTATATTTTTCTAGATGCTTTGTTAATGTGGAGCTAGAGGTACAGGTAGACAACATGACACATACAGGGCACAATATGATGTGGTACTGTTGTGGCTGAGGAACAAAGTCACAAAACCTGATGGCCATTTTTTTTGTTCTAGCTCTGGAATACTACTTTGTACCGATGTAACCAAACATCTGCTATCAAAACTAGGGGAAGGATTAGGTATGTGCTATAAAAATGGCATTTCCTTTGCCACTGAAAAATGACTTTAACATTTCCAGGAATAAAGACCTCCTTTGTTTTCTCTGATTCTAATCCCTGTCTCCAATTTCACCTTAGAAGTGTATGTCCCTCCCAAACTCTGAATCCCTGCTGTCACCAGCTGTGCATTTCTTGGCAGAAACCTACTTATCAATGTTAAGGATGAACTTTGAGGCTCATTGAATCATTCATTGTAATCGCCATGTAACAAACATAACATTTCAGCAAGATTTCTAATTACCTTTTGACTGCTTTTTTCATAATGCCCAGTTGCTGTTGGAATGGCTCTCATGACATACACAGAAATAACATTAGACTGTAAATCTATTGACTGGAGCAGTGGAAGGAAGAAAAAAATGTAGAAGGGGAGAAGGTCGTTCTTATAATTAGTGTAATACATCAACATGCTGGGAAACTGAAATGGGAGAAGTTGTTAGAAATGGAAATTTGACTGAAAGTGAAAGTTCATCTGTGAGTCTCTCCTTCCCCCTTTCCCTACTGTTACCTTACCTCCAAAGCAACCTTTCTGACAGCTCCAGCGTATGCTGTTCTCACAGGCTCGATCTGCAACCCAATCCATGGGCAGGATGAGCTGCTTGTACCCTCCTGAAGGAGGACTGCTTTAAAATATTCACACAGGAGACATGGGCTGTGTTCTCAAATGACTCCAAACCGCTGCTTCCCAAGCCCTGAGGGGCACAAAGCAGCTGGCCAGTGCAGGGCTGGGTTGTGCAGCTGTGTCTTCACTGCTTCCCATTCAGGTCTGCATTGATCAATTAGAGAGCCCTGTTTGTGCCCAGTCCTTGCTAATTGGTGACCAATGGACACCTAGAGGTTCCCAGCATTAAAGGGAGGACGAGCAGCCTGTATGAGTCTGAGATCCATGGTGAGGGTGGTCAAAATCTAGTCAGAAGTGCTAATCCTTATGTACACACAGTATCAATTGGGAATCAATATACAGGCTACTGGAATTGGCAATGGCTGTCCTAAAACCCTTTCAAAATCTTTTCATTTCTAATAGTCTGTCCCAGACATCAGGATATTATCTAGGCAAAGATCATGAAAACTGCCCTGTTTTCAACTGAGTTTTTCATCTAAAATGCAGCTCACTCACAACTTGTTACTGTCTAAAGAGAATGCTAACGCTGCCACATTTCCTCATTAGCTTTGCATAAGACAGACTCCTGTGTCACAGCTGATGGAGCCTTTATGAGCCTTTTAGCCAAATGACTGATGTTTCCCTCGTTATGTCAGATCTGAGGGCACTGCTGGCATCTTTCTTTATTCGCTGTCTAACACCATCAATCGAGCAGCTGCCATGCACCCATGATCAGGCTGATTATTAAAATGTGCTCAGGAGGCTGCTGACACCAATTTTCTTTCATCTGAAGAGGCCAATATACACTGGCTCAAGCCGACAGTTATGTACATGTAATATTTAGTGTAGGAACCAGCAGGTGAGACTGAGGCTAATTCCACAGAATCTGGATCCAGTCCATTGAGATTACCATGAAGACCTTATAGAAACAATGATGATGTTTGCTCTGTATTTTTTTTTACTCTTCTTTTATAAATAGGGAATTGTTCTTTTTGTTGGGGAGAACTTTCTCTAAAACACAGCCCTTCCTCTTACACCCAGTGTCCCTGCTGATGAGGGGTCATAGTCATTGAAGAGCTTGTTAAACATGAGTCTTGCTAGAACCAGGCTCTTGTGGGATTGCTCACCCCTAAGGTTTATCACCGCAGTTTTGCTCTGCTGTCTCTTCCTTCACTGATATGTCAGCCTCTTTCAAAGGGAGACAGCTCTTGCCTTCTTTCTGATGATGATAGTGAAAAAAGCCTTCTGCAAACAGTGTAGTTCAGAGCCATGGACTGACCTGGCATGTCAGGGATTCGTCAGGAGCTCAGGCTCACCTGGAGTTTCCCTGCCAACAGCAAACACAGCTTGGCTGCATGTTTAGTTTTGTGGCTGTTAATCACTTCTGCCTTTGGAGTCTCTAATCTTGGATATTCTTAATATGCAAAGAGTAAGTTCAAATCTTTATTTCTAGTGCACTTGTCATTTTGATATTTAAGGATGACTTGTGATGGCTTGATTGACTGTGGGGTTTTTTTTAATCTCAAGGCCATATGTTTTTTAAAGAAGTATTTGAAGTTTAATGGTTATCAGATGTACTTACATCTTAGTACAGCAATGTGGTTCCGTGTGACTACAAGGTATAGCCAAATGTGTGTCATATTGAGATTCTGTATATAGGCTCATGTAGATACTAGCACAGGAGAGAAGAAGGGGAAAAACCTTTGCAGATGTTAAACAAACCAGGCTGCAGAGCAAGGAGGGCTATCATTGACTCTCACCAAGTTCTTCTTGGAAAAAGTGGGGCAGAAGTTTTGTGCTCAGCTGTGGTGGATCCCCTCCTCTTGCCTTTGTCCTGCCCCAGTCTGTTAATGTGCCCAGACCTCCCTTGCTCTTACCTGCCTTTCTGATAGACCAGTGTGCTTCAGAAATGGCTTCTGCCTTTGTGAGACTGTGTGTTCTCTCCAGATGCTGCAGAGTTTAGACCCAGTCCATAAGTTGGCTGGAGAGGAATTCTAGGAGCAGTTCCTCCCTCAGTTTGAGTAATTTTATACTGCCTGAACTGTATCCCACCCTATAAATACATGCATTTTTCCACAATTCCGTTTGTTGCTTTTTTTTCCCTCAAAGAAAGAAAAAGTATTACTCTGCCTGTGTTCCTAGGGGATGGGGAACCCTCACAGGCCCCATGATTATCAAAACCACCCTTAAACTCATAATACTGCTAATTAGCTACACAGCACTACTAAGCAGTTAACACTTTTATTGTCTGTTTCAAGCTCACACCCAAGAGGTTATTTCTCTTGAAAAAAGCCCTCTCCTTAGGGGGAGACCAGAAAGGACCAGATGAGTGACTGAATTAACAAGGTGCTGAGAGTGAAGCCCCAAGTTACTCTGAAACCTGGTTTGTTCCTGTGAACCAGGAGGGGGGTTTGCTGTGAGAGAGTATAGGGACTTGTCATAAAGATGACAATTGCAAAAAGAAGAATGTTTGATTATGGTCCTAAATCTCCAAATAACTGTGTGTCTGTGGTGCCTTTATGACAGTCATTTTGCGTGGCTGAGTGTGCGTGTGTGTCTGTGTGATGTGTGTGCAGAAAATTCAGGCCATGGTCCTGTGTGGTTTTTTAAACTTTTATTCTGTGAATGCTACAGAATCAATCCAAATTCTAATTGCATGATATTCTATGGCGTTAAGAGAATATGCTTTACGTGGCCCACCTGCTAGTGTAACTAATTAACAGCCATTCTCATTAATTACATTGATCAGGATCATAAAATAATTTCAAATTGCTGAACATGATCAACAGGAGTGAAATGGTTTCACTTTAATCCCTTAATGATTTTTTCATTATTAATCAAACAAAATATGTAGTTATTTGATCAATTTCTTCTTCTTGGAACTGCAACTCAGGGCAATTACAGCAGACATAAAGTTGGTGCAAACAGAACTACATCTCATCCGGTAGCTAATTAAGCAGTAAGACACAATAGGGTAGGGGGATGTGTGTGTTAGGAGAAAATCACTCCCCTGAGGATTTAAAAAAAAATAAATGAGGACCTTTGCTCCCTCAGGAGTCTGATTATCTTCATACAACCACATCCCTGCGATTGCCTTCTTGCTAGCAGGAAGTTCCGTAAGATTTTATACAAAACTGAATTGAAGGGGTGGGAAATCTTGCCAGAGTCTGAGGAGAGAAATGGTGAGCTACACTCTCAGCATCTAGCTGGAAGACTCACCAAATCAGAAGTCATTTACATCTTGGAAATATCAAGTCACCAGCTTTTCTCAGTAAAACCAGCGTTCGCTGCCTGTTCTTTGGATGTTGTATAGATCTCTCTTTTGACGGTACGTAGCTCTTTTTGATGTGCAAACAAATCTGGCCTTTGGTCACATTGGCTTCAGATAAAACCTGAACTCTGGCAATTGAACTGTGATGTTAAATATTGGTAGATAAACTATAAAGAAGCTTTGTTATATGTATGTGCACAAAAGAACATACGAATCAAAAAAATGTTTACAGTTATGTTTGCTGTAATTTACTATGATGTTATTGGTCCTCATTATCCCCGATTACTGACATGTTAAGAGTGTTTTGCATGGTCACAGAGCTAGAATGGTTTATAGCAATTATATGGTATATTTATTTTATATATATATATAATATAAATATATATAATAATATATTTATATTTATTTCTATCATATGGTAATTCACAGATAGTAAATAAATAAATATATACATGAAGATGGCATTATTTCTGATAGTTCTGTGCACATGAGCAGAGTTGCCCAGACTTGGAGACTTCAGGTATCTCCTAAAGATTAGCCTCTCCCCTCATGGAGAAACATGCCTACTGATCCTGGCTGTACCTGGAGCAGGTGAGGTGGGCTGCTATTGCTCTCCATGTACGCCAAGGAGAGAAGGAGACGTGATGGATGACATTGTTACTGGACCTGGATGCCCAGGCAAGTCAGTAATTTGTTTCTGTAGAAAAGTTACCGGGCAAACATTTTGTTCTGAAGGCTTGGAGATTTTTCCCTGTTTCGATCGCTTGCGGTTGGACTTACTGCGGCTTACCCAGCTACAGAAATACAATAGCATAGTCTGTCATGGTAATGCTTTCTGTGTGGTCATAAAGATCTACAGTATTTAACCTAGTTTTGCATGAAATAACTAGATTTAGATCAATCACCGTCATTTTGTAGAAGGGAGAGAGAATATTAACTTGGTCTGGAAATGTGATTAATTCCAATTTGCTATTTTCAAAGATAAGCGATGCTCACAATCCTGTTAATTAAAAAATTTGGATTTTTTCATTTTACTTCATGCACGATTTTTTAATGAAATAAGTTTGTCTTTCTTATTATGACTGATGCCTGGCTCACCATGCCACAGGCTTCCTGAAGGAAAAGTAGTGTGTACTTGTTGTGACCCTATGAAATGAAGATAAATGGTTTCATGCAAGATACATTATGGGCTTTATGACATGCATAAATATACAGTAGATTTTATCCTTTCCATAAAAATGTTCTTAGATTTCTAATATTGTGTTTTAATGCAGTTTTGTTAACAGGATGACAAATAGTGAAAATATGTAGGTATTAAAATAGGATCCCAGATTTGTGTGCTGTTCATTCAACTGTCAGCAATTGCTGCTTCTCAAAGAGCAGTCTGACTTTGACCTTGCTAAATATTCATTTCATGTCTCCAGCATTGCTTGATTAAGTCAGGCAACTTTCTGTGTGTAGCTATACTTGGCATGAGTCTGACTGCCATGTGGAAACACTTTTTTGATCAAGGTTAGGAATGAGCAAGACCTTGTTAAAAACTAAACAAGCACTGGAGTTAGGAGATTTGCATGATCTAGAAACACTGGTTTCTTATGAGAACTATTGGTTTCACATCTTATCTTTAGTGCACAGCAGTTGTCAGGCCTGCATTATATGTTAGAAGAGGAAATGTCAGTTATTAACATTTTTATTAAGTGGCCTCACTAGGAATACAAAATGACCTTTAAACTAAAAACCGCAAAAAAGAGGAGGGAAAATAAAACAGATTTACTTTCTAATTGGCTTTAGTAATTTTTATTGAGAGTGTTTGGCGTTTGGATATTACGTCTTGCTTACGCTACTAAACTTGGCTAATTAAAAGCAATGATGACAAAACGAATAATAATTCTTTAAAAAAGTTGTACTGTGCTGTGAGTGTGTATGGAGGGGTTGTGTGTAGAGTTTATTTTCTGCCAGTGTCCACATTGCTCAGTCATGACCTCTGAAGCCCTGATTGAAAACCACTGTTGCTGACAGGCCATCCTGTGCTTAAGTGTAAGTCACCCATTAATTGATAGGCTGTGGGATGAATTCCGAATGGGCAGAAAGTTGTGCAGCTGGTACTCTGCAGTACTCAATGCAGTCAACTACCTGACATGAGCTTAGCGTCTGATCCTGTATCTTATTTGGAAGATCTTAGAGCAAAAAGTGCATTTTTGATATTGGATTGTCTAATTATTTTACTTACTCAAGAAGGCAACAGAGTGTAGGAATGTTTGTACCTGTAAATATCCAGGTGTTTTGCCCTTTTGAAGTAAGCAGTAGTCAGAGTTGATAAATGTCTTGGCTGGAATTTAGCAACACAATGAACCTCTGTATAGATATCCCACATGGTATCAATTGAAGCTCCATTTAAGACTTAATCGTTGGCCCATACAAGCAGAGGAAAGCTTGGCTAGACAGATGGAAAGAGCTGCTTTAAGAAGGGATCAGAAAAGGCATTGCTACTCGGCTGGCCTAAATCCACTAATCTGATGTTATTATTAGCGATAAGGAGCAGCGACCAGGATAAAATCTCATTCTCTGCAAATGTCATTTAAATAGGACTCTGATATTTTCCAGTCAAGTAGACAGGCTTTAGTCAAATAGTGAGCACTTTATTTGTAAATGCAGGAGGAAAAGAAAAGCTTTAGTTCAGCAAGTTCTTAAGATGTCAGCTTACCAGTATTGATTAATCGTTCAGCAGTGGCAGCTGCTTCTTTATTAAAAGCGTAGCTCTCCATACAAAAGATATCAGATGTAGGAAATGTTTGTTGACAATTTACCTTTTCTCACAATGTGGCAAGAGCTCAGTCTGTTACACATTCCCCTGCTTTCTGGCCCCGCAGCTCAGATAATACCCATGAAGGAATGTATTAGTCCATCTGCACGGGGTAGATTGCGGCAGCTGGACTCCGCTGCAAATGTCGTTCCATTTGAAACAGACCTGCAGCACTGCTTCCCAGCATGGGAATTAATTCATGGAGAGCCAGTCCTGCTTAGGAAAAACCTTTAGTTTGGCTGTGTATGGATGTGTTTGGAGTGTACACAAAAATATGGCCTGATGAAGCCAGAGCGAAGAATGAGACAAATGCCTGAATTTCACACAGTGAGGGATATAAATTGAGTGCATCACTGTCTGTTTGCATTTTGAGTAGTTTAAAACCTTTGATTCCACCAACTGCTGAAACAAATGGTTGGTGTGGTAATTTGTCACACCATACAGGGACCTGGATGTGTTTATGGACATAGGGAGCTCTTTACAGGAGGATATTCCAAAATGAGCATTTTCTTCTATGTCTTTGAGTAAATTTCTCCTTGGACTTAGGACATGGCTCCTCTTACTGAATTTATATTGTCTGATCCTGTGAACTCTCTCCATGGAAGAATATAGGCAATTGAATGCATTTCAAGCTGAAATGATTCACCTTTGGGGTCCCCCCTTTGTTGTTTAGTGCAAGGGAAACCTGTGTGTTTAGTGTAGACTGCTGCCACCTCATTTCTTGAATGTATTTCTAATGAACTAATGAAGTTGAATGCACTATTAACTGCTGGTGGAAAAGTGGAAGCAAATATTGTACAGAGTGCCAGAGCACAAGCCAGGCTTATCCTATTGCTTATATCTTCTTTTCTTGCCAGAGCTGGAGAAAGAAAGAGTTGCTTTCCAAGGGTTTATAAGGGATCTTAACTCCCATCAGCATACATAATGTCTTTTATTATAATTTAAGTATAGTTAATAACCAAATATTATTCTGGGAATTTGAATAGTTTCTTTGCTGTACACCACCCTTGGCTGAATCTTGTGTCTCCTGGTTCCTCTTTTTGGCTTCCTCTTTCAATCTGAGCTCTCCTGCCATGTTCCTCAGAAGTAAGGAAATTTGACCGATACCCTGTGAATTTGGTCTCAGCTTTCATGGAGGTAGGGGAATTAAATTGGATTAAAACTGATAAACTGTTGCCTCACCTCCAGCAAATACATAGCTGTAGAAAGAAAAAAAGAAAGATGCTTTTAAATCCTTGTAATTGTTGAATGCTGAGCACTCCTGGTCTTGGATTAGTATCCAGGGTTTTTTGGATGTCGAAGATATCTCAGGCTTGTGCATCTTGGTAAGAACATGAGCATATGAGGTGCAGTTGAAACTGTTCAGTGTCTGAGCTGTGGCTGAATAAACCCATTAGGGACTTACCCAAATCTGCACTGTCACTCCCAAGTCCTTGGGACACAATAACTTAATTGATACCTGTCCTTTTCATTTATATTATTTTCCTTCATACAGCAAGCCAGCTTCTAGTAGATGTTAGATGCATGAGCTTACTCCCTGAAAAACTGATTCATAGTTTCTAAGAGCGTCTGTTCAAACAAAAATCAAAATTAGTTTTTGAGCTCTTTGAGGTGTTCACCTGTGACTAATTGTCCTAAATAGTTTTGCAGTAGTTCACAAAATATCTTTAATTATTCCCTGATGCAGTAACTGAAAATTTTCATCCTGCAATAGTATTTATTCTATGTTTTCAAAAAATGAATCATCTATGTCAAACACTCAAGCAGACCAGGTTTCATTTGTCTTCCCTTGTTACTGAGACCGTGATACTCTGTCTCAAATGCCTGCAGGTATAGTTTGGGCTTTAGGTGTTCTGAACGAGCAATTTATGGAGTCATCCAGCAGTAAATTCACCCATTGACCTTTGTTCATGCCGTCCGACTATTTATGGTTAAGAACCCAACTGGGGCGATCTGGTGGATAGTGTATATAACTGTGGTGTGTCAGGCAGTTCTTCTCATTTAGAAATTGAGAGTCATTTGTAAATGGTGTTTGGAAAATGGTACCTTTTATGCTTACTAACTCTCCTTACTAACCTGTTATAGAGCGATCAATAGGTGACACTACTGTATCTTTTTGTCCAAGATTTATATTTTAAAAAGAAGAATACTGAAATGTCAACAAAACTATTCATGACTGATATTATACTAAATTGAATAAGCAGTTCATTAGAGTTGACTATTTCTTTGGTTAGTTACTGTAAGAAGTAACTTAAGTTCCCACCTGTAAGTCACAGTGAGGTAAAACATCTAATTGTCTTTATAGGGAAGTTGGTAGGATTTGAGGGCCTTCAGCTGTATTTGAATGATGTAATGTATAAAATGAACTAATCACTTGATCAGGACAATAGTATTCAGGGCAAAATTCTGTTATCTGGTATACTTGGTATTCCTTTGTTACTGCAGTACGTGCCCACAGGTGACTGAGGGCAGCTTGTGGTCTCTTGTTTTAGCAGGAGTTAAGACGTAAGTAAGTCAGCTTGATAACCAACCCCCCCCTCTGAATTTAACTCCTAAAAGAAACAGATAGTTTAATTTTTCAAGAGCAGTCATTCATGACAGTCACCTGTTTTTAAGTATTGGATATTGTGAGTACTGGGATAAGGAAATGGAGAAGGAGGAGGGAAGTGCAACAGTAAGGTATTTGCCCACCATTTTTATGTGGCAGTCCCAGATACCACACCTCACTCACCTTTAGTAACTGACAAGTCAAAAATTACTGAAGTTTGGAGAGCCTTTTTTTCCTTTAATTAAGAAACAATGTTTAAAATAAAACAGTGTGAGGGACGTGTTTTATTGCCTTGGGCACAATCTGACAAATATTCTGCCAGCAGTGTCACTTCCTAATGGGTGGTGCTCCATAGTGTCCAGAAGGAAATGACTGCAGGCTTGGACTGCAGAGGGATCCTTTGCAACCTGTGCTGATGGATTTTAAAGACACAATTGTGCATTATTTTCTGAAACATATCTCAAACATAAGATGGTTTTGGTGCTAGCTCCTAGGGACTACAGGAATGCAAATTGAGAGTGCTGTATTTATAAAATAAACATAGGTGCTAGTCTGAAGCTGTCTGCTAGAGTAAAAATGAATTTTAAATTACATGTGCCTGAGGCTTTACCTTACTTGCCGTGGGCAAGGCAGATCCTCCAGCCATGGCACTGTATGCACAACTATGCTACTAACAAAACACTGCTGTGGGAATAACTGAACCTATACATTTTGTAAAGCTTTTTCTTCTGCTGAAAATATATTACCAGATTTTTTTTTTTGCCATCTTTCCTGCATTTTCACTCTGTCATGCTCAAGTTAATGCAGAGTTAAACACGAGGCTGAACTTCCACTCTGGCTGAAAGTGGTGCTCTGCTAATGCCATCTATGAATCTGAAGCTATGAGCCAGATTAATGGAAATGAGATGTTCCACTTTTCCAGCAGCCCTAAAAGTGATTCCCTGCTTGGCGGGCTGAGTGCAGAGACTTGCTTTCTGCTCAGTATAATTATTGACTCCAACCAGAGCAGCAGCACTTGAAAATACCAGTTTCCAGAATCAAAATATCAGCCCAGTCTTGCACACCCTGGTTTTTATTTTTCTTGGAGCTCTTTGGTGATGCTTGTATTTTTAAGAGGAGGATATAAAACGCGTATGTTCTTTACACAGATTTTTAATCAGTAGTTGTGTGTGGAAGCTTGTAAGCAGGAAAAAAACCCCAAATCTTTAAGGGTTTTTGTTTTTCCTGACATGCTTTCCAATGCCTGGTAGGAAGTGTCTCTGCTTAACTGGAAATGTGCTGCAGACTAGAGCTGTTGGCTTGAGTGGGATAGCACAAGTGAGCCAGGGCAAGTTCAGGTCTCTTTTTTGTTACTTGTGCCCCTGCTTCCTAGGAATATAAAATGTCTTTTGGCAATGGTAATTTCAAATGATGAAACTAACACTGGAGAGTTTAGTATTTACAAAAACTCAGTAAAATAAAGAGCTCCAGAGATTTGATTCCTAAGTCCTGAAAGCAAGTATAAAAACCTCCCACATCCATGAATGTATGTTGAGCAGAAATGAAACATTTAGATTTTGCTTCTCTTTTTCTATTTGTGCCTTTAGGGGGCTGTAGTAGAAATGGAATACATAATCTATTGACAGCAGATATATATTCCACATGTGAGTACAGCTCTGAATCCTCTTGGCTTTGCTGTTTCTGAATCATCATGTCTTTCCTCAGTGGAGAGATAAATATGACATTCACTTCAACCCATTTAGCCCATTATTCATTTATATAAAGCAGGACCAATTAAGACATTCTTTTGTGTATTTGCACATTCTACATATGGAGCAAACGGGAGTTAAAAATATCTGTTGCAGCAAATGTGCTGGATGCTCTCTGAATACTGAACACGTTACTCCTGCAACTCCTTCGAGCTGTAAACTGACATTTGGGAGCTGCTGAAACACACCAACAGACACTTGTTTGCTTTGGTGTTTGCTCTGTTCCTGGATAAGATTCATACCCACTCACTTTTCTAAAAAGTGCATTCCTCTCCACTTTCCCAGCTGCCTGCAAGTGAGTATAGGCACAGCTCTTCAGCCGTGGACAGAGGCAGAGGTGACCAAAGAGTTTCCAAGGTAGATGTCCCTGTGCCAGGAGGGATCTGTATTAGGTAGCACTGGTGTATCAGAATGAATTATTTTACTGGCATAGCTGCTTTCTTTCAGAACATGTGTTTTGACTTCTTGCTCAATCTCTGAGAGTTTGAGAAGAGAATGAAGCTAAAATAAAATAATATAAAAACCCCAAGAAATTCCTGCTATCGCAGACTTAAGGAAATAAGCCAAAATATACATTTTCAATTCCAACAGCATTTCTGAATGGTATAAGACTCTGTTGGCTTAAGTGTTTCTTGGCACAAAATGCTGATTATATATGTCTCAAGGAGACAAACAGCATGTTCATACAAAAGTCTCAATCCCTAAAACACAATAACATGTGGTTGCCACTAAAGATTTGCTGTCGAAATAGATAAGGAAAGTTCTTCTGGATTACAATATGGGGCTTTACATTGAAAAGCTTTGTTTTGCATTAAAAGGTAGTTTGTGGCATTGTGAAGTGATGAAATGGTATGCAGCATAATACAGTTTGAATGGAGCGGAAATATGGTAAGATATAAACTGGTTTGATGGTATTTTTCCTAGCAACTCAGTAAAATTTAACTATTGCATTGCTGTCTGAAACAAGTCATTCCAGTCCTAACTGAGGAAGATGTGGTGCTGTGCAAAGCTTTTCCACAGGGCCTCGTGTACCAGCGCTGTGGCCCAGTTGCAGATGGGCACCTGCTGGTTTTGCAGAAGGGGCTGCCTGGGAAAAGGCAGTGGAATGGCCCAATCTATATTTTGGTGGATTATATTATGCTTATATGAATAACTGCTGTCTTGTAGATTAATATGACATTGGTAGATTCAGGTGCATCATTTTGTATCTTTTGTGTCTGCTAGGCTGTTTTGTGTGGGGTTTTTTTTTACCTAAGATCCTTTCCAAATTTCCTTCTGTATCATGGCATAGAACTTCAGCATCTTCCCGTGCACAAGTTTGTGAATGTCACTGTCAATGTATGCTGGAAACTTCTGGTCTGGTGGTTTTGTTGTGTTTCTGTGATGTTGTCGAGGAGTTGGATAAGGCCATTTATAAACAAGTCTGAGTTTCTCTGCAGCTCAGGCCAGGAGTGCATCCTTGGGGCTGCTTGGCTTGAGGCTTCATATTTCATCCTTTCTCCCTGGGCTTGTGCCAAACCCTCTGTGCTGTAATGTACCTTTAAGAAAGATTTCCAATGCCTGTTTAAAATCTGCACGTGGCCATGAGTCCCCCACTTTTTAGTTAAGTTGTTAAAACTGTTATTATTTTGTTATCATTGAAAATTGATGCTGCATAAACTAGTTTGAATTTGACTGGCTTCAGCTTCCAAGCACTGGATCTCATTACACCCTTTTCTGCTAGATTAAATACCCATCTGCTCTCTGCAATCTCTTTCCTGTGTAAGTATTCATAGTCTGTGATCAGGTTGCCTCTTAACCTTCTCCTTTATGAACCAAATAGGCTGAGCTGTAGTCTCTCCTTGTAAGGCAAGTTTTTCCAGGCGCTCTAATCGCTCTTGTAGCTCTTGTCTGAATCCTTTCCAAGTGTTAGAGGAGGTAAGGAATAAACCAGCTAAGCAGGGGAGACCCACTTTTGTTTGATTGAGCAGTTCGGTGTAAGGAATTGTTCGGTCCTATTGAGAAGATTGAGAGGTACATCACGACGAAGAAGGAAAACAAAGCAGCATGTTTCATTTGGCAAATGGAGGGGAATCCGTGGCTCTCTGTCAAGCATCGCTTTTTTAAGCAGCCCTGTCTTCTCAGTCATTAGCAGAAATTCCAGCTAAACTGTAGCTGCTTTTCCTTCTTGGTGCCTCAGTCATACATGTTTGCCATCATGCTCCAGTTTCGAACTGTGTGGATAAGGTCTCATGTCCTCTGATGTCTGGGGTAAAGTTTCCATGCTTTGTCTAATGCCAAAATTAGCACTAAAATGACTGTGAGAGGTTCCCAGTAGAAGCATCTTAATAATTGCACAGTTTAAAATTTTTTAAGGGCTATTCTAAAATAATATCTATTATTTGTAACTTTAAATATATGTAATAGACACCCTATCTGCTTTTGTAAAATAAAGCATCTTTATGCATAGCTTAGCTGGTTTATTAATAGGGCTTTTCTGTACAACTTTAGGGTACAACTGTCGTACCAAATAATAGTATATATAATATATATAATTTGATATAACTATAAACCAGTGAGTTGAGGAAATATCCAATTCCCTTTTTCTGATTCACGTTTTCTAAATAGAAAAATAACTGCCTGTAGGCAGATGTGGCTATATCCTCATGCCATACAATTAAATAATTTTTAATAATACTTTTATCATATAATGTTCATCAGTATAAACAACAAATGTGAATAATTGAAGATCTTAGTGAGGTCTCCATGTTGATTGTCTTGCCAGTGGTTTGTTTGTGCTGAGCATTTGGGATTCAATGGAAATATGGAGTGACGGTGTTCTGATTTAATGCTGCTCACATTTAAACATGGTACATAGTTAGGATGAAGCTTGAATTATTGAAGAATCAGAACAACTAATCCTTGATAAAATCAGAATACTTTAAAAAGTTTAAGTGAATACTTTGTCCTTCAGATTATATGACCTGAAAATAAAAGTATGCAAAAGGATTTAATAAAACATAGGCTATCCTGCGTGAGAGCTCTCTCAAGGCTTTTCAAGGAGTAAATGGTTACCATTACCAGAGGTAATGTACTTCATTTGCTTTCCTAAGAAGCTACTTTGATATTAAGAGAAACTCCTGAGCTAGGATTGGAATTTAAACTCCTGAAGGGTATTTCATCTTCTGCCCTAACGTACCAGTTTGATTCTGAGGTCAGCTCTATTACTGGCATCAAACTGGCTTTAATAATTTCAGTGTTATTTCTCAAATTTTAATTCTTTTTTTTTTTTTTTTTTTTTTTTTTTTGTTTCTGCAGCATCAGTAACAATTTTTAGCCATTATGTGCTGTGGTTACAGTGTAGCTGGTGATGGCTCTGTTCAGAGTTTGCCATTAAAAAAAATCCTACATGTATTAATATTTTTCTCCCTTACTAGTTCTGCATTTTAAGTGCAAAATTTTTTATTGTAAATAGGAAGGTATAGTAGCTATTTCTCTTTCATTACACAGCTATAGTTGGCTCCCTAGAGTACTTCTCTGAGCAGAATTTCTCAAGGGAACAGTACTACATGGGTATTTTGAGGGCGAAGAGATTCCCCTCACCTCCCTTCTCAATAGTGATTCAGTGGAAATATCTGTGTAAAGAAGGTAATACATATCTGGGTGTGTTTAATTAAAAATCATTTATTCTTCTGTGTAACAGTTTGTATTTTGGTGTGATTTTGATAAGTACTGTCTTTGCAAAATAAAGCCATCCTTTGACTGTAGTAGGGCCTGATTTAGTGTTTGCTGTGGTCAACAGAGAGCTCCCACTTCATTTTTGAGGGATTTGGTTCTGATGCACAAAGAGGGATAGCTGATCCACAAGACTGTTCAGCTGTGCTTGGGATAGAAAGAATAGAAACTGCACACTGGAATATGGTACTTACCTTTAGGCACCTGGAGATGATGACCCAATGGAACTGGAAACAAATACATTTTTGCCATTTTTGCCATTTCAATTCCTATGTTGCATGAGAAAGTTGCAGCCCATTATACTCACTGCTTAATCTTTGAGCTGCTTTTTCCTCCTTGCTTTAAAATGCTGTACCAGTTCCAATACAAAAGATCCCTGTTTGCCTCCTGGGTTTCACAAGCACTTGCATGTATGATCTTTACATGCTATGTTTCTTCTAAATTTTCCCCTTTGGTAGCCTTTGTGGTGGGAAGTGTGAAGTGTAAGGTGAGGGCTCTCAAGGAACTGGTGCAGTGTAAACACATCTTCACATATATACCTGCTTAGAAATTTGGCTCAGATGAACCAAAAACACCCTCAGCAAAGACACCCTCTTTGGTGTTTTATACCAAGCCTTGTGTTGACAAGTGAAGGTATGAACACTGTACATAAACATTACCTTTCCTTCCCTTGCTTTTGGCACGAAGAAATGCCATTGTTTTAATATATAAAATTCTTCTGTTTGGCATGGTAGGCGAGTTTGATTTTGGGGCAAGGTTATGGCTCCTTTTTGTTACAGGTGTGCATTGATCTCATTTATTTATAGGTGTAAAACAGAGACTGGAATTTCATCAGGGGCCAAATCCCCCTCAATTTGTTTAATTGGACTTGCTGTATGCAAAGGAATGGCAGGCAAATGCATTAAGTATTCATATTGCACGCTGGTTTCTTAGGTAAAAATAAAAACTATTCTACTCTATCATGGTCAAGTAAAAGATAAGAAAACTTACTTCCAGTTGATGAGTGAGGGATTACATTCTGACCTGCGTGTTGGTTGGTGCTGATCAGTTACTTGGCAGACAGCAGGGAAGCTCCAGTATTTCGTGTTGTATGCTACTGCACAAATAATAATACTACTTCCAGTTCTCACAAATTATGATTATTACCCAACTGCTGATGACTGTTCTGTTTTCTTAGTCTTCCCTGGAAAGCTCTTTTTTGCTGCCATAGGTCTCTGCATGCTTCCCTGCAATCCTGCTGCTCTCCAGTAGGAGGATTCTGTCAGAGTTTGCTGGATTACCGGGATAATTTGCTTTCCTGGCATGTTTTTCTTGTCCGTGAGGACAGACTGCTCAAAAGAAGAGAGACCTAACCTGGTGCATCAAGATGCAGAAACCAGTAACTGTCATTAGTTGGGAGTTAAACCCTCCCGGTGCTGAACTCGCAGTCTTCAGGAGCAGCAAGATTGATGTATCTGTTGCTGGTTTAACATGCCAGCCTAGCCTGATTCCAAGCTGAGTTGTAGTGTTATTATCCTTCAGTGACAGATATGTGCCGTGATGGTGATCTTTGACCTGCATAAAATAAGTCAAAGGAACAAAGCAAAACTTCAAAGACCACGAGTGTGCCCAACACTTTCAAGCTTATGAGAACAAACTGTTAGCATGAGTATTGCAGAGATTTAATAATTTCATCTCTACCTTAGCATGTTTTTGTAATTAGAAATCAGACAGTCAAATTTAGAGGTTGAATTTCTTTTTCTCTCTTTTCTTTTTCTCTCTTTTCTTTTTCTCTCTTTTCTTTTTCTCTCTTTTCTTTTTCTCTCTTTTCTTTTTCTCAGCAATCAATCCTATGCCTTGATTTTCTTTTAACATTTTGCATATCATATACTCTGATTTATCACAAAAAATGCATGTTGCATATGCAACTAGTAAAGAGCACTTATCGTCCTGCTTTTGACAGAACAAGTCATTTGAGCCAGCTGCAGTAAAATTTTCCTGATTTGGATTAATGAGCAGGAGAGTGATTGCAAATTCAAGAATTTTCTGATGTAGGGAGCCTGGAAACAGCTATAAAACACAGAACAAATGCACCCTATAATGTACTTCGTTCATTTATTTTGTACCATAAGGATAGTTTTGTTTTAATTATTTATGATAATAAACTTGTAAATAAGGCATTCTGCTATATTTTGTAATGATAATGAAACTTGAGTGATGCAGGCCCTCTCCACAGCATCCTGGTATTAAACATCTCTTGCAAACAGATTAAGGAGTTGGTCATGTGTGGTTTTAGGAGCTGGTTTGTTACTTAAGTAGGGGTTAAAACCTTGTTTTCTCTTTCTCTCTTATCTTTCCCCTCCCTTCCAGTTAAGGGGCCTAATGCTGTTTCATCTATCAGAAATAGCCACTGTTAGAAAGAAGCTCTTAATTTAGGCTCAGTATCCTGCACCTTTTAATGGATGAGAGCTCAATGAAAGCATCTTAACATTTCCAGACATTCTCAGCAAACTTATAGTGAGTGTCACAAATCTGCTCTTGGACTGCTTTTATTATCATGCTCAGTGTAACAAGGAGGAGTTGGAAATACAATTAAAATGGCCTTTGCAGGTCACCTGTAAAATCTTTATGTGCAAATTATGGCAGGTGCAGCTCAGAGGCTCTACAGTAGTTCATTTCTAATGGCGTGACTTCTTTCCTCTCACTGGTAATCTATTTAAGCAAAAGTTATTGAAGCAAAAGGCATTTCCTGGGGAATTAATGATTGTGTGGGAGGAGTTGATAACCTAAAGTAGAAGTGAGGGCCATCTATCCCAGCCCATCATTAGTCTCCAGAAAATGCCTTGTAAATCAGATCACTGATTTACTGATTTTTTTTCTTTTTAATATTTTTGACTGTTCAATTTCCTTTTTTTCTTTTTTTAAGAGAAAAAGATGAAGAGCATTACCAATTTGCTGTCTGTGTTTTTAACGATGCTCAGATACCGTGCTTATATTTATTTAATCTGTTTTAACCTGGTAGATTGATGATGTACTAAGCAGTGCTTAAAAACTTGACAAATAATAATAATGTATGGACCATTTATCCAGAATTAATGCCTCTCTTCTAGCCACTCGGAGTACTTTTGCATTTGTTAGTATTTTATTAATTTGATATTTATTAGCCTCCTGAGTGCTAAAATTGAAGTGTTACTTTGCTGTTGGTGATAATGCAACTAAAAAGTGAAAACCACTAAATAGAGTATTTATGGGAACATTCAGTTTATGTTTAAACCCTTGCAACATGAAGAGGGGGGTTATGTTTTCTGGTAGGTATTGCAAATAGAGATGCTGTAATACCAACTCCTTATCACTGAAAAGGGAGGTTAATTGAGCTGTAGGTACCAGGACTAAGACATGGGCAATAGGAAATGGTTCCAATCCTGCTGCTGCCACTGATGAATCCTGTGGCCATGAACCAGCCCTTTAATTTCTCCATGCCTCAGTTTCTCAATGCTTGTTGCTAATGGCAATTAACTGCTTAACTAGTGTTTGCATATTGTTTTGAACTAGTAGCTGTTAGGAGAGCCTTTGTTGCCAAATTTGTAAATATTAACAACGGAAAAAAATGGGGGATTTATCTGACAGCTTCCAGGTTTGATTTCTGTCGTTTGGTGTGACACACAGTCCCAGTTTCTCCCTTTGGCTGATGATTTCTGTCAGCATTATGAGATGGAGGCCTGTAAAATATTAAATCTTATAGATCAGATCTGACTAAAAAATCCTATTTAGACTAATACTCTGCTGTGATTGTGTTGTAATCCAGTGAATTAACAGGACGATTTTTAAAAAGTAACCTATGTTTTATTCAGGGAAATACTTAACCAGAATCTGTGCAGAATTGAGGAGTGTAGTTGGTACAGTTTCCTTAAGAGGGTTTATCCTTGTTGAGCTGACCTGACAGAAACCCATGAGATCAGTAAGAATTGATACACCTTGCTCTCCATAAGGGCAACTGAGATATGGAGGGACCAAGACTATTTCTGTTCAGGTAGTGAAGCACTGACGCATGGGAGAAAAGAATCCAAGGAGCCATATGAGCAGATGCTTTTATATTTATAGAGTATATTCTTCCTGATATTAATTTGGTACAATACCAGTTAAAAGAACATAAAGCTGTAGTTCTGTCTTATGACTGCTCCTTAATGTGTTTAATATCTGGCCAGCAATAGTGAAGAAATCCACACGGCTGCAGCCAGATGACCTCCTTGAAGCTGAAATAATTAATTCAGATGTTTAAATCATCAGAATAAGCAAAGGTAGATGTGAAATGAGGCTATACATTCCCCTCAGAGGAAAGAGTGAACTTTCTAGCTGGTGTTTGACTTCACATTAGGCTCAGTTCATTCTGCTCCTTTCCTCAGCTCTGTCAGGGCTCTTGGTCTGATGTTGGCATCATGGCTCAGGGTCAGGCTGGATCTGTCAGAGCCCTTGGTTTTGTGTCTTGGGATTGTCTGAACAACTGGTGGGTGTTACATGGCTATAAAATCCACTCTGTAGGATTGTTTTCTTGAGCAGATGTTACACTGGCTTTAGAGCTGTAATTATTCTTTATTTATGTCTGGTTGCTTGAAACTGGCATTTAAAGAATGACAGGTTCTGTGGTAATATAGAAATGAGGGGGGTTGAATTACATATACAGTGTGTTAAGTTAATGTGAGGAGAATAATCCACATTGTGAAAATGAGAGAATCCTTCCTAGACCGACAGAAAAATGCTTTTTTTTTTTTTTAGGCTTTCGGTGTAGCAATGCAAGACTTTCAAGTGGAAAATTGTTAGTTTACTATAATGAATTGAAACGTGAAAAAAACAAATATTTAGTTAATTGCCTCATAAATCTGTCTGTTACTATCAGTGAAATTAAATTGATAAACAGTTCTTTAAAATTAATTTCCACATGGCAATGTGCAGATTTTATTTTATTCAAACCCTATTAGATATTTGTATGAAAGAAAACATAAATTTAAAGGGTGTGTGTGACAAAACACACATTTCCTACCATGGGTTCTGAGGTTTTAATACATTTGGCGTAATGAGGAGAACTCAACATTTGTTATTTTCAAAGGCAATACCAGCTGAAAATTGAAGTACATCATATCCTTGTGATTGTATCATGTCATTTGCTGTCAATACAGCTGAACTTGGAGTCCTTTTGCTGCTGGGATCAGAGGGCCGGGCACAGGATGCTTGAAGGTCTCATGTGGGTTTGGGCTCCTGCCAGGGCTGAAAGTGCTGCAGGAGCCCGAGGGGAAGGTGGGATCTCTCAGGAGGACTATGAAGCTTATTTCTGGTGCTGAGAGGAGGAGTTTGGTGTTCTGTGGTCCTGTATTGCCTCCACAACCACAACTTTTCCCAATCCTGAGCCTGCTGTAGTAGCTCTCGCAGGCCCTTGTTATGAAAGGAGGTGGGAAGCTGAGTGCTCTTGTACTTTAATCACCTAATGACATTATGCCCTGTGCAGTATCAGTTTGTCAAAGTAAGTGGGGCACTACACAAAATTAAATCATTTGATATACTCCATCCTTCCAGCAAATGTAATAAGAACATCCTTTCTGACCTCTCCCAGTGACATTCAGCAGGAGAAAACTTGTCTCACGGTGTATGACCCAGTGTTCTGGAAAGGCACATAAAGATAATTCCTCCTTGCTATGTGGTGGTGTTAGATAGTCTTAAATTTCAACTTGGTAGTTGTCATCTCAGAGCTCAGAGGTGGATGAATGGTTGCAAGTTACAGCTGGTCTTAGGGTAAAGTTTAATGTCTGAGAGCTGGGACTCCTCAGTTTTCTTTCCTTAGCCATCTCTTCTTGAATGACTGTCATCACCTGGCTTAAATTTTCATTCCCTCAGTTGTTTTGCTTGACAATAGTTGCTCCATCCCAGAGGTGTAATTGGGCATGGCTTGATCTGATTCCTAAAGTGCTTTAAGATCCCCAAAGAAACCAGCTTCAGGGACAAAATATTAGTGATAACAGTGACCTGTAAGACTTCAGAGGAAGGAGGTTGCAAACACATTTTCATTTAACTTTAATAATACTTTAATAATCAAAAGAAGAAATGTAATGTTTAATATTTAAACAAAATTGCATTCCCTTTCTTCTCATGTTAAGTGAATATTAAAGCAGGATAGAAGCTAGTTTACATATTTTTACACTAGACTATTTTATTATTAAATAGTGAAATACGCTGGAGTTGGCCAGCCTCCAATGAATATGATTCAACTTACATTGCATTTTAATCTGTGCATGTTACATAGTATAATATTTCTATTAGACAAATGGTTGATGGTAGTGAATTAAAAAAGGATGCACTTTTGTTAAGTATCCCATTGTGTTCATGTTGTAAAAATAAGTGATACTCATTTGCTGATTGACAGCAGAAGGGACAGAAATAGGTTTTTGGAGTGCAAATAACTGTAATTTAGGATGCAGTAACCCCTGTGTCTGGTCTTAAAAGTGCAGGGTATTGTTAATGCTGGGGAATGTGCACATGGGATTCTCCAGAGACTAAAGAGCACAGGAGCTTCCTCTCTCTTTGCCTGTGGTGCCCCCCAAAAACACCTGTGAATTCTCTTCTCACGTGTTCAGTACAACAGAATCTTTTTTAAGCAGTGACATTTTTGGACCTGATGTGAGTAGTAAACCTCATTCGAGTTAAGACAGTAATTTTCAGATGAGTTGTGCAACTCCTTGCCACAGCATATTCTGTTTGAGAGCATTCTTTGGAGAAGAGTCTTCTAGAAGTGCTAAATATAAATATTCTAGGTCCTCTGTACTTAACACACAGCTTCATGTGCCCAAATTTTCTCAGGGCCATGGCAGTATTTTGGGGAGTGCTTTGCCCTGTTCCCAGGGGCTTTACTGGGCCTGGGGCCTGGTGCCTGTTGTCAGAGGCAGGATGGGTTAAACAGAGCTTTGGTCTGACCTCCTTCTGGGAGTCTGGCCTTAAGTGGCCTTGTTTTCTTCGTTGTGATATTTCAGTCATTCATGAAGTCAGTTATAGATGTGAGGTTTCAAACACATTGAAAACATAATGGGGGAAACAGATACAGTTTCTGCTTGTCTCTGGGGAGCTGCAGTACTGGGATAATCATTTGCATCACACCCACCTTAAAAATTCAAGTAATTTCAGACATGAGGTTGTAGTTTTAGCCAGTCTAAATAACATTTTTGTTATGATTTTACTCTGTCTAAAGAAGTATTTTACAATATTAAGTGCTCATTTTTAGCTTGCAACTCCCAGAGCGTATTTCAAACTTGTGTAACACCTACATGCCATATCCCTAATTACACAGCATTCCCTTGTTGAGTTAAATTTAAGGATGTTGTTTTTTTCAGGGATCATGTTACATTTGGTTTACTTTTTCTCTGTGACAGGGTCTGTGATCTGCTGCTTGGTGTGTGTGTGTGTGTCTGTGTCAGTGCTTATTGTGGTATCGAGGCAAATTTGATTATTCCCCTGTCACTTAGTTGAGGTTTCATGTGCACAATCTGTGACATCACTAAAACAAAACAAATATGTATATGTGTATATAATTGCTCTTTAGTTCAAGGTGATAATGGTTTGTGGGGTAGATTAGGAAACTTATTTGGTATCTCACTTGATTTTTTTTTTTTAAAAGAAATTCTCAAATTTCATTTATTTACCTTTGTCAACCAGGAAATCTCTGCCGTCAATATCTATTGTACGCAATGACCATGGGAGTTCTGTATCTCTGGCATGTGCTGATTTGTACTTAGGAGTCTTTAAACTCTTGACAGTGGATAAAAAAAATCTCTGTTTAGCATGAGGAATATAACAGAAAATCTAGTTTATACCATGAAGTGGCTGCGGCTTAGAGCTGGCTGTGTTTTGAGACCTGGCTTTTTTGTCATTATTAAATGGCTTGGTCCCATCCAGCCGTCATTGAATTCACTGGGAAAATTGCCAGTAGCATCAGTTGAAGTTGAACTATGCCCTTAGAGAGGATGTAAACCTCAGCAATGCTGATGAACTTTGTGCTGGGTTGGTGAAATTATTTTGTCGTACTGTATCCAGTGTTTATAAATGAGGAATAAACATTATATGTTTGCTGAAGGCATGAACAGTATTTGTTATAGATTATCTCCCTCACTAGAAGCCAAGGATGATGATAATCCATTGACCTGCTGACTCTGAATATCGTTAGGAAAAATAAGCACAAAATATTATTATTCTCTTTTAAGCTACGTATTGAGGAAGTATACTTACAGCTTTTTACCGGCTAGGCTCATAGTTCAATGCCTTAGAAAGCCTCAGGCAGCCTAGAGAGGTAGCACAGGCAATCCAGCATTTCAGTAGCTCTAAAAGTGGCAAAATGGTAGCTGCAAATCTAATACCACCAGCAGAAGCAAAGAGGGTGATATATAGCTTTCAGCTTGCCTAATTTCCAGTTAGAAGCTTTCAAAAAGAAACAGATGACAAGATGTTTGCAGAAAGAGCACAAGCCAAAGAGGGCAGGCCCCCTCTCGGGTCCTTCTTTTACTGGGAGAAGGGGAAAGGGGCGGACTGGGGGCGGACCCGGGGTGACCGGCCAATCAGACACTGCTGTTAAAGAGTTTGAGTTACATTTGGTTTTGCCCTCTTGGAACAAAGGGGTTCTGAGCGCATGGCAGAGGCAAGTGTCTTGGAGGGGGAGGGGAAGCTCAGAACAGGCAGCAACAATGTATAACAGGCACCTTGTTTCTGTGAAGCTTTTTAAGGTTTGGTGGAAGAAGGTTGAAAATTCGGAGCTTGAAATGTTCTAGGTTCTTTCCATCCTGATGAGCACTAGGTCTTGTGAAGCTGAAAGATCACTGCATCTCCTGCAATTTGGTAGTGCCGAAGATGAGCAGTATATTTCACAACAGCATTGAAAAGGGGATGGAGGTGGACTTGAATTTAAATTGAGAGCACCTTGCATTTATTTGATCATCTCTGTCCTTTCCTCTGGTTCTACTAAAACACATGGAGGCAATTATATAGGGTTTCAACTGAGAGAAGAATAATTTATGTAAAAGATAATTTCTTTGGCCAGACAATGTCTAAATAACAAGCAATTAAATTATATTAGGCTCACAGTACTATTTTTTGTGCACTGCAGCCTCAATCAGCCTGTACGTGTGCACTGCACACCAAGACCTGCATGAACTTCTCCCTCAGTCTAAAATTGATGAATGAAATAGTCATCCTACTGAATTCTTAATTTTCCTGTGGTGGTATTCTTCAGCACACGTTAAGTTTAAGAACATGTGGTTAAAGAGCTGCACAGCATGTGAAAATACTCAAGGGAGCAGAGGTGCCTGGTAGTAAATGAATGCATTTATTAGAGCTGTAGCAGCACACAGAAGCATTTCTGCGATAAAATACCCAAGCAGTTGATTCTGCTGATTCATCTGTACCCAAAGGTTGTGTTAATCAGTGATTGTTTTCTGACTCTTTTAAAAGACTAGATTTATTTCTGTCTATTCTACCATCTCTTGCATATCATTGCCAAAGTTTCAAGCAAATACAAACATGTAGATTCCATTTTTAAGGAAGCATCCTACAGGTCCCCAGGAAGTTTTGAGTTGCAGTATTAAAATTAAAAAAAATTATATTTACAAGAAAAGATAAAGACAAAACTGGAGTTCCAAAATGGTTTTCAGCTCAGGTGTAAGAATGTAATCTGTACATATTAAGTGTTAAGTTAAAGATTTTGAGTTTCTAGATATTAAAATGCATTTTAATCTTTGAAAATGGTACATGTACAAAAATAAATGGACATTTTCAAGAAATGTTTCACAATTTGAGGTGTTCAGGTGAAGGAAAAACAGACTGTAACAAGCACTGTCAGAAGATTTTTATTGATTCAAATTAATGTTATGTCTTGGGAGTAATATATGTAAAATATACTCTTTGTAGCAGTGTTATGCTACATTTGCTATTAATGTGTATGAAGAATAATGCACAGCATGCAACTAAACAAAACTGTATTCATCTGTAGTACATTAATACAGAGTGCTGGTGCTGATGGGCATGTGAAGTATGATGGCAGCTAAGAAGTTGTTAGGAGATATCTCTGAAATATAGTCCATGCTTTGGCAAAGGCTTAATGGCTTCACTGCCTTCAATGAAATCATAACAAAACCCCCAATCCAAAAAACATTTAGAAATCTGTTATATTCTGTTAAACTCAGGAAATGAAACTGAGAGTTAAGGTTTCCTATTTTCTTTCCTATTCAACCCCTTTGTAGTAATCAGTCCTCTTACAGTCACAGCACATTACCCATTTAATAAACCTTCCTAATCCAGCCCTAGTGTCCTGAATGTAATTCATTTGATGCCAAAAATGCTCTTTAATTTCACATTTATGTAAGTTTGTTAGAGTTTATCAGTGGTTTATTGCAAGTCATAATTAGAATAGTGGATTCCAGGTGTTTCTGGAAAGTTGATATCAACACCTTAATGTGCATTCATTTATTTAAAGAAAAAAAAATACAACAAAAATAACCCCATAATGTTATCTTAACTAGCTCTTTTCTTTATGAATCCGATGTTTACTCTGAGAAATACCACATGTTGGAAAGCTATTTTATGTGACTGATGTTCTAATGACTGTTTGTCTTTTTTATGTCCTTCTGAAGATGTGGTTATAACCATTTTTCTCTTTAGGTTCCTTTTTTTCCCCTTCTTTTTCTTTCAGTTTTGCTTTTGTTTCTCATACCACAAATTTGAACTGACAAGAAGACTGTAATAGGACTCCAAAACATACCTTGAACACACATTGTTAAGCAAATTACAATTGCTGATGTCATTTACACGTGTTGCCTTTCAAAGGATGAACATGTTCATTTAATTTGCTTTTTAAATATCCATAACAGTGTCCCCAAGCATTTTAATAAAACAGAAACAGTTAATTATTGCCAAATAAGGGTACCCAAATATAGTGATCTGCAGCTTGCATTTAAATGTCTTTGACAGCACTTCTCCCTTGAAGAGAAAATTGTGTAAATTGCCAGTTATTATATTTTTTTAATAAATAAGTCTTGACTCTGTTTCTCTTTTCTTCCCCACCCCTCTGCAATACAGTTCAACAACCATACTTTCAGTGGGACCATTTCTATTACAGAGTGATTGAGCTCTGATTTACACATCAATTACCCAACTTCATGGAGATTTTCATGCTCCCCTAGCTGACATCAATGAAGCATAACTGCGTAAGCGCTTTATTTCATCCCAGTTTTTGATAACTCAGACTGATAACTAATCATATTGAAAGACAATGTGCTACGATACAGGAAACAATAAATGCTCCCCTTTGAAACCTCATCCGTTCTTTATATGCTTACTATTCAGGAGCTTATCTCTGCCATCCATTCCCCCACAATCGTTCCTTCCAAATTCATGGTCAGGAAAGGTTTGGGGCTGCACAATACTAAAAACAGGAGAAAACTGATGTAAAAATAACATTTTCTAGGTACTTGGTATGTGTGGGAATAACTAAAAAGAATGAGGAATATGACAAATACTAGCCAAACCCTTAGCTTACATTTCCATAATTCATCCAGGGGTCTCTTGGGCGTTATTTTCTTTGGAGGCTTCCATCTTCTGTATTCTCTATTAAATGGGCTACAGGAATGGCATTGTTTTTAATGCAAATTGTGAAGAGATTTAGGTTACATGGATAGATAACCACTGACCATCTCAAGTGTTTCTCTGCAGAACTGTTGAACATCAAAGTCAGAATATTCTATATTTTAAAATAAATCATTTATCTTGAAGTGCACTGATAGATATGTTCTGTGCAAGATACTCTCAGTAACCATTCATGTTATGAAAAGGAAGACAGCATTAAAGTAAATGTTAAATATGAAAGATACTAAGAACTTGTAAAGCTCTTCTATCATGGCTTGATTTTTCCCTGTCAAGTGGGAAAATTACCAGGACAAAGATGTAAGCTCAGTGGTGATAAACAGAGGAAGAGGAATTTTGCTATTTTAAGTGTGGTAGTGCTTATATTGTTTATCATTAGTGAAACAAAGACTTCAGATCAGCAGGGAAGATATGTTAAGTTGGCCATATTTCTGCTTAAATATCAGATTTTGAAATTCCTCTCATTTACTTCATGCATTTTATGACCTGCGATGAAATTTAAGACCTGAGGCTGCTTTTTCCTTTTTTCTTTTCCTCCCCCCCCCATTTGGAATAAATGCATTAAAATACCAGTGTTTATACTGGGAGAATCTGCATAGATGAAGGAAAGCAGTTCTTCTTCCTTTGTACAGTGCTGTGGTACTCTGCTTTTACATGAAATCAATGGAGTTACGGTGAGATAAAACTGGAGTTATGTACAGGTGAACTCCCATTGTAATGTATTTGTTAGAGGTAGTCTTTCACCTAGTTTGATTGCCAGGTGAAATGCTTTTTGCCTTACTTTTTAAAGGAGAACTGCACAGGTGTGGAAAAGCAAGTATATGTTTTAATCATGGGGGGATATCCTTGTTGACCTGAGTTGGATTTCTCATGTAAGTTAAATACACTCATGAGTGGATTTTGATTTGGGATGTTTAATACCTTGTGCAGGCAGGCATATGAGTTGGTTTTCAAGGAAGCCCAATTTCTGAGTTTACTTCTCCAACTTCCTGAGTGCTTGTGGGCAAAGTGAAAACTATGAAGCAACAACCTTGGGAAAGGACTTTCAGTTCTCAAATTTGTATAATTTTATATCCACTGTGTCTTAATTTAGAAGCTCGTGTTTATTTCTTGCTTCCACAAATTACAAACATTTCAGTTTGAGAACGTCTTTCATCATTTAGGCATATCTGATATTTTAAGGGGGGTGGAACTAGTGCAGGAAAATGTTTCATTTGATCGTAGTGTGTGTTTTTGTGAATTGAGACATGTTATTGAGAACAGCAACTACGTCTTCCTTAACTTGTGGATAAATGCTGGCTTTTTTGAATGTCATTCATTTATCCTCGTGGATGTATTCTGTCACTGCTATAAAGCCTCTCTGCTCCTGCTTTTTTATTGATTCTTTCCCTATCAGGCTCTTGTTTTGACTGAATCAACAGAACTGCATTCTGTTCTCATTCATGATTTGTCTGCAACATGAGGTGTTTGATCATTTTTCTCTCTTCGACTTTTTCTTAATATCACAGAGACTACTCCCTGAAACTTGTCTGGTCTGACTTCTTTCTTCTGCTCCTTCTTCAGTCTTTCAGGCTCTTTCCTAGTCTTCTGCACTTTGGGAGACTTCGGTGACTTTAGTTAGCACAACTTTGAAAATAAACCCCAAACGCTAGGGCTCAGCCTTTAGCTGGTGCTCTCATTTCATCAGCTTCCCTTTAACTCTTCCCTATAACCTCTTACTTTGTTGCAGTCTGTCCTAAAAGGTTTTTTCTTTTTCCTCCAGATCTTTTGCACCGCATCCTCTCATTTTCACCACAGATGACTGCGCTGTACTTTCCAGTGCCCCAAATTTTATTCTCCCTCTAGTTTTCCTTTTTGTAGCCAGCTCTCATCTGACTTTCATCTCGTATCACCAGATCCGCATTTTTAGCTTCCAGTCCAAAACCTACGTGCATGTCTGTTATCTTTTGCCTTGCTACAACCTCCTGCCTCAGCCACCTCCTCCTCTTCTCTGTTCTCCAGGGATTGGGCCAGATTGTCCCTGCAGCCATTGTGGGCTGCAGTGGGGGTGAAGGTTCAGCTCTGCCGTCCGCACTGACACCCTGCAGGCTCACACTGTGGCCTGAGCACCTGGCCTGTCACAGGGCATCAGCTCACCACTGTCCCTTAGGGTGCTGTAGCTGAGAAGAATGACAAATGGATGTATGTTGCTCTGATTGCAAAGCATTAAATACCAAATGCTGTTACTGAAAATGCATTTGCAGCCTGCCCCCAATGTTAACGTACCAAAACAACAATACAGTTGTAGTTGCTATTCTTTCTGCCATATGCAGCACACTGGTAATTTGTAGGTTGGTGGTCTCATGTGCTCCTGTACTATTCTTACTGCTCACCATTCCTGATTTTCTCAGATCTATATACAGACTTGCCCATTCAAATTCAATTATTAATCTAATAAGTGGTAACAAAACAGTCGAGCTCATGTATCCAAACCTCATTGTCATGTAACAGTTGTGTCTAGGGAACTGTCCTCTCAGATATAGTGAATATTGTGACCTACAGCTGTTTTCTTCTAAATCTCTTTTTAAAAAATGTTTACAAAAGTCTGTATTGTGATATCCTGCTCTCCTGGCTTTAGAGGAGTCATAGGAAGTATTTTTCATACTAGTGAGAGAGACTGAACTCTGGTGTTCCTCACAGTATCTGACTATAGTTTTCACTGACACCTTCACCACTAATCACATATCTGTATTTCACAGAACATTAGTTAAGCTGAAAATTAAACATAAGTCGCAGAGATTGCATTGTGGCCACGTTAAAAATTTCTGGAGAGCATCCCATTAGATTCTCAGTGCACTGCAGCCTCAAGATCTAATCAGCATCTCTCTTTGAATTACAGCATCTCTCTTAGAATAAATTGTTATCCTAATCTGTGTACAATCTTACAATATTTGACTTCCCATAGCCATAATCAGTGCCATGTCAAGCATTCTCATAGCAAAAGTACATTTGCAGAGAAAGAAGCCAAGTAATGGACCTGACAGGATGAACAACTACTTCCTTTTGCATAGATACTTCCTTTGCTTTGCCATGTGACTCTGCCAGTGGAAAATTTGAAATGCAGAATGCAGCTTTAATTTATTCTCTTTTGTGTTCTCACAAGAGAATATGTGAGAGTGAGATTTGGATTGAAGCAGAGGTAGCGATTTACTTAGGGTTTTGCTTGTGTTGTAACATGGATTCTCACAGTTTTGTAGTCTGTAAACATAGTTGGGGTCTAGGGCTTGAGGTGTGCCTTTGCACTCACCTCTTGGGTGCCTGAAATAGAAATCTTTCATACACACAATAAAAGAGAAATACCTTCACTATGTTGTGTTGGAAAATACTGTATTTTCAAACTTTTAATGTTAACATTCCAAACACTGTGTTAAGTTACTGCCTTTTAAAGTGATTATGCCACTTTGAGTTATGCCAATGCTGTTTTCATAATTTTTGAATTTGTGGTTTTGTAATGTGTCATAAAGCATATCTTAGTAGTCATAGGGTCTTTGCTGCTTTTTCTCAGATAGGATATGGTATAATGCCTCACTTGGTTTCCTAAATACTTTGCATGCTTGTGACCTTAGCTGGCTTTTAGATAACAAAATTCTGGAACCTCACATGAAGGGTGAGATGTGTTGTGTGCTGAACTCTCTGTACTCACTGTGTTCAGTGGCCAGATTCAGTTTGATTTGAATGTGTCCAGGATTTCACCCTGAAACCCCAGGCCAAGGAGGCCATTGGGAAGCTGTAAAATGCAGCTCTAAGTTTCATGAATAATTCTTTCTGAAGTGAATGCTGGCAGTCCTGGGATGGGACTGCTCCCATAGCAAAGATTACTTATGCAGGATATAAAATCTTGCTTAGACTAGATCCGTGAGACTGGGCTTATAACTTCACCATGACCCGATCTTGCTGAACAGTCTATGGGTCAAACTGCCAAAGAAATCTCTGGAAAGATCCCCCATGAGAGGGATAAATACAGTGTGTTCCTACTGCTCCTGGGCTGGATTATTTCTGGGTTAACCCCACCCCTGACTCCAGCAAAGCTGTGGGGAGAGGTGGAATCAGCCTTGGCCTCATCTTTGGGTACCAGTTTGGGAGACAGCTTGCATTCACTTACTCCCATACTTGTGGATTATAATCTTGATTTAGTATATGAAAGGAAGGGATACTCATTCCCCCCTTCACCTTTTAGTGAACAGGTTGCCTGTGATTTACAGTGTTACGTCAGCAATGTGGTCATGTGTAGAATAGTAAAGTGACTGTCCTTACAACAATTTCTCTTCTGTCTCCCTCAGGAATCCAGGAAACAGTACTATACCTTCTGCAGAAATACAGCATTGATTATAACAGTGTTCTGGAGCTTGCTTTTGGTGTTAGTGATGTCAGTACATCAGGAGGTGTTATAAACAAGTAAATTAAATAAAACAAAACATGGTGTATTTTCATCCTTCTGATTTGTAGAAGGAAAATGTAGATGGAAATCATTCAGCTCAGCCTATGTAGGTGGCTTTGCATTCAGTTTACAAGCCATAATCAAGCCTTATTCAATCCAAGTCTGAGTGATCTTGAATTGCTTAAACCAATTATTAATTCATATTTTTTATTTAGAAATCTCATTGTGGCATGTCTTTTTTTTTTCTTTATTTCCCTGTACAAAAACAAATGTATAAGTGTAAAGCTACATGGAGTCATCAGGCAACAGACATATGCTTTCCTGTGCTCTCCACAGGGCTTGCAGGTTCAAACACAACCTGCCTGAATCATAAGAACTTTAATTGAGTAGATAAAGAGGTCCTCATAATTATAAACTGCAGTAGGTATAACAAGAGGCTAAATACATAGCTGTGGTTTTAATTAGCTGGTGCTTCAAATTAGTAATTGTGGTTTCACTCAGAAATCAGTGACTTTATACACTGTTAAAGCCTCATCACTGTGCAGTTCATTCCTCATTATATCTCTCGGTGTGAAGCTTTCAATACAACATCATGCTGAGCTAAAAAGGCAAAAGTTGTAGATATTTGGTTATCTTCCAAGTGCAGTGGAGCTCTATGGAGATTTAATTCATTCTTGCCAGAGATAGGAGAATTAACTGTTCTTTGTTACAGCTGTAATATGTGTGTTTGTATGTAAGCATCTGTACATACAGGCTGTGTGTTGGATGTGTGCATGTATGGCCAGGATCTATCAGGGAGATAGTGCTTACTGCAGATAACATCAGGGCATGCACCGAATCTCCTATTCAAATTGTCATCTGGAATTCGGGAGCTAATTAACTGACACAAAGCAGAGCCAAAAGCCTTGTAACAAATCAGATGCGGGTTGAAAGCACAGAAGTGTCCCTTAATGCTTGTCACATGAGAGGTTGTCAGTGCAAGTTGAAGTATGCATCTTTTCCTTTCCTCTTTCCTTTGCTATTTTTTCCTCTCCTTCAGGGTTTTAATTATATCTCTTCCCTCAGAGGAGCAGGAGGTAGTTTGCAGAGCCAAGAGACCAAAGTACTTCAGTGCTATTCAGGGGAGAAGTGAGTGTGGTCTCTCAGCCTGTCATCTAGGTCTGGCAGGTGCACAAAGTAAGCTGACACACAGATAAGTGCCACTCACCATTGCTACCCTGAGAAGCTAGATCCTTTTCTGTGTTTGTGTGTAGAGTTATCTGATACTGGAATCAACCATCCTAAAATCTCTTCCAGCAGCCTGCTGCTACAAAAACACTTCTTAACCCCTCCTTGACATCTACAATGAAGCCGTACATAAATTTTAACAAGAAGTGGGACAGAATTAGGTGGTCTAAATCACACAAGGCTGAACTGGGATGGATGTTTAGTGTAATGGATTTGTAGATGTTGCTGTGCTTCCTTGCCTTCACATTTGCTTTCCCTGCACAGACACATGCTTTGTGGGCACACGTTTGTGTGTTTGTGTGCAGGTGCACAGGTGTTTACAGACTCTTAGTACAAGGATGTCAAAATGTATTTTATTCTTCTGCATAATGCTCTGTTAATTTGTAAACAATATTTGCATTGTTTCATTGAAACACTTTCCAATGGGCATGTCCTACTGCCCAATTTTGTGTAGTTTTATGGTTCCGTATTTAAATTTGGGAAAATTATTCAGTGGCTGTTTCTTTCAGAATTATCCTCGGGAGTTGCATTATTTCTGATGTTTTGTTGTCATTACTGATAGTAATAAACGTGTAACAAAATTATGGGGAAAATAATGTGTTGTCATTTTTTTCTTTCTTCAGTCACTATGAGCAAGACCGGAGTGCACTTAAGAGGAAGGAATGGGAGAGGAGAAACCAGGAAGTCCAGCAAGATGAAGATCTCTTTGCTTCAGGTTTTAACCTCTTTGGGGAACCCTACAAGGTAAATTACATTGTTATGTTCTGCATTTTCAGAATGTCTTATACCAATACAAATAAAGCTTCTCATCACCTCTAAGAAATTGAAGTATTGCATCTGCCTTGGTGCTTACACTCTTGAATACACTGATTATCCAAATCAGCATATGGCACCAGACCCAACTGAATGTGCTGCCCAGGTTGCTTTGGCAGAATGAGGAATTTTGGTTACAGTCCAGCTTAAGATTTCTTCCTCTAAACACACAGCAAAGTCCTGCAGTAGAAGTATGTGCAGCTGATATTTCTACAAGTGGGTTTGTACCTACAAAGCTAGCACTAAGTTATTTTATTTTTAAGAAGAAAATATATCTGAGTTGTTAAAACCAATGTCCTCTCTATAAATAAAGAGTCCATAATCTCTCTTGTGCAATCATAACCATCCAAAGAAGTCTTTTGGGAGACTGAATCTTTGGGGAGCATAACAAGGTTATGAAAGGGACTTTTGTTACAAGTCCTATTCTCTCTAAGGAGCTTTGCTGCCTGAGATTTTCATCACCAAGGGATGTCCCCCTTTATGATTTCTGCTGCTTTGATTTTCAGTAAGACATTCCCTAAAGAATTCATCAGAATGTAAATTTCCATATCTTTTTCTCCTCCCAATCAGTGACATCCATTGAAAGGCTACCACTTCATCTTTCCATTTTACATTGTTAGCAGCTGTAAGGGAGGATGAGGGCTCTTTGAAAATCACCCAAAAAGGAGGAGAAAAGACTGTCATTATTATCAAATGGTGTCTAATAATTGTAGACCACAAAACTGTGACGGATGCACTCGACTTCAGGCTGTACTTTGGTTCAGGCTGGCTGAGGAGCAACAGGCCTTTCTTCCTTGGCGTGAACTTGCCAGCTGGAAAGCCCCTGGCTCATGTTCAAGGGAGTGAAGGTATCTTGACAGGTATTTTAAAAGGTGGTTTTGAAATCCAAAAGCAGAAGATAACCAAAGTACAGAACAAGATATCAAAGCTAAAGTGAAGACATCCATCTTGTCTATTCTATTGATTAGCAGCCAACTACTTTACCCTGTAAATACTGCCACCAGGATGGGCCCAATTTGGTCTCTCCCTGAAGTGCAGCTGGACTGCACCCCAGGTGGCCCTCTGCTTGAGCAGGGACGCTTCTCAGGGGTAAAGATTCCTTCCTTACCCAAGGCAGAAAGATCCCTTACCCGTGACAGATAGTTGGTAAGTGATTGATACCTTGATAAATTAATTCTGTGGAACATTACCAGTCCATGTAGCTAATCAATATTATTGTAAATAATATTGTATGGATAATTCCATTAGACTAATGCAAGTGGTCATTTGGATTTCAGGAAGTAGACCAGTATGCAAAACGGTGCAAAATTTTGTGTCAAGAACTAAAATCATACACCACCAATATCTATTGTATAATAAGCATGACAGTATCTGATTTTAGATCTGGTTAGTGTGTATGTATTTACACCAAGTGTACACAGAGCATGTGTTGGTTTTTTTCTTTCAAAAATTGAAGAACTAAAAAGCAAAAATTTATCCAATTATCCTGGTGGTCTTTCTGAGCAATTCTCTTTTAATTGCTTTTCACCTACTTGGCAGAGAAGTTTGTAAACTTTGTGTGATTAAGCAAAACATAATACATTACCTCCATAAAAAAAGCATTATAATTATAAATTGTGAAAGATAAAAATTGAGAGGAAATTGCATGCAAAAATAGTTAAATAGCTAGTAGTTAAATCTGTCTTAAACTTGAAAAAACAGGTAGAAGCAAAACTGAATAGGAAAGCTAGGTCTTGCCTATACTTTACACTATGAGGAAAAAAGGGATAAAGTGATAGACCACTATTTCCTTTTTAAGTTCTGCATTGCTAAGACCCAGCCACAGTATAGTTTCCTAGGCACTAATAAAAGCTGAATCTAACTCTTAGTGGATATGTAGTGATTTGTATTCTTAAATAAGTGCAAAACTAAATTTAGGGTTTTGTTTGCATTTATTCTAAAACAAAATGAAGAGACCGTGACGTGAGAACAAATATCCTGCACGTGCAGTTTGAATTTCTTCTCTGTTTTGAGACGAACAGATGTTTCTGTGTTCATGAGACTCGAAGCCTTGTGCGCACAAGAAGCTGAACTTGTTTCTTCTGGTCACACTCAGGGGGAGCAGAGTGAGGTAAAACACTGCCCAGCAAAGTGTTTTGGCCTGTGATGGGCACAAGGTCCCCATCCTCACTGGGCTGGCTCTGCTAATGAGCATCAGCTCTCGGTACAGCTGGTACATTTCTGAAAGATCTGGGGGCATGAGCTAGCATGGAGACTGCAGTGACAAAGAAAAGTTTGGGAATAGCAGGTCTCAGGAAATCGGAAACATCTCTTTTTCTTTCTTTTATTCCCAGACCTACTGTCCTTACTTGTTTATCATTTCTTCCTCATTTGCTTCAGCAGTATCCAGAGGAGGGACTGTCAGGGTAGGGAATACCACCACTGCTGTTACTGAAGTTTTAAAGACTGAATAATTGGCAGCTGTTTGAAGATTGCACTAAGGTTGGGGATATTAAAAGTTATACATAGACAGGAGCTCAGATTTTCTCATGGAGCCTACTGCCATTGTGTATCATGAGATGTGTGGAGTATCTGCCTTCATGTGTCGTTTCTCTGCTCTAGCCTAGCTGTTACAGCCTCTTTCTTTCCCTCTGTCAAATAAAACATAGGTGTTCATTATAGTTTTGGACAAATGTGTGTTTCTACATTGATTCTTTGTAGTTTATGTATGTGTGCACTTACATGAAAAGAGATACTTATTTCTGTGGGTGTATAAAATATATTTTTCCATGCTTGTTAAAAGATAAACATCTCCTTTTGAAGTTCCACTGTCTCATGTAGGAAAACAACACCTTTGACAAAGCGATGACATCCAGCATTATTTTGGGAAGGTCAGGCAGCAAGGGCTGTGTTGCTCTTTAATGCATGTGGGTTGCAGGTCCTGCCTTCGAACCCTGGTGCAACCTGCTCATGCTTGATTTTGCAGAAGGGATCAGAGAAGGGCCTGCAGTGTAACAGCAACAGACATTTGAAAAAGCAATGTTGGAGTTTTCCTGAGAGAAACTGTAATTTTACTACTGAATTGTTGATATCTTTTAATGTTTTGAATTAGTTAAGAGTTTCAGAGATGAGTATTTTAAAAGAAAACAGTAGGAGTATTTTTGCTACTTTTCAAAGGAATTGCCTCAGAGGAGTTTAACTTAAGAAAGAGAACCCAGTGGGCATCATTTCCATTGCGGAGCCTTTGGTGAACATTAAATCGTTTCTCTTTTTCAGGTAAAGGCCCTCCATGCTTTTCAAGCTTAGCATAAAAAAGATCTCAGCTTCTAATCTGTGGAGGTTAGTTTAACTATGAGGCATAAGGAAGTGAATGAATTATGAAACCTCAAGTTTCACACAAATTTTCACAAAACACTTGTAAATGGGGCCTATAAGTTTGAGTGCTTTAGTTCTTTTCTTTGAAGAACTATAATGCAATAGCTAGCTAGCAAATTAGTCTTCCAGTAGGATTCTATTACAGATAGCTTTTGAAAGAAATAGAAGCAAATGCAGGAAGATGTGCATTTCCTAAATTAACAGAAGCCTAGAATGAGGGGGAATGCTACTAGCCATGAGTCATAAACCAGGCATATAATTTATGCCTTGGAATACTGAAAATGCTGCATTTCCTTGATAGCAACAAAATTGTGATTCAGCATGCTGTTCAAAAAATAAGATGTACAGCGGTTTTCTTTAAGAAATCAGCCAATTATCTGGAATATGAAGGTAGAAATTGTCCCCAGTCTGGAAGTAACAAAGAGCAAGCAGAAATTATGACTGGATTTTGTGTTTCTCTTGCTGGTATCCAGGCTTGTCAAGAATTCTGTGCTTCTCGTGAAAGCCCTGAATGTGTTGTGGAAATAAAGTAAAAACATTAATGTTATGCCTTATGTCTTAAATGCAGATAGAACAGTGCACTACATGCCTGAGCTCATTCAGGTTGTAATGCCCAAGTCTGGTCTTAGTTGTGTGTGCTCTAGTTTTATTTAAGCGTAAGCCAAATTACCATTCATAATGGTTTTTTTGCTTTGCAGTCTGGTCCAGAGGCTGCTGAAAAGGGTAATTATCCTTCCATTGACTTCAATAGCCATTGGATATGAGCTTTAGTGTACTTAAAATACACTAAGGGTGTTTAAAATAATTTAATCTCCATGGCTTTCAGTAAATATATTTTTATTAATGTTCCCAGTAAAAGACTATGAATAATAATACCTAACATTTATACAATGTCTTTTATCCCCAGGATGTGAACATTAGGCATAAAAAAGAGTTAATATCAAGCAAGGTTATATTTATCATCATGTGACATGTAAAAGAAAATAAGTTGAGAGAATTAGGTACCTCCAACATAAAATTATAGAAAAGATCTACTTTCAAATTAAAATATTTTCTCTGTGAGGATCTAGACAAGCCATGTAGTGTGCTGGGATGCTGGTGTTACAGTGATGATTTGTTGTCAGTACCTTTTTTTTTTTTTTTTTTTTTTTTAACTTGTGCGTTCTGGAAAGTAAGCTAAATGCACCCTGGAAGTGCAGCTGAACCACAGAGGTGAAGGTTGGTGGTCAGGCTCTTTTTGATAATGTTATTTCCCATGTTCTATCCCATAAGGAGTTAAAGTGTTTGGGCAAGGAGGAAACAGAACAAGTATGTAAGTGTTTAGACTTCGAATCATAATTCCTGCTGGGCCCTTAAGCACAATGGAATCTCCTTGTTTTAAATTTGGGGGTTGAACAGAGAGAGCCTGGTTTTGGCTGCTGCCCAAACAGCTCATTGTGCAACTCAGTTGAAGGAGACTGCTCATATACAAAGAGCTTATTCTTGGCTTAGCTAGAATATAATTTTTGCCACTAAAATGACCAACCTAGGGACTTAGTTAGTGAACAAAAGTGATTCGTGGTTCTCCACAACTGGGATTATTAACTGTGTCACTTAGGAGCACAGGCAAAATGTATAGAGACGGGAACAACATTGAACAGTTAATTTTTAAATCACTGCCTCAGTGCAGTGCTAATATATGTTACAATCCCTGAGAATGAGCAAAAGGAAATTTGCATTTATTATCTTCTTTTTTTTTTAACATTTTTTATGGCATGTTCAGTACTCTTCTCGTCCTCTGACTAGTTCAGCAGTGGGTAATATAAGTAGATATTTCAGGAGAAATCCATGCATGAATTTTTTTCATCACTCAGACTTCTCCTTAATACTTGAGGAAAATGGGATCAGGGGCCCAGTAGGATCCCTCACCAAGGACTGTGACGCTCTCTAACCAAGCACAAGCTCATAATGCTAATTTTCCCTGTCTTTATGGCATGATGTTAAGGCGCCATTGGACTGTGGCACTCTTTGTTTTATTGAGTGAAAAAACACCTCCAAACAGAAGTAGAGCTGGCTGTATCATGACATAACTTTGTCATTTAATTCCAGATTGTAGAAGCGAACCATCTGCTTGAACAGGAACTGTAGTTTGGCTGTTTTTATCCTTTGAGTCTTGTAAAGCCGTAAGCATGGGGAATAAGATGTTTTAGTTCTCTGCTGGTCATTTCAGTGGAACAGAAAGGTCAGTGGGAAGGCTGGTGTTTTGGGTCTCTGTGGGGTGAGTTAGAATAGGAAGAGAAAGGAAATCAGCTGTGTATTAATTATAGCTTCCAGCTTATTTGTCCAGCTTTTTACAAGTGAAAGGGAAAAGGAAAAAGAAACTTCATGCTTCAAAAGGAAAAGTATAATAGCAGTGAAACAAAGATGAGTCAGTATTTATTTAATAATTACTGGAAATCAAAGAAAATCAGGATTAAGAAATACAACCAGCCTACAGACAGCGGAAGAGTCCCGATGCTTAAGAATGTGGCAATCATGTCTGTTTATGTTCTATGAGAAAACATTTTTGTATGATCTTTTACTTGAACCTATCATTGCGTTTGATAGAAGCTTTTTCTTCTCTGGATTCAGATGGTAGATACTTCAGGTCAAACTGTACTTTCTGTGGAAAAGTAATTGAAGTAAAACTGGAGTGAAGAGTTTGGTGCTCTTACAGACTACCCAGCTTCTATTTATGACTGTGGGTCAAGGGGCTGATAGAGCAATAACATACTTACATCAGCTTGTCTGATTGCAATTCAAATGTTCAGTAGCCAGTAATTGTACGTTCTCGTTTTGCACAATATGAAATGTAAAAGCCCAACATCTCAGACGTAAACCCAGCTTATTTTGCGCCTAACATCCATAACTGATGCAATTTAAACACTTCTCTGAGAGCATATTTAAGAAAATGGGAAGCAGTAGACAAGTGTTACTGATGCAAGCCTGTTTCAAGAGGTTCTTTGAACACAGTTATTGATAGGTTTGTCTTACATAACATATGCAAAATGTAATTGAAATTTAATTAAATGTCAGCATGACACCATTAAACAGCTAACATTTGCCATCTTCTAAGACAACTATTCTGAGCAGTAACTTGTAAATCAGGAATTTACTCACGCTTTTCTTGTCTTTTTTTTTTTTTTTTTTTTTTTTTTTTTTGATATTTTAGACAAATAAAGGCGATGCCCTTGCAAACCGTGTCCAGAACACATTGGGAAATTATGATGAGATGAAGGATCTGTTAACCAACCACTCCAACCAGAGCCACCTTGTAGGAATCCCAAAGAATTCTGTCCCACAGACACCCATTGACAAAAATGAACAGAACTTTTTCCCAGAACCGAGAAACAGGATGATCCCATCTCATCAGATCAGCGGTAACACATCAACATCAATGCCTCCGCCTTCTTCATTGTCATCTAATTCTACTTTGCTACACAGTCACCAGAGCAGCAGGAAGTCGAGGACAGACTGGTCACGCAGTGGTCACAACTCCAGTGGGGCCCAGCCAAGCCAATCCAGTGGTCAGCAGAGTCGGACAAAGCACAGCTCTTCTCATGACCAGTCACAGGGCAGGTATGAAGATCTCTATAATTGCCAGAGTGAGCAGCATAAAAGTGGGGGAACTGAGGAAGCAAATCCTATGGCAACATCTTCACATTCAAGGAGGCACACTCATGCAAAGTCAGCACCTGGAGAACACACTTACAAAGAAAACAGTCATTCGAAGTCACCCACAGAGCTTGAGTTTGTAGGCCATGGTCCGGGATCTCCACTTCCTTCCACTTCTTTGTTAACTGCAAACAATGGTCTTTCGACTCAGAATTTCCCACCAGGACTTCACTGTAAAAACAGCATGGTCCAGCAAAAGCCTACAGCTTATGTCAGGCCTATGGACGGTCAGGACCAGGTACCCAATGACTCACCTGAACTGAAACCCCCAATAGAAATTGAGAGTGGATATGGAAATCAGTCCTTTGGAACACTGCTGGAAGGAAAAGTGAACACACCTAGTTCGAAGAACAAAGTACCAAAGCTCAACATTCCTCCTGTTAGTGAAGTAAGTGGTTTAAAATATCTTCTCTCTAGTACTGCTTGAGTATTACATTCACTAAATATTTTTCTCTAGAAATACGCAGTTGAATTCCCTGGAATTACAGTGTAAAACATTCCTTCTTCTAGAATGTGCATGACTTCTTTCGGCAGTTTGTTGTGATAGTCCCAGTAGCGATATTTAAAGTAGTTTTTAAAGCACAGTTTGGAACACTAACATTTCTGGTTTATGATTAATATTAAAAGGCTAGATCTCTGTTGGGTGTAATATATGTATACCAGCTATACTGGTTCTGGACAGGGAACTCTTAATATCTCAGTTCATCTGCAATTTTCACTCTTGAATTCTCAGTTAGGAGGTAGTTTGATAGACAGATTGCTGTTTTAAACTCTAAGGAAAAATGGCAGTGTTCAAATTTCAGTGGTACTAAACCGTCCTTCCAGTAAGGAGTTTATTTGCAGAGTTTGCTAAATTCTTTTTTTTTTTCTTTTTATTGGAATTAATGTGACTTAAATTGTGAATAATGCTTATGAAAATGTGTCCCATTGAAGCTTTTATGCATTTTGAAGAGCTCTTAATACTGGGATGCAGTCCCAATCTCTGCAACTAACAGTTTAAGCTGTTGAATTTTGTATTGCTGGTCAGTACAGCAGTCCTGTGAGGAACATTTTAGTTGGTTCATATTTGTGTCCATTCCAAGCACAAATGTATAATAAGGATACAGATTGAACTATTTGTACTCTATATATTTTTTCTCTTAGCCTGAGTTTCTCTAAACCAGTAACCTTTGCAAGGTAGGTGTACAGTGTACATATGAGCAGAATTGCAGGATGTGTTTTTTATAGCTTTCTGTTTTCCCAAAAATATTTCCCTGCTTGGTAATATTTTTGTCCTAGGAATGAGGAGCAATGCATTCTTAAACCACTTTATTAGAAAAGGTCAGCTTTTTCTATTGGAATAATTGTTTCAAGCCAATAATTTGTTTGACTATTTAAAAACTTGATGTTATTTATTAACATTCCAGGCAGCAACAAAGACTGATGTGTTTTGCAGTAGAGCTTGGAATAATTTTCTGGGAACCGCATCTGAAAACAGTAAAAGGCCTATTTATATCAAGTGGAAGCTGAGGGTTGCTTGCAGATGGTGTTTTATTAGAAAATGTATTTGTTAATAAACGTAGCTTTCTGCAAGATTACTTTACAGATGTTTCTGTTTATTTTTACCTTGGGTTAAAAATCTGCTGGTGTAGATGACTTCAGAGTCTGCTGCGATTTGTCGCTAGCATTGTTTGGCAAGTAAATAATTGCATGCAAAGGAAATAATGATGTTGCAAAAGCAAATACTTTTTTTCACTCTTGCCATCTATTAATGCTGTAAGTCAATAGAGGCACTTTAAACTGCAGCATTAATGCGAAGTATTTTTGGAAATAAAATGTACCTTTTGCAGTTTCTGTCAACTGTTAAGAATGCATTTTTAATTTCTTTATTTTTGAGTGAAATCCTGGCACTATGAAATCGATTGAGTTGTTAGCAGTGTTGTTTGGGCGCAGAATTGCACCCACACTCTTCTTGCATACCTCTAGGAACCTCTGAGGTGAACGGTTGTGCTTGGAAAGATTCCTAGTTTGCAAAGATGAAAAATTGCATTATGAATGTGTTGCTACTTCAGTTTGTCCTGTATAGTGAAAAGTATAGGTGTATAATTAATTTCATTTATATTCAGATAAACAGTAAACTCTAGGCAATTTAGAAATGAACATAGATAATAATCTTAAAGCAGTCTGCATTTTGAGAGTGAATAATAATTTGAAGAGGGAAAGAAAACCCAAAGCTTTGACAAAATAACTTTCCTTTCTGAGACAGAACACAGGACAATAGCCAGACTGATGGATCTTTTACAGGCAAATCTCTTCCTGAGTTTGGAGGGTTGGATTTTTTTGCCCGTGTCAGAAGTGTGAACTTTGGCCCTCTGTGTTTTTCCACAGATGTGTATCCTGAATTTGATTTACCTTGCATTTAGCTATAAAACTCCTTCCAATCCAACATTGTAGATAACTGGTTTAGTTTAAGCTTAATCAGAACTGACAGTGCACACCTGTGAAACCCATAACCTTTTCAGAATGACTGCAGTGAGTGGCTCCGTTGTAATCTTTATACAATTGATGTGGAGGCTTACGATCCTTTGGTGGTGCTTATCAATTTATGAACCTTCCCAAGCCACTTCGAGCCATAGTGATCTGCTTGAAACAATTTTGCCTCTACTCCACAGGTTTCCATCTTAACACTGTTCCAGGTGCTGGTGGTGATCTTCTCCAAGCTAGCAGTAGGAGAGTTACTTTTTTGGGGCATTTCTCCATGATTTGTTCTGTGGTTTTCCTGTATATCCGAGTCCGTTTTTTCAAGTTGCTGACTGTATGCAGATAAATGGCACACCAAAAGGTTCATAGTGATTCTCTCAAAATTTTGCTTGCTCTTAAAATGAGGAATTCTGTAAAGAAATAAAATTCTTAGGTGATGGTCCTGCAATAATGGCACCCATTAGGGCATGCAGTGTTGGAAAAGAAAAAGACAGTTCTTGCTATCTTATGGAGAGACAGTGGAATAAGTAACCAAATATTTGAAGAAGCAGATTTAAAAGAAGTGCTCAGACAGATGTGGAAATACGGTGTCATTTATCACAGCTTAATGGAATAGGATGTTGAGTGCCCTGGAAGCATTCTGCCATGTGTAAGGAAGTGATCAATTTTATAACATAATTTGTGTCACTTGAGGTGTTGCTCTAAGAATCTTTGCTCGTTTGCTGGGCCCAATTCTGCCATCAGAGGTGCCCATCCATCTTTCACCTCCTCTGCAGCAGACAACATTGTTAATGCCTTGCTGCTGGCATGTCTCTGCCGGGCGATGGATCGTGGGTTAGTGATTTCTGAGGTCATAGAGATTCACAGTAAGTTCACAGAGACCCACCAGGTTGGGTCAGGAGGTAGAGTTAGCAGCTCTTACACACCTGTGGACTAATCCTTGCCTCTTGAGTGGGTGCTGCTGTGTGATTTCCAGACCTTGGCTCACCCCCTCAGAGCCTGTGCAGACCTGACTGCACCATGCATGGCCATTTCTGGTAGAGAAATAGAAGTACCAGAGCTTCTGTAGATTTTTAGTTATATCATGGAAGTTTTTCTTTGTGATTTTGTGATCCTATTGATTTCTTTTACCTTTTTGCTTTGTTTTTCATATCAGTACTGTTTTCTAAGGGTGAAGGTAAAACATTTCATGGTTCAGTGCCTTGAGCAAAACCCAGTGTAACCACTAGTGCCCAGGCCTGGCAGCCCCTGAGGTTCAGAAGTTGTGGAGCAGATCTTTATGAACTGGGAAGCCATAGGGCTATTGTGTGAATTCCTGAGGCACATGAAGAAATGCACCAGATCTCATGACGTAGAGTTGATAGCAATGGCCTTGGAGCTAAAACTGGGAGAGAAAATGATAGAAAGCCTCAAGCTGCAAATGTTATTTCCTGTTCCCTTCCTATTAACTCTCGTCTCTTTGGTATGTATTACATGCATACTTACATGCACACATGTATATGTTAATTTTGAGATTGCATTTAACATGTGATAAATTGTGGCAAGCCTGGAATATTTCACAGAGCTTTTGTATTATGCAGAATTCCACCTACTTAAATCCTATGATGGCAGATGATTGTTACTTACCACTTGAAGAGAGCTGCATAGTTAAATCCTATGCATTTCTTAAAAAAAGTAGATGTTAGAGACCACAATAACAGCTGATCCTCTCTCTGCTGCTTTAAAATCCAGAATCTTGATACATGTATGTATATTTAAACCTCTAGGAATCAGATGCTTACAAATTATTTCAAATTTACTAACGCAGCAGGTGACAGCTGAAAGCAAGCCTGTGCTTTTCAGACTGGGCTCAAGCACAAATTACTGAGAGCACTGAGTAAAGCAGAGGGTTTTAAGGTCTGTGGGAACATCAGAAGCTGCATTCCTGGAAAACCTTACGCCCAGTTCCCCAGAACAATGCATGGATTTCCAGTAAATGTTTAGGGATGGGGAATCAAGAGCAATTGAGATGATTTTTGATTCTCAAGGCAAAGTTTTTAAAGCATACTACAGAATTGGCCTCATGTTCCTGCAAAGTAGCAAATGCTCATGTATGAAATTTTCCCAAAAATACAAAGCTAGGAGCAAAGCCAAAAGGCCTACGACATCTATGTCACCACCCACTTAAGGAATAAAAAATTGAGAACTTCTATTTTCACTTTACTTCTAGGAAAATATTTTGACGGGTTCAGTATACTGCAAAGTGATAAGCTTCTGTTACGTGTTTCAAATCATTCTGTTACCGCTGCATGTATTGATTTGCTCGGTGCTTTCTGAGCTAGCTATAAAAAAGGCTGTTCTCCTTCTGCATTAAAGAGCAAGAAAAATTGACAGGTAGATAACCATATTGATTGAACCTAAATAGTAAATGCAAGAGGCTTATATATGACTTATAAAACTCTTTGGAGGAACCAAAGCCAGCATAATATCTTTTTTTTTTTTTTTTAATTAAATAGAAAGTAGATGCCTTTAACCAGCCCCACCCCTTTTTGATATACATGCTGCTCTAGTTGCCAACTGTAGTACATTACCATAGTTCTGGGCAAATCACTTTTTTCAAATGCCAGCTTCAGCTGTCCCCCAGACTTTGAGCTTGGAAGAAGAATGGACTGAATCACGCATTAAGATGAAATCCCTTTGCTTGGTTCATATTTCAAAAGTCTGAGGCCAGAAACAAACCCAAAGAGCAGTATTTCTTGCAGTATTAGAGGTTACAGCCATATGTTTTTAATTTGTAAATACTGTGAGAAGTAATGTTCTTATGATACTTCTAAATGAAGACCATATGACACCACTCGACTGAAGACCTCTTATTGTGGCCTTTTGAAGGCTACTGTCCAATGGTCTGGACAATGGCTAGCAAAGCTGTTTTGCAGGGACAGCAGGAGGACAGCTTGTCTATTTTAAATCAAACATAAATAAGCATATTTAGGGCCTGATTTTGAACCACTGTGACCAGTGGGATGTTTGCATTTCAGAACAGGGCACTTAGAGTCGCTTGAATAAGTGTGGCTAAAAGAACTGACCATGTGTGTTTGGTTTGGAGAAAGAAGGGTTAGGTTGCTTCTTTCCCATTGTGCATTTGTTAATGGGTTTTTGTTTTGTAAGCTACTCCTAATTTTGACTTGCTGTGAGGAAGAAAAAAAGTCTGAGTGAAGTTAGAGTTAACTCTGTGAAGAGTCAGACCTGTGGTGTCTTGAAGAGTGATTTATTTTTTTTTAAAACCTTTTTGAAATTCCCAGTACCAGAGTAATTGCTTGTCTCATTTGGTGTCTTATGAAATGTCACAAAGTAAAATGACCTCAAAGGCTTTGGGGAGAGCAGTAGAAGTATTTGTTTGGCTTGAGCAAAGATGTGAAGGCATCATTCAAAGGCTGCAGGGGGACTGTAGGGTGTCATATTCATAACTTTGGTAATAAATTTGGTGTATGACTATGGAAGAGTCACTTTTTTAAGGAAAATATCACAAGCTATGTAAAACCAGCATTAAGTCTTGTGTTATCTTAATGTTGACTGTTAATGTACCTTTTGAATAATAACCAGGAGTTGGTAGAGCTAATTTTTCAGCACCTTGTATCCATCCATCTGACATGCAAATGCATAAGGAAGGATGTTCTTGGATCTTGGTAGTCTGCTTAGTTGTCAGCTAACAAGGGCATTCTTTTAGGACCAACCTAGCAGCTGGAACAAAGTTGAAGCCTTTACACTATTTTTTTAATACTTTTCTGGAACATAACCTACTTTAATAAAAAAACTCTCTCTGAACAGTGAAATAAGCAATGCTCATGTAAGAAAAGATGGAAAAATGCCATTTTCATGTATTTGAATGTTTCATGATGTGTGTTTTCACTCTGGGCTGTGATCAGCCCTCAAGTGATCAGAATGCTGCCTTCTTTCTGAGAACAGGATGGGCAGATATTCAGGTATCAGCATTTGGCCTTCTGTACTACAATGAATGCCCATTTGTATACTTTACCTTAATCTATGTTAAATTTTATTTTATCTGATGCAACCTCTAAAGTAACACACAGCTACTTTGAAAAAAACCTACCTACATATTCACTGCTCATTCCTGTCATAACTTTCAGATATTTTTTTCACAAGCCTTATTCTTCATAGAGAAGCTAAGGTTTTAAATAGTCTGAGAACACCGAAGTCACATGTTTTTTCAAGTGCAGGCAGGAGAGTGTGCACACATTTCTGCATGGGCAGTGACAGCTGTTGTGAGTCATTACTGGGACTGAACCTGGGGCTTCTCAGGACAGCTTCTGCTTCTTGAACAAGAGCAGGGACTCTCCCTAGAAGCTATAATTTACTTTCTCTCAGTGCCGCTCATTTGGTGAATATGATGAAAACATTGCATCCAAGACACACCTGTTAAATGTGTAAAAAGAAGCATAAAGAAAATCAGTGGGTGTAAATGCAGACTTGGAGAAGAAAGTTTTAATCCTGATGAAAATGTTAGTCAAGTAGAAAATTAGACTGTGGTATCTGGTAGGTGCAGATCAGTAAGGAGCAACTGGAATGCTCTCTTGCAAATGCCAGGAATCCGGACAGCTGAATGGTGTAGAATGTGATTGGGTATTGCAGACAGAGTAGGAAATCAAACATAAAACACTTCAAATGTTACATGAGCAGTTGAGACAGAAATACAGCTAGCGAAAGGCAAAGGAGGAGGGACAGCACCATATCTTAGAAGATGAGTGAAGATTTACAGAGAATATTGCAATACATAAAACCCAGGAAAATAATCAGAAGAAATGCTTACGTAGGTGAGGAGGACACAAAGGAGATGTAGGTGTGATGTGAACATACAGTGCATTCTGATTTGTCTTTCAGTAGGAACATGCTGACTACAGAGCAGAGGATGTACAGTGGGTGTAAGCACAGCGAAACTGGACTCACCTTATGGGAGAGAGGAACTACAGTACTCAGGTGTGGTCACCTTTCTGGTGGAGATCACAAGAACAGAAGTGCTTAACTGCTCTTAAGCTGATCAGACTCCATCTCATGAAAAGCTGGGTCAATACTCAGGTCACTGCTCCCTGGTCCCAGGCAGCCTCTCCTGCTTTCTCTCCCGAATTCTCACAGGTGTGAGGTGCTTACTCACATGCACACCTCAGGGTGTTTTCTGTGCTTCAGTTTGTTGACATGCAGAATTACACTCGGATTTTAAACCATTGCAACAACACACCATGAATCATTTTTATAACATACCTTCAAAATGTGAAAATCAGAGGAGGTCTTACATGAGCATTTCTGGTGTTATGGCCAGAGCCACCCCACTATAAGCTGTAGTCTCTGATTCAAGTATGGAAAAGCATTTAGGAGCTGCAAGTGAAAACATCATATGGGAATACTTTAATAAAAAAAACCCACAGTGAAAGAAAGTTGAACATAAAACTTGGCAATGCTCCATGAACTGCAGATATAGGTTAAAGTTATTTAGTTGGCAGGAGATTGCTGGTGTATTAGCAATGTTGGGGAAAAAATCTAATTTCTGTATTTTGGCTTGTGCAGTAAAGAAATTCCTCCCACATAAATATGTTCATTTCACCTTCTGGGAAGTAAAGAAAGGAAACTGTAGCTGCAGTCTGTTATTTAATCTTCCTGAAATTAGCATTTGGTGCTCAGGAAGATTGAAAGATTTAATGCCAATGCCTTCCTCAAAAGAAAGAAATGACACACCACATATGCTTGAGCACTGGTTAGACTGTTAAATGGAATTAATCAAAATCCATGTTAAAATATTTCCATGTGTTAATTAGCAACAGTTTGGAACATTAAAATACATATTGGCTTGGGAATAAATTAGTGAAGAAATATCAGATTGAGTTTGTGGGTTTTTAATTGCAACATAATATACTGTGTGTTTTAGAAAGGTAAATGTAAATACACTCCTCTGAAACACTGTGGCAATGTGCATTTAAAAATTGGGCAATGAACCAATCTAAAACAGGCTTTTGTTATGGCAGAGAGATACCATTTCCCATTTTAAAAAAAACATTGGATTGTTCTGTCATATAATAAAGCGAGAGAAAAGCAGTTTAGAAATTCTAAGAGTTTCATCTCAGGCCAAAAGAAATTTTAAAATCTCCCCTTTGAAAATCAGTGTGATGTAGCAAATACCAACACCAGGTCTCCTGTTGTGAGTAGAGAAATTCACTTCTGCCTTTCTCTTCCTGCTGGGTCATTGCAAAGTTTGTTTTCCATTCTCTCATACTGAGTCTTAAGAGCAGCAGAATAGCATAAATTTAGGTAAGTATGTAAATGGAACAAACAGTATTCATACTATTAAATTAGTACACACAAGGCAGGTAGAGAAACCTATTATATCATTATAGATACCAAACTCCTAACTGATAAGAGGCCATGGTTGGCCCACAGAGTATCCATTTCTTTTCCTAGGGAGGGAATGACTGTTCTTTTTCACGACCAAAGAGCATATAGAAACCACCTCCAACAGGTTTCTTGGAGTTGCATTTTAGGTTTGATCGCCCACAGTCCCATTAGTGGGGATGATTTTGTGTATGGGCAGTGCAGGAAAGTTAGAAAAGGCATGTGGTGATTTTCATTTTTTCGATGGGTGCTGCTCACCTAGCTATTTGTCCTGTACCACTGAGCTTAAAGAAAAGGTCTTGGGGAGCCAAGGGAGGAAAAGGCAAGATAAGTACAGATTCTGTCACTTTCCAGGCTAATGAGCCTATTTTTGCTTGGATTCACAACGATCTCTGAGAGAAGTCAGCGATCATAGGTCTAAGCCTCAATCCCCATTAATACTGCCAATTAATACTGCCAGTCTAAACATAATTTCAGTTGATACATGCTGCTTTCCCTTGCACACGTCAGAATAATTTCCCTTTGTTATATCCCCCAGATGTGTAAACTTGTTGGGTTATGTTTCACTGAACTGCAAGCTGTGATGCTTAAATCCACAAGACAAGCTGGAAATTACTTCTGCTGTTTGTAAATACCCAGGCATCCATTTACATTTGCCAGTATTTTAAATATAAACATTGAGATAATTCTTTCTTAAATATGTTAAAACACTAATATATACTTTGTAAACTTAGAAAATCATAAGGATCCTCAGGTGGCCTGGGGGAGTCAGGATTTGGATTTTCTTACTTACGAGTTCACCCTGAATGAAGGCTTCACATCCTGGTCAGTAACCTTAACTCAGTTTAATCCTTTTTGATATCAAGAAATCTAACCTTCATGTCACCAGAAACTAGAAACTTCCCCTAAAAATATAATTTGTACTAGCATATGCTACTTACACTTGAACATGGTTAATTTTGAACCTCTCTTTGCATCCAGGAGTAGCTTTCTTAAGCGGCTTCCTTGTGAAGAAAAACTTCACAGTTTATTTTGCATTGGAATAAAGAGAGATTGTAACATCTTTCCTTCCCGCCAACACATGCACTTACACATTGACATGAAATATGGCACAAATTTAGCTAGGGAAATACTAAAAAGGGTACTTTTTATTCAAAACAATTATCCTAGCAGCCACATCATTTGCTCCACAGTCCCGTGATCACGAAGGTCACCATTTAACATGGGTTCATGGCAAGCACCACGCACTGTGGTGTCATGGACCACAAATGGTTTGCAGATCCGAAGTTTGGAAATCAGGGATTTCGAGCTTTGCCAGTATTTCTGAGAGCAAAACTTGGCCATTAAAGTTTCCTGAAGTCTGTGGAGTGACAATAGCCAGTAAGCGGATATACATTGCCTGTGCCAATGGTTAACATTTTTTCGTTGTCATAAATTATTTCTTTCACTACCAGATAGAAAATGACTGGGCAGAGTGGAATGGAGGCAGGGCTGCATTCAGCCAGTTTCTGCATACTGAATACAAAGAAGTATGTTTAAATCCCACTATATTTTACATACAAGTGCTATTGCTTTTTCCCTTCCATGTAGTGATAAACTGGTTCTTGTCAGTTCCTTGACACATAAAATACCCAATTCACTGTGCTAAAGCTAAAGAAAATAAACCAGACTGAGAAGCAGATCCTTCTCTGTGGGGTATCAAGGTGATGGTGAAATACAGCCAGGCTAGACCTGTCCTGCCCTTTTGTGACGGTATTGCTGTGGGTAATCCCAGCAATTCCATATGAGGACTAAGGTTTTCCAATTTTGATTAGAAGAAGTTAAATTGGATCATAAATGATCAGTCTGAATACGACTTATTTAGGACTGAAAGCAAGAGTAGGATGTAGAGGATTATTGCTCTTCAGAGGAGAAGAAAAATTAAAATTTGCAAATGCTGTTTTCGTAAACACGTTTTATTAAGATGTAACTGCACCTGCATTTCATCAAGAAAATTGTTTGCTACAGTTTTTAATATACTTTGATATATTGAATATATTTGATTTATTTTGATAATAATGGGTTTTTTTCTGCTTTTATTAGAATTCTACATGCTGTAAGTCCCTAATCCCAAGTATCAGATTCTGTGAGAGATGACCTGTTTACTTATAATTTTCATCCCCCTTTTTCAGAGCCAGTATTTTAGCTATAATGAAGACTTCAGATAAGCAACCAGGTTTCAGATGCTAAATGGTTTAACTAAATCAGGAATATCCTATTACTATTGACTTTGCTTGGTTGCAAGAGCCAGGTGCTAGAAATAAAAATACTGCCTTTCTGTTAGCATTTTAGTTTTTCTGAGGAGCACACTTTGCAAACAAATCTGAGCTTCCCCAGTTGCTGGTTTTTGGTTCATTGAGGAGTGGTCTCTGAATATGTGAAATAAAGTTCTTTTGGTTGAAAGGAAAACAAGAGATGTTCTGCAGGGGTGCCAATAACATGCTCCAGCTGCTCTCTGGTGCTCAGGAGGAGTCACACTAGTGCCACACATCCCCTTCTCCCTCCTCCTTTCCCCCAAGACATGCACCCTGTGTTCTCTGGCTTCTTGGCACCGACTCTCTCCTCAGATTGACTTCTGCCATGCTGCATTTCTTACTAGTGGAGATGCAGCTTCCTTCTCTGGCCCTGGGACAGGTAGTGAGTGTCTTGGGATAAATTACTTGTCCTAGTAGTAGAGAAAGGGCACCTGAATTCTACAGCTTCCCTGTAAGAGCCAGAAATGCCTGTATCAGCAGGTGACAGGAATGGAGAGGACCCTGCCTTCTCCTCACCATGGCCTGCACTCTCCAGCTCTTTGAGAAGGGAAAACTTCTGTGAGTGCTAGAGGCAGCTTCCAAAACTAAGCACCTTCAGAGGGAACTGATCTTTACAGCCAAGCATGGAAGATTTTCCATGACAAATCTCAGATGGGGTTTCAGAAGTGGGTGCTCAGAACAATTCTCTGTGTTTTTGGCTGGTCCAGTCATTTTGGTTTCTAGGGCAAGGCAGATGGCAGGTCACTGAAGGATAGAAGGGAACAGGGAGAGGGATTTCCCCTTTATTAGCCACAATAAATATGTTTGTTCAAGAACAAATAGCTGAAATAAGACAAGCAGCTCTGATGCTGAAGAAAAGGCTGTTTGTATCAAATACATAGGAAATACTGTTCCCAGATGAACCACTGTAAGGATTGTCCTTTAATGAAGCCAAGTTCACTTGGGATCCTGTGGAAAGGCCTTGTATTTTATTTGTTTTCCTATTAGCTAACACAGGGTGCTATATGATGAGATGTGATTGTGGGCACCTGTTTCTTCAAAGTACTGGAAGGAAAATTGTCTTCTGCACTGTATTAACTTGAGCTTTTGTGGACTTCATGGAGGATTATTTTTCTGGCAGTGATTCACCAATTTGTGTTCTTTGTGTGCATATGTATAAATCCAAAATCATAGCTAAGCAGTACATAGACAGTCAGGTGAGCGCTTAAAATACAGAGGTTTGAAAGGTTTTTCCTGGTACAGTGCTATGATTTCACAATAGATCACACATGATAAAAGTGGGAAGGAATTACAGATTTTGTTGCTTTGTCTCCTGTGACATGGAGCTACATGGAGATCTTCACTGCATCTGGTTTCTGGTTTTGGCCCTGAATAGATGAATATCCCAGCCCCTAACAATTGTCATTTCTGGTCCTTCCACCAGAAATTAGACCCAAGGGAAGCAGTTTTCAGCTGAATGTTCTCTGTTCTGTTCAATGCTTAAATTTACTGGCACTGCTTGCCTGTCCCTTGCTGAGTGGGATCATACAGTTACTTCTTAAATTCTTTTTTGTTCCCACAACTACTTTCCTACTTAGTCCCTTTCCAAACAAGGCGAGATCCCTTTTGCCCACAATGTTGATGTCCCATTACTCTTGGGACTTACTGTTTCCCCTGTTTCACTCTTACATACCATCAGATGCAGATTGCAAATAGCTGGGGTGTTGTGCCAGCAGCACAACATGTATGCTGTTGTCACAGAAAAGTCTGAAAATTTTAAGTGAGTGCTTTGTACCTGAGAAGCAATCTAATACCTTCTGTTAGGAAGCTTTGAGTGAACAAGCTGCTCTTAAACCTTGAGGTGATTATAATACATGTGTATGAGGTGTGGAGCCAAAGCTTCTGTATTTATGTGCATAAGAGAAGGTATTCAAATGTGTTCTCCCACCATTTTTCGTGTATTTTTAGTGGTGATGGCTGGACTTTGCATATGGATTATTGTAATCCTACATCCTTGTAGCAAAGTCTCACCTTGGATTGAGTGTCACATTGGGCAAAGAACATAGGAGATATTTTGGAACAGTTTTCCTTCATGAATGATTCTTTCTCTCTGCTCTGAGAAAGGGGGGGAAAAAAAGCCACAGGACTGCATTTACCACAGCGTTGTGTTTGAGCTAATAAACTGTGCTGGGAGCCTCAGCTCAGGCTTACACTTTATTTTTTCTAGCCTGAAACACAGACTGACATATCTCAGGTCTGCCCACAATAGACAGCACAAATATTCCTTGAAAGGATTCCAAAAGTTTCAAGGCCTGGATAGCTGTGGCAGGAGTTTGTGTATTTAAAAAGATGTGCCATATAGGATGTGTATAAAGGTACTTGAAAATTAAACAAAATATGCACACAGCTCTGTTGAGATTTTGGGAAAAAAATTGGTAAATTGCAGAATTCATTTGAAAAGACAAAACACCAATCTACAACAACAAGAAAAAAGAAAACAGCCCACATCCAGAAACAATGAAAAGCCACCAGTGTCATTTTGCATGTGGCTGTTATGCAAGGCTCCACAGGGATTACCTTTATCACTGGGCTCTCCAAGTTGCTGCATCTTGCGTAACACACTTGCACAACAAGCACCACTTCACAGGAGCAGGTTTAGAGCCAGGGCAGTACTCACTGCCACTGACATTGGCTGCAGTGTTTTGTGAGAATGCTCTGAGCCATTCCAACACTAAGGGTAGAAAATGGAGTAAAGGAGACTGCTGGGGAAAAAGGAGAAAACTAACCCACTACATATCAGTCTTGCACAACTAAAAGAGATACAAGTATTTATTTCAAAATCTGGTGTCTAAGCGTATTAGTTTTACCAAAAAGGAAAAATTAATTCATTTTCTCCTGGAGGATCTGTTTGTCTTCCTGCCAAAGTCAGTGTAATTTTTATTTTTGGCTTCATGGAAGCAATTTTTGAAAACAACTTTTAGCCCTTTAGAGTTAAGCTTAATAGATCAAAAGTATTCTGCATGTTCCCCACTCTCATACGTAAGGTTAACAGATAAAAAAGTGTTCTCCACTTCCCTCCTCTCTTACATCTATACCTTCTCCATATTATGCCAAACAGTGAGATCCAGCAATGAACCTACTCTTCTGCAAAGATATTATTTATAAGTACCAAATTACAAACCCACAGTTGCTTACAGAAAACTTGTCATTGTGTTCAGTAGTGGTTGAATCAAGACCTGTAAAAATAAATTCAGAAAGGACCATTCTAAAATTAGCACATACCAATGATGACTGCATTACAGAGTGGACTGGACTATTTATGCTATCCTCTTATGTAGCACTTCAAAACACAATTTCCACTGAAACAAGCTCTTGGGAAAATAAATGGAGAAGTTTCCAAATACTATCACTGTTTCAGTATTCATACATAATAAACCCAGCTTCTGTAAATAACTCATTTTATCTGTCAAACATTGTAGGCACATATGCCACATTTACTGTCACTGGGGTCGTAAATAAACAATGTATCTGTCTACACATTACTTATGTCTGGAGGAAATGAACAAGTACACATGAAGAACAGTGTAGAACGTATTGTAATTGTATAATAAATAGTTGGTGTTGCTATTGCTAATTATTTTAATTACATCTGGACTTAAAAATACAGTTCATAATTCAATGCAGGATGCAAAAGGGTAATACTCAAACAAAATTAAGTACCTATTTGTTAAATGCATATCTACACTCACTCAAGTACAACTTTGGACTTGAGACATTTTGTCTCTTTATTGTGAACAGAACAACAGAAAATAGCCCCCTCCAAACTGCACAAGCAGCACTTGGATCCAGGCAGTAACTGATGCTCTAATGATGCTTGACTTTGTAATTGGAATCTTCTTGAAAGGGCATTTGCAGATTTTCAATCCCATCATGATCAGTGGTGTTCTCTATGTATACCCATATAGAATTTACGTTTGGGTTTAGAGTGTAGGCCCTGACTCTAGTTTACTTTGTATCAATGAGCCAGACTTGTCACAATGGACTCTTCTTTCTGACAGTGTTTGCAAGTTTCTGGTTAAGTTTGTACAGTGCCACTTGTTTGTGATCACATTTAGGCACCAGAGATAGAAGGAGACTTCTAATGAGATGCCAAAATATCAAGAGTCTGCCTTTGCCCACTGGACTATCTTGGTGGCTAAGATATGTTCTGTACACTTTTAATTTTGCCTTCTGTAGGCAGCATTGTCACTTAAAAGACCAATTTCTGAGCCTATCTTAGAATTATTTGTTTCTTGATATGTGCTAGAAAACAGGCAAATCCAAACCCAAAACTCAGATTCCCTTCAGCCCCTTCTAAATGTATTGTACTTTTGCTAGGGAAAAAAAAGTTCATCAACCAATTAGGTATGGATAGGGGTAACACATTTGATTTATGATAGAGTAAAATTAAGCTCTGAGCCAAAGTGATAGTAGACCTTGTATTTATATTGTTAGATCATATTTTCATTATTAATTATAGAGTTATTATGATCTAATGTCTGTACTAACCACTCATACTGCACGAGAGACAATGTTATAAAACAAAACAAAAGCCTTTATAAATTTTGTTGATTGGCTAAAATACACCTTTTTTATTAATAGTCTTTTACCTAAGCTAATGAGCCAGAATATTAAGATTTAAGACATTAGTGCTATTAATGTAATAGCTAATGATGATAAAATTCAGCCCTTAGGTATTTCCATGGATCTCTTGGTAACTTATGAATGAGCAGAGCTTGACCCTACTTGCTTTGCTGAAACACCAAAACACCACAATAAAGGACTAAGGTAGATTTAATCCTGGGATGATTAAGTCACAAGGTAGCTGTGTCATTGAAAAGAAACAGATTTACTTCTGTCTGCCATTTATGTGGCAAGAATCTATTGTGTGCATCAGTGCTATTTTCCTCTGACATTGTTAAATATCTGATAAGTTGTTTTCTGACATGCATAACATTGCAAGTGGAGTGCCAGAAAGCATGCACATGTGATCTGTAAGGATCTGGATTATAACAGCATTGCAATGAGAAGAATTCCAGTGCAGGCATGTCTTGTTAACAGCCCTTCCATAAGTGCTTAAGTTCAAATTAACTGTTCTGAAACCCAAATTAGAGTCAAATCTGATGTGAGCCAATTTACTCTGCACAACAATCATGGGCAATGAAAAGTGTTCTGCTAGATTGCTGTTTAAATCGGATCACTATAGCTCCCTCGGTGGGAAAGGAGTGCAGGATAACAATGGCCAGCAGCTAAATGTAATTTAATTATTGGGTTTACATATTGGTTAGTTCTTGCATTGTTTAAAAAGAAACATTTTCCAGCCAGGTGTACAATGTCTGGCCAATGTTAGAAATCATTATAAAAAGCTGGAAGAATAATAGACTGCTGATCTAACACATTTAAATTAAGCAGGGTCTGATCGTTGAATGTTGAAGGGTGGGGAGTTCATTTCCATCGAGGGCTGACATTTTGTCCTCTTTGTGTATTGCATCGTTAGTGGTATAATACATGCAGAAATATGATGATGAAAGGCCTGAAGACTCAGTTTGAAAATACAGCTTCATTAGGGCTGAAATATCTGTTGTTTCACACAGTTTTTCTGGTTGAAATCACGTGGTGAATTGGAGACCCTCCATTTAATATTTACAAACCAAACAAAAATCTAATAAGATGTCAGCCCAACTTTATCTTTCAGCTGTCCTAGACTGTCTCATAACTGAAAGACACTACAGGTTGCTGAGTGTAAGGTGGAGAAGGGTGTCACTGTACTAATACTGCACTTTTTTCTCCAAGTTCCTTCTTTTGCATCGTAACAGCAAAATTCCATATCACATCCTTGTTTGATATGAAATTGCTTGATAGGGTGTGATGACACATTCATTTTATGTTAGCAGCATAATTTAACTGCTCCATTTTTTTAAACCATTTGCAAAAGTGCCTGAAATGTGTGCCTTATAAAATAGGGTCATTACAGCTATGGTTGAATTGGCATTTCAGTAATAAACCCTTTGTGGAGGGCTAGATGTTAATGCAAAACTTCTATCATTATAAATACGAACCCGTCAGCAACAATATGGAGTGACTTCAGTAAATGGACCTGGGAAAACCTGAATGATGGCACTGTGGCTCTCAAAGCCCTGACATCATGCCACCAAAATGTTGGCTAGGGTGATACAAGTGGAGAACATGATTGGTTGGTTGAGGGAGGAATGCTGCTCATGGATCAGGCAGCACCCTTGGCCAGGAGTGGCTGGTACTCCTGTGTTTGGAAGGCAGAAGGCTGAATTGCTGTCCTCTAAACGTAGCCCCAGTCTGTGCCTGTATTTCATACAGGCACCAAAGCCCATCTCAGTTTGTGCCTCTGTGGCATCAGGGATCCAGCCCTCTGTCTTTACTCAAGTAAAGCCTACTGCAATAAAAATGAGTGTCTCCCAGTAAAATTGATACAGCCCTTTGTGCTCTCTTTCAGGAGAATGTTTTTCATACTGTGCTGAGAATAGCAGTCTCTGGATTGCATATAGAGAACTGAACAAAATGATTTGTGTGCCAGAGCTTCTTGTCTCATTATTTTCCTGCCCTTTTTTTTTTCAAGGAAGTTGCTTCAGCTGTGCTTCTCTGAGGGATAAAAGGCATCCCCATGGTAAACTGAGAGCATCTGCTGTTGCTCAGAGAAGGCTAAATGCAGATCTGAGATTTGGATTTGGAGTAGGTTAGTGGACACATGAAGAATCCTTCCAGGTGTAGCTGTCTGAGAGCAGAACCTCATGTATAGTCGCAAATACATTTCCCTCCTCTTTTCCCTGAGATAAGGGATGGAAAGAACAGTTGCCTCAGCTTCACCACCAAAGCTAAGTCCTTAAGGAATTTAAATATTTGCACTGACTTAGATCTTGTCAGAATTTAGACTTTTGGAGGTCCATCTTTGGAGGAGTACCTGTTACAAGTCCAGGAGGGGTGCCAGCATGGCTGGAGATGTAAACACAAGCTCACAAAAGATGAGACTACACAGGTGGGGTGGAGAGAGGGGGTGGCTGTGGATCCTGCCTGTAACAGGGCATGAATAACACAGGTGATAGACATGGTACAAATGCTGCCTCTGGTAATTAGTACCACAGATAAACACTTGCCAGTAATCACATAGTTTATGTTGTCCTTAGGAGATGGAGCTCCCTTTCTGCACCTCCACTAATTCTGTTTTACAGTCTGACCATGACACCAGCTGGTAAACTCAAAAAAAAAAAAAAAAAAAAAGCTTTTACTGCTGAGCTTTTTCTGTCTACTTGTCATTTAGTAGTACCTTTTGTAATCTGTGCCATAGTCTTCTGTGTTCTGTAGTATGATCCCATAGAACTGGTCATGTAATTTCTTTGGTAGAGGCCTTTTCTGTTTGTAGGCTTAATGATTTTCTGCATCTTTGTCAGGCAATGGCATTACCTTCAGTTGAAAAACCACCAATAAAATGAATTTCTGCTGTGTGATAAATTTTGTGTCACTTAGTATGTTGGACAAAAGGGGACATTTATGAATGTTCATAAGGAAAGTCCATTCTCTACTGTATGTCCATTACAAAATGGAATTATAGAATCTGGTCTGATTATACACTCTATTATTTATAGAAATTTTGGCTTTAAAATATCAGTCTTTTGTTATTAGCAAGGCTCTTGTGGTGGAAGCACATACCAGGTACCAGGTGAAAAAGCAAAAGACATTTCTCAATTTCAGTTCATTTTGTTTAAATTTAGAACAGTTTTGGATAGCTTTTTAAATGTTTGTTCACACAATAGGCATGTAAGTTATATCTGCCTGCATGGTCTATTTACTTTTTAGGTCACATTTGACACATGTATGTGTTATTTCAGGAGTGTAATCACTCAACTTGTTGCTGGTTTCAGGGAATTCTTTTATGCTCGGGTCCTTGTGAATTGTGTTAAATGGCTAAAAGATTAATTTATTGTGGACAGTAAACAAATAGATTGATGGATATTATGCCTCTAATTAAACAGGTTGAATCAGGGAGTTGATTCTTTATGTTTCTGAGTGAAAGGCCGAATGTTCCAAGTGTTTGAGCCAGCCCTCGTATCTTAAATTTTAAGAAGCTGAAATTAGTGGGGTCCTTCTAATGCTGGTGAAGATCTGCCTGACCTCCGAGGTATTAGCAGTTTGTGAGTCAATATTATTGAAACCTGTACCTTAAATGAAGTAATTTTCCATGTTGAAAGGGAACAGGGCATTTCCAAAATTATAATATTGTAGTATATATATGCAAAATCTATAGGTGTTCTTGATGAATAACAATGCACTGTGACAGCAAAGAATCAACATAGAAAAATTAGGTCACAGCAGCTTGCTTGCTCTTTACACTGTCATGGTTGATTGGTTATTCTCATCACCCTTTGTTTAAAATCATTTCAGAATTAATTGGCGTTCATTAACGCAAGTCTTTGTAGCAGAATTGCAGAAACAGTCATTAATGTAGCTAATAAACATAAAAAAGAAAAAAGGATCCTATTACCAGGTCCCTACAGGCTGTTAACTAACATTTTGAATAAGAATACATAAACATAAATTAAACATTTTTACAAACTGCTAAGGATGTGGGAATTTAGCATGGTGGTCTGTAGCAATGCTTTGAACCAATTTGTTATATTATGTCGATTTTTTAAGGTTTCTGCTGTAAACATAGCAGTGCTGATGAGCTTAGATTTTCAGTGCAGTCATGCAGGTTTCTTAAGAGGTCTGTCTGCCTCCACCAGCTACTACATATGAGGCCCTGATCCTTCTCCCCTGAGTTCAGTGAGTGTTTTTCTTGTGGAATGTAGATGTTCAGGTTTCTTTTGTGATGTTTTGAGAAGAAACAGAGCAAACTTAGAAGCCAGAAGTTTTGGTTGAGGGCCCAAGAGCAGATACTGACTGGTGCAGTCATCATCTGCTTCATTTGTGTGGCCAAAGGTTGTTTGCTGACTTAAAGGGTGCTCTGTCATGTAATTTCCATGTTCGTTTGAGCTAGACTCAACTCAGTAAAATGCACTCTAAATTTAGTTGCGTGTTAATTACAGGATTTCCCTCGTTTGTGCTGTTGGGCTGATTTGGCGGAGGATGCCATTTAGAATCTCTTAAACAACCACCCCCCAGCCTTTTTTTTCTAATGGATCTCCCAAGTTAAGGGTCAGTAATGGTTGAGAGCAAGTGATGTAGGAAAAGTCACCTGTGCCCTTGCACACGTGGGAGGAGCAGGGGTGCAATGGTGTGTGCACAGCTCTCGGTCTTGGAGGGTGTTCCTGCCTGAACCCATGTCTGTCTGTGGGGATGCAGCAGTGCTCTGGCTCAGGATCCAGGGCTGGGCTGTTTGAGGAAGACGGGCTTGTCCCCGTGCTCACAGATACTTCTTACCCAAAACAGAGCAAGAGGATGCTTACACTGCCTACTTTACATGGAAGGGAGCTGTGTTTCCTCCAAGGGTGATGAGGGCAGCCAGGGCGCTGAGCAGCAGAGGCTCCCAGCACAAGCCTTGACTGGCTATTTGGGATCTCCTTCCACCTGCACAGTAGCTGCTCACACTGCCCATGGCTGGGCAGCAGAGCTGGGAGAGGGGCCAGGCTGGCCACATTCCTCTGGGCTGGCACAGCTTCCTTGTGGGCACCCTCTGTCCCCTGGAGAGTCTGTGGGAAATCTGAGTCCCTGATTTGCAGGCATGATGAGGTTCCTTAGCAGCCAAGTGAGTGTGGCCTGGGAACAAGTGAACAGAAATACCAAATTATTTATCCTGAAGTGTTGTAGACATTGAAATGGAGCCCTAGTGAGGGGCAATTGGAAAATGTGTCCCCTACTATTTAATTTTCTAATGTCTTTGCTGCAGCTTACTGGATATAAAGAGGGCAATTCGTAGATGAAGCACCAAAGCTAGTTAGTTGGTATATATTGAGGGCACTGTAATGGTTGAGCAGCATTGACTGATGCACTTTTAACTTTGTGTAAATGCAGTCTCCATGCAAATGCAGCCCTGGCATACACAGTAAGTTACAAAAACATTTCAGCTACAAAATCAACTAGACAAATATATTGCTTTGTATGTCTGACTTTTGATACACGGTGTCTATATACATTCTGACATACGCAGAGAAACATGAAGGCTTGCCAGTGATCCATATACATTGCTTTTTATAGCATACCATTTAAAAGAATTCAAGCCTTAAGTAGGATACAATTGGTAAGGGGACAAAACATATATTTACCCCTGCAATTAAAATATAATAACAGAAAGACTAAAAATTGTTTTAGTCTAACTTTTGTTTATTGACTAGAACATATAAATGGCTTTAGGCACTACTAAACAATAAAAAAAATGTGGCTCACTATTGGGTCTTTTATCCATTTTAATTTATTTTGATGCTGCATGCAGTTTCTGAATATCTTTTGTGGGTTGTAATAAAATAGCCGCAGTGCAATTTTGCATGTATGTCAAGCGGTGCGTGACCTGATATGCAAATTTAATACTAAGGTGCCAAAACTGAATTCATAATGTTTCACATCTACAGAGCTGTTTAAGGCAGTTTAGAAATCAATGAATATGTAATATGAAGGTGATAAGACCTAAATAAAAACCTTATTTATCTACTATGAAAAGTATTTATACACAGAATATTTAGCACAAGCAGAAAATGGACAGAGTTTCCAATTATATGGTTTGCATAAACAAATGTTGAACCATGTGCTTAGAATAGATAATAGCACAGCTAGTTCCTTTGCATTATACTTTAGAAATGTTTACAGATGTCTCTCTCTTAGTGTATATATAAAATGAAATACTAAACTGAAGCAGCTTTTGAAGAAAACCTCTTTGAGGTCTCTTATTTATTTTTAATTTACAGTATATGGGGTGCTTCATTACAGGTTTCTGTTACTAGTGTTCAGGTTATTAAAGATCAGTGAAATAAGATACACTTTTGTGAAGTCTTGTAGTTTATGGTGAAATAAGGGACATAAATTTAACTGGTAATAAATAAGAATCAAATGTTTTCCATCTGCTTACCTTTAAAAGCAGAGAAGATCCAATTTTGGAAGCATTTAGACTTTTGAGCTCTTTTCCTGCATTGATGAACTGATTATTATTTTGTCTAAAATGTTAATCTAATAAAGTTTCAGGAGTTTACCAAATGATACTGAGTTAGATTGGCCTTTCACTCACCATGTATGTGCTGTGCAGATAGACTGGGAATCCAAGTCTTGATTGATGGCAATCAGTCCCAGCTATACCACTGAAAATATATACTGTCACCCCAAGGAGGAAGAGGGAGTGTGTGTTTGATTGGCTGGCAGCGTTGTTTTACAGCACCCTGCCAGTCAGCACAGACAGACATTTATATCTCTTGGCTTGAAATAAGTTGCTACAGTAATGACTACCAATGTGTTGAGCAATCAAGAAAAATGTAGGGGTGCAGTAGATTTTGAAAAATGTCCATCATGCCATATTGTGTACTGCTGGTATTTGGAAGTGATTTTTGTGTTCACCTTGCTAGAGGCCAAGGTCCATTGTGGGAAAAGTCAGAGTATTAGACTGACAGATGAAATAATGATTTGAAATAGATAGTAATTAATCTTTGTTCTTGTGTAAAAAACTAGAGAAAACTCAGCCCCAGGAGAGTATGCTTTTTTCCCCACTCCTGACCATAAACCAGCTCAGGTATAGTTTTCCACTCTTGGTCAACAGCCTGTTGGCTTAGTCTTGAACCTCAACAGGGGTTTAAAGTTCTAAATAAATTTAAACATTTTTGCTGTCTGATCAGATACAGATGAGCAGAACTAGGAGGTGGATAATAATGAAGAAGATCTTAGGTTTTGTCCCTTGTGTGGCTACTACCCCGTGAAATTGCTGCCTCCCTCTGAGAAATGAGTGGTGGGGTCATTTTTTGTTTCTGCATGAAGGATTGTCTATGTTTCATCAGGAAGTGCTAGAACCATTCATTTTTATGAAGCTTTCTTTGGCTTTTGCCACTATTTATTAAAAAGAACTTGCATGAAAATCTAGTAGCCAGCATACTGTGTGTTGTACTTTTCTGGGAAGAGCCTCAGGTTAATTCTCTCTACAAAAGATGCTGCACTAACTTCCTCAACTGAGAGCATCGGGCTGCATTCCTGACGGGGAGAACATCCGAGTTTCCCTCACTCAGAGATGCCCCATAAGAGGATAGTTTTAAAAGGATACATATGGATCCTTCATAAGGAAATGGAAAGATCCCTGAGGCACCCCTCACAAAACTCTCTTTGCATTGTCTTCATGATCCTGGGGAGCGCTGAGCTCTCATAGGAGACCACGTCCTTTCTGGTCCTAAAAGAAGCCTGCAGCTTAGGGCTACATTCACATGAACCCTGGAGTGGTACTGTGGAGAGATCTGCCTTCCTCCTCGGTGTGCTTGTTGGAACTGTGCAGCTGTGTTCCCCTCTGCTTGTCACACAGAGCTGCTGGAGGGGCTGAAAGGCCAAAACTTAAGAACTGATACAGTAAATAAATGAAATGGAATACATGTGGTTGAGTAAACCACTGAAATGGAATGTACTGTTTTTTTTCAAATTGAAGTAAAACACATTTAATTCTCAGATAGAAATATTTCTAGTTCTTAAATCTTTTTCTGGAACATAATATCATAGTATTTGTGAATTTATATATATTAATGGACATTATAATGGTTTCCTGAGAATTTTTATTTTGATCTTGGCTGTGTTTTTCCCTTTCTGATTTTTGGGGTTTTTATGAAAGCAAAATTGTAGTTCCTAACCAAGTCACAGAGCACAAAATGATGACATAGGAAGCAGTTTGGGTTATTTTTCTCCAGAATTGTCATTTCCCTTTGCAGCCTCTTTCACAGTTTGGAGAACAGCAGGAAGAGTTAGTGGTGCAGAAGGACCTGGATGGGGCAGGAGACCACTACTTGTCTTTGTGCAAAGTCTGGCTTCCCACCAGAGTCTCTGGGCTGTAATAGAGGCTTGAGCTTTAACTGTTTGTTCCTGGGTTCATCTTTGAGGTTAGATGAAAACTCCGTTCTCATACCAAAACAGAGTGGCTTTGCACTGACCTGAGCACTACAGCAGCTGTGTTATGTGTGGCTTTGAAGTTTTCCTATATTTTGGACAAGCAGTTGGACGTGGTCATCAGTGCAATGACTGATGAGTCAGTGCCTCTAAAAATATGTGTGAAGTCTTAGTCCATAAGGGAGAGCTGGGACCTTATCTGATACTTGTGATCTAACACTTGGCTTCCCTTGGGGTTTCTTCTTGTGCAGAGAGGTATAATGCACCCTTTGTACTGATGTTGGCATAGAGACTTGAGCCACCAGCTCAGGGAAGCCTGTGCTCAGAAAATACCTTTCTGTAGGTTCATTGTGTCATCCTGGATTCTTGTCCACTTCATTATTCAGCAGTATCTAAACTAAAAATTAGGAAGACTGAACTATTCCTAAAACTGGGAGTATTTTTGGGTTACAGATTTGTTTAGTGACAGTTTTGCTGCTTTGGAGAACATCCATCCAGAATAACTGTATTAATAAAGAAATAATTCAGTACTTAAAAACATCTTTTTCCTGGCAGCTTAAATGTCTTTATTTGTGATTTTCCTGTCTGTGTCTTTTAATCAGTGTCATGCTGTGAAATCTGCTATTTTTGCCATGACCAACCCATGAAATTTGTCATTGCTGTTTCTGTGATTTGTATGGGACTTGCTTTATGATTAACAAGCAAAATTCACAAGGGTGTGTTTTATTTGCATGGATCTCATATCTCAAAAAAATGCATGGCCTCTTAGTCTGGCCCCCAAACTAGACTGTAGACACAAGACTTAATGTTTCTAATATTAATAGAAAGTTATTTCAGGTGATCTCTGAAAGTACTTATTAGATTAGGCAATGAGGTGCTGTCGGTGGAGCTTACCTGAAATGCTTGAGTTCATCACCTTTGTTTTGCAGCTTGTATTTACTCAGGTGTGGAGGGAAGCAGCACAAGAAGCTCTCTGCTGCTTGAACAGGATTCAGACACTTCAAGTGCGTGTCACACAGCAGAGCAGATTCACTGTAACAGGCTCAGCTAAGGGTTGAATCCCCAGTGTGGAGTGCAGAATCTGTAGGAGAAAGCAAGGTTTTTACTACTTGATATATAGTGATTGTACAGTGAGTTATATGATACATAGTGGGGGGTTTTTTTGCACTGAAGCACTGTCTTATGAGTCTTTTGGCCCAGCAAAAGATAAGCTTAGTTTAACAGTTAAATGATACTTTGACATTTATTAAAAAAACCCAACAGGCTTGGCTTCATTTTAAGTGTGTGGTCAGAATGAATTAATTTGCCCTTACTGGAAGAATACTTAACATAATGGATTCATGTGGTATCCATGTGCTTGTCACGTGTTCTTTTTTATACACATCCCTCTAATTCCATTTCAATGCCACTCTAATTTAGCATTAGTTAATGGACTCCACATAAAGGTTGCTCATTTTTTATCTGGATTCTCCAACTGAATTTCTGGTTTTTAAAACTGCTAAGCTGATGAGGAGAGCATTAAATATTAATAGCAGCACTTTGAAAAATTAGCAGAATTATCTTCCTTTTTGTCTGTTGATTCCCTTTTACTACTTTAAAAGTTAACAGGCAAAACAATAAGGAATAGAGATTAGTCATGGCAAATGAAATACGTAGTTGGAAGATATAGTGTGCACATACCTACATGCACCAGTCATGAGTGTCTCCTGGGCAGCATGGGGAGATGTGCAGATCACCAGGGGTGGGCATGGTGGAACAAGAGCGAACAGAGTCACCAGTTCAATGGATCAGAGGTGCTTATATTGGGAACTCACCTCTCCATGCTTTCTGTAGCTGACAGAAGTCAGCACTTCCTGAGGATGAATTAGGAGCCTTTCTGCCCAAATTGTATGAGTTCATTTCTGGAGACACCAGCTTACCCTGGACACCCAGCTAACACTAAAGTGAGTGGTAGGAATGTCTCCTAATATAGAAAATCCACAGAGATCCATAGGAGTTATGCAGTTTAATTTCGCTTAATCTAGGTTTCACTCAGTGGCTGAGGACCTGAAATTCTTGAGAGGACTTTGACTTCACTAGGATTTAGCATAGGTTGGACGGGCCCCCGGTGTGGTGTGAGACAGCCCAACACAAGCCAAGGTAGAAAAGTTCCATTATGATAGTCAGTCAGGAAAAGAAAATACTTCAATGAGTAAATTGGCTCCAGTTTTTTATTATCTATTATTTATTATCTCATAAAAAGGCTTTATCCAGTAAGGCTGTAGCGGAGTTTTCATAGGGAGTTTGAAACAAAAGTGGCTTCATGTCAAATTTATGCTGGAAAGGTCAACATTAGTTTACATCAAAGGTTTGGGTTGTTGAGAAACAATAACATAAGGTCATAATTTCAGCTTGTTTGAAGAGCTGCAATGAGCTATTTGCCAGAGATTCGATCTCTGGTAAACAGGCCCCTCTAGGCTCACTTGGAAAAGCTTGCAAATGCACGGATGCTCTTTGCCCATTTGGTTCAGGATGAAAAGCAAGCCTGAAAGCTGCCATTGTTTATATACAGAATTTCGTTCTTGTTTCTTTTCTTTCTTTTTTCTTTTTTTTTTTTTTTTTTAATTTCATCTTGAGTGAAATCACTTAGAGACAAACAAAAAGATGATGGAAGGTGGAGAGGAAGGAGAGGAAAGGGTCATGACATTTAAACCCCAGCTTAATCTGGCTTTACAAGAGCACGGTGCAGCTGAAAGTTGCAATAAAAGTTGTTGATCCTACGGGGCTTTTTTAAAATACATGTTATAAAATACAGACTGGAGCCCCTTTACATCAGGTTGAGAATGGGTCAGAATTGAAAGCTTCCCACCACAGGGGAGGAGGAAGGCCTTGCTTAGCTGAGGGAAGGTTCTCTGAAGTGCCAGGCTGGCACCTCTTCCCAGAGCTGGGATGAGCCAGCTTGGTCTTTTCTGGAGGCTGCCCTGGACTGCTTGGTGTGGGCTGGTGTACCCTGGCCAGTGGTCATTCTTTTTTGGGAGGGGTAGTGTACCTGTTTTGCAGCACCTTTGCCTCTCTGTGCCACTGCTCATGGGTTGGTGGAATGGGTGACCTGACTGCTCAGGTAGGAGCAGGTGAAGGCTTTCCTTAAGGTTTTCTTTACATGGTCAAGGTCTCTCACCATCCCCTGAAGAGTAATATTTCCCTCCCCACCTTTCAATTGCTTGGAGACCATTGAAATGTTTGAAGAACCTTAGCACAAGTACTGCAGCTGTTTGTCGGGCTTTAGGAGTCCATGTGGCCTTGCACATTTGGTTATTGGAGTGATGTAATTTCCATTCTTTCACACACATGGAAGCTATAATATCTCATTACAGATGGAGGAGTCCAGTGATTGACACACAAAAAAAGAAGCTTTTCTAATTCCATGCTGTTTAGTTTAAGAACCACCTTTAAAAAAGGAAACAAGAACAATAGACTCGCGATGCTATCTTTAACTCTGAGTGAACTTTGTGAGCCTCATTTATTGGGGTAGAATATTGGGCCTCTGGGGCTTGTTGAAGTCTTAGAGTCCCTTAGGGTCAAGTGACAGACCTTATATTGGGAGTAACCAGTAATTACCCAAATCCTTTGAGTACTGTTACTCACAGTTCTGATTTTTACTCTAACATTGCTAGTGGTACTAATTTTCAAGTTTCTTCACAGACTTCTATTCATTACCCCTTAGTGATGTGCTAATTAGAGCAGCCAAATGCTACAAATGAGTCTGTGTTTGCGATTTTTCAAGGACTGGAGTCTAATCATTTTCTCCACCACTATAAAGATGTCATGAGGTAATGTGTAAAGTTATGCTGTGGGAAACCAAACAGAGAGAGAGGGAGATAAAGCATTTAAGGGTGTCTGATTTACCTCCTTTGAATACAGTCATGCTCATGCACTCTGGGTTGGAATGGCTGGTGTGCACAGGGTGCTCTGTAGCCTTGCACTTTCCGTTGCATCAGTGGTTTTCCCCTCCTAAGAAAGAGGCATACTTTAATACTCATAAACATCTATTTAATCATTTGAGTCTGGAAAGTGGCACCTCCAGAAAAGTTCCACACAAATGTCTGTTTTTCAGAATAGGCAATAAACAAAGTCTGCTGCGAGTCTGCCAAAACCCAAGGTCCACCTAACTAGACAAAAATCTATGAATAGAGAAATGCCCAAAGAAAATACATGGATTCGGTCTCTCTTCCTCTAAAATACCTTCTACAGTAAAGCAAAAACAGTCTATTTTCTTTCACAAACAAGCATTCCAAAGCAGAGACACTTCTCTTGCAAGCCTGGCACAAGTTTGGAAGCAACTGAGTACAGTATAGCAGCTCTGTGACACGTGGCCATTCCATCAGCCTCTGGAAAGCATAGGCTTAGGAAATTCTGCTATGTAAAGTTAGATTTAAATTCTAGCAGTGTCCTTCATCCCAGCAGATTTTAGTCACTTAAAATACTGAGTATTTCGTCCAGGGTTAGATTGTCTTAGGGTGAGAAGTGTAGGTGAAAGATCTCACCTGTGTTGTCAGTGTAGCTTGAGACTACATTTCAGTGTACGCTGACCTGGTACTGTAACTTCCAGTAAGGGTTTAAAGTTTTAGGTGAGTTTATTCATAGGAAGTAGCAGTATCTTTCAATAGTGCAGATACCTGTTCTGCATGAAGAAGGTTGGTGGGATCTGGCCCCCAAGAAGCTAAGCACTCACACTTTGTTAGTGGGTTTGTCTGTGCTTGATCTAATGGCACAGAGCAGCTCTGTATATGTGTTAAGTTTAGAATTCTTTAGTAGAGAAGTGAGCCTATGCCTCAGCACAGTGTGCAGACTTCCCATTTAATGCCATGGGAGGCTTGCCCTCAGCGCATTTACCCCATCCTAGAGCATCACACACACGCAAAACAGATACAAAAATGAAACTATTTACTCATCCAATCAAGGACTGAGCAAAACCCTTTTGGAAAAAAGTCATCTTGCTTATCTGGAATGTATTGGAAAAAATCGCTGTCTTCAGCAATTCAGGATTGAAAACTTGCCTCTCCATTGCCCTTTTCTGTATGTTTCTTGATGCTTTATAAAAGGGTTCCAAATCTGTTCTGTAACACTATTTGACTAGATCTATGATGATGTATGCCAGAACATGTCAAAATAATTGTGTGGTGACTATTCTGGGTTAAGAAGAATCATATTTAATGTTACTAATTTTCACATTATTTCACCCATAAAAATCTTCCTAGCAGCAAAAGTTTTATTGCACTGTAATTCAGAGTCTCTAATTTATTCATGGGATAAATGTTTCATGTAATGAATTTTCTAGTAAATGTATTCTGAAATTCATGCAGAAGCAGGACCACTGTAAAACTGCACACATTTATGCTAGAAGAGATGGATTCCCCCCACTGGAAAGTTTGGAGGGCAAATTGTGTCGCTTTCTACCCTTAATTCGTCTTTTTTGCCCTAGTTTCATCTTTTATTAAGGTTTTGTTAAACTCTTAACAGCTTTTTTGTCAAAATACTGCCAGGTAAAGTGTAAGTTAGGTTTTGAGTTGGTTTATTCATGCAGTGCTTTGCACTAACAGAATATTTTAAGCCTGATGTTTTTCTTGATCATGAGGCCTAACCACATTTTTAGTGTTTATTCTGAATTGTCTTTGTTCCTGTTTCACATCGTGGCACTCACAGGTCACAGGAGCAAGAGGTCTTGAAAGCTCATATTAGTGTTGCTAGAGTAAGGCCCTCTGTTACAGATATGCTGAGTGTTTAAAGAGGAGGCAGGGAAGAGCTCTGTAGAGACTGATTTTACAGTCTTTTGCTGATGTCCTGGGTTTTTCATGCTAAAAATGGCACCTCTGTGGAGTAACAGGTGCAGAGCAGCACACAGATCTTAAGGAGATGAGCACAAATAGTGCCCTTAGGTTTTTCCCTGAGTCATGTGAACTCACTTGGCTAAACTGCCTCTTGCTGTGTAGACCAGGTAAACCCAATGTTTCCAGCAATCTAAAAACTTCGCACTATTACAGCAGAGAAGTAACAGATGTTTCTCAAATGCATCACCTGTTGGCACCAGGCAAAATTCCTTACCTGAGAGATTGAGACTCTCAGGTATTACTAAAAAGGCAGCTGTAACTGTGTTGGGCTGCATAGGTGAAAAAAGGTGTGGGTAAACCTGCTCTTGAATAATAAAATTATGTCCCAGGGGCACTTATCCTCAAACTTAGTAAGTTTCAGGGACAAATTCACTGCCAATAAAAGTGTCTATTAACAATTTTCAGCAAAGTAGATCTACACTACTGCCGTGTCATATAAAATACACACAGTGATCATCACTGACACAGTCATTAACTAGTTACCTCTCTGGACAGAAGTAATACCCATGTATTTTTGACTCTAGGTATGACAAAATACTGAATTTTTAAATGTTCTCTATTTAATAGGGTTAAAAATAATAAAGAATCCAGATCCTAAACTGGAGTCAATCAATGTCAATGATACTAGTTGAGTTTATCAAAAAGTCTACAGTCCACTATTCCCAATTAGATACAGTGCTGCACCATAGTCTACAAAATGGTCAAGGCAAACGTTAGGAGTAATCAGAAGAAAGAAGTATCACCAGTCTCTGTGGTGAATGGAAGGGACATCTGTAATGTGGATGGGTATAGTCTCCTGATGTCTTTTCTTTAAGGCTGCTTCTTAAATAAATGAGGTAACCTTAGCCCATTCCAGGGCTCTGCTGTAATATTCTTTTTAGGGTATGGAAATCTTAGATGTGAATCTCTGAGTGACCAAATGCATAGCAGCAGATATTAAACTGCTGCAGTCTAATTGATATATGCTGCCATCAGTTCTGACCCAGGTAATAGCACAGCTAAAACAATTTCAAGTGGGTCGAAACATCCCTGGAGTACTTACTGCAGTGATATAAAAATCTTGAAGCAATGTGTCTTAAGTCCTGTAAATCACGTTAGACTTAATGAAAACTCTGCAAGAGTATTCTGTATCCATAATGCATTCAGCTGCAGTCTGTTGACATTTTGTGTCGGATTTTAAGAATTATGTAAACTCTTGATGATGTGCTATAGCTGATAGGATTGGAAAATAGGGATTGCTTTTTAATGGTTCATTTTTGTGGAGATCCTAGTACTTGCAAAGGAAATTCCTGAAATCCAATGTATTTCATCCCAATGTTTTGATTTCTTTTGCCCAGAGGAATTTTTCCTTATGAAAACTTTGAAACCAGAGATGTGTCTGTTGTGTACACAATATCTGTTTCAGCTGGTTTGATGCAATTGAGTCAGACCAACTTCACACTCATGTTGCTTCAGTACATAAAATTTATCTGCCTTATATTTACCAGTGAGCTATAAATGTTGTCCTTTGAAAGGGAAGTTGCTAGATAATGGCAAGAGAGAGATAACAGGTGAGACTGCAAACACATAGGCACACATTCTTGCTTCCATGTGCACACATAAATCCTTTTGACGTTAATGAGGACAACACTGATGTAGAGAGAAAAGCAGGCAGGACTCCATAATAAAAGTTATGCAATGTGAAGCACGTAAAACACCATATCAGACTTTCTGATTTCACATGTTTTTCTTACCATTATTACTGTGCTTAAAATACAGAAAAGTCTTCATCTCTTGTAAATTAGGGTTGTGCTATGGGTTTTCCTAATTTATCCTTCCACAGTTTTTAGCAGTAGGCTCTTGCTGCTGGAAGAGAAGCAAATTCTGCTGTTATTGCAGAATGCATCTGAAATAGTTGATTTCACCAATACCAGTTCCCTGGTATTGGTGAAATCAACTGGTATTGGTATTATTTTTTTCCAGAGTTTCAGAGCTGTGTGATTGAGAGCTGTACTCCACCCTAATGCACACTTCTATCTCATGTATTTGGGTACACTGCACAATTTCAAATGCTTATTTTGGGAGGCAAGGGAACAATCTAAGGGATTATAAAAAGAGCTTCAGTTTTACAGAAAACGTTCAGTAATTTTGGAATTAAAGTTGGACTTCCTCTAATTAAACCACACAGACCAATAATAATTTTGGAAAATGTGGTTTGCAGTGCCAGTCATCCTACACTGCTTTTGCAACCAACCATTTATCAAACTGGATTTTGTCACTGACACACACTTGGGAAAAAAATGGGGAAAAAAATAAAAGGAAAAGAAAAAAACCCAAGACAAAGGTTCTTTCTTAAAAAACCATGAGACTGGCATCATTATCATGACATTTTAAAATGTAATAAGTTCTTATGTGCTCCTATTTGCTTTCTGGTTTCCAAACGAATAAGAATAACATTCTGAAGCTTTTCTTCGGGACTATGTAAGCTAGAAAACTCTTAAATAAATTGAAACTGTGTTCTTCATGTGAATAAATGATGTAGTAGCTTAGGCTTTAGGTGAAACACCAAATGTCTCAGAACTCTGTGTAAATCTGGTGGGCTATCACTGTTTCTTCAAAGTTGGTAGATTTATTCTAATTTTTTCTAGGTGAAGGTGAATACCTTTAAAAAAGAATGTCATTGCTATCTTAAAAATAAAGTTCCTTACTCCTGCAGTCAAACTGATAGCAAATAGATTCTGCTTGATTCCATAACTAAGGTGTTTTGTTTTATAAAGGGTCTCAGAATGCATCTTTTTTTCTATGATTACCTCAATCTTAATGAGCGTCGTTGTTGTTTTACTCTGTAACTCAAAGGTGTTGTACACTGAGCTGTTCTAAAGGGAATGGACATGCATGTACATGGAGAGGAAGGTGTGGAAAGAATCTGCTATTTAATGGAAAAAAACATTCTGGGTATAAAGCTTTCCAGTGCTATAAATATTAAGGTTCATAAAACCAGACCCTGCACTGGGTTCCTCAGTGTCTCACTGAGCTTTGTTTTTAGGACCATTATGCCAGTATTCCACATAACTCTGACTTCTTGTCAGTAGCAGTTTTGCTCTCGAGCTCTGCTTATGAACTATAAAGGACATGGCCCTGGCTTTGCCTCATTGCATCTGGAAAGGTCAGAAGAGGGGAGCAGAAGCAGCAGAGCCCTCGGTGTTGTAATGCAAGAGGGGGCACACCACAGATACCTACTGACCTTGTGAAGACTGTGAGATGCTGACAGCTCCCACCACTCCATGCTGTCTGGAATTTCTCCTCTGTGTAGGCTTTATTGTCCTACTGCCTTCATTACTGCTAGTTGAGTTGGTAAAAAGTCTTGAGCTACCAGTGGTGTGCTAGCTACATCAGAGAGAGCACAGGTCACTTTGGTTCTCCTCGGTCAGTGCGAGCTGAGCTCCGCTGGCTTCTGGCTCTTGCACTGCTGTGGCCAGAGCCTGGCTTGGGCTCTGCTGCTTCTCCCTGGGCAGGACCATGGCTGTCCTTCAGCTGGTGGCTCTCCTTAGGTGACATCCTGCACTGCTCTGGCTCAGGCAATGAGTTCTGCGTGGAATGGTGTGTGTGTGTGGCACCAGGGGGAACTTAGGGCACTGGGTCTTCTCCTTGAGTCTGTGCCCAGCTGCGATTGTAGTAATGAGACAGCCATTATTTGGAAACAAAAGTACATTTTGTTTTAGTAGTATGTGAAAGTGGTTAGAAAGAGAAGGATGTAGAACAATCCACATGCATTTCCATCTAACCATGGGGCTGTTTATCCCCTTGCAGCAATCCAGGCTGGCCTAATGCCTTTCATCACCTTCTGTATATGTAAAAGTCAATACAGAAATCTGATTCCCCTGAGCAGTTACCACTCTGAAGGGAAATCTTCCTTCTAATCAGCAGTGGTTTCATGTTCCTGGCCATTCTGGGAGAAACCTGTCAAGTGTGCTTACTAGAGACAGAACTGTGGGATCTCAGCACATCAGTGCTGTGTGGCCATGGCTGACCTTGAGCACTTTCCTTTCTTCTTTGCTTCTCCTGTGTGTTGACATCACCTTACACAACCTGAATTGGCATGTTCATACTGTAAAATTGCAACTGAACAATCTGGTCAACTTATAAAATCCTTTGCATTTCCCTCAGGTTTAGGTACTCAGTAGCTGTTCTTGGGTAATCAGGCCTTCTTTGAAAATCCGCCCAGCATCACCAGTGAAATGGATTGATGCTGAATGTGTTTGAAAATCTGACCCTTATGAGAAGGCCCTGGAGTAGAGGCATTCTGTGGTAGGGTGTTGAGGTGGTCCAGACCCAGGTCACAGTGTGAGCACAGCTGTATTCCGTAGTACTGTCTACAGAGCACCTGATTAAGCACTGAGTTTTATAGTTTCTGGTTCAAGCCAATTAAAGGATCCATCCCAAATACAGTTAGATGTGAGAGATGTCAACAGCTATGGTAGAATACATGTCTGAAAGCAGTGAGACTTTCTGCATAAATGCCACCATTTTAGATCTTAGTCAGTCAACACTGTTGATAGCTAAGGTTGCTCTCCAGGTATTTCTTGCCAAAGGCAGCTGGGCTCATTAATTAATAGCAGGGTTTTACAAATCCTTCAGTCATTGCCTTCTTAGCAGTTCTCTTATCCAGAGAACATCACTTCTGCCTTTTCTGCCCTGAGTCCCTGCCAGGCTTACAGTGGGGTCACCTGGTGGGAACTGATCAAAACGAGTGGAGGCAACCAAAATCTCCCTCCCCATAGATGCAGAAAAATGGTTTGAACATGTTGGGGGTAGGGGTAGTTACTGTCTCAAAGCAGAGTAAAGCTTTACTCTCTTCCCTCACTTGGGAAATCCTGTGGAATATAATCACCATCCAAAAGAGTAAATCCTCCCTAAAGCCCATTCCAAAAGAAGTCAGTCACACTCAGACACTGTAAACACTAACCTCCTTATCCCAACCTTCTCTATGTACCCCCTCCACATCTCTGTCCTCTTCTCTGCTCATGATATCCGGTTTTATCTTTCCTGTTACATCACTCCCACAACACTTTTTTAATCATCTGGCCACTATCACATTACACTTAATAAATGAACAAGATCTAATACAAAAATCCCTCCAAACCAGATGACTTAATACTCTTTTATGCTTAACTCTTTTTTTTTATTCCACAGATGTGTTGCAAACACTCATGAGTGTTCTGTAGTAGATGAAATGTTTTTAGCAAAGATAGTTGAAAATAGATGTAATTTATATAAGCTATTTAAGTTCATTTCTGTTTGATGAAGTACTGTACATCCTGTCTTCATTGGAAAAAGAGAGAAAATTGCTATTTTTGTGTGCCGAAAAGGACAAACCCCACTAAGTTATGAGCCTAGTTCAACATGTGTGTCTAAGGTTAGGAGATGTTCTTAGGGCAGTCCATGTCAGAGCTGGGACAGGCACCACTAATCATAGCCACAATATTCCCTTTTATCTAAAAGACCCTGTTTTCAGGGGCAAAATGAATCACCTTCAGGAGTGCAAGTTCAGCTCTGTGGGAGCCACAGGCCCCTGACTGAGCCTCTGTTTTGTTCTGCTTTCATGTTTCCTGACACAGCTCTGCCTTCTCGCGTGTGTTTTGTACCTCATGCAAAGTTGAAATTGCTTTTGGTAGTTCTTGGCCCTGCAGAGTTCCCGTGCCCAGATGGGATTCCCGTCCCTAAAGCCGAACCTTGGCCTTTAATAGATGGATCTGCTATTCCATCCCCCCTGCAGGATCTTGCAGTTGGGCTCTGTGGCCATTTCTGACCTATTTTCTTTCATCATAGAATCATAGAATATGCTGAGTTGGAAGGGACCCATCAGGGTCATCAGAGTCCAACTCCTGGACTTCATGCAGCTTCCCCTCATGAGCATGTTGAAAATCTCAGTGAGGCTCCCCTCAGTCTCCTTCTCTCCAGGCTGAACTGACCAAGTGCCCTCAGCTGCTCCTCACACAGCTTCTCCTGCAGACCCTGCACCATCCTCGTGGCCTCCTCTGGACGCTCTCTAACAGCTTGATGTCAGTAGCTTGTGCACCCTCCCAGTGCTTTCTCTCTGTGAACACTCTGCCTTTTAACTTTTCTTTCCACAGGTGCCCCCAGCTGAGCAGGACACCCTGGAGGCACATCTGTGCAGCCCAGTTCAGTGTCAGCCAGCTGTGCCTGATGCAGACAGGGGCCAGGGGAGGTGCTGGGTGCTGTACAGGGGTGTGAGCCCTGTGCTTGGCCTGGGCTGATGTGCCTGCTGCTCCAGTGAGCTGATTCACACAGGTGGCATTAGCAGGCATCTCTCCATCCTCTTTAACTGTTCTCTGTAGATACACCACATCAACAGCTCAGGTGATTCTCAGTGTTAATTCCAACTTGTCAACCCTTACAGTTTCATCCCATAAAGGGTATAAAATGAAACATGACATGATGGAACTTTTGGCCCGAAATAGATACAAAGAGAAGGCCCCAAAACACTAAAACTACCAATGAACCCTATGTGGACATGTTGTGTGGGCTGTGACATATCACCTGTGCTATGGGAAATAAGTCATTAATGAGGAGATGCCTAGGAGAGAGCAATAATAAGGATTTCTGAGCAGGATTTTGATAGAGCTATAATAGGAGATTAAAAAGCCCCCCAATAATCCCCTTTATTTACTCACAAAAACATTATTGCTTTCATTTTTAAGCAAGAGGATTGTCATTTATGTGAAGCTCACAAATATTCATTGTCTTAGGTTTCCCTGGGAGGTCCTTATATTTGTGTGTTATTTGCTAAAATAGACATGAATTTTCAATTCTCAAATTGCAATTTGTTCACCCCAAAACATTCTACAGAATATGTAAGATTTCTAAATTGAAATAGTAATGACCCTTGTGTGACTGTGAAAGATTAAGCTCTGGGCTTTGAACACACCAGAGGCTTAAAAACACTGGTAAGTAGCTATAGCTTTAGGTGATTAAGAGAGAGAGGTTGAACTTTGCATCTGGTGTAGCTGCCATAAAGCTTTCCTGGAAAATGCAAACCAAATTACCCGAGTACTGGAAAATTGCATTTGAAAATAATAACAGTTTCATTTAGTTTTATCATCAAGACTGACAGCTGGAGGAGACTCGGTCTGTTGCTGAACCCCCAAATCAACAAGTTTTTTCTCATGACACACACAGGGGTGGGAGAAACTGCTCATTTAAGAACAGTAAACAGCCACTGCTGTGGATTTCTAATCCTTTCATTAAGTCGTGCTCTCTGATTGCTGGTTACATTCACTTTCTTTTAATTCACTATCTCTTAAATTATAATAATTGAAAACACGTTAGGACCAAGAAAGGGAATGGAAAAAGCTAAGTAGACAATCACCTTGTAAACATCTTGTGATGGTGATGGCTATTTAACAGGAACGTTCAGTACCAACTGAGGCACAGGCGAGCTTATCCAAGCAAATCAATGCAAGTTAATCTTTCAGTGTCAGCTGGCTGAGTTTTGGACTAGTGATGAATGCCTTGACTGGAAAGATGAAATGCTGGAATGCCAGGCACTGCTCTGACAGCTACAGATGGTGCCAATTACTGCCAGTAGAGCCTGTCCTGCTGTGAGCCCAAGATGTCTGATTTGTGGTCACAGAAAAATGAAAAAGAGGTTTCCCAGCTGGGCCTGTCACCTGTCCTATATTGCTCTGTAGCAAAAATGGTATTTGTGTTCTAAAATCAAATTTCTTTGTATATTTATGCTAATGATCCCGCCATGCTAATTGCCAGACATATGCCTTGGAAAGATGCAGTCACTATCACAAAGCAGAATATTCCTTTTTCTGGTTTAAAATAAATTTCAGAAATTATAGAAAAGTTAGAATAAAATGCAGTGTCGAAATAAAGGGGAAGGAGGTGAAAGGAGGAGGAGTAAGCAATTCAATAGAGCAGGCAGACATTCTGTGGTTAATTTTTCTGCATGCAGTTGAAAGGGATTTACAGGCTGTAAATCAGAACAGGATCTAGCCCATGGTCTCCAGTCTTGCCATAGTGAGCTTGAATGTTAATGTAAGCCTTTATTTTTCCTTTGTACATTTGAGCCTTTTTGTGTTTGTTTTTCATGTGCCATCTTATTCCACCCCTACCCAAACTATACAAATTGTCATTTATTGCACTTTCACATTATTTCCTGCCTCTGTGATATTTAAAAGGATTAGTCTAGACATCTGTGATCTGTAATTGGCTTTTTCCATGAAAGGGGATCAGCTGTAAGAACTTAAGCAACCCAGACTTATTTTACTTGTGATACTTGAAAGCCTTCTGGACAGAGCACCTTTGCTGCAATGATTTAACACCAGGTTTGCTCAGTGTGCAAATGCAGCTTCAGTCAGTCCTTTGCCATTGAATCCACTGTGATTTTATCCACCTGAAAATAGCCCATGTGTTTTAATTAAAATATATATTGAAATAACTGGTTCCAGGTTTGTCTTTCTTTAGCATTGTGCTGTGAAAGGGGACCCTATAGAATACTCTAACTCTGAAATATATTTCCATTCTGCTTTTATTTATATATTAAATTAACAATAGCATGGTAATTATCCTTATTGGAGCATGAAATACAAATCTGCCTCTTTTTCCCCTGTCCTTGGAACTCATCTACCACAGTGTGCCTAACTGTTAAGAGCTCGTAGGTGGGGGTGTTGGGGAGCAGACAGCCTATTTCCATTTTATTAGATTCAACCTTTGCTAACGAAGCTATTTTTCCCTCAACTTCAAACACAAATGTTTAAGCAAATTTTAGAATTCATTTAACAATAGTAGTAAATCAGTAGACAAACTGTACTATAAAAATAACTCTTACAGCAGCTGTGGGATGGAGCCGGCCAAAGTACCTTTAGGTCCTGGCTTGAATCAGGGAGTATTTGGTGCTCTCAGATAAGCACTCAATTGCCAGTTGTAATTCCACCATATAACTTGGAAGAACTGGCCCTGTGTGTTCCTGGTAGCTGTGAATAATAAATTATAAGCTTTCAAGTGATTGTTTCTTTAAATTTTTAGGAATTAAATCGTGATGATAAAATGAGAGATGGGAAGACACCACAAATTCCCTTAATTTTTGTCATTTTACGTTCTGTCAAGCAATGAGGAAGGTGCAAACACCTGGCAAGTCTGGGAAGTCTTTCAGTATGTCCATTAATTGCTGTAGCTTTCACGTGCCTGTTTGTCTGAGTGTGCCATCTTTTATTTTTCACTGGGTTTGCTTTCCCCTGCCTGTAACTGTTAAAATCAAACATATAGGTTTTTCTGCCAAAGGTCTCAGTTTCTGACAGAGCTTCTTCTTTTAGCACATACCAGTGAAGTCACTTGCCACGGTTGCCTTATTCTGTGTAGGTTGCCTGTATTTAAAGACATTATCATTAGTATAAATGCAAAAGAAGTTTGCTGGAAGAACCACGTAAAAGCCATTATCTGAGTGGGTAATATCCATAGGCTCATTCTCAGGTACAGCTATGGGGATCATAGATTTGATAGCATAAAATAAAAAGTCTCCCAGGTTCCCCTTTTATCAGCGAAGTGAAGGTGGTGAAGCAGAGATGTGCTGCCTTTGGGGCTTTGTCCTGCAGCCCTCGGTGCCAAAGCTGTGCTGTGGCTGTGGGTGTGTGGCACAGGTGAGCTCAGGGCAGTGCTCACCTGGCTGCTGCCAACCTCTCCTTGCCACCGTGTTTGCTCTGCTCTACCCTGAATTATGTAACAGTTAAGCCCATATATATAGGGTTTGCTGCCAAGGGCCTCAGCTTCTTGTAGATAATATTTTGGTTGTTTCCTGAACCGCTTTTTCATTTCCTGACTGCTGGGAGAAGAAGGCTATAATGAGTGAAAGCCACAGCGGTGCCCTCCCCCCACCGAGTACAGCATTTTTCAGGGGGCAGATACACTGTTTTGTGTAACATTCAACCTGGGGAGATACTTAACCACTTTGCCTGAGTTCAGCATGTCTAATACTTGGCACAAATCGGTATATTCGTGTTTCATTCAGCTTGGATAACAGCCAGCATAGAGACTCTATTTTCATTTTTGAATTTCACTTGGCAGATCCTTAAAAGTCACTGGAGAACTTTGCCTGGCTAATAAAAAGCAACTTTTTTTATTGAAAACTAATTATTTTTTCAGCTCCATGTGCCAGCTGTTTAAAAACGTTGTGGTCACGTTAGCGCATACTTTAATTACAGAGTTCTAGAAAAATGCAGATCCTATTGTGAAATGTTCCTCACAGCAGCTGATAAGCCACTTATTTTTGGCCACATCCAAGCTGTTAAAATACACAGATAGCTTTTGCGACTATAATTAAGTATCATTTAACACTAAATGCAGAAATACCAGGATAAAACATCTACCTGTTTCAGGTGGGAAATTAAGTTTAAGGCTAGAACCAAGCTTCTGGGTATATGGAAGATGTGGTTAATGCTGAGTGAGGTTTTCAGAAACACTCAGGACTTTCCAAGTCACTGGGAACACCAGGCTCAAGGTGTGTTTGAAATTTCTTTTATCCCTATGCATCCTTAGGCACCTAAATGCTTTTGAAAATCAGGCATGGAAAGACTCCTGGGATGTTGTAATGGGCCCTGCTGGCTCAGGACACAGCGCTTGGCTTGGGAGGAGCTGGGCCAGGAGTGCAGTGCCACAGACCTCAGTGCCACAGACCTTGGCAGTCATGTCCCTGACATTGTTTCGGTCCCTGAAAGAATAAGGTGGGAAGAAGAGGATCAGCAGGGAGGACAAGTGCTACATGAACCCAAGCAGGAGGTCTGTTCTCCTTTGAAGTGAGCAGTGAGGGGATGGTGGGAGTTGTGTCCCTCCATGCAGCTGCAAATCCCAGCTTTCCTGCATTCACCCTTGCCGTGTGACCTGGCCTCCTCTGTGCAGGAAGTGTTTCTTCCAGCATTCTGTGTCGTATGAGGCTTCATCTTTCATAGTGCCAGCGTTTGCAGAGCATTTGGCCTGCCAGATGCTGCTTCAAATTAAGGATGGTTTTGAGCCAAAATCTGTGGTTCAAACACCTTCAAACTTTGGGAAAGTTTGTATCCCAGTTTTATGGCTTTGCTCTATCCCTGCTTCATTTCAATCTTACCTAGTTACAGTTTTTATATTCTCCTGCAATCAGAAGCTGCAAAGAAATGTAACAGGAACAGAGTGGGTGGATATTTCATGGGAGAACAGTAAAACTTTGCCTGGCTGGAGGCATGCTCAGTTTCCTTGGTCAATTTATTGGACATATAAAAAGGATTATTCAATGGACAAGAACAGTCCTGCATCCCTACCTTTCTTACACTCTATTTCTGGTCATACCTTTCATATAAAAATAAAGTACTTTTTGCTATTATTTGATTCATTCCTGTAAAAACTAATCTGTTGCATATATATATAACCAGAATTTTTATAAAAGTATATAAACACTAAGGGAAAATGGCAGAACAGATGGCAAGTAATAAAGCCATTTAAAGGTATTTGCTGGACATGCAAATACCAGACATGTATGTTTCTCCTCCATAGCTTTTTAAATTACTCACTGAGCTTGTTTGGATTCCATCTGACATAATTTTTCCTCTCACTGTTTTGAAATAGATTGACAATGTGTTTCACCTATATTCTCACATTTTAAGTGTAAGCATGTAGTAATAGAGTATGTTATCACAGCAAACTGTAGGTACAGTATTTGGTTATATTAATTTATATCTCGTTTGTGTCATTATAGATAACTGTAGCTGTTATAAGCAGCCTGTCCTAGAAATAAACAAAATGGAAATATCAAATCTTTCTAATCATGTGAATTTCAAAACCATTTATTTGACCACAAAATGTATCAGAATAATGCATCTAAAGATGTCTTAAAAACAAAAAAACCCCAAACTAGAGTGGCTGTTTTGATACCGTGTAATTTGACATTTTCTCCCGTGAAGTGGTGAAAACCAAGGAGATGAACCAGTTTAAGGTGAAGAGGGAAGAAACAAAAAATACATTTTAATGAGACATTTACAAATTGTTCAGCACAAAGAGAGGCACATTAGCTAGCACTTTGTCACTGTAAATATTGCACATGTTGTTTGTCTGAGTTTGTCCTGGAGCATTATTAGAGCAAAATACACAAACATACAGCCAAATCTTTTTGTGTTGATATTAATGCCGTTGACTCAATCAGGCTTGAGCAGGGAATCCAGATCTGCCCTACAATCAAATAGTCATTAGAGGCCAAGACTAACTGTTGCAGTGATTAATTCCATGCAGACACCAGTGCTGGTGTGGTAGGTACCACTTGGCTGGTGGTGGGTTTTGCCTCAACACGGACAGCCAACACCAAAATCCAGTGGAGCTGCAACCCACAGTAGGTGATGACTGTGGATTCCCTGTGTGCCTTACCTGGCCCAGGATACTGTAAGCAGGAGGGAAAGCAGCCGGGCATCCAGCAGCCACACTCCCACCTGCACAGCACCGGCACCTCGCACACCCGGACACTGGCTGCTCTTGTCCAAGGCAAGTTTTCCTCTACTGCTTGTCAGATGTCCCAGGCCTGTTACCTTGGGCAGATAGACCCCATGTCCTGACTCTATTCATTTATTTCACCATCCTTCCACACTTCATTACCAGATATTTTAGTTAAACAGCAGGAGCATAACATATTTTGTTGTTGTTCCTATCACCATCAGGCCCCTTTGCCTATTTCTCTCATGGCTGTACTGGTTCAACAGGATTTGAGCGGCGTTGGAAAATGTACAGGCATAAGCAGGGAACCAGGAGTGAGGATGGAGGATCTGGTGGTTGCCTGCCTGGCTGCATTTGGCGTGACTGAGTACTCTGTAATGTGGTACAGGGAACCTGTGGTCCTTGCTTTGGGGTGAGCTTCCTTGTGAGGTTTCTCAGGGGGTGCCTGTCCATGAAGTCCTACAGTGGATGTCCTGCAGGCAACATCACCAGCTTCCCCATGGTAGGTGGCAAAGCTCCAGCTGAGTTTCACAGGGGTGAGAAAGGTCATTAAGAGGAAACATAATGTCTTTGTTGTGTTCCTTTTTATCAGACACCCATAGTTTCATGACGGCTACCAAAACCAGCGTACTCCTGGATGTTTCAAGAGCCCTATTTCCCTCCACAGATTTTGCCAGGAAGCAGGGGGTTTTTAATTCATGCTATGTTTAAAAAATGCAGTTGAGCAAAAAGTTATTATTTTCTTAAAACTCAGAATCATTCTTTATAAATTAGAAATGTTTGATTTTTTGGGGCTGCAAGGCATTTTTGGAAAGCTGCCAACTTCTTAATGTATCAGTGTGTATGTATGCACTCACTACCACCAGTGAATGTAATTAATGTTTGAAAATTGTGGCTTTCAGTCTCACAAGCATAAAGAAATGTTTTAATTTGACAGTATGGCTGACAAAATACTAATTTGTTTTGGGACAGACCCTCACCTACTTGCAATGGAGACAAGTGAAAGAGGAAGGAAAGCCTTTCCAGAGTTTACAGCATGAATAAATATCAGATTGGAACCTGTATTCAAAAAAAATCCACATCCATTATAATATGCATTTGTAATATTAGCAATTTCCAGTAGTAAAATTTGCTAAAACACTTATGGTACAATTAACTATTAGGGAAGAAAAATAAAATTAAGGACAGCCTTTGAGAAACATTTGCTTCTTTTATTTAAGGCATTTTGGTGTGCCCAGGAAATATAAATGTATATTTCATTTGTAGCACAATGAACCAAAGCTGTGTAAGTGCAAACAGAGAAAAATACAAATTTTGTGAGAAAGATATGATGGACTGTTTTTAGGAGGCAAGGTAATTGTAAAAGATCTATCTGGGCTAATGTGACTGCTTTATATTTTTGTCATGCCTTTGTAACACTGAAGATCATTAGGAACTGTCTCCAGGGAAAGGGACCTGTGTCTAAAATCAGTTTGGGCCCATTATCTTCAGTAAGAGACCGTCTATACCCCAGGCATCCTGAATCCTCTATTTACTGGGGGAGGAAGCACGTTATGTAATGGGTATAGGTACAGTGGGACCCCACATTTCTAGAGCTCATTAATTTGAATGGTTCGGAGAGTTGAACGTCAGTCTCTTGGTACCTCTGCTGTGCCTGCTGCTCCTGCTGCTCTGTGGGGCTTTTGTGTTTCCTGCCCTTGCTTCAGTTATTGTTTCTTCTGTTTTGTCTTCTCCTGAAACACTCATTGACCATGAAAAATCTTCAGTACTCAACTTAAAGGCTGTGTCCTGGCGCACGCAGGAGCCATGGGATGAACTTTGGCAACAGCGTCCCCAGGTTTTGCTGTTAATGAGGTTCCTCTGCTGTTGGATGCATTACATGAGGAGAGGCTGGAGCCCAGAGTGGCACATCCCTTCCTGCTATGAGCAGCCAACAAGCTGCTTTAGGTGTTGACTTTGAGGTTACCAACAGCCTAATTTGTTACGTGTTCACAGGGCCAAGTTTCTTCCTTTGCAGTAAGCTATCCTTAAATACATTATTTTTAAGCTATTCCTCTAAGCACAGTTGTAATGTTAAAATAATGTAATCCACGGATATGCTCTAATGTATTCTGAAGTAAAATATTACTATGAAATGCTAGCAGAAATGTAAAATCCACATTTTTGAGGTATTATTTAAAAATTCATATAGCATCTGAGGCTTTTTCCCCTCCCTCAAAATAGAATTTAGATGTGCAAACAAAACAAGAGCTAGAGGTGACTGTTAAAGGTATGCTTTTCAACTCTCTGTTAGGAATTTTGTGGTTTACAAACAGCTGAAAATGTCTTCTGCTTTTCTTTTGAGTCTGTAAACACTATGAATTAGCAAGTAAAAAACGTAGTGGTCCCCTGTTCACTAATCCAGATCTGTAAGAATTGGCACAGTGTTATAGAATCAACATTTAAAAAACATAAACTTTGAAAGACTTCTTTTTTACAATCTGACTATATTGCTTTATGTGCCTCTAAACAGCTTTAATAGCTGTGGAAATAGACCTTTCAATGTCACGATGTCTTTAAATCCTACAGGTTACGTCATCTGGCACGTTTCATGAAGGTGTAGATAACATGAAGCACACGAGCTTTATAATGACTGTACAAATATGTACAAATGATACAACTTGAGATCACACAGAAATTATAGGTATAAGCACTAGCTAGATGTTATCTCTAGTCCAAAAATTACCCTAAATCTGGTCAAATAGTTACTCACCAGAAGTACAATAAATAACTCCTGGGTTTATCTGTTACAAAGATCTCTTCTGAGGTCATCTGTGCAGATGTCTGTGCTTTCTCTTGTAATTTGATGACTGTGTCTTCATAGGAAGGTCCAGGGAAGCCTTCAGTGCCCTTCTGACAGGTGCTGAGGAACTGCAGGATTAGTGGAGCTTCAGTAAATTGAAATGTCAGTGATGTTGCTAAATTCATTTGCCCCCTAAACAAAAAGAAATTACCAAGCTAAAAAGTATGCCTCTAGATCAGTTTAATGCTGGATTATTCTTTCACACAATGATATTTTTTTCTTTAATTCCTCATCCAGATGATGCTGATACTAGCAAAATGAGAATAAATAGATCTAGGTGTCCACATGCTAGGCAGGCATATCCTCATATGATTTTTATAATTTTAATTAAACTGCTAAAATAGATACGCGTGTTTGACCAGGTCATGGGATACAGTCCAGCAAGTATCTGGGTTCTGGTTTGTCAGCACCCAAGGTTCTATGTTAAATGCCACCCAGTTTTTGGATTATTAAGCTAGTCTGCTCTAAAAAATGAAAGACATAGCAGCCCAAAAGGACATTTTGATTTCAGTAGCAGCATGTCTATCAGAAATGTGAAGTCCGATCTTTACAATTCAGTGCTCTGAGCTGATTTCTTTTTCTTCTCAAAGAAACTGAGGCTCAGTAACTTCCATTTCTCTTCCTTAGCTTTCAGTTCAAGTCTAAATAAAACCCAAAACTGATCTCTTTGGACTTATTCCATGCTACTGACCTCATGTCCATCTGCTCACATACCCTCTCTCAGCATGGTCACCTCCCTGTGACAGTTTTCCCTCTTGTGTATGAGCTGGTGCAGTGAAGAGAGGTCATTTTTCCTCTTACCCTACAAGTGGGGAACCTGGTCTATCCACCCCCTTCGACTACAGAACAAGATCATTTCTTCAAACACCATCGTAGTTTTTTTGTTTGCGGCTATTTCTACTTTCCCCCCTTTCTTTCCACAGTGTGTTTGTGAGATTGTGTCTTCTAAATACAATATGAAACAAAATGTGTAGTAATGTTGTAAAGAAAGCTGCTGCTTGAATGAGGTGCTTCCCAAGGAGTAACAATATTTGTTGAGCAGATGTTATTTAATTCTAAATAATGGAAACCATTTAGTGTCCTTCAAAATCATCATGAGGGCAGTAGACAGGAATAAAGAAAAAATCAGCAGAGACATAACAGCTGGAGAATTTCTTCCCCTCTCCCTCCATCCCCTGAATAGTAGCTATTGCAGATGTTTCAAAATGGCCGAGGTGCTGTTCAGGAGAAAATCTCCACAGCTTTCTGCACCATGTGAAGCCATGCAACTGGCTCCTGCACCCTGCTGAGCTATTCAGTAGAAAGCTCAGCTGGGTCATGGAGTTCCTGCCAAGGGGCCAGAGGGCAATTCCTGTAGAGAGCATCAAAATCAGGGCAGGAAACTCTACTCCCTGCGCTCCTCTGAGTGTAATGCAAAATGTCCCACAATGGGCAGTTTTGTTTTTATTAGACAGAAATGCTTCTCTGTGCCAGCAGATCATCAGTTAGGTAATTTAGCAGGTATGGTTACACTTCGTTTACCAAGCTTATAAAAAAAAAAAAAAAAAGTTTTGTTCCCTGCCATGGATCAGAGAAAAGGCAATATGCATTATTTTTACTTTAAGAAGCTTTTAAAATATTTAAACTGCAGAGCTGATTGGCAGCTTTCTGCCAGCCAGATACTTGCATGCTTTCCTGCACAGGTATTTGTGAAATCTGGAACTGTTGGACGGTTTCCTAAGACATACTCCGAGGCTCTGTGGTTGTGTCTAGCTCTATCTGATAGAGAGGGATCAGAAAGTTCTGTAAAATAAACTGAGCCTGGTAGCTGGAGTGATTTATGTCAGGAGTCCCATAAGATTGGTTGGATCTGGTTACCCTCAGTGTCCATACACCAGCTGATTTTGCAAAGCTTAACTTGGTTGCCTGCAATAAGCAATATATTTACAAACCAACTTCATACCTGCTGTCCTCTGTTCAGGAGTCTGACATGTGAATGTAAAGAAGTCATAATACAAATTTGTGAAACCAGCTTTGTATCCCAGGGACCTTTTGGTTCTCCTGCAACTGTGAAGCATCTCCAAGCTATAATGAAATGCATCATATTTAGCAATGTCTTTTATGTTAGAGGGCAGTACTGAAATAACACATATTTTCACATCCCTAACTGCAGGATCACAAAATACCTCTTCAATTAAGAAATGGTAGAGGAGCTATAATGTAAGAAATATCAATCTTTAGGAGATAGTGTCAGAAGAAATGGCTGCTTTATTAGCAAAAGTTTGATGATACTACAGCCACTCAAGTAGAATATTCATGTACTTTAGATCTATTCTTAATTAATTCTTGAATACTTGACAGGCTTTTTCATTTAAAATTCTGTTTTCCCTCTTTGAATATCTGTCCTTGTTTGTGCATTGGTACTTGAGTTTCTTACAGCTCAGCCTAACCTTTCTTTCTGAGACTTTTTCTTTTTTTGAATGAATACTTTATATCATCAGACTCTCACACAGAAGTTCCAATGTGGTTTGAAAGTAAAATAAGAAACTGATGTTACTTTACAGCAGAGAACAGCACTTCTGACACAGTGAGTGTCATTGCATCAGCCAGACTAGAGTCCAGGTTATTTTCATATTATGAAAAAATTGTTAAGCCTGGACAACTGAGATTATGCTACCAAGTCAGTTTTACGATAGTCTGAGGATACTGTTTGCAAATGATGGTGGAAGAACCAGTTTAGGTAAGATGAAAAATGGACCTAATGCAACCCTTTTTTGATGGCTGAAGAAATTAAAGTTCTTTTTGCTTAATTTTCCTAAGGGATAGATGAGGTGCTGTCAGACCCTCTGGAAAGCCTCACAGACTGGAGCAGTTGTGTGATGTCTTTGGTAGCGCACACTTGGTGTTAGCCAGGGGTACTGCACGGGCCCTGTCTGCCCAGCATGAGTGCGGGGTGCTGGGCTGTTCTGCTGTGCGAGGACTGTGGGCCACAAACCCAGCCCTTGGCATTCCCACAGCTTGTGGAACAACTTGTTCTGGTTGGAAAAAAAAATGTATTTTGAACAAAGAAAGGACCTCCATTCAAAAATAATGGAAAACCCAGGCTGGATGTTTTTCCTAAACACCATTTCTTTTCTGTCTTGTGTCTCTGTTCAGGTGTGCATACATGGATCCCTTGTGTTCCTTGGGCAAGGTGTCCTTCACTGTAGATTCAGGGATCCCAACACAAAATGAGGGCGGCTGGGGATGGGGCATTTGCATTGCTGAGCTCCACCCCCTAATTTAGAGGCTAAATTAGGGAGAGTCTCCTTTGCTCCCATGGATCAGTATCAACAGAGATAGGCATCTCTACAGTGTGAACTGGAGCAGTTAATTCAACTCCTTATCCAAATTCTTCCCAGGAGGGGCCTCTCTCTTCCTACAACTCTCTAGGGAAGGTGGGGAGGCTCAGTCACATCCCAGCTTCATTCCTAAACCAGCAAACCTTTGGTAACGTGGCCCCAGGGTAAGCTCTTCGTGATCATTTAGAACAGAATTAGTTGACTTGGAACCCTAAAAGGTGACAGTTTGATTTCCTGATTTGTTCTTCCAAAGACAGGGAAATTTCCCTAATACTTCTTACTGAGTCTCCCAGCTTGTTGTTTATGGCTTTTGCTGTCATTTTCATTAACAGCAAATTGTTCAATATGATGCTAAACTGAGCTATATTAGATCAGCTAGAAATCTTTGTAGGCTCTCAAAGCATGGGCATTACATATTCAAAACAGGACCTAATGTTTCAGAGATTCATATTCTACTATAATTATATGGTTCAATGCAAGTGATTATATCTCTTCTTCAGTATCGGACTGAAAAGTTTTGGTTTGCTGGCTTCCTCATAATTTACTGCTGAGGCATAATAGGCCAGTCTTGCGGAAAAAAAGATGATAAATGACGCTGGCAAGGATTCATAGATTTATTAAATTTCTATCAAACAGTGCAACAAAAAAAATCTGCTTAAGTTAGAAATGGGCTCAAATTTTTTAATCAAAATTCATGAGTCCTGATGCTTGGTTCAGTAGGTCCAAGGAAGGCTTGAATTGAGGACTGATTAAAGAAAATAAAAGGCTTATTTGAAGTAATTTTTCAATGACGGCTTTTAATTGGATGTTAAATCAAATTCTTATCTGCTTTTCTGCAGATAGCACATTATATAAAATACAGTTAGTGGCACTACCACTGTAACTGATACACTGAATAACAATTGACTTCTTACTTTACACCAAGAGGATAGAAGGACTGCTGTTGTCAACCTGTCAGAAATTAACTATGTAAATTAATGCTTAAGTATATGAATATGAATATGATTTACAAGAGGCTCTGAGTGCTGTCAGTAAAAGTACTGATTTCTTTCCCCTCCAAGGTTAACAATTACTCGCTGACCTTTACAAATTTAGGCTATATTTTTTCTTTTATAACTGATATGATGTTCCAGAGATCTCAATAATGCTGAAATAATCTGAAGTAATCTGTCATGTACCAAAAGAAGTATCGTACTAATACCTATTATATTTCATGTGTATAAGGCAATACATTGCTGAAGATAATAGACTTATTATTTAGTTTGATGGTTACAGTAACTGTGAAATTTGTTGCTTGCTTTCTTTTCAGACTGAGTGGTAGGGTAGCACTCTTTATTATGGGGATGTATTCCTAATACTGTCAATTAATTCTGTAATGTTTTACTGCTGCGAGTAACATCTGATTTCTTGGGCTTAGGAAAAAAATCCCTCTATCTCACCTAGATCAACCAGGACCCATAAAGAGAAGTAGAATATGCTGTAGAATTTATGCAGTCCAGAGTGTGCAAGAAAGAGGAAAACCAGAAAGGATTAAGCCTCAATGTTACACTTAGTTTTTCTTCAGTAGAAGTGCATATGTGTGGGTTTTCTCTGCTGGAGTTTGCATCCTGCTCAGTATAATCACTGTGCTGAACATTATGATTATTTGTACCACTGGAATTCACATCTCGTTCTTATGTATTCCCCTGCCTGTTCCTCCACAGAAGTGTTCCCACAGGAAATGAAACTCCATATTAGGAGATCCTCCATAAGATTTTGTTTTAAATTCAGAGAAACTGTCCTGCAAAACCAGATCCAAAGCTTCTCTGAACAATTAAACTTTACTATGTATAACAGCATTTTTCCACAAAGAGGCAGTATCGAACACAAGGCAGTGTATCTGAATTACAGGATTCCCAGACCCAGCATGGAAAACTAGTCTCTCCTCATGGTTTCCATGTGGTTTCTCATGTTCCCCCCATCTCAGATATCCAGCACACTGGGATCCCAAACCTCTGTGCTTGGAACAAGAGTACTAGGAAAGGAAAGCACACTGTAAAATTGCTGCATGCTAAAATGAGGTTAAGCGATTGCAACTTCTCCCAGTGCCTCGTAAAATGGACCCCCTGAGTGGAGACAAACCATCTTCAAAAGGTTCTGAAATTTGGTTCGGATAATCGTCAAGAAATTCAGCTTTTTCAAAGCTTTGAAGTCCCTTATTAGTCATGCCCCAGAGCACATGGAGCTTCAGTGGCTTGTGGGCTCCTATAGGTACTTCACACATTGCGGGTGGAACAGATCTCCCGCCTGGCCTGGCAATAATGGGAGAGCCACCGTGCCCTGGGCAGGTCCAGGTGGCTCTGACAGTGCTGGGCGTGAGAGAAGAACCCAGCTTGTTTCCATCAGGGATGACCATGGATGGCTCTCCCCGCTCCCTGTCAGCACCAGCCCCTCTCGTGTCAGCCCACAAGGGATGGCTCAGAGGAGCAGGTGGGAAGGTCCTCCCTGAGCGGGGACACTGCTCCCGTTTGGGAGTCCCTGATTTCATTACTGCCTCAACCACCTGGCTCAGTCCTCAGTGCTGGGCTGAATCTGGGCTTCCCTGCTCCTGAGAGAGAGGTTTGTCATAAGAGTAGCTTGCATTTGATTTTAAATGTTCTCCTCATATGTCTTCCTGTATCATGAAAATGCCATTTAATGTTTGCGTTCACTAACTGGGAAGTGTGAACTTTATTTTTGAGACAAATTCTTAGCATTTTACTACTTCCAAGGTTTCTGCATTACAGTGCATGATAGGGATGCCCTATTTTGTTATGTGTAGATGAAATTTGGGCTCCCTGTAGCACTTCTGGCAGGCTTCCTATGTTCTGCTTTAAATTCCAGGCTGTTTCTCAACTGGTGCAAATTAAGCTGTGCCGGCTTAAACTGCACAGAACTCTGACACCTTAGCGGGAGCAGGCCTGAGTTTGCATAATTGGAAGGGGGCCTTGGTCATTGTCCCTGTAAAATAACATAAATATATGGATATGTGAGTCAAGTTACTTGTGGGAGGTAAATGAATATCAGAGAAGACCCTTTCAAGGTACAAAGGTGGATGCAATTTTTCACTTAATCTTTATGGTAAAAAAATTCATCTTCTGGCCAAATCTGTATTATTTTGTAAATACCCCAATAAATACTGGCAGCAGTTCATGGGGATTTTTTCTTCTAACAGCCTGGAAGACAAATAGTATGTTGCTCAACCAGATATGGTTCTAATTATAGCGTTTGCATTATACTGTTTTAATTGTCCTCTTAAATGCAGTTTTTGACATCCTGCCAAGAACTTCTCAATGATTTCTTCATTGAATAGAGGACTTTTAGTCATCCACTACATTTCTTAAGGCCATAATTTTCAACAGCATTAAAACCCACTTTTTCTTCCTTGCCTTGTGCTGCAGTTAATATCATTCATCTCAAGAACAATTGTCCTGTCACACGTTTACCTGGGAAGCACAGTCTCCTTTTTTCTATTAATCCACAAATGTAGTTCAGGGAATGGGTAGCTCTGCCATCTTGTTTGGCTTACAGCAGGGAGGTGGTGGAGAGTTAGCTTTTTGCTCCTGGGATAATAAGGATTTAATAAACAGGAAAATGATGGAATTCATTAATTTCCACAGTTTTCATACTATGCATTTTTAATTATATTTCTTTGTATGCAGAACTTATGGAAAATATTGTTTACTTCTGTTTTATTTTAAAAAGCTGCTTTAGGGTGGCAGTATTTTAAATTCTCCAGGAAAAACTGTGAGTAGAAACTATTTCACTTGTTGTTTTAGCTTTGTGGTTGCTTTGTAGTCCATGCTTTTCGCACAGAAAATTACACACTATGGGGTAAATTTTAAGTGTGGTTATAAATTGCCAGAGTAAACTGCTACTGCAAATAATAAGCATGAATTTAAGAGGTAACTCAGTAGTTCAGAGCAGGGGGCAAGGCTGTAGAATTAGGAAGAGGCATTTAAGGTCATTCAGAAGCAATCAACCTTTGTCAGTCCCAGATACTTTTGTTGTGTGTTTTTCTTTCCCCTCAAAATATATTTAGGAAGTAGGGGCAGCATGTCAGTGTTCTTCCCATTACATTTGCATCAGTCCAGAGGTTCTCCCCTGAACAGAAGTGGCTGCTGAGTTATGGCTTTACAGAGAGCACCACAGAACACTAGATTTTATCTTTTCATACAAATTGACTAATGCATTTGCTGAAGTTTCAATTATTATTAATCTGTTTATGTCCTCAAAGCCCAAACATTTGCAAGATGAAAAAATGTGTGTTAGCCCCCTCTCCAATCAAACACTTGACATAAAAGCTTAACTTGGACTATTCAAGCAGTTGAATTGAAGTGAACTATGTTTTTGTTAGACGTCTACAGGTACTTGCCAAATCAAGGTCCTAATGTAGAATCCACATTTGTTGGAAAGAGCACTCAAGCTTGTGTTTAAATGCCTTCCTAAATCAAGACCTTGTTTCCAAATAATGTATTTTCTAACAGATAAGCCCCAACAAATTCTAATGGCCATTCTGATCAGGCAAGAGCTCAGCTAATCAGGTCTGCAGCAGAAGGTAGCAAGTATCCTGAAGGAGCTCCCACTGCTCATTTTTTAATGATGTTTATAATGATTCAGAGATATTTCAGTGTAAAAATGTACATTATAAAGTTATGGTAGACATTTTTACTAATGTGTTCCTTTTAATCACCACTTCAATCACTTTATTGCATGCTCTCCAGGAAAGCACATGCAGCCAATATTCATCTGCAGATGGATACAGTCCAGCCCATTTCAATAAAAGTCATTCATTTATTTAGGAGTATTTGGGCTTTTAGGTAAAACCTTACAATCCAAATCCTTTCTGTCTCCACAGTATGCAGAATATTTTTCTGGTAGCAATAAATATCTGATGTTTTTAAAATATTAACTAGACCAAAATTAGTAGGTAAATTTGGCTATTACAAACTGTTGCTGCAGTGCCTCTTACTGTCTGTTGTTGTTTGATAACAGAAGTACTGCTGCAGTGATATTGTAAAGTGTTTGCACACACACACATCTCCAGCTGGATTATTGCAGCAATGAACAATTAATTGGAGTTTGATCACTGAAATTCATTAATTGTAGCCTAATTTGCCACTAGTGAAAGCTGACAGAAATCTGTGAGATCAGCATAGTTCTGGCATTTTATGCCAACAGTGGATTTGACCCATTATCTTTTCTTGTTAAAGCTTTATTTCTTTTGAAGTAGTTGTATCCTTTGTCCGTAGTTAATTATGATATTAAATTGCAGAGGAATGTTTCCATTTTCTCCAACTGCCTAATCTGAGCCTTTGGTCTGACACATCAGATTAGTCGAGATTTAAACCAATGACCTCCTGGCTCTGGATAATGTCATGTTGGTTCCTATACAAAATAACAGGGCTGTCCCTGTTCAGGTTACACTAAATCACAAGCTGATGAGAGGTGACGGGTTCTGCAGCAACTCTGAATCACATGTTGTTTGATTTCTGCTTCTCTGGGCCAAATTCCTCCAGATAAAAGGTACAGAAGGTCACCCCCTGTCCAGAAACACTGTGCTGAGATCACAGCAATATTACAGCAGTATATTCTTGTTTTGGCAAGTAAAGCAGCAACATTCTTATAAATGAAAACAACTGAAAAACTGTATACCAGCACCAACCCAAACAATATTTTGTGTGCATCCTTTCTTTAATTTATAAATGAAATAGTACGAAGTGGTGAGATGTTTCATAAAAACACTCTTAGGCTTAGTTTTTCTCTATGCCATAGAATAGCCAGAAGATGCTGTAAATATATTCAGAAGACAGTAGCCAGTCAGAAGTACTTACATGCCAATTTGCAGCTGTGACATGCTCAGAAGTCAGCCTCTAAGACAGCGGTTGGCACAGATCAAGTGGGAAGTCTAAATGTCAGTGAGTGGTAAGTGTCTAAATCTCGATCTCTCAAGTTTTTAGACTGTTTATCTGAGTGGTTGCCCCTTGAAGTGGACAGAAATGTCAGGAGAAAACTGTTCAAAGAGATGTTGCACCACTGAGCTGTTGGATAACAGCATTGTTGAGTCTTGGCTGTGACTATAAAATTGCCATAAGTATTTTTAAAAGTGTTTTTTTACTATTCAACAAAAATTAAATTTTTTAGCTTTCTAATGAATCCTAGAAATTGTATGTTTTTAAAATTATATGCAATCATCTGTTCTTTGTGAGTCGTACAGCAGAGAGGTGTGCACAGGTCTTCCTGTGGAGAGGGAAGGGAAATGAGTTCTGGGAGGAGACAGCAGCTTGGAGGATGAGCTACAGACAGACTTTGCATGGAAAGCCAAACTTCTGCAACTGCAGAGCAGGACCTGCTACAACACGTGCATGCTTCAGTGAAGCCTTCAGAGTCTTCAAGTCTTGCTAGTAAAACTTGTTAAGAAAGGAGAGGTTCATGTAGGTGGTTGTGTGCTAGGTATCAAGGCTTTGATTCCATGGGGCAGTATCACCCAAATGTCAGTGAAGCTGTTGGATACTGTTAAGGTTGCTCTCAGTTTTGTGAAAGCAGTGGGGTTTATAAAAGACTGTTTACCAGCCCTATAAGGAGTAGCACTGGAATTTGAACAGTTTATGTCAGAAACCTTTCTGAGCTGTGCCTAGAGACCTGACTCTGCAGCCAGCTAGCCCTCACTTGTGATGGTTTTGGTGGAAACCCATGTCATTTTAGGATGCGAATGCAAGCGAGGTTAGACACAGTGGGCTTTGGAATATTTGAATCACCTCTTTGCCAGAACATACTCTGTTGCTGCCTCCAGAAGAGCTTTGTCAGAAGACATGGCCACTGGGTCACATCCCTTTTTCCTCAAACCCAGGACTAGTCTGTGGTTTTGAAGTATTCCCTTAGTGCAGGCCTCACAAAACTCAGTATTTAAATAGTTTTAGGTGCTTGTAAGGGTGAGACTTCGCTCCAAGTCTGGACTAATCCAGCAGAATTACCCACTCACTATTTCTGTTACCTTCTTACTGGGACATCCACACAGCATGGATGTGCTCAATGATAGAAATCTCTCTAGACTATTCCTAAAACCTTGACTTCAGACAGGAAAGTATCAAGGAGATCTGTTCCATGTTAGTCAGAGATAGAATGATTTTTCTGTCCTTGATAAATCTCCTATTCTGCCTACGAGGTACTATTCAGTATTTTTGGTGTGCTCAGGTTCAAAGCCCATAAAGGTCATGTTTCCTTAGGAGTACAGAGAGCAATTAGGGCAACAAGTTTTATTTCATTTGATAAAAGTTCACATACTTTAATAGTCAAGTAATAATTACAGTAATTCATGCATTAGTCATCTAAAATACTAATTCATTTGGCACAGTCCTAGCGTACACTGTCATAACAGTGCCTGACAGGACTAGCTGAAATCCTGTAGTTACCTTTTTAAATACCAAAGAATTTCTTCATTGTTGTGATAAAATACAGATGCGCCCTCAAATGAAACTTGCATGGTGAGCAGAAATAGAATATATAATTAGAACAAAGAGGGCTTAAATCAAATTAATCTTTATCTGACAGGAACATTTACATTTACATCACTGAGTGCAAAGTCATAGCCAAAATTGAAATTAGAAACAGATAATTATGATAAGAGAGGACACTTACACTGACTTTTCTCATGCATAATTGGAAAGCACACAAAATGCACTGCTTGTTATAATTAGAATTAGTGTTAAAAATACACCACTTTTGATGAATGCTGGTTTGTTGCAATAAAAAGTCGCTTAAATACTTGTCTGGTAGAAGCACAAGTTGATTCTGATTAGAAGACCATAAAGAGGGCAGATGGTTTACTGTATTTTCAAAAACAATAGTAATAGAACAGACTTGGCGACACTAATTCTAGTGTGTTGTAGATCTTTGAATGTGCAGGTTTTTTGATGCAGGGCCTAAGTCCTGCTCCCTATGTCCCAGGGAAGAAGTATGTTGCTGCAAGAAAAAAAAAAAAAAAACAAACCAAAAAAACCCAAAAAACCAAAAGCAAACTAGCTTGAAGCCATGGAGGGTGTCAGTATCAGAACAAAAATCAACACTGAAAATTGTAATTCACCGGTGTTCAACTACACCCTTGCTCTGAAGATCACTCATCCTTTTAGGAATGGTTGAAAATTGGAAGGCTGGGTTCTCAGGTGCTGTAAATCCAATATGACTTGCTTGACATTCTCAAATGTGACTAATTTAACAGGCAGCTGAGGATCAGAGCCTGTGTATATATAATACTATGGATAGACTCACATTTATGGTGTTTGGAAACAGCACTATAATTGCCCCCAGCTGTAAAAAAAAAATCCAGATGTTTAAATTTTTACATTTCAAAAGAAGTATAGCTGGAGCTCTAATGATGTTTGCCTGCTTAACACCTCCCTGGCACAAGGGAAGCTGTTTCCATGACATTAAGGATGATGGGAAGAGCTGGGATGTGAAGTTCAGCCTTTGGGTGGATTCTCTCAGGCTGTGAGCAGTTCCTCCTTTGGCTTTCACTTGCAACTTTTATTAATGAAACAGATCCAGAGGGTCTCTGGGAATTCACCACCACAATAGTTTAGCATGCTGTCAGAAAGTAGCTTGTCAGATGGCTCTATTGTACTGGGATGTGATTTTTAGTAACATGTAGGATTAGGGAAGCGATTCATGTATTGAGCACTGTTGAAAAGAAGGGTAATTTGAGGTAGCAGAAAGGATTTTCAATGCCAAAACAATAATGATAATTCATCCTGTGGTAAGGAATTGTTATGACACGTTTTCTATTATTAATTTGGTTAGAGGGTCTAGGTTAAATGACTACAGTCGATTAAAAGATATATAGATAGAAAAGCTTTATGTATTTATTACCTGCTTAAAGAAAAGGGAATTTATCTGAGCAAATTACAACATGGAAGAGTGCACAACTGTGATTTAATGAGCTGCCTTTACATGAACATCTGGAATTACTATTATTATAATGATTATTATTTTACATAAAAACAAAATAGTGACAAATATAAATGAGAAGGGAGTTTTTTATGTTAGCTGTAACAAAAATAACCATTGTGGCTAAAACAAATATAAACTGTAGCATTTCTATGGGCCCTCTGCTGCCATAACTGCTGTAAATTAGTGCTTTTTCTCCTGGGGAGTGTCCTACTTAAATGAGGGAGTGCAAAGACACTTGGTGCAGAGTTTGTACAATGTAGTCCCTAAATGATAAATATGAGCTGTGGTAATTTTTGAAGAACACTTTGCTAAAGGAAATAATCTAGCAACTAGGAATTTCATTCAGCTGATGCCATAGGATGGTTTGTTGGAGATCAACTCAAAGTATACACAGTGGTATTAGCTCTCTGAGTCTGGCTTTTGTCAGGCACAGTGAAGCATAGTCCGGGCACTGCTCATCTGTGTAAAACCAAAATTTATTCTTGCATATATACTATTTGTCCAAAGCCTAAAAATGGCCACATGTAAATTTAAATAGCTGCATGAAGAAGGGCTGTTCTTTCAATTAATTCTCATTTCCCTACATTTTTTTCCAAATACAGAACTTCACTGTAGCTATAAAACTTGAGTTAAGTCTATGCCTAGGTAGACTTGCTTGTGAAACTAATCAGTTAATTTTCAATGTGTTTTATTGTTACATTGAATAGAGATTTAGAGTGATTGTGAAGTCTTTAGTGTAGAACAGTACAGTAGAGACAATAGGATCATTCTGATGAAACAGTCATCTTGCAGCTTTCTAAAGTGTGAGCCTGGTTACAGATGAGACCCAAAATGCAGATGTCCTTAGGCCAGCAAGAGTTCATTGATCAGAATGGTCTATTAAATGCCTAGTTTTCTTTAAAGCACAACCCTTATTTGTTGACTCTTGAAATTAACCTTGCCTCAAACACATATTTTAAGATACTCTATAAAGAGCTGAGGAAGATAAGACAAATTTAAATGACACACAACTAGAGCAAGCATGAATGTTAAACCAAAGCATTCTTCTTTTTCTCTCTCACTGGCTTTGCCCTGTGCAATAAACTATTGTGAACACATTTCTTTTTAGTTGGAAAACAGGACAAACATCCACTAGGTTAATTTAATACCTAATTAAAATCCCTTAAGGATAAATTATATGAATCTTTGTTACAGTATTTCACAAATCAAATTAGGGACTCAACATTAATAGATTTTGATTGACACATCTGATATTAAACACCAGTGTCTCTATGGACATTAGCTCTTCCTCATTAAGCAAATTATAAAATTTCACTTCTTGATCAGAAAAAGAGTCTGTTTTGTCTTTTTTGAATGGAAGCAAGGGCAGATCTTTAGCTGACATAAATCAGCCCATCTCTATTGAAGCTGACTTGAGGCAAACTGGAGAACTTGACAGCAACTCTTTTGAAGGAATTCATTGAACAGGAGAAAAGTACGAGGGATTGCCACTGTAACACATGTCCCTGCTTGGGCAGGACAGGGACTCCATTTGGTAGAGGATGGTGAGGAACCATCCAGCAATTGAGCACTCTTGTGGTATGGATGGAAAGCTTTGTGCTCCAAATCTCTTGAATTCAACTCAGAGGCTTGAACCTCTTTGTTGAGCATGTTGGAACTGCTCTTCTCTGTGCAGGATAATTAAAGGTCAGCTGGGGCTGGAAATTTGAAATTAGTTGCCCGACTTGTAAGAGACTATTTTGGCGTCATGACTGGTCTGGTGTGAATGTAAAGGAGAAACTTTCTTGGCTTTGTTCTGTGAAACTTGAATATGTTTGATTCTTAACTTCTGTAGAAAGGCACTTCAACAACACTTTGAGAAAAAAAAAGAAAAGCAGAAGAATTAATAGCAATCAGGGCTCCTTTCAGAAAAGTGAATCTTGTTTAGATGTTACCTACTGGTTTGTGGAACTAAAGCCTGAAAGCCATGAATCTATTAAGGAGAAAAGATGACATAGGTAGGGAGAGAATCAATACCTAATTTCTTCTCTGGAATTGCTTAAGAAAAAGAAGGAACACAGAGGATAGTGTTGCTATCATCATAACCATTTGAAGTGTGTTTTTCTTAAAAGCCATGTATGCAGATACAGATATGCATAGGGAAACAAACAATAGATACTGGATTTGTTAAGCCTTTGTTTGTTGGACTTCTGAGTTACACAAATTGTTTCCTTGAAGAAAATTATTTTTGTTTTCATTTAGTGTTTGCCCAACAGTCTCACCTCTGTGATGATTATGAAGGTGACTTACTCCCTTAGGAATAATGTCTTATATGACACCTGATGTGTCTTACAAATTAAGGTAGATAAGTGAGCAATTTATCTCTGCAGATATCTCTGCAGAATCATTTCACTTTACTGACCAATGCTTTAAACTTCTCCTGCACTGGGTGGGAGGCTTCTCAATTTCTTTTGCTGTGAGCAACATACCGGTTAACCCAAAACAAATTTATATGATAGATGAGACTAATTCTCCAAAAAGGAGCTCGGCCTCACACCTGCTGCAGACAGGTTTGTGGCCAACCTTCCTTGACAGAGCTGGTATGAATTCAGATTCAGCAAAGAGACTGGAACATCTCTGTGCCTCCTTTAATGACTGTTATTTTTAGAACAGTTAAAAGCCTGCTATGCAGCGTGAAGGATATAAAGGAATATGGAGTATGTTAGATAAGAATAAAAATGTAATAACTCTGAAGGAGACAGAGGTGGGTCTTTGTCTGTTACCCATAAAACTGCCTAGTCCAGAAAGTATCTGTATATAGATGTTTTTTTCTCAAAGTGTATGCTCTTTCTCTGATGGATACCTTAATCAAATCATATTTTTAATAATGTAAATATATTTAAAGATTAAATGCTTTGGCCCTGGGTCTTTACCTAAATGTGTGGATTTTACACCATTAACTCTGGTGACTTAGTGTGGGTTTCTCATGATTTATTCCTGTGTTGCACAGGTTTTTTTCTGTGCCCCCTTCAGGGGTGAGACCCTTCACAGTGGTCATCGGGCTTAACTCTGTTGAAGTGACTGCAGTTAGAACCATGGACACAGCAGCTCCATAAATCAGAAATGCATCTGCTTCCCACACTGGGACAGTCTTCAGCACTGAGGTGAAACTGTTTACAAGGCATCAGTGTTTCTGCCTCAGTTCTGTACACCTGTATGAAGGCAATACTTCTCTTTAAAAATTTGCAAGTTTAATTACAGACTCAGTCCTACTGGGATTGCCAGGAAAGAGCTCTGGTGACTTCCATGTAATTACTTCTGAGTAGACCTCTGGTGCAAGTGAAAGCAGAATCAAGCCCAGTGTAACCTAAAAGGTTATCTGGAGTGATCCCTAAGGAGCCAAAAAGGAGAGGCATTCTGAGAAACCTCTGTGATACCTGTGTGTTTTAGCATGTGACATAAAGCAGATTTTTTTCAACCCATTTGTTGCAGTGAGTACAAATGAGGCAAAATATAATCTAAACTGGTTCAATGAGGTCCTTCAAGTATTAGAGGTGCTTACTGAAAATGAAGTGGTTTAAATCAATCAAGAGGAACATCACTCACAAGTTAGTCACAGATAACGAAAGTTGCATGCTAATTTTCTGTTTAATAACTTCAAGCTAATGTTAGAAAATGTCACAAAAAAAGAACTTCAGAACATTTACAAGATTTTTATTTGTCTATATAGACAGCGGGTCAGATCTTGATCATCCAATGCAGATTTACCCTACTAAGCATCAGGTACTTTGTGTAAGATGACAGACTAATGACATTATAAAAGGACCAGTAAAACAGCAGGGTAATGATGCTGTTCTTGGATTTTCTTTCTTATTTTGTGTCATATTTGCTATTTAACTGTTCATATGTGGTGTGTTCTTCTGCATAATTTTGAGGAGACATTTGTGTGTGTCCTTTGCATACATGTGTCGAGTAACGTGTGTGTGGATGGTAAGAAGACAGTAACATGGCAGGAATGAAAAGGATAGATTTCATGTTTATTTGAAAAGGACACCTGCAGAATTCATGCTAGATTGGCCATTGCCATGAGCCTGTTGGCCCTACAAATGTGTTTTTTGACCCATAATAGGTTACAGCTTGATTTAATAGGTCACATTTCACTGCCTTTATGGACACCTTTACATCTTCTTTTCAGGGTAATTATCTTTACACACATCTGATGTGGCACTGTAATTGACTCCTGCTTTTGTATGGCTATAGGTTAATGAACCAAACTGATAATTTCTTTAAAGAGAATAAATCACTTGTGTATTGTTTTTGAAGTGATAGTGAACCTGTATGTTTAGAGGGCTGCTTTTGATTTAGCAAGAACACTCTGCAGAGAGGCAGCCACCATCTGGGGCTCTCTGCTGCACAGTGCACAATGCACAGAAGTGTGCTGGAATGGTATCCCTGTCTCCAGCAGGCTAGATCCTGCAGGGATAATACCCCTTAGAGCTCATCTGAAGTAAGTAAAATGATGGCAGTCCACATCCACATGGATGCTGATCTGAAGACTGGCTGGGAAAAAGACCCTCTAAAAACCAGGAATTCATTTAAAAAAAAAGATCACAGCACTCCTAACAAGCCCCAAATACATGCCTTTTATTCCAAAGCCAACATTTTTCCTCAAAATATGCACCAATGTGAGTTCATTCATTTTTCAGTTCCTCATGTAGTAAAGTGTGCAGTTTGCCGTTTTGACACTGGTTTGTTTTCATACAATTTGAAAGGAGTCTTTGATTAACAGCAATCATTAGGCATGGTTTCATAGCAGTTTTAAAAATCTGTTTGAACAGTGGAAGCACCCGAGCAGGAAATGCCAAGTTTGCAGGTGCCTTTAGCACTTTTCAGAATTTTAATGGACACTGCACAAGTCGTGACACTTTTTTTTTTTTTTTTTTTTTTTTTTTTTTTTTTGCTATGGCCTGTACAGAATCCAGAAAATCCTATTTGTTTTCTTATAAGAGAAGAAGGTGGTATTTATGGAGGGAGGGAAGCATGCTCTGATATGAAATATTCCTTTTCTCTGAGAATGTCCTTGTATGTTCATTTTTTAACTTGTAAAACTTCCCTGTGGGGTTTTACTTGTACATTACTGCTCTTCCTCTCTGGCTTAAGGATCAGTTTTGCATCAAGCATTGGCTACAACCTGTGCACGACGTGTTAAGAAGCCAGTTAAAATCTGCACTAAAGTCCAGATGGACTGCAGATTTTCTGCGTATTTGTTCATGTTTACTAAAACAGCACCTCTGTTTCTGCCTAAAGTATTTTGGGGTTTTTGAGGAGCTGAAGACAGGGACTAGGAGTCTAGAACATGCTTTTACAGATGTTACTCACATGAATGGGCCTGTTAACTTGAGACTACCAGTTTGAGAAAAGACAACTTGTAAGCAAGGTCCATGCTGAGGGCCCTAATTAGTGAACGTGTGAATGCAGAGCATGTGTTCCAGAAGCCCATTCTCGTTATTATTCAGGACATGTTGGCCTGTCTTAATAAAGATGTCACTTCCACTTTACTATCCCTAATTTACTTTATTAATGATTAAGAAATATTTGATAGATTAATGGTACATAGAGTGCCGGAGCTTGTCTGGCCTTTTGATCAGAAAGAAGATGCAAAAGGGTCATAAACCTCTGGGTCTACCCAGCAGAGAACAGGTCCATTAAGTGGACAGTGTTGTCTGGCTTTATTTGGTACTTTAGTAGCCATTGGTAGTGAGGGGCAGCTGAGAGTTTTGGGGATGGAAGTGGATGGAGTCACAAATGGTTTATCTCCCATCTGCTCACTGGTGCATAGCTGAAAACATGGACACCGGTGTGTTCAGTCTGCTAAACATGCACTTCTCAAACCATGCTCATGGCTGAGTCACCAAATTCCACCACTGGCTGGTAGGAGTGGGGATTATGCATTTGAGGGAGGGGTGTTTCTGTGGTTTTCCCACCCAGCGCCTCTTGACCAATTTTCACCAAACTTGGAATAGATGGCAGCACTCTCAGGATGGAAAGTTTTGTGAAGAGCAGCAGTCAGCGAGGAAAGAGAGAGCCCAGCGAGGCTGTGGTGGAGAAAAGGGACATGGTATGAGCCCAGCTCTCATAATTTGTTAGAGACCCCAGTCACAGAGAAGGGGACAGGCAGATGCACACTCAGACCTGTGGGAAATCCACCTTCCTCACACTGGTCAAAGACTGGTGGCTGCAAGCTTTGAATAACTTCTTCATCTTAGTTTTTGTACTGTGGGCCACCTTGGCATACTTAGGAAGGGTGTACTGTAAAACTTTGGTACATGGTATTTTGGAAATTAGGACTTGGAAAATATCCTCCATAAAAGGCATCCAGATGCAAATCCAGGTACTTTCTGCAGCCCTCCATCACACCCTGCTCCCTGCTGCACTTCATCTCTGAGCAGGCACAGCAGCAAGCCAACAACTTCTTGTACAGGAGCAGACCTGCTGAGTTCAAAGGAGCTGGGCATATATATGTAAATGTTTGCAGGATCAGGATCCTACGTATTGCACGGAATTTGGCCTGGCTTTCTGCTTTCCTCTAGGATTTGACCTATTGTTTTTAAACACCACTGTAATTGATGCATTTTAATATTGCTGTGATGTTATCCTGAAAGGCAACTGGGAATTAGCATACTGTATTTCATTATTTCATGACTTTTTATATATTCATATTTAGACTGAGCAGTGTTAAAAAGAATACTTTATTTCATTATGCAATTTTTAGTGAGCTTATTATCAGTAATATGTTTAGCATAAAATTTATTAGTGACATGCCCTTTAATTTAGCCTGTCTAATTGGTGCTAATTTAGTTAGATTGCATTAAATTACACCCTTTAATGTAGCTATGTGTGGGTCAAGAAATCCATTCCAACAGGTTAGGTAATTTTTCATGCAGCTGAACAGTAAAAATGGTATTAAGGTAGCTGAAAAATGCAATCATGTTCCAAAATAATAGTTTTCCTGGATATTATTATCAGGGAAACAGGATTTCTGTTATAAGTGTTCTTTGTTTGAAGACTTACAGGGTTCATCTTCCATCTAAACTCATGTCCCCAATCTCCACAACAAAGACAAAGGGTGGAAATTAAGATCATTACTCTTATGTGAGGGGGAATTATTAAGAATGATCTTAATTTCAGCCTTCATTCCTTCTTTATCATGCTCAGCACAAAGATAACAGTGAAAAATATGTTGTCCCTTCTTTTATCTGAGTTTCTGCTTTCTGCTCCATTAGAATTACTTTGGTGAGATGGCTGGAGTGGAAAGTAATTGATTTGATCTCAGCAGTGTACAAAGAAGCAATCTAAGCCTGACAAAACAAAACAAAAAATCTGACCTGTAAGAGTCATCGATCTCCAGCAGTAAGAGCAGAGGGCATGGGCAGGACTCCTGGGGGTAGGTCCTCAGCTCCTGTAAATTGTCACAGCTGTTACAAGTCAATGGTGTTTGAAGTCACTGACAGTTTTGCCAGTGGAGGTCTCAGACCCTGGATTCAGTTCCCAGTTCCCTGTTCAACCTCCAGAAAACTCTTGCTCCTCTCAGGTCCCTGGATATGTTGCTGTCTCCTCTCTATGGAGCAGCGCTTGTCGCATTCCTGTGCCTCCATTCTCTCCCTCCATCCCAACTCATCTGCTAGGAATTAAGTCCAAGCCCAAGGCAAACTTCTACAGTCTTTGGAGGTGTTTTACTTCCAGTGCATCAGGAAGCCCCTTCACATCTTGGTGCTGTTGGTAGCAATGGTTCCAAGGAAAGGTAGATCAGGAGGGAAAGGCATTAAGGCTTTCTCTGAATGAATATGTGTCAGTCCAGCATATAGAGAGTGTGCTCTCAAAGGCATGGAGATCAATAAATTATCTCCTTCCAACTCCTTTTTCTTATCCGGACATCCTGAGTCTTATACAAACATGTCTTGAGCCTGCTTCTGGGATGGCCCGTGTAGCACAATGGTTCCCTGATCTGTTTCTGCAGTTGTTTGCTGAGGCTATGGTATGGTGTTGTCATTGCTGAAGGAGTTATGTTGTTAAACTTCACTTTCCAGTTTTATTGGCATCATCCTGTTCTCGTTGAGCTTAGTTTTATGATAGACTACCTGAATAAGTAGAAACGCTTGCTCTGTTTTCTTGTATAACTCACTCCTGACAGAGCCTTTACGTTTATAAACCTGCATTTGTAAAGGTTTCAGGTTATAATCTCGGCTGCCCCACATCCTTGGAGAGCATCTAGACCACCAAACACATGCAAATGGGGTGAGAAGGAGCAGTCAGTAGGAGCTTAGATGCAGAGCACCACTAGGAAGGAAAAACAAGGGTATCAGCTGTTTTTTTACCTCTACCAGCATATGTGATATTATTGGAGCTAAATCACACGTTATTGGGATTTTGCAGGTAACCCATAGCATACACTCAAATAAAGCTGTGGCTGAATTCAACTCCTTGCCTGTCCTATGTTCAAGTGGTTGCAGTTTTCCCCTGCAGCACCAATGGAAAAAAATAACTTGAAGGAGCAATACTCATAGCAAATTTCTCTTCCTACTAAGTGCTAATACCTAGGGTATTTTGGTACAACTAGCAAAAAAGAGCCAGTTGTACCAAAATATCAACCTGAGTTTCCTAACACAGCCAATTGAGCATTAAGTAAAAAGCTAAATGCCTTTTAGGTCTGATCCAGAAGACTTTTTAATTCCTTGGAAAAGACTACCATCAGATGTTAGAGCAGTTGTAGGGGATTTAACTCCCAGAAGGCATAGGAAAAGCCCTTTTTGAGATTGTTATCTGGGCTAAGCTGTTACCTGTTTGATTTTGGGAAGGATGTGAGATCAACTTTGCCTAACAACCAGCTGTAAAACTGGCAGGAAAAAAGAGCAGCAGCAGCCCAATTGCGAACATCATACTGAGTATTATGTTTTGAGTAAATAAATGTAGAAAAGAATAAGTGGAAATCTTCCTCTAATAGGAAAATACATCAATGATACTGTAATTAGAACCAACATTATTCAACTGCAAGAAAGTATTTATTTTACTGTGATTACAACAGTTGTTTATTCTAGGGAGCTGTATCCAGAAGCAGAATATCCAAACTGGATATCCAGCAGAATATCCAGCAGCTGTCTAAAACAAGTTTGTTAAAATTCTGCATAGTGGCTCAATAGATACTTGTCAGGAGAGCCTCAAGACAGTGCAGCTGGGTCACAGCACAGTTACAGCCCTGTGCCTCTGAGTGGGTACCTGGGGAGCAACAAGGTGGCAGCCCGGGCCGTGCAGAAGGAGCAGGCACAAGGCTGGTACAGCTGCACATAAAATTAGTCTTTTCCAGCACTGCCATGTTCCTGCCATGCATTCAGCCATGACAGATTTTATCCCAGAGATGAGACTTAATAGCCTGGATGTGTTTTCAGAGCTTTAAGAGTGGATTTTTAAAAAGATGTGTGTTTATATATTGACTTTCAATCTAGAACGATGACCACTCTACACACACTGGGGCGGAGCATCCTCCTTCCAGTTATTTAAACATTCCCAAACTAAACACACAGTTCAGTTCCATTCCTGTGCTCTGTCATCAGGCGAAAATGATCAGCTCCAGCAGCAAAGCCAAGTTTACAGCCAGACTCATGAGGCTGATCCCAGGTACCTTGTTGCCACCACCTGCTTAGTAGACCTTCCTAGAAGGCAGCGGCTGAGGAGACCACGGTGGCTGGACAGACTGGCTAAGGATCTCTGCCAAGGAAGGGAGAGACCAGGTGTCTCTGCTTCATAGACTCCTGCCTGAAATCTGGAGGTCCTGATAACCCCCAGTCATTCAGAATATTCAGAAACATTACCAGGATGTTGGATGTGAATTAACTGTTTAATAAAATGTTGTGGGTTAGTTCTGAGGCTTCATGTCAATGCCAGGGAAATTAGTCTCCCTGTGTCCTCCCCCTCTGCCCTGCTGTGAGTCTGGTGACTGGGCTGGTCACTCTGGGCTTTGTCCTTTGTGTCCAAAGCGAGCAGAGAAGCGGTGCCAGCCCTGCCCATTGCTCTGACAAGAGCCGAGTGTGCTGGAGCTGGTGCCAGGGCTGCGCTGCCAGCCCTTCCTTAACTGCATAAACGGAGACACGGGGAGGTGAGGCAGGGTTGTGCTGGGACACTTCTGCTACAGCCATCTAGGCCGCCGAGAGTGTCCTCAATCTCATGTTAGACTTACAGCTTTTGGGTTCTTGCTGTGAAGCCAAAGCTCTCACAAGGAAATGCTCCGTGACTGGCTATGTGCCTGCAACCAAGGTGCTGTTGTAGGGAATCCTGAAATGGCTTTTCCCTGTCAGATGTGATGTGGTGTTCCCAGAGGTGCTGTGCCATTGTTCTGGCCTTTGGGGAGGAGCTGAGGGTCAGACAGGGGGTGCAGTCTCCTGGATTGCATGGGAAGCATCTGGTAGAGCAGCAAGCTGGGGTCTCCCGAGAAGCCCGTGACACCTGGCACGGCCATTCAGGCACTGGGACAGTCCTTGGGGAAAGCTGTAGATTGCCCTGAATTGGTTCCTATTGCCAGCAAGTAGCAGGCACCAGCTTCTGGCACTTGCTCATTGTTTTGAGTGCTGTTAGGTGGGACACTGCAGGGGGGATGCAAGCCAATACTTTGTATGAAAATATTTAGAAAGAGATAAGAAGAACCTGCTTTTCATCTAGTCTCATTCTTCCCTGCCAGCCTGTGCTTTCTTTCAGCTCAGGAGACTGAAGTCTTCTGTTCTCTTGTAAAAAGAAGTCACTCTGTGAGCAGAGGAGCTAATGAAGCCTGGCTTGTAATGTCTCTCTCTCATGTGGATCCTCTGATATCTTACAAAGGGTGAGCTTTATTAGCTTTTCCTGAAATGGGACAGCAGTAGGGTCCTTCTCCTCTCCCCCACTGCCTTCTTTTCAAACTCTGAAGAGTTTCTGTATCTTTTGACCTTGATGCTGGACAGCAGGGGTGAGTTGAACACCCTTTTTGCGTGAGAGCATAAACACATGCATTATTTCTTACTCCCATGACTGCAATCCGTGGGTGTCAGGAATCAGGCTAAAAATAAACCAAACATCTCCTCTGAAATTAAAAAGAAGCATCAGTGTTCAGGTGACTTCATGGTATAAACTGAGGAATTGTCTAAAACGGTGAAAAATAAGGCCTGTAGAGGGCTAAGCTGAAATTGCTCACTCATAGCGAAAGGAGTCGATACTTTATTAGAAGAGTGGGGTGTTGCTCCTTAAACTTATATATCTGTTAACACATGCACAAGACAACCTTCTCTGTTTAGTCCATGTGTCAGCTTTCCCTTGTTTTATGGTTAGAATTAGTAAGGCAGGAAAAGAATGGTTCATCCCTGCCACTAACAGGCGGAGGGAGGCAAGGGAAGCTGAATGGGTTAAAATCAGTACTGGCTTGAAACATCAGATTTTCCTTGTCAGTTTGTCACAAACACAACCATATTTAAATTCAGCTGCTTGGGTAACACCCAAAAGCTATCATTGCACTAATGCAATTATGATAGTGCATCAATTGCTGTAAATCACAAAGCTATAGATAGGGTGTAGTTGTCATGTTCTTTGTGATTAAAAGATGTAGAATCTCTAATCACTGCAACAAGAGAGTCTGTCATCGATAAAGGGAATCTGGAGCTGGAGAGCAGTATTGATCGTGCCAAGGAATTTGCAGACTCTATTTCTCAGCTTTTTCACACTTTGAACAACATTTCAAGATGCACCATCAGCTTCATGCACGGCCCCCACACCCACGCCCCCTGGGCTGGGGCACTAAATGAGCAGGTTAACATCTGCCTTGCTCTGGCTCTCTAGCAAAAGGGCATTCAGGAGATAATAATTTTTTTGGCAATTTCCTGTCCAAAGGGGCATGCTTTTGGTATGTCAAAATCAGAAATGGTGCACAGGAGTAATGACCATTCCCCAGCACAGCCTCACATCACGCTGGTGTTGGGGGTCTTGGTGCCAAACCCGTGTGAGCTGTGTGTGGCTGGCAGAGGTGACCTGCAGAGCCCACAGCATGGCCTGTGTGCTGGGCCCAGCCCCAGCACAAGCCAGCCTTTTCTCTGTTGTGGCTTTTAATACCTCCTTGAACTTCTGTGCAAATGACATGACTCCTCTACCTGTAACTGAGAATCAAGGCTTTACCTTGTGGCATCATGTCAGTTCTTATCATCCATGCTCCTCTTCCTTAGGAAGACAAAACCAAAACCACATACACAATAACCCCCCCAAAATAATTTATGGACAATATTCATAAATTATTTACATTCACACTGTAGAATTGTAGGGAAAAAATGAATATTAAATGATCAATTATGATGAAAATGGAAGGATAGTGCTGGATTGTCAGGCTGCTTGGTTGTTTTTCATTCATTTGGCTGTTTGTTTGCTTTTCTGTCAAGAATCTCCATGGATCAACATAGGAAGAATTTATGTGATTTTTTGATTAATATGTAGCATGTGGTTAGAAAGCTTTTATATGTTTATAGCTTTCGTCTACAATCACATAGTTCCTTGTATTGGTCTGTGTGCATATGGATGTGTGTATATGCACAGTATCTGTATGTAAATGTTTTTAAACTGATATTCTTTGTATAGAAATACTATACCCTCATGTTGCAATTTTTCTGGTTTTCACCACTCTCTTCTTTATGCTTGGGTGGTCATATTTTGAAATTTCCCCAGGACCAGTTTTTCATGCAGTCACGTTTCTCATCACATCTGAAGGATGTTGTGCTTCGCATGGTAATTAGGTCCTCTTTGTTTCATCTGCTGAACCGCTCTCTGTTACTTCCTGCAGCACGCTCACGACTGGAGGCTATTGCTGAAATGTTAGAGCAGTGGAGATTCTCTAGGAGTAAACAGCTTCATGTTAACTTGGGGTTTTTTGGTTTTTTTAACGCTGATTTACATCCTGTTTAAACCTTGTGCAATTATATTATCCTTCTTGCTTTCTTAGAATAATGCCATTTATTGAAATAATTTATTATTGCATTGTGTGGCTAGTGGGCGTATATGGAAATCATCTGAGTATTTACACAAATGTATGACTTTATATATAAAATCCCACAAGTATCTCTGTCCCTCCCTAAGGCTTGGAAAGGCTCATGGCTTAGCTGGGAGCACAAGCTGCTGTCAAATGTTGCAGAGTTTTTGCTTTCATGGCTGAAAAGAAAGCTGTGATTGTTAGTTATTCTGACCCTGCTGAGGGCAGGCTGAGGGTGGCATTGGGCTGTGTTTGGGGGCCTGAGCAGGCTCTGGGCAGAGGTGGCAATTTTCAGGGGAGCCCCTCTTTGTGGATGCTGGGGACATGGCTCAGCAGGGACTGGCAGCCAGCGCTCCTGTGAGCTTGGCCAGGCCATCTCTGAGAAGGGAACTTCTGCCAGCACAATTTTATTACCTCCCTTCTAGCTGTCAAGTTACAATAGAGAATCAACTCCTAAGTTTTTAGCTTTTGTTGTTTAAAAGAAGACTTTCCAAATCTGCACGACCCCTTTTGCTGGTGTGTCCAGCTCACGCATTTTAGGGCTGGCAGGTTGCTCCAGTGGGAGCCAAAGGGCAACTCATGTGAGGCAGCTCAGGTTGTGCTGCTGCACCAGTGAACCCTGATGGAGCTGGGGAAGGCAAGAGAAACCAGGTCAGATTTGCCCTGAGGCTGCTGGGGAACCCCTGCCTGGGGTCCCTGCAGAGAGACATTCAGGGCAGGAGCACTGGAAATGCCTACGGTATCTCAAGAAATGTGAAGTGATCTAGTAACTGACCCTGAATTCCCTTTGAGTCGGTACAAAGCTCTGGAATGCCTTTTTGCAAAACATAACCCACTGCTACACCAGGAACCAACACATGTCTGACCTGCCTGGCTGCTGGAGGCCAGCAGGACAGTGGACAGACACGAGCCCTCCGAGGAGCTCGTGGTGGCAGGGCAGGGGTGGCAGCAGGAAGGTTTTTCACCCTGTTTTGTTGAATAACAGAGCTGGTATGTGTTGGGTATGCTGCTGGCCCAGGTGGTGCTCATGTATAAACATGGGGGTGCAGATAGAATTGGGAGAGATGTGAACAGCGATGATAGACAGTGAGTGCTTCTGCCAACACATGGAATTCCTACTGGTTGATTGTCTTTTCCTTGTTTTCCCTGTCATAATTAATAATGCTGCAGTTACTCTGATTATAATGATTGCATATCCCTTTAAGTGGTATCTAGATGGAGGTTTACATGGCATTTTTTCCTTGTTTGTGTGTTCTGCAAGCATATTAAGAAAGTATCTAAAATAATATTAGCAAACATCAAGTAAAATCCTCTCTGCTGAAGGGCTGATGAGATCATGTGCGTATGACTGTGTGTTATCCTGAGCTGACACATGGAATTAAGTCTTGGACTATGCTCACCTAGGAAGACATCATTCTGCCAGCTTTTTCTCTCTTCTGGCCATTTCAGACACAACAGCTTTTTCTCTTCATCCAGTTAAAGCAGGGCTGTTCTCTGGAAAAGCCAATGAGAAAAATCTGGCAATTCAATAATTTCTGAGAGTTTCTTCTATTTCATTTTGTTGAGCTTACTGGTTGCACACAAACAGAAGCATTTGTGTCAAAACACCACCCACACAGTTAGCCCTGCAACAATGCTGTGATTTTAATAAACTGAGTTGTATGTGGAAGGGAAACTGGATTTTCTGTTATCCCACTGGCAAAGTTGTTGGTGAGGAAAGCCTGAAATTGAGCCTTGCAGCTCTGCAACTTGGGGGACACAGTTTGTATAGTGGAAGATCAAATTTAGCAGTGCTGCCACTTCTTTTAATATTGTTTTATTTTATTGGGTTTTAAAAATTCTAGGAACTTGTGACAATCAGGATCAGACATTTAGGCATTTTCTTAATTGGCTTTTTTATTTACTAAAACAAATTCTGTGTTGTTTCTTTCTGGAGCTCCTGCCATTATTTTGTTTTGTTTCCTTCATGAAAATGGTTTAACAGGTTGAAACCAGTAGGAAACCCCTCCATTTTGGTTGTTTTAAATCATCAAATAATTTCAAAATTTCATCTTTCTGTAAGGGGTTTAAAATGTTGTTTTAAGTCCAAATCAAAGCAATTCCCCTTCCACCCTCCAATTCAAAATTATCATTAGGCAACAAATTGCTCATTGTGTGGCATAACATGAGTGTCAATCTTGCATTCAGATCTCCAAGTCACTGTCTGATGGGGAAATTTTTCCCCATCTGTTTCCATTTCTACACTGCAAGTTCAGCCTGGCACATGAGCCTGCTGCAGTTGTGGGGCTTGTGATCCATATTTAATTCACCTAACTTTCAGTCTTTAGCTGAGACTCCCCAGTTAAGCACAGTGATGACCCTGGCCTCTCTCTGTAGTCAGTGCAGAAGTGGGTTCACCCAGAAGGTGACTCTGCTCATGGAATATCTCAATTAAGTGCCTAAAGAATAACTTCTCTAAGATCAAGCTGCTATGTGCTTTAAGCAGTTCCACTAAAAGAAACCTCGTTGGCTTACAGAGACATGCTGATAATGGGCTCATTGGCTTGTTAGGTCAGCCAGCAAACGGATGCTGGAGGTCCTTGGGGCTTAAGTACCAAGACAGCATTGTATTTCTGGGGAGATCATGCATTTCAAGGGTGTGATGTGAGACACGAGACTGAAAGTCATCCCCAAGCTGCATTTATTCCCCTGAAATGTTCAGTGTGTCAGACCTGATTTCAGTTATAAAATGGAAATAATAGATAAAAAAGGTCAAACCATTTATTGAGGATTGACATTTACAGCAGTCAGGAATCTCCAGTCGTATACAGCTTTGTGTATATATGTCACTCCTATGTGACACCATCCTGCTGAGGATCTCCAAACCACTGTTTCCTGCTACACCTAGGTGATGGCAAGTTATCTGTTGCTTTTTTTGTTTCTACGGATGCCTAAACATCGAAATGCAGAGTTAATTAACTTGCCCAAAGCTGCAGTACACATTTAGCAAAATGAAAACTCCTGAAATCTCTTTGTGGCTTCAAAATTCTTTTATCTCTTACTGTAATAAATTTTGTTAGAATAATTTTGTGAAATAAAACTGCTTGAAATTAACTGTTTTCATTGAAAGCTGAGTGTTAAAGCACTTGTGTCCTGATTCTGTTGCAGGCACAGGAGTTGTGCATTGGGTCATTGACAATTTGTGGATTGAGTGCAGTGCAGGAAAATAGGTAAGCCCAGACAGGGATCCAGAGAGCAGTTGCTACTTGTGTGGCATCCAGGACCTGGGCACAGAGTGCTGCAGGAGCATCACACTGTGTGTGTGAAGTAACTCTAGCAGCAGTCCAGAGAGCCATAGGTGATCTTTGCCATTGGGATCAATGGGGGAGGAAAGGGAGAGAGAAATACACACTCAGTTACATGCACGAACACCCACGTGCCGGGTAGGAGACACCTCATATAGGCTGGCAACAGCAAAGTAATTAAAGGTGCTGAAGCAGGAAGTGCCAAGTCACCCTCACCAAGGGTACAGGAGGTTTGCTAATGTCACTGCTGATGTCCCAAAGGTATCTTGCAATTCTGGTATTTGTCTCTGATGCCCTCTGTGAGATTTGCATTGCCCTGGTCTGTTTTCTCATTGCCTTAATGGTGTGACTTTGAGAGCTGAGATCACTGTTCCTCAAGGAGACCCAGCACACCCCCAGTAAATGTGGTCTGCAGGGCTGTTTTCTTCCCACTGCTCATGTATTGCTGCAGAATTATTTCTCGGTGCTTTGAATTAACGGGTTCGTATCCTGGCACTCAGGATTTAAGGGGCCTTGTGTAGATAAAGACAGTAGAATTTATAGAGCAAATACAACAGTAGTCTTGAAAGCATTGATAAAATGACCTATCATTGGATAACAAGTATTAGAACATGTCCCCTTTTCCCCCTTCCTGCTCCCCACTTGGAAGCTTTTTAGCCTCTGGATAAGATGTCAAGAATTACTTGTCAATCCCAACTTCAAAAACAAAGAAAAAAAAATGTTTAGACTTAATGAAACATGTCTTCTAAGTTAACTTAAATGCTTGTTTAGATAGTTTTTGAGATTAGTCTAAGAATAATAAACTGCTCTTTATATGGAACTTCCTGGCCAGAGACCTCTGGGCAGCTCCAGAATACCAGAAGAAAGGATTTACAGCCCACTGACTACTTAAAATGGTGATGTTATTTTCAGATGCAAAATCTCAGATTCCTTTTGCCTTTATGACAACTTTTGGTGAAGAGGAAAAGCTATCTACTGTTCCTTCAGGTTCTGGAGTTACTCTTTATAGCATGGTGCACATAGGTCAGGTTATTTAGCTGGAATTTGGACCTTTTACAGATCTATGTCATGTCTTCTATGCAGATTTGTTTTTCTGCTTATGGCATTGGTCAGAATAAATGGAGGGATGGGATCTGCCCTGGCTGCTGTAGGGGGTTTTTTTGGCATGTCCCCAGTCTCCTAATAAATCAGTGTCTTTCCTAGTCCATTTCTGATGGGATTCGGCAGCAGGTCAGCATCCTTAGGTAAAGAAAGGCTTCCTGAAGTGAGCAGCAGTCACAGAAGGTAAATTAATGGAAGCTGGCATCTGCTGATCTCTTTGACAATAAGGAATTTCACTGCCAACATTTAAAAACCATTGGAAATGGTCTCCATTGGAAACCAGATTTCGACTTTCTGCCCTGGGCTGCCAGAAGTATTTCAGCATAAAATGCTAAAGTAAGTTGAACTTTCAATTATAATTTCAATGACTGTCTAGTGAAATGGATTAATGCTCTGGCACTGCACCTTTGAGGCTTTGGCTGGAATCTTGTAGGATAAAAATCTGTCTGCTTTGACAGTTGAAAAGGTCAGAAGTGAAATAATGTCAGGTGGTCTTAGCCCAATTCAATGTCTCGATTTAGAAGTAGATGTAAAAGTTGTTGATGTGGGGTATCATATGAGATCTTTTTCAAAAATACAAATATTTTTATTTACATTTTGTCATCAAAATTAGATGCAGACAGCTGCATTTGGGAGAGCTGGAGCTTAGTTCACCCTTCAGGAACACTGGATTGCAAAGTGAGCAAAATGCAGGTTACAATATGCGGTACCTTCAGCTCAAAAGCTTGATTTCAATCAACTTGAAATTGATTTCCTGATATTTGACTGTGTCAAGGATAGTTCACTTAAATATTTTTAAAGTTTAATTTGGGAATTTTTATTAGCTGAGAGTGTATAGAAAGACCATGTTTTTCCCACTGTTGAGGCAGGGCAAGAGGTCTCTTCAATTTACTTTTTGAAGCTGCTGCAATTCAATTCCTAATCTTATTAAATAGGATTGTGGTTAAGGAGCAAAATATGGATATTTGCAGAATGCATTTTTCTCTTATTTGAATACATACTTATATAATTTTATATGATGATAATGTATAAAAATAAATTGCTTCTCCAGACATCCCTGCAGAAAGGTCACTATGCAAAAATGTGTGGCAGCAGTAACAGGAATTTCTGTTGGGAAAAGGAGCAAATCGGGGCTTGGGGCTGTGTGTCTCAGTGATGGGGGCAGTGGCTAACAGAGCTCCAGAGCATCTTTGCTGCTTTTGATCCATCCCAGCCCCGCTTCTCCCCAGCCCTCCTCACATGTCGGGCAGCCTTGGCCCTGCTCCACAAGTGAAGTCGCAGATTTGCTTTGCTTGTTTCAATAAGAAACACATACAGGACAGTGCAAATTGAAAATCAGCCATCATGCATGCTACATAAATTACCCGGTTCTGCTTGGTAATCCATTACAGATGATTAAATAAATGAGTGGCTGTGTCCTGTTCAGCACTGGTAAATCTTTGTTTTATTTAATTCCTTGTTCCTTGTATGTGTGTGTGTATGTGGGGTGTCGTGGGATTTTTTCTAGTTGGGTTTCCATCTTAAGGCAAAGAAACCACAGTCTCCATGTGATCATGATGCAGTGCAAGAGCTGGTGGGACTGTCCATATGTTGTAAAGATTAATTGGTATTCAGTTAGGGCCCATAAAGCAGGGCATTAGCCTCTGCTTTGCCTTCAGTTCATGTAGTGGGCACAGACAGAAGTCTGTTTCTGATGTGTAACATGTACTTTTTAGCAGGCTGATCCTCCCAGTTGCAAAACCTTAGAAGAGCTTCAGAGATTCAGGTACTGCTTAATGTGGGGCAGTCATAACACTTTGCTTTGCTCTGCTGAGATCTGCTAAGTGGGACCCAGGGGACCATTGAAACCACAGAATTATCTTTTATTTGTTCTATAGATTTTTCTGACCAAAAAAAAATGTAATACATCACTATCTTCACCCTTCCAAGACGTGTGGTTTAATTGCGGCGTGGACCCAGGGGTTGTCAGTGTTGCCCATGGTGGGTGCCAGGGGTGGCAGAGGCCAAGTGCCCCCACTGCAAACCATTATTTATAAAGGAACAAAGTGGTAATTTTGCAACTATCACTGCTCAAATATGGGGCCGTTTCCCTAGTAATAAAACTATTACTCTGTAACTGTTTACTTATCAGGCGACCATTATGTGATTGATGACCTGAAAATGGAGGCTATCTTTCAATTCATTTGAAATGCAAACTGACTAGAAAATCTATAGTTATTGCCTCGTATTTTTAAGCAAAATCAGGCACCTACATTGACTTCCTATTTACATTTCTTTGAGAAGAAAAATCACATAAAAGCTATCAAGAAACACATTTCACAGCAGGCAAATTAATTGGTTTTACTGTATTTGAATGGAGGGTTTGTCAAATAAAACATGCCATGACAGTTAATAGTGTCATTTAGAGGCAGAAAATTATTGGCTTATTTGTTATTGGATAAAAGGAAGGCAAACACTTTGTATTAGGAAGTTTTAATGTGTTTAAAATCCTCATTAGGGATTTATGGACATTCTTGCTTAGCATAGCGCCTCATTAATTTGAGGCTAAACAGTTACTTCTGTGTTTCAATTGCAATTTTTTTTCCCTTTTCTTTAATTAGATCTCGCATTAGAGTTTGGTCTCTACACCACTGGAGATGTAGAATTAATTAATGTGATTTATAAATCTAATGGAAGTGAGTTATTCTTAGATATCTTTTCATTTTAGTGAGCAGTTTAACTGCACACAGCATAAGTGCACACAGATCTAAGAGATTTGGGGAGCTCAGGAAAAGTATGCAACTTCTGCATTGAATACATTTAGCAGTGTCCCTTGGCATTAATAGATCAAAGCATTTTAATTAGAAATGTAACTAAAAGAGAGACCATAAAGATCCCATTCAAAATCAGATTTTCCTTGTTCTAAGTTCTGTACTGTCCAAAAAGTGTTATTTTCACTCCCCTTTTGTAGATGACCATGACATTCAGTGGCAGTTGGGATAATTGCATGTCTTACTATTTAATGAGCATAAGATTTGATTCTTAATGTATTTTGAGTTTGGATGCAATCACAATAAAACCATCTTCATTAATGGTACTACTTTGTTTGTATTAATAAAAGGAAAATATATTTTATTTCCTATAAGAATTTAATTTGATTGAAGTTTGTGTTAAAAATGTATCTGTGTAGGCTAGTTACGCTAACAAGTAGAGTTGGTGTTTAAACCCTAAGATATTTCAAAATACATTTGTTTCCCCCAGAGCAGGAACGGGTCTTTGCCCTTTGAATTCTGGCCTTCTATTTTGAAGACAGTCTGAGGTTGCGGCTTGCACATTGTGACTGTAGTGGAAGGATGTATGAAAACAACTAATTTGCAAACAAGCTCTGAGCAATTAGTTTGCGTCCCAGCACTGGCCTTGCAGCTGTGCAAACTGCCATACAAATTATACCCAGGAGTACATTCTTCTGTGAGGACATTCATATACCTGCTTTAAAAAGCAGAAGTGAAACAGGTAACCAACACAACCACCCACTGTATCCGTGTAGTCACAGGAGAGGTACTGCCAAACGTAAATACACATTTAAGAAGGTTCCTCTTTAAAACCTCCAAAGAAATGGTACAGTCTGAATTCACGGGGTCAAATAATGCTTCAGGTTACAGTGGTGCAATTTCACTGACATCAGGGGAGTTTTGGTCCTGTCGCAAAGGCCACAGTCTGAGCTGGTGACTTTGCTACTATTTTAGCAGAATTTACACAACTCTTGTCTGATGCTGCTCTTGTGGTGGCACATACTGGGAACAGACACCACATTCCACAAATGTGAAATAGATTTAAAGGAGATCCAATTCAAACTTACATTAAATTTAGACAGCCGGGTCTGTATAGTAAAGGGATTTTGCATGATTTCCAAGAGGTTCTACTCAAACGATTACACTGAGAATAAATACAGTGTCTAATTTACATTCCCCTAACTGAGGGCAAATGGACTTGTAAGCGAAGCTCCCTTCATGCCTTTTATACTGCTTCATTGTCTTAGGAGAAGTTAAATTTCATTGACACTGGCAAAAGGAGGAAAAGAAAGAGACACTTGATCATTATTTGTGCCACACCGCATATCTCACCGCAGCAGAGGGTTGCACAGTCTGTTAGTCAGGCTTGAATGTTTCAAGTGGACAAGTGCACGGTGGCATTTTAGGTCAGGGTGCCTTTTATCATCACTTTAGTGGAAATGTATAAGGTAACGTCTTCCAGAATAAGGTGAAAATGCCAAGGCACGTAAGAAAATGTATGTATTTTATGTAGGTAAATAAGTACTTGGAAGTTATTAGAGAAAGAGGAACAGAAAGAGAGGAAGGAAGAAAAATAAGTTTGACATTCCAAATTTCCGTACTCTTTGTCAGTATTAAATGATTGTAAGAGTCTTTATGCAATCCAGTGTTTTGGTCATAAATTAAGTACTGCAAAAGCCACTTTTGTTGGGGCCTGGCTTAATACTGACAATATCAGATACTCTGGTATTATCACTATGGTGTTTGTCTAAAATACTACATTCAAAATATTCCATCAGTAAAGTGTGCAGCCTTACCTACAAAGAAACTCTCAGGAGACCCTGAAGTGAGAGATCACTTTATCAGTCTTCCCTCCCTATTAGAGTTTGGCAATTTACTGCATGAAAATAATGGTGAACCATTGAGTTTAAATTGAACATCAGCATATTGTGCTTTCACGGAGACTGTTTTATGCCGATCAACACTGAAATGGTATTGTTAAAAGAAAACACCAAAGAAATGAAAAAGGAAAAAAATGGACTAAATACAACACATAGTGGGAAGAGCAAGGAAAGTGTAATTGTCACATCCATGTCAGTCTGGTTTAAAAGTTGCTGTAGCAGAACTAAATGCCAGTGAAAAAACATTGTCCTTGTAGTTGGATTTGCTCAGACTGGTAAAAAAGGTCGTTGTAAGCTGAGTTCTTTGTAGGGAGATGAAACTGAATCCCTTTCAGTGTGGGGTTAGTCACCACTCCTGGTGTGACTGCACAGGAGAGGAGCATACGAGAATCATTGGCTTTTGTATGAAACTAAAGGTACCCACTGTGGGCAGCTTTGGCTTCTGAACTAGAGACTTTTTGGGAAGGCCACTAAAATCAGTGTGAGTCTGATTCAGTCATGTTTTGGACCACACTAGTAAGTTGTTTTTCCTAGCTAAGGTGCTTTACCTGGGGCAAAAGGCATAAACTTCTGTAGCCACCACTGGAAGCGCAGCTCTGACTACAGGCCAGGCTGCCTTAGCTTAACAAATGAATTAACTTGCTCCTTAAAATTCTGTGTTTTCAGGTTCTCCAGTAAATGCGTATTTTACACAGCTTCTGCAGTATTTGTATTAAAGGAGAAGGGAGGAGCAGCTTTCTGTGTTTTGTTTTAGGCAATAGTTTTTCTTTCTCAATTTTTTATATATATAAAAAGCATATATTTCCACAGACATTTTAATCAGCCCCAGGAGATATTTCTGGGGTTAAAATAATGGGAAATGTAGTCTTCTCATGGTATTTTGGTTCCAGGATGGTGGAGGCACTAAAAGAAAACAGTGGATATACATTATTTAGGAGCCACAAATGGCTCCCTTGAAAATGAATAAGCCTGTGAAAAACACATGTATGTATTTGAATACCAAGGGAGCAATTTTGGGTTTGTTTTTTTTAATACCACCATGTTTGACTTCATTCAGTTTCCTCCAAAATGCAAACATACAGCCCTAAAGTATGTTGGTGTTATCTCCACAAATATCAAATACACCAGAAAAAAACTACCATCAGGTTGCAATATTCATTCCTTGCTCTTTTGCTGCTCCCATTCTGACACATTTGCACTAAAGTTAGTAAGGGAAGGGCCAAGAGCCTCCCAGCTAGTGAGATTAGTTGGCATCTATTCCAGGTGTCTTTAACACGAGTGACACTTTTTGGACACAGTATTGAGATAGGAAACAGAATCATGAGCTGTGAAACAATCCAAGGAGGTTTGAACAGGGGGCTCTGAGCAGCGGTGTGAACTTTACTTGAAGTAAATGTGGAACAATCTTCTCAGAAGAAGAAATGTGTAGTCAGATGGCAGCTGAGGGGAACGTTGGGAGCAACTAAAGTGGGGAAATGAAGCCTGAGTATGCAAGAAAATACTGATGGCAGTCAAAGGAGAGATGGTGATGGAAGGACATGGGTGCGTGCTCCACATGCAGGTGAAGTATTGCATGTTCTTAGATTCGTAATGAGCATATAGCAAGAATCATATCGGTTTGGAAGGATGTTCAAAGATCATCGAGTCCAATGTGTTGTATCTGGAAACTCTGCTATTTGTAGTACTGCCCCATCCATTTCCCTCTCATATTAATCACAAAAAATCAGAAAAACCAAGCATTCTCTGTTAATGGGAAGCCTGGCACTCAGAGGACAAGGCTTGTGCTGACTGTCCTCGTTTTGTTCTTTCTGGTTTTCTAAGTGTTTTCCTCTTATCACTGTGTGGTGCACACTGGAAATGATCAATCAAGGCTCATGCACTGGATCTTTTTATGGTGGCAAGTGAAAAATCAATCTGTGTTTGAAGGAGTAAACAGTAGCATGAGTTTCATTTCCCCAGAGTCAAAATGGATTCCTTGATAAAGGAGATGACAAGGAAAGCTGAGCTCTTGATGTATAAGCACACAGGTGCTCATGTGCAAGAAATGAGTGGGCTCCTACATTCATTTTACATGCTACACTTATCTATTCAGTAAAACAAAGATAGGAAGAAGAGATTACTTGTTGAATGCCAATTGCGTGTCAATAAAACCGGGGGGATTGTTCATGAACAGTTTATCCAGATGAAAATGTAGTCGGTCAGTTCCGGCAAAGACATTATTCATGCTGTATTTCTGCTTTATGGCACTACATTTGAATTTTCAGAACTATTCTCACAAGTCTGTTGGAAGATTGTGTTGCTAACATTTCTGAGAAATGTCTGCTATTGGATGTAAATTACAGGGAAAAGAGTCTTTGTATGATATTTCTGTGCCACGAAAACAAAATCTGATCTCATGCAGGTTAAAAATTGTCCAGGAGGTAAGAGTAGTCAAGGAACTTTAGAATGAATAAATGGAAGGTTAGACCAACGTGACTCATCAGATACTGTAATCATTCACCCAATGTCATTTGATCTGTATAACATTAAAGGCTACTGTTCCCTCACTCCTAGATTTCTGCCCTCCTTCCCTCCCTTTAAACTTCAGCACTGAGCCACCCAAGCCATACATTAAACCTTTGGTTCCACATCATTTAAGCTCTCTCCTCTCTCCTGTGAGACCAAAAAGTGAAGAAAACTGTAGAATACTGGCTTGTATTAGGTGGAATATTTTGACCATCTGACCTTTCCTTTTCTCTTTTCACTTTTGTTTTAGCAAGCAATATTTAAAAGTAAACATGAAGCTTTTTGATGCAAAAGAGTTTTGCCAGATTAAAGGAAATTGGAAGATGAGTTCAGTGTAGCATGTTGCTGTTGTGAAATCTTCTTGCTTTGATTGAAGTTTTATTACCTCAGGACGTCAGTCTGCAGCTTGTGTAGCATTCACTGTTCTTCAGTGTGGGGTTTGTGAATGCACTGCCAGCCGAGAGAAGAGCTCATGATGTGAATTGCAACCACTCGGTCTTGCAGAAGCCGAATTCCTGGAATCTGCCCTTTCAGCTGAGTTAGACCATGCTGCTCACAAAGGAAGAAAAGCACCAAAAGCATGCACAAGTGCAAGCTGTGCCCTCCTTTTTAGACTCTGATTAGTGACGAAAGCTGAAGAGGAGAGAGAGGGGATGGAGAATCACTTAATGGGTCCTAAAATGCTTGATTTTTATTAGATTAGGGAAGTAGTAGTATGGGATGAATGTCCAATCTTGGCTAAACTACAGGAGGAACGTGGCAATTTATTAATGGCAATTCTAATAACAATTTGCTGTAGCGCTAGCACTTGAGAAAGTGATGAATATTGTATCTGCTCAGTTTCATTCTGTCCCAGTGAATCTCTGCTTGGATGCCATGGTGTGCCATGTGGGCCCGCTCACACTTGTTAGCTGAACGCGAGTGTTTATGGACAATTAAACTCGCAATTTTTAATTCACACTTTGAAAGGTTGAGAGGTTGTTCTTTCTTTTTTTTTTTCCAAGACAGACTAAATTTCTAATAGATCTGTGCCTTTCAAGTCTCTTAGAATGTGCAACTGCAGCATGAATTTAGAAAAATGGTCTCATTTCTTTAGAAATCCATTAATAGTAATGTACTGAAAGACTCTTACATTGATCTTCTCTCTGATAGCCATGTTGTAATAATTATTCTTTTAATGTTTGCATCAATCTAAATGTTTTCCTCTTTGTGCTTGCTCCTACTTGGATCTCCCTATATGACAATCACAGCACTTTGACATCTTGCAGTGCTTTAATACCAGTGATTGAAAACAAAGCAGTGCCAAAGGGAACAAAAGTTCTGTCAAGCCATTAAAATCTTCTTTGCCATTAACACAATTAAATTGATGCATGAGCATTTAAAGTTATTAGCAAGTGCTGCCAGCAGAAGCTGGTTGCGGTTGCATAATATATAGTGGGCTTCATTAAAAGTAAAATGGTATGTTTATTGTTATTATCATCATTAGTTCTGAAGTAACATAAACAGGACTGTGAACTGGGAGAGGACTGTGAGACAACTAAGAACATACATGTCCTGTATTGGGACACAGTCATCACTTCTCTAAACAAAGAAATACATGTGGTACTTTGGCTAACCATTACAGCTGGCATGTGTAATGGCAGGGAAGGGTGTTAAATAAAGAGAGCTTCTGTACCTCTGCTGCTCTCACTCTTCCTAGTCTGACTCACTGAGCTGGATTTTGGGCTGCTCCTGTTTCTGTGGTGAGAAATTTTGTGGTTGATGTGTACACTGTAAGCTTTTGGGGGACTATTTGTTTTGTTTTCTCATATTCCAACGTATTAGTTTTTCAACGAGAAAAATGAGGCGTGTATTAGAGACACATGTTCTGTCCCACTGCACGGTGCAGTAATACCCCTGCTTGCTAACCTTTTGATTAACCATATTTCTCACTGAATGGGGAGCTGGTCTGAGGAATGGAAAACAGATTAGCAGAGAACTTAAAAGGTATTGAGAGGGAAAATAGTGATTTAAGTGAAAAGGAGGGAGATGAAGGAAGTCTCATGAAGTCCAAGTCCTGTGGTGTAAGGATGGACTGCATGCCTGTTGCAGTTCATGCTGACCACCCACTGGCAGTTCTGAGCCAGGCTTGTTAGGTAATTTGAGCTGAGTAGAAACTGGGGACAAGAGGTAAGGCTCTTTTTTTGGTTGTTTGGCAGTTTTAAAGTGATATTGTGGAAAATTATAATCTTTAATAGATAAAAATCACTAATACCCCTGTGGTGTCGTCATATTCACTTGTGTAATCCTTTACCAAGATACTGGTGAACTGTTGGGCATTCAGAGAGCAGTGATGAAATAAGCCAAAGGGGAGGAAAATCTTGTTTATCAGGAAGGAAGGTAAAAGTTGAAAATACAGCATTTGAGAAAAATGGAGTATAATTCTGCATGTCTCTGTATAGTGTAAATGTGAAGGGAAGTAATGAATTACTTCCAGTAGTAGGAAGAGCTCTACAAAAAAGCTGAGGTGACACTGAAAACAAAATTTTAACCATTTTAAAGAAAGTACCAAGTAGTTTACAACGCTCCAAATTTTATTAACGGAAGGGATGGGAGACCCATTTCCCTACATTTTTTGGGTCAGGCTAGTCATAGTACTAGAAGATACGGGGAAAATGTGCTACATTAACAGAGCATGAGCTTGGTGATCTAAGAGGTCTCTGTGGTCTTTGACTTTTGTAGCTGTGTGGATTTATTCTTGAAGCTTAGTGCTGGCTGAAATGCAGGCAGAAGGCCATGGTCGCTGCTTTTGGTCAAGCTCTATAGCAGATTAGGATGACAGGGATTAAGTTTAGTCATGAGTATCTTTCACCAAACTAGTTACTAAGGGCAATAAGGTAGAAGAATCAGGCAGAAAAGTCTCACTGAATATTTATGGCACAGAGGACTTACCTGTGCTTTGGTACCTTCCTGAATATTGTCTCTTCCTCTCCTGCTTTACCCTGTGATAAAAGCCACCATAGCTACCTACAAGTGCCACAGAATGGTTGTATATACAGGTCACATCTGCCTGTTGTTTCTGTAATTGTTCACAGTTTAAAGATTTTGTGCTCTTTCGTATCCTTGGAATGAGGGATTGTGGCAGATGCTGTAAGTACCATTTAACAAGTATTTTCAATTGGAATATTTTAGCAGCATCATCGTGTGTGTGCGTGGGTGTGCTTGGGTGCAGAGGTAAATATCGTCTTTCTGAGGGGAGAAGGAGCAGCTGTCAGGCCTCTTGAGGTGGATACCTGTGTGCTGTGCAGGCTGCAGAGGACACTGAACCTGCAACAGGCTGATGGAGTGAGGGACAACAAAATCAGCAACCACCCTTATAGTCCAACCAGTATTTTACTACAGTATGTATTTAAGTTTTAAGAGCTCTCTGGGCTGTTAGCCTATTAAGCTGTAGGATAAGATAGTTGATGATAACAGCTTTCTCCTAACTGCTATCACCTCTGTCCTTCGCTGCAGCATGTGGCAAGTTAAACCAAACCTCGCCCTCTCTCTGAAGGCTGCCGATAGGAGTAACAGTGGGATCTTCTTCAATTACAGAAGTTTCAGGCAATTCCACTGCCAGTTCTCAACTGTGAGGAAATCAGAGTACTTTATTGCTTCAAAACTGTCGTTAGTAACACAAAGCAGCGTGGAAGAAAAAAACAACTTTTGACAAAATGGGTCCTGCTGATGATTTATGTTGATCTGAACTGGAAAATTTGGTAGGCAGCAAGCATGGATACAGCAGTCTTCAAACAGAGGCAGTTGCTTGTTAGCTGTTCACCTGTGTGGTTGTAGTCACTGAACTTTGCATCCAGCACCTGACTAAACATTTCTTTTTTTTCTTTAAACCTAGGTTGCCCTTCCCAATGATTCCAGCTGTGTGGAAGAAATACTGCGGGTAAGCAATACCCTTTGCTTTTTTATCTCCTGTATAATTGTAGTGCTGTTATTTTCATCTTCCAAGGAGAGGGCTTATAGGGCTGTCTTTAACACTGTAGTTAAATAATAACATATCAATGGGTCTGTATTAAGAGACACAGACAAGGGGTAGGCCCAGGGTGCTCCTTATTAAGATCAGTTCACCTAATACTCTGCATCTGCCAGCTTGTTTGAGTCAGGATTTACACATGTTCCTGCTCTTTTCAAGCTCTCAGTCTCTGAGTCTATCCAGGACACGTTTCTCTCCTACCCTGAGGTAGAGTTGCCTTAATTCTCTCACTCACAAACTGACCTACAGTCTACTTCCTTCCCCCAGACTACAATTGCTCATCATTCATGGTTTTGTTAAAGACTTACAGACGTTTTTTCTGTGGTCTTTGGTCAGTGATTGAATACAGAAAATTGCAACTCCAAACTGAGAATGGCTTAATTGCAACAAGATCATGTAATAAAAAGGGAGTGTGCACAAGTTATATGCCTTACTTCAGGTGTAAGATGGGCTTTTCTTCAGACACCCCAACTTTGGGGTTCCCTGTTGGCAGTGAGATTTGCCTGGGGGCAGTTTTGCAACCCACCAGTCCCTCTCTCAGATTTAGGTTTCTGTCCTCATGGGTTGAGTTTCCCATCTATCAGAGCTACCTCCCTGGGACTGCCAGCCAGGCTGCTGGTTTTAGATGTAGAAGGGATAAAATTTCAGTGGGAATTTGTGCCAGCCATATCCTTGTAACTGGGAGGTAGTGCTGCAGACTTTCCCAGACCTGAAATCATGTGTAACAGTCATGCCAACTTGCTTGCAAACACTTACTCTTCCTTTTAAAGTAAAATAAGCTTCTCACTATTCACTGCAATTTGGAGTTAAATAGTTTGGAAACCTTGCTCCTGCTTTGTGAACACACATTATCTTGGGCTGCTCTAGATGTCCTTATGGGTTGGCATAAGTGTGTTGAGGCAGCAGGCAGGCATGCTCGTGCAGACCTGCAGTAAGGGAGAAGATCCTGCATAAGCACACAGGAGCAATGAATGCAAGGAAATAAATAACATTTACTTTCAACCTTCAAAGTGAGCAGAGATTTATTACCTACAGAACACTAAGGGAGCAAAAGCAAAGGAAATGTTGAAAGGCTGTGCAAGATACTTGGTACATTTTCAGTGTCTTCTTCCCCTCTTTATATATTTCAGTTAGGTTCATTACTATATTTGGAATGAATGACTTGTTGGCTGGGGAAAGCAGTTGTTTTCAGTAAACAGCATCAAAAGAAAATGTGATGTGGTGAATTTCAGGGATCAATCATCCAGGTGACAGTTTTAATGTGGGAACAGCGCGCATTAATCACAGGAAACAGAAATGGCTTTTTTCTAATCAAGAGTGGTGACCCTATTTCCTACCCCATGACTGTAATTTGAGTCAACAAACAAGCAAAATATGCTGGGCTTCCTTTTGAAACCTGTTGAGATTGGAGCAGAACTTTCTGTTGCCTTTGGAGGATGGAGATGAACTGCAGAATCCCCGCTCCTGCCACCGGTGGGCCACTGAACTTGGGGCACTCTTGGGGTGCAGAGAGCAGGAATTTAGCAGGTTTCCATGTCCCTGGGGATCTCTCTCACAAGACATGTAATGGGCATGGGAAGAAGGGATACAAACCAGCAGATCGTCCTGGACTAAAGCTGCAGGTGCCCAGAGGCATCCCCTGTGCCCAGCCTGGAATAAACCTGTCCACCAGAGCCACTGGCATAGCCAGAAGGCACCTTGAGCACGTGACACCTGTGATGGGGTGCAGATGCAGTCTTGGCACGTGGACCTCAGCCGTGGTTCCCCTGGGGTTGTTCTCCCTCCCATGTGCAGGAGGGTGGTTTGGTGCTGCCTCACAGGGTCTTTGTGCCCTTGGGGCAGAGTTGGGCTGTTCTGGGTAGCCACAGGCTGCCTGCAGCCTTTGGTAACCTGCCTGCACTGGGCTGCACAGCCCTGCCTGGGTGAGCACAGCAACCACAGAGCTGCTGTGGGACTGCCCAGAAAGACCCAGCAGACCCCAGCCCCAGCTGGAGGCCCTCAGGGCAGCAGCTCAGGATTCCAACTGCGTGTGGTGCTGAAGCACACCTGGCAGTAGAGGTACCTGGGTTTTGTCAGAGCTTTACTTTGTTCTTCTCAAATTTATGCTGCAGAACAAGCTAGCAGGAAATGTGTTTTCACTGCATGCAGGGTATCATATTCTACTTGACAGGCAATGGAGAGAAAATAAGTAAGGGAATGTGATGCCCAGCAGTGGTCAAAATCCAGTCTTTGGGCTCCCCATGGAAACCCCATGTCAGAAGATTAAGGTTGGCTGCTCCACATGAAAGAATGACCCTTGATTTCAGCAGAAATTTGCACTTTGAGAATCTAGATTAAGTTTCCAGCCCTGACAGGTACTTTTTGGCCTTTCAGGGGCATTTACATAGGCTCTGATTAACTTTTGGGAGTATGGGTCTCAGCTCCCTCGGTAAAAAAAACAGGTTATTCACATTTCTGTCCTGTCAGGGGTGTTACAGAGGTAAACACAAAGGATTCCAAGAGAGTCAAGCCCCAAAGGTGGACAGCTGGGCTGTAATTGTGCATTTTGCCCCTCCAGACCACTGGCAACCCCTGGCAGTTTCTGCTCTGGGCCATGTCTGCTGCCAAGCTATGCTCCCTAAAGGGCTGGGGAAGGGTGCTCTGCCTGCCAGCTTCCCTCCCTTGGACCAATGCATACCTTGAAGTTTGCCTTTTTTTCTGTTTTTGTTTCTGATTCGTTTTGGCTTTTCAAGTTGGGGAATTTAGTGATTTAATTCAGTTCCATCCCTCAGAAAGACACAGTAACTCTCAAGGGTTTCTTTGCTAGGCTTTACAAGGAAGAGGTACTCCTGCAAAGATCTGTGACCTCTGATTTTACACCACTCTTTTTTCAAACTGAACTTGATTAATGGTTTCTGTAATTGTAGGGGATTCTAATTCCTAATCTGTCTTATTATTTTTTTTTTCCATCTTGGAAAAAAAAGGTTTAATTGAATTTATATTCTAAAATTTTCAACTGAGTGAGGGGAAAGGTCTTGACTCCATTCAGACCCCTGAGTCTTCAGAGACAAAATTTCACAGTCCTTTAGATTTCCTGAAACACTTAGCTACTTATGTCATCTTGTGTAAATGCTTTAAGGACTGCTCCCAATACTACAGCCAAAGGTTAATGGCAGACCAGTCTCCTGTTGATTTTACTTTTCTAACCAGAATGGCTGAGATGGTTGTGAAAAATAATAATAAATAATAGTAATAATAATCATCATCATCATGTCTTATATAACTGAGGCCAAACAGTAGTGATAGCACAGATTGCATTTAATACAAGTTGCTAATACCAAACTGAATGATAAAGGAAAGTACCTGGTGGTCAACACGTTCTTCTGTTCCAAAATGTTTGGGTTTTTTTTTTTTTTTCCAAGCCAATGCAATGGTTTTGAAAGTGTGGAATATGGAAGACAGGCAATTAAAAATATGTGTGTGTAACTCACATTTTATTAATATGGATTTAAATTAAGTTGTCACTTGCTATGTACATCCATTGAAAAATGAGTTCATTGAAATGTTGTGATCCAAAGTGCAGATGGGGCGGGAGAGCTGACATTTAAAACCAGTCTCCAAAGCTGTTACTTGTGCCACTTGTACCAGTGCTTTACATCAGTGTGCCTTGCTGTCACTGCATGTGATGTGAACCATATGCTGGCCCAGGCAAAGGGGGTGTGTAGGTGACACTGAGGGTGAACAAGCAGTGATCCTTTTCCTATCTGTGGAGAGCACAGAAGGGACCTTCCTTAGCGTTGGTTTACCTCTGGCTAAAGAGTTGATAGGCACACAACATTGCACAGGGGAGAAAGGAAATGTTATTTAACTAAATTTTCTGGAGGACTCGCAGTGTAAATTGGATGTTTGGGCTGGGTGTTCAGGCAATCCATTGGACATAATCCAGCAGCAGCCAGGCCCTGGTCTGTGCACTGCAGCTTTCACGGCTGTGTCGTAACCATCTGGGCAGGCACTGCTGTCTGGAAATCCGTCCCTGCTTAGAGGAACAAAAGAATTCTTGTACGTGCATATTCACTGTAGGAAGGCTTCAAGTAACTAGATGGACTTCTGATGTTATGTGGACAGCTGTGATACTAATTAGAAGCTGTCTAGTCTGGAAGCAAAACAGATCCCAAATATAGTTCAGATTGTAGTAAGTGTAAAAATGACTGGAGTTAAATGAGCAAAGTCTGTAATTTGTATGGTCATCTTCTGATGACTAGCTCCTGTCTAATGACATTGGAGAATATGTAAATTGATCAGCAGGTGAAAATGCCCTTGACTCTGCAAATTATGTGTAGAATCACGTTCCTCATGCCAGTTGAAAGCACTAACAGATTTAATATCTCACCCGCAGCTGAAGTGAGCTGTTCACATAGCAAAATTAGACTGTAACAGATACAGCCCATTATTTGCCCCTCAATAATTGTTTTCTCTTCTAAAATACAAACCAACATTGAAGAATGATGCTAAACCTAATTATAATAATTGTAATTTGAAAAATACAGGTACGCTGTCCAGTGTGGTTACAAATACACTTAGTAGCTGACGGGTAGTTTAAATATTTTCATGTGGAGTCTGGGGGCTTGCTGGGGAGGACATGATGTGAATTTAAAATGATTATCTAGATGTCATTGGACAAGTGAATAACGAGCTGACTGGCCTAGTAAATCATGTGAACCTGTCAAATGTGGGAACACGTTGGGGAGGAGATGATGTCAAGTAACAGTAACTTAGCAACCTGGCATTTAGCTGTCCAGAGAATGAGTAAGAGTAGCCACTTTTAAATAGCTGAGTAAATAAATGAATCCCTATACGTCTTAGGTGTGCTATAAAAATAGCCTAGCACCGTATGTTTTGTGTCAAGCTGCTTCTTTCTCCTGGATAAGGTGATTTATTATTTCTATTGAAATGAAAAAATGGATTGAAAAGTTAACCCACGTGTAAATGTGGATCTGTGGCCTTTGTCCCTGCTCTGGCGTGAAGCCTTTGAAAGCGTGCAAGGAACTGGTAATAGCTTGCTTTGAGAGTTGTTTTTTTCCTTCAGACTTTGTTTATGTACACAAAGATTTGGATGGATAAAACCAATTAATTTCTTAGCAATTTCTAAGCCATTGCATTTTCAAGCTTTTTATCAGCATTTTCTCAATGGAGGCAGAACCAGTTTCTGCTCTCACATCAATATAAATCAAGGGGTAATTCCACTGACCTCTGATCTCATTTGAGTTCATTGAATTCTTCTTCCTCCCACACTGGTATAAATTGGCAGCAGCTCCACTTATGTTGCTGCTGCTATTAAATAAAAAGGAGTTACCTCTGCATTACTTTAGGTATACATAAAAGCAGAGACCAGTTCTTTGCTCTGACGACTGTCTAGATGTGGTCTCGCTCCAGCAAATGGAAATGGTGAGGAGCTTTGAGAACAGCTCCTTCCTGGTTTGGTAGGTGATCAGCTCAATTCTGGTCTCAGTATCACCACAAACATTATCACCATAAGCATTCAGCAACAATTCCAGGAAGGTCAAAGGAGGCCTTTTCCCAGCATTTTGTGCACTGTCCAGTATACACACAGGAAGGATGAGATCAATAGCTGGAGTCATTTGAGGACAGCCTGGTATAAGCTGGGAGTGCAGAAGGCTCCTTGGGAGCTGGAGAAGGCAGTCTCAGGTCTTCCCAGCCTAGAGCACACCCTCGGCCCCCATGTGCTGCACCTGACTGTGGCAGAACAGGATTATCCAAATTTTTGGCCATTCCCCTTTACAGTGACAACATTATGGTGGCACCCATGAGAAAAGCACCTCAGGAGCACTATGCCAAAGCTGTCTGCATTAACTTGAGGGTGCAGCACATCTGAAGCTCAGAGCTAACTTCGGGCAGAGTGGGAAGCTGGCGCGAGTCGAAGCCGAGTGCTTGGTTGAGGCAGATGTTTTGTGGGCCCCCGGGGGCTTGCACGGCTGGCATGGCACAGGTTACACGTGAGGGGAGTGATGCTCTTGTGATGTAGATCTGTGGTATAAATCTGCTTTGTGCTGCCAGCTGAGGGCAAGGCAGACTGCGTGCTGCCGGGGAGGTGACGGGGAGGAAAGGTTGACTGCCTGATCTGACAAATGCGCGTGGGTGTGCAGAGTTTCCTGTATTCCAAAGCTGGTGTGCTGCACCTGCCTGTTACAGGAATAAATGCCTCTTCAAGATGTAATGCAGCAAAAGATTAGACCTTTGTCAGGACAGACAAGCAAGGTCTGATTCCAGCTTGCAGGTACATTTATCAAATAAAGGTTTTATTTTCATAGCAGTATTAAATAAATTATTTAGCAAAGAACTTTGAAATGTAAAATCTGATCATTATGTGGGTCTATTGCAGTCTGTCTACACTGTAACAATAAAAAAAGATTACAAAAGGTATTCAGGAAAAGCAAGAGAGATTGCTGTGCACCTATTTCAAACTCACTGTTCAATTCTGTTTTCTTATCTCCTTTACCATAACATTTTAACACATATTTTTGTACTGCCAAATTGAAATATTGCTGATTTCAGTAGTATTACATAGTTCTGCCATCATTGCCAGATTTACCATTGCTACTAAAATTACTGTAAAGTGAGCTGACATCACAAGAGTTCGGACATGTACTGCTGCTCCTGAAGAGAAACAAAGTACTCCCATGATAAATGATAAGTGAATGACTGCCAGTGAAGAAGTGAAGTTTGTCTTCCTAGCTCTTTAGCATCTCTTTTGCACCAAAACAACCACTTGTAGTTTCTCTCCCTCATAGACAGTCAGCTCAGAAACAATCCAGTATGTATTGCTATGTTACATGCTCAGCATCCTCACTCTGATTAAGTACTCTGTTATGATAAAAATAATTACTTTTTATGAGACTATACGAAGTAATTGTTTTAAAGCCAGTTCAAACAAGAAAGTAATTGAAGCAAAGCCATTGTCTTAGAGGAAAAGATAGTAAGTTTTGCAACCCATGTGGAAGATCAGATGCACTCTCTGCAGCACTTGAAAGCATTGGTTATTTTAGATACTACTTTTCCAAATACTACTAAGGTTGCAGTTCCAGGAATAAGTGAAAGAGACAAAAAATGTGGGAAAACAATTTGGTGGAGTCTTGCAGTTGAGTGGAGAATGTCATAAAACTAAGATTCCTACTCCTGATTTGGAGACCCATGGGACCTGAATTCCCATCCCTTTTCATCCTTGTAAATAAAGAGTAACTCCCTTATCTTGGAGTGAAAGTGCGAAAGAAAACAGACCCAAGGAATCTGGCATGTAAGATCAACTCTGACCTTTTGTATGCTCCATGAACAGAAAAAGGCCCCAAGTGCTAAACTGGATGGAAAAATTTAAACACTCTTACAGTGTTATAGTGTTTGGCTCTAGCTGTACCATCTATCCTCCCCTAAGGTCCTTGTGGGCTGCATGAGTTTATGTTGTATAAAAATGTGATTAAGACCTTCAGAGCCTGTTGTGTGTCTGTCCTAGAGTGCTGCTGCTGATTCCAAAATGACTGAAAAAAGTCTGAAGTGTAGCCAAGCAGAAGAGTCATCTGAAGCTCCCATACTCCACTTACACTGCTTACTGACAGAGCATTAAGCAAAAAAATCTAGTCCTATTTTGAGATATAGGTAGTAAAATATTTCTCTGGTTTCAGATTAATCATTTCTGTTATTTCATCTTGTCCTGTCAAAGTGAAACATGGTTAAATATGGCCACTGTGTGTTTAAACTGCTAGCAATGTTACCTTTCATTTAAATAGATTAATAATGTGTACTCTACATAACAAATTGCTTTAGGCACAGAATGAAGACAGTGGAAAACATATTAAAATTGAGTGAGGCTTTTTGAAATGAATGCACGCTTTAGAAACAATGCTGGTTTGAAATGTCTGTAACATCTTCTGTGGCTCTTTCTCTCACAAATGGGAAGAGCTCCATTTTTGCAGCCCTGGGGGAAAGTGTTGCAGGGTTTAAATCCTGGTAGAAAGCTTCCCCATAAGTCAGCACTGAGGAGACCCATGGGGTCGATGAAGGATAAGTTAGCCTAATCACAATTAGTCAAGAGAAACAGACTAGGAAAAGGCTGGGACACTTGCAGTGTCCAAGAGCAGACTGGACTGGGAGACGCAACTAAACAAACCTTCAGAAAGAGATTCAAGAGCTTACTTTTTTGACATTTTCCTCTGAAGTTAATGGCCATGACAGTCAAAAAATAGTTGATGGTTAAAAGAAACATATGTAAGGGAAGGACTAGAGAAGTTAAAGTGATGGACCAAAAAGACACCAGGTACTTGAGGCATGCTCAGTTTCCCCCTTTATGCTTTATCGACACCCACATGTTGCAACTTTTAATGCGTTACTGCTTTGTGGTCCTCGAAGTAAAGTAAAGAGAACAGGTCAAAGTTTACACCTGGAGCAAACCTGAAGTTTCAACTTTGAATCTCATTGTTGGGCTCTGAGGAGATGGGTGAAAGTGTTCTGTTACAGCAGATACCAGGAATTCTTGTTGCCATTTTCTTTAGTGCACTGCAGTCGTAAGTTTAACTGAAGCCACTCCTAATTTCTTCTTAAGGCAAGAATACAGACACCAACTGTATGGACCAAAACTTACTTTATTTCCTCCTGAGAGACCCCTTGGACAAGCAGGTGGGCTTTTCCTTGGGAGGAATCATGTGGTGACACACAGTCAGACTGGCCAGCCCCCATGAGGCTTCTGGAAGCAGCCTGACATGGGCAGGCAGCCGTGTGGCCATCATCTGCCTTAAGTTCAAGTTCTTCCAATTCTGCAGTGAGAACAGTTCTGGAAGCTGCCTTTTGGGGAGGAGAATTCATGTCTTTGCTGCATGCCCTTGGTCTGTCATGCACCATAGTCAGCAGAGCTTTTTCTGAAGGTGTTTCCTTCTTGCCTGTGGAGATGGTTCCAGCTGTCAGAATGTTCTGAATACACCACTTCAAACCTGCAAGTGAAAGACTGGTGTGGTTCATCTTCTCATGTCTTTGAACACCCTCTCAATAAATGCTTGAATGCTTAGACTCAGATAAAACATCGTACCTTTAATCTTCCTGAATAACCTTGAGATGCCCCTTTGCTCCACTATGTCTCCTTCTGTGCAGCGGTGAAATAGAACCTCATCCATGCTGCCGTTGTTAGAAGTTAAATTAGTTGTTAGCAAAATGCATTGATGTCCTCAGCTGGAATTACTGGTGTGATAATTGGGCAAAAGCAAGGCTCAATCAGATATTTAAAATTATGCTACATACTGTGGCTTATCTGAATTTCTAACATTTCTTTAGAAAGTGTGTCATTGAATTTAATGTTCTGAGAAACCTTATGAACTTCTAATCTATTTTAGCTGTACATTTCAAATTATGCTTATAATTATGTTTTTATTGAATACGTAAGTTCCTTTCAATTTCTTATTACACTACATGGGTTTTAATGTACGTTTGAGAAGAATGCACACTGTGGATAGGTGGCACTTCTGAGTGTTTTCAACTTGTCACAGTAAAAGTGTCACATTTGTTTAATTAACCAGTAGATCCTGCCACATTGATTTGTCAGTGGTGTAACAATTTCTTTGGATAGATGGAAAATCTGACCAGAATGGTTTTTGTATTTTCTTTTTTCTTTTTCTCTTTTTGTTCTCAAGGAATTTCTCACATTTCTTTTTGATTTAAAAGCAGTCATACAGGCACAAGTCTTGCAGAAGTCAGATGAAGAAAATGTCAGGTTCTAGCATTAGAAATGAAGATTATTTTATTTGTTCAAGGCATTGAGGTGTTTGTTGACCATTGTTCAGAGGCAAGAGAGAAAAACTGTCTCCAAACACGAATCTTAAGGTCTGACCCAAGTGCCCAGAATTATTTTTTCAACATTCTGCATACCGTGTGTATTCTACCTGCTGCACGTGTTACTGTATGGCCTTCCAGAGCTCCTGGGGCCAGGGCTCTGGTGTGGCTGTCATTAGAAACCCTGTTATCAACACTTTACAGCTCTTGTTTAAGTGTTTTCTATATTCCAAAATTTCTGTGCAATGTGTAAGCAAATATTGTTTGGGGGAGGTGGGAAAACCTATTAGTACTTTTCAGGGTGAAACAGGAGCAACATGAACCCACAAGGGCGTAGGAGACTGGCATGGGTGGTTAAAGGGAAAAAAAATGGGCAGAGTAGTATTCATTGTGTTTACTGTGGGTTGATTGAGGGGTTTAAAGTGTGGAGCAAATTTCATCTGTAGAGCCAAGCTGGAAAATGGCAGGTACTGATCTTTTGTGAGGAATGCTTTGAGATCTTCTGATGGCATTTATTGCGCAAGCGCTGAGTGTTAAAAGCCCCTTTGGGCTTTGTAGTCCATTAATTTCTTTGCCATGAGTATATCCTACTGAAGAATATGTTGTGTACACCAAGGTACAGTAACCTTTAAAAGTACTACTCTGAGCCTTAGGATAAAAGCACTTCATGTTTGATTTGTAGGAGAACATTCCCAGTAGTGGCTTGTTGTTTTTTTTTTTTTTTTCAAATAAAGCCAATTAATCCCTTCCCACTTATTCCAGTATTTTATCATTTCTAACCTCTTGAGTCCCTAATCTTTTCAACAAGAGGTCTGAACTGCCAGTTTATCTGAAAAAGTAGTGTTGTACCAATCAAATGAAAACTGATGCTCAGAATTTTTTTGAAGAGCAGCCCCTTGTCATTCCTGAATTTAGACAAAAACAAAGAACATAGCTTCAACAGTGAGGCGTTCACTGGAGGCTTCTTTCCATGAAAATAGTTGTCACTCCTTTTTTTTCCTTGGCAATTGAGTCATTGTTGCTTTTAAAAGAGGTTGTCATGATCTCCTCATTACCATTTTTCTTAATATGATAAGTGTAAACTACAAGAAAGCTATCATGTTTGAAAGGATACAGGAACCCTAAGGAATGTTGCACTAACTGCTTGTGTTCTTTGAAAAGGCTTAGATTGGGGATTTGACTAAATGTATCATTCTGTCTACTTTGCAGCAGCATTGTCATTTTCTAGCGTCTTTCACTTACAACACAAGTTACCCTTCAAAAAGAATACCATGTTACTGCATGCAGCCTTTGTATGTCTCCAGCAAAGTGAGATCAACAACTCCTTTTGGTAGTTGCTTGAACATAACAATACATCGCACTTTGTACTTAAAAAAAACCCCAAAACCATCCTTTGGCAGGTTTACTCCAGTTCATCTTTGCTTGGTAACTGGTAATTGTCAGTGTTTGACACCAGCTGGAGCTGTGACTTGCTCAAACTGCTTGGAGCTAACTAGGCAGCCATGGGTCTGCTGGGTGGTCTTTTCTTGGGCTTGCTCCAAGTTTGTTCCAAATTGCTCACAAGATCCCTGATAAACTATTACTAATGAACAGTTTGCTATTCCTTTTCAGCCATCTCGAAGGAAAAAAGACAACACATGTCATCGTCTAGTAATGTAGAGATACGATTTTTAAATGCTGGATCACTGAATTTACAGCATTTCAGTGCTGTGGCTTTTGTGTCCTATTCATTGATTTTCCTGTGGGAAAAAAAGTAGTGTAGTGCTTTGAGACAGGAAGGTTATGGACTTTGCCCTTTTTCAGCCCTGTTTTTAGGAGTTAGTTTGTTTCAATGTAGTTTGCTGTCAGAAGTTTTTAAAAAATGCAGACACAGGAGGCTCTATCAATCTGGTGCACAGTCAGAACACGCTGATGTCAGACTCTAGGACCGCTCTGTGTGGGACCAGGCATCCTCAGCTGTCGTATGTCTTAGTGGCAGTTCTGAGTATTTAATGTTTCCAGCCTCCAACTAGCTTTGTAAGAAAGAACATGCTGGGAAATGAGGAATCAAATGTATGCAACAGTAGGAATCTGTCTACCAGAAATACTCTGAAGCCTCCATACCTTAAAGGAGATCAAAAAAGACCTCAGCATGTTTTGGCTTCGGTTTTCTTTACTGTTTAAGCTGGCTTATTTGGGTAAGGCTGACATGCCAAAAAAGTATATGTTGTATCAAAACATCTTCTATAACATACATCCATTTTTTTTTCTACACCTGTTAGCTTAGCAGGAGTGGATCAAAGGGGAGTGTTGGCATGATTTACAGGACACACAGATGCAGGAACAGACCTGCTTCAAGGCACAAGTGAGGAAAAGGAAATTCAGACTGAAATGTTTGTTCTTTTCTTAAGGCTAAAATTACTATAATAAATGCCAGGTTGCATGAGAGGGTTTCAGGTGGCTGCTTAGGTCTTACTGTAAGAGAATAGAATTAGAGGGTTGAGCATGAGAGGCAGCAAGGACTCCACCTCTCTCTTACAGATGAGGACCCATAGTGTATTGTTTGGAAAACATGCTAAGCTTTCTAACTTTACAAAAGAAACCAAGGTGACAAAATTAGAGGAACCAATGATCAGGCTTAAGTTTGGAGTTTCTTTGTACATCTAGGGCTTGCTGAATACTGATCAAGCTGTCTGTGTTGTCCATACATTTTGGACACATCCATTGGATCTTTCAGCGCACAATCTCTGTTCCAAATTTCCAGCCGATATTCAGAAGTTCCATCACTTCCTAGGCATTGCATAAGACAAAAAATGAGATGGTTTGTGCCCTGCTGAGTATTCATAGTCTCTGAAGTAGGCACTGGGAAGGTAACCATGCTTCTTAGGGGAAAGTGAGTTCTTCATACATGAAGGGAGAAGCAAGTTCTCAACTGAGACATATGGCAGGGAGGGCATCACATAGACGAGGAAAAGGAATGGTGAAAAAAGACAGCTTTTTAAGGGCAGGTTTCAGCTTTCCTAGGACTTCACTGTGCCTTTGCTTCAGCCTCAGACCGCTGGTTTAGCAGCATTACAGTGGAGGTGTTGATGAGACTGTGTAAGAACAACATTAAAAACAAATGCTACCCTGGCACACCCACGCAGGAAAACCCTGCTGCAGTACTGCTTGTGTGGTAAGCAGAATAAGAGATCTGGCAGAGTCTTGGTTTGGAAAGCAAAGAAACAGCTTTTGTAAAGGATTTCAATGTGTATTGTACATCAGCGTGTGGTAGCTTCATTTCTTTGTATTTGATGAGTAACAACTCGGAGTCCAATCTTAATGAAAGCAAATCATGGCTTAAACAAAAGAATTAGGCTTTAAACTCAAGTTGCCTAACCTGGTTTCTTAATTTCCCCTATATGCTATTTCAGATAATTAATGTTCCTTTTTTAAGGCCAAAGCCGGTGTTTGCTGGCACAAGTTAATGCTTTTAAATTCCTGATGATTTTTGGACTCAGTTTCATCATATTGTCTGGATGTAAGTTATAAGCTGGTTACATGGGTGTAAAAATTATTGCACAATATAAAACTTAGTTTCTGTGCTAAGCTTACAGAACAAGAAGTTTAGTAGTTTAGCAATCTAATTTTGCCTGATATTGAATTTGGAGATTTTGTTTTTTCACTGTGTTGCCATAAGTTGCTCCAGAAATTTAATGCATTTTATAATAAATTCTATTGATAAGGTCTTGTCCTGTGAGTATATAATTCCCTGTTGTATGAAAAAACCCATGAATTGATTACATCTGGCAATGTAAAGGAGATGATGTAATGTATTGTATAAATGTGCACAGTGGAGTGCCTCAGGGTAGGAGTAGTCTTGTTTTGTAACTGTAAATTATAGTTCTACTCTCCTCTTGGTGTGAACCCTAAGTTTCAGAGAAGAAAACAGGCAATTCAAGACATGCTTTCTTGCTTGTGAAGCTCAGGATGGATGGAACAAATTACCAGATTCCCTTAAACAAGTGCCAGCAGTGAATAGTTTCAAAACACAGTTGCTTATTTGCTTGGAGAATGGTTTTTTTGCCAATGTTTTTTAAATTGCAGAGATGAAATTATATGTTGGTACTAGTAACTTTTGAAAGAATTAGCTTTTTATGACTTATTGTGCCTTTGTTTATACTATACTGTTGTAGAGCCAGGATGTTATGTTGTATTTAACAGTTCAATGCATACTTCCTACCTCGTGGGGCCCTCGTGAAAATGAGATGTGCCATCCCTGGGAATGGTTACCAACAAGTATTATTTTGAATTAATAAAATCAATGGGATATGGCTGTGCATCTCAGTGGGGATGAGAAGCTGCCAAGAACAGGAGGAATTGCATTGGCCATACTGTCCACAGCAGGGCTCTGGTTCTGTGTACTGGGCAGCAAAGCCATTAGGTTACTAACTAGTAGTGACAGCTGAAGGATGCCTCACTTCTGGAACTGGCTTTGGTACATGTGACTGCAAGTACCTGAGTATTTATGGGCATATCATTGCCTTCTAAAACTCTAGAACTGGTGTTAGCTGGTGTGAACTGAATGTCCAGGTCTGGATGCCATATTAAACAGAAAAGGTCTCAGCACAGCTGAGAATTCCTAAGTATGGAGGATCAGGATTTTACCCTCATGATTGCCGTGGTGTTCCTGAAGTGCTCTGTGAAAGACACAGCACCAAACACTGTCTGTAGCATCCCAGAGGAGCAGGACCTCGAGTCTGGCCCATTCTGACAGTTCATGTCCCTGACCCCTCAGTAGGTCTGTGCAGAGGAAGAGTTATATGGAAATAGAAATACCTTCCGTGGCCCAGCATCTCATATGTGCCTGGCAAAACTTTGATCATCCTCTCTTTGCACACAACCATTATGGCCTGTCCTTAACAAACCCCACATTCCTGCAGCTTACAGGATTCCTCCTGCCTGTCCTGGCTGGGAAGCAGAGTCACCACTCCAGTCAGTGTTGTTATTCCTGGTCAGTACATGCCTGTCTTTGGACCATTTGGAAGCTTGTGACTTGTCACAAAGACAGCTCTGGCTCCTGCTCATCTCCTGGACTTTGACTGGAAGCTCAGACAATGTAAGACAAAGACATGACGGTTCAGGAAGGTTGTCTTACATGCAGGGTGTATCTACCTTTGACTTCATGGAGTTCCAAGGCCCCATTTGCCACACAATTCTCTCATCACATAAAACTTGTCAAAAAAGCTGTCCTGTGTGCTTGCTGTAAGGTCCTGCTTTGTTTTTTACATTGTGTGATTTTTTTTGCTGATTATATTCTGTGAACTCCCCATGTCCTACATGCACTTTACTCATACAGGGAGCCTAAGCCTGGCAGGAATAGGGATACAGCTGCTGCAGATCCCTGGTTCTGTGCAGTTCACCATAATGGTGTTTCTGTAGTGGGTCCATAGAGGATTGTGCTGCATGCTCCTAAAAATGCCAAGAGAATGAGAGAAGTGCTGAAGGGAACAAAACCTGCTTGTTACTGAACTGAAGGATTGTCCTAGTCAGTGTAAGACATCCAGGTCAGTTTTTCACCATATAATCTTCTTGAGGTGGACCCTGAAGAAAATGATCTTGATCCACTTTGGAGAAAAGTACTCAACCTGTTTCACAGAGGATCCTCAGGAGTGAACTATGGTATGCACAGCGGGGGCCATTTGGGGCCAGAGCCAGCAGGGAGCTGAATCCTTTGACAGGGTACACACATTGTTAGATGGGCTATGGTTTCCTTTGGGATTGTGGCAGACTTGTGAAATTGAATCCAGTGGTGGGTTCATGTGGTGTGGCTTCATTACTCTCCCCCTAAAACAGCCTCTTGAGCTGAGATAGCTTCTCACTGTAATGGAGCATTGTTTTTCTTCACATACACAAGCTTGGTTAGAGCACTAAGTGCATCAATCATGATTTTACTTTTTTTTTATTGTCTTGTAAATGCTCTAAGCAAAGAATATGAGTGTTATTACTTATAAAAGCTACAGGATGAGGAAAATACGTTGAAAAGTTTGAGGTACACAGGAGTCATAGAGTATTGAGAAACTCAACAGAAAAAGAAAATATCCATATTTCTTTGTGGATTTCCAAATGTTAACAAAGTAGGAAAGGAAAACATATGCTGTAAAATTTATAGTCAACCACAATTGGCTTCTAAAGCAATTTCTCTATTCATTTTCATGGAATATAATTTTTGTCTCTCCCCTTCTTGTTAAAATGTAAAGAAATATTAATTTACCATGGGATGATATGGAATGCATCCCATTTCCCAGCTGGCAAAGGGAACTTAGTAGTCATCATTGATAAAGCCCACAGGTGAACACTGTGCTTTAGGCTGTGGTCAGAAAAATGGTTGCTTTTTGTAGCATAAACTTTAGCTTTTCAATAATAAATTCATTTATGCACTGTATTTCCAATTGTCTTTCAAGCAGTTTTTGGGACAGTAACAAGATAAATTCAAGTATGACAAAGACATCATTGTAGATGCCACCACATTGTGCTGGGCATTAGCCACTCATAATAAATTTGCTAAAAGAGTTGCATGAATAAAAGGTTTTCAGTTTTAATATTTATATCAGGAAGAATAGCTTGCTTTGGAGGCCATCACCGAAGTCTTTTGGATTTTTTTTACAGGGAAAAAGGTGTGGTATCCCTTTGATGATGAGATTTTTTTAAAATGCTGAGACATCATAATCAAATGTGTATTAATGAATTTGTCTCTCATGTCCATGTCAATACCAACAATGTATCAAAATCCCTTCCCTAAGGAAGCCTTTGACCCAGTATAAAGCAGGCCAGATTACTGGTCAAGATATTCCCAACTGCTTGTGCAAATTTTGCATTCCTTCATAAGGAGTAGGAATAAAAACAACCCGTAGGTTTATTGTCTTTGGGTTCCTTTAGGCTTTAGTGTCATTTGCTTGTCATTTTCATGTATAAATATATATCTATATATTCATTCTTTTTGTAGCCTTTACCCCAAAGATGAAACAGGCTGAGATGGTTTTTAATTCAGTATGCATCACACACAGAAAATGTGGCTGCCCTTCATGCATTACTGGCTGCCTAGCAGAGAGAGTTTGATCAGGTTTGCATAAATGCAGAAACCAGAAAGATGCTGTGAAACAAGACAGGCTTTTTACTAAGGTTGCATTGATAAATAGTTAATAAAACATTAATAAATCATTAATAGAGTCTTTAATAAATGGTAAATCACTTGGCTATCTTTATTCCATCAAGGCTGTAGGTTGCTTAGCACCAGCTGTAGCATCAAGTTTGTAATAACCTCAGAACATGTATTCATCACATACTTTTTCTGAATGCAGCTTTAACATACTGTCTCTCCAAAAGTTGGAGGAAGTTTAAAGCAGCAGATTTAGATAAGATTTAAAAGGACTGAGAGAGGAATTTGACAAAATATCACAGATAAGGTCTCTTAAGCAGCAGTGGCCTCAGATAGGATTTATTGCTGGTGATATGTGTGGGGCTGGTCCTCCTCCTGCTCCGCTGGCTGCCCTCTAGTGATGAGTGTCGGTCCTGAGACTGCCTTTGTGGCCCCAGAAGAAAAAAATGTTTGTTTTCCTCTTCTGCCTTTTTGTGGATGTATCCACAAGAGAAGCAGTAAGGGGAGGGCTTGGCCAAACCAGTTGCACACTGTCAAAACTACAGAACAAGAAAAAGGGCTGGGAAAGGTCTTAGAAATCTCATCATCTGCTACACATTCCCATCCCAATGTAGGAATCAACTCTGCCTAAGCCATGCCTGACTGATGTGTGCTTATCTGTTCTTAGGCATGTTCCTCCACAGATGGGGTCCATGTAGCCCTCTGAGCAAGCTGTTTCAGTCCTGCAGGATCCTTACCATTAAAGAGCTTTTTCTTATGTCTAGCTGGAATTTTTCTGGCTGCAGTTGAAGTTCATATCCTCCATAAAACTGGAGAACAGATTATTCTCTCCTTTAGGAACAGCTCTTTCTGTAATTGAAGGCTGTTCTTATGTCTCCCCTCAGTTCTCCCAAGGGAAGTAGCATGAGCCCTGTATCTTGAGAGACTTCAAATTAGATCAGGCTAAGCAGTTTAGAGCACACTAGGAAGGGAAGCTGCCTCTGTAGGAATGCAGAGTACACAATCCTGCTCCTTTTTTTCATAATGACCTCTTAGAGCCTGGCTAAGTGCTTTTATCTATACTTAAAAACACGGCACACTTTCTTTTGAACAAGAAGGAAATGATGGAAAAATGAAATACAGAGACAGGAAATAAATCTTGAAGATGGCTATTAATTCTAGGGACTGATTTTGTAAAGCTATTTACCATCTGTCCCATATCTCCTGTTCTCAGTTCTCTCGCTCTGACCTTTTCCTTAGAAACTTGCAAGTTTAAATCCTTCCCCAGTCCTCTCCTTCCATTTAAATCATTACTTGGCCTTGTACCTCTGCACCCCTTAGAAGGTTTGCTTGGGGTATTTGTGTTTTGGGTGATTCATTAGATCGCATCTGCATGTGTCCTTCTTAGTTACTTACCTGAGGGCTTTTATAGCCAAAAAAAACCAGACTTAGCTGAAGAGACGAGCATGTCTAACTCTAATAAATAAAACACATGGAGTCAATTAAAACAATGTTTAAATAATTTTCAGAAAGGAGAGTGCTTGATGTTACTACATCAGAGGATCACAGTGACTTCTAAGCCAAGAAATGGTGCAGGTTTACTTTCTCATTTAATATCCAGGTCTATAAAAAAAATGCATGCTTCTATAGCAGTCATCTACCCACTCCAACAGTTAACATGATTTTGGAATTCTTTTAAGTCCAAACCATGTGAAAATAAATCCTAACTCAATTTTGTGGGATTACTTTGTTGCCATTAAATTCCTCTTTAAAGTGTTTCATATGCTCTCTTTTATTATTTTTACTTCCAGGAATTTCTAAATACTTCCAAATTTGGATTGATTAGTGTTTTAACGTTTCCTGGAAAAAAATATTAATTCAATTCCCTGTCTATTTTACCAGGTATTTATGAACTAAGATGGTTATAGACGCATCTTAATGGATGCATACACAACACACACACACTGTCTATGTGGTTCTTTATAGTCTTAACATATTAGAAGGTAGATATATCAGATTTCAGAAGCTAAACAAAATAGAGCTTAGCAAGTACTTAAAGATGAGGGACCTCCAAAAGAAATTGGGGCATAAGAAAGAATGGTGAAGTCATGTGGATGATTAAACCAATGACATCTTTTCTTCTGATGCTCCAGAGTAATCTATCTGTGCTTAAGGAACAGAGTGGCAACGAGCCAAGCAGTCACATCCCTGCAGGGTGTGGGGTTGGGATCTTGACCCTTCACTGGCAGCAGTGCAGTGCCATTTTTGCATGTCCTTCCGTAGCTCAGCTCTGTGTGAGTGGAACATGCAGCCCTATGGTGCTCGGCGTGGGGTTGCTGCCCAGACATTTTGAAGTGATGTTTTTCAGATGAGTAAACGCAAAACTTTCTCTACCACCGTTCAAGGTTCTTTGGTCAACAGTGCTCTGGCACCTGTCTTTAGGTAGATGTAGGTATGTTTCTTTAGGTAACTATAAACTTTCTCACTCCTTCCACATGCAGTGTTTGTCTATACACTGAGCTTTAGATGTTTGTGCTGTTATGTGTGTGTGATCCTATCTGGGATTTTCTGTCCAATAATTTTCATTGCAGTGAGAATTGAAGTGAAATGCTTCAATGTAGCTATCTTGTACCTTTGTAAGAGATTTTGGTGCTCACAAGGTCACTCTGTAAACACAGAGATTGGATAGTCCTAACCTCAGTGGAGTCAGGATTTCTTACCTTGTAATTGAATTTCCTCAAATAATAGCAGCCTCTTTTTCCCATTGTTTTATGTTCATGTGTCCCCTAACAGGGAGATGACTAGGTTTGCTTACACTTCAGCCTGCCAAGTAGGTAGGCAGTGGATTATACATGTGTTTTGACAGTCAATATTCTGAAATGTTTGCCAGCATCACCTCCCCATGAATCCCAGGCCCTCTGTACAGCGTTTTCTGTGTGGGCAGGAAGAGACTGAGGTCAAGCCTATAATTTCAGTTCTAGAATATTCTTCATTTCTGCCTTCAGTCAGACTGCCTAGCCCTCTTTCAATTATGTGATACAGTCTCTGTTTCATCATTTTGCTATGAAGAGATTTGCCACAAAGCAACCTCTTTGGCATAGGCTTTGGCAGAGGTATGCAGGATTTGGATTATATTATCCCACAGAAAAGTTCTCGGGATGCTGAAATCTTTTTCCACCTTCCCTGTGTGGAGGTCGGTCAGTCAATGCCATTTAATAGTGCTCTTCTTGTCATGGCACTGAGCTGCCACTGTCTCACACACCAGGAGGGATGAGCCATTCCACAGTTGCTCCTTTCCTCCTCATGGCCACTGTTTGGGCTTTGTGCAGTGAAAAGAGTCCCTGTGCTCTACAGCGATACCCAGAAGTTCTTGCAGGAGTGCAGAAGCCCTCCCCTGCTCCTGGCCCATCTGCCCAAGGAAGTTTGTATGTCTGCCTGTCCCACTGACTGAGGAAGGACCATAGTGCACAGCTTTCCTTTCTCTCTCCTAACCTCCTGTATGACACGTAATTTGGGAGGGACAGCTGGAGATCTGAAACTTGCTGGCTCTGTCTTCAGTGAACTACACGTTACTATCAGCTGTCGCCACCCAGGGCATGTCTTTAGCCAAAATGGACCCACCACAGTGCCCTTTTGACAACACCTATATTTTCTTTAATTAAGTGTATTATGTTATGTTTTTATTTGTGGAGCATTTGCAGTGGCTGTCATCTAGCCTACAGAAACTGGCCTGTTTATAAGCTTTGTTGTGACTAACCCTGGGTTTGACCAGTGTGTAATAGCAGCTGGGAAGTTTAGTTTACTGCAGTCAGGCCATTGCACAGATTTCTGAGATCAGATGCTCTTCTGCTCTTTGGCTCCCTTCTCTCAAGAAAGAATTCTTTCTGAGCTTTTTAGGCAAAGAAAGACAAGCAAGACAAAGATACAACAGAATGCCAGAGACAACTATTACTGCCTCCCTGCATATTTATTAAATTAAAAACAAAGATAAGAGAGAAAGAAGCAGTGTCTCCCATAAAACACGCTCATTAGAAGGGCATTTACAAGCTCTGCCTTAGCCAACATTTGTGCAGTTCCTGGGTTTTAGTGATTTTCCCCCTGCTCCAAGCACAAGCCCCAGTCTGCTCCTGTCAGGTTTGCTGGGGCAGCAGTTCCCTGCAGTGGGAAGGAGCAGATGTGTGCTGCTCTTCTGCTGCTGTTTGATAGCCATGGGCACCCAGGTTGTTTCTTTGAAGATAATTGGGACATGAGTGTACAAACGATGGATAAACACGCTGATACAGAAAATGGATGCCTTGCTTAGATGGTCTGGTAGGCAGGATTCACTGGAGACCTGGATTTCCTGGTTAAGTATGGACTTTCTGAGTAGCTCTGTGCGAGTCACCTGATTTCTCAGTCCCTCATTTTAAAGTGGAATCAGTAGTGCTCTGAGGCTGTGACATTGCTTACCTCAGTAAGAGCCTGTGGCCAGTGCCACGAGAAGATGCTGTGATGCACAGGACACTGTCCCTGCTCTCTCCTATTCCAGGCATTCATGCTGCAAGCCCATTCCAGATTTTTCTAGACCTGCCTCTTGTTTATTTTCCCACTCTGCAGTCTTGAATAGGGCTGCATCCTGCCACCATGCACTCCCCTACAGGGTTGCACCCAGTGCTGTACAGGAGGGCCCCCTTGCTGCCTGGGCTTTGCAGGTAAAATCCTGCTCTATTCATACAGCTTGGCAGGCTGACCATGGAGGTGGCCTCAGTTTATGAAGACATGGATGGTCACAGTTTTAAAGAGTAAAACCTGTCCTCTCTCTCATTCTGAGGAAGTGCTGCCTGTGGGGTTGTTAAGGTGCTCATCTGCAACCTAAGGGTGTGGGGTGGTGGGGTTGCTTCCTTGAGCAATTGCATCTCCAGGCTCAGTGGAACAGATGTGACCATTTTTAGCTCTCTTTCTTCTTTATGTACATGAATTTGTTTTCTAAACTTTTTCTTTCTTCTCTAGGAGATGACCCATTCCTGGCCTCCTCCTCTTACTGCTATTCACACTCCTGGCAAGGCTGAGCAGACCAAGTTTTCTATCCCAAGCAAGGTACAAGTAGGCTATTACCAGTGACCTGATTAGCATTCTGTTCTGTTGAGTGCTCTTTGCTGGAGAGTTTATTTTTGCAATTGGTCCCACTTAAAAAAAAATTCTGATACTATTTTGAGTTGGAAATTCCCAATCAGACTGTTGCTACTAGTAGAACTACTTATTTAAAGCTGCTGAAGACCCAGTGGAAGCCAAGTGAACTTCTATCTCTGTTGTTATAGGAGTCTTTCTACGTCAAGTAAACTATATTTTGTTTGGTTTTCTTCCATTATTATTTGTGCAATGAAAAGGTTTGAAATGGACTTTTTTTCCCCACTTACTGATTGATTGCATGGTGAGGTTTTGGCTGCATAGTCAAATTATGGTGGCTAAAAAGGTCCCTGCATGTGAAGAGCGTGATGGCATCTGTCTGTGTCACACCCCACAGAGTCAGGCCATGTGATCCTCAGTACTGGCCTTGTTAAAGGCACACACTCAGCACTAGCCCAGAGAGGGCCTGTAGTTCATGTAACACACACTGAATTGTTAAATTGTATGACTTGAAAATGCCTTTAGCCCAAATTCCTTTATTGCCTTCTTGCTATGATTCTGGTAGCACTGCTAGAGATCAAGCCCATACCTGGGACAGGTTCTGCCAGAGGTATCTCATGCTGGGACCTGAACAACACTGAGCTGATGATGTTTGGGGACGAGAACTTCCCCAGGTTGGGAAATTTATACCATTCTGTCATGGAGCTACATAAAAGTTTCTTTCTAAAGGCAGGATCTTGAAAAATAGCTTATAAAACTGGTACTGCTTGACATTATAGTTCAAGCAGTCATATCCTGGTTTAGAAGCTGGAATGTGATTTGCCTCTTACTGACTTCCCCTGTCTGAAATATAGCTCCCATACTTAGTTGGAAAGAAATGAAATTAGCAGTATCTGGGACTTAAACAAAACCAAAGCCAGTGCCCAGAATGTCTTACTTTATTGGAATGTGATTGTTACTGGTCTAGCACTGCCACCGTCACTGCAGTTTCCTGCTGCATTGTAAAGCATCAGAAGTCACTGAATCAGAGAATGGCCTGGGTTGGAAGGGACCTTAAAGATCATCTGGTTTCATCTAGTTCTGGGCCATGGGCAGGGACACCTTGCAGTAGACCAGGTTGCTCAGAGCCCCATCCATCCTGGCCATGAACACTTCCAGGGAGGGGGCAGCCACAGCTTTTCTGGACAACCTGTTCAGTGACTCACCACCCTCACAGTACAGAATTTTTTCTTAATATCTAATTTAACCCTTCTCTCAGTCTGAAGCCATTTCCCCTTGTCCTTTCACTGCATGGGCTTGTAGAAAGCCCCTCTCCATCTTTCTTGTAGGCTTGTAACTGCAAGAGCATAGTCCTCATTGGAAATTGGGTAAAAGTCAGTTGAACCCTGTAAGGTGAATGTGTGAATACAGGTATTTACCTGCTGGAAGCTGGGGTTTTTTTTAATTTATACCATCTCTTAATTTAGTGTTCTGTTTCTGATGAGCCCTACAGAAACTGGTTTGAGTCCTGCAGACTGACGCTCTCTCCACTGGCAGCAGTATAAGCATAGCTTTGGAGAAGCTAAAATTTTGGGTTGCTTTTCTGTTTCTATTAAATTGGCTTTGAACTTTTAAGATCCACATCAAAGTTAATTTCTGGGCACATTAAATGTTGATCCTGAAATTCTTGACCATATCACTTCAATGCAAAATATAAATTAGATTTTTTTTTTTTTTTTTTGAGCTAGCGTTGCAGGAAATAGGCAAGCACATAAATGTTTCCATGCTTCTTTGTCTTACTTTGAAAAATACAACAGAAGTGTCTCTTCAGAACATCACTTTAAATCAATTATGGCTGGCCAAATTATACATCTAGGACATAATGTGGCTAGGTTGTGCAGCCATATAAACCAGAGACAGGCACTGTTAGAAGTTTTCAATTTAGCTATTAAAATAAAGGTATTCTCATGAGAAACATGTATTTTAAAAGTGTGATAAAAGAGGTGGAACTTATCAAAACAATTTATCCCTTTGACATTCAAATTTAAAGTGCCATGTTTACTCTTAGGGCATTATTTACTTCACAAGGGACTGACTGACAGCACAATATAATATTAGGAACTAATAATGCCCTAAGAGGAAGTGCAGTGAGGGCTTTAATGACTTTAACATCCTACAGAACTAACACTTCCAGCAAAGTAGTGCCTGGCTGTAAGATGAGGTTGTAAATAACACCTTAATTTCAACTGATCAAACTGCTTGGAAGGAAAGCTGATGACAATCACTGTGAACTATAGAGCCTAGAGAAAAACTAAGCCAGAAAACACTGTGATATTAAGGAAGCAGCTTAGTTATTGTGAGCCAGCAAGAATCCTGGCATTAGCATGCTCAGTGTTGCAAGCCAGATTCTTTGCTGGTTTTAAGTTGTTGTACTTCCATTGATTTCATTGGATTTGGACCAATTTCCATCAGGTGAAGATCTACTTCCCGCGTCTTTATCAAATCCTGTGTGTCACAGTCCAAGTAAAAACAGTGACTATCAATAAAAATTACTGTATTTCCAGTCAGTGAGATCAAACAAAAGAAAGGCAATGGCAACTGAATTTAATGCATAGCTGCATTCATGCTGTGTTCTAAATTGTGCATCCTGGATGGCTCATATACACATCCATGGCCAAGCCTGGGGAAGGCTTGGGCTGCTGCCGGTGTAAATCTGTGCCGTGTCTCCAGAAAGGGGGGGTGCAGATTTACAGCAGCTGAGGACAAGCTCTTGCCTGAGCTCTGAAGGGTCCCTCAGTGGTGCTCTGTCTCCACAGTTAATGCTTTTTTAAACTAATGTCACTGGTGCTGCCTTAACAATCCCATGATCCCTTCCCTGTGCCATCTCCTTCCCTGTTTGTGTAACGCCAGTGCCCTTAATCTAGCAAGCCAAGATATATCTTACCTTCTTCATCTTACTTAACTAATGCTGACATTTTGTGTGTTCTTCTTTGTAGGACTCCCAACATCTGACCTCAGGATACAATGTACAAAGTAGGTCTTTATCGTCCTAGTCCTAACAGTCAGGGTTGGGTATTTTTTTTGTCTGCTTAACGTCATTAAAACAAAGGCTAAAAAAATTAATTTCTGTGGTGCTAAAGCAGATCAGTTCCATTTTTTATTACATGTTATGCATTGTGGCATGTTGTGAAACCAAGTATAATTAGATGGGCTGACAGCTTTGGGTGCATTTTAATTCTACAGTAATCTTTTGACATTTGAAAATGTGTTTCCTTTGTTTGCAGAGTGGAGTGATCCAGCAGGGAAAGTTGCAACTAAGTCAGTGCCACAAAAGTCGTAAGTATTATTATTTCCAGCTTTAAATCTCATTTTATATTTATCATAAAGAATGAGCTTATTTCTCCAAAGGTAACTAAAACCTAGCTCTGCTCATAATCTTGTCCTGGTGTTCAGGTGTTCTCTGTAGTCCTTAAAAATTAGCCACAAACCAGTTTTATGTTTCCAGTGCTTATTACTGTTTCTTCTTTTTAAGCATTAGCTAACAGAGGTATGTGTGAAAGATGAGTTTATTAAGCAGAAATAATGCTGATTTTAGTTCTACAGCTTGCCAAAATTAAATCACTTTTATGCTTCTCTCATCAGATACTAAGCCTCTTACAATAGAAAATGCAACCCAATGAACAGATGATGCAGGAATTTTAACATTCATACAGTGAGAGAGAGTAAAACACATCATACGGAATGATTCTGCTAGCTGGTGTTGAAAAGCTGGTCTTGAGTTTCATACACTTTGAAACAGCTGAAAATCACAGATGATCTATAAATATGACAGTTGAAAATTGTGAAGGAGCTAATTCTCCATTGTGCTAAGCCATTTTTCTTTGGTGCTTCTCTGGTGTAAGGCTGCAGTAGTCTAGCAGTGAGTGGAGACTGAATTGTTTTTTACTTTTATCCCAGGTTCTCAAAGGAATTTACAAACAGGAACTAAATAGCAACTTTGAAAAGTAGGCTGTTGTTTTATAGTTATGAAAATGTGTGGGTCTGATTTCAGTTCAGAGCTGCTGAGTTTTTTAGTGTTAAGTGTTTTAAAGTACTGAATGCAGTACTGCACTAGCTTGACTGACAGTTGTGTAAATAAAATATGTTCATTTAAAATTACTTCAGAATTATTCTAGTGGTTGCCCTTAATCTGCTAAAGACACAATTTTTAAAATCCCTAAAGGGGAAGAAAAATCAGTGTGGAAATAACCTACCCAGGCTTTTTAAATGAATTTAAATATACTGATTCTTAGTGCAAGTTTGTGTACACAAAAGGACTTGTTGGAGTTCAGTGATGTGTCTGTGACTGTGAGAGATACAGGACTAGAACAGATGTGGGTGCTGAATCCATTGATGTACTCAGCAGGCTCTGAAGGTCCCGTTCTTTACTCATAAACTCCAGTCGTGGGAGTACTCATTCAAATATGGTTGGTTGAGTAAACCTTTACAAAATTGTGGCTGAGACAATGATTCAATTTTAAAATTAAAGAGTTGGGGTTTTTTTTCAGATTAAATGAGAATCAGGTAGGAATGTTAATGATATTTAGATTCATTTGCATGAATAACATTTATTTATTAAACTTAGTAACAAATTAATTTCTGCCCTTTGCTGTTTGGTTTCCGGTAATGACTTGGTTTTTTGTAAAGACTCCAGCGAACTGTACCCACAGTTCTTGGTAACAGAATGGGTGCATTCATGTTTCAGAACATGTAAGTGATGCAAATCTAACATCAGGACCATTCCATAATAAAAAAAAAACCAAAAAAAAAAGACAAAATATTATTGCATCTTAAAATTATTTTTTTCTTAAAGCAAGTGTATTTGGATTCCACTCTGAAAAATATTTTAGTGAGTATACCATAAAGTACAATATTTCAATAGTTTGTAACCAACAGTAATAGACTTGTCAATCATGGTTTATAGTTATAAGCTGAATTTCAAAAGAACAGTGCTTCAGAGCTCAGTGGTATATAGTGCATTTAATGGGACCAAAGCTCTCTATAGGAAGCCTGATATAAAACCCAAAGACACTGAGTACATTTTATGAACCAGTTGTTCTCTGTTCTGCTGCTTGATCTAAAGTTCCAGTACTATCAATCAGATTTCTGCTGCAATGAACTGCCTTCTTACGGTAGGTGATAGATTTTACACATGAGAGATCAGAGCTGCAATAAAGCTACTTTTATTTTTAGCTTCCAAATGAAGATCAGCTAACCCATTACTATCACTTTTTCTCTTTTACTGCAGAAAAATTGTTAAGGCAGCTTCTAAGAATTTCCACAGGGCTTTGGGAGGTTAGAAGGCAGTCCGCTGTGAGGCTTGGTATTACGAGGCCAATGTGTTTCTTTAGATCTGTGTGTGCAGTTACCACCACCTTCACGGGGAATTGCAGTACTTGAGCACATAATGAAATTAAACCAGGAGTGGGGCAGAAAGACGTAATGGTATCAAGCAGAGCCGGATAGTGCAGTCCAAACAAACTCTGATAGGTAGACAGCTCCTGCAGTCATTGTGTATTTTAATATAGAGTGTTTATCAGATTGCATTTGTATTAAGAAGGATTTAGTCTTTCTAACATTGGTCAGTTTCAGGGATATTGGAGTGTGTGAGTGAAATGACAGTCCAGCTTATCTCCAGTAACATCTGTTGCTACACTCTCAGCCGCACAGTGTGATCTTACTGACTTCAAAACTGTATCCCCTACCAATTACTTATTTTGTCAATAGGATCTGTCGTCCGTATTTCAGTTTGATCAAATCTGACTGAATTTGACTCTGTTTATCTGTATGATATGTTAGAGTCCTTTTGACCTGGTATGTTTCTAGCTGTTCCCCAATTTTTTAAGTACACGTGCAATTTAAGTGAAACTTAAATTATCTTTTCCATTTACATTGGTCCTAGTGACAGTCCTGTAGATTCCATTGGCTTTGTTAGAAATCCATAGGGGTTGGTAGAAATGTGCTTGCATTCACCGTATCGCTGGCTTATACCATGACTAGTTGAGGGATGAATGCAGAACAGAGATACTTTACCTCCCTGATGCTGCATCCTGCTCCAGCAGCCAAGCTGTCTGTATGTGATTACAGAGTTCAGGTGTAGGGACATTGGCATCACAGAAGATCAGATCTAAGAGATGTATGATTTTTGCAAGACAACCTTTCAGGTGCACACTTCTGGGGGAAAAATGAGGACAACATACTGCAAGGTAGATTAATTTACCAACATGCTGCTAGTGTAGGGGGATGCAAGATGCATGGCTTCTTGTTCAAATAAAGCTTTCTGAAATACAAATTCCATCCTTTTTATAATACTTCAATATACTTTGTTATGTCCACATGCTGAAGAAACCAAATCCCCAGTGTTCTGCAACAGGTAAAGTAGAAGACAGAGTAGTTAGGATTTGTGCCTAAATTCTGCACCTATGTTGTACACGAGAACATGTACATATAACTAACCTCAGATCCTAATTTACACTCAAAAATCTTGAAAATGAAATTTTGAACACTGATGTGCATGCGTGTGTGTTTACCGTGATGAATTTTTACAGCTGAAATCAAGCTATGTAAAACTGCAGCACTTGGCTTCCCTTTTTTTAATTTCAAATTCACTGTAAATCTCCACTGGGTATTGTGCGGTCAGTTTTCAGCCAGTCTGCTCTGATTAGTTTATTATGAAGCATGGTAAGCAGGAACAGATAAGGTGCAACCAATTGCGCTGCAAAGGATTTTCTGTCAGCTTCCATGAATTTGAGGGGATGGATTCAGCTCATGACTTGGGTTTCTGTTATATAATTGCCATTGCAAGTATGTCATCCTCAAACATCCAGTCTTTTTGTTCTGTTTTGGTTGTTAGCATTTGGCCTTTGTCCAGTTGGAAACTACCCAGAACCTTTTTAATCAAGCACATCCTGTGTTTTGAAATCATACTGCAGAGTAGTCTTGGGTAGTTTCCATAAAAGCCTAGCTAAAAAGAAGAATGTAATCATAATGGTATTCTTCCCCTGTCATAAAATTACTTCCTATACTTACTGTATTAATACAGTATTAAAAGGCCCTTCTCATGGGCTCAGTGAACTACCGGAAACCATTAAAAACTTAGAGCAGCAAATTTTTATGGATCAGACAAAACCAACTTGTTTTATCTTTATGGAGTTTTTGTTATCCATCATACTTAATGATACACAACCTGTGTGGGGACTAGAGAGCAGCTAAATACAGTGAGCTCAAAACTAAAGCAAGCAGCTGAAAATATTCTTGTGATACTTCAGTAAGGATTTTCCTAAGTGTGTTCAGCACTGGTTTCATGTTGGGCCAGGATTTCTCTTCACAGTTCTAAAAAAATTCAAATAAATACCAGTACTTTTCTAATCCCAAATATTATCATAATACTTGATGGAAGCGTATTTGAAAATGGAAATGTGCTTCTCGACATCTAATTACTTTTCATAAGTATCTAATGGCTTTTTGGAAGATCTCCACTGTGTCAGGGACAGCCACCTGGGAACATAGAAAACAAAATTTGGCAGCATGTGCAAGCTATGAATTAAAGGTAATTCACGGTTTGAAATGAATCAGCATGAGGTCCTTATGAAGAGTAATCAGACATCAAGAGGATTTTACACCAAGCATTGGATATTGCGACAACAAGTAATGTTGTTATTCAGAACATTCAAATCAAGAAGCACTGATGAATTCTTAACCTGGAAAGAAATCAGTTTAAAGAACAACAACAGCAAAAAAAGGGATTCGTTCAATGTTCATGCATAATTTCCAAAAATGTACCAGGAATCAAAAATGCAAAATTCATCTCCAACTGGCATAGGAAGCATGTTTCTATTTATGTATCAACTCTCTATCCGTGTTGCAGTCACAATGCAGCCCAGGTGTAATACACAGGAGAAGCTGAAATGCTCCTATTACTAATTACAGTTTTTAGCCGACCATAATAAAGCGTGAGAGCAGCAGTTGATCCCGAAGTGGTGACAGCCAGCTTTGTGTCACAGCCTCCCTTCACGTGGCCAGCCTGAATCGTTACACTAAGTGCTGCCTGTTTGTTAGAAGTAGGAAGTTCCAAAGATATTCCCTCTGGGTAAACTGGGAAAGTCATGACTACAAGGGCCTCGCACTGCCACGTACAAATTATGATAAGTGGAACAACAGTGGCATGTAATTGGAGCTCCATTAATCTTTAGAGAGCTCCAGTGCACTGTATTAAAGGGACAAATAGCAGATGAAAATAGAAGGGTCTCTTTTGAGAAAATGTCGCTCATCTTTCATATTTACTGTTTTGTTTTGTAAGTTAGAAGTTTTCTTTGAATCCTTTTGCCTCATAAGTTCTTGGGTTTAAAGCAATGATAATCAGTCCAGACTGTATTGTTTTGTTCCTCACTCCTGCAGGCTTTGCCTTTTGAGCAAAGTATGAAGTAATTTGGGATAAAATATACAAGTGTTTCCTGTGGACAGTTGCCTATAGAAGCAAACTTGCAAAATACTTCAGCTGATGTGAAATATGTGAAAATCCAGTGTCATAATTAAAAGCCCTGTATCTTTGAAGATAAGCCCATTATTCAAAATAATTTCTAAATTAGACTTTTAATTTGTTTTCATTATTCAGCTGGCTCATATACAGTTTAACCTCCCTGTCAAAATAAAGTTATTTCCTAATACATTTTTTTCCATGATCTCTTTCTCCTGACATGTTTATAAATCAGTTTAAAAAATTGTGGGAACAGAACTAAATTAATTCTGTGATATTTTGCTGATCAATTTTTAATAATTTTTCTTGCCTATCAGAGACTTAATGCCTTAAAGGCTGCCTGAAACAAGCTACCCAACTGCATTCTTGCCAGCATTGCTGATTGCGACTCAAGTGAGCACTGAACCATTTGAATTTCCTCTGATACTGTATAACCCTCCATTAAAAATTCAACATTTATTTGCCCTAACTAACGAGTAGCAGTTGAAATACTTTGTTCTCAAGCAGGATGCACTACTGTGTCACTGCCAAGTGCATGCAGGCACCGAACTGCAACCACTGAAATGTCAGCATTAATAGAGAGAGGTAAACGACACACAGTAACATGTTTGGATTCCTGATGTATTTCCCTGTCCACTACATATCACTTCCCATTTTGGAAACTGGTTAGACTGTAAATCTGCCACAGGTTTCCTTGTATTTAAAGAGCTTTTTCACAGGCAACAGCATATGTTGTGCCTTTATGGCTTAAGGCCAGTCTCAAACTGACCTCCCAATTTACATTTCTGTGGGATGGAGTCACTTCCGAACTTCAGTGCGACTTCAAACATTCATTTGGAAAAACAAATGTACTCAGTAAATCTGAAAATGTAAATCAGGATAGAGCAGAGGAAGCCACCACACTCAGTTCCTCTCCTACCCATTTGTTTTGTGACCCACACACTTGCTGATAAAATACACACAAACGAACTTCTTGCTTGGCTTTCTGGCTGCCATAATTTGGACCTCACTGTGCTCCCTTTGTCTTAACTCTGATCTGTCAGTAAATTTCTGATCTAGAGCCAAGCTATTTTTCTCTCTGGCTTTTTTCTTCCTGATGCTCTTTGCTCCAGTCCCTGTCATTCTTCTTGTCATGGTTTACTGGTTTTGTAGACTTTAGTAGCCTGAGACAGAGAAAATTGTCACCCAGATTCATCTGCACCATGCTGCAAAATAGTCATAATCAGAAATGGGTGATAAGTTTGAGAGAAGAATGGATTTTACCAGGAAACTTGGCATTCATAGTACCAGAGTGGGCTTGAAACTCCCAATTTGTGTCCTAAATACCCTAGGTAAGACTAACAGCCACTTTTCCTAATATCCCAACTTAATCCTTTGCATCTTTCCTCTGAATCTCTCTGACAATCCCAATAATCCACCACATGTTTCTCAGCTTCACATTCTCTATCCAGAGGAACTTATATTGCTACCATTATCCTTTGGGCAGAGGGCTCAGCAGGGCTCCAAAGCCTATCAATTTTCTGGCCAGAGGGCTTATTTTTTATGAAGTGAAGTTCTCACAACACCCCACGGGGCTAGGCCACGCTCACTGCATTATCCTCTGTCTTGGATAGCCCTTGGAGCCACAGATTCAGAATAGTTGTACCTTACAAATACATCCTCTCAAATGATGAAAAAGGAAAATATTCCCCACTGCTGAGCTAATTATTGCTTTAAATTCCCAGAGGAAGAGCTGCTTCCCTCAGTTGTGTCCATACATCTCAGAAAAATGCATTTTGAGACCTTCCTAATGCTTCAAATGCAGTGTTCCAAGAAAATGATGTAGCCCAGGAGGAGGAGGGAGATGTCTATAGCCTTACTCCAGTAGGTACAAACCGAGTGTTTAATTAATATCCATGTTGTGGAAACACAGGAGGAGGTGGTTTAGCTTTAATGAAATTGTCTCTTACTGGAAAGTCTTGTTTAGTCAAAATGCTTCACAAAAAGATCTTTACAGGTTTTGAAAGAAAGATGTTGACTCATCTACCTCTTATTGTCAAGAAAGATGTAAGTGTAGCTGTCAGGCCCATCTGAGTCTGCAGAGGCAGTAAATGTCTGCAGTAATGAGGGCATTGCTTGCACAGCTATTTACCTGTTAGACTCTACGAAGTATTTGCTTTGTGGGTGTCCCTGCTTACTTAAATGCACACAACTGTGTTTTGAGGGCATAGATGTGCTTTTTTGCAGAGAGAGGAGTGTGAATCAGTGCTGCCCATATTTGATTTAGCATGAATTTCTGTAGTTCCAGACAAATCCGAAAGCCTATACAAATCACAGAGCTTCAAGTCTGGCTGTGTGCTAGACTGGAATTTTTTGTTAGGTCAGACCTTTATCTCAGCTTCTTTTTGTGGCTCCTTACGGGGAGATTGAAGAGGAACTGAAACTGGTGACCTGTCTTGACCTTTAGTACTGGATTAAAATTCCAACTTGCTGCCATGGCAACGGGGCCTTGAAAATTAGATCCTGACAGAAGCAGGGAGAAACTTAAAACTGCAACTGCTGCACTGAACTGAAGAAAGGTTGCTTACAAATGTCAGTGACAGGCTCTTAATTGAAATAATCTGCCTCTCCCTGTACCAAAAAAAAAATAGTAAGGAAGAGAGAAATGGAAGGCAAAAAACAAACGAACAGGCAAAACCCGAAAAAATTGTGACTTGATTTTTTTAGGCAAAAATCTGCTGCAATTCAGAGCTCATGCTGCTGAATCCAGCAGACTCTGACATTTGAGGTGGCAGCAAGAGAGCCTGCATGGTGAGAAAGGAGCCAGACATGCACTTGCAAAGGTCTGAACCCCCCAGACCAGACTGGCAGCAGGAGCCAGACAGTGGCCAGTGTTAAAGCACAGGTTAACTTTCTATTTTCTTCTCCTTTAACCTGACACAAGGGATCAAAAGAGACATCACAGTGTCTTGTCTGACTCCAAGGATCCGTGCAATTATCTGTTCTGTAGATGGAAAGGGATAAACATAAGCTAGATAGTGCTATTGCAGATCAAGTGTGATAAAAGTTACTCATTTTCCAATCTAATCAATGCAACAGTCAGAGGGAGATAATGGTGCAAGTCCTTCACTGCTAAAGGAGGTTAAGTTGTTTTTTCCCCCATGGAGAGCAGAATGCAGTTGTAGCCTGAAGGGAGGAGGTGCTGAGGGTCACCTAAAGGATTTCCTGCTCTTTTTCACTTTATCCAGGAGTCTCCCTCATCCCAAAATCAAATAATCTTGAAGATCAGTTTGCAACACAATCTCATGTAAACCAGTGGCTTTCCTCACGCTCCCCTGGGTCCTGAGGATGCTCTGAGGGCCCTGCTCACCTTTCCAAAGTCACAAAGGACCAGAACTAGCCCACATCACACAGCGGAATGCTGCCTCCTAGCAGTCTTATCTTTCTAGAGTCCTGGTAGGGATTGCTGGCTTCTTCACAAAAAAAACCACACCAAAAAAACATAAAAATGTAGATTTTACATGTCAGAGAAAGGATGTTTCTTAATGGACAAATGGTGTTGAATTGGATTAGATGTTCTGTAGAGTTAGATAACTGCTGCAGAATCAGATTAGATTGCAGGTGAAATATAGACACGGAGCTAGGTGAAAATTTAACAGCTATGGGTAAAAGTTTGGAAGAGATAGCTTTGCCAAAGCTTAGTATCCAAACTTACTGCAAAATCCCAAGACCATGTTTGGAGTCTGAGTTCAAGTTGAAGGCATGCACAGAAAAATACTACCTTTAGTTCTCTTTAGACTGTACTGCCTAAGTATTGGATTTGTTATGTATTGGTGTAGTATAGAATTATAGGATCAGAGGAAATGTTGCAGATGTTTACAAACACAAAATTTTGCGTAATGTGGTTTGTGTTGTTCATTGCGTGGTTTAGAGATAATGTTTATCACTAATACTGTCCATTATCAAGGCAGATAAGCATTAAGCAAGTGCAGGATGCATTGAAATAATTCATTGTATTATCTTAACAAATAATGCAATATTGTCTTAACAAAACACCCATTTCTGGAGTAGGAGCTTGATGCACGGTAGAAAGCGAGTGAGTAGATGAGCAGTTTTCTAACAAAGTAAAGTAAAAGCCACTTAACATTTCTCAGGCTCTGAGTTATGTACTTCAGACAGTTAAAAATAGAGGCCATTATTTGAAATTTCAAGTGTCAAATTAATTCCTACAGTAAGTTAGTTATTCCAGAGGAGTTGCTGTCAGAGATTAATTTGGCCCATCTAGCTCTACACTTGCCACTGTTACCATTTCCTGCAAAACACCACTAATTCTGCCTTAATTACTGTCAGACTGGACTATGGAGCCCTGGAGTATCTGGCAATAAACTTGTGTTTTGCTGGGAGGGAAGGTAAAGAACCATTTAAATAGGTTTTTGAAATAAGCATGAAATCTCTGAAGATGTACTGTTGTAGTGCTGACTGTATATCAAAATATATAAGCATCTAGTTGCAACAATGGCTTTGTAAACACATTACTGAGCAAACTATGAAAAGTAATCCACCAAGGGGCTGTTTCCTTAACTCATAAGCATGAAGTTAAGAGACCAGTGCCATAAACTAGATGTGTGCTGTTAAAAAATACTTCCTTTTATGTGAGATTATTTTGTGTTAAGCCCAATGGATGATTCCTTTTTTATTTTTAGGTACCTATGTTTTAGTACTTGAAAATACTTGTGTTTAAGGCAAAAGTCAGCTGTCCTCAGAAGATCTATGAATACTTCATTAGTATGTGATCATGGGGCAAACCATGCTTGAGGGTGGAATGAAAGTGCCCCCATGCACCTCACGTGGGCAGAGTGCAGCAGTCCTGCCACAGCTATCCACTGGCTTTTTGTGGAATTACAGTATTGTGAGGGATAATGAGAAAAGCCTTCAGCACTGTCATTCCTTCCAGCTGCCTGCAGGCATGGCCTGAGGGTGGTCAGAGCTCCCCTCCTGGGACAGGCAGAGCCTCCTCACTCCCCAGCCTGCTGGTGCCTTGGTGAGCTCCCAGCTGCTCCAGGGCAGCAGGGCTTCGGCTGCTTCCTCAGCAGGAGCACAGTGTCTTACAGATGTTTTGGAGGCCACAGTTTCCAGCTAATCTTGGCATGTCTGTCAATCATGTGCATATCACTTGCCTCCTTGTCAGAAGCCTGAACCAGCTCAGAGCAGCCTGCTGTAAATAGAAAAGGCATGAGGGAAGCTGTGCTACAGGAATAGTTCTGAGCCCTTGCTGGCATCCTGCCTCGTGCCTGGCTGGGAAGCCTTCCCACTGCTTAGCGGGCAGGGATGATGTCAAGAAGGAACAGGAGACCACAACCAGGGGATGGTCTGAGTTGTGGGTTGATAAGCTTGCCTGCATTTTCCCATCGTGTCTTTCAAAGAAAATAGCAGTGCTCCTGGTGACAAGGGGAGTTTGCTCAGAGAGAGTGCAGGTCACTTGCAGAGGGATTTTGTTCAGGAAATTGCAAAACTTGAGTAAGAAAGGGTGTTAAGTGAATTATATACAATCTGGATATGGAATTAATCTGCTGTAGCCAAAACCCAGTAAGAGCTCATGTATTGCCAATTGCTGACATTTCTTGCAGTTTTGTAACTTGTGCAGCTATGCAAACACTGACCTAAAAATCCAATATCACCTTCCTTCTCCAAAGGACAGAACTTTCCGTGCTCCTTTGCTGCAGCCAAAATGTTACCCACTATTCTTATTATTATTAATTGACTCTTGTGAGTTTAAAAAAAAACACACAAGGACTGATGTTGCTTGGATCCCTGGCAATATATGGTACACAACTCAGACTGATTAATAACAACGAGAGAGCATTCATTGATTTTGTTTGCTTAATCTAAGTCACTGGAAAAAGAACCTGTTTGGGAGATTAGAGAAAATTTATACAGTTGAAATCTCAGGTGTGATTGGTTGAGGTGCTGTCCTTAGAAGTAATGGGAGACTGAGACTTTTCAGAAGAAAGGCCAATATACTGGGTTATGAAGATTTTGCTGACTCGTTAATTAGTATAATGATATGGTGTTCCACCACTGCTGTGTTTTGGGGGACTGGAGGCCTTAATAATCAGCTGCTGTTCTCTGGTAAGTTTTTTATAAGTCCATTCTGATAGGTAAAATTACTCTATGTGTAGCCTGCAGAACATGTGCCATGCATTGTATTAAAAAAAGAATAGAGCAAACACAATGAATCTGTTAAATCATAATGTCTCCCAAACGTGAAAAATTTGCAGATTAAAGCTCATTGAATACACATTTAAATGATAAATGATAATGGCTTGGAAAGAGTCATTATGATCTATTTCATCAATAATCCACATTTTTTGCCTTGTAACTACACAAGGGATTAATATAATGAATACTGCCTGATGAAAAAAATATTTTGTTTATGAAAGAGAATCAGAGAAAAGAAATTCTCAGATTAACAAATTTAAGTGGTTGTTACTGTTTGCTTACATTGTTTATACATAACAGATTTTTCCCATTATTAATATTAATAATTTATAGCTTCAGAGCTTGTACTCAGGAAAAATCCCCCATGTTTAGACTTAGTATCTGGATACTCAAACTGCAGTTGATTTCACTGGGTTTTGAACAGCATAACTAAGCCAAAAGAAGCAGGGGTGCAGAATTAAGCATTCGAGGTTTTCAGCTGCAGGTTATTCAGCGCTTGCAAGCACCAAGTCCCACAGAGTTTGTCAGCAGAGTGCAGTAGGTAGGTCACAGGTTTGTGATGTTTCCCTTGCAGAAACACGGGCACATTTTCTTGATTTACTGTGTGCTGGGATTTGCTGTGCCTGCCCAGGACAGCCCTCAGGGTACTGCAGCAGTTCCCAAGTGCATTCACTTCAGTCCAGATGGTGCCAATGTGTTTTGGCACTCACAGGCATGCACCTGTAGGAGACCTGGTGTTGTTTTGTCAAGAAAATCTTCAAATTGTGCTAAAACAAAATTTCCTGCTGAGAAAAAAGGAGGGGTGAGGGTAGACCCAAGTGTGCTGGCTTGCCACCTCTTGTTGTAACCTCATGTGCGCGTGATCTCATGCCTGACCAGGTTAAGGACTTGAGTGGGAAGAACCTTTAGGATTGAGTTCCTGAAGACTGTTTATAAAGCAACAGCAAAACTCTGTTTGGTATGAGGGATGACAGATTGCTTCTTTGTGGTATATTCTGGCTGAAATCAGTGGTTAAAGCTGAAATTTTTGAAATCAAGTTCTTATTTTCATATGTGACACCCAAAAGCTGAATCTGCTGCAAGTATAAACTGTGGTGGCCTTACTGTGTTGCTGGATAAACTGAACGAATTAACAGTGCAGCAGGATTCCAGTACACTTAGTCATAAAAGTCAACTCAGTGAACTCACCAGAGTCATTCGTCTGAAGGACATGAAGGTCCTTTACAAGAACCACGTTTATCAAGTGCTTCTGGGCATTTGCTGTTTTCTGGTAACATACCATTGCAGATTAGCACCATGGAGCTATTTAACAACAAAAGACTGTTGGAATGTCATCTGCAAAAAAAGAGCAAGATCCACTTCTCAGGCCCAGATAGCCCTCTTAAAAACATCCATGATTTAGGTAGTTCTCTTAAAAAAATTTGCCAGTTTTGCTCTTTGATGTTACGTAGCATATAACTCCCACTATTCCTCTTAGATATTTTCACCATTCAAGTGCCTACAATCTCAGGCAGTGGGTATCTGTATAAAGGCAGCGTTAATAGTCTCCTGTACTACTGCAATGTTTTGAATTACAGAAGTGGAGGGCTTTTTAACTTTGGCCACATGCTTTATGTAAATACTCAAGTAAAACATAAGTTTGCAATGAATTTTTGTATCCCCTCTCCTCCTGAAAGCCATATGCCAAGTTATCCCTAAAGCTTGTGGCTGAGCCTCTGCAGCTGGGGTGATGTCCCAAAGTGCCCGTGAGGATGAGAGCCGTGGGCAGAGCTGTGGTGTCCCTGGGCATTAGCGCTTCCCAGGACAGGGCTGGTGTGTCCCCACGATAGCCCCGGGAGCGGGACAAGGCGCTGGGCTGCCTGTGCTCCGGCCCCATGTGCTCAGCACCAGGTACAAACACCCTTTTGGCACACCAGGACGTGCTGGGGACACGGCCTTACATCCTCAGAGGTGTGAAGGTGGCCTGGTACAGGAGAGCAATTCCTGCTCCTGCCCTGGCCACCCGTGGGTGCTGCTCCCACAGCCCCGGCAGTGCGGAGCTGGCCCCGCTGTTTGGATAACCTGGTCACTCTGTGTGTGGCCAGCTCCAGCCTCCCCAGGCCCTGCAGCCCAGCCAGGCCCTGTTATGGCTGGGCTAATGACTTGAAAACTTCTCATTAAATACTCCTCTTGGCAAACTTTGGTTCATAGAGGGTCTCAGGGAGGAAAGAGGGGGGGCTTTGGTCCCGAGTGTTAAAAAAGCAGCTTTATTTTTAGGCCTTTTTCCATAATAAGATTTTCTCAAATGACTGCCTACGATAAATGATTCTTTTTAAATTTGAAACGTTCAGTTCTAAGTTCAGGGGTAGCCCTTGGGCACTGGGGCGGAAGATCCTTGTACATATTACAGAGTGATTATTGACAGAGTTTAACTGTACTGACCCTGCTCTCCTAATTCCTAAGAAATTTTCTAAATGTGCTCTTTGAAATCCCTGCAAAACACTGCAGATTTTGTGTAATTCCAGACCAGCACCTGAGATTTTTGCTTTATTGCCTTCTTTCTTTCTATCCCCTTTCCCAGACCAACCAGTCCTCTGACATTTCTTTTTCAATGTATTCTAAGCAGAATGTGTGTGTTTGTCCTTCCTACAGCTTTGACTTAGCGTTGATCCAGCACATCAGATCTGTTCTGTTGATTCAGGCACTTTCCACTCCTGCTCTAATCCGTTTCAGCAGTGGGCTTGCCTAGGCTAAAAATAGTAAAATAATTTTTCTTTTCAGCAATTTGATAGCTTTGCCAATGGGTTCAATAAAAACAGATGACATGTTTATTCTTGTATTGACAACTGAGAATGCTCTGAAAGTCTGTAAACTTTCTACCTCTCTGACTTCTCGGCATCTCACCTCCTCCCAGCACCCTTCCATGATACAGTTTCTTGCTGGAAGATTGACTTGACTCATTTTCCCCCACTGTCAAGCTTGCACAACTGAGAGATAAAAATCCTGCTTGAATTAGTAAAGAAAAACTGAATATGTAATTTCTGCACAGGATTCTGGGGTTGATAACTTTTAGCTACTCATCATATAAATTAAGTACGGTTTGTGCTTAAGTGGTTTTTTATTAGGCACTGCTGAGATTGTTAATAGCAGGTACGTTCTGTAGGTTTTAGAGAAAGTTAGTTGCTCTGAAGTGATTGAAAATCAAGTGATATGTGTATCTTTAGGTAGGAAATAATTCTGAAAATTAGAAGGAGAGATATTTTTCCTTATTTACTAGTTCCACCTTCCTTGGAAATAATTATATCTCATTAATACTCAATATGCCTAGCAAATTACTAAAGCATTTTCTTTAATTTCAATCTTTTGCTATGATGTCAGATGCTTCTTTTAAGGGTTAGCCTTAATTCATATCAAGTTTTAGAGTTCTCTCATATGTGAGTTAATAGAAAAATGTTGTCCATAAAACATTGCCTAAAATTTTATTTTTGGTCATAAATTGTCACAGAACATTCACCTAAATATTGAGAGGAAATATTTACTTAGAGAAAACAGTTAAGTACTTTGGGTGCCCTCATGCCCCTTTTCCCATTTATTTCAGGGGGAAAAAAAAAAAAGAAATCTCAGGTTAATTACAGAAATTCTCCCTGATTTTGTCCAAGAGGGATGTGTGGTTGGAGGCATGCAGAGGAACTCCTCTGGGTGGTGGTTATATTTCAGGTTGACCTTGGCAGCACAGGAGGTTTGAATGTTGCCTGTAGAGTCCTCACAAGCGTCATCATGAGTCAGATGATGTTCAAAGAAGAAAACGGGAAAGCAGGAAAGAAAACAGGAAAATCAGCTTAACTGTGCCCAGCCAGCATCAGCTCCGCTCCTGTTTCTGTTGCAGCTTTCTTTGTGAAATTGCCCTAGGCTAAGGTTACCAAGTTTAGGTGCCTGGTAATGGTTATTGTGCAAAACTGAGCTGTTGTTTCCTGATGCACCAACTGCCTGACAACCTTATCCATGCTCCTCACAAGGTGGCTTGTCCAGGTGTGTGGGGGGATATGTGATGCTTTAAGTCAAAACAGACACTAATGATGTCTCAGTGCTAGAGAGAGATGTTTAAATGGTACAGGAATGTGCATGGAATACAGTAGATGAAGAAAAACACATGTTGGAGGAAGATGAGTTTGTTGTTAAGGCATTAGATTGGTGCTTAGGAGAATTTGATTTTCATTCCAGCTTTAACAGGGACTTCCTGTATGACCTTTAGGAAATTATGTCTCTGTTCTCAGTCTGTAAATAGGAACAATGTTTTTTCCCATTCATTCCCTGCCTTTTCAGTTTAGAGAGCAAAGTTTCTAGAGCAAGGACTCCTATACTCTGTGTTTGTACTGACCTCGCACCAGGGCCTGTTTTCTCTCTCCATGCAGTCACGTGTGTGTGATACTGCACAAAGTTGTGCACAGGGAGAGGAAAAATGTAAAATTGCAGAGAGGATATGCATGTCACTGGTTAAGAATTTACAGAATTTAATACAGGATGATTAGAATAAACCTAATGAAAACATTGCCTGTTATAGACTAAGATTTTTGTAATTTCTGTGGACCTCTGTACTATAAGAGGCTTCTGTAAAAAAATCTGTTAGTTTAATCTCTGTTAAACTCTAATAGGACTTTTTACATAAGCTGAGGTTTAGCATGCATTTGGGATGAGTGCATTACCCACAAGTAGTGAACTCACAAGTGAGTTATGCGGGTAATCCCAAATGAGTGCCAATAAAAATTTTATAACACATAGCATCATTATGGAATTCATTTATGCCACATATTTTACAGGGGAAAAAGCTATTTTGGTCATATATTAGAGAGTTTATTATTTTTTTTACTGGTGCTGTTTTTCACATCCCTCTGCCTCTAAAGCCAAGCCAAGTGAATACCAGCAATCCTAGAAGGAAGGGAAAATTAGAACAAACACATGTTTGAAATCTCTCTGAAAATAAAGCAAGGGCCAGATTCTAATCTCCTTACTCATACCAAACATCACCATACCCCCTGAATAGCTCCATAGATTTCTTTGGGACCATTTGTCAAGTGAAGTGCTATTTGACATGTGTGGCAATACCCAGAATTGGCTCAATCTAAACTAGCTTTTTCCATTTAAGCCCTCCAAAGCTTGCTGTCTTCAGTGGTTAGAAACACATATTTACGGTTTTTATCGCATCAAAAAGAATTCTCACACTGCTTAGAAGGGTTTTTTCAGCCCCTTTTTAGAAGAGTTGGGTGATACAAAGCAGAATCGCAGCACTTTTCTAAAGCTGAGACAGAGAAAAGCCCTCCTAAAGGGGTGGCTGGCAGGCTGAGCACACTGCTTCCCACCCCACTTGACAGGGCATGTCTGGGCAGCAAAGACTGAGGAATTTGGGCCTTCCACTCTCACCTACTGGAATCAGCAGCTTTGCAAACCCCACCTCATACAACTGATACAACACATGTAAGCCTGTTGCACTGATGTAACACCCTTGTCCCCATCACTTCATTATATTGGCTGCCATGTCCCATATCCAGTTCCTCTCCTCTTGGGAGCAGTTATTTTACCTCAGACTTGAATCCTTTATCTTCCTTAGTGTAAACACAGAGCATTCTAAGAGAGAATTTTTCTGTCTCTCTCTGTTGTTTTCTGTTGCTGTGTTAATTTTATTGCCAAGATCAAAGATCCTGAACTAGTAGGCATAAGTCAACAGAAGAGCTTGACTTGACTTTATTGAGAGCAGGATCAGGCCATAAACGTTCCGGGTTTGTTCTTTTGTCTCACATAAAATAACTGCTCCGATAAAATGCGCTGTCTGATGATGGCTAATCAAGGATTGCTGCTTAAAGCTCCACATGTAACCTAGCTATCTTCACATTAACCTCCTGCTTTCATTTCCTTGGTTATGTTGAATAGGAAACAGTTATTGAACTGCAGTGTTATGTTCATAGAAGCCATTTGATTAATTGACTATGTTTTGAACTCCTGTGACCCGAGGCTGAAATGTAGCTCAGACAAAAGTGACAGAAGCCCAGCGATGGGTTGGGAGTATAAAAGAGCACCAGTACACTGTCCATGGGCAGCCCACATTCATGTTCATGTTTATCCTTGTAGAACTTGCTAAAAGTAAAGACAGATGTCCAGCTTATCTCATGTAGTCAGTATCAATAATAAGCACGGATGCTGCTCGCTGCGAGTTGAGCCTACTCCTGCTGTCACTCTGTCTTTATGTATCCACAGGGAGAAAACCTGGAAGGCAGGGGGAAAAAAAAGTATTGCCAGAAATCCCTGTAGGCTATCTGAGAAGGAGCGGATGTGTAAAGCATTTCTTTCTGCATAAACATTTAGAAATCAAGCTCTCATAAGTCAGGGATCCACCAAATGTGGTGTGAAGAGGCAGATGAAGCCTGCCTTCTGGCATGCCAGCATTTGCTGACTGATTTGGAATGCAGAAGGACCCTTTTTATTTTTATTTTAAAATTTGAACCACATCTTAATACAAATCAGGTGAAAAATAAATTGAAAAATAGCAAGCCTGAGATTACAGATGTGCCAGCTTCATATTGTTCAGTTTAGCTGAGGTCATAGTCAAGCCCATCAAGTTCACATCGTTTAGTGTGCGGCCACTGAGGTAATATTCAAACAAAAGAAAAGCAGTCAGAATGCTGATACGCTCCTACTCTGCCAGCTGGCCTCATTCAGCTGTGCAGAGCACACTGGCTTCAGCTATGTAAGGAACTTAAATCAGTAAGGAATACAGGTTTTTAAAAGGATATGCTGTTCCAAACAGCCCATTCGTGCTCCAGCTCTCTGACTTTAGATCAGTCATAAAGAGGAAATACCTCTCCTAATATGCAGTTTCATATTCTGAAATTTAGAATGTAAGAGCTATGCTAATGATGGTACAGTTAATTTAGATGGAGGAATTTTTTCAACGGGGGACATTTGTATTCTGCTCAGTACTTAGAGAAAGCTTGAACTTCCTAGAAAGACTACAAGTAGAATTACTGGCATCCATTCCTCCTCCATTCTGGTGATGTTACCATGCTGTTTCCCTGCACACAGGTATAGATTTATGTAGATTAATTTGGTATAGTACAGTGAATTGCCACTATGATATATATTTTAGAATTACTTCCTAGCACAGCCTAATGGCTGGAATCAAATAAAACATAAAAGTAGATTTATATAGATTGCTGTATAAATCAGATAAAGCTTTATGTTACCTAGCATTGGTAATGGAAGCTTTTCCTGCAAATAATATAGAAGTTTTTCATGTAATATTTTCATTATTTCTGTGAGAGTAAAGCAACAAAAAACAAGAAAAGAAATAAACAAGTCTATCGGGCTTAGCCACCATTAAACATCATTAACTACAATTTTACCTGACAAGTTCTCTCATCTGGTGATGGGTGAAATGGTAGAAAAGTAGACTGAACAATTGCATAAACCCAAATGAAATATGCCCTTGTATTCTAAGTATGCACAGTTCAGTCAGTTAAAATAGAGCAATTTATTATGCTTTAGCAGCTTGAGCTTAATCTAGTTTTAAATAGATCTCTTTTTTTTTTTTTTACTTCTTGCTGAGATTTAACTGGTTTGAGAAGACACATGATATAGTGCTACACAGTCTCTGCTCCCTCTCTCTCTAGTTTACTTTGAAATAACTTTAATAGAGTGCTGCTGATGAAAATAGCTCACAGGAAATGCAGATGAGCCTTTAAACAACAGTGAATATATTTGTTTTGTTTGAAATGAGCAGATAAAGGCTTATGGAAGAGACGAGTACAGAGAGTGGGGAGAAAGGAGCTGGGTATAGCAGGCAGAGTGGAGTGGTCAGCAGCCCCCTCCTGGGGATGTGGGGACTCTCCCTGGCAGTGGTGCCTGCCCAGGGCATCCCATTTCCAGAAGCTTCTCAAGGTTAATAACTCTCAGCACTTTGGGCCAGCCTATCAAATTCCTTTCTGGTCAGTTCTTAATATCAAACTGCTACTGTGAACCACAGTGAACCACTTTGCCATATTGGCCACCCGTTGTCAAAATAGGTTGGAATGTTTATCAAAATCTCCTCACATAATATAGGCAAAGCTCTCACCTGCCTGCATTCAAAGTGTGCTCTGCTGTTCCTCAAGGCAGGGAGTATGTGACCTTTACCAAGTGGAATATTTTGACAGTAGACATTTGGTTTGATATTATGCTGTAGTTTTCCACTTATTCATTAGATCCCTCAGCCTTTGTGGGTTTTCACAGGTAATTCTGTAATTACACCAGCTGTGATAAATACTTTCTTGAAAGCTTGCTTGAAGAAATTTAGCTCAGTCCCTTTGCATGTGGGAGGAAACAAGCATCTATCTTGGTGTTTGCAGTGTTGATTGATACAAGCACATAAATTTCTGTGCTTATATCAGATCCCACAGGGATGGAAGAGGGGTGTGTTTTCAGGGAATTGTGTGTGTCCAAGAAGTTCAACCATCACCTGACACCAAATTCTTGGTGTAAAGGGTACTCTGGCTGGCACAGGCTGCCCTGATGATAAGGCTGATGGATACTTTCACCTTCAGATTACCCGTTCAAATTCAAGGCAGGTTTGTAGAGAACAAAAGTAATCACACTCTCAGAGCTAGTTAATGTCTTTGTGAAATGAAGTTCTCTCTTGGAGTCTAACTCACATCCAAATCCACGAGCTGGAATGCTAATTGGCACTCTTGATAGTGGTGGCATAGAGACCAAAGGCTGAATGGACATAAAGACAGAATTTCCTCTCCTTGTCCAGAGCTGGGTTAAAGACCAGTAGGGTGTTTGTGTTACTGCTGCACACGATATGAATGTTTTCTGGGTTGAGAAGGGACTGCAAACTTCAAAAGCATTCATGGAGTCTTAAGGCTTCCAAAATGCCCTAAGCTAACTTTTTTTAATTTACAGAAAAAAATATTGCTAGCAATGTTTGTTGAGCTGAAGCTTTGAGGTGTCTTGAGTAAAAAAAGGAGGAAGAAAAATGTTTTAATTAAAAGTCAGAGAATACCAGGAAAATCAGTACAGAGAGACTGTGTGTACTGTTCCTTCTCATGAACGACTGTTTAAACAGAACCAGATTCTCTGGTCTTTAAAATGTTTTTTTTTCTAGAAGAAATTTGTTGTTTTCTTTAAAAAAATTAAAATTTAAAAAAAAAAAAGAAAAAAAGACAGCACCCCCCCAGCTGACTGCCTGCAGCAGCTCCATGACCATGAGTATGTATTGTGATCAGAGACCATAGATTGCTAGAACTCCTTGATGGAATGAGTTTTAATTTGGTTTACAGAAAGCTTTAGGGGATATGGCTCTCTACAAATTAGACCACAGGAGCTATAAAATGAAGGATGTCCTCTCTAATTAGAAACAGTGGAGCAGTCTGGTGTTCTTCCGAGTTGCAGCCTCGTGGGTACTCTCTCACAAGTGAACTCTGGGCAATAGATTCTTCTCTAGGAACTATTATCTGTCTTTTTACTGGAGTTTATCTGTTATCTGATTTGCTGTCTCCATTTCTGTACACACCTTTCTATATAGTTGTGGTAATGTCTTCATGCAGTTTTGAATGGCTGCTGCAAAAGAAAAGTTCCCGTGTTGCTCAGTGTTTAGGCACCACTACCAAAGTAACTTACTTATTTTAAATATCAGGAAATTATTCTTAAACTCAAGTGAATATGGAATTCAATTTAGTGGGTTCGTTTTCCAGCATGCAGCTCTACCAACTCTGTTTTCTCATGCTTCTTCTGATGAAGTTAAATGAGAGTTAAAGAAAGGCATATAGATAGACTGAAATAAATTACGCTTTGTGGTAATCAAATTCAATTTTCTAGACATTTTTTTTAGCAAGAGAACATTCATCAAAGTGGGAACTGATATTTTGGACAAGAAAATAATGTTATTTAACTGGCTAGGAAAAAAAATGGCACCGGGAAATCTAATAGTGGGACATCTACAGCTTGTCATTTATGCCAGATGATGAAACCAGATTTAAGCTTAAATGCATAAGGCCATTAGGCATAAATGCACAAGAGCTAAAAATCAGCTACAAATGTATTTCCACAGCACATATGAAAGGAAAGCTGAGTGTGGAACTGAGCTGGGAAGTATTCAGAGGCTGTGCTAAAGCAGATATAATTTGACTTTTTAAATTGTCAATAAGGGAGGACATCCAGGCTCTTAATTCATCAACATCTTTTCATGTAGACTTACATGGAGTAGGACCAACGAGTGGTCCAATGAAAGCTTTAATTTACTTGTGACATACTGTTTCCACTAAGAGCTGTTGTAGATCAATCTGAGAACAATTACTAGGTGAATAAAAGAGGGGGGGAAAAAGTCAAGTATTAATCTGGAATGTAAGTAAAAAATGGAAATTTAGAATTAGTCAAAATATTTATTTTGCTGTCCAGTGTGGGGTATTAATGACAGGAAAGGGCTGTATTTTTAAATGTGATTGCTGTTTAGATTTTGCCAGAATATATAACAGAACATGTCTCATGACCGTCTTATTTTCATGTAGTATTTCATCCTCCAGCTTTGTGGGGGAACTTTATGCCAAGAGAACTCACTGGAGACTGAGTGACAGATCAGGCTGTTGTCCCACATTCCCTTTCTACTAAATCACAGTTTTCTTTAGATGGAAGGTGGCTATTGTGAAGCTGTCAAACTGAGGAAAGTTAAATGGGCTGAAGTGAAGGCTCCTGCTAACAATAGCAGCTATCTCTGTCAAATGAAAGCTCAGCAGACAGTTACAAGGCAATTCGGCACTGATGGGTGGTCGATTAAAAACAACAAAAGGCAAGATGAATGAAAGGGGAAAATCCCTATTACTTTGTGGTAGGAGCTAGGGGAAAACCAAAAATAAAATAAAAAGCCCACCTCACCCAACCCCGTAGCAATTGGAACAGACTTGTAGTTAGCATGACCTTCATCATCTCAGATATGGCACAATAAAACTGACAAGATTATTTTCTCTTCAAGCAGTGCTGAGGTATTTTCATTGGCAAAAATCTGGAAAAGTAAAATAAATGCAGAGTTCAAGGCAGTTGAAAAATTCTTGAATCTGATAACAGCTGGGACATAGTGCTACCAGGAAAAATAGCTAGGTTTTGTGCTAAAAAATTACGGCTTGATCATTTTTTTACAGTGTCATTTCTGGGATTTTGAAGGTTACCCTATAGACAACCAGAAGAGGATTAGAGAGAAATTATCTTTGAGCTCAAGGGAGTACCAATTTAAATTGGATTTGAGATATAGCTTCTGCATTACCTTAGGAGATGAAAGGTGGTGTTGTGCCCTGATAGTTACCCAACTGCCTAACCATATGTATCAACTGGATTAGTCTGTGGATTAGCAGCTCATGCACCAAGTACAAGGTGTATTGTGCAATTTCCTCTTGGTGGGACTCATCCTTTTTCAATGGAACTAACATCAAAACTCAGCAAACGTGGGGAGGGCTTTGCAGCTTGCAAGTCAGGCGTAAGGTGAATGTACACACTTGTTCCTCAGAAGATCACTGTCACTAAGATTTAGACTTGCTATGGCAGATGTGTAGAGTAAGATGAGAAAGTACAAAAGAACAGTCTTAGGAAAAAAGGTGTGTTATGTCCTTTTAACTATTCTGACAGAAAATGAAGTTTTGAAATTTGATGGGAGGCAAGCACGTAGACTCACTTAGAACCTATGAAATTCCCATTTATTTTCTCATAATTTAAATTTTAGGATAAAAAGGCCAGGAAAAACAAATAGGTTCTTACACAGCCGAAAGTTAGGACTCAGGTTCCTGCCAACAGTGGAGCCAGGGTTCAAAGAAACTCTGAAAAAAATTGCAATGAAGAATTTGGGGAGACATATGTGCTTCACGAGCATAATGAACCGGTGTCTCATCCCAGCTATATTAGGAAAAATAGTTCAGTACTAACAAATTGTTCCATTGAACAACCTCCTCTGACAAGATGTAGAACTAGATGTACCGTGGACCTGATCCAGTCTGACAATTTTGACATATTATTATTCTATTATTTGTCTTTGTAAAAGTCATGATGTCACTAGACTTCATCAATTAAATTAAGTCTGCATCATCCCTAAGTTTTGCCCTTTGAAGTAAAACATGGGGTATCCATCTATCAATTTTATGTACTAATTTTCTTGTTTATTTGTCTGATAATAACATTGAGGTACTGAAGTCATGGACAAAGAAACCGAGTGCCAGACATTATATAAACGGTCAAAAAGAAAGGCAAAAAATTGGTAGTCTTGAATTTTCTTTTTTAGAATGTTTTTAGCACTGAGGACCGTATTTTGAGGTTTTTTCCAATGGTAACATGTATTTCATCTCATAACTAATTTGGTATGAAAATAGAATTAACCTACCTCAGAGAATCAACCCTGATGTTCCTCAAAGGCTTTGTGGTAAAGGAAGACCAGGGTGGTCTCAAGATGAATTTGGGAGAGAAATATTAAAGCAGAGAGGGCAAGGGACAGTGGATACAAACTGAAACACAGAAAATTCCATCTGAATAGGAGAAGAAATTTTAGTGTGAGAGTGACTGAACATTGGAACAGACTGCCCAGAGAGGTTGTGGAGTCTCCCTCACTGGAGATATTCAAAATCTGTCTGGATGTGATCCTGTGCAACCTGCTCTGGGTGAACCTGCTTTAGCAGGGGGGTTGAACTAGATGATCCCCAGAGGTACTTCCCACCCCAGCCGTCTGTGATTCTGTAATTGGACATAAATCATGTCTGTGAGTATCTCTAATGCCCCCATTTGAATCAACCACAGAATGTTCCTTTCTTGGTTCCTCATAGCTTCATTCTTCCAACACTGTAGAGGGCTCTGCAAACACGAATTAGCAGAGAGCTCAGAAGTAACCTGGGCTTCCTAGGGAATATAAAGATTGGAGGGTGTGTGTACATAGGGTATGCATGGCTGTGGGGAAATGCTGGCTTCTCCAGAGTTACACCATTTGCAGTGATACTGAAAAAAATGCCCTCAATTTTCATGACAAAGAATGGTTTAACCATGTGGCACAATTCATAGGGTAAGCAAACTTTCAGTAAGAGCTAGCTGTATCAGAAAACTTGTGTAACATGCACAGAAGGCACTGTTAAATTATTTCAGTGCCATAATTCAAAATGCTGAGGAAAATTCTCCTGTATTATAGCCAGAGCAAGATTGGATCTGTAGCCAAGTACATCAACGTAAATGTTCAGCTGTCTGGGGAAATGCAAGTCTTATACTGTTACTTAGGGGAAAATGTGCACAGACATGGTGGAGCCCCTTATGAAACAATCTTCATTTTGTTAAACAATAGGATCAAATTTTCAATCAGGTTATCTAGCATATTGCATTCTTCAAGCTTGCCAAGCAAAGAGAACTATCAGCATGAAGATGGATATATTTTTACAGAATTAATGATGTATGAAATCTGGAAGTGGAAACATACATTTTCATTTTATCCTCTAATTTTTCTTTTTACATTATAAGTGAAAGGAAATGCTTGGAAGTATTTGCAGTTATTCATATCTGTTTATCTTAGAGTGATTATCAGAGCAAACAGTGTCAGGCATTGTGTTTGGATCTGAGCCTGAAAAATAGTGCTTGCAGGAGCAAGGATTATTTGCATGAGTCAGTGTTTTCAGGACTGTGCTTAGTACTTGATTTCTCTCATGCATATGCAGTGCCTTATAAATCATCCAGATTCAGAAATCATTTAAGTATTTTTTTCATTTATCCGATCTATTTATATTAGTTTTAGTCTTGCTTGGTTTTATCCCCTCTATTTACATTAGTTTTAGTACTGCTTGGATTAATCTGCTTATACATTTTTAGACTGATCAACAGAATGTTCATTTAGGGACAGAAGTGAACAGTCTTACTGAAGATGCATTTCTCTTTGCAAAGTCTGTATCAGATCAGTGTGATAGCTGTGGATTCTTGATGTAGGATTTTGCAGGTACAAAAATGTCTTTAAAAACTGAACACAAATTAGGGCAGTGAAAATGAAGGTCACCTTCCCCAAGATCACCTTATGTTTGCTTTCTGTGGGGATTTTTGCTGATGATCATCCCTGAACTACCCTGTGTACCTGGCATGGTCCAGCAGTACTTTTCGTAGAGGTGTAGTGCCTTTGCAGCCCTGAAAGGCCTGGTCACTTCTCCCACGCACACACAAGCCCCTGGTACTTGCTCATCTTCTCTATGGCTGACCCCTGCTCTTTACTCACCGTGCACCATCAGAAGGCCATAACAGAGGACTTGGATTCCTGCTTGGAATTCTGCTTTGGTAATGCACACCCCTGAAAATCTGTAAGTCAGCCACTAAGCTTACAGCATTCTTTAAAAATTAGACATGGCAAATTTCACTTTCCTCCATATGCACAAGGACTGTTTCTGAAGCTAAAGGTCCCATTCTCCATAACATATCACTGAAAGCCGTGTCACAACTGCATTGTGTGGCCTTTTCAGTATCTGCTGCTGGAAGACCTCCTTCTACCAGTCTTTATTAAACATCTTGAGTCTTCCTTTTGAACAAGTAAAGAATTACTTTACCGTTTTATTAAGTTGTTGTTCTTTTGCACAGAAATGAAGAAGCCAGACCCAGTCAAAGGGTCACAGGACCACTCCTCCCCAGCAATTCATTCTTAAGGACTAATTGACTGCAGGGATTTAAACACCTCTCAGCCTCAGGACACTGTTAGGGGGTCTTTGTTGCTATTCCTGCAATCACCTGGTGAGCTGCTGTGTTGCCTTACTCCACAGCAAGCATGGAGGAGTTTCTTCTCCTCATCACCCCCTGCCCAGCTGCACACAGTCCTTATGCCAGAAGAGCAGAGTTCATCTCAGTCTGTGCTGCCTCTGCAAAGGGCCTTCAGGACTCAGTGTCATTCCCATCACTAACACTGAATTGTGGTCTCTCTTCATGGCACTGAACTTCTCAGACAGCAGGTGGAAATTAGAGGCAAGTAGTTCAAATGGCAGAAGGAGATGCAAAAATACATCAGTAGAAAGGTTTTAATGAGCAAAAAAAGTTGCTTCCACTTTAGAACAGGTTAGTGAAGCTTCAGATTACCAGACACAACTGATTTCCAATCTGCAGAAACAAAAGAACTCTGCTCTTCAGATACAAGGTTGGTCTATGTAAGGGGGAAAGAGTGCACAGAGAAAGATTTGTGAATGTCATGTTGGTACTGGCAGCTCATCAAACAGCTCCTTGAAGGACTCACCTTTTTACCAGATTAAAAAAAGAAATAAAATGAAAGATAAAAGAATATCATCAATGAATAAAACTAATGTCCTTCCATATGCAAAGTGGAGCATTGGATAGATGAGCCAGTCCTGTGTTATTTCATTCCTTGTTGAACAAATTTCTTTATTATATTTTCTGGTATGATTTTTTAAAGTCACCTTTGCAAGTGGTGGTAGAATTATCAATCATTGTTTAACTGTGTGCTAAGTTCCTGTAGCCCTTGTGTGTAAATATGCCAGCTGAAGGCTTGTTTACCAGAGAAAATACTGGTGCTCTGGCTAGGAGACAGTTTTAATCAAATATCGTTGGAGTAAGCAGGTGTTTTTCATGTGGAATGTATTGGAAATGAGTATGTATCACAGAAATGACTCTTGGACTATATATTGCTCTTGATAAATAGCAGAACCCAGAATTATATCAGCCATTGCAGTTTATCAAAGGGAAAATAGTAAAAGCTTTGTGCACACTGTCAGAACTGAACACACTAAAAAAGGTGGGGTACTCATTTTTATTCTTCACAAACTTTAAGAATGCACATTTTATACTGGCATTTTTAGAAACTATTAGTCCCTCCCAGTGTTTTTCCTGGACCCATACTTTTCTTTGTTCTTGCCTGTCTTTTCTCTCATTTTTCCCCCTCTTTTTGCTTCAGTGATACATCATACTCTGAACTTAGCAAACAGAGATGTGCATTGTACTAAAGAGTCACTGTGCAGTGAGGGAAAGAAACACAAGGTGAAGGAGATGGAGCTTTGCTAAGGCAGAAGGCAAACCCAGTGGTATTAGTGTTTAAGGCAAAAGTATCAATTCACCAACTTGAAACAAAAGGCTACTGCTTTCTGTGATTTTTTTTTTGCCACTTCCCATTACACTGTTAAGATATTTTTACCCCATTCTGGTCCCATTCTGTTGGAAGCATTGTTTGCAAGCAGGATTGAAGCTCAATAGAGCTGTGAAGTTATTGGATATACCAGAGTATTGTTTGTATACTTAGTATTATTTAGTATTATTAGTATTATTAATTAGTATTATTATAATAGAGTATTATTATTTGTGCTAAACATACAGATTCCCCTAAAAGTTGGCAGCAGGTTTCTCCCTCCTCCAAAAGTTCTTGTCTCAGCTTTAATGAAACACAAAATGTCTGTCAACAGAGCAGTAGTTATAATGCAGTTAGTAGCAACTTAATATCTTAGTTGCCTTGAAGAGCTTTTTATACATAGACATTAATGGATGGCTGGATAAAGAAATTCTTCTACTGAAAGAATTAATTTTGCTTAATCCTTTTGAAATTAAGAGATGATACAGAGAGATGAGTAATGAAGTGCACTCTCTAATTGTGAGGTACCTAATAGAAAACCACAGGGGTTACTTCTCTCTCACCAGCTGTAATTACACTAATTACTGATATGGTGCCAGGAACACTAAGGCAGGCTGCATGTGACAACACACAATGGAGGGTGTCCTAGCAAGCCATTGTTCTCCATCAGTGGTCAGAGGGAGGCTGACCATGTCAGCAGGATAATGAGTGCCTTTCCTGTGGCAGGAAAGAGAACAGGCACCTTTATTGCTCACAGGTTGTTTTGCAATGAAGACACAAAACTTGACTTCAGCCCTTTCTAAGGGGAGGTGATTTCAGGCCATACACTGAGGAGTTGATCTATACCTTCAGCAAATTAGCTCTATTCAGGCCACTGAAACTATGAGTTAATGAGCAGAAGTTACTTCTGTGAGTAACAGTTTGCAAGACTGACTTCATCATCATTGACAAAAATGCAATGAAAGAAAATGGTGGATGAGGAGAAGGGAAAAATTAATACATTTTATTTAAGTATGTATAAAATTGCTGGACAAATGGTCCTGACTATTAAGGTAAATGGTGCTTGTAAATTCCATTTAATCTTCTGAGATTTCCTTTTACCATAACTCTTACAGTATCTCAGAGGAAATAATGTAAGGATGACTTGCACATTTCAGCAAAAGAATAAATGTAAGGTTTCAAGATTTATTGATGGGATGTTTTAAAACAAAAGATCTTCTTTTTTCCTTTGGAATTACTCTACCGTTTATTTTCATTTCCTCAGTTTTTTGTTCACTGTATTATGAACTTCTCTGGGGAAATCTATTGTTAGATGTTTTCACACACATAGGCCCCCTTCTTCCCCCTTGATAAATGATAAAATTGTGCTCCAGTGTGTGCAACACATTCTTGAAATACATCTGAATTCCATTATACAGTTTGTCATTTGCATGATACCTTTTGAGTTACCACTCTCAGAGAAGCCTTATATACTACAGAGAAATGCACTAGGAAAATGAAAAACAAGTTGGGTATGAAGTCCATGGGGTAAACCAGCAGAGATTGTGTTGAACTGATGGCCTTATTTCCAAGCAAGTGCAGATGTAGAAAAGGTTGCATCTCAGTGCTAGTTAATATTTGCATGGACCATGTTCCCTCCCCAGGAATATTGCTGCTAACAGGAGTGACAAGGGCATCATAGCTCAGGCTGCAATGTACCACTTTTTTAATCTCAAAGACATTTATTAGATTCCTGCCTGTTCTGGATTAAGTCTTACTAAGTTTTAAAAGTTTGAAACTTGCTGTAACAGTCTAAGCTGTCTCTTTAATATCGAATGGAATAACTAGTAGCACGGAAATCTTACAAATGTATTCCCATTTTACCAGAGACAAACCTGGCAAGAAAAGAACAGCATGTCTGTATGTCTGGTTAACACCACTGCCTGTCCTCCTCCTTCCTGCAGAAGCAACACTTGTGTTTGTTGTGGTGTGACTCAGATGGGATATGCATTTTGTACAGATGTGGTTTGACGTGAACGAGTTAATTTTCTGGGCAGCTCAGGATCAGGGAATTGCCCAGTATTCCCTTGCCTGTCTGCTTGCAACACCCTCATCACTTTCCTTCATCCTTTTCATTCCCACAAGACTTTTTTCACATTGGAGTGAGCCCCAGTGCAGTGGTGAGCTGATCCCAGAGCAAATTAGACATGCAGAACCTTGTCCTGTCCATGCTGCCTTTTAAATGCCTCCTCCTTAAGGAAGCTGTATCACCAAACATGTTACTATAAACACAGCAGACTCCCATCCCAGCCCTCCACAACCAGAGCAGGAACAAATGCATAGCATTCCCAGATGTCTACCAGCAATCAGGACCTTATTCATTTGTTAAAAACATTTAAATACGTTATACATTAAAAAAAAAAAAAAAAAAAAAAGGATGCCATGAAAATCCTCCTTTAAGAAGTTCAGAGTCTTCTATAAAAATAACTGAAATGGAGTGATACTGTGGTAGTGCTTTTTCAGGGAGTGAATTCTCTCATGTCTCCTAATCAAATCTTCACTTGCTCGTTGACAGGATCCCAAACCAGCAGGTCTGGTGTGCACAAAACATCTGCTGAACTCAAAAGTCAGGATGGGCTACAAGTCCCATTTCAGTGATCATGTTCTTGCTATTTCTAGTGCGACTTTCAGAGAACTCATCCTAATAAAGCCCTTGTTCAGCCATTTGTCTAGTTAAATTTGTAATGTAGGAACAATCTGCTTTGGGAGCAAATTCATCCCTGGAGGAAGTGGATATTGTAGTCAGTCAATGAGATTGCCCCTACTTACACCGCAGATAAATGTGTTGCTTTGTCCCAACATTCCTGCTTTGCAATAATTTCAAATTCCAAATTATAAACCTCTGAAAATTGTAGATTATAATAAATGTGCTGACACAACTTCTGCTGTTAGAGTAAATGGCATTGCTCTAATAATGAAATAAAAAATCCTTCTTAATCCTGTTCTTTCCCTAAAGTGGTGTTTTGCATTAGCTATGGATGAAAAGACAAACAAGTACATGTATATTCAATAATAATGTCAGCTGGGTCAGAGAAGAATAGGAAATAAAATGAATTCATAACACCCCTGGAGATAGCTTTCTGATACAGGCAGTTTTCTCTTTGATTTGCCCTCATTGACAGTATTCATTGTAATTTTAACATAGCCTCCAAATTGGCCTTTATTAATAGCTGTCCTGATCTTAATAGCAAATATACTCTGTAATCTCCAGTCTGGGTGCTTCTGAGATGAGCAATTACACAGAGCAGACTAGATCATATGGGTATTTCCAGGGACCTTTCACTCAAGAGTGCCTAATTTCATGTTCACACCATCCAGACGGTGTTTTGGAGAGCTGAAGATACAGAGCTCTTCTGTCTCAGGGCTTTGAAGCTGAAATACCTTTCTAGATACGATAGTGAAATAGTCACCTTGAATTAAGATTGCTGGCAATCTAAAAAGTCCTTATTGGGCTTTGAGTGCAATCAGATGGTACTTGCTTATAAATGAGAGTTAATAGAAACATTAAACAGTACAAGCTACTGTGACCCATGTCTTCAGAATATTAAGCACATTTTAAAATTGTGGAACACCATCTAGTCCTCTGCATTCTGTAAAATACTGCTTTTTCTGACCAATATTCTCTGGGAGCAGGTTATTTGAAATGTTCGGCATTCTACACTTGCACACACTGTGTATTTTTAATTTATTTCCTTGCTTCTCTGGCTACCATATATTTCTGGTTGATACTAACTCAGTTTCTCTTTAATTATTCCATCTGCCAGAAGAGCATGATGCATTTTAGAAGCTGGTTGGTTTAGTTGTTTCAGCTTTGAGTTTTGGAACTGAATGGGATGACATATTCTTCATTTAGCAGAACGGGCTGAGAAGAATTATATACTCCAAGTGATGAGCTTGGAACTACTGAAGAAATGCCAAAATCCAATTTGTTTCCTCTCTCTAGTCGTCTAAACATCTATTAGTCTCATGAAGGGAATTCATAAATCCTGCAAATTTAGTTTCTCTGAAACCAACTCTAACAGTTGTCCTTCCTACTAATCATGTTTTATATCAATTTTATATTTTTCAATATTCAATAAACATGTCTTGCGCTTACTGTACTTGTTAGAAAGTATCTGCAGTATAGGCTGTATGAGGACAGTTATTAATCAGCCATTTCGGATGGCTGTAGGGTTAGTTTAGTAAGTGTATCCATTTATCTTTTTTATGTTTTCTTCTTTGTTCTTTCCATTTATCCAATGTGGAATTTCTTTTGTCCTTTTTGGTTTATTTCTACCAGGGTATGTCAAAAAGGAATTTAACATGTAACAAATGAAAAAAAACCCCCCAAACCAAAAACCAAACCACCCAATAGCTGAAAGAAAAAAAAAAAAACACATACCACCCTTTGGGTTTCATTCATGAAAAGATCTTTGCATTATGTCCACTTAAATCTGCATTAAAAAATAACAATAGAATGCATTATCTAGCAGTGATTCTTTAAAGCAGTGGATAATTTACACATTAAAGTGAAATGTAGGTTTAAAAGTAGGAGTGTAGGATTGAATTAGAGTTAAGAGTCAAAATGATATAGTCCTGTATGAAAATGGTCTCGGTTTCCTGGGGGTATTGTCCTTCTGGTGTAATGAGACTTGCAGATAACAATCAGGAACTGTGGATAGATCAAGGCACAGCGATACATTGAGAATGGCACAGCAAGTAATGGCTCTGGGGAAACAAATGAATGTGTCTGCTAGATAAACAGCATTAAAAGTTTCTGTTCATCACCAGAGTCCCGGCCTCTAAAGATTAATAATTCCTGAAAAACTGAGTATTGGGTTTGAATGGCAAGGTTTTGGTAGCAGAGGGGCTGCAGGGTTGGCTTCTGTGGGAAGCTGCTGGAAGCTTCCCCCATTTCCAACACGGCCAATGCCAACCAGCTCCAGGATGGACTGCCACTGGCCAAGGCTGAGCCCAGCAGTGACAGTGGCAGTGCCTCTGGCATAACAGATTTTAAAAAGGGAAAAAAAACTGCTGTGCAACAGCAGCTGGAAGAGAGGAGAGGGAATATGTGAGAGGAACAGCCCTGCAGACACCCAGGTCAGTGCAGGAGGGGCAGGAGGTGCTCCAGGTGCCCGAGCAGAGAGCCAGCCCCTGGTGCTGCCCATGGAGAGGCAGCTGTGCCCCTGCAGCCCAGGGGCTCCGTGGGGAGCGGAGATGCAGCTGCAGCCCAGAGAGGAGCCCAGGCCAGAGCAGGGGGATGCCCGAAGGAGGCTGGGACTCCATGGGAAGCCTGCACTGGCAGGACCTGTGTCCGTGTGAGAGAGGAGCCCACGCTGGAGCAGGGGGATGCCAGCACTTGTGACCCCTGGGGGACCCACACTTGAGCAGCCTGTGCCTGGAGGATGTACCCACAGAAGGGACCCACTCTGGGACAGTTCCTCAAGAAGTGCAGCCTGTGGGAAGGGCTCGAGTTGGAGAAGTTTGTGAGGGGCCGGCTCCTGCAGGAGACACCCCATGCTGGAAGAAGAGGGGAAGCGTGGGAGGAGTCCTCCCCCTGAGGAGGAAGAACCTGCAGAGACAGCGTATAATGAACTGACCATAACCCCCATTCCCCATCCCCCTGCACCGCTGTGAGGGGAGGGGGAGGCAGAGAAAACTGCAAGTGAAGTCCAGCCCAGGAAGAAGGGAAGGGTGGGGGGACGATGTTTTATCATTTGGTTTTATTTCTAATTGCCCTACTCTGATTTCATTGGCAGTACTTCCAATTAATTTCCCCAAATCGAGTCTGTTTTGCCCATGACAGTAATTGCTGAGTGATCTCTCCCTGTCCTTTTCTCGACCCACGAGCCTTCTGTTACATTTTCTCTCTCCTGTCCAGATGAAGAGAGGAGAGATAGAGCAGCTTTAGTGGGCACCTGGCATCCAGCCAAGGTCAACCCACCGCGAATCCTAACTTTTAGAAGAATTTTTTTTTTTTTAATCCATGCTGCAGACGTACTTTTATGGGTGCACGTATTACAGGGAGGCATCGCCATTTATCAGGATGCTAATGACTGGTAGTTACGTGTCCAGATACTTTGTAACCACTGGGTTGCCTGACGACAGAGGTCACTAAAAGACAGATGACTCACAAACCAGTTTAAAGATCTCCTTCACTTTCTCTTTTTGAGGCCACCATTAGGGCTTCGAATGTCCTGATATTTGCACATTTAGGATTATTGTCCCCTCCCTAAAATTCCATGTATCAGGAGGCTTCCATGATTTACTGGTAGTCTTCAAACAAAAAAAAAAACACCCTTCCTAACAGAACATCCATTGATTGCTAGAGTTATTTAAAGGCTAACAATAAAAAATCATAGACTTCAGTCTCTATCATGGCAGAAAGGAAACAATAATTGCAATTTGCAAGCCTCCTGCAGTGGGTAGAGGAGCTGGGGCTGGCAGAAAGGAAGATCTGCAATTTTAGTGGCTGTCACTATGATGGGAGGGAGATGTGCTGATTCATTCATACGTCATCCTGGGATAAGACAATTTGCCAAGGTGAAAAGATGGGTGTGAGGTAGAAGTGTGCCCAGATGATTATCAGCTCAGATAAAAGTGTGAATATATGGGAAGCTATACGGGAGTGTATTTGGTGACTGCTCATCTTTTTGATTAGACAGACCCCCAAAGAAGAGACCTTTTCTGTCTCTGTAGCAGCAAATAACATGGTTTCTTGCCCCATGAATTTTCCCATACCCAAGTCTTGAATTAAAAGAAGTCATATGAGTGTTAATATAGTAATGTGCAATTCAACTCTCTCTTCTGCCAAAAGAAGGGAAGGAGGCATAGGGCCAGCCACATCTTTTAGGAGCGTCCTTCCCCTTTAACCAAGTGCAGGGCACAGAAAATCTCACAGAACTGTGAGATTTCCCTGTATTAAAAAATAAGTACATAAAAATGGGGGTATGAACTGGCAAGTTCCCAGATTGGAAAAGGTTTGCTCTGCCTTTGGATACTAACAACTGTGAGGTCCCATCAAACCTCAAACAAGCACCTCCTCTTCTTGCTGTTCTCCACTTTGCATTCTCAGTTTGATAAGGTAGGGATTGGTACCAGAAAGGAAATTGGTGGTGCCCCAGATTGAGAATGAAACATGGATGACTTTTTCTCAGTTTTTAGCAGTCTTGAAGCTGAATTTCTCTTCTGATTTAGAAATACATATAGGTGTATATGGACTAATCCCTGTGAGACAATAAAAGAGGACATGAAAGAGCAGCTGGCTGCCAAACTTCATGATGGATGAATCTGAAAGTCACTCGTTCTTCCCTAGCATCACAAAGAAGCACTAATACATACATATATGGGGTATTCATCAGTTTACTTACCTCAGGTCTGATTTTCCTGTTTTGAATTGAAAGAGAGTTTTTCCTTTGACTTTGCTGAGGTGTAGATTTGGCTCATTGTACATGAAGTTAATTCATTAAATATAATTCTGTATTGTTTCTCTTTTTTTTTCAGAATGCTTGAGGATGATCTAAAACTTAGCAGTGATGAAGATGACAATGAACAGGTAAATACATCTAATATAAGTGCACAGACCATTTAATCTGACAAAATTTTTCATAGGTTGGATCTGTTTGTATGCTGACTTACTATATTTGCATGAAAAGCATTTTGGTGTGCTGCAGAATCCATTGGCTTAAACCTTGTTTACTTCTTTCTCATTGGAGGAAACTTACTCTCAAACAGGAATGCATTTCAGTTTTGTTGGTTAACTTTGTGAAGTGGATTAAACTAAACCAAAATATGACTTACTAACCTTTGAATTAGAGACCACACAGAGCATCACTCAGGAACAGCTAATGTGGTCTGAATGTCTGTCCTCCATTCTACCAAGCTAACTGTGGAACAGCCTCCCCTTGCTTTGCACCCATTTTCTGACTTGATGAGCTTTTTGGAAGCGTGTGTAAAATGACCACATCAGAGCACCAACACAACTACAGAGTTGGTTTCCAGTTTGTAATCCATTTATACAATCCCACACAAGAAAATTTCGCCGGTAAGATTTTGTTCCAGTCAGAGAGTGAAGGGCTGGGAGTCCACAGTAATCCAGTGATTCCCATTTGTGAAAGGGAAAGCCCTCAGCATGTAGCTCTAAATCAATACTGAAAGTTTCTCCACATACTTGGGATGTTAATGAAGAATCATTTTCAGAAAACTGGCTCATGTCATTCTCTATCCTTCCCATTTATAAATATGTATGGCTAATGCTGGGAAAGAAAGCTGGTGAAATTCATACTCTCAACATTCTTATCGGGAAAAAAAATGAAACTTTGTGTTAAATTCATCCTTTATTTTACTTCATATATGCAGCAGGCTCAAATGTTTGAACGTCTGCAATAGAGAGGAAGGTGATGCTATAATTCAGCATAAGATCATCTGCTCAGTCTGGGAAATGTTAATTATAGGCCAATAGTTCTTTCTTATTTATTTTTAAACCACCTAAATGTTCTCCTTCAGCCTACCTAATCCATCCTTTAGGATCATGCCAGGAAAGATTTACCTTCTGGTGAAAGTTGACCCCTTAATCATACAAGTCAGTATTTTTTAGCACTGTCTTCTGAAGCCAAAGGGTTGAAATCCTGTACTTGTGCAATGCAGTGTTGTGCAAATATGGTGATGGCCCAAATGGTCCTGTAAAATGACACTGTGATCCTGAGATGCCTAAAATACATAAATGGAAATACATTGGCAGGTAGCAGTTACTGTTGTTTTCCCACAGTAACAGTTTTCTAGTGACTTAAGTAGAATTTGCAGAATTCTGAGTTTACACAGTTTATACTGCTAGGATGAAATCCCTTATCACTGGTGAATGAAGAGGCAAATGCCTGGACCAGTGTTTGCTGACATCAAATGAAAAGCCCTCACTGACTTGAGCAGATGTCATCTCTGATGTTAATCCTGAGCAGGAAAGAATACAGTGCACAGAGGGTACTGACAGCTCTGGAACGTCTCTGCTGTCAGTGTGGGATATGCCTCATGTGTGTGAGCAGTGTCACACTGCTCCCAGGACAGGGCTGCAGCCTGGGCCCTTCTGTGGTGGGGATGTGCCCGAGCTGCAGGAAGCCTCAGACTGCACCAAAGTTCCACGTGTCTTCCCAGTGATACCATTCACAGCATAGGCTGCAGACAAACAAGAGAGCACCATAGGGACCATTCATGTAGTTTCTCAAAATTTTGTACTACTTAGAAAATTTCTGGGCTTTTTTTCATACAATCATTTCAGTAAGAAAATATCTCTTAAGATCATCAAGTCCAACTCTTAACTGAGCACTACCAAGCCCACCACTGACAGCCTAACTTGGTGTCATCTATAAACTGACCTGTATCCTTAGGGATTCCAAATAAAGTAACTGGACACAGGCACAGTGAGAACATTTCTTAAATGCCCTGCACTTCAAGGGAACCTTCAGCTTTCCTGTGTACCCCATATATGTATGGTTGCATCTCTTCTATTTGTGTTACAAATAGGGTATAGACAAAATTATACAGCTCACAGCTTTTTAGGTTTCCTGAATGAATGACTGTAAGTGTCTGCCTTTATATTTTTGGCAGGCTAAGGCCTTGCAATGCTGAGCAGCATGACTCTGCTGCATCTCTCACTCATTACACTTCAGCAGCCTCTGCCACATCTCTTTAAGGAGAGGGGATTGGAAATTGGAAGAAAGGTTGATCTGGCCCACTGGTCAGACACATAAACATCAACAAAGTAACTTCGAGGGCTTTTTTAACCTAAATATTTTGCAGTCAAATGATGATTGTTATTCAGGTGTACACATGTGCTCATTCTGGCAGGAAGAGAAAAGATTAAAACTCTCAGCTCAAAACCATTCTAGCAGTTTATGCAGCATTTCTATAAGGAAATGGAATCATTGTCTTTACAGTGTTTATGATTTTTTCTTCTATAAGCCTGCAGCCAGTGTGAAGCATGAGCTGGCATTTACTCATTTGTATTCAAAAAACCCCAACAGAGAATGTAAAAATCAAGGTTTTTTCTTTATTTCTACTCTAATTTCAAGGAAATTGAAGTTTGTTGAGATCAATGGTGTGATAGGGAGCCCTAGTATTCGTCCTTTGGGAATTGCTAGAAACCCTTCAATTTTTACATGGCAGGACAGTAGTGACACCAATCCATAAATGCACTTGGATATCAACTTTTAGTGAAAGTCTACAGTATGTGGAGAGAGTTTGATCTATCAGCCCATCTTCTGAGACTACCAGTAGTGCATTTGTCATGGTGGAAGATTGTTAGAAACTTGCTGCAAGAAACAAAGCTCTTCTGTTTTCCTCCCTCACTCCTATGAACGAGCACCCTTATTTATGAACTGGATTGCATTTACTCAGGGGTCTGTGGCCTTGTACTATTTCAGGTGTTACAGATCTCCTTCTCTTTCTCCCCACTGCTGAGGAGGAGCACAACACACAATAGCTCCAGTCAGTCATGTAACTGAGAAGTTGACCTTCATTTCTGGATAGGATAGGAACTACCAGGTTGAAGTCAATGGAAGGTATTTATTCTACAGATAGCATCAGCAAGGCTGTTACTGAGTGTGCTGCCCAGTTTTGGCATTGCCTTTCCAAACAGAATTTTGAATAAGTGGAAATTGCTCCTGAAAGTTATAAACATGATTTGGAGAATCCTCCTTAATGGAAGTGTTATGTCTATTTTGGTTAAGGCACATATGATGATGGCCTAGCAACACATCACCAAGAAAAGATGAAGGAGGCTGTACACTTTAATTTCACCCCAGAGGGCTTAAGAGGCTTCAGAAAGTGAGAGCTGACTGCAAATTCAACCTACTTGTTCCAAACTGCTGCAAATTGCATGGAAACTTTGTGGGTTTCTTTTCCATTTAGCCTTCTGGCAGCTGTGGGCCTGATGCAGAAATTGTTGAGTGAATTTTTTTGGGCTGTGACCTGCAGGAGGTCCAGTGAGATATTCACTGTAGGTCCCTTCAGATTTCAGATCTGTAAAGCTTTGGACCATGTTGGTCATTGCAGTAGAGCATGAGGCAAGTTGCAATGACTCCACCCCAGCTGCAAACTCCTGTTCCCACCTTTTGGCCCTGGCAGGGAGAGGCTGCATTTACCTCCTGCATCTTACACGTGTAAACACAACCACAGTGCCTCCAGTGCAGACACTGTGGAGCTGCCCATGTGACACATGCTTTGTCCCATAGATAAAAATGCTGATTCTTATGTCTCATTGTGGGTGATATGGGATTAAAGACACACAGAAAACGATGGCTTAGATCTGGAATCAATTTTCATTTACAGCTGAGAAGCAGTTATTGATGCTGTGCTCACAGTTCAATAAAAGATCTGAAGATACAGACCTTGTGTTTCTCTTTCCATATAAGCAGCATAATCAGTGTCAAATGTTTTTACAAAGAAAATTGTATTGACAGTTTTATTAAAATTGCTGTCTTTAAAGTTTTAAGTTATCCACAATTTGACCTACTTGAATGGTTTTTAATATGCACACTGACCAACCCAATAGATTTTTATGTCACATATTTATAATATCAGGTACACATCTGTTTAATGTATTATTTGAGAGGTACTGTTACATGTAAGCATTGCCTGGATTGTGAACTCTTTTGGTGTTGCCACTGAGGGCAACATTGGCACATGCATCAGTATTGCATTCAGTATGGCACAGGATGTTCAGACTGGCTACAAGAGGTACAACTAAGGCAGATGACAGACATGCTGTTAGTAAAACCAGGAGATGACAAGGTATTTCAGAAATGCTAATGTTAACACTCTTCTCTGAGGAAGGACACAGCTTTTTAGATGGCTTTATTACTCTGTTAAAAAAGTACATCAGAAATTAGGAAGAGTAGTGAAGATTTTTAATTAGTAGCTCAGTTCAGCTGAAAGAGCTTAGATAAAACACAGGTTGGTATTTTTGTTCTCTGAAACACCTCTGTATAATTCAAATTAGCTTTGAGCTCAAAGGCATCCAAATGAGTTGTGCCTGGATACAGTACTTTAAGTAGCTGTAGTGTACCCAATTTTCTTTAACCAGCTCCTCTTTGTTCTTCTGCCTAAGGAATAGTCCCGTTAACCTTTTAAATGTGTACTTAATTTAAAGCACATTGGTAGTGTTCTGTGTGTTTTTGAACCAAAGAAACTTTGATACTCGTTACAGACCTGCTCCATTTTCAGTATTTCATGTATATAGTGGTTTTGGCAGAACAAATCACTAAGATGTTTTTCTTTTCTATTTGATTTTTTTTTCTTCTCCCCTTAGTGATTGCCACTTCTCTGAAAACTCTAGAAACACAAGACATGCATGTAATCCATGGCCCCACTCTATTGTTTGTATTTTACATAAACATAATTCTTTTTTGATAGGTCAGTATAAGGTAATTGAATTCAAAATGTTTGACTTTTTAGCTGACTCTAAAAAGGTAATCAGCCATAGGCTGAGCCTTGAATTCTTGTACTACATGCTGAGCTTTCATTGCCTTTATTCAAGTTAATTTTTTTAAGGTTTATGAGGTTCTAAGGCATAATATGCCTTCATCATATCATGTAAACACTTTTTAAAGTGCAACAGTGATCACTTTCCTTGTAACAATAGATATCCTTTCCTGTTGTATTTTTCCCATTTTTTTAGCTAGATCCTGAGCAAGCTGTTTACCTCCCCAAGGTTTCTCTACATTTCCATTTACTTTGTTATCAGCAGAAAGGCTGAAGAACAGCTCTTCAGTAATGACATCAATACTGCACACACAGTGAGAGAGGTCATCTTGTCAAAGCTATAGAAAAATCAGATGGATTAGGATGAAACTAGGTGCAAAATAACTTTGATAGAGTCTTCTAATGTAAACAGTTTATCTGTCATTGGGTTCCACTGAAATCCCAGAGTGGTGCAGCATCAGTTGTAGCCACAGCAGCATGTGTTTGATAAAGAACACACATTGCAGTGCTTAAGATCTGCAGCCATGCTTTATAATTGTAGGGAAATGTTTCCATTAAGCCATTAATGAAAACAGAAGCTATTAGAATAATACAGTCATTCTCCAACCTTGTCAGTCTCTAACCATGAAAAATCTTTCATGGATATATGTCCCTTCTTGCTACCTCAGTCCATTTTAATTGTTATTCGAATTATTTTATTGTGCACAACCCTGGTTGAAACAACAATATATCATCAACTGTGTAAATTAATACTCCAGTTTCTGTTAGGCAAATCTTTGGTAGTAAGAGATTTGATGACTGACATATCTAAGGTTATCATTCACATGGTAATGACATAGGTTCATATCATTTGTTTATTATCAGCAGAAGCTTTCAGTAGCCACCCTGAGATCTGGGCTGAGCTTTCTGCAAAGAGCATAGCACACCACTAAAATACACTGTGTTATCAAAAGCTTTTAACTTGTTCAAATTCACAGAATCACATGTAATTTTTTTCACACATGTTGTTGTTGTGGAGGTCATCCATCAGTGAGGAAGGGGATTAACACAACCCTCAGCAAAAATGGTTGCTGTAGAGTGCAGAGGAGTACAGATCAAAGAAGGACTTTGCCCCTGCAGGTTGCAGCTGTGATCTTACCTGGGCTCTGGGGCAGCAGCTGCCCAGACCAGCACAGGAGCTGGAGGAACTCCATCCCTCCCACTGCTTCACCTTTTCCAAGTGTTTCCAAGTGTTGACACTGGCAGCTCAGTGTCAAAAACCCTCCACTGCAGTAGAGGAAGCAACAGAGGAAAAGAAATGCTGACATGCCTGTTAGGCAGCCCTAACGAAGTGGGAATGAAATGCCTTCGTTGAAAAGAAGTTTTACATGATACATCTTCAAGAAGCCCTCTCTTCTCTTCCCCACAAGTAAGCAGGCACTCCATAATCCCCCAGAACTCTCTTTAAGACGGGCTGCTCCTGCATTCACTTCTCCTGCCACCAGCCTGAAGCTGCCAAGCTCTGTAAGACATCATTCAAGTGAGGGAGAAGCTTTAGAACCCCTGATGCCTCTGTCACTAGTTAAATAGAGGTTGTTCCTCAGTGTAGCCATAAGAACCTGATGCTGGAGATCTGCCAACCTTTTTGGGTTGGGAGAGAGGAGGGAGATGAGGCTATCAGTCCACAGGACGGGCCATGTACTCTGTGTGTGTGCGCATGGTTGTACGCACAATTTTTTGTAAAGGAGTCTTTATTATAAGCATGGAGGAAAATATATTTCCCCAGAGCCTCTTGCTATGTATGCTACTTATGCAAAAGCCCCGTAGTGTTTTGGCAACAAAGCAGAGGCAGCAGCAGGTGAGAGAATTGATCAACCCCAGCATTGTTGTTGCTAAGAGAAAAGCCAGACTTGGCCAGACTATCCTGTAAAATAAATCTGAAGTCTGTGATACCTGCAGGCCATCTCAGTGCTCAGCACTCACTAATCTGACCACATAGGACACATTTATCTCCCTTTTCTCCTCAGAAGGAGAGTGTGATTTTTATCATGAATGTCTCATGAAGCATTTTGGTGAAGAAAGTGTCTGGTTTTCTTACACTGGCCATCTGCAGAGTTGCTCTTCTGTAAAAGCCTAAGTAACCATCTATGAACTTCAAAATCTGAATTCCTGTGAGTTTTTTACACCAATAGAAGATAGTGCTAGTTCTGGGTTTGAGACAGGCAGGGTTGCAAAAGGCTGAAGGAGAGACTCATAGGTGGTCAGAAAAAGTGTAAAGTAGGTGCTGAAAAGGGCATGATAAATCCAGTAATTAGCCTCTGTCAGCCAGAATAAGGAGAGAAGTGAAATTTGATCTCCCCTGGAGGTATTCCAGAAAGAGAACAGTAGTGAAAACTAAACACCTTAATTTTTCTTAGGATGAATTCATCTGCCACTGCAAGGTTTGCTGGGGTTGTAGGTGCTCTGTTCTGTGCTGGCAGGATGAATCTTCCCAGAACAGATCTGCCTGCACACAGGGACAGGTCAGGACCACAGTGTGACAGTGCAATTTATTTGAGCAGGGTGTTCTCATGGAGAGTGTGCCTGCTTTGCAAAATTACCAATTTCATGGCAATACAATTAAGTATAATTTTTGGAACTGTGCAATTTAGTAATTAACTAAGTCATCTGAGCAATGTACTAAACCAGACCAAGGTCAGCAAAGAGTTATTTCATGTTTTTTTACCTCTGTTGTGTCTGCTGCCTGTTTGTAATACATTTAACATTCAGTATAGATGTAATGTTCAGTATAAATTAAAATCCTCAAAGTCTTTAGTCCTACACAGGAAATAAATGGGTAGCATGAACAGCAGAAACATCAATTTACTGCCACTGCTGGTACTCTGTGACTCTGCCCTTTTGCTTCTCAAGTCTAGGGAACTATTCGTTTATTTAAAGTAGGGAGAAGACTAAGGGTGGGTTGGATTCCCAAAGGAATGAGATAAAGGCCTTTATCACAAAGGAAAACCTAAGGGCATGAAGTGCAAATGAGCAGGAGTACGAGGGGCTGTGTCTTGAGGTGCCCGCCTGTCTATTGTGGCAGAGCAAGTGAACATTGCAAAAATAACAATCAGGCACTGTACTCTAAAACTACACCTGGCACAGAGAGAGACCTTAACAATAGACCACAAAATATCAGCACTCTTGAGATGAGTTTCAGGGATACAAAAGATGGTTCTCCTGCTAGAACTGGGAAACTGAGGAATACACAGATCATGGTGACTGTCTGTAGCTGGACAGTAAGGTCACAGGATATTCTTTGAAACAAGCCTTTTGCTGCTTATTCCTTGGAGGAAGTTTAGGGAAGACTTTTTATTTCTCTTATAAATGATTCTTGACCTTTTCTATGTTTCTTCTGCCTCCTCAATTTTTAAATCATGTGATTAACATGATGAAGTGCAGCTATAGAGTAAACCCAACAAGGAATGGATTTTTTATTATTTATTACCTTTCTGGAGGGTTGAACCAAACACACATTTTAGAAAAATCATCAGTAAATAAGACAATGGCAAATACTGAGTTTAGTTACAGGTGGATCCTTTATATTTTCACAATAGGACTATCGTCCACTAAGCCTTGGTCATTTGTAATCAATTTGAAACTAATTATTTGGTAGGAAAGGATGTTCCAATCCAGAATTTCAGTGTGGAATTTTTTTCTTAAAAATGGACCATTCAGTACAGTTTTCTCAACTTCTGTCACCAGGGATGTGTAGTTGTTCTCCAAATAAAACAATTCTTATGAAAAATCAGGCCTAGCTCTAGATAGAGTTCTGTTCTCTCCTGTAATCAATTGGTGCTGTCAGAACACTTAAATCTACTGGGTTTCGTGAGACACTGGTTAGCATTTTTAAATTAACTTGACAATCACAGAATTTCAGGATCACAGAATAGTTAGGGTTGGAAGAGATCTCAGGAGGCCGAGTCCAACTCCCCAGACAAGGCAGAGTCACCTGGGGTAGGTTACAATGGTTCATAGGGCTGCAAAAGCAGAATAAGTAGAATTTGTAATGTCATGTTAAAATTTCTCCTTTGTTGAATTGAGGACTCAAAATTAGTACAGGTAGCGACTTCCTGTCAAGAGCATTTTTTATGGGAAAGGAAGACACTGTTTCAAGCCTCTTTTGTCTAGGTACATTACAGTTGAAGTCCTAAAATAAGCAAACATGTTATGTGAGTTATTTTTGTAGTACAGCTGCTCACTGACAGATAGCTGTAACAGTTTGTATTGTAAAGTTCACCAAAGACACTGAGTAAACTGAAACCTGTGTGGCAAAAGCAACAATGTTCACAGAAACCACACCAGCTAATTTAAAGCCAGCTCAGATATGTCTACACAAGCAGCCAAGCACTCCTCAGAGTGCAGTGTGTGCTCAGTGTGTGTAGCTCTTTTCTCTCTTTAAAAAAAAAAAAAAAATTAGAGAATAGTTCTTCAAGAGTTGGAAGTGGCCACATTTTTTAATTGCACACTTTCTCAGTTTGATTTCGACTGTTAGCCTGATGGAAAACAGGGATTTGGAAAAAATTGCTAGTAGAAGCCCAAATACATCTGTGTTGTATCTCAGTTAAAAGCAGTTCACTTTCATCAACGATGAGCGTGACTCCTAAACCAAAGACAGACTGGTTTAGATTTGGTCACTTAAACACTTGTTTTGTTTTACCCAACCTCCACTGCAACAATTGAAATGAAATTTGCAGTATTTCAAGTACTCCTGAGCATCTCTCTGTGAAGCCGTGAAGGTTACTGCATCGCTCACAGCAATGATGGGAGCTCTCTGTGGTTCATACACAGCGAGGGCTCAATGAACCATTCTGATTTGCAGATAACCACATGCTTGGTGACTTGATATTTCAAAAAATGGTTTTTGGCTAATCCATTCCACACATTTGAATCCTGAAGGAAAAATACTCATTTTTAAAACTGTGACATGAGGGGGACAGTATCTTCTCCATTGTTTTTGGTCCGAGATACAGTAACACTGGGCTTTTTGTCCTCGAGGTGAGACTGACTGGGAACATCACACACAGAATCTCAAATACAAGGTTGCCAACTTCATGTCAAAGGCAATTAGCAAGAAAGAAATACAATCTCCTCTGTTGATGTTAGGGGACAGGTAGAGGAGAATGTAACCAATGAAGTAAAGAAGAAAAAAATACAAGGAACACAACACATGTTTATACATACACATACTGATACTTCAGGCCTTGGGGTTTGGCTTTCGGATTCCCAGCACAGTCCTGGATGGTTTGTTTGCTGCACACCATGTTCTCCTCCACAGGAAGTTGTATTTAACACCAACTATATAACTGGAGAAATCAGAGCACAGCGCAGTCGATAAGTCGTGGTTCTCAGTTGATTACTGAGGATCATAGAGAAGGCATTCTGTAAAAATAAGAGCATGGTATAACTTCCAAAGCAAATTATAATCTAGGAGGAAATATAAATGCTATATATATATAACTTAACTAATGTGGAAATTGTCTTTGTTTTTACTGTACTGTTGAATTGAGTCTCTGAGGAGTCTCTTCTATACCTACAGCACAGAAGAGTGTGGTGGGTTGTAAACTTTTTTGTGTAGAGTCACTTGGCTGTTCACCCAAGCAGACAGAGCTGGTTAGAAACTGGGAGATAAACCTGAGTTAGAGTTGCAGCAGGTCCTGGAAAAAGGGGAAAAGTTTGAGCATGAAGGTCTGCCTTCTTCTGCCAAGACGCACGATGGCATGAAGTGTCATCTGTCTCACCCTATAAGATGCTTTGAGGCTCAGCAATTGCCTTCTTAGCTGGCTCACCAGTGCTTCTGAGTCAAGAGGGTGAGGGGGCATTCTTGGGAAAAGTTTTGTATCTAATTTCACTTTCTTAAAGTCAAATACTTCTCGATGAAAATTCTGGATTTTCAGTTATGCAATGGAAGATATATCTTTACTTTGGATAGCAGACACTTCCCCTGTAACACTTCACCAGAAATATAATTTGCCTTTTGCAGACGCCAACTATTTTACTTGGTTATTTTTGAGCTGTCCTCTTGTCAGTTCATTCTCCTCTCCTTTGTGATGTAGGAAAGTTGTACTGACTGGAGTACTTTTTCTGGTTCATTCAATCCAAAAGCCAGTCACGTAATTGATAGTGATGAAGAAAAGCATCATTTTCACATTTTGCAGTCCTTGCGCACAATCTAGAAGCAGTTTGTGCTTATTCCCATGTTTAATCTTTTGTGTAATAATTAAATACCTTCTAACAAAGTAAGTTTATGGGTAAATCCACACTACAGAGTGTGTAGTACAGCATGGTGCAGGTGCCTCTTCAGATAATGGTAAAACAACTAGCAGCAAAATCAGGTGTAGAGGTAAGAGTCATTCACAGCTACAAGAATCACGGTAAAACATCTCTGGGCAAAAATTCTCTGAGGGGTGAGCCTCTGTGTCTTACTGTTTTTCACATATTCCTCATCTTCTTCTTTCTTATTCAACACTGGAGTCAGCTGCTGAAATAAGGTCTTAGGGAGCAAAAGCACAATTATGGAGAGGCCATAATTGTTAAAAAAAAGTCAGAAGAAAATTACAAATTAAAGTGGAATGATTGTCTGGTTCACTCTGGCTTTCATTTTCTAATCATCCTAAATTATTTTAATGCATGTTTTCAAGCTCAAAATTAGCAAAGGTCCCATGATGTAATTCTCCTAACACCCATTGAATATTACATTATACCAGTCCAATTTCATTTCAATCTTTGGCAGCAGCATCTGTCACTCAGGGCACATATATGGTGGTTCAGGGACCTCCCACCTGCTCTGTTTCTAGGTAATACTTTTAACACATGAAGTTTAGGAATCATTGTAAAGTCAAAACCAGTTTCTTACTTGTTGTACTAGTTTGAAAACAAATCAGTGGGAGGCACCAAGTCAGAATAACAATTTAATGGGGAAATAAAAGGGAAAAAAAAAAGAAAACACTGGTTCAAACTGACAGAGTCAGGATACAACCTGACACCCTGTTAGTCAGGGTGGTGGTAGCAGTCTGGTAGAATGGTGGCTGCAGTCCTCCTGAAGTGATGGATGTGGTTCTGTCGAAGCAGTGATTCTGTAAAAAGGGTCTGCTCTTCCTCAGAAGGTCCAGTGGTGGCTGTGTAGCTCCTGTCCTCTGGGAATCCAGTGGAAAGGGTGTCTCTGGTGTTCAGAATCTCAGATTATATCCAGGATGGAATGCTTGGTTCCTCCTTCTGGGTGGAGCATCTCACAATGGGATGATGAGTCATGAGGCCAGGCATTGATGAGCTCATTAACAGAAGATAGTCCGGAGGGAGTTATCTGTGAGTCATGGGGCAGGACAGTGATGGGCCATTAACAGGAAGATAGTTTGGGGGCAGGAGGCAAGGAAACACTGCCCCACCTGATTTCAACAGCTCATGAGGATGGTAATAGAATACACTGCAACCCAGGACATTGTAAAGGCCTAGGAATGTAAGATTCAAAAAATAACTCTTAAAACATGTTTGTCTTTGAAATACCTTAAATTAATAATCAAAAGCTTGCATCAAGTCTAAAACAAATCAAACTCAGTCATGAAGATGAGAAACAGGAATTATTAACTGAGTAGCGAGGCTGATGGGGGCTCAATGAGATCATTTTGTTCAAAGATTAAAGGCGATGAACACTGAAATAGTTGAGGAGGATAGCTATGAACACATCTGACTAGAGCTGCTAAATTCAGTAATGATCAAAAGTTAATTATCAAAGCAGAGAGAACTACTCAACACAGACAATTTGAGTCAATAGCTAAGCAGCCGAGAAAAGAAGTAATTTGGAAGAAGTATTTTCCTATAATGAAGGTTTATAAAAGACGTACATTTCAAAGAAACCTGCCTAAAACAAGATTGCATTCTTCCTGATCAGAGAAAAATAATTAGCTCTAATTGACAGACCTGCTGCACACCAAATATTTTCAAACAATATGTTTCTGCATCAAAGCGTAATGTGTAGAGTTACTCAATGTCACTTTGATTTTGCCTTCCTTTATCTTCTGCCACTGGGCATGCTCATGGTATCGCAACAAATACGCTTTGAAAAATGAATGAGCAATACCTAGAAGACAAATAAAAGCAGAAGGACAGATCCTGCATTTCTTTCTCAGACAGAAGCCCTGACATATTGTGTGCTGTGTTTAACATCACTGTGATCCCACTCAAAGTGAATCCTTTGTAATAGGAAATGACCAGTTGTCTAATGATCCAGCTTTAAACTGGGCTGGCATGTAGATTAACCTGAGCACTAGAAATGGTTTTTCAGTTTTGTATAAGCAGGCACATGTGTGAAGGACACTGTTCTTCCAGTATGTGCATTTCCTTAAGAATTAGGAAAGTGCCTTTTTCTGGTAACAAAGGAAAAAAAAAAAAAAAAAAGGAAATTCTCCATGTAAAATTCTAGGGAAAGATATGTGCTAGAATGTTCATGGTCCAAGAAAACAAAATATATCTATAATTCTTTCTTCCTGAAGCGGCTACATTTCTTTCAGGGTAAACAGTTGCAGTCGACGTAGCTAAGTGGTCAAAAATCAAACATGCAGTTTAGAGACCCTGCTCTTTAATATTCTGTGACTTTGACATTGCCAGTTCTCACTGTCTGAAATATCTTCATCTTCGTTAATCTTTCATGTAAACAGTTTAGCTCACACTGTCACGCACGTGCTCTCCAGAATATGTTCTGCTGTGCTTTGTATTAAATCAGCTGCATTATCATTATTTATTTGTGATCCTAGACACTCTCCACTCTGCTGTTTCCTCTTCTTTATCTGTATTTTGATATCTGTTTTTGTGTAGTGATTTTTAAATAATTCAGGAAAAAAACCTTGATTTAGCTGCAAGCTTCACATGCTTGAACTCAGAATTGTTACAGCCCAGCTATTTGGTATATAGAAGAGTTAAGGAAAATAGCACTCTAGAGTCAAAAAAAAAAAATCTGACATTGTGGAAGAATGTTTATAAGCTTTAAAAATAATTTTATTTTCCTGCAGGATGGGACTGAAACTTGGCATTTAGTGGGAAGCTTGGGAAACTGAAATGTCATTTTTGATGGTGTTTCAGTTCATTTTAAATGAAGCATTTGTGTGTTGTTACGTGTGGTTTATTACTTAGAAAGTTTCTTAATAGCGTGCTTCTGACTCTGCATTTGCATATGGCCACTGAAAAAGGGAGATTTGGGAGAGAGCTATTGGAAAGAGACACAATCACATTAGCTCACAGTTGAGGCAGGGACCCCATTTCATCATAGGCTTGTTTGAGAAGGCATAATTAGGCTTGGGTTTTTCACAACTACTTGTGCAATCTGAAATTGAGCATTTCCTGAGTTTTAAGTGTTTTATCTAGCACCCCTACTGTACAATTAATATAATTGATTCCTATCATGCATTTGTTGATTTATTCTTTAGATGGAAAATAAAATCCAAATGAAACAAGCACATTTTTCTTTGCACACTGGGAGCCAGCCCGGAGGATTGCTGTTCCCTCATCCAAGCTCTCACAAGCTTTCATTCTTTCTCCCAAATTTTAAATTCTTTATTAGGGATTTCCATGGATTTAAACACAGATATTACTATGATGGGAGGCAAAAGTGCCAAAACAGCAGGTATTTTGAAAAACTAGCCCCATCATAGAGCCCAAGGGAAAATTCATTCTGGCAAGATTTGAAACCCAGTTGTGCAGATCCCAGAGGTTTCAAAAGTTCATCAGCTTTCATAAAGCATTTAATTTGTCAAGGGCTTGTATGAGCATTTTTCTGAACCACTAATATTAGCACTTCCTATGTAGGAACCATTTTATTTCCATCCCTAAGTATAGCAGAAGTTAAAGTTCCTCACCAAAACCCTTCTCTTAAATGTTGGCAGGCTTTGTAAAAATACCTCTGGAGGTAATTAGGCACTAAAACTTTCCTTTCTATAATGGGTTTATGGATCAGTTGTCTTAATTCTGCCTTTCACCGCTCTCTGTGCTTGTAATCTCACCAACCATCTGACTGCTTTCCACATTTAAATCTATTACAGCCTTGTTCTGCAAACACCAGGAGGAATTCTCTGAAATGATACAACACTAGCTTTTTCTGCCAGTGATATTTCCAGCCCTTTTCCTTTAAAATTATTTACCTATTCTGAACAAAGCTAGAGTGGGATGCAAGGTCGGTTCAGATTACATAATTATGCCAGAGAAGCATTAAAGGGAAAAGTCTCCACTAACATCTCGAGCGGCTTAACCAGTGTGATAGACTGGCGCAGCTCTGCCATCGGTGCCCCCAGCTGTGTTGCTTAGCAACATTTTAATTCAAGAAGAATCGAAGGAGATGAAATCCCCGTGGAGAGGGAAACAGAAATAAGAGGGCCGTTGACAGATGATCTGAGTTGTTTCTTCTAATATACTGTGAAGATCACTGGCTCTTTTCATGAATGATAAATGGACTGTACACAGATCAATGGGTTCAGCAATAAACTGGAACCAGGCTCCATGTCTGAGGTGGTGCAGGCCGAGAGGCCCAAAGATTTACTCATTTAGATGATTTGGAGTGTGTTTTCTCAAAGGTTTCACAAGAGGAAATTGATCTGAACATTTGGTCATCTCTTGCCCTTTTCTGTTGCTGGTGAATAAAAACAGTTTTGGAAATGGAGTCTGTTCTTCCCTCTGTTTTTTCGTGTTGTTCTTGCTCCAGATAGGGACAGATAGCTTGTGACAAAGGGGCCAGACCTTGGAGTGGGAAATGAAGTAACAGCCCTGAATAAGCAGTTCCTAAACACTCGTGGCCATTAAAATAAACAAACCCCACTGATACCACAAATTTCAGACCCAGCACTATCTCTCTGAATGGTCTTACAGCCCATGCCCCAGCTCTGGGATGTCGCTGATGAAGAGCTCCCATGAGCTAATGTTTGCTTGCTTTGGTGTGGCTCTTTCTTAATGATTTGTTTCCCCCACCCCTCTTGTGTTTACAGGCTGCCGAAAAGACAAAATTGAGAAACATTCCTGTAAAGTAAGTTATTTTTATATCCCTTTGAAAATGCAAGTTTAACGACATGGTTGTATACTATGACTAAAAAGACAGTAAGAAGGGTGATGAAGGAGATAATAGAATTCATGTTGCCTCTAATCATAGCTATAAAAAGGTCAGTATCATTGAGGAAAGCTTTCGATTTCTCGTGTGTCCCTAATGACTGCACTCCTCAAGTTTCATCCAGTTTCCATAAATTAATGTGTTGTCTATGAATAGCTGCCAAATAATCACAATCATACTCAATACATAGTGCTCCTAGCCTTGAGGAGGTTTGTACATGCTAAAAAGATTATGATTTTTAATTGCAATTCTCGAGAAGGTCTGACAGGGGGGAAATAACTAGGAATGTGCCAAATAATTTCTAGACACATGGGAAGATTTTGCACCTATGTATCAAGGCTTTGCCATCCTGTTGATTAAGAGCTCTTTCTCCCTCTGTGCGTGCGCCTCTCACACCATACACACATGCATGTTTCTGCTCTTTGCAGCAGGGCTTTGTGAAGGATGAGCAAGCTACCAAGGAGCAATTTCAAGGGCATTTTATGATAAGTTCTTAAATCTTAGGGCACTAGCGGCAACACTCAACCATATATCATTGAATTAAGAAAGTTGCTATATAGATGTCCTGGCTCTTTGAGAAAAAGCATTTTCAGTTGAAGCTAACAGCATCAGTTATTCTGTTTAAATAATGAACACTCCAGTCCTAATGGGCTCTTATGTACCAATAAAAACACATATTTTGACTTCAGTAGGTGATCATAGCAGTTTAACTACATCCCAGTAACTGCATATTCCTGTTACAGACAGAGGAAATGTTCTTATTTTTATAGTAGTTTTCTGATCATGCTGACTTTTAGACTGGAATGGGTTTGTGTTTATAAGAACATGCACTGACAGGACTCCCTGATCAGTGTGTTCTAGCGTAAGACATAACAGAAGAGTACAGTTCTATTTCTCACTTGGCTTCCATCATGTGTAGTCATTTACACCTTATAAAGTGAACACAAAATGTGTATGAACACTCCTTGGAGTGATTAGGCAATATGTCAGATGACCATAAATCACTCTCTCTTTATGTTTCATTCAGTCTGATAAAAATTAGAAATAGGATCCAGCAGGGACCTGATAGCATGTGAAACTTGTAATAAGGCAAGGGACCTTTCTTGCCTATAGGGCTAGTTCAAATTCAGAGCAAGCTGAATTAAAGTCATTGTTAGCTGGTGGTTGTTTAATAGAGAGTGAAATGAGCTATGTTTTCACCTCACATTACACAGGATCCAGGACTTGCACGGTTATGAAATTCCTGGGGAACAGCTCCAAAATAATCATTTATCATTCATCCACTTTTTAATGTATTTTGAGTCAAATTCTCAAGAATGACTCAACTGAATTGTGTCTTCCCACTTATAACAGAAACATTGAGCACTGCAGTTATTAAACAGCATGTATGTGACACTGATGCCAAATTAATCCACCAGAAAGATTTGGGAGATGGGGGGAAAGGGTGATTTAGGTTAAGTAGTTTTTTACAGGACTTGAGTAAGTGTAACATTTTGAGATGGAAGAAGGCCAGATGGACGGTCTCGCTCTTTCCACCTACATGTGTGTATTTCACCCTGTCATGTTTCCCCCAACTGGTTGTTTAACTTCTCTTTGACTATGTTCATGGTGGCAGCTTCAATTAGTACCCTAGGGGATCCATTATACATATTAATTACACTCTGCATAACAAAACAGCTGAAAAATCTGCCTAGTTTTGTTCAGTGACATGTAACTATTTAAGGTACCTGTATACAATTATGATTGTATGCAAAAGCTCTCAGGGCAAAAGAAAGAACAGTGTCTTCAAGATAGCAGTAGTAGCCCTGGATTGCATTTGTATAAGTGTCAGAGCCACACTTAGTACAGCTCAGGCTTGGCCAGCTTTTACTTGCTGCTTTTGTAGCTCTCAAATGTCAAGAAGAATTTCACTTGAATTTTAATGTTCTTCAGCTATGCAAAATAAAGTTAGTAGCTTCCATTGTCATAAGGGCTGAAAGCTGTACAGATTCCTTCTACCATATGTGACTTATCACATACATTTTTAAAAACACATTTTTGTTATTAAGACATATGTGGTAGTACACTTCTGCAAATGTGAATTGCTTTTGGCTAAAAGCCATGCACTAATAAGTAGAGTTGAATCTAACTGCATTTGACATCTGCTATAATATATATATTTTTTTTACATATATAAATATATATATATAAAATATTCGCAGTTGTCATTAGCATAAAAAATTTCCTTGTTTTTACATTATGCTGACATGTTCTTGTGTTCCAAAACTGGAAGCAGAAATTACTCCCTTTTAAAGACTGTAGGTTATATAAAGTCCTTGGACAGAGCCTAATACTGCCACCATTTAACATATTAGTTTAGGAGCATGATGAAGATTTCTGTAGGAATGGTCTATTTACTTTTCATTGCTCAGTTCATTAATGTTGCCGGTGTAATGTTTGGCAGGAAGTTTACTGTTCTTTTATGTTCTCTTGAATCCCTCCAGCATTAAACAAGGGAGAAATACAAGGAAAGGGGGAAAACAAGGAAGTTTTCTTTTTGCAGTTCAGTAAAGCAACCAAGCAGCTGGTTTCTTAATGTCCAAGTGTGTGTTGGTGCTCAGACTATCTTGTGTGAACTTCCTGATGGCCCAAGTAGGTGCAGTGGCACTAGGCTCCTTCAGAAGGCTTGGTCTCAATTCCGTGGTGTTTGTAGTACTGGAAGGCACAAGGCATCCTCAGAACTCATCTTTATGTATTGGTAGCATCATCTGACATAACATTACTATAAATAAGCACACAGAAAATAGCTAAGAAATCTCTGTGTCTGCAGAACTGTTGGGGGTTTTTTTTTGGTGGAAATAGTGTAGTTAACTTTCCCAAAAACGTAAGACCCTTTTCTGTCTGTGTGTGACACCAAGGTGGGCCCCATAACTGCTGAATCCATGACATTTAACTGATTTATGCTCTCCTGACCTTGTTATGTAAGGAGCACTTGCTTTCTCCCATTGGTTTTATCCATGTTTACACTGAGAGTCTGTGGTACAAAAGGGATTTCTTGGATGTAAAGTCCTACCTGCTTATTTATTTGCTGGTCCTTATCAAGCTGTTCCTATCCCTGCATCTGAAAGAAGTACCATGACTTAAACAATTTCATTCTGTGGAGGGTTTATGATTTCTAAAGAGCTGTTACATGAGAGATGTTTTTGAATTAGGGCACATCCAGAGGAATTAATCTTTTATACACCCTATTATTTGATGCAAGAGGGAAAAAACAGTGATATCATTAAAACCCCACAATAGCTTTGTTCTGAAATGCAGATTTTTTCAAAACTTGAGTGGACAATGGAAGCCCACATCAGCACAAAGCCTGGAGGAATCACGTTCATGTTGGCTTGTATCACATCACTTGTCCTGTGTAGGTGGGTTGAGCTGCAGGATCCCCTCATATCCAGGGTAGTCCTCACTCTCAAGTACAAATGCGCTTGGCTTGGCAGCTTCTACATCAGCGTGGGCTGGAGGTCAACCAGCGCAGTGCTTTCTCTCTGCCAGCAGCAGAAGGTGGGGGGCGAAGAACAGCAATTACAGAGGCGTCAGGCATGGGGAGTATCCTCCCACCTTCCTGCACATAGCGTTTTGCACTTCCAGAAACACACATCCTGTGTTTGGGAGGCAGCAGCGGACTTACTCTCCTTGCAAAGTCTTTCCTGAAATCAGTTTACCAGAAACCTCCTGTCCCCACAACATCGTGTGACATTGAGCATCACAGTGTGGGGAAAAACAGTCTTTTGTTTGTTTTAAATGCTTTCCCTCGTATTTTCTCTGGAATCCACTCAAGTAGTTATTCTTTCAGAAAAGAGCAAATGATTAGTCACTGTTCTTATTCCTGATATTACATGCCTCTGTTGTATAGACCAAGAAGTCTTCCTACTCCAGATCCACTAATAATGTGGATTAGCCCACCAGTGAGCTAATACAGACACAAGGCAAGTCTCTATGCAATTAGAAAGGAAGGCTCTATGTCTGCTCTGTTGGCAGAGACAATGTTAGGAAGATAAACATGTTCTTTTCAGGTTTTCCATACAAAGAGATGAGTTCTTTGCATGGCAATGCCCTTCTGACTAAGGACTGGATATAATGTAACTCTAAACAAATGTCTCAGATTACAGTCCTTTATGAAAATGGCCAGATGGATTCCTTGGGAATATGTGGGCAGGTGAAAGAATGATTTGGTTAAAACCTGATGTCCTCCAACACTATGAAATTACCAGGGTTTTGTAAGAAAGAAATTAGAATTTTTAAATGGAAAATGAAAGCTTTTAGAGTGTAGTCATGTAATCCATGAAATTCTGTAGAACTGTGAAAATATTGGAAGTGACTTCTTGCTTCAGGGAAGAAAACATTGCCTTACTTGAGTGTCCTTTATACTCCCTTCTTTTATAGTACCTTTTAAAATCTTCAATAGAAAGTAATGGCATTTCCCCCAAACACCTGCATATGCTTAAATTTGCTGTAGTTTTAATGACTTCCAGATACATGTTTTGAGATTATAGCTTGTGTTAAAATCCCGCTGCTTTTTATATTTTCAAAATATATTTGTTTTCCATGAGCCACAAGTTTGTTAACCAGCAAGATTTCTGGTGTTTATTGCCTTTTCCTGCCATAAAATTCATCTTCTCCTCTGAAGGGCATCTGACTTGACTTGGTATGGTTTTCTGTCCCAACCATCATTGGAAATGCAATCCATTAACATTTGATATCTTGACATTTCAATTGACCTCTCATTTGCAAAGCGCAGTGGTATTTTTCGTGGCCTTTTCATCCTTGATTATACATGGGATAGGAGTGCCTGTTTCTCCTGACTGCACTTTAAAAATATCTTTGTTTTACCAGCTGGAGTGGCACCTTGTTTTTGCTTCCCTGGCTAGACCTTATTCTGCATGGAAGGTCTGAGGTCTAAGCAAGTCATGCAGAGCCAAAGGATTTTCTTATTGACTCACTAAGCAGGAGGGTGAGCAGGTCAGGCTCCGAGGGTCAGTTAATGTATGCAGTAATAGCAGTAACCATAAACAGATCTCCTGCTCCCACTGGCAAAAATGCAGGCCAGTGGGCTGGCTCTGAAAGTTGGGTTTTTTTGGCAAGGCAGATCAGGCACTTGTACCCAATAGAAATAGAGAAGAGGCAGCATACTATTGGTACACATGCAGCTCTTCCACTGCAGGGTATCTCCTGGCCTGTGTTTAAAAAGGGATGAAAAAAGTGTGTCATGACGAGGTTGATGGCCACATATATGTATGTGAAAGAGGGTCAATTTAAATTCAATATAAGGAAAAAGGTTTTAACATGAGGGTTGTGAAATGCTGACACACGTTGCCCAGAGGCGTGGGGATCCCTCTTCCCTGGAAGCATTCAAGGGAAGGTTGGACAGGGTTCTGAGCAACCTGATCTAGTTGAAGATGTCCCTGCTCAGTGCAGGGGGGTTGGACCAGATGACCTTTGAAAGGTTCTCTCCAACCCCAACTCTTCCATCATTCTGTGTGTATGTATGTACATACATGGATACATAGGCACCTGTGGACTATAGGTACCTATGGACATTTGTCTGTACGTACCTAGAGGACATTTGCTAAAGGACTTAAACCACTTTTAAAGAAACAAAAAACCCAAACCTGGTATAAATCATTCTCAGTAAAACTGCCAAGCAATTTCCACATGCCACCTGTTTGATTCTAAACCTTCCTTCCTGACATTTCTCCTCAGACTATTTCTGGCGAACTACTAAATCAGACAGCACCAATTAAATTAGTTCTAAAAATCCATTATAACATAGTGCCTAAACTGCCTGCCCATATTCATTTCTCAAAGAAATCCATTCATATTTATGTTTTAATACTTTAAGTCTAGCACGCAAAAGCACTCAAATCCCCAGCAGAAATCCAGGAAAAAGGCCTCTTACAGGCAATTATAGACAATGTTCTTTAGCCCCTGATCCTCCTAGTCTGTCCACTTCAGCATCTGCACAGGTGCAGTGATTGGTCAATGGGATTAGTTTATTGCACCAACAATAAAGCCCCTCCAAAATTTCACAGAACCCCCAAATGCCCCAGGCTCTGCCAGCTGGGCCCCGTGGTGGAGTCTGTGCAGACCGACCACACTCACAGCAGGGTCAGCACCTGCAGTGTTGCTGTGGAACCAAAGAGGCACAGGCTGCTGCTGATCTCCAGTGAGCTTTATTTAGGGGCTGCATTTCCTCAGCAGAATGTGAGCTCTAGAAATGTTGCAAAGGATTACTTTACTCTCACAAGTTAAAGGTTAGTGTTGGAAATGGATTATAGAACTCCTGCTTTTAAACTGTTTGCAAAGAAACGCACATATTAAATCTTTTTTGATGATATTGCATTAATCCCTAAATACTGATTTTTATGTAAATTTTGACTCTTGCAAAGCTCTGACAATTCAGGTATCCCCATGTGGTTTTATCAGAGCTCAATTGCTCCTTTAGATCTTTTTTCCTTTTTGCAGTACCTTTTGCTTTATTCCAAAGTCATCACAGCAGCTAGAAGATGTAGTACTTTAGACATAAAATAATAAGTCTATTTAATATTTTACCTTTATTTTCTGAATTTGTTCCTCTGACACATCTTGTTAGATAAATTTTTATCAGTCCAAAGGATAACCACAGTAGGGCTATTTTTATTTCTAGGGAAATGATGCATGATAACTACTGGCAGGGCCCAAAGCAGTAAATCAGTCCTGTTCCAACCACAGAATGTATTAAAAGTCTGTAGCCTGTAGTAATAAGTTATAATTTAGTTGACTAGCAGTTTGTTTGGACTTAAAACTGTACAAATGAGTCACATTGGCTAAGTCCTGAAATATGGAACAGGTAGTGCTTTATTAAGGTTTTCAGCTACCACCACAACAGCTACCTGGAGAGAGCACATGTTTTTCAAATGGGCACAATGCACTTTTATGGTGAAACGCTTCCGAGTTGATGGTGTAATTTATAGGAGATGGTTAAATTACCACATGGCCTGCGTAGTGCACAGCGTTTGCTTACAAGACAATGAGATGGACAGACCCTGAGAGCTCATTCATCTCATCTCTTACAAACCTGAATGCACACCATCAATATCAAGCACCACTGGCTGTATCCAGCCATGAGATGCCCCTCAGCTGCCGAGGTGCTCGGTGGCCATCACAGAACCTGAAGAATTGTTATATTTGGATCTTTGTATTTACAGAGACATGTATATGCCAGTAAATAAAGGCTAATCACACATTTCTGTAAAGTTTGTCAGGAATCTTGCAGCTGGGGGAAAAAAAAAAAGTGTTTACATTTTAACTGGGTCACTTTTGTTATTTTTCAAAACATTTTTACACCTTTATTGTGATGCAGCTTGTCAGAATTAAATTTAGGTCCAGTTTTAAAAGTTCTGAAAAAATGAAAGTTAGAGCCAAACAAAACCTTGTTTTGCCTGACTCTTTTTAATGAGAAAAAAAATTTAGTTAAGGTCAATATTTTTTTTTCCAGTTTTAGCATGTATCTGCTGTTGATCAAAGGAGTACCCATTTGTTCCTCCTCACTCATCCTGTGGTTTTGATCATTTTAGATTTTATATTTATCTTCCTGGATATTATATTTAATTTTAAGTTACTTAGCATTTATTCAAACTATTATTCCAAGTGTTTGCTTTGGGTGTTGCATCAAATAACAACTATTTTCTAACTACCTGTGATCTTTTTTATATTAATGCTTTAAAAATGTGCTTCCAATCTTGGAGCCAATCAACAAATGCTAGGAAAACTGAAGGAAAGTCCTGATCTTGGTATAATTGGGAGAACCTGTGCTGCTGGTTTCAGTACAGCTGGCTGAATCCAGCATAGGAAGCAGCATTCAGATCTCATACCATTTTTGTGTTGCTGGAAGAGAAATAACCAGAGCAAAACTGTAAGCAGTGTTCGAGTACGTATAAGGCTATATGGTTTAGTTAGATTCAAGCATGTTATAGACACTCTCCAGATGAAGATCCCTGCCTTGGAGAGCTTGGTAAGAGCAGTGGATAAAGGTACATGGGATTTCACTGAAGCTGCCAGCTGTATCTTTGAAATCTGTGCGCCTGTGTCTGCTGTCCTTTGGACTGCAAAACTCTACCAATTTCATTTCTCCTACTTCTCCTTGGTGTGCGAGAGGACAATGAAGATTCCTTTTCTTTCTGGCATGTGGCCTCATGGTAATATATCTAGTAGGGTTCCTCTGTTTAGCATGATCAAGAAAATAGGACTGAGTAAATGTGGTCCTCCTTGTTATCACCTTTTATATGCCCTGAAAAACATGCTGTTATACAGCAAAAGGTCCTTTACTTTGGCAGTGAGGAAGTGAAATAAAAGAAAAAACAGGTGTCTTTCAAGCATTTAATTTTTTTAAGTAGAACTACAAAAAATAATGATCTTGTGCTAAGTGAAAGAAGTAGAAAAAATTCCAGTCATTTATGATCAATGAATACGAAAGAAAGGCAAAGCTAGATAATGTTTCAGGAAATAACACTGCTACAAGGTTAATTTTGCCTAGTACAACATTTCCTAGTATTGAATTGCCTGATATACTCCCTCAGGGATTGCTCCTGCGCTTGCAATAATCGAGGCTGATTTTATTGGAAAATCACCTCTGGATGAAAGACATACTCTAGAGAGAACTTTGCATGGGTACAAATAGGTTTTTGGTGCCAGTGCCATGTTGCCCAGGCCAGCACAGTTATAGTTCCCAATCTGTCTGTGCATTCAAGCAGCAAATTCATTAGCAACCCTTCTGGCAGGATAGAAAAATAGACATATTAGGGAAATTTACTTTGAATTGTTTTCAGGATTTGTTGGATAACAGTTCGGTAATCAAATTGCGCCTCCTAACACAAGTATTAAACATTTTTATTAATAGTGGCAGGGAAGCTGCAGATATTCCTTTAAGTGCAGAGCGCTTTGCTGTAACACTATGTGTCTAGCAGAGATCACGGATGAGAGAGGAGATTAGCATAGCTGGAGCGGGGGTGCCTGTGATGCCGGGGCTGTTGAGCTGCACAGCTCTCCGATTACCCTGTAATGGGAGCAGCGGCTCCTCCAGCAGCTCCTCCAGCAGCCCTGCCACTGTGGAAGGGCCGTGTCGTGACAGCACGGCGCTCTCTGGCCATGGGACCCGAGTTCAGATCTGTGCAGCAGCTCCCAGGCCTCGTCAAGTGGAAAGTGAGCATATTGTAAACAGAGCGCGTTCTGCCTCCAGCTGGGAGCGGGGACACGTGGAGCGCCGTGGACCAGGGCCCGCCGCTGACCTTGGAGCGACTTTGAGCATGGGGAGGCTGCAGGAGCGCTGGGAAAAGGCTGATTCAGTGAGACAGATTAGTGAGGAAGAAAAATCAAGGAGATTGGCACAAGGACGGTGGAAAAAAAAATCTTTCTAAAGAAAGAAGGGAAATTTTTTTGCACTCAAGGCCAACAGTGAACCCTTATAATCAGGCTCATCTGGCCACACACCAACAGCAGCAAGAGAGAAAAATACTGGATGCAGCTTGCACGCTAAGGTCTGTGCAAAAGCTAGTGTTCTGCTGGGAAAATACAGAGCATGTGCTAGAATTTATTAAAGAATAAATTACATTAAGCTCAGGGAAGCGACAGAGTTGAAAATTAGGATTGTAAAAAATAATCTGTATCCACTGTACCCTAATTCCTGTTGTTTTCATGATTGTTTCACTGTGAAGAGGAGAGCCACTCTCAGTATCAATCACAGTAAGCTATTTAGACACAGAAATAAGTGGCATATGGCTTAGCACTTTTGGGTCTAGCAATCAAGTAGCAACCTCCTGCAATACAACTGTAGTTTGGTTCCCAATGGGTTTCACTTTGATGATTAGATATATTGAGTTCCCTGTGTCATTCAAAGACAGCAGAATTTCATACAAGTTGGTGTTAGCTTCCTCTCGCTTCATTTCAATTTTCAATAACCAGTGTCATCACATGTAGCAGTTTCTTTGTAATGGAACTCCATGTCGAATCAGATTTGTCCTTCAAGTGAAAGAGGGCTGTAAAAAGTCTTCTGAAATACTGATCTCTGGAAAAAATCCTACCACAGTGAAAATGGGGAGAGACTTTTTATTTATTTCTCCTAAAGACGCTTAGGTGCCCAATCCCCAGATCATTCAGGAAAACTCAAAAACAAGGCTTTAATACTGCATTTGGGGATGGTCTTAGAGTGCTTCACAGGATTTACCCAGGTGCTTGCTGAAGTTGTTGTTATGATAAGTAAATAGAAAATATTTGGTCAGTCATATTTGAAATCAAAACTATGATAATTAAAGCCAGGTTCTGTGTAAGTGGAGTTAGATTAGAGGAGAATTTGGACTTCAAATATTAATTGATCCCTCTGTATTTCAGCATGGCATCTGTTAAATATGAACATGCTTCACTAACACAGAACTGCTGTTTCTCTGGTCCTTACCTTCTCTGCATCAGCTCTGGCCCATCCCCAGGCAGTGGAGAGATGTCCTTGCAGGCAGATGGAGGGAGCCAAGGGTTTTGCCTGCTGGAGGATGAAGGCATAGACCCTGCTGGAGGTCAGGGTATGGAGAAGGGTGGGAAGAATTCAAAGAGTAAAAAGCCCAGACCACACATCATGGTGAGCATGAACCTGCAAGACAAGTCTTCACCTTTTCTGCCAGGGATATTTCTGGAGAGATCTGGTGCCTTGGAGAATGTTCTGCCCATTCCAGGGCTTGAAGCTGTACTCCCCCTAATGGGCTGACCCCATTTTCTTTTTGTTGCCCTTACTCTGTAAATTTACAAAATGGAGGGATTCTTTTAAGCTCCACCAGTGTCACACACGCAACCTATGCATCAAGATTCACCTGGCAGCTTTCCCTATAGCATGTTCCAGGCATGTGAATTGTGCCAGAGACTGTAACAGCACAAGCAGTGTCTTTAAAAAGAAAATTCTGGGTCACACATTCACCACGAAGCACTTGCTGTAATTCACAATTAGTCTTAATATGCCATAAGAAGAGCAACTGCAGACAAATACCTCGCAGCTTTATAATCCCGACATGTACCAAGCAGCAAAGATGATATGGCTGCCTGTGTCACATACCCAAGACTGCCCATCCCAGAGTTTTATTTCTTGGCAGTTTCCTACAATTTTGTGAAATATTTTTTAAATGTGAAAAAAGTCACTTCAATTACACAGTCATTATAAGTTTTGCCAAGGTTGACTATGGATCGTTTTGTGTTCATTAGAGCACAAAATTAGAATTTTCATTGCAGCAACTGTAAACAGTATTGGCTCAAAGGAGTCAAGCTTTCTTCCCTCCATAAAATCTTGGATAACCTATAACTGAGGACTTCCATTTTTTTTGACAGATTTTAATTTTTTTTAAACTGCCTTCTGGGTTGTTGGATTTTTTTCTTCTTCTTCCTAGTTCTTGATGTATTTGTTTAACTGAATAACCAGTTCCCTTCAAAATGATGACATTGCCACTGTGTGCATGAACAAGCAGGTGCAGTCAGTGTTTCTGAAGCTGTGAATATATTATTTCTTCAACTTCTTGAATGTTACTGTTTGGTGCTTGTCACTTTAGACCCAGTCAGGGCTGTAAAAGCCATGCACAGTCTACAGGAAATAACCCTATTTCAAAAATACTTCATCATCTCCTTAAGTCCCACTAAGCCCCATTAAGTTTTCACTTAACTAATATCAGAGTTTATTACTTAAGTAATAATTAAAGTCCTATTTCATATTCTCATTAATTTATGGATATATGTGATTGACTTTGCTCATCACGCTGATGTAAATATAGAGAAATTGCATCCAAAAAAAATCAATTTATATATGCAAAAATTAAGCAAATAGCAAGTAAATCTAACACAGAGTGTTTCATGCAATGGAATAAAAAACCAAAAGGTTTCCAGAGAAATCCAGTCTTCAAAAGCTATTTGGAAAACATAAGACTGCCTCTTTTTGCATCTATCTTTAGGAAAATAAATAAGGTCGAGAGAAGCATCTTAGAGAGAAGGAGATAACATATTTCCCTTGATTATTTTAGTAATTTCTTTTAGGTTAATTTAACCTTTGTACTGCTAATTTAGCATATTACAAAGAGTGGTGTAGTGGAATACTGCTTGGTAGAAAATATAACCAAAATATTTCATCCCCTATTTCTTTGAGCTGAAGGTGAACCAATGCTGCTCTACCTTCCTTTTCTTCGGATTAGGGAGCTTGTGTGGCTCCATGGCTCCTCACTTGTGCTTCACTTGGAGGAATTTCTAGGCTTTGTTTTTAAACTAATAGGTATTTACCAGGAACAAGAGATGACAGAGACTATTATGAAAGTAGCAAAGAACTTCAACAGACATCCCTGTCAGAGCTTGCACAGCAGCAGTGCTCTGCCTTGCTCCTACAAATCCATGGAGCGCATGCTGCTCTTGGCATGTGGCAAGCTCGTGTCTTGCCAATGGGATGCCCAGTCCTTTGCAATTTATTTTTTTTAGTTATAATATGTCATGATAATGTCATTCAGGATAAGATATGTCAGCAAATGCACCAACAGGCTTTATCAGCTTATACCTCTTAGCAAAACCTGGAGCTACAGTGAGTGGGGACAGCAGACATACAGCAAAGGCATATCTCTTCCTCTTAACAGAAATGTGTTTAACAAGGTTATATACTATTTGCATTCCAAATTTGCAATTATCACCCCATGAACACACAGTAAAATCATCCAAGTGACAGATAATGTGTGAGATATATGTAGTCAGACTTTCTGTAGATTAAACATGCTGTTAGATGTAAGGAGGCACAGCTACAGTAATACATTTTATAGGCATCAGTGTAGTCTGAATAATGCGAGAGCTCATTGAAATACCATTCTCTTGTGTGAAGGATGTATGTTTGTGAATGCATGTGTGTGCACGCGGGAATGCAAATTGCTAAGTGGAAAGATTAGCAAATTATGGATTGTGGAAGTTTGACTGTATATAGTAGAAAATTTTCCTTCAAAGCACATATAAAGGTTTGATTCTGCAACTTTATTTTCTACCGTATAATTTTACACTAGCTGGCATAAATTAGCAAGCTAGGAGTCTAAATATACGTGTCGACGTGCCTCTCAAAAGAAATAAGATAAATGCACATGGTGAAACAGGAGTAGTTGTATGTGTAAAGTATCTATGCTTTCTTGCACATAGGTTACATTTAAGTTAGAGAATGGAAAGGAAAATCCTTCAACTGCACTTTATCTGTGTTGATTGTAGTCTGGAGTTCTCTGAATGTATTTCTTTTTAACTTCAACATAAAGAAACTGGCTATGCCAAGCATTTTTTCTCTACCAAATGTGATAATTTCTGAATCCAGGCAGAGGCTTACTTGCATTAATGTGCTCAGTGGTCTGGTGGAAATCAGTAATATGATGAGGTACAGTGAAGGGGGAAGGCGGGCCTTCCACATTTATTTATTCTGGATAAATGGTGCCCATTAATCTATCAGGAAAATATGGAATTAGCAGGGAAGAAACCACAGTTGCAAATTTGGCAGTTGCTAGCATGCACAGATGGTCTTTCAGTGTTTTAAGATTTTCCAGTCTTTTGATATTGATACCAACATTGAAAAGTAGCCCATGTATTGCTAATGTTTATCTGGAATAGCCATAGAAAATTAACATTGTGTATTTTGGGTTGTTCAGTTTCCTCTTGGTGTATTTGCGTAAAGTTTTTTAATCTGAAAGGTAAAGCTTTTATGCTCTGTCTTTGGTTATTTTAAGAAGCATAATTGGAGTATGATTTCCTAAAATAAGGACAGCCAGCACATCCAGACAAAGGCATTGGGATGAAAGAGACTCTTACATGGGAATTAGCTTGAACAAATTTTGCAGGTTGGTAGTCCAAACTGCCTTCCTCCTGTTACAGACAGTGTGATTCTTTGTAAAGTGGTGTTCTCAAAGCCAGGATGTTGAGTCCCTCCTTGATAGAGTGTTGTTTATTCTTATTCTGCTGACAAGCACTGATTTTTCAGTCACTGTATTTCCACTGGAGCTGGGAATCTGACCCTGGCAATGTCTCCATTCAGTGTTTAAGGGCATGAAGTCAAGAGGGAAGGATAATGTCATCTGCTTAATTTGCTTTGGGAGTGTTTGGTTGAGTCTTTAAAGACCATGTTGAAATATTTCACAGAGGAAATCACAGAATAATTCTTGCCAACTCTACTTTGAGTTTATTCTCAGCTGACCCAGGGGATATAGTACCTTAATGCCTGTTCTGAAATGTGCCTTCAGCAGTGCTGTAGTGCACAGCTCGCATCTGCACAGGACAAAGACATCTTTAACTACACACAGCCCAAGGTGCTTTGTATGAAAAATCAGTAAAAACTGTTGGGGCAAAAAATAAATTAAGAAAATTAAGGAAAAAATTATCTCAGTGCACTATGAATTTTAATCTGGTGAAAAAAGGTCTGAGATGAAGAGTAAGGTGAAAGTTTTAGATGTGTTACAGAAACACTGTATGCTGCTATTTCCAGTGCATCCAGTTGTATAGGTCTGCTTTGACAAGCAGATGGGCAGTCAGTCAGACAGGTAGATATGGGTATTAGATAAAGGTGTGCCAGACCAATAGGACATTAGGGCATATAGGTGTTCTTCTAAGATTTTTTTTCTTTCTTTTTTCTTTTTTCTTTTTTCTTTTTTTTTTTTAATTTAATAAAACAAGGCAAATGGGAGAAACATGAAGAATTAAATATTAGCTGCTAACAAGAAAAATTGCTAATTATGGTTCAGCAGAAATCTTTCTCAGCATCTGTGGGGATACCATAGCACAGACCTGGAAGCATCTTCTTGCTCTGGACAGTAGTTCCCATCTTTGTACAGAGGCAGATTTCATGTACCACCTCCAAAACAGAACCTGGTTCTGTTTTACAAGCAGGGAGGCAAAATTTAGTTTTATTTCCCAGGCAAACAGGTTCTTTAGCTTAAGCCATACCTGTGCTATCAGATAGAAGAACTATACCACAGATTTTGGAAGCTACACTTTCTATTTATTCATGCCAAAAGGATGGATGTTGCCTTTTCTGCAACCACCTGATACTGTTGACTGATGTGTAGTGTGTAATCCATTATAACCATCTGATCTTTTGGTAGAAAACTACCTCACTGGTCATTCCCTATCTTGTATTTTTGCTGTTGAATTTTTGTGATAAACTGTTGTGTTTTCTGCTTGCCCACACTGAATTTTACCCGGTTTCTTTAGATCTCAGCTCCACTTCATCAGGATCTTTTCATATTCTGACCCATCCTCCAAAACACTTGTACACCTTCTCACATGGTGGTTATTTGCTAATTTAGCAAGCTGTTCTCCCATGCAAACTATTCATGATATTTTAAAATGTTCATGTTTATTGTATAGTTACTGTGGCAGTAGCTAGGCTGTAGTCTTGGCAGATGTTTCTTGCCAGATCTATAATAACAAAGAGATATAATACTGATGATGATTTGGGTGATTTATGTGGTCTATAATGGACAGTTTACAGGAATGGATCAACTCTTTAAACTCTTGAAATGGCTGCAAATCTTACAGGACTTCTTATGGAAGTCTGAAGATCCTGGAGGGTATGAACTTTTCAGGTTTTTTGCACATATGTGAAACTTACATTTAGCAAGCTGCAGAAATACACAAATGACTCCGTGCAATACATTTCAAAGTCCCTCACCAGCAATTAAAGGCTCTGTAGCTCTGTTTTCTAACCTACCACATATGAATTTCATGAAATACTGCCCACTGTCAAGGTTCTTGCAGCACTTGGCAATTCTTTAGTTTTATGTGTACCTATTTTGTCATGAAAATTGTATTGAGAAAAATCCCAGATTTCTAGTCTACGTGACATTTAAGAGATTAGTGCAGATCCTACACCGCTGAGGGGCAGAGAAGCAAAAAAGTAAATAAGGGAAGCAGAGAGAAAGAAGTCAGACATTAGGCCAGACTTAGAAATGAGCATGCAAGATTGTTATTGTGCAAGCAAAAGCTGACCCTGGTCTGCTCTAACTAGTGTTATCTTCACTTATTCCAGATATTGCTAGAGGAATTTCTTCATTTGTTTAATATCAACAAGCAATTCATCTAGACTTCACTCAGCAGTCATATGCAATCATATCATCACTCAGGCACATAGTACAAAATACATCCACACATTTCAATAATAAAGCCATGCATCTGATAATATATGTAGTGAGTTGTTCCACACATATACTCCAGCATATGTTCTCCAGCTTCTCTTTTAAAAGGAACCATTTAATTCTTTTTTTTGGCATATGATGGTGCTACAGTCAAATGATCTCCGATCACTGCTCTAAGTGTCTTGGCTACAGGATGAAGGATTCCCCACTCTGTCTGTTCTGTACATTCCACTGCTGTGAATTTCTCAGTTCCTCTCCCTAATTTGCCTCATACAAGTCTGTAGAGACCTAAATACTGCCTCCAATCCAGAGCTGTCTCAGACCCTCATTCTCCTACTTCTGCACCATCCTGCAGGAAGTTCACTTGCATTTGGGGAAAACTGGAACAGACATGTTGTCTTGGGTATATGTACATTGATATTCATATTTATAGCATTTGTTTTGCTTCATCTTCTAAACAAAATGTCCTGAAACTCTCATTGGAACACTCCCCTCCTCACTGGGTGTTCCTCATTACATTTGTGAATACCTGACTGTTTTATTTTGCTGTGGCTGAGTTACCTGGGTCCATGTCTTAAATTCATAACGTTCGTCAAAGTAAAGGTAGAGCCATAGGCTTGTGGTTTGGCCCCAAAAAAAATTGTCCTTCTGTGCATAAAGGCCTTCCTGACTCATTTTTATGCTGTAACTCCATCAAAGACTGTTTTTTCTTGGCCTGTAACCATTTTACAATGATCAGACTATTAAGGAAAAGTGCATATCTCCAACACCAAAGCCCAAAGAAGTTAGTTTTGTTATCAGTTTTTTAGTGTCCCCAGGAGTAAATCTATCCTCTGCCATCCTCTCAAGTGGGAACTCTGGGAACAATCTCACATACATTTTTCCATTTAGGTTCCCATGTGCTTTTGTGTATTTGCTCTGACCTTATGTTGGGAAGATTTACAAGTTACTGGCAGTCATCTTCTCCATACTTTTTCTGTGACCATAATTCAGTGGAATGGAAACATTCCAAGACAATTAGAAATGCAGTCCATATAGCAACCTGCCTTCAGAAATTTGGGGTAAAACACTAACTTTCTTTAAAGAGGCAAACCCCATCAAGAAAATGGGGTTATTGAAAGTCCTGAATCTCCTCTTCATAAGCTTTACACTTTGTTCGTACACTAGACTGCATCTTAAATATAAACCTATCATCAGGTTTAGCAAATCAATACCACAAGAGTGTGAAATGGTCCCCAGAAATCTCCAGAATGCCATTTCACAGTAAAAGCAATTGAAAAAGAAGCTGCAGTGGAATATCTTATGAGATAGCCATTTAGATCACAAAAGGATCATAAAAGTCAGAAGCAGTTTGTTTGAAGCTAGGTTCATAATATAACCATACAGAGCTTGCTGGGAAGAAAGAGGAAAATTGCAAACCAATTTGTGGTTACAGCTTTTTCTGTCAATTCTACAGGGATTTAAAACTTGTAAAAGGTGGAACTTCTGCCATCTTACATTGCTCAATGAGAAAGAGATAGCTATAATCATAGTAGCTAAACAAACACCAATTATTGAAAGGCAATATAGTCTTCATTAACTTCAATGCAATTAGCACTTCTTCAGTTCATTTACTACTGAGCAAGGTGGTGTCACACAGTGGCATTTGTCAGTAATAATCTGAGCATCTTTTGAGGCTTGCCTTCCTATATTCTCATAATACTTCTTCAGTGAAGTTTTCATACTTTATGCACAGTAAGGACACCAATGAAAGCATTAAAAGGAATGTTTCTGTGAGCAAATGCCACCTGGGCATGCCACCATGTTTCAAACATGTTTGTATCACAAAACTACATATTTCTTAAAAGGTGATTGTGTTTCAGTGCAGGGTTTCAGTGCAGCAGAGCATACTGGAGGAAGTCGTATGTCACAAAACAAAAAAAAACACAACTAATTTTGTCACACCCATTAAATTCTACAAGTGTCTTGTGCACACCCTTTGATTTAATGTGTAATCTTTGTCCTTTGGTAAGAGCTAACAGATGGCCTGGCCATTGAGAATGGTTCAGGTCAGACTTAAATCCCCCAAAAGGTTGAAAACTTAATTACGTTGCAGTGGCAAGTCCTTTACTATTTTCCTAAAAAGCCTTCATGATTCATGGTTTATTAGAAGCTAATATGGAGCCAGTCTACCTTCTTCTTTTCTTCTTTTTTTTTAAAAAAAAAACTAGACAATAAAAATAGCTTCTGTTTATTCTTCTGCTAACCTTTCTCTTTAAAGAGTGGTACTGCTTTAATAAAGATATAGGAAATGAAATTTTAGCTATGTTGCACTCAATCAGATTACTTTGTACAAATGAAAAGTAATGGTGCCTCCTTTAATACCATTAGAAGGATGGATATTGCAGGATTCTTTTCAGATGGCCATGCACTGGCCATTAGATGCCTTTACCCTTTTGTGACACCCTGTGCTGTGTCGCTGGGAGATCTCTCAGTGCTGAGCTGTGGGCACTGGAGGTGCAGGGATCAGATGCTGCCAGACTGGGACACTTCCACTTTTCCTCACTGCTGCCACCTCAGGAGAACCCAGAGCCCAGGGCAGGGAGCAAGCCAGGGCTGGGCTGAGCAAGGGGCTGTGCATGAGTGTGCCTCATGCCCAGGGATGGTCCCCAGGGTGCTGCCTAGTATGATCCAGGAGATCATGAAGCATTATTCAGTTATGCAGGATCAGGTTCTGACTGCAGTATTTTAAGTGATGTCAGTCCTAAAGAGTTCCCATCTCTACAATGGAATAAAACCACGGAGGCTGCACTTTTTCTCTTCCCTTCTGGATGGCCACCACAGCGAGGACACCCAGCTCACCAGCTCTGGGACACCATGTGGCTGCCCAGTTGTGGCAGCACTACAGGTTTTTGCTGCCCACCCCTGTGTGGCATTGCCAGAGTCTCTTCTCCATGCAGATTCCCAGTTGCTGCCATGCTGGGACTCCGCAGGAAGCAGGCATGAGGCAGAACAGGCCTCCAGCAGCTCCACAGTGGGACAAGTATTGCCCTGGGATCAGGATAACACAGAGTTGTGCTTCTGATTTCCTAAGCTGCTGCTGTTCACTCCTCAGCAGTTCAAGTCCTGGGCTGTAGAACACTGAATGAGTGCTTGAAGTGATTAGGCATTATTTATCTATGTTTATGAACAATGCATTTCATTTATGTCATCATTTACTGCACATACTGGGAAAGTTATTGGGCTCTTTGGGCAACTTCTGTTCCAGCAAGTGAGTGTGGCATTTTTTTGTCTTACATAACCCTCCATTTATCTCCCAGAGCCTGCTTTCTGCATCACCACTTTTTTATTTCAGTTTTACGCATATTTTTGTGTCTGAAGCAATGAGAAAAAAAAATGACATTAAAACATCTGTTCTAATCTATTTATCAGAGAGGAGCAATTACAAATAGCACTTTACCAATTAATTAGTAACCTTATTCATCATATACACTCAAATCATGCTAAGGCAGCTTCTTTTCCTTTACATGATTTGCACCATTTTTATCACCTTATGTGACTGATGCTACTGAAATAAATTTCTCAACATGGCTCAGAAAGACAAAGGCAAATTATCCCTTTCCCCAAGTGAATGTTAATGAGCAGGAGGCTGGTGTGCATCATTGCTACCGCTTCTAGCAGTGTCCCTTGTTGCAGGCTGAAAAAAAAGGAAATCTTAGATGCCACTAGAAAATCCTTTGCCCTGGTTTTTAGGGAGCCAGAACACTCAATCTCTGTTGGCCACATCAGGGCGAAGGTCAGTGCAACGCTGCACCTGGGCTAACCACCATGTGAGAGAAGTTCACAGTGTTTAATAGCAGCAAATTCTCCTGGCTATTTAAGTTGTCCACAGGCTGGACACAAAGGACCACAGCTGCTACTGATAGTTGGTCTGTCATTACACATCTAATGCATTTACTTCTTTAGATCAGCATCATTTTACACCAATTAACGGTTTGCCCCATGAATCAAAACCGTTTCTGGTGTATCTCTATTAATTTCTTTGGAGTTGCCCCAGCAGAGAATTTTGCTCCAAAACATTCTAAAAATAGAGAAAGCTGACAAGATGATAAGAGGGAATAACAGCTGAAGCCATGAGGTAGAAGACATAGAGAGAAGACAGACAGTTTGTGACTTTGGGGTAAGTGAGCTAATTCTCCAATGAAAGGGTTTGGGTTTTTTAATCCTACTTATTTAATGTAAATAAAATTTTGCCTTGCATAGCTAAGCTTATAGCATTAGACTTTCAGAGTAGGGCCAGGAGTCACAGGAGTCAAGATGGTGTAATCCAAAACAATTCAAGTTTAGTGAAGGAAATATCTATTACATTTTGAAAAATGCTTCTTTCTAACTCAGTGTTAGGACTTGAGTCAAACTTCTTAGTACTAACACTGACTTCTAGAGACAGTATTGACAATGAGGAATGGGCCTAAGGGCCTGTGTCAATGACATGAATCTGTTGCTCATGTTTTGAGGTAAAGGTTAGCCACTTTACAGCCACCAGAAGGATTTGTAGATATCTTCTCGTAAAGCTGTGAATACTTCCAGTAAAGCTGAACTGAAAGAAAGAACAAGGGTCTGATGCTTCCCTATGAAGTTGCGGAAGTTTCGTGGTTTTGCATCACTTTTTTGTACTTCAGAGCAGCAGCACTTTGGGGGTATGATTTGGGATCAGCTCCAGCCCTCAGTCAAGTTAATGTGAGCTGGATCAGTTCCTCCACAACAAGCAGTTGTAGTTCAGTTCTGTGTGGAAACAAGCAAATGTGATGGAACACATCCCAGGCAGCTACGGTGGGACCTTCACACTTCACATTTTGCAAAAGGCAGCTCTTCACTGAGCACTTAAAAAAATCTTTAAAATGTGAAGTGAGTATAACTGATACAGAAGTGTCTGGCTGGGTTGTGAATAGCCTGAAATCATTTTTCTCTGAGCGGCAAACAATACTGGGCAGTGCAGTGCAGGCTGATAGAGATGGTGACAGGGATGTTTCAGGGATCAACATCTGTTACCCAAATGGTCTGCATGGCCAGAAAGGAGGGAACATCTCTCCAGGAGATAGTGTGGGCATTTTTAGGGTGAGTTCCCCCTGTGCTGTGGGAAGTAAATCTGTGGCAAATATCAGTATGGTAGGTACATGTGTGGGAGAACTGGACAGGAACATGTGCAGGCATTTAACAAGATATAAATGGTATCCTGGATGTCCCTGGTTGCATTTTACTGCAGCAGCAGTCTGTGTTTACAAAGCAGGAGAAACTGGAAAAGTCTAATCCAGTGGCCTAAAAACAATACTTGAAATAGGAATCCTAATTTTCCATACTTGCCTTTTTTCCCAATAATCTCTGTAGTATTGGTCAGACAATTCAGAACTTTCCAGCCTGTGTGCCAAGATGTAGACATCCTAAAAATCCATACAGAAACAAGAAGTACTAAAATATTTACTTGGGATTTGGTGAATTGTTGTGGGAAATGCAAAGGAATTTGGAATAAAGCATTTTGTTGAAGACTTCATATATGAGTGTGTTCTCATATATGAATAATATATACATTCTGCATGACATGCCAGTGTGCACAAGAAAAATACTTGAATAGTTACATTACTGCAAAACCTAGATGTAGAGAAGAGCCTAGAAACTCTTAGCAGATTCCTCTTGGTCTTCTTGTGAAAGTGTGTGAAAAAACCTGTAACTATTGGTCATGCATAAGAATAAGGAAAATCCTAGTGTAGTCTGAAAAACTGACAACTTTTTACAGAAAATAAACAGAAACATATGAATTCAGCTATATTAAGTGCTTTTTCATAAATATCTCCAACGAAATCAAATATTTTGACAGACTTGAAAGCAACACACTTTTATTAAATTGATCGAAAAGTTCCACAGGCTTTGCATTGCACTGCACAAGACATCCCTCACAGACAGGATGCAGCCAAGTTAAGGCTCTCAGCAGGGACTACACTCTGGACTTAACTGATTACATAAAACATTTTCAGTCATTTTAATGAAACAAAATATTTCATTGCAGATGAAATTAACTCAAAATATTTTACTTGAATTTTCCCAATAGAAATGCATTACTTTGGATGGGAGTTTGAAATTTTCCTGTGCGTAGTAACGCTGATTTTAATGAGAACTTGTTTTTGTCAGGTTATCCTGGGGGAGAATTTCTAAGAGCTCTGCTATGATTTCCATAGAAGAGCTAATTAGGATTGTACTTCCCAAGATGGCAGGACCCCTGGCTGTGACACAGGATCAGGCCAGGGGCCTCTCCAGGCTGGGAATTGGGGCAGAGCTTTCAGGTGATTCCGCTTTGCCAGCAGTGGAGGGTGAGGAGCTCTGCAGATGCTCAGCTGCTGCTCGGCTCAGGCAGCTGGAGCTGATGTGACAGAATAAAGAGGATTTCTTTCTAGCCCATTGGGCCTGGGGTGATTACTGAACACTACAATCAGGGTCTTTTTCTTTTTCTTTTTTTTTTAAGTTTGATTGCCCTTGCATGAGGCTGGAAGGCAGAGAAAGGGCTGTGGCAGTACAGATTCCTGTGATCTCCCCTTGCCATGTAATCAGAAGAGCTCTGCAATTGAATATTTTGCAATAATCACTGCATTTTCAATGGGGATGATATAAAAGCAAATATCAAGGCCTCTGGCTGACAAAAGCTGAATACAGAGGGAAAATATGAAAATAGCAACTTACTTCAGCAATAAAGAGAGTATATTTTATACTGCAGTTTTTCTTTTTGTTAAATCATGACTTTCTAGTAAATGACATCCCAGAAGATATTTATCAAAGCAGGAAAGCACTAGAAAGGAGCACCCTGCATTCACTTTAATATTTCTCCTTTTCTTCTGACATTTTCTTGCCTAGAGATCTAATTCCATTAAATATGTACATTTTTGACTGGAAGACTTCTTCATGTATCTTTCAGATGAATCTTAAAAGTACATAAGGTCTGTAGGGCAGGTTTTTTTAAGTGCAAATGAGGCGCACAGTAGAATATTGTCTGTGAGGCTTTTCAAATTATTTATATTCCTGCAGTGCTTTACCTTTCTCTTTCTGTGATAATGATAAGGAAGAAGCGAGACTCCAATGCACCTTCTGTGGAACACTGTCAAACAACATTAGTCATATTTAATATCTGACGTGCAGGAACTTACTTTGGCTGCTATCCATTTTTATTTGATTTATTAGACGTTATCATGTCTATACCTTTCTCTGATCCCACAGCGTATCCAGGTTTTAAAGCCTGGTAGGCCCCCGATTGGTCAGTGTGTGAGCCCCATTATGCTCTTGTGAGTGGATATAAATTAACATTCCCTCATTAGGCCTACTTTGCAGTACATGGGAATCTGCTGTAGGAATAATGACAGCTAAATGCTCTGCTGGCCCCCAGCCATGCCCACCTGTGCTGTTCTCCTCCAGCCTGTTTCTGAGGCTGTGTAGAGCTGCGTTTGGCAGGGCTGGGGAAGATGCACCCTCGGGGTGCCTTGGGTTCTGCAGGTGCTGGTAGGGGCTGACAAAGTGGCTGCTGTCCCCATGCCACCTTTGAAACAATGACCTAAGAGCTTCAGATTTGGTATAAAGCAAAGGTCCTCCCATTTAAGATTTCATTGCCTTCTCATAAGAATTTGAGTGAAGGGTGTTAATCCTGGTGTCCCAGCCAAATTGCCACTTAAGTAATTATAATCTGCCTGTACTGCTGTTAGTGTCACCCTCCTCCCATTATCTTTCTGCATCTCAAGCCTTATTTTAGATCCCACATTTAAATAACTTATCCTCTCCGTCATGCAGTGGTCCTAGCTCTGCTCTACCAAGAACTATACAGAATTATGCTGACATAAAGATGATGATGGTCAGACATTGCTTCCTCTGCTTGAGTTGAGATTTTCAGTGAATTAAATTTCTGTAGAGTAGGGAGAGTCTTCAGCAGAAGTAAGGAGTGATAGAGTGACCTGTTAAGTCTCCCTAGCAGGAATCTGAGGGCCGAGTAAGTCTTCCTATAGCTTTTGCTGGGCCAAATGTTTATACCTTCCATAGTGTTACCTAATAGTAATCTTACAAAAAATTGTGTGGTCAAGGGCCATGTAAAATGTAAGGCCATCTTCAGTCCACAAACTCTGGGCTACTCCTTCCTATCCAAACAAAAATGTCAAATTGTTCATGAGTCTCTACTTCTCCTTCCCTGGCTGTGGCTACTTGTGTTCTTGTATGTCCTCAGCTCTCCTCTCAAGACCTCACAGTTTTTCTGTCCTATTTCAGACTTTGTCTCACTGCCCTTTTCATCAGTTGCTTCCTTAAGCTCTCATTTTCTTTTCCCTTGTGAATTCTTCCTTAAAGCCACACTTGCAAATAATCTCTTTTTTGTGTTCGATGCCCCCCACATGTAGCATCATGGGTCTTGCACAACCCAGCACTGGAGCACTGTTGTCGCAGGTTCGAGGTGTGCCACAGAGGCTGGGAAGGTACCCCATACCCACACCAAGCCAGTGCTCACACTCCCCTTCTCTTAAAGCATAGATTCTATTTCCCCTCATACATTGGCCAGCTTTACTGAGAAGAAAGAAATGGCAGTGGCAAGTTGTCTTGCCTATCCCACTTAAATATCTGTTCTTCAGATGATGAGCAGCTCCCCCACGTGTGACCAGCAGCGGCTAAGCTGAGCAAGATGCACAGAAAATGTCTTTCTCCTGAGTCTCCTTTATTGCAGTACAGAAGTGCAAGTGACTGCAGGGATGGCTGCACTGAGTGCGTGTTTGTACAAGTCAGACAAAATACAGCAGAAATCAGGACTGTACCTAGTCCCAGAGATTTGAACTATTCATCTCAGAGTTGATACATTTTCCAGGAATTTAGTTTACTGCTTGCTTACATGTTGCAGCCCAAACCTCGACAAATAATTGACACCTGTGTATTAAGACTTGGCACACTCCTAGGGAAGAGCAGTACCTGTATATAAACTCTGTAGCTTTGTGGTTGCTCTTGGAACTGGTCTCCATGTTAGACTTGGAGCTTGAAGGCCGGCATAATTTTGGTCTCCCCCAGGAAAACTCCCTTTTGTTCTTCATCCTTGCATATGTTGTTTTGCTGTTGAACTTAATTCCATGTGTAATCTGTTGTGATAATACTGCCTTCACCTCAAGTTCCTGAAGTGGATTTGAACTGGTAAGTGCTCTCAGCTTCCTTCAACTTCTTCGTCATTCTCCTCTTCCTCTTCCTTTTTTTCCTTTTTTCTTATTCTACTTTTATTCCTCTTTCTTCTTTTCCTTCTCCTTTTCCTTTTCATTCTCCTTTTCCTTTATCCATGTGTGGCTAATTGACCACACATCTGGAAGAAATTATCCACTGCTGCTCAGATTCCTTCAGGTTCCCTGGCTGGGAGGAGGATTCTGCCATTCATCACTAAGTCAGACACTGTGAATGGGATGCCACTTTGTCCCTCACTGCGAACTCAACCCCCTTTAGAAGTCTGTAGGATTATCCTGTGTAAGTATGGTCCCCTCCAGTGTTGCCAGCCAGTTTCTAATGTAGTAAAACCCTCAGCCCTGCAGCCCAGTGAAATCCCAAGCTTTTCTTGAAGGTCTGTTTTTGCGGAAGTTCAGGAAAGTAGTTGTCTTTCTTCAATTTTTTGTTTGTTGCACAGGATTATTTCCTCTTCCCAGGTCTTGACTTTCAAGTGGCAGTAAGATCTGCTGTTTTAATTGTACATGGCTTTTGACAGAGGTTAATTCAGAGGATAAGTAATCTAACTTAATCTAACTTTGGTTGCTGTGAGTTTTGAGAAATCATATTGCAGGTGTTGAATTATAGCTGAATCTTTGACATGCTCAAGGGATTCTTGTGCCTGCTGACTTCTGCAAAGTGTAGTCCGATAGCATCTCCTAACAGCTCGATATATTCCCAGGAGTACTTGAACTGAGGCACTTTTAGTTGCACTGCAATCAGTGGGGGCAGGGGGGGTAAAAAAAAAGTGCCTTTAACACTGAGACTGGAGGAACTTCCCCTCCATGTTTCCTTCCAGCCTTTGGGCTGCCTGGCGGCTGCTCTCCACATACTCCATCCCCAGATGTTTTGATAACATCTCTGCTGATAAGTACTAGCAATATATCAACAAATAAAAGTGCAAAGTAAATAATCACTGTCACCAGAAATATATGGTTGAGACAGCACGTTTTGAAATATGCAGAGGTGAGAGTTTGTCATCCTCAAAGAGCCCAGACCCACGTACACACTGCCATATGGCTGCAGGCACCTGTGGGATCCAGTAAGAAGACTGTCAGCAGTTTTTCATTTGCAAGGTGCGTGCATCTCTTCATGTATTCCCTGTAAAACATCTGAAGACAATGGGAGAGGCATTAGCAAGATAAATACATGGCCAAACCCCAAAGAGAGAATACAGATTGGTTTTAGGAGAAAATAATTAATTATATTTTGTGCTTAACAGCCTACCACAGGAAACTGGTTGAGAGGGGGAGTGATGCTAAGTGTGAAAGCAGTTCTTTTTTCACGAGGTTTTCTCTGCCTGAATCTCATCAAGCCAAAAAGAGCTTCTCTAAGACTTCTTGTCCCCACTACATAATGGTTTCATCCTTTGTTTTCTTTTGTTCCTGCTTCCTCCATTGACAGCAGCCTGAGGGAAGAGGGGTGGGGTATTATGTTGCTTCTGCAAAAATCACTGTAGGAAGAATAGCCAGAACATAAATGATACTGTTTTGGCTTCTAAAGGGTAAGCAGGTGTCTTAGGAGTCCCAGAAGAGCGATGTGCAAGCTTGTACAAACAACCTCCGAATCACGCCTGTTTGTTATTCACACAAACAGAGTTGAAACTGTCTGAATTCCTCAGTTCCCAGAATTCAGATGGTGCACAATGGCCCATAATGAACAGCACCTGTGCTTACCTCAATTACTACACAGAGCTGAACAACAGCAAGAAGGGCTTTCAAGAATATTTTTTCAATAATAGATTTAGTTATGTCTTTCATAATTGGATTCAAAAGCTCAAAATTTCATTTTGCAACTTGTTCATGAAATTTGTATGAAAAAGTCTGGCGTTTATTCAAAAGAAATACTCTATGAACAAGAAATTGCAAAACAGCCAACTGCTGGTAACTAAGCAGCCAAATTATAGTCCATGCACTTGGCAAATACACCATCTTTTTTATTATTTCAGTAATTGAATTTCTGTTAAAGCGTGGAGCATAATTTAACATCAGGAATTTATTTATAATACAATAGTGTTACAGTAATAAATGCATTATTATTGTCACTTTTAATGGAGTCTTATGTATTCCCTCAGAGACTATGTGGCAGACTCTGAGACAACCACTGCATCAGTGTTGTTTGTAGACAATTGAATTAATTGGAGACAGGGTCATTAACTCGACCTGAATACCTCTGATTGCTTCTGTAAATAAGGTTAGAGAGCAAATGGCTAATCTTTGTTGTCATTATAGATTCTTTTTACATTTTCACACTGCCTTGTATATTAAGATCATTTTGCTAAGCAGCTTTCCAGGCTGTCGTCGTGTTTATGGTATTGTCTTGCATGGCATACAACCGTAATTGTATCAGACTTACATTTCATTTCCCATATCTATATAAAACATGATACTAGAGAGAGACCTATTCTGAATTGCAGCACATAAAAACCATTGGACCAACAAATTAATAAACCAAAATGAATAAGCTGTGGCATTAAAAAATAATCAAATCACAAAACAAAAGTTGATTTTGTTTGCTTTTGTTTGAAAATTCCAACCTGCAAGACTTGCCAGGGATAATATAATGAGTCCATTACTCAGTTGGGAACATGACCTGCAAGGCCAGCTCTGTGTATACCAGCCTGTGAGTTAAGTGTTATCCGGACTTTTGGCATGGATTCTCTTGGAAAATGAGCAGCAGGCTGTCTATTAAAGCACAGATAGAACACAGATATTTCTCAAGGAGAGATCCAAAAAAGGGTTGTGAGCATACTGTTCCATTTCTCAACAAACTTAATAAAGAATGTAGCCTCAGAGTCCTAGGAAGGCATGTGTCAGAAACAAGAGACACCCTAAACTTGAGAATGTCAGGTTCACATTGAACTCAGGGATACCAGCTTGTCATCACTCCCATATTCCACCCTATACTTAAAAAAATACTTTGCTTTCTCAGAAACAGCCTTGTAAGTGGAAGAAAACAGCTGGCAGTGCCTTATAATTTGCCTGCTATTTGCATGTATTTCTTTCATTCTAAACTTACATTCAAGATGGGCTTGAACCCAAACCCCAGATATGCAGTGTGAGTTATCTACACTCAGGAGCCAAGTGTGGGATCCTGAGTCCATCTGTAGCCTAGACGTTAAGCGATGTTGTATGAATTCAGATTCAAAAATAACAGCCTCTCCACTTCAAAACTCGCAAGTAGAGCTTTCAGCTTCAAAACTTTGCCCATGTCAAACTCCATTGACAGTGTGTTGGTGCAGGAATCCAGCCTGACTGTGGTGGGAGGAACATGCTGCCACACTATGCTTTCTCTCAGCATTCTCTGCACAAATCACTTATAAAAACATTGAGGGACGTTGCTTCACTTAAAAAGCAAAGGAGGAAACGGAGTAGTGAATAGGCGCTGAACTGCTCCCGTATTTTGAAGGCATCATCTGAATTTACTGACTGGCCTTGTAGATTTTGCTGTGCAAAAAAAGAGGGATCAGCCAAACAGTGTTATTACTGGGCAAGATCCAACTTAGTACTGATCTGAAATTCAGGGTGAGCTTTTTAGCCCTGGGCTAGAGTGTCTGTGTCTGTCCCTGCGTTTCTTCAGGGATGCAAGCATTGATGATGTTCACCTTAGACCTTGCTGTTGAAGCAATTGGTTGTGCTCAACCTTGGACCATTTATGTTACAACCTGCTGTAGGGGCTGACTTTGGAGCACTGTCCTTCATTAATGTAGCTTTATTGTCTGTGATATCCCAAATAGTGCAGGTGAAATTCTAGAGGGTGGGGTATTTTTTAAGTGTAAAATAAATCACTACTTCTCCACTTCCCTGTTGGTAGAGTGACATCTCGCTACTGATTTTTGTAATTAATGAGCAAAAGAGTTTCATGTAATCAGTAACCTCCATGCCACACTAGAACATTAAGAGGTTGGGGCTGTCTAGGGAGATGTGTGAAGAGCACATTTGCACCTTACTAAAGGAATGCTTATCAAGTAGAAAATAATAGAAAGTGCAAGAGTGATCGAACTTTGCCTATTTACCTCTGCATCCATGAGGGGTTTGGGTTTTCCTGACCTTTGCTTGTTGGCAGAGCTTCACCAAATCATTGCTGATACAATAACCCTTCCTGAGTCTGGGGAAAATGGGTGGCGGTAGTGTTGAAAAGTCCATTTCTGGTCACTCAGGAACATAAATGTCCAGAAAGAAAGCATCTTAGGTGGAAGGTTTTTAAGAAATAATAATATAACTAATCCTAAAGATCTAAATAATTTTGTCCATATTGAAAGGTCACGTTTTTCAGCACTCCCTTGACAAAACCCACTTTATGCTCAGGATTGTGGTCACACTTTTCCTGAAGCCCTCTTGGGGAATACAATGTTTGCACACTCCCAGGCAGATGTTAAGTGCCCCTGTCAGGCATCCCAGTTTCTCAGCCTGGGTTAAGAAAGAAGGCAGTGTGACACTTCAGGAAGACATCCAGTGTTAATTCTGGCAGTCCCAGTTGCTCTTTCCTGTCTAAATGAAAGCTGGCTTCAAACTTGTCCTCATCCTGCACACAGGCAGTGCAGTCCCTGTGTTTGCACTGTTTTGGCTTGGCTTCCGCAGAGTCAAGTGGTGCTGAGCACCACCAGCTCCCTCTGGCAGACATGGAGCTCTGTTTGCCCACAAGATCCCAGCAAGAAAGTGCAGAAGCTATTAGGAACTTCCTTTTATTTTGGGATTGATGTAAAAGGTGGAAAGGAAAGATTTTCGCCAGATAAGGTTACAGAATTAAAGATTCTCTGTTTCCTTTTGCTGTCATTCAAAATAACAAGCATAGAAAATTCTGTTTAAAATAGATGAGCCTTTTGACTTAAAGGGTTTTCATGTCAAAGATTTAAGATGTCAGGTTTAAGCATGACAGTGATAGTATTAGGCAAAGTATGAGAGCAGATACTTGTAGCAACTGTCATTTTTTTTCTGACTGTTTATTAATGGTCTTTTGTGATTTATAGTGAATGTTGTGAAGGATTTTCAGGTCCATTTATCACTCAGAGAAGCACCTTTTTTTTCTTAATACCTATGTATGTCATAATTAAGGGTGGATGCTGCTTAAAGATTTAGCTCTGTTCTTAACATAACATCCTTCAAGATGATATTTAATCCTAAGTAGCTTTGATACCATTTTAAGTCTATAAAGCAAAGTATTATGTAACTGGCTAAAATCAGCAGCATTAAAAGGAGATCATATTAAACAGAAATATACAAAAGGTTAAGATTTTCACTGCAAATGGAGACTTTTACCCCATTTTACAATGAATTTTAAGGAAGATACCTATGTTTCAGCATTCAGCTTTATTAATATTTTACTAGACAGCTTTCTCCTTGTTCAAAAAACAAGTCGTGTGCTGAAGTACATCTTTATATCCATGAAAGGCTCTGGTGGTGTGCCATAAATTCATCATGTGCCTTTAGGAATACTTCTTCAAAAACTATTTCAGAGTAATTGCCCATTATTAATAATGATGATTCCTTTTTACTGTTATGGCAGTAGCAGTGAAACGAAGTGTCTACTTGTGGTTTTCATGAGTGCCTGTGTACTTCTGTGGTCCCTGTTATTACAAATTCAATCTGATGAACGTAAATATGCTTGGAGTCTCACAATACTGTATGTATTAATAACAGGGCAAAGTGCCAGGAATTCAATTATTTTGCCCATTGAATCCCAGGGAGACACAGGAATTGAACCAGTATTCTGAAGTGTGGGACTGGTTCTGTAACCACGGGGCTGTCTCTCTTTACAAAGGTGCAGCAGTCATCTCCACAGAGGTGGATTATTTGTGCCTTAGTCATTTGAGTACATGCCTATGAGCCACCCATGCCTGTAGCACCAATCCTGCTGTTTCATGCTTTCTACAGTGCATAATGCATGGAGATTGCTACCAGTTTGTGAGCAGCTGAAGCTCATTGAGTAGAATATTACCCAATTTGTTCTGATTGTACTCAGTTTTTATCTCTGCCCCTTTCTGTATTGCTTGTTCTACTCATCGTGCTCCTGACAATAACCACAGTTGGAGCAATCTTGGGTCTTTTCTAAATAAGGACAGCATTAACATCCTGTAACAGGCTTTTTTTCCTCCTCTTGCTTGCGTTCCCAATTCCTCTCCCCTTTGCTCTGGTCTGAAACTGGTTGTATTGCTGGTCTGCTCCCAAGGGATTCCCCTAGAGAGGAGACCCTCCAATGGTTTCGTGAGCTCATGTAGGACACTTGTTCAGTGCGCAGGTGTAAATGACTGCATGTGTGCTGTAAAGATCTGGAAGATCAGGATATGCCTTTTGGCACCTTTTCAAGCTCAGAGGAGTTGTTTTACATGGGGAAAGAAAAAACCCTCCTACTTTCTAATGTTTTCTTACTCCTTGGTTGCTCAGCATAGTAAAATTAGCTTTCCTCAGATAACAGATGAGACTGGAAATGTTGAAGAGTTGGAGGTGTCGTGTGGATTCATCTGCACCAGTGTGATTTGGTGCCATAGCCCACAGTTCTCTTCCCACTGGGCTCTGCAAGCTGTATTCTGTTTTCAGTTAGAACTGAAGCAGAACTGAGTTAAAATGAGAAGGGTAATTCTTTTAGAATGTTACGTGCCCAAGTTTCTGCCATACATGAATGAGAAAAAAACACAACACTTTTCTTTTAGAGGTTCTCTTTGGATGGTTTTTATCGTGACCACACTTGGACTTTCTGCTGTAGTAAAGAAAATCAAAGTGTAAATAACTGACTCATTAAAAACCATTTTATGTTAACTTGAAATTGTTAACAGTAGAGGGACAAATATGTGCTTCTACACTTCCACAGAAGATTCACAAAGTGTACTGAAAGATGCAGTATTCCAGGATTTCCTTTGCGGAAAATAAAGAAGTTCCTGTGTATCAATCCTCATATCTAGCTTGATTCAGTGGGGCAATATTGATATAATAAAGTGGTTCCATTTACATCAAATGAGACCCTTTGGAGTCTCACAGGAAGAGAGAGTATTCTTGTTCTTCCAGATGCCAGGCAAACAGTAGCACATCAGGGCACACTACAAATAATGCTCTCTGACACTTGAATCTATTCACGAAAATATTGTACATCAAAAAGCCTACATACATTGCATTCCCTGAATAATATCGTGCTCACAAAATTGTTTCTAAACTCTGAGGTGAGTGGAGTGATGCATGCACGAATCATGGATACAATATTGCTTTTAATATGCAAAATCCCCTTCTCTTCCACATCAAGTGTGTATAACAGCGCTGTGATATTGGAAGGAGAGTGATTACCATACCAATAGTTCAGAAAGTTTTTTATGTGCACCATTAGAGATGTGGCATTAAAATTCCTCCTCTTCTGTTTGTTTTTTATAATGTCATAGTTTGGTATGTTACACCTGTTCTTTATCGCAGGTGTGATGGAGTCAGAACTTACTGAAGACCAGGAATAAAACCTAGAAAAGTGTCAGAATAGGACAGGAGAAACAGTGCCATGGTTAAAGTCACATTGCAGATGTATATACACAGTTCCACCTAGGATTTGTGGCTAATGTAATTCTTTATTGGAAGGCTTTGACCTTGTTACGGATTCTTGGCAGCTTTTCCCCACTCTATTCATTACTAATGCAAACTGTCAATCACTTTAGTTCTGCTTTGACATAGATTGTGGCTCATAGGAGTTAGCTCTGTCATTCTTTTTATTTCTTTCATCTTTACTATCCTTTTTTATGGTCTTTAAAGCTGGAAGTATAAAAGGGTTATATGTATATGAAAAAAATCTGTTTCAGTAACTCTATCAACCTTGTTATAAACAGTCTTTGATTAAAACAGTTACTTTTAAACACAGAAAAATGAGACTGTGGCTTTTTACATACAACATCTTGTAAATTACCCTCCCCCTCAAAATAAATCAGAACTGCTACTTGCATTACAGTGCTCAGCATTGATACAGGCAGATCAGCTGCCACATCGTGAATAACATATTAGAGACATTTTCCCTTTCCATGTGTTTTGACATGAGAGCCATCATAAGTGATGTCTTACTACATGTGCTAATGTTAGCTGAAGCAACAATTTCCACACCTTATTTCATTTCATTGACCTGGGTGCTGATTAATATTTTAAAAGCCTTGATACAGGTTTTCAGTTCCTGTGTCAACCCAATCTTTGAAAGTTTAGATTTGAATTCTACCAGCCTGATGTTAAATAATTTAATACTAACCAGTGGAAAGGCAGTGAACAAATCATCCAGAGCAATCCTTTTCTTTAAAAAGCAATCTAATGGCAGTCGTATATAAGTTTGAAGATAAAGATATGAACAATTCATTATAAAAAAAATGGCAGCTCACTTTCAAATTAGAAGAGAATATTACTTCCTGATAATGGTGTAAGAATAGAAGAGAAATAAAACTTCGTTATTGAACAGTTATGGTATTAAATTCTGACACTAAATATTAATCTGCTAGGTGCTGCTCTATTATTATCTGCTAGAATAATGAAACAGCCTTTTTTATGCAGAATTCAGTGAGTCCAGTAACTCCCAAGTAATGCCCATCAGGTTTGCAGGTTTTCTGTAGAAACAGATCCAAAGGAGAGATAGGGCTGGCTTCTAAACAGCTTGAGAGGGTTTGTTCTTCTGTCTCTTCAAATAAAATGTAGGGAGTGGAACTACAACAGTATGCAAACAAGAGCAAGTGCTGTTTGCTCTGGTAGATGCTGCAGTGTGGTTGAGTGCACAAAAGTCTTGATCAGAGCTGGGCGCCCAATTTTCAGTGCCCTTTGTAATCAGACTCTTTGTTCTCAGGAATCTGCATTTTAAATAGGCAAGCCAGATTAAGGATAGGCCACATAGCCTCTCTTTTACTCAGCAGGAGCTGATGCACAGACATATTTTCTTCTCAGACACAAAGCAAAATTCATCTCAGTCCCAATCCAGTGCCTCAACAGGAAGATCAGGCACTCTGTCAAGCCTGTAGTCAGTTTTCCGGCATAGACCTTGCCCTTTCCAGATTTCATTGGTTGAATTTTCCCTAAATATAGGCTTGTGCAGTAAAGCAGCCTTTGTAGATTGCTGCTTCTAATGGAAATACATTACCAGTGTGGATGTACTGTTGACTCACTGGTCACTTCCCTTCTACAATTTCCCACTGCCCAGCAACACTCTGCTTTCTCTAAGTTTACATTTTGATTTCTGAGTAGAGCAGTGGAACAAGTGGCCAATTCATCATTACCCTAAAAAGGAGGGGTTGGAATGAATAAACCTATTGTTGGAGAGCAGCATCTATTTGCCAGATTCTCTTCACAGCAATTAATATGACTACATCTAATTGGGAGAAGGTTCAGGGAGATAGCTAAGGACTTGTTAGGAAGTTTTGTTCCTTGATGAGTTTTACTGCGGTAGTCTGAATTATACCTTTTTTTTTTTTTTTTACATCTGTATTTACAAGGTTAAAAGTTTATTATTTTTCTTATTAGAGGTTAATGAGCTTGAGTATTTCACATTATCTTTGTTGTAGCTAGCAGGTTTAATTTTGAAGATCATTTATAACAACAGTAGAGTAAATTATATGTTGAAAACAATATAATGGTCTAGATGACAACAAGAACAAAAAAAGCGTAAGCCATGTATCAGGCCTTTGGTTCTCTATGCAGCATAATGATCCAGACACATAGTAATTCTATGTCTGCTTTAATTGGCTTTGGAAAAACAACCCATGACTTGAAAAACAGACGAGCTTCAGGCTGACATTTGAATTTGGGCAGATCACCCATACGAGTGAACTGCAGTGAGAGAAAGATGGTTGGTATGTGATGAGGTCAGTGCAGCTCCTCACCAGGAGCCATCAGCAGCCACACACCTGCAAGTCTCAGCTGCTCTGTAGTGAAGTTTGAGCTCAGCAAGAGCTGAAAACTACTCCAGGTACTGGTGGTACTGGTGGTACTGGTGGTTGTCCCCTCCTTCAAGGCATTTTTTGTCTCATACTTTGTGGCCATGCTGTGCGCAATCATCAGGGACAAGGGAAACGCTTGCTCTGTGAAAGCACAAGAAGGGAGATGGGTGAAGGTGCTGCAGAAGAGCTTTCTTCCAGATTGCTTCCAGATGTGCAGGTCTCCTCTGTCAGAAAGGATCCCAGCTTAGCAGTCTGCAGGCAGCTGGAGACATCATCATGGTGACCTTTGCAAGGGACAGAGGCCTCGTTCCCCTTTCCCCTGCAGTGTGGGTGTCACTCCAGGGCTCTCATCTCCACAGCACAGGAGGAGCTCCTCGGGACAGGGGTGAGCAGGCACTGACCCGTCTGGCCTGAGTCCCGGGGGTCTCCCTGCCGAGCCATTGCACATCTCTGCTCTGGGTCAGGGCAGAGCTCGTCTGACTGCCCTGCAGGACTCAGCTCAAGTGCTGAGCACAGGGCTTGGAAAATGAGGAGAACAAACCTAAAAGGAGGGCAAAGCTGATGTTTCTATTAACTGCAGAGAGGCCTTGCACTTGGAGAATGTGACAGGCCCACACTGAGTATGAGGATGACTGTAATACCTCGGCTGTTTGCTTTGTGTGTTTGCCTTGCAAGCTCTTTGGCCCAAGGACTGTGCCTCATCATGTATTTACACAGATCCAGCACAGCAGGTCACTGGTCTCAGTAGGGGCCTCCAATCTCAAGTGATAATAATGAACTGGCTTTCTTCTAAGTGTTATTTACCCAAACAATGCTGTGTTCCATTGTGCAGCATTGTTTTTATTAATTTTTTTTTTCCAGTTCACATGAAATAAAAACATTGTCCACTCAAACACTGAGGAACAATATGAGTGCTCATCTCCTGCTGGGAAATAAAAATTCAATAGTTTCAAATATCAGTCCTTCCTGCCCCCTTTAGTCACTTTGAGGACTTGTGTCTGATGATAAAATGCTTTAAACCCGTTTTAAACCTTGTCTGGACTGGCATTCCTTGTCTGGATCTTAGCAACATAACAAAACTTGCTTTGAAAGTCTCTTCAAGAGGCAACCCCCAGTACCTATGTGAGGAAGCCCAGTTTATTTGTATAACAGCTGCTTGAATTGCAGAATCTAGCCCAACGTCTTTCAAAACATGATTGAACTTTAAATCTGCAGAAATCTCTGGAAAGAGTTCAAACCAAGTATTTTTGAACTAAGAGATGCATTTTATTTAAGGAAAAAAAATCACAAAAGGCAATCCAGAATATCTACTAAACTCATTTTATTGGAAGCAAAGATTTCTTTTTCATGCACTTATTTGTGAAATGTATGTGTACTTTTTTTCTTCTCTGCTGAACTGCTTTGTAAGAAGTTGATTGTGCTTGTATCTATGTACAAGGATCTGTCTTTAGTATGGTGAGATGCTAAGAAAGGCATTTTGGGTCTTATCTAATTGTTTTGCAAAGCATACACAGTTGCTCTCAACCCAAAGCACATGATGAAAATGAATGCTTCTACTTTAGTAATGAGGATCAGCAATGATGCCTTCAGCATGAAACTGCCCAGTGTAGCCAAGGCATAATTTTATTATCCCAGATGAAAGACAAATATGACCTCATTGTATTTTGTATGAAAAACATTATTTTGAGCCTGTCTGGTTCCTGCATGCTTGCTGAGCTGTGTTACTCAGTAATGTTTGGCACACGGTAGCTTTTTCTGAGGCTGGTGTGCAGAAAGAAAGAAAATAAGGCCAGATTGGAGCTGCTATCTATTTCCATGGTTTTATTCTGCCCTTTGAGTTCTTTGTCAGACAGTTGCAGTCTGCTCCAGAACAACTCCTGTTGTTTTGTGAGCACATCCCAGCTACAATGGTAGTCCCAGCGTGCTGAGAGGTAGGTTGTGTTTAAAGGCTGGAAAGGTCTGGCTGGGGCACTGCCTTTCCCTTCTTTGATCTAATATAAGAGGTGTTATTCTTTACATCAGTTGTCCTAATGAGAGCAGACGTGCCAGCCCTGAGAGCAGAGCATGTCCTTAGGCAGATGTGCACAGATGTGTGAGCAGCCCCACACACACCCCTCCGTGTGGAGGTCGCCTGGGCACAAACCACTGCAGAGAAGCTCTCAGATTTAGGGGAGAAGTCATTTTTAAATTAAAACTTCAGTCTTCTGATAATTCCATAAATAACACTTTTTTTCAAGGCTGGTGCTTCATTCTGGCATTATAGAATGGAATTCCCATGTCTGTCTCCTCAGTTTGGGTATCCTTGTGGTATTTTCTGTTTTATTCTATTCTTCTTGGAAATATTTGCAATGAAATAGAAAAGCTCAGTTTTCATCTATTATTAGTTTTCCAAGTAGAAAATACAAGACCAAAATTACAAGATACTGATGTGAAAGGCAAACACCCTTACAAAAACATTTCTCCACTTTTCTGTTTCCTTGTTTACTGTTAAAAAAATTGCATGAAAAATGTGTTTTCTTGCACTTTCTCGAGCTTCACTGAAAAGGAGGGGTAAAGGAAGAAATACAAGTGCACAAATGGTTTTCAAAAATAATTACATTAAATACAAAATGTAAGATCCATTTTAATTCAGCAGTGGTTAGTTTCCCGTAATACTTTTGGAAATGCCTATATGTTTTCATCATCTGTTCTTTGAATTGCCTTTTACTTCCAGTTGAAATTTTCTGAGGAGCTCTACTTGAGTCAGTTGAGTAAGGAGCCTCTAGAAGAATTAAAAAAAAATTAAAAAGTGTATGGACTTAATGAGCAACAAAGTTAGTGATCTGTAGCAATTACCCAAGTGAGTAATTTTGTTTCATTAATGCACCCTAAAGCACCAAGCTGTTTTGTCAATGGGCACTGCAGGGCCATTGCAAGGCTCAAAGAGACAGTTTTGTTACCAACCGCGGTGTAAGCGATAGGTTTTACCAACAAGGAGGGAGAGAAAGTAGCTTAGTGTAAGAAGAAAATTAAAGTCCATCTATTATTGTCACAGAAGCCAATGGCAATGCTTGTAAAGATTCTAGCAGAGCAGGGTCACACATCAGTTTGTTCTGGCTTTTCCAGTTTTTTTCTTTTTTTCCTGGCTTTTCCAGTTTCTTGGTTACTGTGGTTTTTTAAGAGGCCATCTTGATGCACAGAGCATCTTGGTTTGAAAAGGGAAGGAAGGCGTGTACTTGGCTTAGTTGAATCCTTCTTGGAGGAAAATAGAAAAGCAGATAGAAACAGAGGCAAAGCTGTATTATATCTTGTAGGCATCTATGGATCACTCAGTATGGGACACACACAGTGTATGATATATTAAGGTGAAGTATTGAATATCCATAAAGGTGTACTAGCAAATGGTGTCAATTTTCAAACACTTTGCTTTGTCAGCTTCACAAATTTAAAATCAATCATCAAAAAGTCCCTGTATAGATCAGCTGAGGAGACATAAAACCTTATGGTTATCTCCCTGACAAAAAAGTTGAAATTAAAGATGAGTTTATAAAGACTCAGACTGGCAGAATTCTGTAGTGCTAAAAGCTGGGGTCATCTGACCTCGGATTAGAAACAAATGCTGAAGAAAAACAATGACACTCAGCACACTGCTAACAAATACATCTTGGAGGACAGTTGAACATGCAGAAAAATAGGTTTCACAGAGAGGCTTATTTTCAGCATGAATGCTATTTTCTCACTGCATTATCATAAATATGAGAGGGAAAAAAGCGATAAATAAAAAATTCTTGGGCACTCCCTGGAGGCTTGTCAAAAGTACGTAGTTTTTGTACACTGCAGTGTAAAAGTATTCATTAAAATTAATTTTTAAAATGTCCTGTCCAATATTAGTTGCCTGATGTCCTTCCTTTGGTCATAAATTATAAATGAACTGGCAAAAAATGAAGAAACCATGATTCCATTATTGAATTATTTAAGTGTGATTGTTAGTTTTTGCAATCATTGGCCTAATAAGCTCAGGCTTGTGACACTGAAGTGTTTCTTACTGGAGGGTGATGATGATGGTAATGTTATTAACATAATCAATGTGTCCCATGAGTCACAAACCCAACCAGCTCCTCTGGTGACTCCACGGTGGCACAGCCCCTGGAGCTCTCATGGGTCTGCACTGCAGGAGAGGGAGGTGACGCTGAGGACATTCGGTGTGAACGGGGTTCACTGGGTGGTTTCCCCCAGGGCAACACTTGCAAAAAGCCAGGAGCACCCTAAGAGAGGCTCTTGTCCCCACAGCAGCCTGCCCGTGCCAGCGGCACACGCCACCGGCTTGGCCCATTCCAGCGGCGGCTCCGGCAGCTCCAGCGAGTCCGAGAGCAGCTCTGAGTCCGACTCTGACAGCGAGAGCAGCTCCAGCGACAGCGAGTGCAACGAGGAGTCGCGCAGTGCCACGCCAGAGGTACGGCCATCGCAGCTCTCCCCAGAGGGGGAGGCGTGGAGGGGAGCAAAGTCCTGCTCCCTCTTAGGGGGATGTTGGAGTTCTGTGCTGTTTGATGCTGTTGACTTCTTTTCCCTTTGCTGTTTCACATGTGTGGCTCACATACTCATTCTAGGTTTTGGAAGAATCTTTCTGGCCTGCATTTGAATTGCTTTAAAGAAATATTTAGATTTTTGCCAGTAGCTAGAGAAGATTTTATTGACACAGTATTCAGCTGGGACTAAGGAAAGGCAACATGACAAAACTATGTCTTCAGGGACTAGCTAAACTTTTTAGTTGTATTAAATTTCTCCAGGGCCACATTGTAAACCAGATAAGGAAGCCTAATTAACCATAAATACTCCATAAATACTCCCATAAAACTAGCAGTCACCACTAGTTGACTGAAATAAAAGGGTACATTAAAAAAGTTCTCTTTTAAAGGGAAAAGCACTGCTTCTGTCTGAGATTTGTTCCTTGTCATCCTTCAATCTGCAGCCCGAACCCCCCTCAACAAACAAATGGCAGCTGGATAAATGGCTAAATAAGGTGAACCCCCACAACAAGACCATCATCAACAATCAAAATGAGCCTCACAGCGAGAGCAGCTCCCAGGCCCAGAGCAACCAGCAGGCCGAAGGGCCAAACAAAGGGAAGCTCAACAGCAGCCTGCCCCCGAGCGATTCCAAAGACCGGGCGATCCTTAGTCCCATCCGAGAGAAAGCCAAACCACGGGTTGCCCAGAAAACCCCAGAGGCAAAAAGCTCCAAGCAGAAGTCACCAGCTCATAATGAGCCAGCTTCACAAAGGACTACTGGGAAAAAGCAACCCAAAAAGGTAGAAAGGACTTCCAGTGTAGAAGAGTATAACTGGCCCAAACCAAATAATACCAGCAACACTCCCAAAGAAAAAGACACACAGGAACCCCCCGAGCAGCCAAAGGTTCGAACTAAAGCAGCAGTTGGGAAGACAGCTCCAAGGAAAGAACCACGAACTAGCACAGGTCTCACTTCAGAGAAGAAAAAGTACAGAGGCCCCAGCAAAATTGTCCCAAAGTCCCGGGAATTCATTGAAACGGATTCATCTACTTCTGACTCAAACACAGACCAGGAGGAGAGCTTGCAGGCGAAGGTGCTGCCAGCCTGCACTGGGTCTGGCACTGGTGTCAAAGTGAAGGACTCTGGCAGTAACATCCTCAGCGTAAGTAGCTTAACGAGCAATGGCAGCAACACATCCATCGACCAGACCAGCAATGACCTGGAGGAGCAGCTCTTTTCTCCTATCCCAATTGTACAAAATGAACTTCTGTCCCCACTGAGAGAATATGAAGAACTCAAATCTCTGTGGGTGAAAATAGACCTTAGTTTACTCTCTAGGATACCTGGACAGGAAACTTTTGAGACCACGTCTGTGAAAAGCGAACCAAGAGAGGCAAATGTGAAACACAGGCGACCATCTCGAGAGTCCCCTACCCCAGCAGCTGAAAAACCCTCCACAAAATCCAAAAGGAAACACAAGGTAAGTCACTTTCATTGTTTAAAGGAAAACACTTGAGTTTCTGTGCACCCTGGAAGTCAGGACCACAGGCAGTGATTCGTCACTGCACCTGCAGCTGGGCTATGGGGAGGCATCACAGCACTGAGGCTTTATTGGTTTTACAAAGGACAGACATTTACAAGTGCACTCCAAATTAACATCAGAAACTAGTAAAAAGCAAACCCCAGCCGACAAAATCAATAAACAATGTATTTTTTGAGATTTGTCTTACAAGCTTTTTCACTGTGTTTGCTCACTCGCCTGTTAGTTTCCAGTGCTCTGTAATCTGCAGAAAGTGGTGATTTCATATTGGTACAGTTTCAGCCATACTCAGAAAATGTGACTTCTGTTTGGAAGGGAGGGGTTCATTGTCTGCAGAATTCAGGCATTTTCACTGCTGGTTTAAACAAGCTTCATCAAAGTCAATGGAATGGTGCTTGCTTATGCTCCTGGTGAATTTAGTTTTTATATTGTTTTGTGGTAAAAACAAATGTGATTCATAGAAATATAATTTACTTAACTAGCTGCTTTCTCTACACAGCTACCTGAAAAAGCAAATATATTTTGACTGAAGGCATTATGTTTTATCATGTGTTTTATGTTATTTATGCCCAAGGGTACCCTATCTTGTGGGATATGACATTGCACTTCAAACTAAATGTGTTTTCAGAAAAGAAACTGAAGTTTTATGTCCTAAATGAATTTTTGTAGTCAGTTTTTCCAGCTGAAATGCTTGTACTCTGGTCTGCCTGTGAGAAGTCATCAAAATGTATTTTTTTTATACCCCAAATTTTATAAATCATCGTGAATATGACTTCAGCTCTCTGTTGCGATGGACTTCTTGAAATCCTGAGTTTGAGCAGTCCAATGGTACGAGAGAATTAATGCAAGACAATGACAGACGATGCCAGGCAGACACAGGGTCTGCACCCCTGCCTAAATGAGTCACTGCACTGGCTCCTTCCCTGTTGAATTAAGTGGAAATAATCACATGAGTAAACTCAGCAGGTTTCTATTCAATATATCTTCTAGCTGCACACTACAGAGATGCAAGAAGGAAGGAGAAAAAAAGAGGAGAGGGATGTATAAATGTCCATACTTATGTGTATGTATAAGTACACCAGGGTGCATATTAACTATATATTAATAATATAAATATATATATATATATATAAATTTATATATAAATAATTGTTCCTGGGTAACTTAGTGGAGTGTCTGTATCATGGAGAAGGAATCTTGACTAAAACACAACTGGAGTATTGGCAACTAAAGTGAGGGCTCCCAGGGGAAAAAACAATAAGGGGGTGTTATATGAAAGTTGGAGCCTCATAATTTCCTTAACTGAGACTTTGATTCAGGAAGTAACAAAATGCAGAATCTTGCTCTGGGCCTGTGCAAGCATAAGCTGGACTCTGATCAGCCCCTTCAGTTGCAATGTGATTGTTCACGCTAGCCAAGGGGAAACAAGCCAATTAGGATAACTTGAGGGTATACCAAGAGTTAAAGCAGGGTAGGGAGACACTAATTTGTGTTTCTAAATCATGCTATTAAAAGATTTATTTTATCCATCTACTAGTGGGCTCAAGGCTGATATGAAGGTTCCAGCGACAGAACAATAATCAGCTTTGCTTGTGTCATCCTAGGTCAGGCACAAAAGTCATGCATCAGGGAGGCTTCCAAAGCAAATTTCAAATGAGCTATTGCTGTTAATGACTACCCCAGCTCAGTCCTCTACTCCTAGTCCTGTGAGGAATACTTACTCAGAGAAGTTTTCCCATCAACATCTATTAGGTCAATGAGTAAAAGCTATTTACTTGAATAAGGTTTGGTGCTATCAAGTCATTGCATCTGAATTATTAATTAAATTCCAGTGCAGTACAGAAGATAACTTTAGCACATGAGACATTTTGCTTCCTAATTATCTCCTATGTCACTTGTTACATAACTTCATGTCATGTGTTCAGAGCACATTTAGCCCTGATTTCAGGTGACTTTCACTTCTCTTAGACCAGTAGTTTAACTGCTGCTGCTATAAAGGAAATACACTGAGATTCCTGAGGCCCTCTCAATGGCCAGTGAAGTTGTGCATAAATGCTGGATCTTTTATTCTCCATCTTTTTTATTAAAGCAGACGGAAAGCCTGGATACCTTTGTTGAAAGCAAGAAGCAGCGCCTGGAGGACCCTCCGGCTTCCTGCCTGCTCCCACCTTGTATTTCTCCAATACCGAACCACAGAATAAGCAGCACTAAAGAGTAAGTGGATTTTTGACATAACATTCTTGAGGGATTTCATAGTGCTGTTCTGTATGTCTTTGTCTGTAGAGTCAGATGGGCTTGGTATTCCCATCCATCAGGAAGAGAATCCACATGGTTTTGGAGGAGATTCATTCCTCCTTCTGATGGACTGCAGGACTTCAGGATGCCACCACAGTCCTGGTGTACTCTTCAACCCCCTTCCAATGTTCTTTCTTGCCTCTATCACCTTTAAACTCTATGGATAGAGAATCCTGCTAAAAGTGGTATTTATTTGATTGCCTGGAATTATTTTTTTTAAATCATTTGCCTAAGAGACAGTTCCCAGTTTTATTGAACAAAATAGTGACTTTGCCTCATGTTCATTGCCTCTTTGTTTTAACTGTGTGTACAGCAATGCCAGGGGTAACCATCCCAAGTGTCTCAGATACGTGCTTTGTGTCTCAGCAGGTACACCATCCAATAGTTTGTGCCTTTCAGAGTGTCTTTCAGAGATGGCTATAATGCTTGAGCAAACAGGTGCCACATAAATATTGATTCTGATTACAGAGTCACAAGGTTAACATTCTATAAATAGCCGAAGAGTCCGGTTCCCTTCTGTTACCAATTTTGTGCTTTTATGATTTTGAGATGAGTACTTCTTTCTGCTTCGCACTAGGATAAGTGAAGAATCAAAATCACAATGTGCTTCTGAAAACAATGTGAGGATAGCTAAATTTAGATTAAGTTTAGAAATAATTTATGAAATAGCACACTAATTTTAAAATCCCTAAAGAAGGTTGAGCATCGTTTTGTTTATTCTGGTGTCATTATGCAGTAACTTCAGACTGTGGACTAGCCCCTCATTCAGCCACTGAGAAAATCAGAGTTGGAGTCTGGAAAAAGAAGATGAGTTAAAAGTTACAGTGGGATCTGTAACATGTTGCACATTTGATAAAGATCGTGATGGGTGTTGCCTGATTGTTGTTGCTAGAAATACAATGAGCAGAGATATATTGCAGAGGGAATCAAGGATTATCCATCCCCAACACCTCCACAATCCATTAAAAAAAAATCTTTCTATTGTTGTCACCATCAGGCCCTAAGCATCCACCCCCAACCTGATGTTTCTTAATTTGAGCTTGTTTTCCAGGTCATTAATTTGATTCCTCAGAGCTTTCAACCCTTTGGTATTCTCTCTTAAAACATAATTGTGTCCATCAATAGTTATTTCCATATGCTGGCTTTTTCTCTCATCTGCCTGAAGTTTTGAAGCACAATTTTCTGACTTCTTTTCCACGTCAGTAACTGAGGCCTGGATCACACTGCATTTTTTACTAGTGTTTTCTGAGTTTGCTTGAAAAAATTGCAATACTTTTTGATAGTTCAGGTTTTCAACTCCCAGAGACATGCAGCTGAGTACAGATCAATGTATTTCCCAAAAGATCAAGGACCTGAATGAACTGTGTGAAGACAAATTTCCAGAAATTGAAAAATTTCATTTTTAAGCAGTCAGGAGTGGTTCTGTTCTCCAGAGAGTTAAGTAAAATTTTAAGGGGAGGCAGAAGAAAGTCCACTGTTCAAGGGCATGGGGGAAAATAAAACTTCAGGGGTAAAAGGTTGAAAGACAGGCTTTCCCATTTGGTCTTTTATTCCCAAAAGTTCTAAGTTTTCTTTTAGAACTCTATATAAGGACTTTGAGAAATGAGGGTGAGTCAGCTGCAGGTGTGATGATGATCTTCATCCCTTAAGAAGGTGTTAAGTCTCATGGTGGATGTTGTCACTTCGTAGGAAATGTAGGTCTCTCCCATTAGAACTTGATCACTGTGCCACTAAGCCAAGTTCCTCAAGACAGGCACTGGAGATTTTTATTAGGCTTTTTTATAGATACAAGAGTGTTTTGACAGAACGATGATGATCTCTGGGCCAAAATTTCGAGGCATTCAGGAGTCTGGAGGAATCAGGGAGGGATAGGTCACACCTGTGCTTTCACAGCTCCCATTGTCTCCCTTGCTATAGTTTAGGTATTTGGATACATTTCTATCATTGTCTTTCCCTAAATATATGGGCTCATATAGCAAAGATGTACAATTAATCTTTAAAGGGTCAAGTGTCTAATAAGGGCAATTCTATGCCTAATTTCCACAAGTTTCTATGACTGCATGTACAGTTTGAGTTCAGAAATTTCAAATGGTCAGTTGTGAACTCAAAAGGCGCTTGCACAACCAGAGAGCAGGTTTGTATTAGGTAGTCATTGTATAAGCCATAGTTACCTCTCTGTTCCTTCCCTCACATCCTTAGGGGCTGATGCCTTTCCCAAAATCTGACCTGACACTTAAAATATACTATTCAAACTATTGCCACTGTGTTTCCCTTATTTCTGATGCTTACAGCAAATGAAGGAATAGGTGTTTCAGTGTTTTCATAGGAATACGCTGAAACACTTCTGTGAAGCTGAATTTTTGTCAGATCAGCTGCCTGCTTTGCAACAGAGGATTGCTTACTTTTATTTACTTGCTTGGCACTCTAATTTTAATTTAAGCACTAATTTGATGTGCTGCTGAATACCATTTATATCTGAATATTTGAGTGGTAGACCCAGTCCAGACAGAGCACTACCCACCAGTATTTGGCTTTTTGTAACAACACAGGGAGTTGTTTGGTGGTGCAAACTGTGAGTCAAACTGGACTCGTACCAGTGAAACATGCCCACCATCTAGCAGGCATGCTAGAAATCTGTCTGAGGCAAGCATTTCTGCATTTCTGTTTTTTGAAATTTCCTGTTCCCTTTTGTTTGACCTTTAGTTGAAGATGCACCTTTTTTGGCAATATGTATAAGTTGATCCCTTGGGTAGTCACAGCAGCATTCATTGGGGTTCCTTCATGGCACAGGCAGCCTTCACATCTATGACAATGACTTTAGCTCCATTCAGGTGCTGCCATATGGTCCAGGCTAATGTGGGAGTGACCTTTCCCTGCAAACCCCTTGCAAAAAGTCAGATACACCATCAATGTGCAGCATTTGATTGTGGGCTGGGGGAGTAGAGGCAAAGGAAAGCCAAGTGTCTGGTACAGACAGTGGCTTTGTCTCACTAACAGGCCAGAGACACCACTGCATACCACAAGGAGAGGATAAAGAAAGGGCAAAGAAGTGCAGCTTGAAACATGAGAGTAGCTGGAAATTCTCCCTTCTTCGTGCACTGACCTCTTGTTGCCTACTTGCTTGCTTGCTTTCTACCCTAAAAGAAACCAGGCTGGGGAAAAAAAAAAGCAGATGGGGAACCTTCTTCTTTGATAATTGGCCTTTTTTAGACACAAAAAATTAAACCCTGCAGCCACAAGACCATCAGTTCTGCTTGTAGTTTTTCCGTGCACTTTTATTGTGTTTCTCCCTAGATTTTAAATATATTTTAACTAACAATCATGTCAGCAAATTAAACCATTGAGTCTCAGTAATTATTGCAATAAATTCATTCAAAATTAGCAATTCCTGCAATCAAAGATCAGTTTCTTAGGCCATTAACAGCCCAAAGCAAAGTGACAATCTGGTTAACTGCTGGTAACAACCTATTTCATGGAGGTTATTGTTAACATAAATGCTTTAGCGTAAATCTAAGGGAGGTAACATTGCTAAATAAATTATCAGCTTAATTCCTGCAAAAACTCGTAGGATTAAGTGGCCAATAGGGGAAGAAAAGAAAGAAAAAACCAACAGACAATTAAAACTGTATTGTTGGGGGGGTGGAGTTAAATGTAAGTTATGTAGAAGAAATATCCTCCAGTGCCTTTTCTTTTGTGGTTAATTCTTCCAACATGATTTATGTGCCAGTGTTGAGTAGCTGCACCTGTTCCTTGGTTTGCCCCATCTTGTGTCCGAGCCCAAAGATGAAGTGAACTGGTGAAGTTTAAAATAGTGAAGAGCTCCAAACTGCTCCGTGCACAGCGGCACAGAAAACCACTTTGCTCTGTGTTCCCACCCATGAGTGCATGTTCAGGGTGCCCTGTGCAGGGCATGTGCTTGGGAGGCAGGGGGTTTGGGTTCTGCTCCCAGGTGTTTCATTAACTGTGTCTTTGCTGCTGTACAATCCAAGAACACTTGCAGGCTTTGTCAGGGCAGTGCTCACCCTCCTTTGGAAAACTTTCCTCTGGAAAAAGTTCAGAGTGTTGCTGTGCTATAACTATGGTAGCTTGTCTGAGTTCCAAAATGCCCTTTGGGGGTCAGAAAGTGAACAGATGGAGCTTTGAGTGAGACCTTTTGGAGGACATATTGCAGGACCACATGTGCACAAAATCCATCTCCTTGAAGAACTGCCGGTCTATTCCAACATGGTTCTTTGTCTTTGATCTTCTTCAGACCCATGTGTTTTCCAAGAAGGACAGCATCCATCCTAGTGAGGCAATATGAATTTGAGCTTGTTTTATTTCTTCAGTCTAAGATCTTTTATATCAGAGGGTTTCAAATAAGATATTTTTAACTCTGCTTCAGCTGAATTAAAGTAGTTTTGGGTAGAGGAGCTTTAAAACATGAGGAGCTTGTTTGATTTCACTCTGTGGTTTCACAGATAAGCCTAAAATATTTCTGTATCATCAAAGGTCCCAAGTAGGGCACTGGCCAAGGTGTAGATATTGATACTGTCAGTGAAACTGCAGAAAAGGCCAGACTGAAATGAGAGAGAGCACCAAAAAAAAGAAGTAAGGAAACCTGGGTCACCTTCTCCTCTTTCCCAGGTTACTTTGAGGCAAAGTTGATCTATAATTCCTGACACTGACCAAAAGTGGGAACAAAACATAAATTCTTGTTGACTTGATTTGTTATTGAAATTTTAGTCAATAATCATGAAAAGTAAATGATCATGTAGTACAATATTAGATGTCTAACAAAAGATTAAAATTCAGGTTGTCTTCATTGACTGAGCTGGGACAGAACCTGAAATAAAAATCTATGAGTAGAGTAACATATTAAGCAGTCAGTGAGGTGTTTGGTTTGGTTTTTTCTTTTTTGATGAATTTAAGTGGAGAAAGGTCTATCAGGGTTTTTTTCTGTTTTTACTGTGCATCACAGCTGCTGTTTCTAGCCAGCTAACAATTTCTGTACATAAAACAGACAATAGTTTATCATATTACTTGAGATTTCATGTCAAAACCACATTCATTTTCTGAATCACGTTCAATTCATCAACCAATATTTGCTCAAGGGCTTTTGCCAGCTACAATGTATCATTTTAATATAGTGCTGAACATTGGTTTTATTCTAGAGGTTAAATAATTTTTATCTTGTTATGGTTATCATTTTATAGTTGTTATAAATTCTATTTTTGGTTTATATGCTGCCATGTGCTGTTTGGGTTTTTTTGCAAAGGTTGCTTATGTGGGCCCTAATCCACCTCTTAAAAAGATGCTTAATGTTAAACACATAAATAGTCATACTTGATGTCAAAGGAACTAACCCTGTGCATAAAACTTTCCAGCACTTTGCTGAGTCAGAACCTCTACGACCTCTCAAATAAAGACTGACTCAAATTAGCATTTAAATTGGGTGCAATTTGTACTAATGGACTGCAAGTTGTCCTCCAAAGCAGAAGGTTTCTGCAGTCATTGAAAAGGCAGAGGCTGCTCTTCTGTTTTCACTGCTGTCCCCTTGTGCCTTACCAAGGAGGGCACGGGACTGCAGGACAGATTGGAGGGCAGGGCTGGCTTCCCAGTAAATAAAATCTAGAGTTTTGTGCTGTGGGGGATTAACCAATATTTTTGAAGTGCAACTGGTTTATCTCTGTGTCCCAGGAGCAGCAGTAGCTCGGTGAAGAAGGTGACAAAGAAAAGAGAAGAGAAGCTGTTCCCCCCTCCGTTGTCCCCACTCTTGGACGAGCCTGTGCACCGGCGGCACAGCAGTGACAACAGCTCCTTCAGCCAGGAGCCCACTGTCACAAACACCTCACAGACCAGCAGCTCTTCCTCCTCTGTGTCTAAACACAGAAAAAATGAAAATAAATCTTCTTCAAACCCCAAAGGAATCTGTGTAAGTAACCAGCCTCAGCTGGTGGAGGAGAACAAGATAAAATGAAATTAATTCAGCTTTATTCTGTTAGGTTTTTTTTCCACACAGTACCTATTCCTAAATGCTTATGTAGCCCCACTCAAGAGGAGTGGATCTTTGCAGAGCCAGGCATAAACAGCTCTTGCAAGCTCCATTTTTAGATCAGCATTAGGCATCTACTTGGTGTTGTCTATCATTCCCTAAAGCACTTGGACCCTGAGCCTCAGAGAAGAGCCTTTGCAGCCACCAACTAGCTGTAGTCATACTGGATATTATGACCTAAACTAAACAGACAATAATATAACAAAACACTACCTGTCCATAGTACACTCAGCATGTTAATAACATCTCTTAGGTTTGCAGGCTCACAACCGTCAGGTTTATTTACATCTAAGCTTCATTAATTAGGTGTAAGCTTTTAGACACTGTGTAAATAGGGATTATTTTCCCCCCCAGAAAAATATCACTCTGTTAGGGCCCTCTCCCCATCAATAGTTCTCACAGAGACAGTTCTTTGTTGCTTGCTTTTCACCAGATTCAGGTGGGGTTTTTTGCTGAAAATACACAAAAATAGCCAAAACTGCATAGCAAATTCACTGAAAAAACATAAAATTTCACATTAGTTTGTTATCTTCTTTTTAGGTTAAACAAGGAAACTCCAGGGTTTTGGCTCATTTTAGAAAATAGTCCTTCCTCTGGAGTTTCAAACACATCCTTACTTTTATAGTATCAAACTGTATCTCAGTATCACTGTCAAAATTAAAAGACAAGTAGAAAATTCTGCCACAGAAAAGGCCATGCATAGCCCCATTATTCACAGTTCACCACTTTGAGAGAGGTTGTTACCCTGCACTGTAATAGTAAAACTCACAAGTTGCATTGGATTGTAGGTGACAAATCACTTCACCTTATTCATTCATCCCTGTTGCTTTCTGATATCATTGTGTCACTTCAAGCTGCGCCAGTAATACACACGCCTTCAACTGAAATCAATGCCAAAATGAACTGCATATGTCAGCAAATAAACAGTGCTATGTAAACAGCAGGGCCTCTTCCTCTCATCCCAGCATCTCTAGTCAGATTTATCCTTGGTTAATCTATTATCTTGATACATGAAATATTTTTCCCCTAAAATATGTTAGACTTCTTTCCCTAGTTCATTGGTTCATCTGTAATTTAGTTTATCTGGTTGGGGACCAAGCTTGCAAGTTGCAAGTGCCCAATTTAAAATCTTCTGTTATGTTTCTGGTTTTAATCGTTGCAAAGTCACAACTCCTGACTTGTGCTTTTCATTCTCTCTGTAGCAAGAGTAAGGAAATTGCTCCCTGCTGAAATCCAGACTCTTCAGTCACATTAACAGTTAGTTCCTAATAATGTAGAAAAAAAAGGTTACATTAGTGTGATACACCTTGAAGGAAGTTGAGTTTACATCTAGCCCTGGCACATTAGATCTCCCCACCCTTGCTTTAACCAGTATCTATAGTCAGTAACACCATGGTATCCACCTAAAATTTACACCTAAAGCTGTAAGTTACTGAGTTCAGGTGAGAGCTCAGAAGTGGAGTCACACTCCCTAATTCATCTCTTAGCCTCCTATTACAAAGAAGGGAAGGGTGGTTTGGTGAGGTGACATGAATGTAGATGGGTATAGATGAGGGCTGCTTTGTGCTTGTTGGGAAGGGTTTTTGGCAGGGAGGGTGAGCACTTACATTGTTGGAAGGTGTTTGGTTGAACTGTGAGTAACAGTCCTGTGTTTCCTAGGAGGAAGAATCTCACAATACACCCACAGCCAACACTCTTCTTGACACCAGCCATCTAGAACCAGACATCTGGTCTGCAATGCCAACGCTTTCCAATGGGAATTCTGAGCCCAGAAGACCCAAAATAACATTTGATGATGTGTAAGTTTTATTGACTTTGTGCTCTGTGATTGGGATTTTCGTGCAAGCAGAGGTCCCAGTGAAAGAGAAGAGCTTTGATTACAGTGCTGGCATTGGGCACCTGTGTGGATAGTGCTGCACAAAGGCACACACAGTTTTAATCTTGGCAAATGAACTGTTGTCGCTGATTAATGAAGATTCTGTTGATAAATGTTTTCAGATCATGAATGTTGGTTCACGGTAATTCTTCTTCATTTTTTTATTTAGCTCCTCTAATGGAAACTTCTTATACTTAATTAGTTTAAAATATTTTTCCTTTTCCTCTGTTCAGCACACATTAATGGGTCCTTTGGGTGGCCAGTTTCTATAGCTACTTATTTTACATTCTGGTCAGCCATCATATCTCTGCATACAGCAGCTTCAGATTGATATCAGGCTAAGATTTAAAGAGATAAGGGGGCATATGTGTCAAAATTGTTCTTTCAGGCAGTCAGCAATTTTTTCAAACAGTTTTTGTCCAACTGTATGAAAGCAAAGACTTGAATTAATTGGTTATGTCTCTTTAGGCTTCACAATGCAGATTATTACATGCAAGAGGCTAAGAAGCTGAAGCATAAAGCAGATGCATTGGTAGGTTGTCACAGGTTTTGGGGTTTTTTTGTTTCTTTCCACTGTGGAACTCTGTGTTAAAAAATGGGCATTCTGCACACGATCTAAAGCCTCTCAAACCAAGAGGAACCCTGCTATTGACTAAAATGTGCTGCAGTTTGTGCTCCATAAACACACTGTGCACAAGTTAAAGCCTGAACACCATTCCTAACTTTAAAGTTTTCGTTCCCAAAAAAAGAACTGCTTACAATAGCTGGTGTTTCTTCCAAGGGGGAGCAACAATCATGCTGTTTATGAAGTATGTAAGATGGTTTTATTAAAGTTGATGTGTATTTGAAATTGGTTTTTCCTATTCACTTTGAGCCTGAAACAGAAGTGTTGAAATATTCCATAGCAGAAAGACAGGCAAATCACCCCACACCCCATTATCATGTGGTGAAACTGTTTGATAGGTCCAATCCAATTGTTTAAAATCTGAAACAATTCATTTTTATGTAGTGTATTCATTTTTATTGCATGGTTTTAGGCCGATAAAGTCTCAAAACACTTATTCCCAAAAAATCTGGCAGTGAGGTATTTCAATGCTGGGAAAGCTTTTTCACTGGCTTTACCCCAGATGAAATTCCAGTTAGGTTGGTCTAATTTTGCCAAGTGTTTTTATTTTTATGAAACTACATAATCTGACAGATTATATTCTACCGTGGTTTGTTCTACGCAAACTGTTGCCAGTTCTGAAGTGTCCTTAATAAACATTTGCTTTGTAGGTAGGGACTTTGCTCCTCTATGTTACATAGGGTGCAGAACAGTGGCTCATTTAGGCAGGCTTAGTGGAACTTGACTCCTCTACTTAATTTAACTAAAATGTCTAAAATGGAGTGTGGCCGTTCACTTTGCCCCTCAAAGAGCTGGGTGATTATTCACCTCCAAACTTTATTATTTTGCAGGTATATTCTGTCATTCCACATTAGAGATTTTGTGCTTATAAATCTGTGTTTGTCCAAAAAAAATCCACCCCAAGACAATCACATGCTGTGTTTTTAAAAAGCAAACTAGCCAAACAAAAAAGTGTCTCTCCTCTGCCATCGGTGAGCTGAAGGAGAGCTGACATTTCAAGCTGTCTGCTTCAGCTCTCCAGGCTCTCTTTTGGCTCGAGGCACAGTGTTTCCATGTGTGCTTTCTGTGTGTGGGGGGTTCAGGGTTTTGGCACCTGTTCTGACTGTCAGCAAGGTGACAGTCATCCCTCCCAATGTGCCCATTTACAGGAGGTGGCCTGATGGCTTCCAGCCGGCTCGGCAGAGCACATCCAGCCACAGCCTGGCATCTGCAGGCTCACAACACCTCCCACAGCTGGGTGACATTTAAACAAAACACACATGGTGCTGGCACAGGGATACCTGCTCCACACTAGCAAATATTTACAGGCTCAGGCTCCCGATGATCTCAACACGCTCTGTCAATTCCCCTCCCTCTGCAGCCAGACACGCTCACAAGGTGTTGTCCCATCTCCCCTGCTCTCACCTTTGGCTGTGCCTGCAGGATCAGGGGTGTTTCTCAAGCAGCACTAAGAGGAGCAGGCACAGCACATCCCACTGCTGCCTGTGGGCAGGCCCTGCCTGTCACCCGCCATTGGACACCCCGAGTGCCCCAATGTGAGGCCATCCGCTGCGATCAACTTGTTGGCAGGCATAAATATCATGAACAAAGTATCTGCTTCTTCCTTCTGCTATTTAGATCTCAAGTCTTTCCTTTTTTTCCCACCCAGTGCAGCTGCACACAAATTATCTCCATGTAACACATTTGGTGTGCAATCCTGTAGTGTTACTTGTCCTATGGAAACAATTGCTGCTAGTTACTTGGTGCTGACATGACAGAGCACAGGCAACATTGAAAGATGTGTTGCAGTGGCTAGAAAGATAATGCATGTGACCTCAAAATGTGTCAGCAAATGTTAATGGGATTTGTGGCAGCGCTGTTCCTGAGCTTGTAGAGAAAATAGATTTCTGGTGAAGGGCAGGACATTTCATGTCTTACGGGAGCGACCCCATGGAAACCTCTCCTTGTCTGGAGCTGCACTAAGGGATCAGCTAATTTGGGTGGGCTGCTGCAGTGGCAACTGGCTGTACCATATGGAAGAGATCTTGGAGACCTCACTGTGTCCCTGTCTGAGACGTGACGAGCTGGAATAATTCCACCTACTCCAGAGAATCGGATCCCATTGCTGGCTCAAGCTCTGTGTCTGTACTAAATCTGCTTGCAGCCAGATTCTTTTTTCCATACCACAAAAAGTGATCTTTGGAAGACTTTTTGTCTTCCAAAATGAATGGAAATTCTTTCAAAGTGAAAAAAGGAATTTAAAGAATATGCTGAGAAGCAGCCACTGGAACAGAGAGAGCAGTCAGAAACATTTCCCCTTTTCTGATCCTTCTCTTAATACCTGTCAATTATACAAAGGCTTTGTACATAATCAATGCACAAGAGCAGAACTTGAAATTAAAGGTGTGTGCAGAGAGAACTAGTTATGGCTTAGAAGGAGCCACAAAGATAAGTATACAGTTATCTTGGACTAATAATAAATTCTATGCTTAATATGTTGCTAGAATAGTCTTCTGTTTCGTGAATGGAAACATATGCAGATGCATCAAAAATATTTTGATAGAGACATAGAAAGACATTTTAAAATTATTTAAACTATATTGGATCTCCTATAGCAAATGCCACATTAGTAGAATTCTTACATTCAGCTATCAAAAACTGAAAATGTTAAATACTATTATAAAGTACGTACTATAAAAATGTCATATATAATATTCATTACACATAAAAAAAGAAATCAGTATGTCTAAGTCAGTTTAATCACAACCATTACGAGGGCTAAAACCTTTTGCAATAAAATCCTAGTTAAATGAAATATTAAGCAGTGCTATATTGTCTCCCTTTTTTTTTTCCCTGCTCTTTCACTCATCATGTAAGTGATGAGATTTTTTTTTTTACCAACAGTTAACACAGAATATGACATCAGTCAAATGGCATGGGGTTGTTACTTAACCCTTGCATAGTGACATTCAAACTTAGTTCATCTGTCAGGAGCAATATGGATGTGCACAAACATGCTTGGTGCTCTTTCTTGCCTGTGTAAATGCCTGTTGTCAGTGGATATACACTGACTTTCCTCTGTGGAGCATCCAGTCACATGCTACTCTGAAGAGATTTGGTGAAAACATAGTCCCTGCCTTAATTACTGTATGAATTCATTCTTAACTACCGGTGTCGCTTTGCTTTCATCCTAATGCTGGTGTTGCTTTGTAGAATAATCTGCCTACCTAGAAATCAAAGCTGAAGGATTTTCTTGACAGTGTCATTCCCATTTCAGCTGGAGAAGTTCGGTAAAGCAGTGAATTATGCTGATGCTGCCCTCTCCTTCATCGAGTGCGGGAACGCTATGGAGCGAGATCCATTAGAAGCTAAATCTCCATACACCATGTACTCAGAGACTGTGGAACTCATCAGGTTAATGTCCTTTCTGTGATCGTTTTCATCATCTCATTTCAGTCATAATTAGAACCTGCTATGTTTTAAAAAATACCATTTCAACGTATTAATGATTTGTCCAAGGCATCTTCATCTCAGAAGTCATCATAATTAGTTCTTGCCATTTTATTAATGTCATGGAAAATTTATAATTGATGGACACTGCTTTTATAAATTATCCCCTTTAGAGGTTATAATGTGAGTGTTATAATTTGCAATATTCATAAAATTAAAATTGAAATGTAGTGGGTGGAAGTAAAGTATAGTAATTTCACTGTTTGGCAATGACACTTGTCTTTTAAAAGGTGTAGTTTTATAATTCAAAACATTAAAGGGAGTCTATCAGGATTTCTATTACAAACCCTGGTTTTAGAGGTTTATAACTTGGCTGTTAAAAAGGAGAAAAGCTGAAACTTGGGACATACGATCATAGCCAGAGAGGAAGCTTCTGCATATATTGTCTTGAAAACAATGTATTTTTAATGTTAAAGGGATGTGAACCAGCTGAATTAATTTTAATACAGTTTAATACAGTAGATTTGTAGGCTAGAATATGGATGAGAGAGCCTTTACATACTAATAAAATGTCTGAGTTATTATTCTAAAATCTGCTACTGTTCCTTATAGCTGTTTCAGTGTTGGCTCCGTAGAAATAATAGTCTCCTGAGTAACTAAGTTTGCTTTACTTGAGCAAATTATCAAAGTGAAATCAAGCAGGATTAGATTTACCTGTAAGTAGAACAGGATTTTTCCTCTTCACTGTGATGCACCTTTGCTTTCCCCAGTGTATGCTGGGAATATCCTTGTTAATGTCAGTGTAATTACTGGCAGTTTGCACAAGAGAAAGAAGAAGAGGCAAATCAGGCTCTAAATATTTGGTTTTTTATATGTCAACGGTGGTTTTTATAACATGCCAGATTAGCTATTAGGGACTGCCAAGATAATGCATGTTTTACATTTTGAATATAGAGGTATTTGCATAATAAAATGTATCAAATCTTAAGCTCTTACTCTCAGGTAAATAATATGCCTGTTAAATATTTAAAAACATGGTTTTTACATTCTACACTTCATAAAGAGAAGAAGAATATCTAAAGAAATCACTCAAGAAAAAAATTATGTTCACTCAACACTTGATCCATGTTAAACCCTGGAGAGCAGAGGACTTCGAAAAGGAGCCACCTGCCTCTGCTCTGCTGTGCCCAAATCATCCTGTAGCCTGACAGCATGTTCTGAACTACACAGCTGCAGCTGCATGGCAGAATAAATTGTATTTAAAGAAATATTCTTTAAAGAGGGGAGCGCTTCTTCACAGGAGCCTGAGTTTGTTTTTGATTTTTTAAGAAAATCACACAGCCCAGTTGAAACTGTTGCTGCTCAGTCCAGCAGTCTGTCTGTTCTGAGTGCACAGACCAAAAAGCTTGTTTACCCAGGAGCCACAACACGTGAACCACTTCAATCAGGGAATGGCAGCTCCAGGAGTGGCTCACAAAAGGGCAGGACCTGCAGGAGTCAGGTGAGGGCACGGCTGTGTCCTGGAGTGACTGGCAGTCCTGAGCATCAACAGCCCTGCTGCCTTGCTGCTCCTGGCACAGTCCTGCTGCAGGCTCTGGGACAAATAGACCTTGCATGGAAGCAGCAGCTGAACTCCTTCTGGAACTGCTTTTGGCTGTAGAAGAATCTGGAGAATTTGTTATAGTAGATCTCCAATATATAAATAGCTTAAGTCAGGTGAGATTAATTCCATCACCTACCACCAAAGGTAGAGTTTAATTCACCAATTGTTGCATGAAGCATCTTGTAGCAGCCAGTGAGACTGATTTGTCCATTTAATTGCTGTCAGTGGCCAGACCTGGACAAAAGGTGATTGCCCAGGTGAGCAGCAGGCGGGTACAGGCTCAGTAAAACTCCATGGACAAAAAACCAGTTCTTGTGGGCTACAGTGGGTGCTGGATGTACAAAGTACGTGACTGTGCACACAACGCTTTCTCAGTGTAGCTGCTAATATTAACATAGATTTTTACTGTGAGATAACAAATAGAAGGAGATTTTTCTCACTTTTACTCCTCCCTTCATCAGAAGCACAATTTTCCCCTTTTGCATTAGTGGTGTCTGCCCTGACTATCTGCATCAGACACCTATTTGTGAAAGCAAGTGGAGCATCAAAGAGATGGGGAATATCAGAGATCTGACTGTCAAATGTGTTTTAAGTTAATGGTAATGCTAAAATCCCAAAGAGACACAGATCTTTGTGCTTGATCACATTCATCCAGTCTGACTAGAACCACGGTTCCCAAGAGCAGGTGGGACAGGACATGGAGGAAGCACTCCAGGTGGGGTGGTGCAGCTGCAGGCTGGGGCTCAGGATGGGTGGTGGGGGCGAGGCAGGGGAGAGCAGCACAGCTGCCTGCACTCCATTACCTCCTTGTAAATGAGAACTCATCAAGATTGCCTGGATACCTTAAAACTTTCTTACGCAACGCTGAACCCTATTACTTATTCCAACACAAGTACCTGTGAAATTGCATTAGGGCTCAGAACAATGATTTTATGCGATGAATTGATTTTCAAGAAACTAATGCATAGAATGGAGTGTGCTCAGTTAAAGGAAAACAAAGACAGAGGAGGTAGGAATATTCAATCCTTGATCATCCAAATGCTGGATGGCAGCAATTAAATAGAGAGGGAAGACCAAGTACACAAGGCTCATAAATGAATGAACTCGAGAAATAAAAAAGCTGTGAACGTGACCTTTCCTGTATTTAAAACCATTTTCTGTACAAAATATATTAAAAGCTTTGAAGAAGAATTTATGAGAAGGATCTCCAAGATATTTTTCAAGCCCAAAGTATTATATGTAAAACCTTATTATATAATACTTTACACTTCAGTACACACAGGGCCAAGATCTTATGCTTCTGTTCAACACTCATCCCAAATGTTTGCAGGACTCAGCCTAATTGGTTGGATATAATATCATTAATATGCCCAAGAATAGTTCACCATGTTGGCCAAAAATTAGTTGGTGATTTACTTTAGGCCTTCAGATTTTAAGTGATGCTTTCTGTTTAATTTTACATTGATCTCTTCATTACAGAACACTGTGACCATTAACTGTTGCAGTTGGAGAAGAATATCTCTGTGGCTGTTGGTTTTTGGTGTTACTGTTATTTTTGTAAACATATTAACTCTCAATTTCTTATCTCTCACCTTTCTGACAAGGTATGCAATGAGACTCAAGAATTTCACAGGCTCTTCTGCCACAGAAGGGGACAAGAAATTAGCAGTTTTATGGTAAGTCCCTTTGTGACCATGAGAGAAGCAGCTAAAATCTTAAGGAGGACTTTAAAAGTACTGAATTACTTAAGCAGCTTACAGAAGATCATTATTCTTGTTTTCCATTAAACTATTAAAGGATAACTAATGGATTTCTTCAGCAGCTGACTAAACATTTATTCTTCTAATTTATACTCTTATCAAGATGGGATTTTAATGCTTTTGACCACTTTTTTTTTCTTTCTGCATTTGCTTATGTTTCAAAATGTAACCTTAGACCAGAACTGCAAAAAATAGGTCAGCTTTTTTTTTTTTTTCTAGTTTATAGGTTTCATTAAGCAATGGAATTAACATAATCCTTTCCTAATTACCACAGCTACCGATGCTTATCACTTCTCTACTTGAGAATGTTTAAACTAAAGAAGGACCATGCTATGAAGTACTCCAGATCTCTGATGGAATATTTTAAGGTAATCTTTGTTCTGTTTAATTTATTGATATGAAATGAAATTCATACCAGCACTCAGAGCTCTCACAAGTGTAACTGCATGACTTAAAAGTCCCACATTTAACCCCTCCCCTGGGAAATGGAGGCAGGATGGCTACCAGGGAGTGGGGACAGAAGTGATTTGGGGGATTTTTGGATTAGTCACTTGATTCAAAGGACCATGCTCAGTAATTCTACTAAAATAACATTATTCTCAACACCATGTAATGTTTATGCAAGTTTCTGGTTCTTTCAAGGTTTCAATGTGCAAGTGATTATGAACTGACCCCCAATGAACCATAATAAAGCAATTATTTAGGTTATAATTAGTTAAGTTTAGATTTTAGATTCAGTGAGATTTCCTGAAGCTTATTGCAGTTTCAGAGATTTCTCCTTTTATTCCTATGGAACTTCCAATTGCCTTATCTACATATTGAAGGTTTGTCTTTACCTTAAACTGAGTGGAGATCTGATGGTCGTGACTTGGGGATGTTTTGTTTTACCTTGTCAAATGCTGTTTACCCAGAGTACGAATGACAAATCCTCGCTGTTCCTAGATTAAGAGAGAAATAGAATCTTTCTTCAGCTCTGCTGAGGTTTTGATATTTATATTTCACTGGTTAATGCTGTTTGAAGCATACATTAATTCTTTTACTTTATTACTACCTATTATTCTATAATTATGTAATTATACTGGCTTGTCAGCCCATCAGTCTTTTTTTGTTGGTGTTTTCAGCCTCTGTGAATTTGTTCCAGGCTTTGACATACTGGTACTGCAAACCAGTAAAAACCTCTAACACTGCAGTTTTCATATGTTCATGTAAATGGTGTAAAATGGTCCTTCTGCTGTAAGACTCCAACACTGTCATGGTAGTAGCCGTAGTCCTGGCTACCAATGTCTCCTCTGTGTGTGTCTCTGTGCCACTTCAGTAATGTTAGTCCTAATCTTGTGCTTAAATGGAGGCTCTCTTGTACCATTAGGAGTGCCTCTGTTGTGCTTTTGGAGTTTTCAGTCAGGGATTTGCACAACAAATTAAATTTGAACTACACACATTTGTAACCTCAGCATTTTCATGAAATGTATTCCACCCGCTTCAGATTTTATCCAGGATGAATGTAGATTGTATCTTAAAAAAAGGATTATTAGACAAATAAAGCTTTTCTGCAGAAAGTAATGATTTCTTAAAAAAAAAAGAGGCAGGAGCAGGGGAGATTCTCTTGCCTTAAAGCCACTTTATTTTCTCTAGCTGTGCAAGTAGGTAAAATGAAGAACATATTTACTACTCCCAGCATAAGAAAACGTCTTTTAATGTAAATTAAAATAAGATTAAAAAAATAAAAATGCAATAAAATAGACAAATCAGGAATGCTGGGCATAAGCATCCAGTTGAAGCCAAGTGTTTCAGTTGATGTTACAGTGTGTGTACTATGGGCACTGTAGCTCGTTTGCTAGAAGCAGTGTTTGAGTGTATACAGATTATATGTTCAGGTTGTAATAAAGGCACAGGAGGAGAAAAGAAAAGAATGGGAGCTGTTATCTATGTGTTAGTTTTGTATTGCTGCACCATGTTCTCTGTGTTCACTAGCAAGAATCTGTAATACAAATGAAACAGATTAACTGAATAGAGTTGTTACTCAAAATTTTACACAATTTTAACTGTGAAAAGCAGCCCACTGTTTACAGCAGAGCTGGGGAGGAATTTTTTGGCCAAATTGTTCTTTATATTTTTCTTCACAAATGCCACTTTGTCCAAATTGAAACCATTTATAGACAGAACTGGTTCTGATTAATTTCCAATTAAAAGTGTCAAAATTACATTTTTGACATTTCAAAGCAGAATATAACCATTTAATCATGAAAGAATTTTTGAAATTTAGAGACAACTTGGAGTAAAATACCACCAAAGTGATAAATTTTTAAAATTGAAATCAAACCTTTTTTGATTAGAAAAAGTGACATCCTGTGATATATTTCATCTGAACATTTGAGGAAGATTCATATGGTTTTTAAAATGTCAGTAGTCAATGAAATATTTTTGGTAAATATTTTCATTATCAAGTAACTGCTTCCAATTGAGATCTAGTCTTAATCTTGACAGATCTATTATTTGTCTTCAGACACTGTTGGGAACAATCCCCAGACATGAGAAATTAACAATAAAAGCTTCTTCTCCATTTCTGAAGACATTCCAGGGCAGTTTAGGATCTCCTTCTTTCCTACATATGTGTGGCTGGCAAAAATACATACTCCACATGCTCTGTGCTGTGAAACACCCCAAGTCATGCTCACATCCTCAGTGACAAGCAGTGGCTGCTGTGCAGGAATGCCCAGGCCAGGCCAGTGCTGTGGTTTGGACAATGTTTTCTGCTTTGGTCAGAAATGCTGGGCTGTGAGCTGTGGTTTAGAAGTCAAGGGCACTCTCTGTGCTCCACTGTATCTGTGGGCCTCCCATGCAAAGCAGCGATTACAGTACCCAGATGAGTGTTGTAATAATGTGGGTAATACTTTGCAGAGAACTTGTAAAACTTGATTGAATTTTCACTGTGCGTGCTTCTCAGCAAGGGAGCTGAGTGATTGTTTTCAGAGGGCACACATAGATAGCCTCAGCTGTGATACTGCCACTTTGTATGGGAACTAAGATACCACTCAGTCTGAGCAAGGCTGGAAAAACCTGGGCTTTATTGTTGCTCGGCAATCTTTTTGTACAGGGTTTTACAAGGTGCTACACAGACGTGAAAGGCAGAATGAGTAAGCAGGTAAGGAAAGTCAATTTGTGCAACTAAAATATATAAAAACAAAGGCATTCAAGCAGATCCTTACTAAAAATTTTATTTATACTACTGTCTGAATCCCAAGCCACCTTCCCTAGAAACTTGGGAGGGATCAATTTCATTAAAGCATCAAGCCAAATTATTTTTGTTTCTTATTAAAATATTGAAGGTCCCCCTAAAGATAAGCAGTCATTTGCACACTGAAGAACTTACTTTGTAGAATAAGTTTCAGTGGTAATTGAACCACTTCTTTGTGACCTATATCTGCTTTTACTGGAACTTATTCCCTCTTTCATCAACTGATTTTCAAGCTACTGGTTGGAACCTACCAATCATCCACCAGCCACTTAATTATGGGACCGATGTGCAGAGCTGTTCTGCTCCATGCACTGTAGCTCTTGCAATGAAAAGGGGAAGTGTTGAGCCTTGTATCATCAGTATTCATGTACTTACATCACCTGTATTTACATTTTGGTTTTGTACTTACAGAACTCTTCAAAAGCCTCACAGGCCCCCTCACCTTGGGGCGGCAATGGAAAGTGAGTATTTTACTGCTGAGTACTTTTGTCTGGGAACAAGTGGTTCCAAGAGGAGGGGAAGTGGTTTTGTGCCTCTAAAGGCAAAGAAAAGGTCGTGGGATGAGTGTTTTGGGAGCTACAGGTATATTTCAAGTATGTATCAGGTAGAAACTGTTCTGGGCTACAAAATTGATCATACAGCTGCCTTGGGCTTGTAGGGGTGAGGGGCTCCCACTGGACTAAGTCAGATCCCCATGTGAGCCACCCAGTGTGGGTGGGAAGGAAGAGCTGAATCACATCTTCCTCTGTGCAGAGCCTCCTTAAGTCTAAAATCAGACACTGTGGGTCAGTGCTGAATTCTTTGGCAGTTTGCTTCTCAAGCCAAATGAAGGCCATAAAAATATCAGTTAATTAGCTAGCAAGAACCATGTCACTTAGGAAGCCAAAGTAAAGTTAACCTTCATTGCAATGATTTTTCAATGATTCGTTCAGCAATGAAAGACCAATGAATATTTCATTGATATATGGTAAGTGCTGTTTAATAAAACTGAAGGTATAATAGTGGTAAAAATGCGAGGGCACTTAGCCAATTATCAGTGGCTTCATATTAATGTTAAAACACCCTCACCTCAGATATGAAGTCAGGGTAATGCAGTCATGATCTGCTGTGCAGTGGAGGTGCATTGCTGCTGCATCCTTGCCTTTATCTTGCAATGGCCGTTGCCAGCTGACATTTCTCCTTCTCCTTTGTCCTGGTCACAGCTAGATACAGGTAAAACAAAGGGGTTTTTTTCATCTTTATTTGAGTAGGTTAAATTCTAGTTGAAAATTATTATTGTTAATGGTCTCTTTTCTGGTGGTTCAGAAGAAGAAATTACTATTAGACATGCCAAGGAAACAAAGCTGTAGGATGGGTTGAAGTTTAGCACACAACTGGAATTTTCAGACAGACTTTGTTCTCCTCAGTGCAAAACCAATAATTCCAACATTTTTCTTGAAGTGAAATATTGTCTAATAATTCAAAATATTTTGGGGTATAGATAGGTATATATACACACCCCAAATACTCAAAGTTATTTTGAGTATGTATGTATAGAGCTATTTAAGTATAGATTATAAACAGAAAATAAGTGATGAAATAAGGAATCACTTTAAATAAAAATTGAAAAGATATTGTAACACTGGAAAAGCAACTACTAAATTAAATTATTCATTATCTGCCAGTTTTTCCAGGCATTTAAATGTCAGTGAAACCTTGTATTGTAATAAAAATACATAAATGTTAACGTAAAGTTTTAGTGATCAAATAGACCACTGGAGCATAACATCTCTTTTGTTCCTTAAGAAGGGGCTTGTACATAAACATTTCATGGAGCAGAAGTTATCCTTTTATTCCTGTCCTATAATAGACCCCTATGAAGTGTGTGCTCTGCGGGTGATGACATCTCCCTCGCTATTTAAAGGAGCTATTAGGTGTCCAGGATTGAGACTAAGTGGGTTTTGACTGGAGGAGAAAATTCTTGTCTGGCCACAAAGTAGGCAGCAGAAACCCAGCCTTCAGGTCAGCATCACTTCTAACATAACACCCAGCTGATCAGTCTCTTCCCACTAACTTTGGAGATAAGGAAGGAAAGCTCTGAAAGTGCACATCTCTGTCTTTTATTCAGAGCAGGAAGCACTTGACATGTGAGAGTGACTGAGTGACAAGGCCTTGTTATAACAGCATTATTGTGACACCTGTGACCCAACACACAAAGACCACAGTCCACACTCAGGTCTTGTGTCCCCTCTGTGTGGAGTCTCAGAAGAAAATCTCTCTCCAGCTGGCTCATAGCTGCCATCTATCTCTGGGAGTTCCCAGTGGCTCCAAGGTTTGTCACAGGCCTGGTGCTGCCATTGGCAGCTTGTGCTCTGCCTTCCCCAGGGCTATTCACTCTACAGTTTTCTCTTAATCCCCTGCAAATTTGTGTCAGATGGGAATTCACACCCCACAGAAAAAAAGACCGAACGCCATCCAGTGTATGGCACCACTGGAGATGGAGCAGTAGCCTGATGCAGGATGGGGAGACAGTGGGGTAATCTCAAAGATTTTTTTTTAACAAAGCAAAGCTTATCCATTGCCATGGAGTGTAGTCTACTCAGGATCTCAGATCCTTCAAAAATCACAGCTTGGCTTACTGGAATTTCTGCCTACTCGTTTGAAAGGGTTGTGAACCTCTACAAAGTTGGCTGGGGTTCCAGCCTGGCAATGAAACAAATTTTCCCTGGTTTCATTACAGAAATGTTTCCCACCTCTAGCGACAGAAAGCACAAAATACAGAGATTTAGTAGACTCACCACAGTAATAATGGCTGTGCACAACAGGGTAAATCCAATGAACAATGTGCTTTATTTGGCAGAAGTGCGTCAGCTGGTAGTAAGTGGCTCTAACAAAATACTCTTGGTCTCCTCAGATACTTATCATTTTTAACTGCTCCCAGACCTAATCTAGTATAGTTCAGCTCTTCTGTGCATTAAAGACACTGTGACAAGTCAGGTAACCAGGATGTTTTGAGACTTAAAAATAAAGCGTTTGTGCATTAGGACATGCTTAAACTCTAACCCATAAGCTGGGTAAAAAGCTACAAGCTGCCAAATCAATGTGATCTCTAGCTCTGGAAAAAGAATATATCACATGAGCCTGTTGTTGAGCACAGGTAATAGCAGGGCACTGCTGGAAAATGTGCAGCAAAAGCTGTTGCCATCAGTGCATATCAGCCCAAGGCTGTGCTGTGGTGTCAGTCCTGCAGCACCTGTGAGGTGTCAGCAGGTCTGTGCCCAGGCAGGGCCACTGACAGTGGCCTTTAAACCCAAGAGGCCAAGCCCTTCTGTCCTGGGCTTTGGACCAGGCTCAGTGACTGAGCTTGATGCTGTTGCACAGCACGAGGCATCTACAGCTGCATGTCCAGGGAGGGATTGCAACATCCCTGTCTGGAGAGTTTTGGTCTCTTTGCTTCATGCAGAGAGTGCCTGGAGTGCCTTGGCCCTGCATCTCAAGTGTATTCCACAGCAAATAGAATGCTTTTGTTCAGGCAAGTGCTTCCACATGGGTGAATGAAGTTACATCCAGTTGGGGCTGGACGCCAGTGGTGTTCCCTAGGGCTTGGTACTGTTTCATATCTTTACTGATGATCTGAAGCCCCCTTGATCTTGAAGGGGATCAGGGGCACCCTCAGTCAGTTTGTGGATGACACCAAGTTGGGCAAGAGTGTGGATGTGCTGAAGGATGGCTCTTTTTACTTCTCCCAAGTAACAAGTGATAGCGCAAGAGGAAATGGCCTCAAGTTGCACCAGGGGAGGCTTAGATTGGAGATTAGGAATAATTTCTTCACCAAAAGGGTTGTCAAACACTGGAATAGGCTGCCCAGGGACTTGGTTGAGTCACCTTTCCTGGAGGTATTTAAAAGTATCTTGGTGTAGACGTGGCGCATGGGGACGTGGGTTACTGGTAGACTTGATAGTTCTGGGTTAACTGTTTTGACTCAATGATCTTAAAGGTATTTTCTAAACTGAACAGTTCCATGATCCTACAAATTTTCAAAGAGAATAGCTGTTCTGTGAGCATTCAGCACTGCACAGCTCTAAACAAGAGCGTGCTGTGCTGACCACCACACTGCCTGCAGCCAGCAGGTGATTCCTAATTGATGGTGTTAGAATTAACGGAAAATCTATATTAGGACATTAGTGCCTCACTAAGTAGGTAACTTAAAACACTGCTCTGTGCAGAACTGTGTGGATGAACTGTAGGCAATTAGAACAAATCTCCATAGCCTTAAAGAATCCTATGGAGATATTCATAATCCTACAGTACCCTCAGGTCCTAATACTGCTCTGCAGGGTGCTTTTAAGACTTGCTCTTTACTTATTGTGGTGACTGTTTTTGGAGCAAACTGTCATTGTGGTTTCCAGAAAATACTTTGATAATAAGCCAATATTGCACATTGAGTGTTTTCTAACTGCCATTGCAGCTTCTGGCAGCAGGTAGAAAAATCATTACAGCTGTGAGATGCTTCTTTCTCTGAAAGATTGCTCAATTTTTATGATAGATTTTTATTTTTTTTTAAGTAACAGGTTCATTTAAAGGGAGAATTAAATCCCTTTTTATTTTCAGTCATTCCCAGTTTATAAGCTGTCCTTTCTCATAAAGTCAGGAGGTACCACTGCACATTCTCCCTTGACTGGGGTTCAGAGTTAACTTTTCAAGTGCATTTAGGATGGCAGTGAAGTGGGGGGGTGTGAGGGGACCTCACTCTCTCTCTCTCTCCCTCTTGCAGGAGCACAGAAACCCCCTCGCCCATGTCCCTGAGCCCGTCCCCCGTCAGCTCTGCTGGAAGCAGCACGGGCACCGCCGGCTCGTCCTCGGCGGGGACCATCACCATCCCCCAGCGCATCCACCACATGGCTGCCAGCCACGTCAACATCACCAACAACGTCCTGCGCAGCTACGAGCACTGGGACATGGCTGACAAGCTGACCAAGGAGAACAAAGGTGCCCCGCTCTCTGCTTTTCCTTTGTCCCCTTTGGCTCCCCAGCTTTAGCTTTCCCCGTGCTCTCTGGATTTGGACTCAGAACCACCACATCTAAGAGCACAACTGTGACAGCTTGAGCAAACAGACCAAATCTGCTTGCTGGTGGCTGTAGCCAATGCGTATCTTCTCTTGTCAGGCACAGAGGGGGATGTGTAACACACGCTGAACATGGGGTTATCAGAGCAGCTGGCAAATAATTTAGCGAACACGAGCCCCAAGTGATGGGAGCTTTTAAGTCTGCAAATTCGTTCACAGTTTCAGCCTCTCGTAGAGCACTGAGGTTATTTTCAGACTGCTCTGTCAACGGGTTTAAGACTATTAAAATGCTAGCTAGGATAATAAGCAAACATTAGATGTTATGTTTATGCGGGAAGTCCGATTAGGAGATGTCCACTGAAAGCCACGACCTTGACTCTCCTATGATTGGATTGGAAATCTGCTTGTTTATTCCTAACAACAAAATATAAGTCTTTACCACAGTCATTTCAAAGGAGTTTTGGCAAGCAGTTTGTGACTGGGTTATATCAAGTATAGTGGAGTGGCTGAGATCTAACTAAGGGACAAATTTGGCCTATTGCTGGCCAGCTGTGAGCTTCCCCGTGACAATGTAATTATTCAGATTCCAGCTTTGGGCTTACACAAATCACTGAGAAAGCTTCCTTTGACACTAGAGGTGCAGAGCCTAGCTAGGAAATACTCTCATCATGAGTTGGCTCATTCTCTTAAATTATAGTGAGATTTCAGATGGCCAACTTGTCCTGACAAATGTGCTTGCTGTATGCAGTTTGATCTTACTCCCATTAATGTCAGTGGCAAATTTCCACTGATTTAGAGAAACTGAGCTTGAGATTTATAGAGTTTTATGTCTGAATTGTGGGACATAATGATCTATCCCTGGATGAGGAACAATAATAGAAGTTCTGTCCAGTCCTCCCTACTGCTGCTTGTCTTTGTTCACATTGATTAATTTAGTAGCAGTGCAGTCATTTTGGATTTTTTCCATAGCTGCATCCATTTTCACAAAATGTGAAAGCGATTCCCTGTCAAATGTAATGCAGAATGTTACAGTGGGAATGCAGAAGGATGCCCTGATAGGAGGAAGAGATGGCGATAATCTTGTAATTAGCCCTGTGTGTTGTGGAGTTGTTAAATGTTCTACTTGGTATTAAATCAAAATAGCTCAGGCATTCAGCCAGCAGACAGAAAATGTACCCAGCCACTGCTGTTATCAGTCCTAGAGCTGGATGAGAAAAAACCTGCTGACTCTCTTTCTGCATTTTCCTCCCTACTCTCTTCTTTGTTCTCATTTTGATTTACGATCAAATAAACCCAATTCTGCAAAGCCATATAGGAATACTCTTTATTCAGATGAGGAGTCCCTTTGACTTTACTGGGACTGGATGCATGAATAAGGGTTTCTCACATGAGCAAGGCATTTAAGGTTGTGACCTGTTCTTTCATATCTTGTTTCACAACCTGCAGACATGTTACAGGGAATGCAAAGTTCATGTTACTTCAAATTTCATTTAAGTGTTACAAACCACTGGAGAGAGATCAGAGTTTCATACATGCTATAGTGTCTTTATATTTTGTATGGAAAGATACCTCATTTCTAATTAAGTACTTGATTTAAAGTTGCATGCTTAAACACAAACTGCAATTAGAAAAAATTAATGGTGTAGCAAAAAGTATATGAGAACTGTTGTGGTTCTCTGCAGGTGTTCATCATACCACATGAGAGATTCTCTTTAAAAAAGGATGTATTCAAGACACTTTGATACGAGAAATGTTACAGTGTTTCATGAAACCTTGTTGTAATTGTTTTAGTAGATGTCATCTGCACCTCTCAAATAATTCAAAGCACCTTTATCTTGTTGGCTGGAACAGGACTCACCCCTTTCTCCATAGTGATCTCCAGTCCACCTTTGCCAGCTGTCTCAGCTCTGGTGCACTGCCCAAGCTCTGGTGCACTGGCCTGTGGAATGGGGGTTCAAAACTGCCCCGTGACAGCAAACAGGACAGTGCAAACCCCAAACTCTGCCGTGAGTCCCAGGTACAGGACACATCACTTGGCCTCTCTCTCAGGAGCTTGGGCAGTCAGTTCATTATAAAAAATGAGATTTTCCCCCCTCCCCTTGAAATAAGAATGATCTCAAAACCAAAAAAAACCCACAAACCTGCAAAGAAACAATGATTAAGACAAAAATTTAGTTCCTAAAGAAAAACAAAACCAACCAGATTCAGTCACTTTGTGGGGTTTTGTGGTCAGCTCTCATTGTTTCTGTTGTCTTCTGAATCACAGGGTGTGTCTTGCATAAGAAAATGTCCTTGATGATCTGTCCTGAGATGGGTATAAAACTGTGGCCTCATAGCAATTACCTCTGGGTCTTACTGCTGTCATAAATGTTTCTTAGGTCATGCCCATGTAGTCACAAGAAATTTCCTCCACACTGTAGGAGCTGTGCAGCCTCCCCTTGTCCACGGCTGTCAGCTTAGGTTTTGTGCTCCTGAGTCTGCCTGCATGCTCCCAGTTTGGACTTGACTCATGTCCAGCTGGCTCAGAGCAGCAGACAGAAGCCTTTCTTTGTCAGCCTGACAAAAGATGTGCCATTAAAATAAAAATGCATAGCAAGAGGGAGAACAGCAGAACTGTGACCTGCCAAGCTGATCTGGTTTGAAAAGGAAAGCAGGAACATACTGCCATGTACCTCTGGTGGAATTTCCCCTGGTCAGTGGAGTTGAGAGTGTGGGGAGAATAGATGGAGTTGGCATAAATCTGTGTCTGTAGCAGGCCAAACTAAACTGTAGAATTCCCAAAGCCCATGGGATGGTTTTTCGTGTTGGATCACCTAAAGTGGTGTTGTTCACCACCTATAACATCAAACTCTCAGCTGACTTTACAAGATCAGATCATTTTCTTATGCTTCTGAAGAAAGCAGGACTTTTTCTCTACAGTAGAAAACTCAGCTCTGTAGGGAGCAAGACCTGTTCTCTCACACATAAATTTATTAAGTGGCTTCAGTGCTTGTAGCTTTTTCAAGAAATATTAACTTGAAATTAGGCTTTAAGGTGAATTCTCAGTGCTTAAAGAAATTATTGTTTATTTGAGCCTAGAACGAGATCTCTAGAACACAAGCAAGATAGTGCATTATTTAATTTCTAAATGTATTGATTTTACACTGGAGGAGGGGAATGAAAGACAGAGGAAGGAAGATTAAAAGTAGCTGCTGGCTGCAGCATCTGAACAGCACTGGTGCTAGCCCTGAGCTCTCATTATGCTTGCCTCCAGCCAAATCACTTTGTACTGCTGTAGCTCCCAAGCTGACCAGGGTCAGGCTGTCAATACTTGGATAGAAGACCTCAAAGCAGCACTTACTTGCTGAAGAAAGTACTGATAATGATTTTGCACCCGGCATCTGCTCTCCTGAAGTGCAGCCAATGCAGTGCTGGCTGGCTCAGTGCACTGGATTGCAGACAGGGTGAGAATGTGAGGGCTCAGCCATTCCTTACTGTGATTGTTGGTTGTTATCTGAGCTCTGAGGGGCTTTAACTGAGAGAGGGTTCCCACTTGCCTAAATATAGTGTAGGGGTTGTATATGTGGGAATGCCTGTGCCCCAGCAAGCATAAAGAGCTGTGGGAGCATACAGGGCACAATTCAGTTCTCCATTGACAGCAATTAGGAGAGGTCTGTTGGCCCTAACAGGATTAGTCTTTCACCCAGAGAGCATCTAACATGACATAAAGTAAACTGGTGTGTCGCTTCCTAACTGGGGCTCTCTGTTTAGTGACCTCCTGTTAACCCTTCCCAACAAGGAATCCCAGGGTTGGGATTCTTCCCCCTTATAGGTTCGCGTCTTCAAGGTGTTATTTTCCTGCTGTGTTCTCTCTCTCTCCTCTTCCTCTTCCCCTCTCATCCCACACTCATCCTCTGGGGCCTGCAGCAGCAGCAGGATGAGCAGAGGGCCAAAACTGCTGCAATGGCAGTAACAGAAATTAGAGGGTGGGGAAAAGAGGAAGAAAGGTCTTCTAGTCTGGAAAGATCCAGTCTAGCCCTTCATGTCTGGGAGAGAGCACAGTGTGGAAAAGTAATGGAAGATTTAATTTCCAGCTATTTAAATCATACAGTCAGCAAACCTAATCTCAAAAAACCAACAGTGGAGATTATCAGAGTTAAAGGAAGACTACTGGCAACCACTCATACCATGCTGTGGTAGACTTCCAGCATGGATAATCTAATTTGGTTTGTTTCAATATATTGTTGTTGTTCAAATTCTTTCTTACGGACCATGTGCTCATGTGCACAACTGTCTTGAGAACTCACTAACTGCACTGTGCTGCTTCTGAGTGGGAAATCATGGTAATTCTGTATTTCTGTACCATTGCCTGAAACAATTGCTTCTGTTTCTTGTGTATTGCAGAGTTCTTTGTAGACCTGGACTCAGTGATGGGACCCTTAACACAACACAGCAGTATGACCAATCTGGTTCGTTACGTTCGCCAGGGACTCCACTGGCTCCGCATTGAGGCTCATTTGTTGTAGTGACTGCTGCCCTGTTCATGACATCCCCATTCTTCTACCTCTACCAGCACAGAGACGATCACTGGTGGAACTCCACTCATTTTTGGAAGTTTATTCATGTAACTTCATTTTTATTGCCTTTTTTAATATCCTATCTATTCGAAGTAGAAGTCACCATAAATGAAACTTATGACTCAAGAGCAGTATGTGTTGTACCATCTAATCATTTTTGACAATTTTCTATGCCTTGTGTCTCCTGGATCCTGCCATCCTTATGTGCTTTATGGAACGGTACATTCCCTGCAGTATTGTTTTAAGTCCATGCTGCCTTCAAGTGAAAACAAAAAAAGCACTTTGAGAAGATATGGATTCCTGAGAAATAGTACAAAGCGTCTTAAATATTTGAGGGTATATATGAGAAGTCCCTTCTGAAATAAATTAGTAGAAGTTTTAGCTATTCATTCAAAATCATCTTCTGAACCTGAACCAAGCTTTTCGACGCTTAATTCTGGCATCATTACCTGACTCAGTACATTCCTAAGATTTCATACTTCCTCTAGGTTAAATCTCTAAAAGAGAACATTGAATATCTTACAGGTACCTAATGTAAGATCACCAAAGGTGTTAAGAGGTAAAAGGTTGAAGGAATGCCTCATTAAAGAATGATGACACACTATGCAATGAGGTTTTGATATTCCATTCTTCCTGTTTATTGTTGGCTTAATAATTTCAGTAGGCAGCAGAATTTATTGCAGTTTTTAGGCAGTTCCAAAATATTAGCTTTCTTAGTCTTATCTACCATTCCTGCACTAAATCTGTGAATTTTCTTTCTGTTTTACTGTTTAGTCTCAAGCAAATACTTATCCAAGATTTTTCTTCATAGAACAATCTCTCCTTGCATAGTGACTCACTGAAAGCAGATTTTAACAGGGCTGCTGCACTCTAAGCATTGATATTGTATGTAAAAGTCCATTAATAAGTGTATGCAGATTCTTCATGAACTGTCTAGAAGTTTAACTAACCAGCTACTGTTGAAACATTATAATTCCATGTGGCATCAATTTTCACCTGTTTTGTTCATTTCAGAGCATTAGAAACGAACAGTATTATCTTGCTATCTTGAAAACAATGTCAAATTAAATAAAATCACCAGATTTACCCAAAAGCAATATAACATTTGTCTAATAATGGCCATGAATACTTCAGTCAGATTACCTATTTTCCAAGCTCTGCATCTGTTTACCCATGCTGTCATGTTTTGGACCATTCTTCTAATGCGTGAATAATAATGAGACAATTCAGATAGAATTTCAAAGCAATTGTGAATAAATTACACCATTTCACATTTGCTCTTTCCTCTTATTTTTTTCCCCTGTTATAAACTGCACTGCTCTTCTGGTGCCACTGCAAGAAGCGCTGGTGCATGAAACAAAACAAAATGAATTTATATCAATAATTCACAAGACTTTAAATGGTCTCATCTCATTCTTGATATAACGCCTGCATACCTTACTGAACTGTAAATTCCGTTTCTATAAACAGAAAATGCTCATAGCAATGTAAATATTATTCTGTCTCATCTCATTGAAATAACACAATATATGTATTAAATGCCATCCAGATATTAGTTAATTGCAATTACCTTCTGCTATATAAACCTGTATATTCTTTAATCTGGTGAGTTATTGGATTCTACTCACTGGGTTGTGACCAGATAAATAGGACAAATTTGCATTTAAAAGGTTCAGACTGTTAAGATTTTTAGAGCAGGCCTTGGATATTTGCAATAAGAGCAGTTTAAGGACTCTGCCCAGTGCACATTTAAGACAAACATTTCTGTAGCTGTTGTATATTAGCTCCCTGTAGTACTACCTTTTCTTAAAAATCAATAATTCCTAACATTTTGTTCCACAAGACTGTAATGTAAACATAGCCAACGTGCATCATTAGAGAAATCATCCAGTGTAGGGTTTTCTGCAAAGGACATTTGCAGAACATGCACATCCTGTATTATCTGCACATTCCTGTTGCTGAAGTGGTCGATTCACCCTTATCTGTTCTCTGAAGGTTTCAGTAACACGGCTGAAACCAGAATCTGACACATTAGTCACGCCAACTCTGGCCCCAGTAGCTAATGAATAAAACCAGGGCAGTGAGAACTATTCAGAAATGTAGATGAAAGGTGGTGGTTGGGGGGTTTTTTTAAGAAAAAGAAAAGGAAACATTTGAAATAATTTTTTTAACAGGTGAAGTAGGGTTGGGCTGGTTTTGTCATAAGCCAGAGTTTTCCATTCTTACTGCAAGTAACTATTCAGTTAAATTAAGTGCATTTTCACCACTTGCTCCTTTAATGTAGATTGAAATCCAAGACTTCCATGCATTTACAAGGGATAGCAATGTCTTAAAAGACAGTCTTCAGACACAGGACTCCTCAGAGTTAGCTGCAGTCTCTCAGTGATCCCCATGTTTTATCTTTCCCCTGTTGCTTGTGGTAAACAGGCTCCTATCTCTAAATTTACCCCATGTTCACAACCTCGTGCTTAAACAGCTTAAGGAATTAGCCCACCTGATTTTGTATCCTGTGACTTAGGTTGAAATGTATGCTGAATCAATGGCATGATGATAGTAAGTCCAGCAGTCAAGTCTGGGATCACAAGCCAACTTACTATTTAGCAGTCTTGTTTCAAAAGCGGCTTAGAAACAAATTAAATATGGAGAGTAAATTACTGTCTTATCCCTGGGGATGATGCTTCTTTTGGGTTAGTTATTAAGGATTATTGCACTTTTACAGGCACTATATTCATCTCATTTCAGTTGCCAACATGTCCTCTTTGTGGAATCATTTTACCCCTTAAAAAATTACTTCCAGCAGAGCTAATCAAATGAGATTGTTTGTTTGTTTCAATCCATGGAGAAGCAGCATGTCTGTGCTTAGGTGTTTGCAATGTCTGCACTTAAAACTGCCCAATTTAGGCTTTCAAACTCATGAACCAAGCACCAAAAATTACAAGATTGGCTTAAAATTGTGGTTTGGTTTGGTTTGGTTTTTTTTTTAAATAAACTCTTTGGTGGTTCCTGTATTACCTTCTGGATGCTGAGCTTTGGGACTGATTTCATGACTCATTTTCAGGCATTTTAGAAGCATACCATGGAACTGGCACATTTGTTTTTAATAGTGATAAACTGGAACAATGATGTAATCTCTTGACTTCTGTAGCTGGGATTTAAGAAGGACACCAAGCTTTGTAAAACATTGCCAGAACTGACAAGACTGTTGTTTGTGACCCATGCCTGAGGAGGTTTGGAGCAATACCAAGAGTTCAGCAGTGAAGAGAGCAGGCCAGTAAAGAGCTAAACTCAGGCATTTGGGGTGCAAGACACAAGGGCAGCAAAGTCCTAAATGCTCAAGAGAGGCATTTACATAGCACTTAACCTCCACTTCAAGGGCTGCAGCAGGTCTTCAGTATTTGACAATGTGCAGGCAGAATATCCAGCTCCAAGTGCAGTGAACATCTCCAGCCACGTGATGTGTGTTGGGTGCTCAAGAACAGGGAGCAGAGGGAAAGCCTTTGTGTGATAGTGTTGGTGGCAACTTTTACAACTTGCTTCTTACAGCTTAATTTTACTTTTTCTTACATGTTCCTTGGACTTTCAATTATTTAAGTATTCTCTTTGTGAATAGATTGCCTCATTTATAAATTATCTCCTTTGAAAGGTAGAGACAGATCTGTTGATAGTTATGTGGGGGGTTTTAAAAAATAGGATTTGAGATCTTCATTCCTCCTATAGAAACAAAATGAGACAATTGAATCTGGAATTTAATTTCCATACATTTTTTAATTTCACAGATTTTATTATGTTCTTCTATTATGACAGTTTAGATTCACTGATGTTTTTAGTTACTTTGGAAAAAACTTTTTCAGTGATTTTTTTTATCAGCATTTAATGCTGTCTAAATCCAATTATTAGTTTTGTGAGTGTAACTTAACAGATAACAAAAATGGGGCTGGTAAGGATTCTGACTTAAGTATTAACATACTTCATTACTTGGAGTTCAGGAGAAACTCCATGTAGCATTGAAGCAAGCCCGTGAGTGTGAGTGTGTGTACACATCTGTGTGGATTTATGTGTGGATTTGCAGCAGAAAGTCCCTGCTCATTACTTCATAGCACAGGAGAAAATATATGGTAGCTGTAAACAGAAAACACGGCAGTGGCATTATTCAAGTGTTCCTCTGTAGTTTGTGCATAGTCCTGTTTGCATCTGCTGCCTCCTGCAGACAGTGAAGGTGTGGCAGAAAGTAGCAACAACTCTGTCCTCTTAGTCCTGTGGTCCCTCAAGTCAGTGTAAGAATGTGCTGTCCGTGTGCGGTTTTTCAGGTTAACTCATTTGCCATAGAGCAGTGTCTTGAAGTTTTAAGAAAGACAAAATATTTAACAAGTCACCAAAAAAATTAAGTTGTCATTCTGAAGCAAGTGTAGAAGTGTCCCAGCTGTAGGCAGGCTGCAGACCAAGGGGTCTTTGCAAAGGGCCTTTCCCTCTCAGCATCTCCCTGACCTCACCTGAATGCACTGGGAGTGAGGCAAAGGGGATGAAGATGGGAAACCAATCCACTGTCCTTATGACATCTTCCAGCTTTACTTTATATGCTATTTTATAAATGCAAATAAAACAAGTCTTAATGTTGGGAGAGCTCAATTCCTCTGTTTCCAATAATCCTCCTGAACTTCCATGATATAACCAGAGCACACCAATGCATATAGGCATTCTCTATTGTCTAATGAGATATGTCTATATAGGGGCATATTTTGGTTATATCACTTGATATTTAGCCTAAATGTATAGGCTAAAAGCTGTTAGGGTCTCCATTATTGAAACCTCTCTGCCACTGAATGCAAAATGTTCCTGCCTGACTTAGAGAGTAGTCATCTTCTCCCTGGTGTCCTTGTCAGACCTTGCTTTCCGATGGCCTTGGTAGCTTTACTTAAGCCATTTTGTTTCAGAGATGTTTTGTCTTCCAAGATCAGTGATTCTGATCATCTCACACCAGTTTAAGCCCCTTGTGGTGGCTGCTGAAGTCAGGATAGATTGAGTTCAGATTTTGTGTACAACTCGGGGGAGGACGTGACTCTATAGAGAGAGACAAGAGCAAGTTCAGGTGCAGATGAGTTACTGCATAAAACTGGTGTCAGATGGGAATCAAACCTGGCCTCATCAGGAGGCACCACAACAGAAATACTGTAAGGAGATGCTGTTCCCAGAACCACAGGGTGTGTCATGACACATCAGGCAGCTAGCTCACTCTAATTGTCTTAGGCAATGGTAAAGATGTCAAGAGTGGTTTAAAGAAACTGGGGCAAGCTGCTGTGGTCTGGCATTGTGAATTTAAGCTGAGTGTGCTTCTTGGGAAAGGGGACATTGCTTGGATATGTCCTGCAAAATAATACCTATACCGTGGTATCCTGTGAAATCAGAATACAGCACCACCACATTCAATTCTTCAGTCAACCTCAGAGTGCCACCTCATGTCACAGAGAGCTAATTCTTGTCACTGTCCTCGAGTCACCATCCAGTTAAACCAATATTTTTACATTATTTTTACAACAGGAGCAAGGGCCAAGCCCAAAGGCCCAGTGGCCACCTCAGGCAGCGTTGTGTGACCTGATGTTGCCTCCCACAGGCTGTGGAGCCACACAGAGCTCCTGAGCCCTCAGCTTGCACTGGGTGGTGGATTGCTACAGGTCTGTGTGGTGTGAATCCCCACATAGCCCTGTCCACTGCACTGGGGGACCAGTGCTGTGCCCAGGGGGATTGAGGAACCCCAGGCCCACCACCTGGGTGAGCAGAGATGTGGCTCTGCATTGCTTTCAGGTCTTGGTCCTCTGCAGCTGCAGATGGACTGGGATTTGAGCACTGGTACTTGCACTGCGTCTGGAAATGCCAATCAAGTTGACAGAAGCTGTGCACACGGTGACAGTGTAGAACTCAGTCAATACCCACTGTACACAGAATTGGAATTTAAACTGTAGTGTCCACAGGACCACTCATGCTTACAGGACTCCAACTGAGTCCCACTGATGCCAGTCTAAAAAGTCACATGAGTGGACAATGCAGCTGTTTGAGACTTGTTTTCTTCTTTGATTTTAACTGAGTTCCTCTGTCGGCAAGTTCTGTAAGCTCTCTGTGCTGGATATAAGTTCACTCACAGAGTGCCACCCTGTTGTAATACTGTTGAAAGACCCTTCAAGTATAGATAGCCCTAATTTCCACTCAGTTATTTTCTTCTCAGAATTCAAGTGAAGGTCAGATTCTGAGGTGAATTTGTTTTATTGAACAACAGTAACTACAGTGGACCAAAATTTGAGCTAAGCAAATGTAAAGTAACTTTGCTCAACTGTTGGAATTCATGGCACCAAATTCTGTTGTCACGTGGCAGTAGTGCAAGTCTTACAGAGCTTGCTGAGTACTGTTTATCAAAGGAGAAGCTGGATAACAAAAATGACATCATCTTACTGGAGTTAAGTGTATTAGGCCAGAACTTCAGTTGCATTAACCCAATTAATTGACTGAAATTCCATCCATTTTTGTTCTGGCTGGGCACTCATCTCCTGCAAGTAGTTGAAGGTCTCTGGACTAGAGCTGGAATAACTGCAAGCAGATTTGCTCTTCAACCAGACCATGTGTTGACTCAGCCCTTGCTCAGGGAAACCACCATTGACTTCAGTGACAAGTAACACGTTATGGACACGGAGAAGCTTTGACCCACTGGCAGGAGACATTTACCCTTGAATTATGAAAGAACTGAATAGTGGATAGCAACACAAATGTTTTATTTATAACAGAGGTAGAGTACAAGTTCCTCAACTGGTGTAAACTGGTATAGGAGTACTGGTTTCAGTGGAGTTAATCCAATATGCACACACCAAGGAGCAAACCCTCTAACCCCAGACTAATTTTTGCCAATATATCTCTATGCAGATAAACTCCCAAAGCTTTTATCGTCATGCCTTTTTACTGATCATGCCATTGAAATGATTAATGTACCATAATCCTTGCCTGTGAGGAAATACTGTACTTTGCAAAGCTATGCAGTGTACAGCACATCATAAAACTGCTTTAGACCACCCAGCCTGGAGAGGTTATCAGAAACGAGACTAACAGAGCATCTTTGGATCTGATGTTGATTACACCTCACTCTGCACTTCCACACCTGAGTTTTTCAACCAGACTGAGTGATGGCTGCATGTTTCTGATGACTGTGGGCCAGAGCTTCAGCTGATGTGCCTCTAAGTGGCTCTGTGGATGTCAGTGCTGATTTACACCAGCTGAAAAACCAGTCCTCTCCCTTTTCATACTGCGCTGCGTGCCCTAATGCAGCTTTATAAATGCACACTGAGGCTGAGCGGATATTGAACTATTCTGATTCAGCACCAGATAATCCCTGCTAAAAAATTGGAGGGTAATTTCTGCCTGCCATCTAGGCTTGCATATGTTTTGGTTTTAACTAAAGGCATGTTGCAATTTCATTACCTCCCAGTTTAAATATTTACTGGCATCAGCATTAGCTTGCATAGAAAAATGGCAAATAAAGTCAAACATGTCATAAATGCTCTCAGTCTAGAGATGGAACCTGTTACTTTAGTTCAAAGACATTGCAGCAGGCTAAAGAGGGTTTTCTAAGCCAAATGGGTTCTGTACATTTAGAAGTCATGGCAAATATTTATCTAGGCCCAATTCTGCTGTTCTTCCCCTGAGCAGCCTGGTCGGCAGGTTGCTCCACTGAAGTGCACAGAAGTAACTGTGAATTGGTGCTCAGCACACAGATTGCAGACGCAGGCACTGAATATGTTAGGTTGCTGCAATCAGGGGTTTAATTTTAGCCATATGTATCATTTGAGGACACTTAAAAATTATGTATATTTTATCCAAGCTGACAGTCCTTTTATTTCCATAAAATATTGTATAATTTATTCCTGTCTGTATTTTTGACATCTCTGGATTGCATATCTTCTACTGAATCTTAAATGCTGGTTTTTTTAAAATCCACATTCAAAAGGTCTAGGACATATCATCACAGAATATGAAAACAAGTCAAAGATCTTGTGATGTTTTGCTTTGGTTTTGAGCTCTCCTTTGGTTTGTGTTTTGGCTTGGCTGTGGTACTCCCAGAATTTTTGAAATGGCTCAACTCAATTCAAGTTTCTTCCTGTCTTTTGGGGGAAAAAAAAGCAAAATACAACTAAGGTTCAGGAAAAGCAATCCTGGCAAACTCGGTGGGGGTTTGCTCTCCCTAGCTGTTGTGGTTTTTTAACCCTGCCATGTTGGGAGTAGTCTAGTGTGTGGGTTCTTTCACCCACCATTTCTGGCAGTTGTGGCAAATACTATTTTTTTTCCTTTTTTTCTTTTGTGTGTGTGTGTGTGCGTGCGCATGTATAATTAACCAAAATATCAGGAAAATTTATATATGCTTTCTTCTGGTTCCTGGAAATAGAGCAACATTATGACCTTATGGTCTTCCAGCAAAAGTCAGATTTAATTTCTGCATTGCAGTGCAACTTAATTAGCTATTGGAATTAGATTATGGTTTACTAAATGGCCTTTTACCTTACGTTCTTATGTTCTTACTTTTTATTTACTATTGAAGTAGCCTCTTTTTTTTCCTCATGTGTGCAAGTATCATATCAATAATCATTGCAATTCCACAAGGTGTCTTTGTTCTGAACAAGCATGTTATTCTTGTAAAGTTTTAAGTATAAGTTAAGATGTTTTGTACAGACCAAGGTAACTGTTAAAATGTCAAGCAATTACTGAAATGTTGTATAGTTACAAAAGTTTGATTTCTTTTGCTTTATATGTATAAAATTGTATCTTGCCTGTTTTGCTTTGTATTTCCAACGTGTTGCACAATTATGCATTTTGTTTACATTTGTTCCTTCTTCAGAAAAAAAAAGAAATAACAGTAATACTTTATGTACAAACATTTTAAATGTACTTTTGTTGTTTTTAAACACAATGTCTCTGTATAAATAATATTGGTTGAACTGGTACATTCGTGTCTCTCATAGAGGGATTAATTATACTGCCAGTGCATTGAATTATTTAAAAAAAAAAAAAAGTAAAATAAAATTTTTATGAAAATGTAACCCATTTTATCACTATAAATTATTCTGTCTTCTGCTATTTTCTCATTCTCCTCCCAGGATACAAAAACTATGGTACAGTAAGTACTGTTTGTGGGAGAGCTGTCATTGGTTTTAATTTTTAATCAATGTGTTTGTGTCATTGTGGCGACTTAAAATGACTTGATGTTAGAAAATAATGTAGTGCTGATACCAGCTGTGAGGTAACGGGATCAATAATGTGCTTTCCCCATCCCTGAGGGGCCTCAGCTGCAAGACAGCAGCCTAAATCCTGTCTGTCCCACACCTAACGCAGAGAGCAGAGGGGCCAGCCTTGGCAGGAGGGGTTTTTTGGACAGGCAGCCCAGCGTGGCTCAAGTGGTGCCACTCAGCGCCCTGCCCGCTCTGGGGTGCCTCGGTCCCCGGGGGCTTCCTGGCATGACCAAACTGGAAACGCCAGGTTTCGTATCATCACTGCAGGAACAGCTCTGAGAGGCAGTGCCAGGAATACCAGCTCAGAGGAGATGTAAAGAGCTCTCGGAGGTGCAGAGCAGCGTGTGCTGCAGCTGCCGGCGCGGGGCTGAGCGCTCGCTGCCGCTGCTCGCGGAGCAGCTGAGGTCGAGGTGCCCGCGGGGAGAGACGAGCGCGGCTCTCCCGACAGAATCCATCTCGGGCCGCTGTCTCCAAGCAAAAGAAGCCATCGCTGTGGTTTGCTCTGCGGCCCCTCACGCTCACAGTCCTGCTGAAAACATTTTCATCTCCGTCTGGAGCGTTGCGTGCGCCGGAGGTGCTGCAGGAAGGCACGGCTGGGCGGCGGCGGGCGGGGACATCTCCTCCCGAGGTACAGATGGTGTCACAGAAGGATGCCTGGAGAGCCACACCAGTAGGTGTTAGTCTGGATTTGAGGCTGACTATCTGTAGTAATGTCCCCCTTAGAACAAAGGGCCAGAAGGTGATAGCTTCCAGCTTCTCAGCACCACTCTGACCTCATGAAGCAGCTTAAAACTCTCTGGTCTGACCAGGTGACAGCTTTTCCAGTTCATCATCCCACTTGTGTGAATGGTTACCTGTAAAATGGGTGCTGGAGCCCCAGTCCTTCTTAGGCATAAGTCACTTCAGAAGGAGATCTGGAACGGGGTGTTTGGAGCACACTGTGTGTCTCAAGTGCCCATTTTGTGTCCAGGGAGACAGAAAACATCCTCTGCGGCTATGTCAGAGAGATGTCTTTTGGGTCAGCAGGAGGGAGGGCAGGTTTGAGGCTCCATGTGCCATTCACTCCCTGAGTTCTTTTCATCCTCTGGGTGTGCCCAGAAACCAGCTTGAAGCTTGACTTCAGACTGGCAGCTCATGTCATTCCCTGCATGTGTAACCTTGTAATCAGCTGTGAAGTGTTCTGTGATCCCAGCTATGAATGATGAATGGCTCCACATAAACCTGTGCTATACAGCACTGTTAGTGTGACTGCTCAGTTCAGAAAAAAAACCCAAAACCTCTGGAAATAAAAAAGGGATAATTTTTCATACAGCCAGTATGTGGGATTCCCACAGGAGCAAAAGATGCCACCCTGCTGAGAAGAGGGAGAAATGTCTCCTCCAAGTGTGGCAATGACAGGGATAATGGAAGATGGGCATTTGGACACTCATTTTTATACACAATTTCACAACAACCTTGGGCAAGGTACTGTGTGCCCTGTTCCACAGCCAAGGAGACATCTTCCCTCCCTCCCTGGCTGAGGCTGAGGCAATGGAGTAGGATGTTCATAAGAGCTACGAAAGGCTCAAGTGAGAGAAGGAAGCACTACAGTCTGGCAGCCAGTTAAGATGATTTAACTGCACAAGTCCCTCAGGGATGAGTTTGGCCCATGACAAGCTGCTCTAGACCACAGGATGTTTCATTGCCAGCACGAAAGATGAAGAGCTTGTGAAGCCTTATTTATATCTGAAAAGTCTGGCTGGAGCTTCCCGTGGTCTGTAGAGCTAAGGAGTAGAAAGCACAGCCCAAATACTGTCACTGAAATGCTGAGACTCCTCTGCCCCTCCTACACACATGGTCCAGAAGGAAAGCAATGCAACATCAGCTCTACATAGTAGGGAGGAATTTCACTTACCAGCTGCATTTCAAAGTTATTTTAGATAGCTTTTTATTGAAAAAAGCACATGTGCATGGGGGGATTTTTTCCCTCCATACTGCATCCACACGTTTGGAAGGACTTTATTATAGCTAAAGTAAATGTGTTCAGCAAACAAACCACACATCAAGTTAATGTTGAGCAAAAGTTCTGGTCATATGAGCAACAGAGGAGCCCCTCTAGATATTTTTTAGGCATGTGTGTAGACTGGCCTTGTGAAAGAGACGTGTTCTTCTCTCTTTTAGGGACCTGTACACCTGTGAGCACATGAGACCAGCTAAACACAAGATGTGAGTTAGTACATCACACCTCAGGAACTGGAGTGCAGAAGAAAAGACACTGTCATAGAATCATAGAATAGGCTGAGTTAGAAGGGACCCATCAGGATCATCAGAATCCAACTGTAGCTATTTGTAGGATTATTTGCTCAAGAACTTACATTTTGAAAGGCAAATCTGAGTGAAAAAATAAAACAAATACCCAACAGCCACCACTACCACCACCACCATTTGTTCCCCGTTTCTCAGCCAGCTCCAAGCATGTGGGGTTCACCCTTTTGGCAGGGGGTACTGTGAGAAATGTGTGCAGCTGGAAGTGATGAAGCCACATGAAAAATGCTCCATTTTCTGCTAAGAGAGCTGAGTCATGCTGCCAGGGTACCAGGGTGCCAGCTTCCCTCTCAGACTCAGCATGCCAGCTCTAAGCTGCTGGGAGAATGAAGCCCTCAAATGCCTGCTGCGTTTGAAGGGCAATTCCCAACTGTGACAGGGGCTGCTGGAAAACTCAGCATGTCCCGAGTACCCCTTAGTGCTGATCCGAGGATTTGAGGAGCATCAGGAGTTTTGTTTAACTCTCCATTCGTAATTTCATCCTTAGGTGTAAGAGAGATCAAATTCTGCAGCACTTTTTTCTTTTTAGGATTTGTTTTGGTTTTTGATTTTTGCAGGGGGTTTGTGTGTGTGTGTGTAGTTTGGGGTTTTTTTCTTGCAAATCTACATTTGCTGCCTATCAAGCAGGAGCTAAATAAAAAGGCTTTAAGCCATCAATTTAAGAGCGATCACCTGTGTGTTCAGGATATGCTGGCAGGGAATTATCTGCAATGAGAAACTGCTTGCCAATCAGCCTTGTGAAACTCCATTGGCTTTATCTGTACCTGGAAGTGGAGGCAGCTCATTCACTTAAGCACAGCACTCAGATCTCTAATGTTCTTTATGGTCTGGGAGCTGATTAGCCAAGAGAAGCCTCCTCCAGATGGGTGTCCAGGGCATTTCCAGTGCCCCAGCCACCACCCAGCGCTGCTGAAGCCCTGAGGCTGAGCTGCTGTTCCTCAGTGTCCTCCTGCCTGGTTCCACACACCCGCAGTGGGAGGCAGCAAATTTGCCCCTGGGGAGCACAAAGGCTGCAAAATCATGGCAGGGACAGGACATGCCAGTGGAACAATATGGCCAGGAAACTCTGACATTGGCATTGAGAAACCATAGAGGACCTTGAAGGAAATACTTTCAAATGAAATATTCCCCAGCCAAGATGACATGATGTCTCTGGCTTGCACCAGGCTTTGGTGAGCCTCTGCCAGCTTCAGGAAGAGAGATGAGTTTCTCCCTAAGGGCTCCCATGACTGAAGGTCACTTGGGTGTCCAGAGACTGGATACAGACATTTTGACAGCAGGCTCTTTTCCACACTACTCAGATAAATCCCTGCTTGGCTCCATAGAGCTGGTGTTGACTCAAGGACAGACCCATATTCTCCAGACTGTCCCAATGTGATGGTGGTGAGGGACTGGCCCTGCAAACCATCTAATTAGTTCTAGTCTAGGCAGGCAAGGCCTCCTTCAGTGCTCAGCATAGCAGATTGCTCTGACATTGGTGTCCCTGTCACCAGTGGCATTGGGAATATGCAGATCCCCCATGGCCAGGGCTGCCCCCATCATTATCCCAGCAGCTGCTGCCCTGCTGGAGGAGTGGGCTTGTTCAGCCAGTAAAGGAAGGTTTGAACTAGCACTTAGCAGGTGAACTTGGTGGCCTGTTTGTATTAGAAGTAGATGACCACAATGACTAAAAATCCATCTGTTTATTAATCAGGTCACCTGATCTCACCACAGGGAGAGAGAGCCTAAGCCTAACTACAGGTTATTCCACACTAACTTAAAATGTCAAATCCCAGGGTAAGTGAAAACAGACTTGGGCCTTCAGTTTTGTAACACCAGCATGAAAAACAATGCAGCTGCATTGACCACTCAGGGTTTACACAGGCGTAACTATGATTTCACTGTCAAAACTGGCATCTCCTGTGGTGAACACTGGACTCTGGATCAACAGAAATGTCACCTCTGTGTCTCAAGGAGGCATTTCAATCTCAATCATCTCTGAATCAATCAATGAAAAGAGCACATCTATGTTAATAATGAGGCACTGCCGTGGGCCAGCACACAAAGCTCCCAGTGCCTGGCACTGGGGCTGCCGATGCGTTGCCAGCCCATGGCTCAGGCCCCAGCTCTCTAATTGCCTCTGCCGGTGCTATCAGCCCCCCAAAGTTGCTGTTTGTGTGCAATTCCAGGAGGGTAATTTATTACCCTGAAGAGCCTGACTCTTCTCCCCCATCCACCTACACCCCTGGGTTACATTGTTTATGTTAGCATAATCATTTCTCATGGAGAATGTCAATAAATGCTGGAGACAAAAGGAACACCAACACCACCACCAACAAAAAGCCCAACTGCTAAATAATTCCTAGAATGAGTTGTCAGAAACCTTTTATTTACTGATTCGGCGCATTTCATTTATTCCTGGCAGTGGGCCAACCTCTCTGACAGTTAAGATTTATTGATTTAATTGCCTAGGGTAACCATGCAATAAAATCATCTCAAAGATAAATTTTCATGGCACTGTGCAGCATTGAAGTAATTTTTCAAGTGCTATGGCTATATTTCTGCAGGTTACAGGTGCAAAATTTGCTTAAAGCAGAAATGTCTCATTATTGTAACCCCAGCACATCAGTGTGGTCCCTCCTGTGAAACTCTTTTCTTCTTTTCTTTCCCCTTTCCTTTCCCTTTCTTTCTCTGTCACTGGGTCTTTCCGTATCTCTCCCCCTTCTTTTTTTTTTTTTTAAGAGGTGCAGCACAGGTCTCTCAGAAAACAAATTATATTTTCTTAATTGGTTCATATATTCAATGCCCAGGAGAAGAGAGGCTTCAGTTTAATTAGTAGTGGGCTTAGAGGTTATTTACAATGTTATATAGAAGCATTTGTTTCCAGCTGTGAGATGCTTTTTAACACTGAGGCCTCACAATGTAGCTGATTGCTGTTTGTGACATTATAGTTTATTGAATCTTTAGATCTTTTTATTTACACTGTTAAAGGGCTCATTATAGTTCAGAACAAGGAGCAAATGAAAATCCCTGATTAAATCCTAGGTTAATGGCAACATGTCTGAAGTCAGAGATAGTCTAAACTTTTAAAAATGTGAAACATTTTCTTCTTTCTTATGATTTATTTGGGGAGGAAGAAGCTGTTTGGTTTCAGTATGGGATTTGATGACATATTGTTCTGGCAGCCTTGGCAGTTTCCCTTGCCAGCCCGGAGTGTTTAATTCACTATCCTGCCCCGCTGAGGACATTTGGCTGAAGGCAGTTCCGAGGTGCCACCAGGAGAACGAGGGCTCCCAGCCTGGCAGAGGAAGGGGTGGCTGCCAGTGGCCGCCGTGGCCTGGGTGAGCCATGCCAGAGCTGAGTCCAGCAGCCCAAATGTCACAAGATCAACCAGGAAGCAAAGGAGGGCTTTTGCTCTGCCAGCCTGGCACGGATGCACAGTGAGGACAGGACACAGCTGTGCTGTGAAGATGCTGAGCTGCCAGCCACATCCTCAGGTTGACCCTGTCCCTGGAGGTCTGTCAGGCCTGCGCTGCTGTGGGTCAGTGCAGCTTCCCCCACACCTCTGGAGCTTTCTGGAGCCCTTAGCAGAGCTGCTACCACGTTTGCTCATCTTGAATGGCTCTTAGCCCTGTGTGCCAGTGGACTTTTCCCCACACCAATCTCACTCTGCAGCTTTCTCCTCCCTGCACAGCCCTGATCCCGGCCCTCAGCACCTCCCTGGGACTCAGCACCACTCTGCAGCCTCGGATCTGCTGCTGCTGCCGTCTCCAAAGACCTGCCTGTGGAGAACTTGTTTTCTGCAAGGGTGCAATGGATTTCCATCTTTGCAGCTGTCTGCAGGGCACAATGCATGACCCAGTGGCTGCCACGCTGCCCAGGTGGGCCACTGGTCCTTCCCTGTGGTGAGGGTGCAGCACTGTCCCTCTACCTTGCAGTGCTGCTGCCTGCATGAATGATGCACTGCTGAGCACTTCTGCTGCCACAGCACTGGAGGGCTGTGCTGTATGCAGACAGTGCCACAACTGTCACAAAAAAACCCAACCCTATATATAGAAAATGCACAGATGATCTATTAAAGCTGAATTTAATATACAAGCAACACAACTACATGTTTGGTCTGTTCATTTGGATTTACTCCAAGACAAACAGCAAGTGAGTTGTGTTCCTATCTCTGAGGGATAATTTGCTCTTTCTTACCAAAGATGGGCAGATTAGGGTCTTTGTTAACCCATAAATGTATCAGATGGAGCAGTTTGCAAAATAATCTCCTTTTATTTCCAATTATCAGTAATAAAATGTGAAATTGACTTGATGGCTTATATTTTCTAGGGGAAAAGAGAGCTTGGACTTGCAGATTTGCTCCACTGACAAGCTTGTGGGTCTCCCATAGCAAAGTTTGACTTTAAAGCCCAGGACCTTTATGCTCACAGTTTAACCTCTTCAACCTCTACCCCTCTGACTTCAGCCTTTCATTAGGTGAAATACGAAGACAGGTTGGATACATTAAAAAGAGAATTAGTGAGAAGAGAGGCAGTTGAATCAATAATGTCAGTAAAGGTAGACCTATTTATAGAGAAACAATGTCAGCATATGATAAACCTGTGAGTAAATTGGCTGAAAGCCCAGAGCTTTGTACTGGTTTGGAGAGCTTGAAGGGATCTGAGCAGCAACAAGAACAATCAGTAATCCCAGGGCTCAGATGTCAGCCATGCCAAACGGGAATCAGAAAACCGAAAAAGTGTTCTGAGGTGGGAGAGGGAAGATGGAAAGGTGAGGGAAAATTGGCACAGTTTCAAGCATTACCAAAGGAAAATGCCAGGTTATCAAGGTGGGCAGTGATGGGCAGAGCTGAGATTTGTGTTTTCTCTCTTTAAAGCTGCTGACCTGAGCAGACCTCCCACCCTGCAAACACACATAAGCCTCCAGGCACCTAAAATCAACAGGCACCTCCAAATTCAAGACAAAACCTGTCCAGGTATTCAGAAAAAATATCCCACATTTATTGACTGGAAGCACAAGTCCTTCCACTGATCACCAGGAGAAGAAACTTGGCAACTTCAGAGAATCTGTTTCACCCTAACCAATCTGATACTTGAGTTTGGCTGTTTTTCAAGATAAGAGGCCACTCAAAGCAGTCTGAATACAAGTCTATACTCAGGCCTATAAATAACTATTATTGACCAGATGTTACGTCCTCTTTCTTTTCATTGACTCTATAGAAATTCAGGGGATGTGATTATTAAGGGTTAAGTTAGTGTGGTAATATCAGTCCTAAGGGTCTTTGGGCCCTGCCTTGGAATCACATGCTCAACATACTCTTGGTAATTAGCATTAGTTGGAAAATTTTAAAAGAACAGAATTTCTGTTTCTTGTGAACACTTGAGCAGTTCTTGTTCTAGTTCCAAAGCAATTTTTTTTCCCTCAATTGTCAAAATTCTCCTTCTCTTCGCTCTGACCACAGACGTTCCCCAACTTTTAGGGTAACTTCTCTAGGTTCTCCCCAGAGCACTCAGAAAACTTCAGCCTGAGTTACAGCATGTCCTTTATTCTGTTTCCTTAGGTTCTGAGATGGCTTCAGTGAAGTAGGACACACCAGATGATGTCAACCTAGGAATGTGAGAGTACAGGAAACCTGATAGACTTCTGTTTGTGGGGGGAGTTCAGAAATGGCAACCAAACCAAGAAGCCCTCAAGTGAATAAAAACTCATTCAGAAATTACACTATTTCAAAAAAAGAAAGCCCCTGTCCTGAGTTCCAGGTATATAGATCCAGATGTGTACCATAGAAACTGTCTGTCCCAAATAAACTGAGAGGAGATGGGCCCACATCAGCACACACAAATCACTTGAGCCCTACCAAAAATCTGCAGTATTGAGCCATTCCAGGTGATCTCAGTTATCCTCATTTGAAGTGAGTGATCAGGTAAAACAATGGTGTCAGGTGGCCAGGTTTAGAGTCTTGTGAGTGGTGGCCTCTGGGAGCCATGTCCTAAACCAGGCTGGGGCTGCTGGTTTTGCTGCAGTAGCCTCAGTGCTCAGTCTGGAGCCACGTTAGCCCAGTCCTGGTTGCACAGTGAGTGTGTGCTAGAGGTCCCAAAAGAACGTAAATAAAAAGGGAAAGGACTATCAATCATGTTAAGACACCTACTGGCCCACACTGTGTTCACACACATAGCATAAACATCTCTAAAAAGCACACTTTTAAAGAACCAGAATTGCAAGCTGTTTCAAAACTACTGCACTTTATTAACATTGAGAATGTGTCCTTTGATATAAACTCTTCTAGAAATGATTCAGATGAATTAGCACAGGAAAATCTTGCTGAGTTGGAAAGCATTGAATCGGAAGCAGTGCAGTCAGTGAATAATGAAAGTAAACCATCATTCTGAAGTATGACTAATGGTGACATGGCCTGTCTAGAAGAACAAATAGCCAAGACGTACTACTTGGCCCCAAAACTGGGCTGAACATCTTTTGAAATGACTTCATTGCTGTGTGAAGACTATTAACAAAACAGGAAACCCTGCCAACTTGTGGACTACGACTCCAATGAGAGAGAATTTCACTTGTCCACAGGAGAGACAGATGATTCACTTTGTAAAGGAGTGGGACTTATTACTCTTAGAGGCAATATTAATAGATCCATCCAAAATCGCCCATGGAACAGATCTATTGACGTTGCCAAGATCTTCAGCTGAAAAATGTGCAGAGAAACTTGAATCTGCAATGTAGAATGCTGCAGTGAAGTGATTACATTTCATGGCACCTAAAATGCTTTTATCAAAGGATGACTTGACAAGACATCAAGATAGCTAAATGCTTAGAACTGCATGTCAATCAAAAACTTACATGTATTATTCAAGGTGCAGACTGAGCTTCAGTGAGGCAAAGGGAAAATTCTAAACTAAGGCTTATGGAGAGTGTGTTTGTGTAAAGATAGGGGATATCTTTTGCAATCTGAGTACATTCATTATGCTTCTTGGGCTGGATGCATAGGGTGTGACTTTCCCAACTGCACGGGGAATTAACCCATAGTCTCTCATTGAGCAGGTGGGGTAAATGCATTGTCTCAGCCCAGTGTAGTTGCAGGTCCAGAGCTGGCTTGTATAAAATTCCCAGTCATTCCATTGGCGTTGTTTCCTGCAGACCTCTCATGGCATCTAAAATTAAATTATTTTTTACTATGGAAGTGATCAAAATACTGGCAAAAGGATGTGACAAAGAATCAATGATAGCAGAGTCCAAGCTTGGGAATAATCCACCACAAAAAGGAGGAACTCATACTTTAACTCCCTCCCTCTGTGTGGCACAGCTGAAATATGGGGCATCACCTGAGAAAAGGACAGGGTTGAGTTATTGCACTGGTAAACCAGGAGTGACAAAAGGGTAAACACAGCTCATGTTTGATTTGTCATCTCCTTGCAACTGTCTAATTGCCTTCTATACTCAAAGGGTTCGCAAGGCAAGAGTGGGAGCAGGATGAAAGAGAACTGCCTTAAAGACGTTAAATATACCTATTATGGGGGTAAAAAAGCAAATTTTCCTATAGGACACATGTATCAATTAAACCTTTCAATGGGAACACCTCCCTTGTGCTCCCAACATTAGCCCAGTCTATGTTACAGAACTCTATTTATGCCTTCAGTTAATATGAACGAGCAGTTACCACAGCAATTATTACTTTTTACGGTGTACATAAAGTTCTTTTTACAGTTAAGAGATAGGGTCAGTGTTTAAGCTTAGCTCAGCATTTAGCAAGCTTTCCTTCCTGGATGTTTTGATTACTTAGGAAAGCTTTAACCTCTACAATGTAATGAAAGCTGGAAAGTTGTAGGGTAATTTGTAGGAGAAAGGGTGTGCATGAGAATATCTGCGCTATTATGAAGCTCAATAAATAATCACGTGAAATTGCTGGCATTTAGGACCCTCTAGAGAGGAGCTTTCCCAGCCGGCTCCTGATCCCTCATACCCTGAGTAATTCCAGATTAAACCCACTGACTTTGTGGAAGTGTATGTGACATCAGAACCCTGCCCTGTATTTCTGCAGTGCATGTTAATTGTCTCCAGACAGCGGCAAGGGGGCTGTACACGGCTCCAGCCGTGGGGCTCCAGCTCCTCCCTCCCCAGAGTGGCTCCGAGGGAAAGTGGTGCAATGCCCAAATGGTCAGAGCTGTGGGAATGATGCAAGATGTCTTCCACTTGCATTTTATTGAGGGAGCTTATAAAATTCAAAATCCAGCTGTGCGGGTTGGTTCGGTCAGCCTGTTAAAAGGACGGCATTTCTCATGCTATGATTGATATGGTTTAGGCACATCTGTGTACTCACTTAACCATTCCCTCCACCCTCTCCATCTCAAACCACTGCCTACACATAAAAAGTGGGAATTTGTCTTTTGTACGTGAGGGTATAAAGAGCTTATTGACTTCCACTGAAGAACAGTTCACTTTGATTCCCTCTCAATGCTAATTTTACCTTAGTTTTGTTCAGGGAAAACATGGAAGCCCACACCAGGATAATCAGCCCTTTTTCTTTCTTAACCTCTAAGGCATAGGGAAGGGGCAGCTTGGTAAAATTACCTGGACACATGTTGCAGCAGATAATCAATGGCTCTAGTAAAATGCACATGAAAGCATTCCAAGCCCACATTTCAGTAAACATTCTCCAGAATCTGTGGCTATTTATCAAATATGAATGTACTCTTCAGGATGAGGATCTCATTTCCCCTGGTGTTTTTGTTCCAAAAATAATTGGAAGTGACAATACAGAGAAAGATGATGTTTCAACTTCATGTTTAAAATAAATATTAGGCTGTCATCAGAGCCGAGCTGTCTTGTGAAGATCCCTCTCACAGGAGTCAACAGGCAGCTCTACTGATAGAGAATCGTGTTCCATTATTGATTAGCTTTTAAGTTCTTGTTACATATTAGATTAGGATCGCTGTATGCATAGGGAATGAATAGCCCAATTACAGACTAAAATAGCTCATCTCAAAGTGGTTTAGGATTTTGATATTATAGAAAGAATTTTAAGGAAATTACAGGGTTTATTAAGAAAGCCTTTAAGGGAGATATTTACATTTTTATTGCATGGCTTTTTAGGATGGGGAGGGCAAACTATCATTCCTTATTTACATACAAGGCTGGTTTTAGCTCCCTCCCAATTAGCTTTTCAAATCTTTGCGAATAAGTGGTTTGCTATATTCGGTTTTTTTCCTGCACAGAAAACATCAGACTAAGAAGTCCCAGAGTTACACCTCCTGATTCTCCCAGTTTAAATGAGAGTATCCCACACAAGGCTCTGCTCCAAGTTCAGCTGTTGAGACTCCAGGGCTTGTTTCAGAGGCAGTGATGGTTCCCAGCAGAAGCTGGCATTCAGATGCTCAGGACCTGCTACTTCTCACTCTTTTTGCAGGAGGAAAATCTATCAGTGGTGCTAAAAGAGTCACTGATCCCTCAAGGGCACTGGGCATTGACCACAAGTAACTTGGAGTGGACAGGGACAGTGCTGCTTCTGAAATGCCAGAGAGACCAGGTCGGCTGCAGGGCAGTGTGAGGCAGGAGTCAAAGGTGTGTGTGGCACTCGGCATCCTTCACAGGATGGACTGCTGGAGTAATTTCGGGCCACCTGAGGGATGCCAGGCTTGAAGACTGCAGGAGGGTGAAAAAGAGCTGCTTCCCACTGCTGTTGGCACACACATGCACACAGAGTCATGCCACCCTTCACCCTCCCTCACTACCCAAATTGTTAATGTTGAAAGACATTTTCTGTAGTTGTCCAAAACAAAGCCATCTTTAATTTCGCAACAAATTATAGTTTTGAACTTGAGCAGAGAAGGCACAGAAGCCCAAACTCAAACCTCAGCTCTCCATATCCACCCATTACAGCACTGACAATATCACATTTCACAGTTTTCACTCCATATAACCACCCTGGATATTTTGGTATAGAAAGGAATCACTCTTTTTCTACAGAGAATTTCCACTCTTCAGCAAGGTGGAACAGTTTAAAAATAGATCTGACTTTCCCTCAAATTTGCCTAATTAATCATTCTATTCATAGGTTAATTTGAGGCTAGCATTGACCACATCTCCAACAAAGTATGGAAAAGGTCACCAGGAATACATTGCCAAGGCCTTGAAGGGACTCTGTGGACAAATGGTTGCCACTATCCAACACTGTAAAAATATGATTAAGGTAAAAGAGAGACCCAGGTGGGAGAGTTGCATGACCCCAGGATCCTTGCCAGTATAAAACCATTGTGAAAACATTCAGTGAGTACTCCAGGCCTACTGACTCCTTTTGGAAGATAATATATGGAATCTTTAAGGAAAAATTCTGCTCACTGAGTTGTACAGCACTGAGAGATTCATAATACCCATATTAGTTTGCCACATAAGAAGCCCAAGTTTCCTTATTTTTCCATGGCTGCAAGCAATGAAAGCACATGGAAGGCTTCCCTTCAGGAATGAAAGTCTGAGTCCTCATATATGCATGCACACAGGGTCCCACTGGCCACTCAGGGTAAGATATTTCTGTTCCTCTCCCCTTCTGGACTGTATGCTAAGATATCCCACATGAACTTACACTGTCTTTCCAAGTAAGGACCAATTCTGTGAGGTGCTCAATACAGTAGTTTAATCCAGGAAAGTATTTTTTCTGCCCACACGTTTAAAATTAAACAGGCTCAGGACAAATTACCTTATGCCATCCCACAGATGGACACTTGCTGGCTGCAAAATCCAAAATGCAGCCCTAATAGATGAGTGTTCTGCTTTGTGCATATCTGCAACTTAGCAGGGACATCTGTAGCTTCATGCAGGAAAAGTACAGCTGAACTCAGCAGGAAAACAGGTTGGCTTGAGCCCATCCATCTATGTTTTGAACCTGGGACACTCCTATCTCAAGTGCACAGGTACAGCTGCAGATCCCAAGGAATGGGTGGTGGACATGCCTGGGGGACGTCCAGAATGAGTGAAAATAAATTACATGGACTACATGAGAGATGAATTCCCAGATCAACCACTTGTTCTTCAGTTCTCTAAGTTTGAAGTAATCCTTGGTCCAGGACAGTCTGTGAAGAAATGCTTTCAGAAGTTCACTGAGTTTGCATCCTGCTCCTGCTGCAAGGAATGGGAATTCTATCATTTGGTCCATTGAGACAGACCCATCATCAGCACAGCAGAAAGTCCCACCTGAGGTGGTTGTTGGAAAAACAGATGGGGCAGGTAAAACCAGGCAGTCAGTGCCTTTCCTTTTCCTAGGTGATGAGAAGTAGAGAGGGAGTGCATCTGCAGGGCATCTGCACAGCTCAGCCAGGGATATTTTGACACGTGAGTAAGTCCAAGCCTGGATATCACCTGCCTCAACTGACCAGCTCTAAACCTGAAGTTGTGAAGGAAAGCAGGGCTTATCAGCCAAACCTCAAGCACTGTGCCAGTGCCAGCAGGCTGCAGTTTGCCCTCACAGGTGCCATGCCTGGCTCTCCTCACACAGCCCCAGCCCCAGCAGCTGTGAGGCCAGGGCCAGGGACAGACAGGCTCCTGCCACACTGGTGTTCTGCACCGTGACCTGCAAGGGGGCTGAGCAAAGCTCCCGTGCCTTGCTCTGCTCCAAAAGCTGCTCCATCACTCAGAAGCTCCATTAGCCCCTCCGGATTTTTGTGCCTAAATATCCCTTTACTCAGCCCACAGGGAGGATGATTTCTGTTAGACAACAAAATTTTTAGAAGCAAACAGACCAAGCTGACAAATGCACAGAGGATGTGCTGCACTCTCACTAGAGCATCGTGTCTTTGATGTGGTCCATCACCTGCATTAAATAACTTCAGTTAAACACATGCACAATACTTACCTATCCAAGTGGAGACTGTACTTACTTTGTTTATAGTTGTACATTTTGCAGCCCTTAAGCAAGACCAGGCTGCTCTCTTAAAAAGAAAACAAAATATTATCATCATCATCATCATTATCATTATCATGTTGTTGCTATCACTACCTTATGCTTAGAAATGTTCCTTTGCTTTCCTTTACTTCAATAAAGCAAGAGCAATTATGCCAGCTTCACCCATTTCTCTCAAGGGCTCTGGAAAAATGTTGCTTTCAAGAAAAAAACCTGATAATTTTTTACAAATATATGAAATAAAATACTCAAGGCGTTTTTGAGAGGCATTCTCACATATTGCTGAAATTACAAGCAATGTGTGAAAATTTGCATAACAAATGTGACAAGATGGTTACTTAAGGGACTGAAACAGAAGGAATAAAATATATATTAGATACCTCAATTCTCATTAATTATTATTCTGAATAAGAAATAATGCCAGGAGCAAGAGGGGTGCCAGAAGAAGCAATGGGGAAATATATTATAATGTATCTAAAACCCTTTAAAAGGTATAATAATAATTAGGAAATTATTGCACTGCTGATCTTTTTTAGTAGCACAGCAACCACCTGTTCACACTTTTATTAATTGCCTGCTCTCCTTTTCCTTAAAGATGATCTGTGAAGATCATTAAAGGAAAAGCTACCTGAGCAAAAAGGAGGAGGAAGAATTCATGTTATTCAGCCAAAAGAAAAAACAACCCTATAAAATTCATAACTTTAATTAAGAGTCACATGTGAAAAGGCTTTAAGACTGGTTTAGAGCTAAACTTAATTTACCTTCAATCAGTAGTGATGGAAGGGAGTGAATATTATTCTGTTGATTTTGTTAATTTGCTCCAAATGCCCTGTGTCTCGCAGCTTTGCTCCCTGAGGTGTCACTGGGGCAGACAGGTGGCTGGGGCCAGGGGAGCAGAGGCTGCAGGAGCTCCTGGGGCAGCACCCAGGGCTGATCTGCAGCAGCACAAGGCCTCAGACACAACCCTGGGTGAAGCTGTTGCCCCGTTGTTGCTAAGCTGGGAAACTGCAGCCTTCCTGTTTTGGGAGATAATGCCATTAATGTGTGTTTGTTGTCAGACACAGGTTCATCTCCTGAATCACAGGCCCCGCTGCTCGCCTCCTTCCTGCCTGCCCATGGATGGAGGTGAAGGTGTCCTGAGGCTGGACTGACCCCTTCCCACTGCTGCTGCAGGAGGAGCACAGCACAGCAGAGCCACTGTGGGCGCTTGTGCACACCGTGCGCCATAACTATGGCAAGCAATTCTGTAAGCATTTCTCATCATTCCCTCCTTTAGACTTTGAAACATTTATGCTTTATCTCCCATAAAACAGAGAAATCCATTTTTCTGTCAACCTCTTTCCTTCAAACACCCTGTGGAAGCAGCACAGAATTTCCCATTTACCTCCTGCTGCAGCCAAATCTTGTCTTGGGTTTCCCCAAAGCTTTTGTCTTGGCCTTCCCTGGAATCAGCATCTCCCATAGAAAGCAACGTTCTTTAAAACCAAAAGTGCCAGTCCATTTTCCCAGTTAACCTCCCTTATGTTCCTTTTTTTATATTCCCTTGCTTGAACCTCTTCTCCCTCAGCTTCAGTGTCTGGAGAATATTTCCTCATTGTTTGCTGTAGGGAAGCTCTTTGGAAGGTGCTGCTTTGCCTGTGTGCTCCATCCAGGAGCTGCTGAACTCAAAATTGAGTCCAGCGGGCCACAGTATAGGTACCTCCATCCATCCCATCCCATCCCATCCCATCCCATCCCATCCCATCCCATCCCACTCCCCTAGTCCACCCTCACATGGGAGATGGATAAAGTAAGCTCAGTATGGTCAGAAATAGGTGAGAGCAAAACCTGCTCTGCAATAGCACTCATAGCTTCCCAAATGTCTGTTACCTCATTGTCCTGGAAATAACTCCATTCCCTGATATCTTTCCCCTTTGGAGCCTGACAGCTGGGGCGGGAAAGCTGAAGGGGAAAGGAGTTGGAGAGGGAGGCAAAACACTTTGCCAAAGGTCCTCTGCTGGTTTATTGTGCCATTGCCTGCTCCAGCTATGAGAGGATCCGTGTCTGCCCTTTGGGCTCTGAGTGCCCTCACCTCTGCACAGCCCTGAGCTATGCTTGGCACCTACACTGAGTATCTGCAGTGGGTCATGTGCAGGGCAGGAGCCCCATGACTGTATCAGGGGGCTGGAAGTGTAGTTTCACCTCACAGGCCTCCCATGCTGAACGTGAGTGCAGCAGTTAGTGAAAGCTAAATCCATTTAAAATCATTTTAAGAGGGAAAATAAGGCCCTTTCTGGAGATATTATTCCTAAGTCATGTTTTACTCTGCCATTAATATACTTTTGGAATGCATGAGAGCTCCTTGCACCCAAGGCAGGTAATAATGGTCTATTAAAAGAGACCATCTCTGTTTCCTAATGCTCTATCGAAGGTTCATTGATGAAAATAACCATCTGGCTGCTCTCATCAGCTTTAAGGAATTCCATAAAAGTATGAAATATGATTTCCTCATAATTGCTTTTCTGTAAGATTTATGACAATGTGAGTAACGAATAAACTGGGCATTTGCTGAACAAGACTCAGATTTAAGATGTGCTGATGCAAATGAGGAAGTGGCCAACTAGGAAATGCATTTCTTGGGAGAAATTTGAAAGTGTTTGCAAAAGCCACAAGTTACCACATGCACTTGGCTATACTCACTGCTGGTGTAAACACATACAGCTCCAGGGAGGCCAAAGGTACTGCATCAGCTCTAGCAGTAAATTTGGGTCTTAGAGATGAATCATGTTAACAGTTCACAGACGAAAAGAGGACCCTGACAGCATCTGGAAGATGCCCTGGGTGCAGCTGATTAAGCAGTAGCACGTTCTTTTGCCACCTGCACCTGATGATGTTGTATGTGCAAAGAACATCACATGCCTGGAGGTAAAAAATAGGCCCTTAATGCCTGGCAGCACTGCTCATATTCCTGCCAAGAGTAAAAGTGGGAATGGACTGTGTGATTAGTGTTGTGGGATAATGAAATCCCATTTGCCAGCTTTTCATCTGTCAGAGGTGCAATGGTCATTGCTGTGCCTGTTTGCCATTACGTCAATTATATGGGCCTACGACTTTTTGACTTCAGGATCATCTAAAGAGTAGGACTGACACTGAGGAGATTATTTATTCCAACTTTGCTTTTGGTTTTTGGTGTAACTTAACTTTTTTGTCCTCATCTTTTCCATCTCCAAGACAGGAATAATCATAGAATCATTTAGGTTGGAAAAGACCTTTAATGATTCCTTGCCCAATTTCATTGCCCTTTAGGAGGCAATCAGACACTGCAGATTAAGAGCTGCTTCAATACGTGTAAACATGCCTGTCTCACCCTGGATGAAAAAGCAGCCACTACCCTCTCCCTCAATGCAAGTATACTATTTACTCATATGCAGTGAGGGCCTAAATTGCCAATGGATGCCCATTTCTGAGGCTGTTCCACATCTGTGATGTTTGACATGCCCACCTACAAGTCCCCAGCAAGTTCAGGGGTAGCCCAGTCCCACAGGGAGGTTGAGATGTGAGTGATGGGAGGTTAGATGCTTTTTAGATTTTCACTCTGCCAAAACTGGAGTCTGTACAAACACATACACTGTCTCAAGCACCCTCCCTCAAGCACTTTCTCTCTTTACCACATGCATTTTAATACTTTCAGTATGCATCTATTTGGGTATTATTTGCACACAGAAAAGCTAGCAACCAGCATCAAAAATTTTACTACATTTTTTACTAATTTTTTACTAAATTTTATTAATGATTTGAAGCTTGCCAGAGCCATAAGTGAGAGCAGAGCATAAGAGGGCAAGAGCCAGCCATTTTGGTAAGATTCAGTACTACAGCCATGCTTTTAACATCCCAGTTACTCATTTGGCTTCTCCTTTTAATTTTTTTTTTTTTTTAGTTAATTATACTAAGAAGACTTTATAAAAACTGTTGCCAAATGTTTAAAATTGGAGCAGTTCAGTTGTTATTTCAATCCCAGGTTACTGTGCTAAATTGCACATGCTCACCTTGTGCATTCATTTGTGAGCACTGGGCATATCAGTGATTAATTAATATTAATGGCAGAAATCACTTCAAACTTGCTTTATGCTAGAAATCACACACAATCCTGACTCTAATCACTCGGCACATAAAGAAACTTTAATTGATAACCCAGCTTTAATATCCATCAGGATTGGATTCTGTAGGAGGAACAGAGCAATGTTCCCTGTAATCATCCTAGAAGAGATGGAAAGCTTGTTCTACCAACATCAAAGAAGATTAGGCAGCAGAAGCCTGATAGTAAAGTAGCAATTATGGAGGGGTTTTTTTAATTCTGTGCACCTGCTTCATCAAAATAATAGGCATCTTTTAGCAAAATAACCTGGAACTCAGTTCACTGACTTTCAATTATCTTATGCTGGGAAATGTATCTGGAGAGACATGAAAAAAGGTGATAGACACACACAGAAGTAAAGAGAAGGGGAAAATTAGAATGAGGGAAAATATGAGGGCCTAAGTAAGTGGGTGTTATAAATATCCTGTGCCTTGGGATGAATACAGAACAGGAATACTTTTGCTGAGTTAGGACTGTGGCACCAGGCACATCTGACCAAATCAGTCCCTGGTGGAGTGCCTATGAGTGCAGCAAACAGCTTACACCAGGGACAGACTTGGTTCATTGCTTGTAAGGGGAATTTTAGATACCAAACCTTAATGCCAGCAAGGGAAGCACATGGTAACTTCCCACAAACACTTCAGGCTGTATAACTCAAAGCAAAAATTACTATCCTCAAATTCCCCTTTATCAGTTTGTCTTGCTTTGCTAAATGAGAAATGACCCTGTAATTTTCTAACAAAAGGGAGTCTCAGCTTAGACTAGAGCCTATCTTCCCTGGAGATGGGAAGAGGAAGAAAACCCATACACTCTCTTGGTTTTACATATGGAATGGTATCCCCATTTCTGAAAAAGCAAAAGGCAGACCCTCAAAGCCAGGCTTAAGAAGCCTGCCTGGGGCTTGATACCCTCTTCCTTGTTAGGCTTGGTTTTTAATACATCCCAGTCTCCTCTGAAAACAATTTTTAAGAGATCAGTGGGCAATTCACTTCAACATCTCATGATCTGCAGCCCTGGTGCCTCCAAAGGCAGAAGAGCACAGCAGAACTCTTACCAGAGAAAAGCCTCATTACCAGCCCCATTACCATGTGGAGTCCCTGCCAGGCTCAGGTCAAAATCAAAGACACCATTTTTCCACCTTTTTGTCCAGCTTCACATCCCTGTTGAATTCACTGTGCCCTCTTACACACATCTCAGTCTCTCCTCCATTACATACAACCACTCCCATCTCATTGTGACTCAGAAATGCTTCCCACATGGATGCTGGTCAGGAGGGCTGTCCTCCATTTCATCTCCCGACCTCCATCTCCCTGCAGAAGACCCAAGGCAGAGGGAACTTACCACCACATCCTCCTCTGCACCTGTCCTCCTGACTCTGCAGTTCCTTCAGTCTGACCACAGCCCTGCCTTTAGAGCTCTGCCTAAAAGCTGGTGGCCTTGGAAGACAGCACTGTGGGTGGACAGGGGCTTTGGGCACGTGCAGCCCTGCACAGCACCGAAGTGCAGAAGCAGATTCTGTGTGAGGCAAGCAGAGCAGGTGCCCTTCCTCCCGCCCTGCTGCATCCTGGCACATCAACATCCAGCAGACACAGCCCCGTGTGCAGAAGCACAGAGGATCATGAACAAACACCCATGACTGGCAGAGGCTGATCCTCCAGCAAGAATCACACCACATCCCCCTCCATGTGAGTGAAACAGAAGTAATTCCATTGTAATTAAATTGGAATTTTGTGTGAATTTCAAATGAACCTTTGTAACATTTTCATTAGTCCTCAGTACACCTCTTACTTTACCTCATTAGAATTATTGGTAATAAATGGTAGTAACTGAATTGTAATTAAATAGGAATTAAAATTTGACTTCCTAATGAACTACGGCAAAGCAATCACTATTTCAATATACATTAATTGCTGTTCTGTTAGGAATACAGACAACTTATTTTTATTGAATTGCTACAAATTATAATGAATATATGGCCTGAGCCTACAAAATAGTCTCCCATCAGCAAGTGTGTCTGGTAGATGTCAGCCAGCTGTGCAGCCAGCAGATCTACCCAAGGAACTTGGGACATGCAGCATGCCAGTAGAGAATACAATTCCAGAATAATGACAATTCCAGAATAAAATTTTGTTTCAGAATCTCACAATTAATTTACAAACACAACAGACAAGATGCCATTGGGAGTGCCATTGGGGAAGTAGACTAAAAGGTGTGAGAAACCAAGAGCAATAATACCAGACTAGTGCTGTTTCATGTAATTGGCTCTAGTTTGATTATAATAAAAGTGCTCTGTAATATGTACAGGGTGCAAAACTGCATATAGAAATCCCCATTTTATTATTTATACATTTTCTCTCTGTAGATAGATATATATATATATATAATATATGTATGAATAAAATTTCACTTCTATGACTGTTCTAGATTTAAAAGCCACAGAGAGCTGTCTCTTTGCATTACTGCTGCAGATGAAGCAGGCATTTGGTGTAAGAAGGTGCAAGTGATGAGAGCATGTCTGTAAAAGGGGGTGCTGAGTGTCTAACAGAGGCTGGTATCTGCATGCAGGGCAGACATTCTGGTTCAGTGCAATAGGTGGGGGAACAAACCCAAAGCTTTTTGTTGTCCCTTTGAAAGCTGGCAGCCTGTGTCTCACTGAGCACCCTTCTCTCTCCAAAGCGATGGACTCTGCACTGTATTCTCCAGGCTTTCACAGGGTGTAAATTCCCCCATTAACTACTGAGCTTTTCCTGTGCAGGCTCCTCATTTCTGGCCCATCACTGTCATCTCACACTGTTGATTTCTAGAGGACAGCAGCAGCCAGCCATCACAAACATGGGACAGATTCTCCTTGGGCATGGCATGAGCCGAACACGCTGATGTGATCACAAGGTCTGTCTCAATGTGGTTTTACATGCACTGAAATATCTTCATGTCTCCATTTGTTCACCATTGCTATCATTATACCTCTCATTGCACTGCAAAGTCAGTGTCTGACTGACATTTAAAATCCCTTTGGATTTCCAGACCCAGCAGGGGAAATTCAGAATCAGGCTCTGGATAGGAACTGCGAGAGCCAGTGAGAGTTTGGGAGAGGGCAGCTCACTGCTTAGGCATCTTTGTTAGACTGAAATTTAAATCACAGAGATTGAACAGGGAAAGCAAACTCACTTTTTCAATTTTGTTACCTAATCAAAACTCTGAAGCTTTCTAGTGCTGGAGAGTGTTCACATATCATCCACTTTCCATATCCAATGCTGACAAAACAATAAGGCAGGAATAACATAAGTCGTGAGAAAACTAGTCTGTCTCATAAATCTTCACAGGAAAGTAGCTGCTGTTTTATGTTATTGCACTGTGTTGTTTCCAATGAAGTGATTACTGTTAGATGTATTTTTAAATTGCTTTTGGTATTTTTAAAAATACATGACTTTGAGAGTGATAGAAATGAGATTGAGTGGCGGTAGGCAGTGCCTAAAATATGATTAACTTTTTCCCAGACCAGCTACTTCTGAAATTAAGGTTACCAACACAGCTGTTGTCAACTTTCCCCTGGCTGCAAAGGGCTCACTGGAGTCTGTTTGATGTATGCAATTATCCATCAGCCCACCCAAACCCTCCTCCTGCTTCAGACACTACACGGGCTTACATTCTGCTTCAAGATGTTTGATCAATATTTGCTAGTGTTATTTCAAAGTGTGAATGTGCATGTTTATGCACTAAAGCCCTGTAACACAGAGTCTCCATTTACATCCCGTTGTGGCTGGGCTGTGGTTTCTGTCCATGGAAGGGCAGAACTGCTTGGTGTGTTAACAGTTCCAACCAAGCCATGCACGCTTCCAAAAGGGCTGAGCTACATTTTAGATAAAGTTCAGTTGGAAGACATTCAAGGCAATAAATATCAAGTGAGAGGTTTTCTCAGAGCTTTACAAGTCATTAAAACTCCAGGTAGATTTTACCTACCAAAGGCTTCACTTGTGGCTTGCTGAGTTCACATGGCCCTTTTCCTGCATATTGTCATGTCCCTTCCAGGGGCTAATGAAGCCTGTAACCATCCCAGGGCCCACCTACAGGGTGCCTTGGATTGTTCTGTGCTCTACACACCAGGCACTACATGGTTAAGCTTACTCAGACAAGAGGAGACTCAATAAGAGGCAAAAGGAAAATGAATTAGGGGAAAATCAACAGGCAGCAAAGGAAAAACTAAATTACATTTCATGTATACACATGCACTCTTTTGGCTGGAAGGGCAGAAAATGTAGCCAAAACCAGGCTGTTTTTATTCTAAACAGTGCATCAATCCATTGATTAATTTTACACTTTGTTCCTTATGAACCTGGGCTGGGGCCATGAATGGTGCTATGAAAGAAGAATATAGCCAAAAAGGAACTCTTAAAAAGTTGGCAGCCGTTTCAAGGCAACGTCTGGCCAGCAGGAAGGAGATGGCTCCTCCAGGGAGTGTATGGAGCTGTAAAACCATTTGTGAACTGGCCCTGCACAGTTTATAAGGTGTGTGACTGACTTAAAGTCAAGTTTCTTGCACAAATCTGTGACTTGTAAATCGAATTATAAAAGCAGTCTTAAGTATCATTTTTCCAAAAGGGCATTACAAGATTGGTTAAGAATGACTGTGTTTCCTCACTAATACCACTAACTTTGGAATTGTTTCCATCCATTACAGAGCAGAACAAGGACAGTTTACCATAAATTGCTAAATGCTGTGGGTTTCAACTGGTCAGCTCTATGGTACAGGAAGATTAAACAAAATAAAATCAAATAAAGGAATACAATAAAACACCATGGACCAACTTCAGTCTTGGTGTAATCAAATGCAAACGGAAATTAATGGAGTTGCATTCACTCACACCAAGGCTGACAACATCCCTTGCCATACAGCAAAGGGAGGCAGACCTCAGCTCTCTGTGGTGCTTCCCAGGAACAGCTATGGTGAGCAGGAGCAGGCTACCAGCTCATCATTTTCCAGTTACCTGCCATCTGCTCCCTAGGTGTTTTCTGGAAAAATTAATTTACCCAGGATTTCTCTTTCATATGTATTCCTTTCAGCAAGGTAGGAGGTTAAGGAATGATTTGGGAAATACCCCTAAAACCTCTCCAGGATAAGCCAAGAGTGACTTTAAGTAGGCAGAGATCTGGTAAGATCTCAAAAAAATCGGACAGAAAGAGTGGGGAATTCTGCCTGTCATATATCTTATCATCCAGACCACAAACAGGGACTCCAAAGTCTCTTCACAGAACCAATTCTTTCCCTTCTCACTGCATTTCAATATTGCTAACTGCTAATTAATCACAGACTTTACACAGCCTCCCTCTTGCCCAAGTTTTATGGTTGAAGTTTTGTTCGAACTATGCTTCTCCCAGCTCAGCAGTGCTTGAGGGTCAGCAGAGCTGTGCCATGTGCTGTGAAAAGTGATGCTTCTTTTAAGAGGCCTCGTTATTGAAATAACTTTTGAGTTAATGTTCGGAAATAACTCTGAAATGAGGACTTGCACAGATTTGTTTTCTTAGTGCAGCAATTAGCTTCTTGAGCAGTGACTGGCTGCAGCACCTTCTGCCATGTCTGACACATTAAATAAATTATTCACTCAGTTCATTAGTTAGGAATACAGTTTGTAATACCTGCCGAGTTACAGGACACACAGCAAAGCCACGGATCACTTCAACTAGAAAAATGAAGTCAGGTTTTGCTGCTCCTGCATAAACAAAAACAAGGATGGGGTGGGGGAAAGGTAAATAAGATACATTTTTTCCTACCACTTGGCTCAATCCGTTTGTTTCAGAACACTGCCCCTCTGCCCGGTTCCCTTTTAAATTACCAGGTTATGATTCTCTCCACCAAGCTGGACTACCACAGCAAAACCTCCCGTTGCTTCTGGTGGGAATATCCTCAGAACTGGTTACCTTTTTAATGAAAGTACAACGCCACAGACTCAAGTAACAGCGAAGTATTTTTTCTGCCAGTCTAGCTCACTGTTACAAGCAGGACTGTTGTAAGTGGTCTCTTTGTCAGGCTTTCCATGGGCAGGCAGCAGCCACCAGACACCTTTGTGGAAAGGTAGAAGCCCAAGCAAGGAAAAGTGCAGGTTGTCCTTCATGCTTGCTGGTCTCCAGGCAGTGCACTGGGACAGACACAGCACCAGCTGCTCCCATGGGACATGGGATGAGCTGTGGAGGCAGCACCTACTGATCTAGCAGCATTTCACCCACCCACCTGTATGGAAACAGGGCCGTGGCTGGGTCTGCAGTCATGCAGTGCGGATGGAGGCACTGCTACAGCTGGTCTGGATGCAGAAGGTGCTTGCCATGAGTGGGTGTGTGGTGGCCTTAGGGCAGGGACTGCAAAGGACCACCCAGACACGCAGGTCTGACACCTTCATTGCTGTCCAGCAGCCTGTGCAGTCAGTGCTCTGCCCTGGGGCGACACAACATCCAGGAACTTACCATGCAGGGCATGACATTTAAAGAGAGAAAGCAACTTTTAAATAACAGTCAGCAGTTGAGCTTAACTAGAGATGGCAGGGCAGGAGGATGGGGAGACCTTTGGAGCCTTACCCTGCTCTTCCAAGCCTCATCATTCAAAGCAGCCCTAAAAACAAAGCCCAGATCAGCCAGCTTTAAGTACATCCTCCGGCTCAAGATTTCCTCATCCAAAGGACAGTCCTTTCTTCAAAGACACTGGAGCCCGTCCCTAATGGTCACTTGTCAGGAAACACTGTGGGATTCAGGCCAGAATGCTGGGATGCATTTTGCAGAGAAAAATGCCTGTAATTAAGCTCCTAAATACATGCTCAAGCACCAAAATTGGTGACATGATTTTGCAGAAGTGACAAGCAGTGATGTCAGTGGAGGCACCAAGGTGAACCCCAGGACATGTGGCAACCATGTGCTGACCCCCAGCAGAGCTGCCACCCTGAAACAGGCCTTGGATGACTTACTTCTTTATTTTGTCCAGTCAGATTCCCCCAAGTAGAATTAAAAGGTTTAGCCACTGCAGGCCAGCTGCACTATTCCCTGTCACATACCATGGGTGACACAGGTCTGCTGTGCTTTTGCAGTGTGTAAAGAAGAGGATAAAGGAGAGAAGAAATCTAATAAATACTCCATTATCTCCAGCGTATATTATGCAAAATTTGGCATGAAATCTTTATCTCACATAAACATGAAGGTCACTTATTTGTTCATTAAATTCTCCTCAGTCTACATCATTATGCTCATAGTTTTTCGTATACTTAATGTAGTAGGGGCCTGCCAAACTCATTAGACATCAGCTGATAAATGGATTTGAACTCACAACCCGTTAAAAATCACATAGGCACATTAGAGCAATATTTTCATGGCTTAGAGACTGTATACATTTAAATCTTCCCAGAGAGGATTTTGAACATTTTTGATCCAGTGCAGCAGACTCAACACATAATTCAAGTCTGCTTGCTGTAAAAATTTACAGGCTGGGATCCTAGTATCACTAGTCATAAATCAAAGCTGCACACTTAAAAATGTGGTAGTGACAAAACTGTTGGATAGGGTGTAAACATCATCAAGCTCATTGTCATGCCACACTTGCATTGGAATTATGGGGGAGATACTGTTAAATGTTGTATATATTTTCACTCTTCTGGCAGAATTTGTACACATAACATATAACCCTGTGTAATTTCCAGCCTGGGCTAATCTCTGGATGAGAAAGAGCTTCTGACACTGTCCTGGATTCTCACCCTGGTGCTATGACTTCAAATAAGGTTTTACATGAAACGTGGACAGAAGGGAACATGGGGCATGTTTATGCCATAGTTTATGTTTCACTTACTCATTGCTCTTTATTGTAATTTCCCCCAACTGATGATAAAATGCTTATAAAGCACTGGGCTGATAATTTGCAGGCTCTCCTGCTGCTCTGTTTGTTATAAAGCTACTCATGTCTCCAGGAGAGTCTTTCTTCCTTTTGGATTTATGAGCTTAATGAACCACTGTTATTCTCCATCACAGGAGCCAGTGATGCTGTGACATTAAAGCAGGAAGATTTGAAAACTTATGAGAAAGCACTTGAAACAAACTGCTGCTCTTAATAAGTGCCTCTTGTCTTCAGTGTGGTCTGAGGAAGATCTAAGCGAGCTAATGAATGAAAAGAACAACCGAAGTCCTGCACTAATCCTGCAAGCTCTGCTGCAGGGTAAGCAGTGCTAGTGAGACAAATCCTCTGCTGGGATGAACAGTATTTATCAGTGGCAGGATGCTGATACATGGCTCCACTGACGGGCCCACTTTGCATAAAGGAGCCCGAGTCCAGGTCTGCTTAGATTCTCCAGATGAGGGCAGTTGGATATAAGAGATTAAATACAATTAAACTTAACTGCAATTAAATTTAACTTTCACCTTACTGAGAGGCCTTTCACTGGAGCTCACCTGGCTGACTAGGTGGCCTTTTGCCCCTAAGAGCCACAGATTCACTCGAATACTTTTTTTCTCAGGGCCATTCTTGAAAATTTCTTCCTTGGTAATTTCAAACCAAGGAAGTGGAGGTGGGGGAAAAGGGACCCCTTCCTGAAGACTGGCTGCAGACTGCTGGTGACCTTGTTATTTCCATTAAGGAGTACATTTCTGCCTACCATGGCAGGACACAATGCAGAGAAAGGCACGGCTAGGCCAGCCCCGGGCTATTTAGGAAGTTATAGGTCATAACCCACACCTTCATCTCCACCTGGAGACCATTAAGAAGCCCATGTAAAACCTGGAGCGCATGATTCATTGGCTCGCAGTGAGAAGCCCAGAGTTAAAAGCATGTCCTGTTCAGAGCCCCATTGTATAACCTGCTGTTATCAAAGAGACAGTTCTCAGGCCCAGCTATTTCCTTCAGCTAAAAACGCATGGAGAGCAAAACAGAAGTGACTTGCCCAGTGCTCAGCAGTAAGTCAACAGCAGCACCAGACACAGAACCTAGGCGTGTTGGCTGGGCCTGCAAGCGAGACACCAGCGTGCTCTGGCAAGGCTGCTGCTGCCTTTGGCTCTTCTGCTGGGTTCCCAGAGACAAATGTGTTGAGCCAGTTGGGCCATGCTGTGTATTGGGGCAGAACTTGAGAGGATGCCAGTCCCTCCCCACCCTAAATGTCCCTGCCTGCAGAGCCAGCTGGCTCCCTCCAGGCCCAAAGAAGAGTGTCAGACAGCTCCTGCACAGCCTGGCTGGCCAGGGCACTTACCTGTAGGGCCACCCCACACCATGGGCGTCTCTGACAGTCTTGACATCCCCAGTGCTGTCCAGGGGGGATGCTAGAGGTGGCTGGAATTTATGTCTGTAGGTGAGCAATCTTGCCAAAACAATGAGAACTTCCACCACACACGATGCTCAAGCAATGCTGTCAACTGCGTGTATTATTCATAAAAGATCTGCTGTCTTCAGTTACTCTGTAATCATCACATCTTTCATCATGGCACACATATCTCAGCAATTGTACTCATTACAAAACCACCATAGCAAAATGGAAAACAATGACATGCTCCTTGTTTTGAGCTGTGATTCGGTGGGATTGGAACTCAGTGCAATACAGATCATTTAGCCAGCAGTGGAAGATGGATGGCGACATGCCAGTCAGTGCTTTGAAAAGCTCAACCTAGGTGACTCTGTCTGTTAAAAAGTATTCAAAAGCCCCAATTACAATCAGTTAAAAGCAATAAGCATGCAAATTATTTTAAAACAAACTTTAATTAATTTCAGCATATGTTTCACTTAGGCTGATTAGTCAAATCTGATTTTCTGAAAAGAAACAATAAACATCTGCTAATGATGATTTACATATTACCGCTCACATGGCCTGCAGTGTGTTCTGAGGTTCTGCACAGCACAGGAAAGTGACGTCGGGCTGTGGCAGCAACCCCCAGCCTGCACCACCAGGTACAGAGAGCAACAAAAATAATTCTTGGATAAAATGCCTAGACATGCCCTAAAAGAACATCATGGTGTTGGTATGAACAACTGTCCCAGAAGAGCTTTCCTTTTTTTTAAGTGCTCTTTGAGAAAAACAGGTAAAACAGCCTGAAGTCTGGGCTCAGGGGACCCCAAACTGAAGCTCTGCACAGCCTGACCTTGGTACAGACCTGAACTCAGGGATGCCAAGTGAGAAGATTTTCAGGTGGCTGCATTCAGAATAATGAGAAGGGCCTAACCTATTGTTCAGACACCACTTCCCTCTAAAACCAGTGGGAAAAAATTATCATTTGCTATAAACACATAATTTAGCCAACACAATTGCTTATTCTCCCTTCATTATATAGGGAGACAGGATGTGATAATCCTGCATAGTCAGGAAGCTAAATCCCTCTTTACACCCAAGACTCCGTCGTGGGAGGCCTGAATACAACCCCTCATACCTCTGGGCCTGAACCTTGCAATAATGTAAATATTTAAAAGTCCATGGCATTTTATATTCACAAGGCTGATAATGGAAAAGCTTTAATATCCTTACAATGCCAAATCCAGATTAACACAATAATGGTGGCTCCCAAGCAGTTTATTAGCACTCATACCCAATATGTAGAAATCCTGGAGGGGGAAAAAAGGAAAAAGAGAAGTCCTGCCAACATATACTGCACACCGAGCAGCAGGATGTTGTATTCCAAGAGTTATTTCAGTTGTAGAAACCACGCGGCACCATGACTTGGCATGAAGAGAGGATAAAGGGAGACCGGCCTATGACAGGTGTTGCTTTAAATATTTTGAAGATATGCATCAGGAATAGTTCATAAAAGTGCTTCCAAAGTAGCTCTTACACCCACTGGGCTTGGCAGTCCTCACTCTTAAAAAACATGAACTTGGCGCAGTAGTCTCCTAAATCTTTTAAACTGGCTTAATCCTCCCAGTAATGAAACGTGCAGTCAGCTAGATGGGTGCATTTATCTGAAACTCACTTATTTACAAGCAACTAAAACATGAAATTAGCTGGTCCTGGAAGGCTGCTTTGTACTTCCCAACTCCTCTGCTATCATAAATCAACCCGTTCAAGAGGGTGCCACATTTGTTTTTCCCATTCTCACATTCTGTATGAACATTTATATGCCAAAGATGATCCTCTAGAGATGTCTCTGCACGATTCAGTGATTTCTGGCTTCTGTGGGACTAGAAGTGCATGTGTGTTGTCAGACATCAGGAGGTTTGCAAAATCAGGGAATGTTTCAAAAGGAGGCTTTTTTACCAAACAGTGCTACTGGTGCAGGCATCCAATGTGAGTGGTAACACCACATTTCCATCATTCCCTCTGATGCCTTAGGTTTTAACCTTTACATTTTTCAAATCCTGTACTGCTTGGCGTGTGACTGTGAAGTTTCTTGTAGCCTGTTAATTTCTGCTCTCTCATGCTAGGTAGACATAACAAAGCCTCTCCGGGCCTGCTCTTCAAGGATGCCAAGACTGTCCTAGGCCAAAAATATAAACCAAAGAGCCTCTGGGGGGGGGCGTAAGCTGAGGGGAAAACTGAAGTTTTAATTGGAGAATTAACCCTGCTATGCAAATGAACCAAACCTATAAAAGGGGGAAGAACTCGTGACCTGTTGTCCATCTTGGGGTCCATTTTTGAGAATAGCTTCAGGCTCCCCAGGGTGTACCTTTGAGGGCCTTTCAAATAAATACCTCTTTTATTCCCTTACTCCTGTCTAATCTCTGTTTCTAGGAGGCCTCTCAAGGCATCACCTCTTTGCAGAGAGCAATCCAGTGAGCAGGAGATTGAGCTGTACTCCACATTTGCTCCCTTTGTACCAACCGAGGAGGCTCCAGTGCCCAGGCAGAGATATGTGCACCCATCACAAACACTCCATACATTCTGGGAATGCTAATTCTGGTATCTCCTACATCGGGAGGGAGAACAGCCTTAACCTATTAAATGCAAAAAATTCACTCCTCAACCTTTTGCCCAGCTTGGTGAAATAAAGGATTTTCCAGGATTCCTCACCATTATATTCCCTGGTGTGTTCTGGCCCCATTCTGCATAACAAAGTGGTCAGTGGTCAAGTAGCACTGATATATAAGATATTTTCATCTTTAGGATTCAAAATTAGTATTGAATTTTCCCTTTAGGGAATTCCTTCCAGAAATTATACTACCACAGCAGGGATCACCAATTCATGACTTCAGAAAATAACACACCTTGGAAGGAGGAAACACTGGAGCAACAGGAGATCAAGGCTCACAACTGGTAGCTGAAAACACCATCACTAAGCCAGCCAGGCCCTGGGCCATCACGGAGCTCCTCCATGCTTCACCTCTGACTAGAAGGTTATTCCAGATGGCTTCTACCAGAAAAAGTGACCAGCTCTTGCAAGGGTAAAACATTTGATGCAAAATGGTCTGGAGATCAGAATTTGCCTTTTTCTTCTTTTATAATGTGGCACATAAGAAAGGTGAAAAAAAATAAAGAAGGGCTGCTTTTCTTATTTGCCTGAGAGAATGGCACATTCATAAATATACCTTCATTTGCCTTCTTACACCAAATTATTGCCTGTCACCTGGTCATTTCAGCTGCACAACTACTACAAGGATTTTTCTTTATTCTGGAACTCTTTCAAGTACAGGACTTAAAACAGCACAAAGAGCAGCATGAGGCTTGAAAATGCCATCAGGACCACAGAAATAGGAAAGAATCTGTTTCCATATAAACTTTTAGAAAAGAAACAGCAACTCTTCATTCATTCATTCCTGTATCCTCTTTGAGGTCTGGAGTAAAGATTTGCTGGAAAAATGAGTTACATATGATTATACCATATGATGAGTCAGAAAAGCTCTGGGCAAGAATTCAGCAAACCTCAGTTTTACCACTGTTCATATGCTTCTAAAACAAGATCCCGAGGAGCTTGTTGTCAGGCACGGAGGAAACGGGGCATGCTGGATATGCAGCTTTTTCCAGCCAGCAAACGGGATGCATGTGTGAGATGGAGGTGGCTTCTCACAAATTCTACTCTCCCTCAAACACAGGGGTCCTCAAATTTTGTTGGCCTGGGAACAACTGTTAACAAAAACCACTCTGCCAGAATCTCAGCCTGTTCTCATCTTGCTTGCATCAATTTGAATGTTTTAATTCCCTGATGGAACAAGCAACACTGGAGGGTCTCAAAGGCGACACAAGAAGCTGATGCTGTAAGAGATGAGCCCTTTTCTGACAGGTATCAAATAACACCTCAAATCTACTCTGGAAAAAGTGAGAGAGTGGAACAGAATAAAATATACAACGTGATAGCAAAGCTCCTTGTCTTGGAGAGCAAAACCCCCATCCTGTGTGAAGAATATGAAGGAAACAGATGTTCCCGTGTGGAGTTTAATGGCTGGATTGTCAAAGGGATAACATAATTTCTCCTTATATGCATGTCCCTTGCTCAGACTAGTAGAGCAAAACTTTTTCCTCTTGACATAATAATTCTTGATTAAGGACCAGATCCCAACCAGTTCCTCCATAAGTACCCTACATTAGAAGCTGCAAAATTAGCCCACGTGCCCAGGAGAGCACAGATACTTTCCTCTGTGAATTTCTGGAAGCAGGCATTTTCTGGGAGGAATAACCCTACCAAGGGCAGGATGAAGGAGAAGGGGTTTCTGGGCAGCTTCACTATAAGCAGTTATGTTTTGGGTCCACATCAGTTGCAAACCCCAGTTATGCAATTGAATTTCCACCAAACTGATTTTGAAGTGTCCTGACCACAGACAGGTTCCAGCCCTCAGGTCTGAGAGCCAACCAAGGCTGCAAGTCTCTCTGAGCCCCTAAAAGAGAAGAGTGCACAGCACTAAACCCTCCATGCTGTTCCATGCTTCCTCAGTATCTAGAGGCTGTAATGAACAGAGTCTGTCCTCTAGAAGGTCACAATTCAAATTTTACTGCCAGTCCATTCACCCTCTCTCTGTTTTTCATGTTAGGTTTTGAGCTACCGTATTGGGTACTGCTCAGGTCAGCTCCTTTACTCTTAAGTGATCCTCGATTTATTTACAAACAAAAGCAGAGAACACCAAGTGCATTGCTGGGGAATCAGTAGTTAAGAATCATCTACATGACCATGCTATGACCACGAGAGCTCCTACAAAAAGGTCACCACATATTTATCCAGCTGCACACTCGGTAGGACTGTGCTCTGTAAGAAGTGCTTTTAGCAACAGTTAACATTTTCAAGACAATATGTCAGCTAACGTAACCTTTGAGAGGAGGGTTCGAAGAAAGGTTAAGGGAAGTTAACCTAAATAGCTTAAAGAAATAAAGAGAAGTGTTGGAGGTAATTAATACTTGAGAGGAAATAATGTAAAGGAGAAGAAAGACTTATTTAAGGTTGGCCAAGTGCAATGTACTACAAGAGGTAATGGCTTTAAATTAAAGAAGGGCAAGTTTAGATTAGATAACAAGAAAAAACTTTCCAACAGGAACAGTAATTCAACAGCATAGCAGTCTGGAGAGAGAAGCAGCACAAGCATTATCAACAGACACATTCCAGCTGACGCCAGCGAGTGCTCTCAGAGGGAAAATACCTGGGGTAAACCACAAGAGATCCCAGGGATTTGACTCAACAGTCTATAAAGACCATTCCAAACCCAACATCTATGATCCTGTAATTAACACACACATCACCTATTAATCTTACATGTTCCAATGGCTACCACTTCCCATTTCAACCATACGCACCTGACAAAGATGGATGGGGGACTCTAGAACCGTAATGTAGCCCTACCATGGATTATTGGGCAGATCCTCCCCTCAGCCATGCATCACATCTCACCTCATATATGTTATGTTACAGTAAATTTTCAAAGACCTGCACCCTCCCCCAGAAAAGCCAGATGCAAGAACCAAGTTGAAAAAGCTAAAAAGTTTTTCAGTTATTGATTTAGCAGCATGGTTAGCTGACCACAGTTTGTAAATGTGCTGAAATCTTTCAAAATAAAAATGATTGGATCTGCTAACAGCATGGCACCAGATCAAATTTTATGAGTATTTGCCATGATCTTTATAATTCTGAAAGATTCATATTTTCTTCCTCAATCTCATGATTTTCCTTGAGCCTACAATATCATCTGTTAACCTCTTCTTGTTTGCAAGGACAGTTGTTCAAGTGAATTTCAAAAAGATTTGATGGCTTCTGGCAGGGAATAGAAAATACAAGATGTCACATAGTATGCAAGAGGAAACTGAACAAGATCTCCTCTATCACACACTACACAACATAATTAGCAGAAGCATTGCTTCATTCTGATTAAAACCATATTCTTCACAGCACAGTTGTTCTGTTGTGCGTGTTCTCTAAACCCAGACATTCCCTCAAGATTAAAACTTCTCAGAAAAGTACAGGGAATTTGAAGACATCCCACAGCAAACTAGTAACTGGCTCCAAAAGTACAATGAGGGTATGAGTGGGGCAAAGAACTGCGGGATTAGGGCCAGATGAGCTGTGATATTTCTGTGCTTAGCCACTACTGAAATCTGAGAGACACTGTCCTGTGCTGGGCTAGAAGAACAGAGTCAGAAATCCAGCCACGAAATGAGGGCTCCTGGTTTTTCTTCCCAGCTTCAGCATTTGGTACCCACAAGGTTGCAAGCCTAACAATTCAGTGCAGGCTTGCAAAGGTTGGTTTATGGACTTTGAACCACTTGACTTAAGGCTGGGTCCTGCCTCCCCCCACAGCTGTGAGTTGAGGTAGAATGAAGCCTTAAAGGGTTTGCCTGAGGGACTCGGATGCAAGATGTGTAGCCTTGGCTCTCAGCTGAGAGTTGAAACCCTGATTAGGTTCAGAACCACAAAGCTTTTCACTGCTGAAAGTAGAGGTTGCACCTCTGAAGCAGATAATAACAAAATCATCAGCTGGTAACAAATACTGACCTTCTGACAGCCACTCATCCTGAGATGCCTTCTCTGTCATCACACAGGCAACATCTGTGTCATGTCCCTCTCTTCATGGGCTGTCCCCCATGGCCATCATGGGTGTAGATTCCCAGATGAATTCCTAGATGAATACAATTCAGCTCGTAAAAATATAAATTTAAGCTGAATAAAGTTGAGTAAGAAGTAAGTTTCATTTCTGCAAAGAAACTCAAGGATCATTTCTACTGGCCAAGACTGCCTCAACACTGCACCTCATCATGTGTCTGATGAAGAAATTGTTCCCTTTACAACCTCTGTTGCCTTAGAACAGGTGTCACATTCTGCCCCACCTCTGTCACTCTCTGCAGAGTATTTCACATGCTCCTGTTCATCCTCAGAGTAACTGGAATCCTTCAAAGGAAAATGAAAGAGAAAAGCCCAAAGCTCCAAGTTCCCGTGGCAAAACTGACACACTCGCTGGTCTGCTCAGGGAGTCAGAAACCAGAGCTGAAGTATAAAATTCTTTCTGTAAGTTAAATCACCTTTCCTCTGAGGAAAAAAAAGCTGCACAGAGTTGTATTAAATATGGCTGTCTTCAAAGACCACCTGACCATACATTTGCCAAAAATTTAATGGAGCTAAGTTGGCTACAAAGTATGAGCTGGATATTTGAAGAGGTTTCGGCTCATCAAAGGAATAAGATATTTAGAACAGCTGTTTGACAGAAACCAAGCTCACATTAAGGTGGAGCTCAATAAATGAATTGAAGAAATTGCAGGATTAATTTATCAGCAATGAGATTATATTTGGGAAAATAAAGTGTTCTTGTAAGTCATTGATTTGCTTCCTGGCATCAGTTTAAGAGATGTCCAGAAATGTTACAAGGTGATCTGCGATTTCCAAGTTTAGGTTAAAGGTTACAGGTAACATGGTCTTCCAGAATAAAAGCTCTATTTGTGGTTATAGCCAGCTCAGACTTTGTCTATGGTTATTATTAGTTCTTGCTGCATCATCTCAGATGCTAAATGCCTTGAACCGCACGTATGAAAGGTAGGAGTCAAACAAGCATTGGTTGGTGACATTTCAGGTTTCCTCATGAACTCCCCTAGAGCCCACAGCCTACACACCCACATCCACCCCACAGTTCCCTACATCCATACCCTCCAACCACAAGCATTCACCCTGTTGCTCCCAGATGACTCTGGCTGAAGCTGATGAGACACTTTCTCTATGGCTGCATTGGGCACTGGCTTCAGCTCTTCCCTCCCAGCAAAACAGTGGGCAGGGCCATGACTGATTTGTCTGCTTTCCCCACAGCACAGCCTGTGTCTGGGTGTACCCAGGCCTGCCCAGAGCCCCAGTGGCTTCAGCAGAGGGTGGCTCTCTCTGTGCCTCAGAACACAGCTGGGGCACTGCCAAGGTGTGTGCAAGGGAGGAAAATGGGCAGCAGAACTCTGTAGCTGCTGGCAGTGCCTGTACATCACACACACACACCCCCCCTGCGTGGACTGATTCTCTACAGGAGTGTGATTCCTCCCCACACAGCCCCACCAGCCACTGCCACTTGCCCCAAGGAGCTGCCTTCAGGAGTCTGGAGATCAAAACCCACCCCGTGCCTGGAGTCCCACATCAGACACCAAAGGCATTCACACTCCAGAACAGGTTTCTATGAGCCCTTTATTAATACTGTACATTCCTTTGGTGCCCGAAATTACTCAGTTTCTAGCTTACTGTCTCACAGCTCACAGGGGCTTATTATTAATGGCCCAGTAAAACAATATACAGCCTGTTGTATCTTAATTCAGGAGTAGGTAATGACCAACTTAGAGAAATCATTTTAGACCTATGGGTTTTCTAAGGCCTTTTGAAGGTAATGGCAGTAAAATATGCATATATTAATGTTACTTGCAGAAGGCAGAATATAGTGGCAGTATAAGCAATAATGCAGCACTGCATAATAAAAATTGAAAATTCTTTTCCCTAAGTGTAAATATAAAATACCTCTGGGGGACATATCTAAAGGAAGAGTGTTTCAATAACACATAGTTAAACTCAAAATTATATTTTTCAAAGCTATCCAAGTATAGTCTAATAAATAAACCATAAAATAAAACAACATTTTACAAGGAAGACTCATACTGTATTTCAAGCTTTTTGCCACTCTTAAAATCATTATTTAATACAGACAGTTTTAGTCACAAAATTTCAAGAGTTTATTCAATATCTTTTATGTGCTTTACAAGGTTATTAGAGAATTTATTTTCTCTTTCCCTTACAGATTGGAAGGTGGGCAGTGATATATGAGCTTTCACATTTTATTTATTCACCAAACTGTTCCAGATGTGATCCCATCATTTATCCACTGACACATCAAACCTGCTGCGTGACCTTTACAGTGACCTCTTTACAACATTTGCTTTCATGCTCTAAAAGTTATAGCAGCTTAACAGTGCTTGCTTCAGTGGGAAGACAAGAGAACTGATATTTGGGAAGGGGGGGGGTGTGCTATAATTTAAAAATAATAAAAATTTAATTACTCTCCTACAATATGAAAACTAAGTCCAGGTGGTGAACTAGCCAGTGGAGTTATATTTCCAGAAATGTTTCAATCATATTTCACTCCAAACAGTATTTCACTCCATGGATTTGGAATGTACTGGATTTGCACAGGCTAAATTTAGCAAGCACTGTCTTTCCCCCCTTCTTGTGATTTGTCACAGCAACAGGCATTCTTGGGGTGATACACATTTCCTTATTATATATCAGCAAATAGAATGAGAATCCATCTGCAGTTTTCCTTCTTAAAGGGAAAAATTGCCTACAGTGCATCCAATATTTCCGTTAACTAAAAAACATCTACATCACTGTGACCTTAGCATTATGCAAAAAACCCAATTTTGGCATCAAATCTTAGGGAGTCAGTGAGTACACAAAATTATTCCAGGTACAGATCATTCATTCCAGGCAGCTCCCAAAGCCCAGGCTTGGCCAGCTGGGACTTTCCAAGTGTGGTGAACTTTTCCTTAGTACTTTTTTTGTTTTATGTACTTCCACAATTGGGCTGATACCAGCAGTAGACAGGCCTCCATTGTGGTTCACACAATATTTATGGCCCAAGAGGTAGCAGAGAATCTCAAGAAGCAAACGCAGACACACACACACAGAGGCAGAGGTACCCACACACAGTCTGAATCCAGGAGAGCTGTAGCCAAGGGATGAAGCTTTGATAGCATGAAAAAGATGCTGGAAGCCTTCCAACTAACAACTCCCCACACTTCAATTTCACTTAAAAGAATTCCTACGGACTTCAACAGAAGAACATGCAAGTCAGAAACAAGTAAAACCTGGGAGAGGCTGTGTTGAGAACTTCTGGATAGTCTCTTGGTTTCCACATCATCAGCTGTTTGCTCTACCCATCCCCACTTCAGGTTCATTTCACAGCGTCTGGATTCTTGAATTCCTATCAAAGCAAAACCTGAATTGTGAGGCACCGGAGAACCCCACAACCTTTTTACTGGTCCTTGTCTCCCTTCCCTCTCTCCTGATCACAAAGATGATCACAAAGGTCATGTACCACTGCAGTGCAGACATCTGGCCAGTTGAGGTACCCAGTGACCTGAGTCCACACTGCAGAATCTGGGTATAAAAAACAGAGGAGCAGAACAACCCCAGAAAACCCTCCCAGAGCTACACACAGACACCTGTGGTTAATCCAAACACAGGCTTCTATTTCAGTGACTTTTAGCACAGAACTAAAAACCGAGTGGAAGCTGAGCCTGTAAGATTTATGCTTGAAGTAGGAAATCAGATTCACTCCTGCAACATTTCCCCCATCTCTGCAACACAATGTTCTGAAACTGGATTTTACTTTTTTTGTTTGGTTGTTTGGATGGGTTTTTTGCTTTTTGTAGAAATAACAGGGTTTCTAAGTAAGATCTTAAACAGCCTTGGTTTTGTAATATTAGGTCATCAATAATGGAAAAATTACATCAAAGAAAATACACTTGTTTCTTTAGGTGTAAAGCAAAGCTGGTAGAAAAACAATGCATTAACCTCATGTGCTGTGAAAACAGGTGAAGGGTACAAATAGTAGATCTGAAGGTGCCAGCAGGAGAATATTCCAAAGCTCTCTGGAAGTACTGCTTCCAGGTTAAGTGATCACAGGAAGATTACAGTAACACACCACCACTGAGTGATTAATTCTCAGAAAAGAAAAGAAGGTGAAGTCCTGTTTTGATCACTTCTCTGGTTCACAGACTTACATTTCAGCTGGAGTCTTACTTTAAATAAACAGAGCTGAGATTTGAAACTTTTTAAATAACACTCAGAAATAAAATTCAAGTGAGCTCCCCTGCTCGCTTTCTATCACTTATCCCTGCTGGCAAAGGAAATGCAACTGTTGGCTTTTGAAAGCCACAAATTTGCAAGGGTCTGGGGCATGAGCTGGCAGGAGGCTCAGACTCCTTGATGTTTGTAATTGAAAAGGACATGAAGTAATGAAGTAATTTCCCTGTCCCTATCTCCATGTTTATCAGAGGCCTGTCTGCAGTGGAGGAAGGGTGACAGGGTAATCTGAGCCTCCACAGAAAACCTGCTTTTTCTCCAAAGTTATTTAGATTTCCATGAGCGCTGGCAGAATTTTGGAAGGAGTCCAGGCGAATGAAGGAATTTGGCTGCTCTGAAAATACCATACAGGAACTTTAAAAATTGAACTGATTTATGCCCTGTAATGTTTTCAATACTGTATAAATTAAGTTTGAGTTCCTAGCCTGGATTTTAAGAAGAAATTTTATATGTTATGATCCATGAAAGAACTAGAGGAAAAAATATCTTATTGTATGATAATTCCACCTCTCCCATAAGAAGTGCTAGACTTTGCATATATAATGTGTTCAAAGGAATAATATGGAAAATGCATTACTTTGTAACATCAAAGGATGTTCCAGAATACCTTGAGGTCCTGACAGCTATTTGGAGTTTGCTAATATCACACAGCACTGTGAAATATATTAGCAATAGAAAGTTTGTATGTTCTGTTCACCACTGACTGACTGTAGAGCTGGGCCTGGGAAGAGAGGAGGCTTCTGAAGTGCAGCACCTAGAAAGTGTAAGCTAATTGATGGGGAAAATTATCTCCTGCAGAGGACTGCTTGGAGCCACCTTTAGTCTTTCATGTGCAGATGGCAGTGCCTGGGTGCTGTCCCCTGTGGATATGCCTGTGTCACACACTCCAAGTGGAGATGTCCACAGCACGGTCCCGGGAAGTCCCGTAGCGCCAATAAACAGCCCTGTGCTTTCTGAGGCTTTATGATAAACTGTGAGGTTTTCAAAGAAACCACAATTTGCACATCTAACAAATATAAATATGTTTATCCATGGTGCCTTGTCCTCTCACAGAGGGAGATACAGCTATAAATAGCTAAATATTACTTTCCTCTTTTAATCAGCCATGGACATAACCTCAGCTGGGGATCTGAACACTGAGTCACAGTTGATCCCTGATTTGATTAATAACCAGTCTCCTCTGAGGTCTGAATCTTGTTTCTGGTTCAGAGGTCAGCACATACAAAGGTCCATTACCGGTGAGCCATCCTCCTCTGCGCTAACAAACACCCACTCCAACCCACAGCACAGCTGAACACCCGAGAGCTGCAGAATAGGCAGCTTGGGGCTCAAGCTGGTCCCCAGCTTCAGGCCCTGAGGAGGAGCATCAAGAGGCTGAGATGAAGAAGCTGCCTTCATAAGTGTGAAAACAGAAGCTTAGGAGGAGATTGCTTTCATCTGGAGTCTGAAAGAAAAATTGTGAAGTTAGCAGAAACCAAGGGAGACACCAGAGAAGTGAAATTATAAAATTAAAGCTGTGCTGGCTGTCAAACTCCCCTCCAAAAAAATAGGACAGTGAAGCAGGTGAGGAGCCGTTCACCAGGCAATCAGGAAAGAAAAAAAGTTATTCATCAGGAACCTCTTTCAGAAGCAGACATATACCTTCAGCATGCAGACACCTGTGGGGTTGTCACCGACATTCCCTACAAAGTGGAAGGGAGCAGAATCTATTGTCCATAACTGATGTTACACACCACCATTCTTCTGTCCCTGCACTTTGAGTCATCTTTGAACTAAAAAGCTCTAAATTTTCTGGTTGCAATCTTCAGTCCATGATTGCTTGTAACCGCTGTCATCACCATGCCCTTCCACATGCAAATGACACAACTATTATACCAAAGATTTGGTACAAATGATTGTGCATGGGCAGATTAAATAATATTTTTTAAGATAATAAAATTAACTTTAAAATACAAAACAAACAAGGCCAAGAGTCCTCTTCCAGGACAGATGTTTCTCTCTCTTTTTCTATACTGTGTGCCACTCATGGTGTTTAAAATATATATTGTCACACAGTTCTTTGAATCAAGGCAACAACCCCTCTCATCCTGCCTTTTGTGTCATTAATAGTTTCAACCCCTTTTTGCCTGTTGGGACAGGTAACAATCCCACCCTTTCAGCAAGACATCACATGAGCATATACCTTTATCTTTTTCCAAAGTGCAGAATTCTTCTCCCTACCACATGTCCATAATCAGGGCATGCCTAAAGCATGAACCACAACTAACCCTGGACAAAACCCCCACCTGTCATACCTGTGAAAATGGAACAGTGATAAAATACAAAGCTGTTCTTAGTTCTGTGGAGAAATTTAACCTATTGGGAATGGGTGTTTTCACAGACACTCCCAGCAGAATGGAGAGAGACCCAGATTTACAGTGTAATTAAATTGTATTTTTCCATTTTATTTTTCACTACGTGGCCTCCTTTTTTCCTCTGCTGTAGTATTCTGTGGGCCTTAAAGAAGTGTCTCTGTATCTTAGTACACAGAGGTCTTGGGATATTACTTGAAAACAGTACACCAAGAGGAAATTGTGCAATCAATTCCATGAGAATGCCTCCCTCAGCAATAAACACTGCCTGTGCCAAATAAATGGGTGATGTGCGTCATAAATTTCCTTTTCCTGTCAGAGCAGCCACAAGAAATGGATGAAGTTATGCACATTTGTATAAAAATAAAAATGTGTTATTTGCTCTAGCGCGCACTGCGGACGGGACACTGGGAGCTGCACCGTGCCTGCCCGGGCTCCCAGCGCCACACAGCCCAAGGCACAGCTCCTCACACACAAAGGAAAGCACAGTCAGTGTTTCTCACAGTCTCACTGTGCCATTTCCAGCCCAACTGTTCACAGACAATGAGGAATGCCCGATTTTTTTGCGTTCAACTTAAGCCCCTATCAGAGACAACTTGTTAAAGCTGAGGTGTTTACCACTTGCTGCAAATCAGACCTAGGCACACAGTCTTGGCTGAACAGCCCAAGCTTGCCAGTCCAAAACCACCAGCTGCTGGACTGAAAAGTCATGATCTTTTCTTCCTTTTTTCTAGGTCGTATTTTTCCCACTGACTGAGCCTACAGAGTGAGAAACGCCTTGCATTTACATCCCAGCAACCTCACCCACCACCCTTATGCAAACTCAGCTCCTCATCTGGCATAGATAAGCACAGGACACCAATTTAATGCAATTCAGAAACCTCACTCCAAGTGGGGATTCAGACTATGGCAGCAACATATTTTGGATTATTATTCTATTTATTTTACTATTATTCTATTTATTTTACTACTCTTTATTGTACCCCATTCCAGTATTATTGCCAAGTGCAGATGTGTCACACAGTGCAGCGAGAGCCTCTGACCCTGAGCCCCTCAGGGGCTGGGCAGCAACACCGTCCACATCCTCTCACTTAAACTGTTCCTGCCCAGGACACACACTGACACTAATCAGTATCAACTCTGCCTCTCCATCACCTCTGCTCACATTCCTCCTCATCTCTTCTTTGCCAGCCACTTCTATAAGATTCTTGGCTCAACTGGAGGAAAGAGAGAGCTGTCAACACTGATATATTAGAAATACAATTCAAGCAGCTGCTATTTGTGTTTTATTTTTAGACAACTTTATTTTTCCCCTCAGATTCTATATTATTATTCTTTCTCCTGGGTCAAACAACATCTGTTGTATAAAAAGTAAACTCATTTGGATTATCAAGTTTGCATCTTTCCATTTATATTTTACTCTAGTTGCCTCACTAGGAATTGTCCTGCGCTGCCCTCTGATATTTCATGAACAAATGGGTCCATAAGAAGATCTTGGCATGACTTAAGCATCTGCAACCACTTCACAGGCCTTAACCTGATAAACCACAACTGCTCCACAGCAGGACTTACACATCCATACTGCCCTAAGAAGCAGGGAGCAGAGCAGCAAGGGGTGCAGCCCCCTCTTCCTACCTTTGCTGCCTGCAAGGTGCAAGGGGCTGCATCAACAACCTTCTGTACTGCTGCTGCCAAGGGCTTGCTCTGGCCACAAAAAAGTCACCAGTGACTGCCTTTAACAGTCTGTGCAGGCGTGACTGTAATGTGTCGAAAAACATATAGACACAAAATGTCAGCAACTGTAACCTGGCACAGGTGTCTAAGGTTTGAGGTCACCTACGCCAGCTGGGCATCTGGCCCTGGGCTGGCTGCAGGACTGGTCCCCCCAAGCAAGGGCATTCTGTCCTGTCAGGGCTCACAAATAGTGAATCAAACCAACACTGAAAGTGAAAATCAAGTTCCTACATCCGAACCTGATTTAGTCCAGCAAGAATAAAGTTATTCAAACTCATGGAGGGCTTTGCAGCTCTGGCTCTGGCCCCTGTGCCTGAGGACCACTGGCAGCACTCAACGCCTTTGTTTCACTCTTCTCAAAGAATAGAGCTAGAGGAAAAAAAATTAAAAGGAAAAATCCCAGCTCTTTGGAGACACAAGATTAAATCAATGCTATTGATTTGATCCCAGCTGGCATTTTGTACACTGAAATGCCAATCTCTCCCCCTCCAAGTCAAGAGTTAGGGCAAGCAGGACAGAGAAAGATGACAGTGGTTGGCCAGATGTGATCCTCACAAGCAAAGCTGTTATTCTCATGTTTGGTTACTGCTGAGAAGAGTTTGTTCAGCCATCAGAGACAGATCCACACAGGAGCCAGTGAAGAAAGGACTCTCTTGCCTGGAAGGGCAGGAAGGGACCTCAGGAAGCCAAAGAAAACTCTGATGAGCCCACATCATTTTTCCTGTGGCTCATACCTGACCTTTAGTGCTTACTTTCCTCTTCTGTTGCTACCTCTGTTTTCTAGCAACAGTGAGGATCAGAACTGTAATAGTTTCCATCATGTCTTTCATAAAAAAAACCCCTTGACTTTTCCATAAGGCTTTGCTCTAAGAAAATGACAATTTACAAACATGAAAATCTTTGCTGGTACTTCCTAAGGTTAAGGGAAAAAAAAGGCTATCTCCATATGTTCACATTTGTTCTTTTAGGTAATATGTTCCCTCTAATTCTTCTAAATTGCTAGGACATGATGGATTTCCACAGCAGACTTTCTCCCCCTGAAGACAGTACAAAGAGCCTACAATGTGAACAACCACTTGCAGAACTGATATTCACTCTGGTCTGAATCTTCAGTATATTTTTGAACAGCAGCAAAACCCTTACTGCTGATCATGCCAGCAGTAATTTTGCCATCACACAGCCGACCACAAGCACACCCCTCCAGCTTTCTGCTAAGGATGCAATCCCAGAGGAGCACAAGAACATCTCTACATGCCCTCCTCCTCCCAGACACAGCCCAGGTAGGAACATAAGCAGTCTAACTTCACTTCCAGAGGCAACATGAAGGACACTGTCCTGCTCCTCACAACCAGATTCCCTTTGGGAGACCAAGCTCAGGTGTGTCTCATGGGTGAGGGTGCAGCCTGCCTGCCATCCCACTGCAGCACAGAAGCACCATCTCTCATGCTCAAGGGTTGCTGCCAAACCCACTGAGGGGCTTACACCCAGGCAGGTAAAGACTTACAGGCCTTCAGTCAACACACAAAGACCAAATATCTACAGAAATGAAATCTTCCCAACATCATCTCTTCCAAGCAGATTTTCTTGTTAAACCTTGACAGGGAACAGGCACTTTTGCTGCAGCAGTAACAGTCAGCATCCTGTGCTGAGCACTTGCCCCTTTTCTCTGCTGTCAGCTCCAGCTCATGGCAAGGCAAGAACTTCCAGATTCTGTTGTGTCCAAAGCCACCCTCTGCGAAGACACCCAAGAAATCAAGGGGGATATTTTGGAGGGAGATTGTGGATTTGCATCTACACCCTAGAATTACAGTGTCCTTGTCTAGAAAAAACTGCTGGAGTTGCAAAAGAGCAGGATTTTGTACAATGGTTTGAATAGTTGATGGTTCCAGTCCAGTCAAAAAGCCTCACAAGAAGGGCCTGACTTTGCAGCCTGAAGTATTTCTGTTCCCAAGGGGCACGACAGTATGGAGAATCGTGACACAGTTTTTATGGCTAACTGAATATTTCTGTTCAATCTCTGAAGGGCTTGGGGTTTGTTTGAATTGTGAATGATGGCTCCTATCCCAGCTCTGTGTGTGACATACTCCTCTAGTGACAGAGTTCACACACTGAGCCTCAGTCAAGAATCCACACATACCCTGAAAGTTGCTGGCACACACAGTGTATAATTAAGATCATATGAGACTCTGAATTTCTTTCCCTTGCCCAGCTACAACCAAGAAAAGGGCCAAACAAATCTCTTTGCCCTTAAAAATTGGAAGGTAAGTCCTATAATTTGACTTTTCCTTACATGCCTTCATTTCTAGCTGTAATTTCTATTTAAATGTTTCTTTACACTCTCCAAAACCACCATTGTCATGGTACATTATGGCATGTTCATTTCCTGCAAGATAGCAAGGCAGTATTTTCAAAAGCAGCTAAAATAGTTAAAAGAACAAGTTCCCAGTCAAAATCTTTCCAGGTTGAAAGGTTCTATGAGCAGGGAAGTTACGTGAGCAGCACAATGTGGATCCTCACCTCAGTGGTGCCAAGAGATTATTTTGGAAAGTTACTCTACAGACCTGAATGTAAAGGGATAAAAGGCTGGTTTGGCAAGTTGAAAGAGCAAGGCTAATTCCACAGATTTTACAGCAATAGGCAATGCTGCTTCAGGGAATTCAAAAAGCAAGAATAGATTTTCCTCTTATTAGAGGCCTATTTTATAATTTTATGCATCAGTCTGTTGACTGCTGTATCAGTCATTGAAGAGGAAAAAAACACTATTTTTGAGAAATACTAATTGCTGTCATTTAAGGTGCTGTCAGGATTGTGACTTGTAACTTCCAGCTTAATGTACATACAAGCCTAAGATGCTCAGCCTTCCTTCAGTGGTCAGGGCTGGTTAAGAGGGGGGGCAGAAGAAATGAGTATTTTGACAGTTTGACAAGTGCATTTCTTACCTGGCACAGCTGTGTTGTCTGGACTGGCCCTGGGCATTGATTGACATGCTTACCATAATCCAAGGGAAAGCAAAATAAGACTGCCTCTTGTACAGCTCAAATGAAATCAGCTGTCTTCTATAGCTGGGTAAATTCAGAGCAACTTGCTGAACTTGCTCTGAATATACACAAGGGGAAAAAAAATAAGGAGGACTTTAGTACTTAATTTTTATTATTGGAAACAGCCATCACATTGCGAACTCCTTTGAGCGTGGAAGGAAAGCCACATCTGAGAGTTTCAATGGTCAGTTTATGTAATATTCCATGCCCTGCCTTCAGTTTGATTGCTGAGCTTTTCCTCTTCTACAGCAACAACTTTGATTTCTTTTCATACAAATCTACGTAGAAAAAAGTATTCTTCATCTTGCTGCCCAGCCTGTAAGTAACAACCCCTTCACTGGAGATGTGGCTTGTTCAGGACCCAGAAGCAAATTGACTAAATAGCCTCTCTTCCCAGGAAGGGGTGGAGGAAAAGCAATGTATTAGGGAACAACAAATCAACCCCAGGCTGGGGATAGTAGAGAAAGAAGGAAGAAAAGAGGAAAACCAAAAAGAAAAGAAGAAATAGATGGAAGAGAAAAAGAGAAAGACAGAGAGAAATAAATAGTCTGTAGAAAAATATAATTGACTTCAAAACTCCCAGCCTCTGTTAGAGTTAAAGAGAAAGCCTTTGTGCTCCTCAGATTTCCTCTTTACATGATGAATGTATGGGGTTGGAAGAAGCCTGCAGAGGAAGACCCGGCACTCTCACCTTTGTGCACAGGTTCTGCAGGGCTGCTCTTTGTTGCCTTATGCTACAACACACTGGTACAGTGACCAGCACTGCTGACAATATTCCAGGTGGGATCCAATGCCTTTCCCAGCAACAGACATATTGCCTCTTTTGTTTTTTTATCCTGCCGCTCCATTAATGCAGCCTTGTCTCTTGCTTGTCCTTTTGCCACAGATGTGATCTAGGCAGACAGTTTCAAGGCTTTTTCCAAAGGAAACTAACACCCAACACATCAAATCCCTCTCTTCATCCCTCTCCTGAATGCTTGCTCTGTTAAGGCATATTTCCCAGACTGATTCCCTGCTTCCAGATTAATTACTCTACATTTCTCCACACTGAACTCCAGTTTACCATTTGTTAGCAGAGTCATTGAAGAGATTTTGGCCCTGGTGAATCTGCCTAGGCTGTGCCCAGTCATGGGGAGACCTTACACCATATTATCTCTTCCCTCGGCCCAGTGCAAAGCTGAAGTAACTCCTCAGACATCAGCAGTGCACATGCACAGTGTTTCTGAGGAGCAGGCTCGCTCTTTTCAAGGTCCAGCAAATAACAGACTGCTCTGAAGCACCTGGCAGCACAGCAGGGCTGGCAGCCCCTTGCCACAGCCCCAGAGGCACCCGTGACTCCTGACCTTGCTGACAATGTTTCCACCCAGCAGAGACATGAAAGGACTCCTGGCTGGTCGGGCTGGGAAGTCAGAAGGGGGTCTTGCTAGGATGCTTTGCTGCTGGTGGTGCCAAACCTGGCTGCCTTAGAGACATGAGCATGGTGGGGCACCTTTGTGCTGTCTGGATTACACATCAGAGAGATCCTGAAACAGTCCCAAGAACAGCCTTCTGCCAGCTTGAAAAGTTTTCATCTGTGCTTATTGTCTCATACCTGCCCTCGAGCTGGTTTTGATCCAACAGCCTCTATTACCACCTCTTCCTTTACCTTTTGCCTTAGCTATTAATCTCTGATGTGGAACTTTGTGAAATGCTCTTTGAAACTCTAAGCACACTGCTGAATTCCCCTTATCTAGCCTGGCAGTAATATCTTCAAAGAACTCCAGGAGGTTAGTTAAGTATGACCTCCTCTAGCTTCAAGCTCAGCTTCCCAGCAAGCCCTTCACTCCTTTGCTAGAGATGAGAGGAAGAGGACGGGGAACTCTGGGACAAAGAGGCACATCACTGTTACAATGCCGACAGCAGCAGACACAGCACCACTCCTGCTGCCCAGCACATTTTTAAATTACCTTGGCGACACCAGGCTCTCTGACTGCACCTTCTGTTCTGCCAGGACCCAATGCAAATCATATCTCAAAGGCAAGCTGCCGCTACCCACACAGGGGTGAACTTCCAGAGAGGCACCAGGGATTTCTGAAATTAAGCTGAGGACCCAGCTGCACATCCTGCACCTTTGGGTAATGCCTCAAGTTCCTTTAATTTCTGCCTATTGTCAGGTTCTCATCTTTCATGCCCTCCAACCATGGTGCCATTTCAGACTCATGTAATGCTACAGAAATGTTTTCACCATGAAATTGCCCAAATACTAGAAGCATTCCAAGACAGGTATCTCCATCCTTTAAGACACCTGAAAATCAGACAAAGTCCTGAGCAACACCACCTAACTTCGAAGTCAGCCCTGATCTAAGTAGAAAGGTGGACCACAGGATATATCAGAATAAGGCTTATTGGGGATTTTTATCTTGCCTTTGGACCCAGTCCCATCTTTCAGCTCTTAACTAGTGAGCCCAGGCACCCAAGCCTAATTGTAACCCAACCACTGCCCTGCCAGGACCTTGGCTGGAGTTAGGTATAGCTTGGTGAGTTCCCTCCCTTCTGCATCAGCCCAAGCAGTATTTAAAGTTTATCTCTACTGAAGCAAGTCCACGGTTTAATTTCACCTCCACTTGAAATGTGCAGAATTTCCCCTTGCACTGTGCTTCCTGCTCCCCCAGAGCACCTTGCTGTGTTTCCATTCACACATCATCTCTTGCTGGTTTCTCATTTACATCATAATACTGGAGTTGCTGTTTACACTGAGCTGCACAAAGGTATGTTTTACATCTTACTGTGGTGTGATCATTAACATCATACTGCTGGCCCCAGGGAGTTTCATGACTGGATTCAGATCCATCTGTCCTGTGCTCCCAACAGGGGTTCCCGCTGCAGGCCTGAATATTTTGGCAGGAGACAATTCAAAATGTGCAAAACACTACATGTCAGGCAGAATGTGTTACCTTAAATGATGATCTATTATATGAATGTTCTTGTTGTTTTGTATCTTATCTCTTTAAAGAGCAGCCTCTTCAGAAATCATGGTGCAGTCTATGCTCCATCACAACAAAAGTGCTAGGTACACCTGCAGTGAGGTAAACTCCCTTAACATTCTCAACCTATAGATAAAATCCCCTCAAAAGAATAAAAAAAAAGTAAGATATCATTCCTTATTTACAACTGATACAAAGTTACAAGATTTTGGTGTATTCCCTTTACAGGCGTGCATCTCAAAGGTATATATATAAAGTTTCTACCACGTGTATCTGCATAGCTTGTCTGGAAACTAAAATACAGACACACATGGCAATGCTGCAGATTTCACCCACAGAGCTACAGACTGATACAGCCCTAAGCATTAATCATGGGGGGAGCCAGGTGTTTCAGTGTGCCAGCAGCCATGCTGTCCACAGGCAGTGGGATCCAGGCTGGGGGAAGGAGACATCTGCTTTGGAAGTAAACATCCACCTGGCAGCCTGGGTGAAAACATGAGCTACAGAGAAAAATGAGGATGGTGAACATGCCTTTTCCTTTTAGAAGGTCCTGTAGAGGTTCTGTCACTTTGAGGGTTGGCTTCAGTAGGAAACAGTCCTTTTTATATTTCTCCTCAGTTGCATTTACACCTAGGGCTTACTGCAGCTGCCCTTGAACTCCCTTCCACCACGTCTATCTACTGTTTGCTCAAGTACACTAGAAAAGATACCTCAAGATTAGATTTTAAGGAACATGTGTGGATGGACAAAATCTGGCAACTTTTTATCTTCAAATGTGAGAACATAATTTAGTTCACTTTCTGCCCTCTTCTCCTCTATATCCTTGGAGGAACGAGGCACTTTCATCTGCATTGGTGGGAAATGTCTCCTCAGCATTGAGGACAAAAAGTCATTCCTGACACTTGGCACAGAGTAGGCTCAAAACTACATCCTGAAAGTGACTGGGTTCTCTAAAGAGAATATGAAAAAAAATTACTACCTGAATAATAAATTTGACAGAACTTATCCTAAACAATAGCAATCTCTGTAGGCTTCTCAGAAGTTGCAAGGCACACACTTGCAAACAGAGGTGCCCTCAGGAGAGATCCACAACACAAACTGGGCCCCTAGGCTGGCTTTGGGCTGCATCCTTTCATCTGTAATACACAGCTCAGGCTGACCTTTAACTAGGAGAAATAAAAAAGGGAGGCGACTGTTACTGAGTCACAGAGAGGGGGAAAAAATAAGGTGTGAATTACAATGGGGATGAATGGAGAATATTTAGAAAATCCTAGGAGGCAGAGTATTTTGAAAAGGCTTCTGGATGGGGCAAACACACTGGCAGCACTGGGTTTGCAGGAGTTGCTTTGGTGCAGATTTGCCAACAGGTTTCCCTAGGTTTTCTCAGGATAGATCCCTGAAGTCTGAGATTTCAAACTCCACAGACACTTTTGAAAATCTTGGTTCCTTACAGAGTCCCACAATGCTCCAATAACTGTATAGCCTTGAATTTCCATAGCACTAAGTGCTGCTACAAGAGTCAAGACAGGTATTGCTGGGTCCAGATCTGGCAGATTCAGCATCAGGATTTGGCGGGGAAACTCCATCTCACCATCTCTCCCCCACTGCAAGTAACAAGCGCAAAGAAAAGGTGAATCCTCAGCATCAGTCCAATGCTCACAGATGAAAAAAATAAAAAAAAAAAATCTCAGGGTCACCCTTTTTCTTTCAGTGTAGGACTACAAAGTCAATATAACAGTGTTGCATGGACACTCAACGTGACTTTAAACAAGCTGTGGTACAGCCAGCAGCACAGCGATGCTGGAAGTACATTATCCAGCAGAGGCTGGATAATAATCATCACCAATTCATCCACTTTTTTGGGAGAGCGTTGCAACCAGTGGTGGCCACTGTCTATCCTTGCTTCTTAGCTCACCCTGCCCAGGGTAGGTGGCTTGAAGTGAGTTAAGCCAGGCTTGTATCTACTCATGGCTACAGGAGGAGCAGAAGAACCCTCGCAGCTGATTTATCTCCACGTGTACCACCTACCTGGCCAACTCACAAAAGGCTCCAGGATCCCTGACCTTGCCAGCAAGCCCAAAGCTGCCTTACTTGGGCCAGCAGGGGAGAGCCCAGAGACTGTACCTGCTGCAATGTAACTTCATGCCAGTCAGAACGGTTGTGTGGAGGAAGATGGAGAAAAAAAAAATCACCGAGAATTAATCAAGCCATCATCAGTGGCTCCAGGTGCAATAGCTGTACAAGAAAAACAAATAAATCAACCCACAGTTAAAAATAGCCTTTTTGATTACTGTCTTCAGTCTTCGTCTAAAGACAGAGTAACAACATAACGTTCTCTCAGGAACTAACCCCTGGCCAATATTTTACAGCTCCTGCCCTTAGAGTAAGTCAATATGTGCAGAAGATAGAGAGGTGGATTGATGAGAGGTAAAAGATACCTGTACTGTACTGTACACATTTGCTCCTGCTGGGCCCAGGGAGCTGCCCGCGAGGGCACAGGAGAAAAGGGCAACACCTTGACGGCCGTGCACGAGCCCTCATGGCCAAAAAGCCACCTCAGGCGAGTCGAAGCCAAAGCTTGTGAGGGCTCACTTTGCACCACTGACCTCTTAGAAATGTTTTTATCGATATCCGTGTCTCACAACAGGGGCTGCAGCACCTCTGGGCACCCGCCCGGATCTGCAGTGTCACACCTTTCCCCAGCCCTCGGTCCCGGGGGTCTCTGCTGGCGCTCGGGTCCTAACGGTGTTCATAAAATGGGAGATATATAAAAGATACAAAGCAAGAATACAAGTAACACGTTGTCTATTTTAACTCCTTTATATTAATTGTTAAATGTCACCCTCAATAGAAAAACCACTGTCACCAGCGCTGGCGTTTGCAGCAGCTTCTCACTGAGGGTTCTCTAGTCGCAGCAGAAAATCTGGGTTCAAGGCTGAAAACGGAAACCGCCCGGCTCACGGGATCGGCCCCTCAGCTCCCCGCGGCTCCCGGGATCGGCCCCTCAGCTCCGGGCTCCCCGCGGCTCCCGGGATCGGCCCCTCAGCTCCGGGCTCCCCGCGGCTCCCGGGGATCGGCCCCTCAGCTCCGGGCTCCCCGCGGCTCCCGGGATCGGCCCCTCAGCTCCCGCGTCCCCGCCCGCTCCCGACCCGCGGCGGCACCGGCGGGGGACAGCGCCACCTGCTGCCATCGCCGCGCGCTGCAGCCGCGGCCGGAGCCGAGAGGGGGCCCGAGCCGGGAGCCCTCACAGCCGGGCCGGCTCCCAGCGCCTGCACGAACGGCACATCCTTCCCGCAACCCGCCGAGACCCCGGCCTCAGTCACAGCTTGAAGAGATAAATACGACCAGCAACTCGCGGGGCTTGTGGCTGAAACTCCAGGTGGCCTCTGGTAATCTTAACTGTGACATCTCCTCCCCGTCAGTGTCTTCTGGAGAAAGGGCAAACAGGAGTAACCAGAGCCTGTATCCGTCTGGGTAGTCCCTATTTTGATACAGTCCCTGTTATATTTCCTTTCTTGATCATCTCAGTTAATAGTTATAGAATCATAGAATCTCCTGAGTTGAAAGAGACTGACAGGGATAATCAAGTCTGACTCCTGGCTCAGCACAGCACAGCCCCAAGAGCCACACCATGTTCCTGACAGCATTGTCCAACGCTTCTTGAACTCCTTTAGGCTGGTGCTGTGACCACTTTCCTGGGAAGCCAGTTCCAGTGCCTAACCACCCTGTGGGCGAAGAATCATTTCCTAATATCCAACCTAAACCTTCCCTGACACAGCTCCATGCCATTCCCTCGGGTCCTGTCACTGGGCACCAGAGAGATCAGCATCTGCTCCTCCACGTCCCCTCATGAGGAAGCTGCAAACCATGATGAGGTTTCCTCTCAGTCTCCTCAACTGGCCCAGACTTTTCAGTCTCTCCTCACACTGAAATTTTCCCCTGAGCTTCTATTTAAAGTGGGAAAATCACTCTGATTATGCTCCTTGCCTGCAGTTTGTGTTTGGTTGCTCCAGCATTCGTCTGCAGCTCAGTGTTTACATGGGATACACAACTTGTAAGTCTAAGATTTGATTATACAGAAAGATGTTCCAGGAACGTTACACATAAATACATGGACTCAGTGTAGTCTGATTCATCCAGATTAATTTTTTCAGACTTCTCACCTCACATCATTTGCCCAAGAATGTTCTCATTTGTCCAAGAAGCATCAACACTGACAGCAAAAAATCCTCATCCCATAACTATGGGCCATCCTGCTGGCATCTGGCTCAAGGAGTCTCCGACAATTATAAAGAATGAGAGTTGGAGCATTTCTGAGCCTGCAGGGAGAAGGTACAAGGACCCTACTGGAAAACCCCAAAAACTGGGTAGCTCTTCTGAAATCACACTCCGTATTCTTCTGACTCCCCCCATAGTGAGTCACTGACCTGGCTCCACAGGAGGAGCCACAATCCCGCACTGTCCAGACCTTCTTCATTGGCTCAACACACCACAGCCACCCAACATAAGCAGCCACGTCCAGCCAGATACTCACTGCCAAAAGTCTCAGGATCTGTGCAATGGTCTCCTCCCTTACACCAGGTGAGGCACGGTTTTGGATGGTGTTGTGCTTCCTCCCATCCTCCATCCATTGAGTCTCCTGGCAAAAGTGCTGAATTCAGTGTGAGGATAATGGGAAAAATTTAAGTAATATCTAAATATTTCCACAACGTAACAATCAATAGTGATTGTGTATCTCAACCCTCTTGTAAACAAACAGAAATAAACATGCAGTTTGACCTGAGCATGTCAGCAAAGTCCTGTCTCTGGGTTACTTCTTGCTTTTTAATCTGTGCAGGTTGATATAACCCACCTCTGCTGTAAATATCCATCCATCTAGCTGTTTGTGGGACTGGCATCTCTACACACTTCTGCTGCTGAAATAAAGACAGGAAAGAAAGGCATTTGGAAATATGTCTCAAATCTTAAACATAACTTGACAACTAGTGGGCAAAAGATAACAGAGTGACATTTACAGAAAGTTACACATGATGCAGGTGTATATGAGTCAAACCATAAAAGGGACACGGCTCAGATCTTTTGTGTTCTCCTAGAGGACTTTGATGTCATTTAATGGGCCATGCTCCACTCACAAATCCATTTTCACAAGCCTTTTTTGGTCGCTTTCATATTTTGTGTATTTTAAATTAAGACTTAAGCCATTGTGAAGGACCTGAGTGGTGCACAGACTGAGGCCCATCATCTCCTCATTTCCCCGATGGGCTTTCCAAGTCAGATGCATTTCTTGCAGCAGTCTTCCCTCGCCTGGCTCTTCTGCTACACCTGCAGCAATATTCTGCTTCTAGTGACACTCTCATCTTCCTCACATTCAGGTAACTTTGCTTCATCGGGGGGGATGAAGCCTAGTGATCAATGACCTCAACTGGCAGTTAATTTCTTCTAGCAGAGGCCTGCCCATTCCCCGTGGTGTCCATCTGTGGGTGGCACAGTGGCCTCCAAACACTGGAGTGTCACTGCCCAAGAGTGTGGCTCTCATTGAAAAGTTTGGGCCAACAGTGAGAAATGTAACCACAACCTTGCAAAAGGCTGGTTAAAACCCAAAAGTATAGCTGGTGTATTGCTGGGGAAGTCATTACACTCCAGAGTTTTCATGGAGTCAGTGGTGCAGATATGTACCACCTGGAATTTGTGAAAGTATTAAGGAAGTTGTTAGAAAAAAAATACATCTCTTCTCAGTGGCTGCATTCTCCGATGGTAAAAACCAGAAAGACTTTATTCCACCTCACAAGGCTGCTGGGAAGAGAAACTCACTGAAATCTGTGATGCCATGGTAATGATTCTTGGCTACTTCCTTCATCAATGGGCTTATTACTGTAAAAAAAATAAAGAGAAAAAGAAAATACAAATATTTATCAGTGTGTTCCATTAAAAATTCAGAATATTACCATTGTTTTTAGCTATGTTAAAACCAGCACGTATTTCAGAGAGGGATCACTTATCCATCTTTATTAATAATTCCCTATTGTGAACAAGAAGAGTATCATTTTCTTTACACCTTTAGGGAACAAACAATTTTCCCATTTTCTACGACACTAATACACTTTTAATGGCTGTAAATTGTGCACACATAAGAAGTGAAAGATTCCCATCATTTCAATCTACATGAAAATTTCAGCTGCAGCATTTACCTTATTCTGACTCACTGATTTTAAAATTACATTAATGCCCCCACAGATCTTTTGAATTAAAGTAAGATACAGCTTCTGGTTTAGAGTGTAAAGTTAGCCTCCTGAGGAAGGCAAAGTAATACTGTAAAAATCCCGATTCTAGCATTTTTTCCACATCAAAATTAGCATTTCTTGAAAAAATTTGACTGGTACTCACCCACAGCCCACAGGTATCAAATGACCTGATCTGGAGCAGGACATTGATTCATCACCACATCAGGAAACAAATTTCCTTGGGCCACACCAGCAGCAAGGGTAGCTGAAACAGGGTCAGTTGAATGAACCCATCAACCAGTAGAAAGGAGAAAGCAGCAGCTGTGATGAGAGAGTCAAGGCTACACAAGTTTCTCTTAAGACCACTCACACTGAAAAATAAAATCCACACTTTTCATCAGCATTTACATTGCAGAGGCAGACTTAGTATTAGCTTGTGACTGCTAATAGTAGATCTGCTGCTGCAGTCTGCAATCCACCATTAACACATTTCTCTCTCTGCTGGCTTTCAGCAACCTAATGGTGAGACACCGACTGTTACTAATCAAATTATTAGTAGCTGGAATAAATGCACAGCAATGGCCTATCCTAAAATCTTTCTGTTAGAGAGACCTTGCTGAAGATGAGAATATGCAGCTGTGTGAGCAATTACAACAGCATGGACAATGTGTCACTTCTGAGTCTCAAACTTAGGGTCTCCAAAACTTCTCCTAACACCCTTCTTTCAGCCTCCACATTGTGGAGTAACAGGCACCCAAGATGTAGAAAGCAGGCACGGGCTATTTGCACTCGGTGCTCAAGGAATGTGCTTCCATACTGAGCCTGTGTCCTTTTATTAAAGGTCATTCATCAGCTGCAATGTCAAAACACAACTTGTCTTCTAAACTGGTGGTACAAAACGTCTCAGAGGTACCTGTGAAACCCCCAGTAACTGGGGAGGAAGAGTACATTCCATCTTGGGGGTTGGGGAGAGGAGGAAGAGAGGAAGACAGAGCCAGATGTCACCACAGAGCAGATAAACTCAGAAGGTGCGGCCTCTGGAGGAGAACAACACATTCGTAATACAATTATGACAGGATGGGAAAAAGACTGATAAACTAAATAGCCTTAACTCACTCCCCAAGTTCTAAGTGGTGATGTGTTCACTGGTTTAACTTTCCACCAAGATTACAGCTGTGTGACATTGGAGCCTATGAATTTAGATAGCTCATTGGTTGTAGGAGACTAAACACGTACCCATATCAAGTATGTTTTCAGATCCTTCAAACATGAGGAGAATTCAGGTAGAGTATCATGTGCTGCTGCCGCCTTGAGTCTCTGACACAACTCTGAATTTCTATTACAGCTTTTATACATAACTTTCAGACTTCATTAATTCTGGTGGAATTATGATTCGTCTTTCACTTTTTTTAAGGTTATGTGTGACAAAAAAATTATGCTTTCAATTTGTAAAACCAAATACCTACGTGGGACCTGTCGCCACCAACAGAAGCTCCAAACAATCACACTGATGGGGTTAATTGGCATTTTAAAATAAATCACTGCCTCCAGATTGATTTATTTTCCCCCTTCTCTTTACACAACATTACAGCGTTTCTCTATAATTATTCAATGCTAAGTTCATGGGTTTGAGGCAGACGACTGCAGACTTAGGAAATGGTGTTTGATTTGTTGCCATGGAAACATCTTGCTGTAGATGTACTCTAATCCCATGACAACTCTGTCTCTCAAGAACCATTTTTTCTGACATAATAAAAATCTGATCAAGGTCAGATTTAATAACAATCTCAGTTCCCAGACTTTATTTCGTAAAGCTTTAGCAGAGTTATTTTTTTTTTCTGAAGGGATTTTCTGGAAACTTTGTTTATTTTCTTAGCCGGACTGGAATTTATGCCCTAAAATACATAAACCTGGTGTGGTGTCATGTTAATTTACAGTGCACCTTTTGTTATGGTTTAATTGCATCATTAAAAGAAAGTTACTTATAATTGTTTATATTGTCTTGACAGATGTTAACATTTTACCAACATTGTTCCCACTAATACATACATTTGGGATATCAATAATGCTTATCATTTCCTAACAACTGGTGTTTACATAGTAGCAAATGCCAATGTAGTTTAGCTTTTTGTTGAACTGCACGTTTCATTATACAATGTTTTTCTGAACTATTTATCACATTCAAACCTGGAGGACTGGAGACAAGCACCAGTGCTTTATGTGTTCCACCAAAAAAGAAAACCAACATACATGCAGGAGAGTCATATTAACACAGAAAAAAAGTGACTTCACAGAGGGGAACTTGTCAAGGACTCAGGCTGAGTTTGGGAATATTTCCCCGCCTTGGCACAAGTGTATTTGTCCTTTGGCAGTTGGGTACCACTGACACCTTTGAGCAGTAACAGCTCCCTGGGAAGAGAGACTCAGCTAAAGCAGCTCAGCCTCACATTCAAGGCTGGGCTTTCAAAAGACAGCACCTGGAAATGCTGAGAGACAAGGGTGTTTCAGAAACACCTTTTCATCAACTCCTATCCAGCCCTGGGCAACTGAGTCCTGAGTATTATATGGTCCCGACAGGTGGGGGAGGAACCAAACTCAGATTACCAGTGGGGACTTCTCCATTCATGCTACTTGTCCAGTATGACTTGATAGCCCCTAGAGAGAGATTTTACATTTTCATCTTACCCTAATGCACGTATCAAAAATAATCAGGTAAATCACAGCCTAGAAAACACATCATTTCTATTGACTGTAAAAGTAATCCAAACTAATTCAGAAGCAAAGGTCTCACATCTTCTGTCCCAGAAGCTTTGTCTGCAAACTAGGTCTGAGACAGTGAAGAGAATGTTTAGAAAGAATTCATCCTTCCTACAGCAAAAATTTATTTTCCTGTGTCTGTGTAGTTTTATGCCTATCAATGGTTCTATCAAAGAAAATATATAATTGACTTCACTCTGTCAAAGTGAATGGTGATCCTGGAACTCCTTAATACATTGCATCGTAATATTTTGCAACACAACTACCCATATTTTTTCTTACTTGCCCAAGCACAGCTTCACACATATAGATGCCTATTTTGGGTCTGTATATTTTTAACCACCAACACTGGACTATTTGACCTGCTCCAGAAATCAGAATTGCATCCCTGTGACAGGTATTCACCAGCCTGTGTTACAGCCCTGCTTTGGATCCACAGTGCATTACGCAAGGTACTCTACAAGACACATCACAGAAGGGCCACCAAAAAAGGATGGGTAATGGTCTCTGCCCAGTGATGGTCTCTGGAAATCAAGTTCAACCAGTGACCAGTATCGTGGCAAAGACAATTTCTGTGACCAATGTAAAAATGTAAGGAGTTTTTTCAGAGGAGTTTTACACTGTCATGCACTATCACCACAAAGATACATGAAACCACAGAAACCGTCATTTAGCATAAGGATTGTAACAAATTTTGTACATTATCAACTTGCTCAAAACCAACAGCTTTCCATATTGATTTTCAAGTGTGGCACCACAGGAAGGATATAAACCCTTCTTATAGCCCAGAAAAAACTGAGCTACATCTGTTCTTTGACATTACAGGTGATAAAGCATCACTTTGATGGCTCAGCTGAGATCAGAGCACATCCTAGGTACCACATAGGCACACACTAAGATACAGCATCTGCCCTGCAGAGCTTTCATTTTAAGTACTGCAAGACAGAGTGAAAAAGGAATTATTCATATTCCTGTACTATAGGTCAGAAAGCTGAACTTCGGGCTTTAAGTACAAGACTGTCCTTCTTTTTGCATTATCAGTATAAACAAGGATTATTGTCAGTATTATTTTGACCAAATAAGAAAATCTGAGGCAGCTACAGTGAAGATTATATTGTGGCATAGAAACCATTTAAAGCATTCATGCCTGGCTCACAGGCATGGAGACAGAAAATACTGATGTCACTGCTGTCGAACTTCAAGGTGCTGATCACAAACCCTGTGCCCTTCCTGCTGATGTTGTAAACACACACACATTTACACACACCAAAAGATGGTTTCTGCTCTGGAAAGCAAAGGGTCCCAGGAGGGCAGAGCAGCAAGATCCATGTGTCAGTAAACACAACAGCACCGGGCCGTCACTCTCAGCATTCAATCTCCAGGTGAAAATGCAATATAACAGAAAAGGCCACCCAGCAGGACAAGTCAGGCAGGCACTCTGCAGCAAAGGCAACAGCAAATCCCACTCACCCAGGCTGCCCTGCCACCCTCTTCAACAGAGTTAGCTAAAGGATTTGTGCTCTTCTCCACGCCTACCTTCAAGCCTAAAGAAAGAGGTTTTTAGTGACTTATCCCAGTGAGTGGACCAAGACTGTACAATAGCTGAGTGGTGTGCAAACACAGAACAAAAGGATACTACTGAAACTAAAGAGCTCAGAAGGTGCTTCTACATTAAAGATTATCAATGTCTATTTTTCTTCTTCTGTGCACTCCAAGCAGGATCCCCAATACACCCTGTTAAACACTAGACCTTAATCACTAACTACCAAGAACAAGTTACAGACAGAAGCATCAATTCCAAATATTGGCTGATTTTTCTATTATTTCCTCTTGGAAAGAATGTCAATCCTCAGCTATTTTTACCCAAGGTTTTTCAATGGAAAAATAAAGATTATCTAAAGAAATCTGTGTGGGTTGTTCTTTGGGTTTTGGTTGGGTCCAGGTTTTTTTTTGGGGGGGGAAGGGGAGGGAAGAGGGGGAGGTGCAGGGAAGGAAGGGATTTCAGAGCCCGTATTTGGAGCACTCATAAAAGCAAAGTTGCCTTGACAACTGTAGCCATCTTTATACAGTAATTCTCTTTGAAGAGTAGAAGGCTGTTTTAATTCCTCATTTTTCTTCTCTGTCTACAAGGAGATCCCCTCCCACTCCCAGGTAAGATTCTGTTGTCATACACTAGTTTTACTTCAGTGTATACCCAGAGTACAGCCTGTTCTCGTTGACTAAACCCAGAGTTTTAATAGATGTTATTTGACTTTTAAAAGCATTTCATATTAAGATTTTCAGATTTAATTGACAGATATTCAATTTCAAAGTCCTACTCTCCTCTTCATAAATTGCTAATAGTATTTTATCCTAAACAGAGCTAACCTAATATACAGATGAAACTTTGTTGTCATTTCAGCTGCTCGGAGCTCTGGGCTGTATATAATTGCTCTCTTCATTTTACAGTTCTTCTGCTTCAGATTAAACTTTTTCAGGATGTTGCAATGCCAAAACACACGTTCTGACAGGAAACCAGCATCAAAGGTAAAGGGCTCACAGACATCTTTGGTGCTTTGAAACTGTAGGAAGAGAAGTAACTGCTTAATTTACAACAGTTATTGCAGGGGAACAGAGGAGAGGAAGAATAAAACTCTGTGACGGAGGGACTCAATGATGCTCAGTGCCGGCACATCAGTGCCACAGGAACAGGCACAGGCTGCCAAGAGAGGTGGTGGGTGGATGTCTCATCCATGGGAACACTGGAGGTCAGGTTGGACAGGCATCTGAGCAACCTGATCTACATGAAGGTGATGGACTAGGTGGCCTTTAAAGGTCCCTTCCAACCCAAACTGTTCTGTGATTCTCCCTGTGGTATTCTGAATATCCTTCAGATTGAAATAAACCAGTTAGGGAGGGAAATTCTTTTCAAAATAAAGATAAGCCAAATAAAATAATTCATCATGATAAAAATTGCTTCATGCTGGGGGCTGGGAGGTGTATGTGTGTATGGCTTCCTATAAGGAATTAGAATTTTTCAAGGAGAACAGACATTTTTCACCAAACCTTTCATGCAATTTTCCACTCAGTAAAAAACGCTTTTCATAGATTGTCTTTAAATAGCTCCAGTTACAACAACAGTACCCACACATCTTCCTGCTCACCTGGAGTATGAAGAAATGGAGGTATAAATTTATAACAGAAGAATAGTGGGGATGTATGTTAAATCATGCAGACTCGACCCTTCCTGCAGCCCTCCCCAAGGAATGAGCAATGGGCTAAGAACAGCAACTCTTGTTACACACACACAGGTCCCTCAAACACAAAGCCAGATGCTGCATCATGGGACGTGGGCACACACTTCCTTCTCCTCCACCTCCAACACCCAGTGCCAGCACTCTCAGAACAGATTCATACAAAACCTGGCCCTTTCCAAGTCAACATACGGAACTGGAAATTCAATTTCCTCAGTTTGAAGGCTTAAGGCAGACCCTTGTGGGTTAGTCAAGGGAATTAGGTGGCACATATGGTTTAGAAGGGATATTCCCCCCACTGGCACCTGCAGCTAAACTCACCCTGTAGGGCACTGCTGGATCCCCACGTATTGCTGGAAAAAAACTGTGCAGCACCAGTTCAGAATGAAGCCAAAGTAGATTTGTGTGTGTGCACATGCCTAAACACAGACAGAAAAGCAAACATAATCATCAAGTACATGAACTTGAAATATAGTTTTAAAATGCTCGAGAAGAATTGTAGAATGTCCTGGTTAAATACCATTTTTGTTCAATGAAATATTTTGTTGCCATCAGATTTTGAATACGCAGAAACTTATTTATGGCTTTTTTTTTTTTCTCTCCACAGTTAAGAAATTCATGGGCAAATATTCCCATTTTTCCATTTTCAAAATGATGGATTTTTTTTTAATTGAAATTGTTATTTTTGGTGAATAACATATATATTTATATTTTGATAATCATTTTTAACCGCACTTAAAAATGCTTGAAATGCAGACTGATCCCTAATGAACTGGATACCCATATAAAAGATTTATTTCATTTTTTTTTTAAATAGGCCTTTTTCTAGGATCAGTTCTTTGGTCAAGTGACAAGGGAATCCTTAGGATGGCCTAAGACATGACCCACTGACTTGGATGTGTTGAGTAATCCACTACAAGCCCCGAGTCACTTGGAGCCTCAGTTTCCCTCATTGTAAAAGGCTACAACTGTCTTTAAAAAGCACTCTGAGGTCTGCAGATGAAGCAAACCATACGATAATTGCCATCAATCAGAGCAGCATCCAAGCAATCAACAGCAAAATGTGGCTCATCTCCCAGATTAGTATCTGGATAAACAAAGATAGAAACAAATAATCAGACAGGAGAAACCTGTTTCCATAGGAATCACATGTAATAATGATATTTATTATACTTCTGGGAGGATAAAAGGAAATAAAGATGAGTGGACACACATCTAGCTTCTCTTATAGAGTTGTATCTTGTGTGTAAAATCAACTGGCCCCTATTCCTCCTACTCAGAGGAATCTTTGATAATTCACATGTGAAATTAAAGGCATCTTATTTATTCAGTTATTTATTATTCTCTGTAAAATGAGTTAGGAATTTGTCCCTGTGAATAATGTTAGCCATAATAGTTAATTTACTCCTATTCATTGGCAGTAATAAAAATGTACAAGGGGATGCAGAAACATTATTATTTCTTGCTTGAAGTGCAATTTCATGTGGTGAGAAAAACATGCTAATATGCTGCAAAGTGCTACAGGAATTTAGTTCTCAAAGGAATGGTGGTATTAAATGTATTCTGACAAGAAGGGGCTTTGGAAGGGAAACATTTATCTTCATAAAGTCATTAAATTTACTGAGCAGCACCGCATTCTTACTGCAATCTGCTCACTCCATTAAAGGCAGAGCTGTGGAACAGTCTCTTCTGTATGAGGAACATTTAGGAAATATCTACATTTTTGAAAATTGTAATAATGGGGGAAAAGAAGATTCAAGGAGGAGGAAATAATATGTCCTTCTTTAAAAAAACCCTCTGCATTAAAAAAAAAAAACAAAAAAACCCAAAAATTGAAACCAACAAAAAAACCCCAAATACCAAAAAATACAAACCCATGAAAAGCCTCAGAAATTGCTGCTCATAAAGAACAAGTTTCACTGCCTACCTCTGGAAAGAAGCATACTGTAGGGGAACTCTGAAAGATAAGACTTCAAAACAGTGCAATGAGGGCCAATGGCTTTCAAGGCATTGGCAGCACATCACTGGCATGTGAGGGATGCTCAAAGTAAAGGGATGGGAAGAGCAGCTTTGCACATTCGTATGTGGTCTGTAGCTACCTGCTCACATCCACACTTATGGCAGTGAAACGGAATTGGAGTCCTGAAAGTTGGAGATGCTCCTCTCAGCGTCATTTCCCATGCAGTTGGTTACTTTATTTCTCTTTGTCCTTGATAGTTAGATGTATTTTAAGTAAAAAGATAAAATCTCTGTGTGTATTGCAGTGCTTCAGTAACATTTTGGGTGAAGCACAAAGTTCAGACAACCCAATCCAAAAGCTTGGGTCAAAGTCACACCACAATAATCTGCACAATTGAATAAACAAGCCCTTCCTCCAGAGGAAGCAAAATTTTCTCTGGACAGGAGAAATCTAGAAAGGGTGTTTTTAGAGAGACCTCAGCACTCTAACTCCAAAATGAACACAGTCCTGAAATTAGCTATGCCTCAGATGTGGAAATTGTTGCATGAAAGGCACCAGAACCAAGACACACACATTATTCTTTTGTAGCTCCCTCATAACCTCATTAATGACCTCCAATGCATCCACTGGAGAAGGAGACTACCTGTGCATGTTCTGACTATGGCAAACATCAGGAACAGAAATATTACAGTCAAATATGACAGTAATTCTGTTAAACCATATTTCTGAACAACAGCCAGAGCCATCAACATCATTACTGCAGGCTTTGTACATCAATATCACAGAGTGCCAAAGCTCTCTGGGAATTCATTCAGAAACAAAGCAGCACAAAACCATAACATAAACACCACAAACCCACCTGCCCTCCTAACCACAAAATGACATGGCATAGAGAAACACCTCCACAAGAACAAATGCACAAGTATCAGAACAAGAACATCATGCTCAGTATGATTGAACCTAACTAAAACCAAGGAAGACCAATATTCTTAATGCTTTTATTCACTACAATGGGGATTATCATATCTCCCTCAACTGATTTTGTTATTATCACACCCACAGTTTCTCTCAAAAACTCAGAAATGTTTTTGTCTTGCTTGTGAAAGCAAACCAAGATATTGATAGAACCAAGCGATCCCATTTTCACAGAGACTGAATGCAAAAGGTTTCAAGTGGTGCAAGTAAACTTCTCCTCAGCTTTTCCTTTGTGAGCAGACAATCATGATCAGGGCCCAGAAGTCTAAGTAGTAACTTATTTCTGGATCTAGTAGGTTTGAAGAATGACTTTCTAATGGCTTTACACCACAATTCTGCAGATTAGTGTTTGCCCACACTTAACAACATCTGGGTTAAAGGGCTGAACCTCCTGGCTTTGTCCTGTCTCTAAATGTGCCAGATAAATATAGCGGGCAGAAGTCAGATAGCCTGCAGAATAATTGTACAACCATACCAATTTCAAATATACTTGTAGCCAGTTGCAACCTTGCTGTAACACAGAAGAGGAAAAAAAACTACATCAGGAAACCACAGACTTCCCTAATGGGTTACAGTGCATAATTGAGTATAAAGAATAGTTATTGCCTGAACTACAGTTGAACTGAGATTTCCAGCTTCCCTAGCAAATGTTCTGCTACTGCTGCTAAGCTACAGCAATAATTTCTAATTGTGTGGGTTTTAAGTGAAAAGAGCAAGAAATCCTGTTCGATTGGTTACCGTAAACTATTCCTGCCAACAGTACCAGGTCATTGGAACAAGCCCTGGAAATCAGAGGTCTTTTACCTAAATAACAGTAGCAGAGGCTGGGAACTAATGAAGCAGTGCTGCAGTAGCATCACGCCCATTACACAATTAGAGGGACAGCATTGGACACCATGAGATTGTCACACACCTTGCTAATGAACCATGTTTTACACACATTTAATTAATTAATTATGGCTGAAGTCATTCACTGCTAGCCAGCAACTGCTTTATTATACACAAACCTGACCACCTTACTGGAGTGCTAATGAGCTATTAAGTGGGACTGCACGTTACCAGCAATTTTGTGGGAAATCAAGTAATAAGAGATCAAATATCAAATAAAAGAGCTTTTAATCCAAGTGAGATAATTAATTGCACCTCCTGTCTGACAGCTTTCCTAGTACTTTACAAGAAAAAAGAGCTTTCTCATCAAGTTAATTTGATCCTATTGCCAAAAACTTTTTTAAAATTTTGAGTGCCATTTAGCAAGTATGACAGGAATTATTATTATTTACATAGCAGTTTCTCCTTGGAATTCCAATATACTCCACAGACATCACTCCAACACACATGGAAAGAGGGTCAGCAAACCCCAAGAACTGAATAGGCTGGTGAGGAAGCAAAGAAGGCAAGGTTACAGTTTCTGCACAGGAGCTAACTGCTTCACTCCTTTCCCAGATCTCTCATTCATTTCTCAGCCATCCATCTGCTTCTCAAAGCCATGGAGAATATAAAGGTGCAGAGAACTTGCAGTGCACCCTGCCAAAGGCCAGTAAGAGCTGCAATCCTTGCAAGTCAGGCAGCTCCCAAGGGCAAGGCAGGGGAGCAGCGTCAGAGCCTCCCCCAGCAGCGGGGCTTGGTGGGCTCTGCTCAGAACAGGCTGCAGCCACCTTCGTGTCCCCCTGCACTGCTCTGCACCCCCAGCACCTGCTGCCCCTGCACACCCCAGCCTGGAACAAGAAGGCATTTAAGAACACATTTCCTTATGCACCAGCTGGATTTAAACAAACAAACAAAAAAAGCCACTAGTAACACCTCCCAAACTTATTTTGGGTGCTCCCAGTTCAATAAAGAATGAATTCTGCTCTGACTTCATTTTTCCCTTTATCATAAGTGTCATAAGACAGTATAGAAGATGATCAGGACATTTGAGGAGGTTTAAAGCAAGCTGGTTTTTGGAGTCAGGGAAATCAATAGCCAAGAAGGTCCCAGCTCAATTTTGGAGCCTAAATAGCATTCTTCTTGGGCTTGTATGTGCAAATGTGTTATAAATCCCTGGGGCCTCAACAGAGCTTTTTTCCTGCAGTTTCAGTCAAATATAGGTTGGCCATGACTTCCATAACATCCATAAACTGTCAAAAGCAATGTGATGAAAGCATACTTTACTTCTCCCTGGGTTCAAAATTAAATGCTCACCATGCTTAAAAGTCTTATCATGTTTTAGTCCACTGGCTCATACTATCATCTCTGTTATCCTTCTACTTCCTTTCTACATGTTTTTTTTTCCCCTTAAACCTTCTAGTCTTTCAGCATTCTACAGCCCATCATTAGTTAACTCCTGTTGAATTTTATAATTTGTACTGTCCCTAATTGGTTTGTCACATTCCTATTTCCTTCTCAACCCCTTTCCATTTTCCTACATTCTCGCTTCCTCATGCTTATTTTCCTCCTACACAAACCGTGATATTTATTGATGCTGAATTCAGCCCGCAGGCCAAAAATAATAGTCAGTCCAAAACCAAGTGGCCACAGTTCTTCAGTTTTTCACATATTAATTTCAGAAAAGAGGTTAGATTTGGCTAAATTCCCTCTTCTATATTTCTAGCTACTGAAGAAGCTGCACATACAATAAATATTTAATAGGAAATCCCCTCCAGCTGAATTCAGGCCCCACAGCATCTCATTACCATGTCTTGGAATAGCATCCTCATTGTCACTTGCTTAATTATGCTAAGAAAGAGTTGAATTGTGTGGCTGTTGGGATCAGAAAGTGATTAAATTCACTTGGCAAGACTTTGGGTATCTCATTATGGTCCTCATTTAGCACTTCTAATTGAGTCCATTTTTAATTTTTTTTTTTAGTTTTCTAGAATCACAATTTGGAAAAAATACTCCCAACAACAGCAAGTATTTCCTTAAATTTTCCTTATTTAATACAAATTCCTGCCATGAAGAAGAATCATGTAAAGATTAAAAGCAATTTGATGGCCTACTGCACCACTAATCCTTTTAAAAGACTCTTACCCTTACAGAAAAGGGGACTGAAACTCCCTAGAGCAGACACCTACTTTCAGATGGAGTTCTCTTTCCTACACATTAACACTTGCTGAGGATCTTGCCCTCTATAAATGATCACAAATGACAGCTTGCTCCCAAGCAATCCCCCTGACCTCTACTCACCAGCAGTTTTTTGAGAGCTTGTCTCCTTATTTCAGGTGGGAGCATCAGCACTCTGAAGGTGAAGATGAGGATGCTGCTGGGCAGGAGATGATGAGAGTATGTATGTAATCTCTCTGTATGAGAGTTGCTACCTAGCTTGCAGGAAATTCAATTCTCTGAAGTAAACCAGCAGAAGCATTAGATATCATTTCAATCACAATTAAGGTGTCAAAAGGCAACTCAAGTGATGCACAAGTGCCAGATATCTGCGCAGGGGGTTAATTTCATCCTAAGAAGTCAGATGACAAGAGAGTGCTCTATTAAAATCAACACACATACAGATTATCAGCAGAGATACAGTTCTCATATTAGTATTGGGAAAGCCTCTTAATAGCATCATAAAACAAATTCTCATTGCAACAGTTATATACAGTCAGAAATAGGTTGTTCACAGACTCTGATTTGTACAAAACTTTCCAAAAACAGCATCAGGAAAGCACACCATTGCAGGTAAGGTCTGTGCTGAGTATCTGAGTGCAGAAACACTGATGAAAGTCTCTCCCTCAGAGTGAGATATAAATAACATACCTATAATCCCTGAAATTAACCATAATCAAAGAATAAAAGATTTCAAAAGTCAAGAATAAGGACTGAATATCTTAGGACTTCTCCCACAAAAAGAAAACAAAGGAAATACTTCCTACAAACATCCTTACCAGTCTTTACAACCAACAGCCACTGAAGTTGAAGTGTGGTTGCTACAACTTCATTTTGCAGAGATGTAGGCAAACAAAGGAAGGTACTTTAAGAAACTCTAGAGCAATTCTTCTGTAAGAATAACAAAAATAAGTGATACAAATGAAACATATCGGCATCCAATAAGGCCTGCACGTGACATTTCTATTTTGTAGATGCAAAAAACAGAGAGGAGAAAAGTTTATGTGACTTTGTTGATGCTTACACAAAAACACCAGTATGACCCTAGAAACAGGCCTTTAATGAAGCCCTTGTCCATGCAGAGCCCTATTGGAAGGCACGAGCTCTGCCTTAAAGTAGCACCATCACTTTTAGTCTGCTCCAAAACCTGCTGCGCTAAAACAGCCAACTCCTCACTCCCAAGCCTCATCCAGAGAATGACACAGAGCAAAGGTACTTAATTTTCCAAAATCAAGTAATTTCTTTCTTTCTTATCCCTGTAGAAAGACTTCTCTTTTGCAGAATCTCCCAAGCACATGATCCCCTTTTCAACAAAGCAAGAAACTTTACAGTTTCCTTCTCTGCAGGTGTGAACCTGTCACAAGAGGGTCAATGTCTGTCCAGCATAGCCGGGGATTTGACCCTTTACTTCGAGCACAATTGCCACAGAAAAGTTTTCCTTCTACAGTACCATAACAATATCCTAAAGACATTCTCAGCTACTGCAAAGCCTGGATTTTGGTAGTCTTACCCAGTTTTGTGAACTTTGAAATATTTACAGGCATAAACATCTCTTCTACCAGGTCTTTAAAGTCTATTCAGAGAAACAAAGGAAGAAAAAGAAATGGCAGAGGAAAAACTCAAAGCCTCAAGGCCAGCATCAGCCCAAGGATTTGTGGTTCTCCTGAGTGCATTTTTTTAGTGTCTCTCTTCAAGCTGGTACAGGAGATTGACTTTTAAGGTTGATGGTATTGATCTAATTCACAGCCCTATACTCATTTATCATGATTCTTTAATCAATAGCCCAGCTACTTAAGATACTGGGAGTTCGGGTCCTTATTTATCTAGATGACATTTTGATAGCACCTATCTCCTCGGGGGCTCTTGTCTTGTAGGTCAGCGTTTCATTACACCTCATCTTTCCCCAAGGTGTGTGAGCAGTGGGAAGACATTAATGTTTTCGCCCCAGCTATGTTTGGGTGTGGCAGGACCACATTTTGGACCCCTCAGCAGGTTTTGCCATTGTAAGGACAGATGGATTGGGTGCTGAGCTGGTCAAAGCTGGCATTCTTTTAGCAGAGTCATTCTTATTTTCACCAGTCTGAGCTCTCTGTCTCACAACCCACACAGGTGCCTTTACTTCTAACACAAAAGGAGCTGTTGAAGTTTAACCAAAAGATGCTCCCAAGTACAGCAGGTCTCATTGTTTCATCTCTTCACCTTTTCCTCCCTTAGCATCAAGAGTAAGCTTCAAGAGAGAGCTCACTGTCAGACTCTTCAATGAGAGCTTCAGTTCTCCAGAATGAAGCAGCCTCAAATGTCCCTGCTTTACACAGATCCTCTCCACCATGAAGTTCTATCAAAACACATACTGGCAATAAGATTATGACAAAACCACACTTGTTTATTTAAGCACAAGTTCCTGGTTCAGTTATTCATTTTAAAGATCATTGCTATATTCATGTTTTTTGTTAGGATGGAGGATTTTTGCTTTTCTTCCAGGAAGAGGCAAGGTTAGTTGGCTTTCATTGTAAAAGCAATGCACCTGAACTGCAAAAGACTGCTGAACACCTCAGTGAAAGCAAGCTAAGAATAAACAGAAACCTGCTGGTCCTTCAAGCTGAGAAATAAACCCTCTCAAGCTCTGAGTCTTCAGAGTTGTGTGCTGCAGCCCAGTCCCAGTGTACAGCACTGCATCTTCAGCTGGTGGGAGAGCAGGGAAGCAGCTGCAGTTTCACAGCTGAGCATCTGGTCGTGCAAACAAGGTTTGCATGCCCCTGGCTGAATCTCCTTCAGCTCCTGTAGCATGCAAGATAAAAAGCACAAGCCTTGAATGTGGCTGTGTCATGAATCCCTTCGAAACTTGCCTTTTTCAAAACTGAATTCAAGTGTCTGCACGCCTCAGAGTAACCAAGACACAAATATCCTGCAACTTTTTCCCCAGCTCAGGCCAGCCTCACCAACTGCTACCTAAGCAATTCTCTGACTGATTTCATGCAGACCAGTGTCAACACTTCCTGGTCTCCAAACTCTTCCAAGATCAGTTGAGAACAGAACAGCTTCCCCCAAAAATGGGCTTCACAAGCTTCCAAACCACGAAAAAAATTCTGTAAGTTGCAAGGGAAGGTTTCTGGAGAGAAGGCAAGAGAGCAGAGACAACTAGTTTTCTCATCTCTAAGAAAATTATCTGTAAGATTTTACTATTGTCTATGAGAAACCATTGCTCTACAAAAGAACCCCAAACTTCCTAAAGCTTCCTTTGATTGGATAAGTTTTAAACAATTATAATTTACAAATGTAAGTGCATATACAAGGACAAAAACGCTGTCAGTAGTGCTGCTGTCATTCTGAGCATTACTTTGTTTTGGAAGTAATTCCACCTGCTGCAGTGACGTTTCTCAGAAAGCACAGTGTTACTGCAATCCAGAGCTGTGGGATTCCTTCCTCTCCCCCATCTCTCTCCTGCTACAGACATGTCTTCTGTCCAGTGTGGTGACTGTACAGTGAGTGTCTGTCTGGCTGCTACTGAGTTTTCAATATGTCACCATAATGGCTGTGTGCCACCACAAGGCTCACTCAGTACCACTGCTCCCTCGTCATTATGGAGCCTTCCTATCCCATAATCTTCCCTGCTCAGCCTCACTGTTAATTATAATCTCACAGCAACAGAAGGCAGGATTATGTCCACCAAGGTCTGTAAAGTTACAGTGGCACAGTATGGTCGTGCTGCATCCAATCCACATGTGCCTATGAACTTCAAGTCATTTGCATCTGAAAAATAGATCTGTTGCTTTAGACAGAAGAGCAAATACAGTCACTTCCCACTACCAGAGTTTCTCTAAACTCACCGTAACACTGTGGATGAAATCTAATCCTGTACACAAGGTCTTCACAATCCCTTCCACCATTTAAATAGGTTTATCTATGAGGGAAGTGGTGCCTGAACCTTCTGCTGAGGTAAAGGGTGAATTTCACCAGACTACTTACCCAAAGCCATTGCTTCTCAAATCAGTCTAACAACTACAGCTGCTCCCTGACACGCAGGGAAGTGCTGTCTTTTAGAAGGGCTGCTGCAGCTTGTATCTCAAAGGCAGAATAAGTAATGTGGGGTGACAGATGCTTTCAGAGCTGTTTTTGCATTGTAGAACTTACACAGCACATACATAAATATATCTACTACACATGCAAAAAAGACTTTATTTACACATTTCCTTCTTGTCATATTTAATTCATACCCGCATACACTCAGTCTGCTACGTTCCAACTTGGCCAAATCCTTGTTCACCGAACTATCTTCCCTCAGCACTGCAACATCCTAGGGGCACACAACTGAGGGAAGAGGGAAAGCCTATTAAGTGATGAGGATGCAGTATTTATAAAAATTAAAATGTGAGCTGGGTGTTTGGGAAAGAATGAAAAAAATTCAAGAGCTGCATTGAAGTATGCTGAATAAATTTAAAATATTAAATCAGGGCCTTAATTACTATGTCTCTAATCTCATACAGTCACACTTCACTTTGAGGCAATTTGTGATTAAATAATAATACTTTAAGGCAAATAACAACACTTGGCACTTTTATAGTGCCTTTTGCCTAATTAGTTTGGGATTAGTTCCTTCACATTGGGTATGGGGCTTTGAAGATATAAAGTGCTAAGTATCATTATGACCTGAGGATCTCAAAGCATTTTACCCTACGCATTAATTAAGCCTCAGAGCACTCCTGTGAGGTAGGTAAGTATCCTTCTGCATTTGGCAGGCCCAAATGGAGAGAGCCTTGGCTAGTGTTTTCAAACTTGCTGGCACATTCTGGAAGCACTTCTGTGCCCAAGCTGCTTTCCTGAGCTGGGCACTCCCATGGCCCTCAGCCAGAGCAGTGCCCACATGAGCGTCCTCACATTTCACTGCAAGGCTCCTGGAGCAGACAGCTCTGCAGGGATGGCTGGGCATGCCCAGAACTGCTGGGAAATCAGATCACTGCTTAGGAAAAAGCCATTAGAGTTCATTCCCACCTGCAGGAAGCCCAGTGAGAAAGCTATCCTCAATTTCTTGCTCAAAAGAGTGAAACTGAAATATTGCAACAGCTCCAATCCAAGGATTTCTGTGCTGGAGTCAGACACAAAGTCATGGCCCCCACTGTAGGTCATAAAGCCCTCAGACCCTCTCAAGAAACATGAGTTTCTTTTCTTTTGTTTGTTTCCTCCAAACACCAAAACTCAAGAGGCAGGCTAGGGATCACAGGCTGTTACCAAAGCAAAAAAAGAGGCAACTTATTTCCTTTTAGTTCATCCATTATGAAAACATAAATCAGCAATAAGAAGCTACAAAATCTTCATTCTATTTATAATTAATATTGTACCTGAAGCAGTCACCTGCAGAAGAAAGAGGTTTGAAAGGATTTCAACTTACTTTGATAATTAAGGGTATTTAGTGTCCTTTAAACATAAAGTTTAAAAGAGAGGAAATCCACAATCTGCCTGAATGTTCTTAGTTCAACAAAGTCTTTGAGTTGACAGCTAATAATTAATTAACAATGAATGGTGTCTTTCAGGCTGTCACGGTGATTGACACTATCATCTTCTGAAAAGTGAAAGATTTGTTAATGTGGCAGACTACAGTCTGGGAAACATTAAAGCTTCACAATTCCCACTGCTTTCAGCTAAACGCTTGACATGACAGGTTACCAGCTTGAGAAGAGGAGGAGGTGAAGAGAACAGCAGCAACCTCTGCCGGTGGAAGCCTGGCTTCCCCTCCAAGCACTCATTTCCTTCAGAGATACAGGAGAAATTAGGGAGAAAATCCAACTTGCTGGCAGCCGGGTCAGCAGGCTGGGACTGGAGGGGCCCTGCAGATTCACTGGAAGAGCTGCTCCAACCACCTTCCCTCCACCGGGATTACTCCACCTGGCAGTGTGACTCTGGATTTATCCCTGTATTCACCAAATAAACACCCAACAGCTGTCTAGGTTAGTAATTGAGAGCTCATTTTCAATTATATGTATTTGATGATTTCTTTTTAAATCCTACTTTTACAGACACCGCCAAAAACAATTAAATTCTAACTTAAAACAACAGATTAACTAAGCAGCAAAGATACTTCATTTTAGTAAACAAGGAGTTCTGCCATCTCTCCTCCTCAGTGTTGCTGTTGGCTACCTTGGATCCAGCTTCATCATCCACCTTCCTCTGCCTCTTGGCTCTCCTTATGCTTAACTCAAGGACAACTTCTGTACTGATGAGCTACCTCTGCTTATTGTCACCTATCTCCCTGGTATCACACCTGCAGGTCTGGCTTGACTCTCCTGCTGCAGAACCCTTGTTCTACAATGCCTTTATTAGCACTCTGCTTTCTCCACCCCTATCCCACTTCATGACTGTCAGCTTTTTCACAATTCAATTGCTTCACATGTCCAGTACACAGGAAAAACTTTTGGTTTCAGCCTCCTCCTCACTGCTTTCCTTTCCATTTATAAGATCTCTCTCACTCTTTCTCACTTAAGATCCAATTTTCCAAGCTTCCATCCCAGATCACCTTCATTTACACCACATCAGTTCAGTTCAGAGAAGAAAGCAGTTCCAGTAGAATTGTGGAGACCAGAATTACCTGCTCCTTCAGCTCCTCTGGCATGTCTCTAACGAAGTCTGCTTTTCTGATAAAAATAAATCCACCTCCACAATTTATTCTTTATCCATACAGGCTTTTGCAAACTTTCTACCAAGAAAAAGAAAGGACACCAGACTTTTAGATATTTGAATGTCTTACTCTTTCTTCTCCCTTCCCTTTTCCCATTAGACATAGAAATTACTTTGCTTCTGCCGCATTTTAGTTCTTCAGGAATTGCTCTCATCCTCATCCCATTTCCTATTTTCCTCTGTGTCTCCTTACACTCAGCATTACCATATTCAGTTTGTCCCTGCTCAGGAAATCTCCACAGTGACTCTGCTTGCTTCTCCACCTGTTGGTTCATCCCTACTCAGTCTTTTGCTGATTCTGTCAGCATAATGCTGAGGGGATTCCCCCCTGCTTTTTCACACAGGAACCAGTCAATCCTACTGTAACATCAACATTCTTCTCTCTGGCCTTCCGAGCACAATTGTTCCCCAATACCATTCCCTCCCAAATCTTGTTGCAAATACCTTTTTTTGAGTTCAAGTCTTGCTGTTCTTCCCCTTCCTCCTTCGGCTCCCCCTTCTCTATTATTTATGAATTGCTTGCCTTGAGTTTTAAGGCTGTTCGTGATTTACTGACACATCCCATTTCCTCTCATCTGCTCCCAAGATGTCAGTTCTTGCCTCCAATCAGCCCTTGGCACCAAACTTCTCCATTTGTTGCTTTTTAAAATCAAGCCTTTTTTTGCTTTCTTTTCTTCCTTCCATGTTGTCCCCCCACACAGGAAACAACCTAAAAATTATTTCATTCTGCTTTTCAAAAATTTTCCTTTCCATTAATGCCTGCAAAGAAACTGACAACAATAGATCACTTTTTGCTCAGATCTCTTCACTTAAAATATTGTTTCCTTATACTGTTTACACTGCTGCCTACCAGGAGTGGTCAAAATCCCTAAGTGGATCTTCTAGTTGCTATAGAAATATAAATAACAAAAAGAACTTAGACTTAGAGTAGGCAAAGTACACACAATTTATACCAGTTGCTCCTTGCAGAGAAAACTCCAGAGAGCACCTGCAAATAAACTAACAGCCCCACATGCCTAGCAGGCTTACATGCCAATATTGATGATGGAGATGCCCAAGCTCTATACATTAGTTTACCATCCTCCTTCAGGTGTTATTTTCTTTCTTATTTCAAAGAAAGAAGTGAAGGGGAGAGATGGGGGAGAATGTTACAAGACACCCCCCCCAATATACAGCCTCTCCGAGGATAAAACTTGGGGAGCCTAGCATTAAGCATGTTCAAACCACTGTGAGCTAACAGATGCACAAGAGCACAACAACTTGACTTCTGTGGGACTCCTGCAAGCACAGTCTGCTTAATAAAGGCCTTAATTAACAACTTTGCAAAGGACAATGAGATTATAACAATTATTCACTGCAGGCAGCCTGTTTTTTCATCCTCCAGTCTCCAGCATTTGCTTTAGCCTGCATTCCAGATAAATATTTTATTCTGTGCAAGCAGAAGGTTCATTATGTAAGTGACAAAGAGAAAGCATCAATTGCCATACACACAGATCCTAATGCACCTGGTTAATGTAGTTATAATATGTCACTGCAAAACATCTTGTCAGCATTTTGTAATTAAAAAAGAAAAGCTACTACAATAATAAAAGCAATGTATTTAACAGAGACAAATATCACATGTAAGATGATCTTCCACAGCAAAAATAGACGTTACCAAAGCAAAGCCTTGATAACCTTGCCCTACATACTCCGGTACCCTCGAATGCTCTTTGGCCCATAAAAAACCCTTTTCCTCTCTACAATAGCACTATTCAGATAAGTAACACTGACCAACCTACAGGGCTGCAACATTTTTCAAAGGACAAAAAGTGTTTCTTTCCCATTGAGTCAGCAGGATATTTATTTCCTTATAACAAAGAGTTTTCTGAACTGCTGAGAGATTTGTCAAAACGGAATCACAAGTGATACATTAAACAACCAGAGGGGAGAACTTATTATTAGGCATTAAAAGAGAAAGCTGCAAGTTTACAAAAAATAATAGGACTGTGTATTTGACTTTGTAAATTCTCAGTTAATGAGAAATCAAACATGAAAGGCAAACATTTAATTGAGAGTAAATTTAGTCATTTAAATCACAGCCACTCACAATCCTGCTGTCTTACACTTCATAATACACAGCAAAGGACAACTGGCAGGGCATAAACACATGCCTGCTCAGAGCTCTGGAATATGCTGCAGTTATTTAAATACCACTTAGAAAGTCTATTCTGGTGGTTTGATATTACGAAAATGCCAGCTCCCTGCACTGCAACCCAGCACACAACAAAAGGCAGGGCACAGCACTGGCAGCAGCGCTTCCTGTGGCAAGGCAGCACCTTTCCTTTTCCAGGGACACACCTGGCTCACAAGGTGGGAAAGCCTCATTGCCTTCCTCCAGCACCCCTGGGTGGTGAACTGCAAACGCCCAACCAGTCACACCCAGTGGAGTTTAAGATCTACTCCAGAAAGAAGGAAAGGTGGGTTTACCTTTTCACAAGCCAACCATATCAAGCCTACACCCCCGATTGCAGCCATGAAAAGGGAAAGGCACAAGTAAATTTTGTTTCCTCCATCAGTCTGAGTATCACCTCCTGTATTTTAGTAAGGCACAACACGATACAGGCAAGACTTCACTGTACACATTGCTCTGACACTGCTGCCTTCTTGCTGCCACAACTCCAGAGAAACAGAATTAAGATTTGCTCATTCTTGAGCTTTCCCCACTAGCTAAACTAAGCACCTCCCTGCTCAAGCAGCCCTGTATCCAGGGTCCACTGGGGGCATTAAGCTTTTCCTGCACAAGCTAAAGCCCCCAGGAGTCTGCTCAGGCTTGCACCCAGGAGCCTGGTGTCTCCACATTCAGGGCTTGCTCTCCCCTAATGATCCTGACTTTCCTTAAAGACTGCAGAGCACTGGGAAAGGCCTCCTGGGCCACAAGCTTTCAAAATCACAGTACTGGAAGACACCCCAGAAGGCCATTTAGTTCATCTTTCTATTCATGGTGAGATGAACTGTAAATATGGTATTTGCTCTTAAAGGTCTCCAGTGATGCAGCCATCACAATTTCCCTGAGAAATTGAAAAGGGATGTCTCCCCTTTTCACTGTCCTTTCCAACAGTGAGGGTTTGGTTTTTTTCCTTCATATTTAGCTTGAAGTTTTAGCTTCAGTTTAAGGGTGTTACTTCTTCCCCTCTCTCCAAGGACAAAAAATATTTTTAAAAACCACAAGTTTAAGGACAATAGTGCACCTATTATATAGAGAAAACAGTTTGCATAAGCAAAAACCATAGACCTACCTTCTCCCAGATTTGACCTATTAGTCGCTAACAGAAATGAAAGAGTTTTTTAGAATTAAAACCTCTTTCTTCTTTTCAAAACAAGCACTATGTGATATGGGAACAGGATAAGGATCTGAGAGAAGAGAGAAGAAATACAAAAGTGATTCAAACTTCGTCCTCATATTTCCAAATGCCTATTGATGGTAAGGACACATGCATATCTTAGTGATGGAGAGGAAGATTAGCAATAACAGAACTATTACCATTATTTGAACAGTGTCTTTTATTCAACATTAAAAAGGGACTCCTCTCACCAATTCAGAGTTTCACTCTCTGTGGTTGGACCACGCCCTGGATTATCACACATTAACACAATTATCCTGCAGGCAGTCAAATGTAAGCCTTCCTCTCCTTTCCTGCTCATTCTTATGTACATCCATGGTGTTTCTCTCTAATTTGGTACACCCCAGCACAAGCAGTTCTTCATCTGTTACTGCAATCAAGGCTGGAGGATAAAACAAAGAGAAAAACCAATACTGGAACTTGAGGAGAACCAGTCTGTGCCATGAACATGTATTGAATGACAATACAAGAAGGAGTGTATTGGTATTTACTGCAATCTGCCCATGGCCAGAACAGCTGAATAGTCCCTATTGTATGTCTATTTTAAGTGTTTTATGAACTTTAAAATGGCATTGATCAGAATATATAGGCTATTTCAATCCAGAGAAGATTCATCTAATACAATATTAGTATGTGGCAGTTGGAAACATTTCCCTGCTAGGGACTCCCTCTATCCTAGATGCTTTACTTACTTCAAGGACATTTCCTAAATGGAATGCCTGGGGCTTTTGAGGTTTGTTTTGGTTTTGTTGGGGTTTCTTGTTTTGGTTAGGTTTTTTTGTTGTTGGTTGGGTTGGTTTTGGGTTTTTTTTTTTTGGGGGGGGAGTGTTTTGTTTTAATTTTTTTTTTATTCTATCATCTCTCCACAGCAGCAGAAAGTTAATCTTGACTTGACAAATGCAAAAGCTTAGACAAATCACAAACACACTATTCAGCATGTCAGGCTTACAAAGAAAGTTCTGGTTCTATCAGATTTCCACACCACATACAGCTGCAACATTGGCTTATATTACTAATCACTTGCAGTATTTGTGTCTTGGGTTGTAACAGATGGTGTTTGTGAGGCATGCAAAAGCTTCAGATAGCCAAATGGTACAGCAGTTGAGATAAGGAAAAAAATCCTCACAACAAAATACCCATCCCTACTGCGGAGGCAGGAATGTGAGCAGTGTTTAAATTATTCCTGGTCTCTGCAAGCACAGTGGACTTACAGACTCTTAACCCTAAACAGGACTAGAGTCAACCTTTCATATTTCATTACCCCAGTAAATCCACACAATGCCAGCTCATAGATGAGATGCACAGAAACACAAGACAAACCACAACATAGAAAAGTTCTGTTCTTGACACTTCTTAGGCCTGGGCTCCAGATTGCTCCAGTACAGCTCAGGTGTAGTACACAGGTGTTTTGGCAGCATCTCAGTTCTGATGGCAAAATGCAGTACCCCATATGCTAGGGCACTTCAAAATTCACCAGGGACGCCCTGTTAATGCAATCCACTCAACTGCAGAGAGCGCAGTAATCTGTTCTACAGTGACCCAATGAGTCATAATTCTCAGTGCTGAGCTGTTGGCAGGTAATTTTTAGGGGACTTGTACAAGCCTCCACCTCTGGGGAACTATTTTCAGCCATGAGCTTTTTTGTCTACATGCTGACATGGCTTAACAGACATGGAATGGATGAAGGACACAAGGCACATCTTCACACCAGCACTTAACTTCCTGACATCTCAGGAGACCTCTTGGCAGTTTCTTGTGTTTAACAAAGAAAGAAAGAAGCTAAAGCCCAGGGCAGCTGCCAGTCAAGACCACCTAGTCTTGTTTTGAGATGAAAGAATAGAGACAACAGAACTAATTTCTGTCAATGCTTCCCTGGATTCAAGGTCTTTCTAATAGCATTCTCAAATAATACAGTTAAAAAATCATGACTGCCTGTTGCCTGGGGTTAATAATCATTCAACAACATAGTATGAGTATTAGATGGGGGAAAAAAGCATACTTCTTAACTAAAAATTGTGGCTGATACTGGACCTTTTTGGATTACAAAAAAGCCCTCCCCCAATTTTTATTGTTCACTCTTTATCTTTCTTTTACACTAAAAATATAGGAACAAGACAAAGATTAGTTTTTCTTCATTCAATAAAAGAGAATGCCTCTAAAAATAATTTGGAAGAAAAGTCCTTTTATAAAACTTTCAGAAGATACTCAGACCACTGCTCAATACCATTATGCACAATTGACTCACATTACATTGAACACAGCTGGGATCACTTATTTCTCTATTTCTGAGGGGTTTTAGCACTGAAAAACCAACCTGCATTGCTTTTAGAACTCTTCCAACATACAGGCTTCAGATTCTCTCACCACTGGCTAGTGGGCTTGATTTTATGGTGATATTCATGCTGCCTTTGCTTTTAGAGCTGCCTAGTTTTGTTTAAATGATGATAGTATTTAAGCACAATGCCAGCCTGAACAGCCCTTACTACAGGTTTATATGACCCTGACATGCAGCAGCACTGACATTTATTATCAGTGACACCTGGATGATACTTTTGATGTCTCACTATCAAATTTGGAACCACTGAAGAGAAAAAGATCTTACTATTACACTTAATTGAAGCAGGACTTGTTCCACAGAGGGATGCCCAAGAACATCACTACAGAATCTTGTTACTACAGAACTCAAAGCACAGAAAATTAATACAGTATTAAAATAATATTAAAATACAGAAAAATGTGCTTGACTGGGACACTTCAGATGATGCAGAGCTGGAAGTGGAACACGACACTCATGAAGGATTTATTTGAGCACCCAAAAGAACACACCTGATCTCTGTGGTAGCAAAACTCCAGTCACCTGCCCAGATAATCAGCACTTGCCTTTCTTTCTCTGCATGTCAGGCCCACAAAGCAATCAGTCACTTGATGCTTCCGTGAGTGCTTTCAAAGCATCTGATCCTGAAAGCAACAATGCCTCCTCTCCGAGAGGCCAGAAGAGAGTTGAGATAAACCTCAGCACCGCACAGGCTGGTACACCATGTAGCTCTATTTGCTCCTGCTGTACCACAAAATTATGGAAGAAGTCAATGCAAGTGGGAAAAAATGGCTCAACATATACAGCCCACAGAGAGGCTCTCAATAAACCCAGTACCTACTCCTACAACAGGCAGAACACTCAGGCAACACTTCTGTCAGTCATGTCCTCCACTGCTACCGTTAGTGACTGAGTGAGCATATAAAATTTGGGTTGAAAATCTCTCTACTTGTAGAACCAAATGTGGAAATAATCTTTTGCCATAGAAATAGACCAAATATTGGCCTGAGGTTGTTGCAGATCTGAACTGGAGACTTTCCTACATGGCAGAATCTTGCAATAGACACATCAGCATCTTGGGAGTACCAACCACTAGAGACGTAAAATCACGTGCTATGGGAACACAAGCTACATTCTTGGTATTATTAGACAAAATCCTGGGTAATTTGATCTCTATTAATGGTTAAAGTAGGAAACAGCTTCCCAAAGAGGCAATCAGTCTTGCTAAAGTACATGAGCATAAACTGAATCAGAGCTTCAGAAACTCACTTTACATTTTATGTAAAAATAGAAAAAGTAATATATGCAATAGAGCCATTAAAATGCATGTGCATTTGTGTGCAAGTTCTCTTTCTTCTCTTCCTTTCCTCCCCAGCTTGATAACTATATTGTTGATAGGAATAAAATATCAGCCTTTACTTGTACACATACCCGAGATCTTGTAAGCCATTACAACGTGTTTTTGAGATTTGCCACTTCACTGCTCTATAAAAAGCTTCCTGAAAAAGTATTAACAGATGGCCTCTTACTCTCTGAGACTGTTCGCAATACACCAGATGGCAACCTGAAAGAGAAAATCCAACTTACATTTTCAAAACTGAAAGAAATGTGACAATATCCTCACAATAAATATACAGCATGAAGGTAGCAATAAATGATCCGTTTGAAGCAAACTGGCTTTCTTTATTTAAGTAGTGAATCCAACCCTCACTTTAAAACATATTGCAGAATGCTTCATATCCAATGCTGGAAGTAATTTCTGATGCAAGCACAAAGTTTGCTTTAAATGAGCAACAGATTTATGAGAGGCAAGGTTATTTGAAAGAGTGAAAAAATGGCCCCATAGCCTTGGGCATTAAGACTTTCTGTACTGGCTCGCTGGTATCTGGTTTGTGTCCGAGAACTAGTCTGTAAATTGCAGCATTTTTGCTATTAATGTTAGAAGTATTAAACCCAACTTGCCAGTCAGGGTCTTGTTAGGGGAAGCCAGCAACTCTTCCAGATCCTTACTGTTTCCAAGCTTTCTGATTCACCTGCCAGAGAGCAGCTTAGCTCAGCTCAAAAGACCTGGAGAGCTCTGCAAAATACAATCAGCCTTTCTCAGTGTCAGTGGCTATTCCTTGGGGCTGGGACTGCCACTTAGATGAATCAGGGTATCCTTCAGATAGAGGCAGTAATCCCTTCCCCACAGCAGTACCACTGAAAACAAGGACCACTGATGGGGTTAGACATGCCTTCCAGCACACATCAGGAAACCCCAAAAAAGATGTCTTTGTATCTGCACAGTATCAGTATGATGGGGCTTCTTTTCTGGATAAACTTTTGAGTTGTTGCTGCAATTTCATTCATTTCATCCTACTCCTAATTCCAAGGTCACAAGATATTCTTAGGAGATTGAAACAATTCTTAAGGGGAGGGCAGGTAACTTTCCAGCTCTCTCACACCGTGGATCATTGTAATTGTTCCTAGCAAGTTCACCTTTCACATGCAGGACACACCTGGAAAGCCCACTGATTTCTTCCTCCAAAGCCTCTCCAAAGAGGCACCCAGGGATCTGGCAGTAGAAACACAAATGCCTACACCTGCCTTCATGGAAATACAGAGTGATCTGTTGTGCAATCAGGTTTTCAGCAGAATTCCCTACTGAAGTCAATATGCCATAAGCACAAAATTGCCTGTAGGACAAATTATAAAACTACAAGCTAGACAGCTGTCCTACCCTTGCCCATAAAAGGGAACCCACTCTATAAAACTGCTATTTATTATTAATAATATAAAATATTTATCATTATACCAGATGTATGAAAATTGTCACAGAGAGAGTTTTGCTCTTTGCTTTCACATTGGCAACAAGCCCATTTCCAAAAGCTATAAACAATAACGAAATTAGTCTATGGAGATAAGACAATTACAGGACTAAAGCTGGGCTTTCTGAGGCAGTGTACTACCACAGATCTAAAAGACCTCTTTTGTTAGTCCAAGACAGTGGACTGTAAGAGCAGATTGGAGAGTTTTAGGGAAAAGGAGAAGAAATCTGCTAAGTTTCAACCTACAGATTCCACCTGGAGCTGGAACAACTCATTCCCCCTAAAGCAAACATCAGCTTAGTAGTCTGCTAATATTGTACAACTTTATCATTTTCTGACTAAACTATGGATCCATAATGGTAAAAACCATACTATACAAAAATTAATCTTCAAAACAACACAGGATAAAGCAACATTCCAATGGGAATATTATTAATTTTTTCAGTTGTTATCCAAGTCACCAGTAATATGCTAAAGCAGCAGTGTTTAAACGGTCTTTTACACCTGACAAAAACGTCTGGTTTTGGATCTTGATGCTGTCCACTTTGGAAAGTGATAGTATCACTATATGAATAGCTCATCCAGTTCCCACCTGCTGCTCATCCACTTCTGAAATCTGGCCAGGCTACCATCTTCACCCTGGCACCAAAATACTAATGCACATCCCTAACTGTACTTCTGCCTCCATACAACCACCACACTCCTTGCAAAGCCACTGGAAAATTTCAGACACATTGCTAGGAAAGGGAAGGCAATTGCCTTACTTTGATCCATCTTTTTCACATAGGTGCCAAGTTCTGCAAGACAGGAGATGTGTCTAGAGACCACTCACTCCTTCCTGTTCTGGCCCTACTCTGACTTACTGGTGAGCTCAATCAACAGGAGGAAAGGAAAAAAAAAGGTGTTTCCTGTTGGGTTATCAAGCTAGAAGCGGTTTCCAGGGAACCAGACACGCACCAACAGAAGGGCAGAGCCAGCCAGCTGTGAACAGCAGCTCAGAGGTGGGACAGTCCCTGCTCTTGGCAGCTGGCTCAGTCACAGCTCAAACCTCCCCCCTTGATGGTTTGTACAGTGTCTGGCACTGAGAACAGGAGATCTGAAACACTGAACATTTTCTAGGAAAAAAACCCAAACCACAGCACCACTTAAACTAGAAATCTACCTCTGTCATTTGAGTGAAACAATGCAAATCTGTTAATCCCAGTGGCTTTCGTGCAGCCACACAAGCAGAGAACTTGATTTACTTTATGAAAGAGGCTAAAAAAAGCAGAGTTCCCATTATATTTCATTTCCCCAACTCATTCAATGATCAAACGCATGAGAGTCCTCGATTCTACCCCGCGAGCTCGGGTTTCCACTTTAAACCTGCTGCAATGACAGGGTGTAACTGATGATGACGGGCTGTCACCATTCACTCTGGAGCTGGCAGGCTGCAGGGGAGCGCTCTGCCAATGTACAAGCTCAAGAAATAGAGATGCCAGACCTGAAGAGATGACTGCCCTGGGCTTTTAAAAGCACTTGAACTGTTCAGCGCCCAGTCAGTGACTGCTGGCTGTGAAGATCTTTTTGCCTTGCTGGTGCTAAATAGGGAGGTGCTGGTATTGCACCAAGTGGGTCAGGGTTACTGACCAGGACATCGAAATCATGGCAGTGCAAGACGGCCACAGGAGTGAAGGTGCTGTGCAGCCCAAAGGCTGCCTGGCAAGAGAAATGAGGAAAAGGACACATCTTTACAGCCTGATCCCCGTTCTAAATATAACTATTGTTAATAACATCCTTAGAAAGCTAAATACCATCCCTCAAACTCATCTCCATGTCTTGCACGTAACATTTCCAAGGCATAATCATTTCTTAAAACCAGCCACTTTTATACTAATGCATTTTGCTGCTCCAGCACGAGAGGTACCTGTGCTTTCAGTTCATAGCAAGAGCCCCACTCACCTGGTTTTATTTCTTTAAATTTTCAGTTCAAGATACACAGGGAGTTTTTTAATGCCAACACGACTTTACATTCTCACTATTCAACAGGTTCCCTATGAACTTATCCATACAGATAGTATTTTTTTGGAATACTACTTTTGGTTCCACTCTTACTAACTGTAGCATAAATCATAATATATCTTGCAAGTGTAAAAGTGGTTTGAGGGGAGGAAACAGGACTTGAGTAAAAACACAATCGAAATGCCTTGGCCTAGGTTTCTTTCTGCAGGGGAGAAAAAAACCAACTAAACTGGCACAAAAGGGCTGGAAAACAGAGATTTCTCCTTCATAAAGACTCAGAGCACATCTCTTAGGGGTGCAGTATTCAAACAGGAATCAGCATTTTAGCTGGAGACAAATGCACTAATCACAGTCATGGACACAACTGAACTAAATGCCTCAGCAAAACCACTCAGTAATGGCATTAGTCATGATAAAGGAAATTTGTATTTTTAGGATAGGACATACTCAAAGAATACAAACAGAATCCTTTGTGCCTGCTTTTACGAAGAAATGATGCAGAGTATTTATTTGATCAACTTGCTATTAAAATGGCAGCACAGCTCAAGACATCCTTTAAAGAAATGTGTCTGGATGAGAAAGCTACTCCATAAATTGCTTTTAATTGTCCAGTTGACCAATTCCTCTACCACTGAGCAGAAAGAGTTCAGCACGGAAAAAAAAAAATAGAATTGAATGATTACAGAACAACATGGTTATTTTTAAAGTAAATTGAAACAAACAAATCTCTATTTTACCTTTATACATTCCTAAGCCTGTCCTTTATTAAATAGTGACTGAACTATTCTACACTTGAAGTTGTAAGGACACAAAAAATAGGACTCTGAGCCTATCTATGATCTACTTTTAACCATCTCTGCTTCAGACACTGATTTTCTCTTCCAAGCTAATTAGCTAGCCCCGTGAGGCGAAAATGCCAATGCAGCTAAAGTGACTATATCAAGAATTAGCAGTAAAAATTTCTAAAAATCAGATTTATTTTCTAAACTACATATCACACCAAAATTTACAAATTACTACATAAGACCAAGTGATATTAAAAGGGGGATTTTTCTTATTGTTTAAAATTTGGAAGCACTGCTTCCAACATGCTTCTAATACCAAAAAATAATTTTAAAAATAGAGAATAGAAGCACTCCACTACTCTTATCCCATAGCTGTATGACTTATAGCTGCTGCTGATTAATCAAATCACAAGTCTTTATTTCAAATGCAAAATGAAATGTTTAGTGGCAGCTAATATCCCAGAGTTTCTGTTTTTCAGGCTTCTGTTCTTTGATGTGTTACTGACCTCTAGTCGAGAAGCTCCGGAATTACAGAGCAGAGCCGCTCCCACATTGCGGATGGCATCGGAAGAACTGGTTCAAAATCCTAACAAAGCAGGGCAAATCCAGAGGAATCCTGCTCCTCCCGGCTGTGGGCTCGAGGAAGAGGCGATGCAGCAGAGCCAGGCACTGTCGGTAAAGCAGAAGGAAGGTTTACACGAGGTTTGTGGGCGAGACTTTATGAAGAACATTGTGTGTTTGCACTTCCCAGTTTTTAACTTTAATGTCTTGTGACTCATTTAAACCTCTCAGGAGAAATGAAATATTATTGTCTGTAATCAAGGATACAAGAAATTTTGAGAAATCCAGACCTGGCTCTTCTTTTAAACTAAAAAGTAGCAGAAAGGGTTTGAAGGGAGAGGTGCAAGCGAGATGTGGGAGCCTTATGAAGCCTAACTAGCACAGAAATTCCATCCTGTGCTCCCAAAACCTTGGCACGTTCACCCAACACATTCCTGAAAAGTGAATGACTGACCTTAAAACACGGAGCACCAAGACAGTGTTTTTTCTAGCAGAAATGAAATCCTGCTGATTAGCACTCGGTCCCCCACTCAGGCAGGTCTCTTCAGCCCACTGGTTCTTTGGTGGCACTAGTACTTGTGCCACAGACTTCTGGCCTTGACTCAGAAGAGCATTTTAAACTCAAACTTAGTTAACACACTTTTTTGTGTGTTTTACTGACTAGGAATGTACTTAAGTGCATGGCTTAGTGCTCTACTAGGCCAGGCCCTCACTCTATTTGATAAAGGTAAATGAAGGTTAGCACTTAACTCCTTTCACAAAGTGAATATTAGAAGAATCCTTAGACAAACCGTCCCTTATTAAGGCAGTGAAAAATTCACGTCTCATTTGCGTGGCTTTATATCAGAAAGAACATCATTGCTTTAACAGAGCAACACGGAACAAATACAGAAGATACTTGGGTGTTTCCACCAAGTATTTTCTTGGAAAAGAGTAATTGCAAGCAAGAGGAGCAGTTATAGAAACAAACAACCCTCAAAAGAAACGAGGGTTTGCAAATTCTTGAAACATGAAGATCCTTTTAAAGAAAAACCCATCACAGCTTCCCTGACCAGAATGCTATACCTCCAAAATAAATAGCTTTAATCTCTGCTAATCTTATTTCAGCAAAGAAAAGCTAAAGGTGGTGACAAGAAAATTATTATTCTATCAAGTTCAATAAGTCAATCTATTTTTAACATCCCTGATCTTGATTTTATTTAGTAAAACAAGGTATCCAAGTTTTCCAGCAGAGCAGATAAAGGAAAAAGATGAGCATCCCACAGCTGCACATAATGAGGGCTCCTGAAGTAATGGATCACATCCTTCTTACTGTGAAATATTCAAGAGGGCTCAAGTGAAAAGAATCATTTCCTTCAGCAAAAGATCAAACTCACTTTGAAAGCAGGAAAATGTGGGAAGTATTAGGCGAGGCTGTAGGTTCAGTCAAGGATAGGTATTATACACTTCATACCTGCCAAGATTTGTCTTCTAGGAATTATGTCCTAATTCTATTACCAGGAAAATGTTTCAGAAAAGGCTCTGTTCTTCAAAGCTGGAATAGCAGAGACAGAGATCAAAACAAACTTTTTCCAGACATGTGATTAATATTTGCCCTCTTATTAGGAAATTTGTTAAGGGGAAAAAAAAAAAAAAAAAAAAAAAAAAGCCCTGCTTAAAATTAACCACAGCTCTCTGGCCAGGGGAAGCATTTTTTGGCTGTGCAGAGGCTGTGTAGCCTGGCTTTCCTGGAAGCAGGAGAAGAAGTATCTGACAGCAGCAGGGGGTGAGCTGCGAGGCAGTGCAACAGAGCTTGACAGTGGCAGTGAGATGGGAATTGGAACAAAAAGCTGCTGCTCCATTCCTCAGAGAAGAACGAGAAACACACAATCCCTGAGCTGGAAGGGACCCACAAGGACCCTTCAGTCCAACTCCTGGCCCACTCTTCCTAGGGCACTGCAAACAGAAATGGCCTAAACCCAAATCCAGCCCTCAACACTCTGCTAATGTGAATAATTATTTGTGAAGCCAGATTAGAATTGGCATTTTAATGCCATAAGGAGATGCATGAATTGGGATTTTCCATCACTTTCTTGTTGCCAATATTTCAAAGTTTTCCCTCAAGACAAAAATTCAAAAAATTCTGGTTCAAAAACTTGAATTGACACTTGTGAAATGAGTAGCTTCATTTGACAAAGATGAACACTCTCCTTCAGAGATCAAAATTTTTTGTTTTGACTTTATAATTCTCACAAAGTAATTGCATTCCCATTTGTTATAATACCCTTTTAAATTATGTCAAAATTATGCAATATAATAAAAATTGAAATAAAATTGAAGCTAAGGTCCCTGATCTTATCAAAGCTAAACTTTTCAATATAGCTGTCACCAAAGCAATATCTCCACATAAGACAGTTTGATTTAATCAAATCAACACTCCCCTCACACAAAAAAAAAAAAAAAGACTGCAGTCAGATAGTCAGATGATACCTGCAGCCACACTTGCAGCCCAACACAGCAGGATGCTGCAGCATGACCACACTGATGCCATTTGTCCCCACCTTACCAAGCAGCCTCAGCAGAAATCAACCCCAAGGCTTGCCAGACATTTAGGGCAGGGTGACCATGGAGCACAAACCATTACAGGTTTGTAACCTACAGGGAACTGCCCTTCAGTCACAGAGCACACAGGGAACCTTCAGCACAAGTGTGTAACACACTAGAAATTACAGACTTTGATTCTACTATGGCATTGGGGCCAAAAGAAAAGGGCAAGGGTTTTGAATGCATGGATAATGCCAGACTGAGTATACTTGTGACAAAAATCACAACATACTAAAGCAGATTTTCAAAAGTGCTTTAGAGATAAATTCAAAGAACTTACGCAAACAACATTTACAAGGCTCACAGATTCTAAACTTAAAACACAGGAAAAAATTAGAGCAGAAACAGCAAGATCTGAGTTCCCCTAAATATCTGCAAAGCCTAAAACCAGAGTTATAAAATATTTCCCCTCCCAATCTTGTTCTCTTTAGATTTCTGTTCTGTTTTCTTGCTGGATCCTAATCTTTCAGATCATGACTTTATATCTGATTTCACTGTTCATTACATCTTACTGTTCCTTTCCTCTCTGCTCCTTCACTCTACTATCCCACTCCCTGTCCAACTGCACCTACAGAAGCATCTCAAACTTTGCCATTTCCTCTTGCTTAGTCAAAGCTCCATTATAGCTGGGGCCTTCACACACTGCTGGATAGAAATGTTTTTCTGCTACTCAGCACTGAGACAAGTGTTACAGATAGAGGGCAAAAAGCCCTTTTTGCTGCTTCCTATGGTGGATCTCGACATTGGTAGTCTATCTTCTTTCATATGCAGAACTCCCACAGACTTTAAAAGGAGACCTGTACATTTAGGCAGAGAAGAACATTGGAGTCAAGATCCCCCCATGCAGATCTGAAGATAATTTTCATTAGCTAGGAAGTCAAACACAGAGACATAAAAAGTTTTGACACAGAGTCATCTTAACTTGGTTGGGAGTTTCTGATGTGAAAAGCAAGAAGTTCTATAGCCTAGAAAACTGTAAAGCACTGGAAAACCTAGTTACCAGGAGGGCAATTTCATTCTTTATGTAGCGTTTCGCATTTGAACGCTAAGTAACCACTGGAGGGGAAAAAAAAAAGAAAAGAATTACACATTCAACAAAGGAATTCAGCTGCAACTACCAGGCACTTCCCAAGTATACGAAACATAAGCTTTGCAGAGTGCCCTGCAAGCCTGGGTGCCAAGCATGACATTATGGTCCTAGCGCCAGGAACTAAGAAACATCCCTGATATTGAACCATCACGGCCATATCCCATCCTTCGTGCTGCGGAACACTAGTTCCAGCAGGGGACTCCACTTGACCAAGACAACACAGCAGCAAGTCACTAATACATAATTAACATGCAATGTTGATTAATTAGGTAACATCTGACCAATAGCCAGGACTCTCAGCTGCCTTTGCCTGCCTCAGCACACAAACACATTTGCAACTCTCACATTAATCCAAAATGTACACCATTTCCCCCAGCAAGCACAGGCCAAAGGGGGGATTCCAATCTGTTGCACAGCACAGTGTGTAGCTACAGCATTTCCATCTACTCCAGTGTGCACAGCATGCTTGAAATTAGACCCAAATCTTTGCTTTGCAAACAGCATGCCATAAACATTCCTGTAGTGCTACAAAGAACACCCAAACACAGCTACCTCCATTTTTTTTAAGATTCCCATTGCTTCTGCTTTGTACATAGTGTATTTTTTACTTTCCTTCAAAAACTTTGATTTTAGGGTGCTGTGCATCTATACACTTGAAAAAACATCATGAATTATGATTGACTGATGTACAGCTGTTTAGGGACCAAAGTCTTAATTCCATTGCTTACTCACTGCTGTACATTAGCTTATTAACAGAGGTCTGTTTATTGACTCTGCTTTGTACCAAGTGCTTACGGCGACTACTCTGCAGTCCCCAGTGGAGGCTCTCCATACATGTACCACAGGTAACAATTCCTGCTGAGGCAGCATCATGCTGTTCTTCCAGCTGTTCTGGTGCCATCCTGAGAAATAGGGTCAACACTGGCATCTCATTTATTTCCTGATGCTTGGCTTGCAACCTCTTCCCTCTAGAGACAGTGCTGCTCACAAGAGCACTTTACTTTTATTGCTCCTGTTAAGCTCTTCTGTTCTTCAGTGGAGGCTGCTCAGCCCAGCAAGACCCACAGCTCAGGCTCTCCAGCAGAAGCAGGGTTTTGGTTTGCTTGAAAAAACCAGCCTTCTCCCTTTGTCACTGCTGGATTTGCACTTCGCTCACCAAGTTCCATAACACAACTAACTCACATGGCACTTGCAAGAGCAGAGTGGTTTTTACTGCTGTGCCTCTCATCCTCAGAAATGCTCTACCCCACTTCAGCAGCAGGCAGAAGGGCCCAGCTCTCCAGGTGGACTGTAGAAACCTGCTTAGGGACTTCTGCAATTACTCAGGAACGTCCTTGCCCTGAGCTTGCAGATACATCTTGATTCACTGGCTGTCAGAAACAATTCTGTTTCGTGTCTCCCCAAAAGATTACTGGATTTTGATTAAGAAAGGTCAAGGGCAGCTTTTCCCTTTCAATATAAAGAGAATGACTTGAGGAAAAAAATACTCATCACCTAGCACCAGGACTTTTATCTCCACTTGAAAAATTAAATTGCCTGAAGTGATGGAAGGCTTAGGGCAGGGTATGCACGGAAAAGTTTTCATGCAAACAAAATCCTAAATAATTTATCTATATGCTATAATTTTACATCCCCCCCAAAAAACGTGGGGTTTTTTTCTTTTTTTTTCAGATGTGTTAGCAGGAGAACAGAAAACACAAAGCTCACGTAGCCAAGTCTCAGATAATACCCATTTGCCAGAACAATTTTAAATGCACATTGTATTACTGACCCAGCATACCAGAGATTTAGATTAATCCTTAACGCTTCAATACATTCCCCAAAATAACCTTCCCAATATTTGATTTTCCTTTGAAGGAAAGTGTGTCAGAGATATAATTAGCTCTAGCTGCAGACTCCAAATCTCTGCCTGGCACTGCTCTCAGGAAAACACACCTTCAGCCAGTGTGAAATTGGTATAGCTACATTGAATCTGCTACATACAACTGAAGTACTTCACACCAGCCAAGGATCTAAGGATGTATTTGTAAATGAGGGAAAAATACATTTTTACCTGGAATAATAGTGCTGCAGAACACACAGGATCTTGGGCTCAGAAAAACAAATGGCAAGTTCATGAGAAATACACCCTTGTAATTGAGTTTAAGGCACTAAATAACCACTGTCTTCTAACAGAGAAGCAGATGCATGGTGGGTACCCTACATTAATCAGGAATAAGACTGTCACATGGATTTTAATGAAATAAAGTCATGTCTATGGCTTCTCTAGAATATTAAAGTCAATTTATCTGAGGAAGACAAGTAATGGCTGGCTTTTTGTAGGAACTGGAGCAGTTCATTAAGGAAGGTAGCAGGAGTTAACACCATCTGAACAAGCTCTTATTTTTTAAGGTACAAATTCTGAGACTCTCGATTACCAAGACAAAACTGCAGAAATCCAGCAGGCTGATAGAAAACAACACAAATTACTGCCTTCACACTAAAGCACCATGTACCTCGTGGCTGTAAGCACAAAATACAGACAACACTTAAATAAAATACTCAGCAAAACCATTTTTCTCAGATTCAAGTTCCCAAACACATTTACCTTAATGCATTTCGCCATCTGGACATAACCCACAGCATAGTTTAGGACAACTAATGCTCCACATCCTGTGTTGCTAAGTGCTACACAAAAAACTTAAAACTTAAATGGGAGGCTTTTAGCTCTCCTAGTCCAAAACAGAGACTGCCAAGCCCATTAGCACATAGGAAGGCAAACATCCAGGTCTCTGTCACTGAATGTGACAACCCTCAAGTGCACTGAGTAGTTCAACAAGCAGCCAGCTCCAAAAGCTAAAGGTTTCTATCCCCTCTCACCTGTGGAGACCCATTAGGCCAATCCTCAGGAAAACCCACAGAAAAGCACACTGGCGTTACCTTAACCCCCCAGTCTTATTTAGTGTTTCAGTGAAGAAAGTACTCATTTCACACACATTAACTAAAAATTCAGATTCTCCCGCTGTATGAGAAGAAGCATGAATTCCAAATTAAAGCTTTTATTAGAATTATTAAATTTTGGATAAAACACATGAAGTTTCTCTTTGGGCTCTAGTAAGATCTAAGGCTAATGAGAGAAACACCTCAGCCCTTCCCACTACCAAACGACCACTCCAGCCTCAAGTCTCCTAGGTAAAGGGGACAGGACCTGTGTCATGACTTATATTCACTGCACAGCCACTCAAACATGTAAGTTGCTGGTTTTCCACCTTTCACACCAACAATTTCAGCACAGATAATGAAATTTAATTCTTCACTCGCTACAGAAGACCACTGAGATGTTTCACAGTATGGGCCTGATGCTCTGTGTGGCCTTTTCAGAAGTGTTACAAGCTTGTGTTTGAAAACATGGCCGCAGAAGTTCCCTCTGACTACTTCAGTGCAGTAAGGGCTGTAACAAGACAAAGGCAACGGCTAGTTTTGATACAAGCAGGATTTTAATTCAATCCAAGTTGTTTTCTATACAAGAGAAAAGTTCTATACAAAAGAGGAAGCATTAATTCAGCTGCAAGAACAGGCACGAAGAAGTTTCTGAACCCTAATGCTTTAGAAAGCCAAGAATTTTTTTTAAAAGCCAACCATGTGAGGTATTGTTATAGATGTTATAATCCTGGTTTGGGTCAGTCTCCATCATGTACAACTCTCCTGCATGGACATCCTTGAAGTCAGCACTGAAGTTGTTGGGGTCAAACTGAACCCACACAGTGTACCTGCAGTCAATGGTACGCACGGAATAGCCCATGATCCTGATGTCTTTCAGCTTTGGCTTGTCAGAGTTCCACTGGGGAGTGTCTGCAGGCCGGGGATACTGGCTGAAAGCAACAGATTCTTCATTAAAACACCTGTCAGTGTCATCACACCCTTCCTTACCTTCCTCCACCTTTTCTTCAGAGACATTAAAATAGTGGACAATGCTTGTCCCCTCAGTGCACAGCACAACACCAAACGACGTCTCTGGACACGCAGGAGGAACCTGCAGGCCAGCAAGTTCTGCAAGTGTTGGAAACACAGACACCAGCTCCACCACTTTTTTACTTTGCCCTAGAAGAAATAATATCAAAATATAAGTTATGGAACAGAATGGTTGGACAACAACTTTTTCTAATAATTCAGTTGGTGTTTTATTCAAAGTGCTCTGTATTGGAATTTTGGGGGTACCAAAATCAAGGCAATTAAGGGCAGGAAGTCAGCTCTGAAGATGCTAGTATATGCACTTATGATACACTTTTAACAAGAAAATTTTTGCACTTCTGTTTTTCCAATGTGTAGCCTTAGAGACAATCATATCCATTACTTTGAAAAAGAGCTCTTCAGAAGGACAAAGTAAATTCTCAAGGCGGATGGAGACATTATCAAAACCTCCATGTACCCACTGCAAACAAAAAATAAGCACTGCAAATTTACCTTGAGGTGCTGAGCCTCCAATATGGCTAAAAGGGTCGAGGTAGGGGAAGACCCTTGCTCCTTGACTGACAGGGGGAGTTGTCATTCCTGGGACATAAAACATCAGCGGCACGCGCGTAGCAACGTCAAAATTGCTGTATTTTGCCCATTCACCATGTTCTCCCAGGGACCACCCTAGGTGACAAAAAACACAATTCAGAGCAGATACTGGGTTGCAATTTAGTAGTCATTTCTTTTTCACTGTAAATTGACTCTGACTGTTGAGGCCACTAGTCTGTTATAAAGGTTACATTAAAAGGTAAATAACAATCTGTGTTTAGATATAACAAGACTTTTCTCTAATGTGAAAGCTATTTCAACAGCCATCTAAATCTTGCAACTTGATACTCTTTTATAAAGGAAATAATTACACCTTTCCTTATTTCTCCTACTCTAGATTAGAATTAGGAAATTAGCATTAAAACAGCAGAAAAGAGGAATTGGGGTGTGTCACAGTGCCTGCAAGAGTCTCCAGATCAATTCCACAAGGCATTCATTTAAGTTTTGGGCTGCTGCCAGCTCTCCAATACTCCTGTTAACACTGTAGCTGAACATCCCTTGGAGCCAAGGCTGCTCTCTATGCCAGACTGCCATATCAGGACGCTACCCCTGAGGAAACAACAGAGATAAAACTTTTCAGCTCTCCTCTTCCTCTTGAAAGAGATGCCAACATGACTTCCCTCCAGGCAGATATACTGCCAACTTCACTTTGGGGGAAGACAAAGGAACTCTATGACAGCTATGTTAACACATGCTTTTTCTTGATCATTTTGCCAGCCATGGTACTGGAAACACCTAACGTTTACAGTTACCCACAGCAAGGAAAAGAAAAATTCAGTTTACAATGGAAAGTCAAGTCAAAGTGGCAAGTCAGAAGGAACATCTAGAGTCACTTTAGTACTAAAAGTATTAATCCCATTGCTATACAACTCGTAAGAGCTTGTTTATACACAACTGCTCACAGAAGTCAACTCAAATTAACTAAATGTGTGACTCTAAATTGATGTAGTTAATTCACATCCTAACTGGTTTAAATCAGCTAAGACATCTCCCAATTAAAGGGATCATGACAGGGTTATTTTAATGAATATCAGAGTATTGAAACAAGCATTAAATCCTTGACGCATTTGTCCCACAATTCAAATTAAGTTTTTTACTACCAGGATCCAGAGTGTGCAGGATATCAGTCATGAGAGGGACCATATCCCTACCAGTTTAGATGCTCTGCAAGCAGCAATGACAAGTGTAAGAAAACACACTTGAGCAGTTAATGAGAAAGCCTGTTACCCACTGTACCAGATGGCTTTCTACAAATGGTAAGGGGGGAGGAGTGGTGGCTCCTTTCAGAGCACTGTTCCCAGCAAGAGTCACTCCTTGGGCAGGGGGTGGGAATACAGCAAGCTCAGCCTCGTGTCCTGACAGGCAGCCTCATTCCTCACCAGCAATCCTCAACCTGATTAAAGTGCCTGTGGGGGGACAGAACAGTGCAGCCGCAGAAGTCAGTGCCAGTCCCTTCAATTTGTCTCTGAAAGCCAGAGGTACAAGGTATGATAGCTCTGCTGGACATTATAGAAACACACACTGGATTAATATGCCAGCACTGAGTTGTACAATGAAGTTCTTAACAGTAAGCTCGAGAAAAATTTCAATGCTTACCATGATCAGCAGTAAAAACTACTATTGTGTTATTTGAGAATCCTACATTATCCAAAGCATTCAGCAGCAGGCCAACTTGCACATCCAGGTAAGAAACCGCTGCATAGTAACTCTGACGAATCTGTCGCTGCAAGTTAAGAAAACAGGAGAGGAAAAAAAAAGTTTTTCCCCGGACACATCCAGCAGAACCAGGGGGTGGCTGTGTAAAAGAACTAAAGGACTCTACTTGTAAAGCTTTAATTTTCATTGTCTGTAGCCCAATTAATGTCCCAGAAAAGGTAAATTGGGAGGGGGCAGTTAGAAAATTCCACCTCCCAGAAGTGCTTTCAAGCAAAACATTGCAAACCAATCCATTCTGCTTCCCTTCGTCTAGACAGTGCACCTAATTTTGGCATAAGCACTGGAGAGTCAAGGAGAAGTCTTGCAAAAGAAGATACATTGGGTGCTGGCTTGAAACAGATAAACAGACTCAGATAATGAACACAAACACAGCACTGGTAGCTGCTACATACATACCTTCACATGCAAACTGCTGCAGTGACAGTGCAGGTTTGCCTACAGAGCCAGAGGTGACAGCATGCAAGGGAATTCATAATATTTGCAAGTGGTCAGTTGCTGAGTAACTGGGAGCATCCAAGAGCAGCCAACTCCTCCCTTGCATCTGAACAAGTGAAGGCAGCTTGACTTCAGAGCACTGTGTTCACAGCTTACCTGGAAATCATCTGGAAGTGGTCCATACGGGAAACTAACATTTAATGCTTCCACATCATCCCTTTGCCTGATATCCATCCAGGGGTTGTATGCCACAGAAGGTAGTTTCTTAGGCACCCAGGGATCTGGGGCTAATGTGATATTTTCCAAGGGGTACAACTTGAGAAATTCCTTTACAACACAAAACACAGATAAAGACTGTCCTCACCTCTAACATATACTGCGAATTTTGTGTTTAAACAGCAACTATTCTCCCTCACAGGACCCTTTAACATTACAGTTTACAAGGCTTCATTCCCCTTCTGCCAGAGTGTGAAACACAGCCACACTAGTCGTCCCCAAACAATTCCTCAAAAATACTGAGTTAGTAAGTACCCAAACCCAGCCTCCTGTATGTCAAAACAACACTTCCAACACCACTTTTGCTGAAATCAGTAGGAGTTTTGCCACCAAGTCAAACAGGGAATGAAATACAAGATCTTGTAAGGCCTCATTATGTCATACTCCATCAAGCTGGAGCCCATCTCCATGCAGTAGCAGTCACCATGACGGTGGTAGAAGCCTGGCTTTTGGCTGAGGAATCATAATTCATTCTCATTAAACATTCTGAAATGCATAACAGGTGACTCCTGAAGTTACAGCAAATCAAGGCTGGTTTCCAGCTTGCTTTCCAGAAACAGCAATAAAGCATTTGTGGGACCAGCTTTTAAAAGCAAAAGCAACATTTGTCTTAAGTTCCCTTTTCTGCAGGCTCCAGTCTCCTCACCTGTGGGTACCTCAGTGGGATATGTGGTTTGTGGTAACCAACAGCCAGGAAGAACTTTTGCCTGTTGGTTTTCATGACGTTCAGTAAGCGTATGGCCTCCTCCGTGCTCTGAATATCAGGCAGAGTCCCCCCAGGCATTTCTGTCACATTCACCGGGCACACCAAGTTCGCATAAAGTTTCCCATCTTTTCCTCTACAAGTCTTCATGAAAAAAAAAACTCAGTAACTTCTGTTAAATGCAAAGACAAAATTCTCTGTTCCATAACTTTAAAATCAATTTGTTTCTACCAACAAAAGAATGCAACTTCCATGCCTACGAAAACGCAGAAATCCTCTCTAAATCGTCTTGGTAGAAGCCCAAATTAAGTCACATAGGGCAAAAGCCCACAGCTTCTATGATGAATCTCTGACCTATTGGAGATCCAACAGCATTTGGTTACCCTATATATATGCATTTTAATTCCTTCTGATCCCAAGAGTTCATAGAAAGCTGCCTAGAAGCTACTGACTTAATTTCTGAGCAAATGCCAGCAGTGGCTGAAGTGTAATCAGTGAAGAGAGATAAATTAGACTTAACAGTTGCCAGGGAAAGGTGGCCTCAGCAGGGTGTTTGGGAGGGTTGCTAAATGAACATACTTTTCTTTATGTCACGGATGCAAACATTGCTGTTGTTAAAACCAGTCTTTTTCCAGCAGTAAACCCAAGACCAAAGCACTGCCAAGGCTGTCTGTACCCTCATGACTGCAGCTCCTGCTGGGCAGTGTACAGACTCCAACACATGCTGCTAATGCAATGTTTGCATAAAGATAAATCAGATTCTTTTGTGCCACACTTAAGAGTAACAAACACTCTAGAAAACTGGATCAGATTATAAAATTTCAGATTCAAACATTATTTTAATTATGGCCCCTTCTCACTCAGTCCTGAGCTGTTTATCACATTAAGTTCACCAAGACTACTGACAATGTTTCGTCACTAAAGTAAAGCCAGATCAGTTGCAGGTGCAAGTTGACAACTGCACTTTTCAGATAAAGGAATTCATGACCTAGACACAAATTAAGACCATGCTTGCTGATATCTCAGTAACTGAAGTTTCCAAACGCCAATTTAGAAATACCTAAAACATCTGCAGGATGGGCACATTGATCAACAAAACACACATCTGATAACCTAGGCCTTCTTTTAGAAAGCACAGAAATAAAGCATTGGTTAGTTGTTTTCTTGCACAAGGGTGCAGCCTCAAAACCCACAGAGCATAGCCTGTACAAGACACAAAGAACTTGGTTATATCCTGAAAATCCTTCCCTGTTAGAGTGCCACAAATCACACTTACCTTATCATTCTCATACTTTTCAGCTGAAGGATGAAAGGGTGGAATAGACCAACTGTAGGGATAGTCATCACTGTAATTGGATGAAACCCCTGAAACAGATAAAGGTATTAGAAATGCTCTAATAGTTCACTGAACCAGGAAGAGCTCAGACACAAGTTTAACTTGTCTTCAATTGTTCATTTTTCTTTCAAATATGCTAAATGAAGAAACATTTCAAATTAATCTTTGACAACTGAGGAAAAGATAACCAAGAAATAGAAGTCAAAAGGCTTAAGACAGACTTTTTTCCCTGAAATACACCTTTTACTAGTGATGGAGACTCAAGCCTGTCGAAGAGCCTTACTTCAGGGAACAGCAACAAAAAACCCAAAAAGCCAAAAAAAGCAAACAAAAAAAAATTAAAAAAAAAAAAAAATAAAACAACCCCCAGGATTAGTAACAGTCTTCATGCATATCCTTGATTAGCTCTACTATCAACTGAAAGTTTATCTATCAACACAAATTTAGTTCTAGGATAAGGAAATACCAAAAACAGGATCAGTATTACAGTATGTTTCAACTCAGTAGCGTTACTGCTTTTTAACTAGTGAACTAATTTCTTACTGAACTTGAAGCATAGACTCACAGCCTACTAGGAAACATGAAGCATGTACAGGCAGAACTAAGCCAACAAGTAATTTCATTTGTAGCAGATACCTAACTTCCAGATGTATTTTTAGAATGTTAGACTTTATTCCCACAATTTCCAGACAAGATAATACCCATTAGATAAAAGTAATCTAATACACTCATCTCTAACGCCTTGAGACTTAATGACATCCACTGTAAAATCTGGCTTATGACTATGATTTAGCTTCTTAATATGGACCAGAATCACACATCAATACTTAGGGAAGTTTGTGAGACTATACACATCAAGTATTTCTATGTTAAGCAAATGACAATACAAACCATACCTGGATGAAAAACTTTCCCCACAGATAATGTCACATAGCCATTTTCCTTGAAATACTGGGGCATGGTGGAATAGTTTCCAGCATGGACTCTCCAGTAGGAGTAGAAATCATAGAGCCGGGTGGTGTCAGGCCTGCGGCCAGTGAGAAATGACACTCTGCTGGGAGCACACAGGGCTTGCTGAAGAGAAAGACAGCCAAGGAGAGAAATTTGGAACAAAAACCAAAACTCATGTACAAACTGACACAGGCCTAGCTGGGCCATAACCATCTGAAAGCTCAGGAATCACAGGGAAAGAGTTTCGTATCTCTTCAAGCTGGAATGAATAGTATCCTTATTAAGCATATCAATTCCAAACTGCAAGCTTTTAAAAAAGCAAGTCAGGTTCCATAAAGGCAGTGCTTTTGAAATCTGGTTGCTCACATCACACAGAATTAAGCAGCAGTGGCAGGTGGACTGTGCTGATAAAAGCCCACAGTCTAGTTGATCTAGACTGCCTTAAGAATAAAGAAAGGATAATCAGAGAAGGTCTGGGTTACGGTCCAGAGGCCTGACCAATTCTGCTTCAGGGTGACAAAACCCAAGAGTTATTGCTTTGAAGTCCTATTCCCTAGCTGGAATTAGACACAAACTTCTAATTTCTCAGCAGAGAGAAACTTGGGAATGTAGACATGTTATGAAGAACAGTCAAGTGAAGAGCAATTAGTGAGATTTTGAATCGTCTATTTTTAGAACGATGCTTACCACACAAACTGCCCCTTTATAGCAATCTATAGAATTGATTCCCTCAAAAGATTAAAAAGTAAAACAACCTTTTATAAGTGGTAGAAAAAGAGAATTCTAATTTAGTAAAATGGCATTTTTAAGCAGCACTTGGCTGCTAAGAGTGAAAATGCTTCTTGAGTGGCACTCTGCTCCTCCAAGGGCTACACAAATACCATAATTTAAATGCCCTGTTTTCATTTTTTCTCACCTTAGTAAAGATAGGTTCACACACTACAGTTCAGCCCAATCATTTATTTCCTACTGAAAATACTTAAAGTTAGTAAATACTTGCTTCGTCCACTGGCCTGCCTAACACCTACTGTAACAAAGCCAGTAATTATTTTGCATAGAGAAAACATGTTTAAGTCATTTGTCTCACCTGGGCATATGCATTGCTGAACACCATACTTTGAGAAGCAAGTTGATCAATGTTGGGAGATTTCACAAGCTTATCTCCGTAACAGCCCAAAATAGGACGCAGATCATCCACAACTATAAACAAGACATTCATGCCATCTATGAAGAAACACAATTAGAAATAAATTAAACTGAGCTCCATTAAGCAGACATTACTTCATACCTATTTATCAGTTTTTAACCCTGAAATATACCTGAGAACAAAATTAAAATTAATAAAATGAGCAAGATTATCTTTGTAAGGGAATGTAAACAAAGGGATTAATTTTTCAAAGACAGAAATTCTTATTTGATCTAGACAGAAATACAGTGGTTTTCATTTCCCTTCCTATTTCATTGCTTGCACCCTTGATATTTTCTCCAGGTACTACAGACGGCATCTCCTTGCAGCTGCCTAAACAAGGGTGGTGCAAAATAAAGAGGCATTTTACAGGTCTACCGACTACCGAATTCTACAGCCTGCAAGCTTTGAGAGGGGTGCTAAACCACAGGTTAACAACACTGTTGTCTTGTATAATTCTGCTCCGAAGAGATAAAACAATTTTTCCTCAATTAATTACGCACGTATTTTTAAAACGCCCTCTCAAGGCGGCGGACTGTACTGGGGGCTGGGCCCGTGCTCGACCCGCTTGCTGCCGGCGAGTGAAGCCGCAGCCTCCCCAGGGACACACCGAGCCCCTGGGAACACACCGAAGCCCCTCGGGCCCGGCCTCCCGCCGGCCGCTCCCCCCAGCCCAGGCCCCGCCGCCAGCACGAACCGCCGGGGCCGCGCCCTCCTCCGGGCCCCGCCGCCGCCGGGCCGGCCGCGAAGGCATCGCGGGGCAGCCGCAGCAGGGACAGCAACAGGCACACACAGAGCCGGGCCGCCGCCATCTCCCAGCGAAGCGGCGGGGCCGGGCAGAGGCGGCCCGGGGGCGGTGTCTTGAACCATCGCCGCAGCCTGAACCCCGCCGGGAGCGGCCCTTCCCCTTCCCTTTCCCCTTTCCCCTTCCCCGCGCGGGGGCGCCGCGGGGCCCGCGAGCGAGCGAGCGGCCCAGCCCGGCCGGAGCAGCGGCTCTGTGACCCGGGGGCTCAGCCCGGCCGGAGCAGCGGCTCTGTGACCAGGGGCTCAGCACGGCCGGAGCAGCGGCTCTGTGACCCGGGGGCTCAGCCCGGCCGGAGCAGCGGCTCTGTGACCCGGGGGCTCAGCCCGGCCGGAGCAGCGGCTCTGTGACCCGGGGGCTCAGCACGGCCGGAGCAGCGGCTCTGTGACCCGGGGGCTCAGCCCGGCCGGAGCAGCGGCTCTGTGATCCAGGGCTCAGCACGGCCGGAGCAGCGCCTCTGTGACCCGGGGGCTCAGCCCGGCCGGAGCAGCGGCCTCTGTGACCCGGGGGCTCAGCACGGCCGGAGCAGCGGCTCTGTGACCCGGGGGCTCAGCCCGGCCGGAGCAGCGGCTCTCTGATCCAGGGGCTCAGCACGGCCGGAGCAGCGGCTCTGTGACCCGGGGGCTCAGCCCGGCCGGAGCAGCGGCTCTGTGACCCGGGGGCTCAGCCCGGCCGGAGCAGCGGCTCTGTGACCGAGGGGCTCAGCCCGGCCGGAGCAGCGGCTCTGTGACCGAGGGGCCCAGCCCGGCCGGAGCAGCGGCTCTGTGACCGAGGGGCCCAGCCCGGCCGGAGCAGCGGCTCTGTGACCGAGGGGCTCAGCCCGGCCGGAGGAGCGGCTCTGTGACCCGGGGGCTCAGCCCGGCCGGAGCAGCGGCTCTGTGACCGAGGGGCCCAGCCCGGCCGGAGCAGCGGCTCTGTGACCGAGGGGCTCAGCCCGGGCCGGAGCAGCGGCTCTGTGACCGAGGGCTCAGCCCGGCCGGAGGAGCGGCTCTGTGACCCGGGGGCTCAGCCCGGCCGGAGCAGCGCCTCTGTGACCCGGGGGCTCAGCCCGGCCGGAGCAGCGGCTCTGTGGTCCAGGGGCGCACCCACTGTTCGGGGGTGTTCGGGGCGCAGCGCTGCTGCCGCGGTTCCTTCCCGCGTTTGTTCTTGCAGGAGTCTCAGCACCCGCCGCAGCTCCCTGGTGCTATTCAGTGCTATTCTCAACGTTATTTCTTTCTCGTGGAAATAACATCGGGGAATGATGAAATCAAGGTTTAGTATTGAGAGACGGTGTCAGAATACTTCAATCGTATTTGTTAATCAGTTAACACTCTGCTTGTTTTTCAAACAAACGTTCAGTATTTCAGGTCACCCCGATCTCCCGCAGGCCGTCTGCGGGGTGTGCACTCTGCAGAGCGAGGGAGTCGCCAATGTATGAAAAGTTACACAAGCTAAAAAGCTCCTCATAACACTTAAAGTTTCTTTAAGAACTAGTTTTATTAAAAGCTCTGCAATTTTTCATGGTTTCTATCTTTAATTGCGGTAGAGATAATAGATTTATTGTCAGTATTCCTGTACAAAATAAACTCACTGTTAACTACGCAGATGCTTCCCAAAACTGTAAGATTATCAAAGACCAAGACGTATAATAAAGCTGCTCACAGGAAGATTTTAAAATAATTAAAATACTGTGACTATGGCATCCTACACATTTAACAGGTAAACTGATGACAACCAATATTGAAAACAGCCAACATGCACTCATTTGAATGTGAAAACCACTCTGATACATGTGAGGATATGTGCATTTTTCTATTTTAGCAAGTGATAGGTGCACCTTTGAATACAAATGAAAGTTTAACAGTGAAATGTACTGGTAAATATCATTGTCTTTGGGACCAGACTGTTTAAAAAGCTCAAAAAACAACTTGAGAAAAAAGTGCCACTTGCAGAAAACTAATGCATCTCTAATGGGAATCTATAATTTGGTTCTTTCTGTGCTTCAGGACTTTATTGGTTCCTCTTTCTTATCAAAATTAAAAGTTCTGAGACAAAAATGCTCTCATTCGTCACTTTTTCGTCACAGAGAATAGGATAGAAAATAATCTGCATTTCTGCTCTATTAAGATTCATACCTGAGGCCTCAAATGCTCTGTGTATGCACTCACTTACCAGGAACGCTGGCTACGATGGTCTGTCAGAATGCTATTGTTCAGTGGGACGTGTGACTCAAAAGTGCAGTACATTGTGTATTACACAGAGTGTGCATACATATTCAAGCACGTGTACTTCCTCTAAACTATTACAGTGAAGTTTATTTTTATGTGGATCTTACACTTCCTTCCTGCACATGCTGGAAAAGCTTGAATCAAATGAAGAAGACTGTTACTACAAGTTCAGCTACTACTGAGCACACGACATGCAATCAACTCATGAATATTATTCAGTATATTTGATGTTTGCATATTTTGGAATTAATGTTGTGTATAAGCAGTATATCTCACAGGTATCAGCAACTCTCCTAGCATGGATCAGCTGCTGGAAATGTATTGAACATTGCATCCCCAAGTGACATTTCTCTTCATTTGGAGACTTTTTATGCAAAAAGCCAAGGAATTATTTCTATTGCACATGCATTTAATTACCATAACACTTGCCTCTTTCAAATGCAAATACACTAAGTGGTACTTGATACGAATTTCCTGGTTTGCCTAACATGAGTATATAGCAATCTTACTAAGTTCAGTCCACCAGAAGAACAAATTACAGAGGAAAAATCTTTTTCAAACAGCACACAAGTTCTGATGCTCAAAAGCAAGTTGGGATGATGCCAGTGAATAATTGCAGACACTGAAATCACAGACCTTGGACAAACTGGTCTCACAGCTCAGCTGTCCACTCCACCCCGGATGTATGGGCCTTTGAGCAGCCTGTTCAGCTGCTGGGCTAAACCACTGCTGGATGCAGTGTGATGAGTTGGGAGTGTCACAGGAAGGGTTAAACTCTAAGCCTTGGCTGAAGTGGCAATACCTTGTACTGCACTCCTTAGTCACTCTGCTGGAAGTCCCAGGGTGAATGTCAGCCTTCTCCACCTACCACCACCACTGAATATCAAATCCATTTTAAGCTTACCAATATGCCAAGGCACATACCAAAAGTCTGGGGACTTTGCAGCAGTGCTTGCACAAGTGTTAGCAATGTAGGTGAGGCCACCAACATAGCAGCTAAATATCTTAAAATCAACTATTTTCTATGACACACATTAAGACATGGTAAAAATTCAGCACAGCAGTATTTTTAGTGGGAAGAATCCTATTCATAGGACTCTGTAAGAAATGGCTGTACTATCAGACTCATAGTAGATCTTATAAAGTATCATTTCCATGCCTGGGTATGCTGTCCAAGAAAGTTTCCTCTGACAAGGAAGATAAAGTGTGTTTTAAGACTCTGTGAATATGGTCAGGCAGTATAAAATAGCCCAGGTGTTGAGCTCTGCCTGGGAAGGATGTCTTGACTCTTCACGTGTGAAACCTGCCCTTGCACATATTCCCCAATAATTTCACCAGAAGTGGCATTTGGCACAAAAGCAAGTCTAAGGAATTTTTATGCATCACTCAGTAAATTCTAAGAAACCAGATTTTCACAAATGGTTGGGCACTGTGGACAGTTTACTCAAACTCCAAAAGAGCAAAGCAGTTTTCAGTGAATCAATATAAGTAATCACAAATCAATTTTCATTTAATTCTCATGAATTATAGAAAGTGACTAATCTCTACAGGAGGCTTCTGGTTGGCAAATTTATTTATCCTTAAATTGATTACTATCAAAAAAGAACTGTTTTCATTTTATGGACTGCCATGAAGAAAATTTTACAAGCTGCCATGAAGAAAATGAGAGAGAGATATGTTAAAAATATTAACATCTGCATTAATATCTGTATTCTCCTCTGGCACATATGGTGAGGAAGTGAAATACTTATAGCAAACATGAAGCCCTGAGACATAATATTGATATATCTCTAAACAGCATTTTTATCTTTGAAGAATTCCATAGCTGTACTTTCAGAATCAAACCAATCATTCTTTTTAAGCCATGTGTGAACATTAGCACTCAAGGGTAAGCTAAAAACATTGTATCAGAGGCATCTGCATAGGCTTTCAGTTTGTTAACATTCTTATTATAAGATGGTGTCATTGTAGTCCATCCTTGCAGCCTGAATTGCAGAGCTGTGCACTAGAAAATACATTGTAGACCTTAATTAATAACATGACTAATCCAAAAATACTCATAATTATAAGCCTTCATTTCATATACAGTCATTTCTCTAGGTCTGAAGTGAGTCATGCAGATCTGTTCACCTGCAGCATGCTCCCTCTCTCCCCAAGGCCCAGGTCAGTGATCTCACACCATGAGCTTTCCCAAGGACATCAGAACTGTTTCTAAGATACTGTCTAGACTTCTCAGTACTGGACAGTAGGTAAGGTAGATGCCGATATCATCACCAAAAACAATGAATTAAAGGCACACCTCAGTTCTCACATTTCCTGTTTGGGCCTATAAACATGGCAAATTAGACACTGGCTGCTCCGGATCTGATGTGCTGGCCAGAGAAGAGTTGGGTGGATTGAGGAACTGGAGTTCTTTCTGACCCTCCCTACACCCAGTTCAGGAAATGTGCCTACAACTGAGGTACTGCTCAAAGAAATCTCACTGTCCCGAATACCTAGTGAAGGCAGGCAAGCACAGTGCAGAAATAAGAAACAATTTCATGCACATAAGCCCTGACACAGGCAATTTCTCAATTTACATGGTGAGTGCAATAAAAAGATAAGGCCCCCAAACAGGAAAGCCTGTGCAAACAAGATGTCATGTAAGGCTATTGAATTCTTTAATGTGGATAGCTGGCAAGGGTTGGTCTATTATTTAAACATCTACAAATTCTGTTTTGTTTGTTATTCGGGATTAACAGTTGCTCCAGATTTTAGAGGGTATTTTGAATGGCATCCTCAGCATAGTAACAACATGCAGTTGTAAAAAACTCCAAAATAACCTGTCCCCCATTTATTTTTAATAGTGAAATCTACTCCCTCTTTTTCCTCTATACCCTCTCATGGCTGCCTTAGAGGGGAAGTGAATAAGATCATCAGTATCCAGGTATTGCTAACAGGGAGGTCACCTTCTTCTGTTAAGCAACTCTCAATTTCAAAGTTTAAAACCTTGCAATTAGTAATTTGACAAGGACACCAAAGTACATGACTACTTTGGTCTGACTAAGGTGATGTTTTCTGAGTGTAATTCTACTTACAAAGCATGAGAGGAGTCATTCCTGCAAAGGGGCAAATTCTGCCTCTTATGTATGTGCAAACTGTGGGATGCAAAGCAAGTGTCGTGAAGGTGGAAGCACAGGGGAGGATAAACAGGGATCTGTAACTAGGCAGAGCAAAGTAGAAATAAAAATTGCTCAAGGTTAGGATAAAGGGTTTTAGAAATTAGCAAGGACTTGCTAATGAGGATTCTTTTAATGACACATTGTATCATGCTTGACTAAAACAAGAGTAGTAAGACCAAGAGACATAGAACAAACAATTTTAATAGTGTGTAACAGTGCCTTTTTTATAAGATCAAAGTCTTCCTTTCTCTACTATCTTCTTTCTTCACAGTTCACCTTAGGGAACAGAACTCTGAGGCAAAAGATTCAGAACTACAAAAACATTTTTCTCACAACCACTGTAGACATTTCCTGCACTGCTCTGAGTTTACTGTGTACATAGTAGGACACTGGTTCTGTTACTACGTTAGTATGTTCCAAACTCTGATTTGTAAGACCATACAAGGTGACCTACAACTACTCATGAGAAACACTGCTTCACGTGCTGAAAATGGCTAATAACTCCAGGAGCATCCCATCAACATGCCAGGGATGACCTCAGTACACAGCAAACTCCACAGGGGGCCTTCTGGTCCTTGAGAAGCACCACAGTAATTTTCCCAAATCAGTAGGTAACATATCAAGATATAATCCACAATGTGTTCAGGAATTGGTACTACTCTGAGTACAACTACAGGATGGAATAGCTTGTGTCTGGTTACTAAAATAATTATTCTACATTTCATTCTTTTATAAGTGCAAAAGCAGAGAAACCCGGAGATTATTTCTGTCTAACCTGCAGCCTTGATCTCCTACCATAATAAGTGTAGTGTACTGGATCCCAAAGGCCCCATGCTGAATTTACACTTTTAAGCATGACACTTCAGCAAAGTAACTTGTCTGTTCTGGATACCATCATTTTCCCTTCAGTCAGTGAGACTCGAAGGTGTTTTGCAGGAGCTGATTGATGAACAGCTCAAACTAGTATGTCCTTTCCAAACACTCTTTTCCCTATAATTTGTCAATAATATTTTATGGTTCAAAAGGTTCACGTAAAAACCACAAAGGGAGAAATGTGTTCTAGTATGTGTTAGATCAAGTGAATAATGTCTCTGATCACTTTTTATGCAAAGGACTTTCACATGTACCATGAAATGCTCTAGTAGCAATAAGCTTTGGAAAACAGATTTGCTGAGAGGAGGTAGCCATAGTGATGGCAGGGAGCAGCAGGATATGAAAATTCCAAATATCCATCAGAAATTAGAAGGAAAACCAATGTCAAACTGAATATAAATTATAACTTTATAAGGATTTGCAACCAAAAATAAGTATTGATCTTGCTGTCAACTTCCATGAAGGTGATAATCTTATGAACCTTCTTTTAAAAATAAATTAATAGAAACCACTTTGCACATGATCAGCAGAAACTCCAGCCTCAGCTGAGCAAAATTTTCTGCTGCTCCTGGCAATCTCAAGAGAAGCACAGAACCAAGCTGCTAAGAAGTGAGCAGTTGTGATCTGGTTACTCCTTCTGCACTGCTGCCTCTTGGGCAATGCTCCTGCCTGCCTTTGGAAGCAGGCCAGGGAGTGGGGAGGCAGCTGGAGGCTATCATGCTGTTTCAATACTTGGAGCACAGAAGTGTTCATCTCTTCACTAAGAATATTTCATCCCTTTGATAAAAGGATGGAATTACAGAACAGGGAGAAATGGGAGACAAACAGATTGTGACCCAAGTTCTGGTCACTTATTTTGTGTACCTAGAACTTGATTTTCCAAACTTACTGTTGTTACATAAATAACCCTGTAATAGAGGTTTGAATGAGCATAGCTACTCATCACTGCTGAAGGTGTGAGTGAAGTAGGTCCCAGGATCTCCATCACAGATACCCTGTGGGTATGGAATGCAAAGGAGAAAAAAGGACCAGTGAAGCCTGGCTTGTACTCACACAGACACAAGGTAAAATTTGATTGCCTTAGGGAGGATCATTCTTTCTCTTCCTGAAATTCCTTGACTCCTTCACAGAACACCTTTCACCTTCAGCAGCAAAACCATACCCAAGATGATGCTTCACTAGACAGCTCCAACTTACTGCAGAAATATATGGGGGAAAGCAGCATGTGATCTTGTTGTTGAAGGTTGCTTTGCACAGCTTGGCTGTATGAGAATACTTATACTTTAAAATACTTATTTTTTTAGGGTTTTTTTTTTCATTGTAAGATATACACATGTTCACTACAGTACAAGTTAAAAACCAAATGGCTGGTAGACTTTTGTAAAGCCGAAAGCCCAGGGAAGATAAATCACCTCATGCTGTCCTCTTACTGAAGTCATCCTTTGCAAGCATAGAGTTGGTAATCCAACACTCATCTCTGGACCACTGAGCTGAAGCTTTCTGATTTTCTCTAAGGTTTAAACTGGACAGCTCCCAGATGATTCCAAAGTGTCATCTTGCTAGACCTCAGACCTGAAGCAAAGGTAAAAAAAAAAAAGCTAATCTCCTTTGGTCTTGTTCACTTTCATTCCCTGTCTCCCATCCAATTTGGTTAACAATTGGTCTCTTATTTTATGGCTGAAACATCAGAGACTCAAGTGAACTGTATTATTTTTGGATATCTTTGTGTGCCTTTTCAATGTGGTGAGATGTAAGTCCTTGTCACAGAATAAAATGCAGCAAGTAGCTGGTTAAGTGTTTTATCTCTGTAAAAGCCATGTAAATTTGCCACAGTCATATTGACATTTAACCCAATGCTTTTCCCTGAATGCATTGCAAAAGGAGATATGATATATCCACTTACTGATAAGATGAAGCCTGATTTATCCTTGTCTTGAATCATTGGCTAAAATATGTGTTACACACTGTTAGTACATCAGGGTGCCAGAGCTGTAACTCACGTGCAACACTGCTGCAAATGATTACACTGCTGCGAGGCACCCTGAGTGGAACTCACCTTTTGTGTCCAACATCCAAAACCTCTTATTTAATTTGGAGATATTTAAGCATTTATCTTGTTCTATCTCACTTGACTTCCGAGAGATGCCCAGAGGAGGCACGGACAGAAATTGCATTTGAAGTCTGTGTTATCCAGACACACAGATCCTTGAGATTCTTGGAACACCTGACCCGTGTCAGTACTAAAGTTCTTAATCTGAATAATGCTGTAGGTACAATTTCTAGGTGCCTTTACTCAAAAAAGCAGTAATGTAAATAGTCAGAAGTTTAGTGCTCATCTGGAACACGTAGCTCAATAGGGCTGAAAGTAAACAACTGCAAGTAAGTCATGTTTTGTGCTGGGTGGATTTTAAGAATAGAACAATGTATTAATTTTGCCAAAAAATATGCATGATCTGATCCTTCATCAAAGTCTTGAAGGAAATTAAGAAGGAAGGAACTAAGAAGAAATAAATTATAAAGGAATTAAGAAGGCCTTGAAGGAAAAAATCAGCTCTGATAAATCACTGCCATTAGGAAATTGATGGTATTTATTTATAGAACAATGATCCAATGCCTTCTTTTCGTGCTTTATCTTCAACAGCTACTAAGAACAGAGAAAGTTGCGCAAGAAAGCTCAGGTAGAGCAACATAAAAATGAATCACTTTGAAGCTGTGGTGAGGCAGAAGAACCCCACAGACTGCATAAGAAGAGGGGCATGGAACACAACTTGCTTAAATGAGCTTCCTTTCAACAGGAGAACAAGTAATGAGTAAAACCAGCTGAACAGCTTAAGATGGAAACATAGCGTATAAACAGACACATCTTTTGCAGGTGATGTCAAATCATTGTGTCAAATCCTGGTTAGGCTAAACAGCTGCACAACAATGCATTTTCCAGCATCCAGCTGGCAGAACAGCCTATGAAATTCATCGTGGTTAAGTATTGTAACTTGCTTCACATCACAGTCACAGCTGGCATTAATATAAACAGCAACTTGCTGAACTGCTACAACTCTACAAATAGGTTTCAGGCTGGAGGACAGTAATTTAGAGGCACAACATCCGACAGACAGAAGCAAATAGAATGATTTAAAGCCTTTGTCCTTGAACTAACTTCCCAAGTAGGACACAAAACGATATTATTGCAGAAATTATTGAAATTTCCATTGAAACTGAAGGCCCTCATTTCAGAACCAAGCAGCTGTGTGCAATGCCAACGACAACAACCCATATGTAGATATTAGATCATTATTGTTCTTAACTGTGCAAAATTACTGGCTGGTATAAAGATGTTATGATAGATGGAACGATCTCTTCTTTGTCAATTATTGGTCAAACTCTTTATTCTGGGATTAAATGCTAACAGTAAGGCCTACAGTAAAATCAACTGAAATTCAAATGGGGATTTTCAAACCTGATGATTTGTTTTTGTAAACAATTTGGTGTTCTGTCATAGACCATGAAAGATGATCCTAAAAACAGTTCACGACTCTGCTGTCAGCCACATCAGTCAGTTATTGCTGAACTGCTGTCCTCCTTTTAAATGTTGCAATATTCCAGTCACCTAACAGTGGCACTTTGAGAAGTCTATAAAGCAAATAGGACATGTGAATTATATGGTATGTTAGAAAGGAGTCAAGGTTGATTGTCAACAGAAAAGCAAGCTTTTCAGATTAGAAGGCTGATTCAGGTTTTGTTTCCTGCATTTAACTTTGGCCTGTCAAGGATAGGGATGGTCCTAGTTTATATTTTTTAAGCAGAATAAGAATACAAGTAGATGGCTTATGAAAGCAGTAATGGCAGTGACTATAAAAGAGACCACATATACGTCTTCTTGAACTAATTTGAGATAATAGGTAAGTGGAGTAAAACCAAAATGTGTGTTTGGTCTCCAACATAAACTGTCTCAGGGGATTCACTTCCATTCCCAGCATTCAGGTCTTGATCATCAGTAGACGCAGTCTTAACAGGAAGCAGATGACTTGCTGCTTCATTTATCTGCTGCCCATATTACTACTCCTACCCTTAAATTACTATAAAATGTAAACTTAAGATAAATCTTTTAAGTCTTTAAGTTTAGACAAAAGCTTGGGTTTTCTTTGGTCTCTAACTCTCCCCATCACCGTCACGTGTAGTATTTGGCCATAGCAATCAGGAAATCTGAGACCACCAAAAAACTCTAAGAAAGTTCCTAAAATTTGCAGTTGTTTGACTTCAAACCAAAATATTTAACTCTAGGTCTCCTGAAGCACCAGTACAAAAGGATGTTCCCTGAGCTTTCATTTCTGTAACCAGGGATTTCTTTCCTTGTTCTTTGTCCCTCATAGGAACTATTTTGCTGCCTGGGCAGTCAGCCAAACATTGTAACTGCAGAACATATCTTTCTTAATTTACTTCTACAGAACTTCATGAATATTCTTAGAAATGCCAAGCTGCTTTATTAGCCTTCTGAATTATTAAAAATTCTCAAGCTAATTCCTTGTTATTAATATTTTGATTTTGTTTTATGATTGCATGTGGCTGCAGATTATGCTTACAGGTACTGTCTTGTCTAGTAGCTTCTTTATGCATTGCAGTAGATGTATTTTATCTAGGACAAATACATTATGCATCGTTGTTCTCTCTTCCAAACTGATGAGGCTCAACTTTTTCAAAAGCAGAATGAAAACCACGGTTCCAGTTTCCAATTTTTTAAGCCTGTTAATTCTTTGGTTCCTTACGAGCTTTTTCACTGCCCTGGTCCTGTTGTGGCCTTTTCCATCTTATCGGGCTCTGAAGAGTGTCTAGCCCTCATCCTTTCCTTCCCATTTCTTCCATTATGTGCTCTTGCTTCTCTCTTATCCTGATTTCTCCCCAGTCTCCTCACACCCTCCCCACTGCCATGCCTTGTGCTGGCATGTCCTTGCTTTCTTGTGGCCTCTGACATGCCTGTGCTTTATCAGTTGAATATGTGGTGTAGAAAGCTCCTGGTGTGGATGTCTGTCAGCTGTTTGTGCTCTTGCCAGTGGTGTTACAGTTGTATCTACAATCTGCCAGTGAATATCTCTAGATGAATCACATCTTTGAGTAAATCTGTAGTAACTAATGAGTGCTGTCAAGGGATATGTGTAGCTGTGTATTTAACAAATCACACTGCATGTACATCTAACTTCTTAGTTGGTATAAATTACCAGTCCTGCTAGCAGGTCGTGGAAGATTTAGACCATTTACTTAATTTCAGCTTTCTGCAAAAGCTGAAGCTTAAGACATGATTGATTTTTTTTTTTTTTTTTTTTTTTTTAGTTAGCATTTCACTTGCAATATAACCCTGAGGGAGGAGCTCTGGGGATTTTCAGTTAAAAAAAAAGTCACCAGATAATCTACCCTGACATGGAGTCATCGTGTAAGGTATCCTGATGTGCTATAGAATTTCATAAGTCTTGTCAGAGTCACACTCATCGACTTGAGTTAGATTAGCATCTATCTCCCAGAGAGCCATACGGACTTTATTTAAAAATGAAAAATCTCCTGTTTCTCAGGGTCATTTGTTGCAACAGTTAATTACTTTCACGTAAAGAAATGAACAAACAAAAAACCTCAAACAACAGAAAGCCCAGCTCTCTCCTTTCTGACCACAATTTGTTTCACTTAAGTCCACCTTGATTCTTTTTATGTCTTTTCTAGCTTGGCTGCAGATTTTTAGTACCCAGTATTTTGTCTCCAAGAAGGTACATACATAGTTTGTTTGGGTTTTTTCAAATTTGTACTTGAAACATGTCTCAGTGAATACTGGACTATGACAACTTTTTGTAAAGCTGTCCCTAAATGCCCAGGGATTTAACTGTCTGAGACATTGAAATGTCCCAGAGCTGCTGAGAGATTGTGAACCTGTCATCCGAATTCTGTTCAGCCTGGAGAAGAGAAGGCTCCAGGGAGACCTTAGGGCACCTTCCAGTACCTAAGGGGCTCCGAGAGAGCTGGAGAGGGACTTTTACAAGGCCGTGCAGCACCAGGACCCGCGGGAGTGCCTTCACAATCGCAGAGGGCGAGTTTGGGCCAGAAATGAGGAAAAAAATCTTGGTGACTCCAAAGCGCCGGGAGGAACTGCCCGCCCACTCGCTTTAGCCCGCCCCACTCGCTTTAGCCCCGCCCTGCTCGGTTTTAGCCCCGCCCCTTTCGGTTTAGGCCCGCCCCACTGTGGTTAGCCCCGCCCCACTCGGTTTAGCCCCGCCCTTTAGCCCCGCCCTGCATTAGTCCCATCCCACTCCCTTTAGCCCCGCCCCTCTCGGTTTAGCCCCGCCCCTCTCGGTTTAGCCCCGCCCCACTCCCTTTAGCCCCGCCCCGCTCGCTTTAGCCCCGCCCCGCTCGCTTTAGCCCCGCCCGCATTAGCCCCGCCCCGCTCGCTTTAGCCCCGCCCCGCTCGCTTTAGCCCCGCCCCGCTCACTTTAGCCCCGCCCCTTGGGACCCAGCCCCGCCCCTTCCTGGCCCCGCCCCGCCCCCGGCTCTGCCCCGCCCCCTCCGCCCGTCCCGGCTCTGCCCCGCCGCCTCCTGGCAGAGCCGCCGCCCTGCCCGGCGCGCATGCGCAGCGGCCGCCTGCGAAGCCCGGCTCTGTCTGGGCCGCCGGGTTCCCGGCAGAGGCCGTGCGCATGCGCGGGGCGGCGGCGAGGCCCGGGCAGGCCAGGCCCTGGAGCGGTGGCGGGGCCGCGCCATGAGCGCCTGGTAGAGGGGCCGCGATGAACCTGCGCGGCTTCTTCCAGGACTTCAACCCCAGGTGAGCGCGGCACGGGCAGCGCCGGTCCAGCAGGGTTAGCCCGGGGGCCCGGCCGGGAGCAGCGCTGGGTGCGGGACCCGTCAGCTTTGGAGCAGAGCGCGGCCTCGGGTGGCCCTTCCGCACCGCGAGCTCGGGCGGCGTTTGGAGCACGCCGTTCCCGGCCAGTTTCCTGCGCAGAATCACTGAATCAACCAGGTTGGAAAAGACCTCTGAGATCATGGAATCCAGCCTTCCCAGCGCCCCGGGTGTCGGTGCGTGCTCCCCGTGGCTGGTTCACGGTCAGGGGGCTGGGAATGCGAGCGCTCTGCATCTGCTTTCCAGCCCCACTTCCAGTCATCTGCTTTGTTGTTGTGTAACTTTCTCAGATTACTCCCAGACTCTTTCTGGTGTTTGAGTATTTCACCGCGGTGCTTTGGGGTGCGGAGGCTCTGACCATGCGGCGGAGGCTCCGTGTCTGCAGGTGTGAACAACCCTGGGTCACACGGGGAGCACCGGGCAAGGCCAGCCCTTCCTTCGGGCTCCCTAACATTAACAATGTGGTGGTCACTGCAACCTGGGGTTCTGCTGGCTCTCCAAGCACGTACGAACGTGTAACTTTTAAAGGAACTGAGAGAAGGAGTTAAGCTTTACCGGGTTTTACCAGGTATTTTAAGACCACAGACGAAGGGTCTGCAAGTAAGTTGTACAAGGTGGCTTGAGATGCTGAGAGTCCTGGAAAAACCTTGCACGTGAAAGAGGCCTTACGTGATGGCAGTTACAGCAGGCTGTGTTCAGTCAGTTGTTTAGACAAACAAAAGGGTAACCAAAGCTTCAGGAAATGCATTGTTGCAGAGGCTGAAATAAACAATTGAAATATGTGTGGTCGGAGTAATGGAAAAGTAAGAGCAGAAGTCCTAGAAGCTTATAAAGTTTTGTTACTGCAGAGCAGTGCTTGCAGCTTATTTGGGTGCTGAGAGATGATTGAGCAAACCGAATGTTGCACTGGTGCGGCTGTCTTCGTGTTTTGATGCACCTGGAACACTCGGCGAGCCTGATTATTTCACTGCTGTGTTTGTTTAGGAGCCGGGGAAAGTACAAATCACACAAATATTGTATGTTGAAAAAGGATGACTAGCCGAGATGCTGAGACATCTCTTTGTTGCTATGAAGTGTGACAAGTTTGTTATCATCCTATCCCGAGGTAGTTTCAAGCATGCAGGGAGATGCTGATACAATAAATCAGCATTTCATTATTAAGGGGCAGATGAGGCACTTGTTGTGAGTAGAGGCAAAACAGCTTGATATCTAAACACAGCAATGCTGATCTGATGAATGCTTTGTTATTTGATGTGAGTGAAATTGTGTAATTTGAGTTGTGCTGTTGGAGAAATGGTAGTATTCCTGACTGTTGCTGCTTTATTCCTTAGGTTATCCATGTTTTAAAATACATACGATTACTTCACTAAAACAGTGTTGAAGCCTAATTATGTGTTTTATAAAACAGTCTGTGAGCTTCTGGTGGATGGGTGGGAGACTTTTTCCTTCCTGTCCTGTGAGGAAATCACCTACTATGTAATTATTTTGTCTGACTTTTGATGGTACAAGCAGTTGCCGTGCCACTGCTCAAGTATTCCGGATACATTTGTTCGTTGTTAAATTGACTATGTTATAAATATATATGTATCAATGTAGCTATTTTAAATTTGTAGGCACCATCCTCAATATTCCAGTTAGAAACCTCAGTGTAAAATCAGTAACTTTGCTAAAAGTTTCGCCTGTTGGGTTTTTCTTTCCTACAATATTGCTTTTTTAACTGAATGTAAATATTAAGAAAAAAATTCTCTGAAGTCTGCCCTATTACAATTCGTAATAACTTTTATTGTAATAAACTTTTAACCTTTAGTTAAAAGTGATGTGGATAAAATTTCATAAATTATGTAACTCAATTTTGAATATCAAAAACTTCTTCATTTGATTTGTATGACAGAACACAATTTTTAAAAACATGTACAGCTGTTATATTTGTGAACCTCTAATAATATAGCTCCTGACTGGATGCTTGTGGAAGGGAACTATTTATCTCAGTCCATTCACTGAGACTGTTATGAAAAAATGCTTTTGATGTGTTTCCTTGAAGCAATGGTTTTATAAGCAAAAGAGATGATATATGGTGTATCTGTGATGAAATATTAGATTCTTTGTAAAGAAGCTTGACTCGTTTTCTGTTAGGAAGTATTGCAATGACATTGCAGCTGTGACTGATTTTGTTGTCCTCTACAAAGTTAATGTGAAGTTGCCTGCCTTGATTCCTGACTGGATTTTTTTTCGTTTGTTTAATAGTAAATTCCTCATTTATGCCTGCCTGCTGCTTTTCTCTGTGTTGCTCTCTCTACGTCTGGATGACAAAATCCAGTGGAGTTACTGGGCTGTGTTTGCTCCAATATGGCTGTGGAAGTTAATGGTGATTGTTGGTGCCTCAGTGGGAACAGGGGTATGGGCCCGAAACCCACAGTATCGGTAAGTTGATGATGTTTGTTTGGCAAAGCAGAGGGGACATCGTGTCTTGTCAGTCTAGGGTAAAAAGACTTTCACATCTTTAAATACATCAGTGTTAAATTTTTTGGTAATTTGAGTAGAATGCAAATTTGAAGATCTCAGGGCAAAAGAAAAATTACCTTAAATGAAGCGCAATAAATGTCTTTTCTGTCCATGGTGAATATTAAATGAAGAACTTTGGTGTACAGATCTCCTGATACACCCACATTTTGTGTGGTTCAGGTCTTGTTTGCCCCTTCTAGTAGTGGGTCTGCTGGTGTAGGGAGAAGCTCTGTGTGTGCTGTCATTTTACAGGCATTTTATTTTTAGTAACAGAAAATATCTGTTGCAATACTCTGGCTTAGGTAAATAAAGAAATTCTGGGGAAATATGTTGATTCAGTAAAAGCTGGTGCAGAAATCAAACAGATCCTTTTAAATTTAGCTTATTTCCTGATAGCCTGCATGATAGCTGACTGTTGATATAGTAGCGAAGAAACCCTGTTTTAGCTGCCCAGCTGTGGAATCCTTAAAAAATTTTCAGATTGTAAAAATCCCACTGCACCCTTTGAGTAATATACTTTCAATGTGCAGTTTTATGGGCAAGAAATCCTATTAGGTCATCAGGAGTGGAGTTTAATGGGTATAATGTCTATGTTTATTAAAAACAAATGTTAATATCTGAAGCTCAAGCAGGTGTCCTGGAATGTTTGCTGGATGTGCTTTCTTACTGGCAAGTAAATTCTTCCTTATCCTCTCTTCAGAGCAGAAGGAGAAACCTGTGTGGAGTTCAAAGCTATGTTGATTGCAGTAGGCATCCACCTGTTACTGCTGATGTTTGAAGTCCTGGTGTGTGACAGGATTGAAAGAGGAACCCATTTCTGGCTTCTGGTCTTCATGCCACTGTTCTTTGTGTCTCCAGTCTCAGTTGCAGCTTGTGTGTGGGGATTTCGACACGACAGGTCTCTGGAGGTGAGGCTTCATTTGTGATGTGTAAAAGTCACGGCACTGCAGAACTTGGGATCAGTTCTGTGGCAGTGTGTCTCTCAGGAAAGCACAACACAGAGGACTACATCAGTCCAATTAATTGCACTCACCTGCAAACGGGAGTGAAATCAGGATCAGGAATAATATAACTTTTTATATTATAACTTAGTTTTTTTAACTACCAAATTGCAGCATTGCAGCATGTTTTAAACCTGCTTTTTTATTATTTTGTGTTAAAATAACTCGCCAGGAACTCTGCAATATGGACCAATACCAGACACTTACATGGAAACAACAGAAAAATATTCCACTGATTGCAAGCACTGTCTCTAGGCAGAATTGAATTTCCAGAGCCCTATGTAATCAGGGCTGAAAATGTCCTAATACCACAATCCATGTGATTAGTCCTTAATTTGGGAATGTGAATGGTAGGTAACATTAGGGTTTTATTTTCTGCCTCTATCTTCTCTCTAAGTTCCTTTGGTTTTGGAAGAACCTTGGAAAGATTCTCAACGTGCTCCCACAATTGTGGCATTTTTGCAATACATTTAGAATTCATACTGATTTTTTTAAGGAGTTTTTTGTTTTGCTATGTCCTCAAACTACCCCATGACAATTAAAAATCTGATTTTTAGATAAGGCTCAGCATTCTCAGGTATTTTAATTTCAAGGGACTATTTCTCTAACATTACTGTAAGAGTTTTTCATTAGAGAGAAACATTTTTTGGTAGGTGATTGTTATGATGGCTGGTAAACTGATATCCTAAGTTCACTTTGAAACATTTGCCAATAGAATTTTATTTTGCAGGGTTCTATTACCAGTCAACCAGTGCTAAAAGTAAAATCTGTGTGGAAGTGCTTGCCTTCTACTGGATGATGCTTGATTGCCCATTGATTTACAGATGACTGCACAGCTGCTAAGTACTGGCAGAAGAAAGTGGAATCCATAAAAGGCAACAGCTGTCTCAACTAATTTTTTTTTTTTTACTCTTAGTCATCTTCACTTAGTGCTGTTCTCCTTTCTCTTCTTTTTACTCTGTGAAGATTTCATTATTTCCCTTTCATTTGCTAGAAACATGAGGGGTCTGCCTTTAGTCCAGGACATCAATTTTTGACTTGAGTAATCAAAGCAGTTGTTAATCTATTATTATTTTCATAACTATTTAATCTGAAATACATTTTCTTCTCATTCCTGTTCTGCATCTGATTAGGTGATCAGTAAGTACATGCTGGGGTTTTTGTCTCTGTATCATGGTGGGCTCAGGAAAAGATTCTTTTTTTGTGTTACACTATTTTTATAGTCAGTAAAGCACTATTTATTTAAAGCATTTTGAATTCATTAAGTTGTGAGCCGCTGCAAATGTATGTGCACTTGCCATATAGATCTCATATAACTTGATTCTAAAAATTATTTACAGCAATTGATCTTCCGATTTCTCTATTTTTCTCTTATTCTTTGCTCTTGCAGCTGTCTGGTTGCTTGGTCTCACACTTGAATGTAGGGTTTTTTTGGTGGTTTATTCTTTAGAGAAAGCCAGTTGTACAAAATTATTTTAAATCTACTTTTTCAGTCTTTTCAAAGTAACTTGTAGTTCAACAGGGGAGACTTTGGTGTGGTCCCTGAAGCTGGCAAGCACCTGCTGCCTGTTGGATTTTTGTCTCCCTGTACTGTAACTTTCAAAGGTGTTTATCCAGATCACAATCTACGCAATCGTGTGTTAGTGAAAATTTATTAAAATGAGTATAATGTTTCTAACTTGCATTCACAAGCTTCAGTGAGACTTTTCAAAAAATAATTCTGTGGTCTTTGAAAATCCTATCCATTGTAGGGCTGCCCATAAATTTTAGAAATAGAATCTTGCCAAGCCTGATGGTGTTTCATTGTCTCGCTTTGTTCAAGCTAGACACAGACCTTTTTTTAAAAGTATAATGATAGGCTGTTTCTCATAGTGGCAAGCAGGACTCATGAAAATCTTTCACTAACATTTTAATGAGAAGTATTGCTTTTCTCTATTTCCACAAAGCCCACGTCTTCAGTGTAATTTAAAATATCTCTCAATTATACAGTAAATTATTTAATGTGGATGTCATATTCTAATATTCCATCTATTTCTTTTTTCCCCTAGATAGAGCTTGGACATTTAAATTGGACTGTTGGTAGTTCTGTCCATTACTGAAACTATAGCAAAATTAATCTTTTAGAGTATCTAATTTTAAATTGAAGGTCATTTTAGTACTTAATTTTAGCAGTATTACTTATATGAAGATTATAGTTGTTTTCTGATGCTTTGCTTTTTCACACTGATAGTTTGGCTTTTCTTATTTCTCTAATCACTCTGAGTGGCTTTTTTTTTTTTTTTTTTTTTTTTTTTTTTTTTTTTTTTTTTAATACCAGGAAGATCTTGGAAACAGGTGACTCTCCATTATTGGGTTGGGATCACACCCACACAAATTTAGGGGTGTTTAGTAATAGAAAATGTAAATGCAAATGAATTTTCATATTTCAGTGGTAAGTATGGGGTCAGAGAAGTGCTTTGACAGATTCATTGGTTATCCTGGAAGTAAGTTTATCATACTAAGAGTTAACTAATGTTTTTTTCTTTTTCTAGCTGGAAATCTTGTGTTCAGTCAATATTCTACAGTTCATATTTATTGCACTCAGACTAGACGAGATCATCAGATGGCCATGGCTTGTATGTAATAAGTGTTTTCTTCTTATCTTTGTTTAAATGCTGAATTTCATAAAGATATTTATTCTAGGGAACAGTTAATGTGTGATCAGTCCATGATCCCATTTTTGCTCACTTAGCAATCCTTCACTGAAGGATTCACATTCAGTGGTCATGGGAATCAGAGGCTGTTCTTGGGGCACTTCATCCTCTGAGGGAATGTGCCATCAGCTGCAGTTAATCTCTGAGCAGCAGTTGAAAGAGAAATCCTCACCCAGAGTTCCCTATGGGAACACTAAACAAGCCATGAAAATGATTGGTGAGTTAGAGAATGTGTTGGTAAATACAGTGTGGTAAATAACTAATTTTATTTCTTCTGTTACTATGCATGTAAATCCACTTACTGTGCAAGTAGTCACTGTCAGAACTGCTGAGATGTCCTCTCCCAAGTTTCTTTAGAATACAAAAGTGCTGTTTCTCTGTCTGGGTTTTTGTAAACGATCATAAAACTGACAATCTGGCATGATTATGTCTGTCCTTTCTATTGCCAAAAAAACTTGAGAAAGGATTGAAACCCTTTAAAGTAAGGTATCTAGTGTAGGAAGTACTTGCTAAAATCAATTTCAAGTACAGTTTGAGCCCACACAAAATCACAAAAAATCTTACTAAAGTTGAACTACATTGCCTTAATTTTGAATTGTTTCAGCTTGATGGGGTTTAGAAGCTGAGGAACCCCTGAACTGATACGGCTCGAAACAACACACACACGAGACTGATGCTTTTCTGTTAGACATTATGTTAAAGACTTAATTTTCTTATTTAGACTTAATACGTAGACTCACTTTATTTAAAAGAAACCCACAACTGAAACAAATCAAATGTGTCTTTCTTTCAGGTTGTTTGTGTTCCGCTGTGGATCTTGATGTCCTTCCTGTGCCTCGTGGTGCTCTATTACATCGTGTGGTCCGTGCTGTTCCTGCGTTCCATGGACGTGATCGCTGAGCAGAGGAGGACACACATCACCATGGCTGTCAGCTGGATGACAATTGTAGTGCCACTGCTCACATTTGAGGTAGGAAATGCCACAGTGAGTTTGATGTGTCTTCTTTTGTCAGTAGAATGAATGATGATTTTTGGACTTACTGAAATGAGAATGCTGCTCTTTGTTTTGGAATAAAATATTAACAGCAAATGTGAAACACAAACAAGAATTCTATGTTCCTTTAAAGTTTCTCAAGCAAAATCTGCATCACATTGGAACTATACCTGCTTCTGTGAAGGCCATGTTTTCCTTACAGATGTGTGAAGTTAAAGATTTGAGATCAGCATATGCTTTAAGCAGTTTGAAAGTGAGTATTGCAATTAGACTGACATTGTGTAATTTTTTTTGCCATTTAGATCTTGCTAGTACACAGACTGGATGGGCATAATTCTTTTTCTTTCATACCCATATTTGTTCCTCTCTGGCTTTCACTGATAACATTAATGGCAACAACATTTGGACAAAAAGGAGGCAATCACTGTAAGTATTTCAGAATCCTGGAAACAAATTGAAAATTAATGTATTTTATTAAGATCTGTATTTTCAAAAATGGCTTTTCTGTTACTACTGTTTTCAGGCAGTTGTAGTAAGGTTTCAGTGCTTACAGTGTCCTCCCCTGTGGCACTGTTTTCTTTGGTTGAGATGCAAAATCTTTTGTGTTCCTTCTCTGCACTGATGTGACCCAACACCATGTAATGTGTGAAACGAAATGGATTCTTGCTGGGGCAGTGTAGCTGTAATTTACACAGATGGATATACACTCAGGCATGCACATGCAGACATGGAACTGTGCAAATGCTTGTCCAGACACTGTATGTGTGTCTGTGTGTATACAACCTGAACTGGAATGTTATGATACCCGTAAGGAACGCTGAAAAGCAGCACTAACAAATCTTACTTAAATGCAAACAATCAACAGACCTTAAATAGTCTGTCTATTTAATTAAGTGTGCATTCTGTGAATAATGTAAAATGATTTGGTTTCTTTTAGGGTGGTTTGGAATTCGCAAAGACTTTTGCCAGTTCCTGCTTGAAATTTTCCCATTCTTACGAGAATATGGAAATATCTCTTATGATCTTCATCATGAAGATAATGAGGAGACAGAAGAAACGCCACTGCCTGAACCGCCAAAAATTGCACCAATGTTTCGAAAAAAGACTGGAGTGGTCATTACACAGAGCCCTGGAAAATATGTGATTCCACCTCCCAAGTTAAACATTGATATGCCAGATTAAGATGACACTAGCATATTAAACTTGAACTGGTCATCAGCAGACAGATGTATTTCATCTCATGCCTTGTCCCAATTCCTTTAAAATAGGTATTGCTGAATCAGTGGCTTGGATTACACAAATCAGAAATCTTGAAGATAATCTGAGAGCTTTTCCAGAAATATGTGGTTGTCTAATTTGTGAACCTTCCTAACAGGTTGGTTGCACGCTTGCCTGTATAGTATTTATATGAACATTTTTAGCAGTGTAATATATTGTTTAAAAGTCCTGTTGTGTACAGTATAAGTATTATCTAAAAGTATTTTTTTAAAAACCCTGTATGAAATGCCTATGCTCTTCCAGGTGTCTTTTAGGTCCTAAATATACACTTGATTTTCGTGTCTCTTTTAAATGCTTTGGGATGCCTTAGCATAGTATCTCTTTACTTCTTTCTCTGTTCAGCCACAATCATTGTCTCAACCACAGAGGCACAAGAGTGTTGCATTTCTCAGGCAACACTGGAAAGCTTTTTGAGGGGGAAGTAGAATGTATGGCGACTTACATGATGCTTTTGAGTTAGCTATGTAAAATTTCATGTAAGTATTTCAACTTTTGTGCTGGCTTGGGACTTACATGTTGTTTTTGTTGCTTTTCCAGTCTCATGTTTTGGTTCTTCTTGAGCAGCATGTACCATTCTCCCATTAGACTGGCTATTTAATAAGCTGTTCCCCCTTGCATTGTGTGGTCTATGCCAGAAACATTTGTTGTAGGTTTCACAGCTGTTGGTTAGCTGGTATAAATACCATAGCTTGGTCTTCATTACCAACTTCGTGTTGGTCAGTGTAAATGATTAAACTTCTCAAGATAGGATCTTGCTGGTGTTGGCATAGCATTTTCTTGTCTGAAGGAAGACCTGCTTTGAGAGTGTGCCTTGCACTTACAGGTGCTCTGGAGAAATGGGAGTCTATGAAATGTATAGTCCTGTAGTTTATAAAAACAGATGTCTCATATTCCCAAACCCTTGCAGCTGCTCTCCATGTTTAGGTAACCTACATTTTAGGTAGCTTAAATACCATGGATCTCATTTCTTTAGTGTTAGCAGGGCAATAAGAGCAAGGAGTGTGTGGACATTTCTGCATGTGTTCAAGGTGTATGCCTGGAAAACTTGGATGCAGCACTTCCATTTCTGATACTCCAGAGCTCCCTTTTCTAGCCTCTGGACCAGCTACTGCCTGAAACACAACCTAGCACTATCCCATCCCACACTTTAAATCTTGTTGCAGTTTTATTTTATGTATCTTATGTATTTTTTTTGTTTACATATATTTTATTGTATTCTGGTGCAAAAAATCAAACATCAGCAGGATTGTTACCAGACATCAATTTGCCTGCACACCACCATGGAAAAGAAAACCAGATGCTGAGCTTGCGTGAGAAACCACTTCCCAGGAGGAGAGCAGTCTGTGCACAGCAGGTCCGAGGGAGAACAGGCAGAGCTCTGCACTGGGGAAGGCCTCACCTGCCAAGCACGGTGCCAGGGCAGGTCCCCGAGGCGCTGGTGCCCATACAGCTCCATGTGCTGCTGCTCAGACAAACACGGAGAAGCTCCAGCCTCTGCACCTTCCCTTCAGCCAAGGCACAGCAGGGCCCAGGGTGCTGCTGCTGCTGCTTCACCCAGCACCGCCCTGCAGACATTTCCCCCCTCCAGCTGTGCTGGAGCAGCTGCTCCTCGGCCTGGGCAGGGGTCAGGGCCCAGCTCCACGTGTGGTTCAGACAGTGGATCCACAGGCACTGGGACCCAGCACTGGGGGTGCGAGGTACCTTCCACAGCTCTGGCAGAGGTGGGGTAGTCCAAGGGAATAGTTCCCTAAGTGCTCCACTGAAGTGTCTGAATACAAACGCTCTGCCAGTTGTCCTGTCCTGTTTTTAGAGCCAGGTCTAGGCGTGGCCTTGCTCCAGAAACTCAAAAGGATTTTCACTGTAATGGAGGGTGTTAATTTTGAAATACTCTTAAGAGTGCCAAAACTTAGTGACTATTATTTGTAATTCTTCACACTTGTCTTGAGTTCACTAATAGATTTTTTTAAGATAACTGGTATTTTTCATCTCAAGAGGAAAAAAAATGTAATAGCTTGTTCGATTTCATTTTGTACAAGCACCTTTTCATAATGGCTTTCTACAATGTCTGTCAGGTCACAGAGCTATATCCATCATATGCACATCTTGTGTACCTGAAGTGTGAATGAAAAGAATCTATCTTAAGGCAGGACTAGGAGTGGTCTGGCAAAGATGTCCGATTAATTGTGGGAGCCTGCTTTTAAGCATTGTTTTCCTATAATCAGAGATGCAGGTATCAAAAAATCAGTTTAATTTACATTTAAATTGGCACACAATCCATAACCATGCATTTACAAAAATGGCATTTACTTAGTTGTTCATACAGGAAAAATCTAGAAAAACATTAATAATTTCCTGTAATAGTCATAAAAAACACATCTCGTTTGTTTTGCCTCAAAAAAGCAGTTCTTCAACAGTATTTGTCATTTCAAACAGTTTTGGAAGGGAATCCTAAACAAGGTGCTGATGTAATTCGCAAGTCAGCATCTTGAATACAATTTAGGCAGGAAAAATAATAGTAAGGGGCAACACCTACAATTCTGAAGGGATCAGTTCTTCAGGGATGTCCACCTGCCACACCCCTTTTCTCCCTCTGGCAGGAATTGGTTCCAGGAGCCATCTGGGATTTGAAACAACAGTCAAGTATTTCTGTTCTAGATTACTGAGGACAGCTTTGTTTTCCAGCTCCAGAATCTCTTCAGGAGGCAGGTTTTCTGGATATAGTGATGTCTCTCCAACGTCAATTAATCCTGTATTTTAAAATTAAAATACAAAATTAGTTGCCAGTTTGATCTGATAGACAAAAGTTTTCCAGAAGTAACCCTGAGGACACAGAGAACAGCCAGTTTGTTACCAGAAGAGCACAGTCAGAGGGAGGCACAGCTCCCACCTGTGCTGTTTCCTGCAGGAGTCCATGTGACTCAACTCAGGCGAGTGAAGAAAAGGAGGAGGGCACAGTTAAAATCACCACAACCCAGCAATGCAGAATTCCTTGAAAAGCAGCCTGCATCTAAGGAGACACAGCTGCTACCAAAATTCCTAGGCTACATCTAGCCTTGGAACAGCTTCATTAAAGCATAAAACTCTCTGCTCCTCTCAAGCCACTATTTTATTAATATTTTTAAATAATTAAACTATTTGGAAATTCTTGCTCTCCAGAAGCCTCTTAATGTCACAAATATAAATTAAGCAATACAATTCTGTATTTCTTAATCATCAAAAATGTTAAATATCAAAGAATACCTACTCCACAATTAAGCATGCAATTTATGTCAAGGCTGCAAATCTACATTTTATGTAGGACCTACAGTTTTCAGCACTGTAGAACCACAACAACGTTCAGTGTATGTGATACAATTAATTTGTTGTGCAAGAAGAGCTGAAAGTGTTCAAATGACAATGAAAGATACCTACAAGGAAATAGTGCAAAATGAGTGCTGGATAAAAACTTTGTGAGGGTACAGTGTGCAACATCTGCTGTATGTCAGCACAAGTTATGCAGTGAAACATCACTGCCTCTGCACTGTGTGTTGCAGAAACTTCTTCACTGCTCAGATACCAAAAGCAACAGAGGGGGTTCGTAAAACTGAAATAGGATTTATCTATGCAATTATTTATGTATACTCTAACATGACATGCAAAGCGCTACAACATCATGAATTCGTTTGACTGTGAGTACTGCAAAATGGTTTCAGCAGGAGTTCCTAAGCTCAAAATGCAAGTAGTGTGGAATTAACATGTATGATGCTGAAACATGCAGGAATTTGATGAGCGGAAAAGACTCCACTACTAAGTAAGTAGTAAAGTAGGTATGTTTATTCCAGCGCTGGGACGCACAGGGGATAGCTCCTCCAAAACCATGCGTGCCCACAGCTGCTTTTAGCTTAGTATTTATCGGGTTACAAGTTCCATATTCATTAAGTTTCCCAATGCGTCTATACATATTCATCACCTAGCCCCGCCCAGCCTCGCTTCGTATTATAATGAACCCAAAAGTCATTTACTGCGCTTGCGCAGTGTTGCCTTTTGGCTGCGGCAGGGGTCTCCGAGGGTCGTCCTCCGATGGAGTCAGGAATCTTCCTCATCCTGAACCTTTCACCTTTCCTCCCTGCGCATGCTCTTTATACCCTTGCCCTGAGTTCAAGCTTCGAGACTGGTTTAAGCTAGTTTTGGGTTGAGCGCAGGATATCTGTCTGAGACTCCCCCTGCCCTTATCAGTGGTCCCTTATCTTTTCTTCCTGCCTTGGCATGCTGACCAAGCTAGATGCATTGTTCCTAACAAACTAATTCTTCTGCTTCCCATCCCCGATTCAAATTGAAATAGATCCCCCACCACAACTCACGCTCCACTCCTTCAAAGTGTTAAAGAAATGTCATTATGACTGCAAACACGTAAAGCAGACACGTATTTGAGTGTCAGTTAAGGGACTGAAAGTTTGCTTAGAAAATATAACCAAAGAATGCTTACCTGCAATAACTCCTCTGCCAAATTTTTCCCCTTCATCCAACAAAGCTTGGAGTTGTTTCGGTGTCATGCCCAACCTATTCAGAAGAATTTCTCTCCATGTATCATCTTCCCAGTCCTTAACAGCTATATGAATAGCAATGGTGCGGTTCTTGTAGACTGCTAGCAAAGGACGCCAGCGAGTCTCTACTGTTTTGACTTGGTTTAGAAGCAACCCTGCGTAGGGCTGTCGGAAGGAAAGGCATCCGAATTTCATCGCATCGCGCTCCTCGTATCAGAAGCCGTGCATTTCCTGTAAAAACACAGACGCCCGGGGATGAGCCCCCAAAACCGGCCGATGCCCGTGACAAGCTCCCGGCTGTGGAGCCGCGGAGCTGCGCGGAGGGAGCTGCGCGGCCTCCCCGGGGGCGGGTCCGCCCCTGCGGGCCCCGCTCTGCCCGCGCCGCGCTCCGGGCTCGGGCCGGGCCGCGCCGCCCGAAGAGCCGCCCCCGCGGCCGGGGCTGTCCCCGCAGGCGCTGTCCCCGCGGCCGGAGCTGCTGGAGCCCCGCGGCCCGGCCCGGCCCCACTGCGCCGCCTCCCGCGGGGAGCGCTCGGCCGCCGCGCGGCCATGGAGGCCCCAGGGCCGCCGCCTACCTGCGCCGCCGGCGCCGCGCCCTCCGCTCCGCTGGCCCGCCGGGACGGTGGGTGCCGGGAGCGGGGCGGGGCGGGCCGGGAGGCGGTGGCCCCGCCGGCGGGGGCGCGGGGCGGGGGCGGGGGCCGAGCCCGGCTGCGCTGAAAGGAGCGCGGCCGCGCCGCTCCTGCGGGCTCCTGGGCGTCCCTGGAGGAGGGAGGGGGTTATCGGCTGGCCTCGGCGATCCGGAGGGGCGGGTGCCCGGCGGTGGGCGCTGAGGGTAGCGGGGAGCTGCTTGTGCCCTGCGCGGGAGTGTCTGGTGCGGTGCTGCCAGGCTTGGGCGAAGGGCTTGGTGCCATCCTGCTCCGGGAGCACGGCGTTCGCAGCACCTCGGGGGTACTTGTCCGGCTCTGCGGCCGGGCGGTGCAGGGCTCTCGCGCCTCTGGTCATAGCTTAAAGTCATTTAGCGCGTGAAAATTCCGTGTCTCTCACCTCCCTGCTTTCTTTGGCCACTAGGTTGTTTGGGGCAGAATTTCCCAAAGTGCTCCCATCCAGCCCTACTCTCTGAGGACAGTCTCACCTGTATCCTGTTGCCGTTCAATTGCGTGTTTTGCATCAAGGGTTTATCTTTCTAATACAAACGTTTTAAACAACGCAGTTACTGCTTGGCGACAGGTTTTGTGACCCCTGGCAACAGGGAGCAACGTGTGAGGGCCTAGTGAGCACAGTAAAATTCAGAGACCTTTCAGGAAAGGATAATTTGGAAAGGGAGAGAGTTAGATGTATAGTCCCGCTGTTTGTGTTCAGTTTTAATGGGCAACCTATATATATTTTATATCAGTGAACACGTGTTTGTACAAGGTAATTTCCATCGTATACAAATGAAAGTGACCTCATTAAGGCAGACAGTGATACTAAAAATGGCTACTGACACAGCAAGTTGAAGAGTTGAGTCCTGCCTGAATTTCTGCAGGTATAGAAGATTAAAAAAAGTGTGTCCAAATAAAAATCACAAGAGAGTCATCTCTCCTGTAGACCCGTATCTTTTAGACGAAGGCTGTAAGTACAACAAGTATTTGGGGAGCTTTGCCATGCACGCAGCATTTAAGAGAAAGAAAGGGAGGAGAGAATGTTGTCCAAAAGGAGTGAGTTAGGAGAGACACACAAGAGAACAAAAGAAAAGTGGTAGAGAAGGAAAAGAAAAAAAATGGTAGTATTTACAAAGGGGAAAAGTAATGATGACCTTTGTTTTGTCTTTTGCTCTGTTGAACCACGTTTCTTAACCATGAGAAATCTCAAAGTTACTTTAACAATTCCAGGAACTCACAGATGGAAAGAGTGATCTGCTGGAATTACACTGAGAAAGAGAGATGGGCAGATCTTATACTTAAGAAAAGCAGAGGAACTTCATATGGTGAAAGGTAAGATTAATTATGGCTTTTTTTTGGTCCAGGTCTCTGACTTTGTGAATAATGGGTATTTATTGGTAAAACCTTATAAGTAATCGTAGTGTTCTGTAACTGCAGGGTTAAGCGATCCTTTTCTGATGATAAGCCCTTCACATAGCTTTTATGAGAGACAGTTTTGGCATATGCTTTAAATACCTTCAGTGAATGTTGTGTATTCTGAAGTATTTTATGGCTGATAGAATTTAACTGTTACCTAGTTTTACTTATTACCATTTTCTGAAATTTCTGGTTCATTATCTCTCTTTTCCCTTGGGTACTTCCAGTATCTTGTTCAAAATGTTCCAGATGGAGTCATTCCAGTCGTTCATATAACATCATATTAGGAAGAGAAATTAATAGATGATGTGAATTTAAATTCATTTTTACAGGGTTATTACTTTAAATGCTTTTTTTATTTTAAGCTGTTTTGGTCTTACTAGATGTGCAAGGTTAGTACAAGAACCTGTTGAATCTGTTTAGAGTTGCAAGTGAGTAATGAGCTTTCATGGGGGGTTTGGGATTTGCTTTTGGTATTTTTCCACTGTATAATTGTATTTTATGTGGGGATTATTTATTTTGGGGAAAATATAGGCCAGAATGTTTTCATGTTCTGGAAGCAGCTTTGTTTTACATTCAGGTACCTTATAGCGTGATTTTGTATCATGTGTTTCATCACCTAAATAAAATAGGGGTTTTCTTTCTTGATCTAAGGAAAAATCTCCAGGGTACTTAAAATCTCAAGTCTAACAATTCTAAATAAAATACAAATATCAGAAAATGTGTGCTACTACCAAAGGTGAATAAATACTATGTTGAGAATCCCCTGTCACAAAACTGTCTTACTTGGTTTGTAGAAACCTTGTACTATATATTGGAGCACTCACCAGAAGATTTAACAATTTCTAGCAGCATGTAAATAAGGCCTTGCAATTAGCAATCCTTGTGTATTGCTTAGCCTTTTGTGTGATGAGTGGTAAAGGGACTTTAGCAGGTTTTCTCAGGATTGAAGATAATCATTCAAAGTGTACAGCAGTGAATACGAAAAAGAAAATTCATTCTGATCTTAGCAGATGATCAGTTTATGTTTGGCATCTTAGATGCACTTTACTGTTTTCTGTTCACTGTGGCTTTCACATGCTAACACCAATCCCAATTTATCTCCTCTTGGTGCAGTACCTCACATCTCAGCAACAGGAAGTTCTGCAACCTGTGTCTGTACTTCTGTAACATCTACTTCATTTCGTTGCCTCTATCTTAGCTTTTCTTAGGGTCTCCCTAAATTTAATTTTGATAGAACAAAGACTACATAATTCCCATTACAGAAAGTGTTATTGCTTTCTCTGGAGCTAAAACAATGCCTGGTACATCATTTATAAGGACTCAGGTCTGATCTCATCTAGATAGGCAAGCATTGCTGTGTTCCTTGTCACATTCACTCAGTAGCTGATTTTACAGGGGTCAGTACACAGCAATAGGGGCTGGGATATCTTGTGTCAAAATCCGGTCAAGGGACTTGATCAGCTGCAGTTCCTTTCCAAAGTGGGGACAGATGTGGTGCAGTATGTTCCAGGAAACTGGGGGTCAAAACTGAAATTTCAGCTGTTAATAACCCATGAAATACAATTCAGTACAATTATTTGTATTGAATGGTCGCTATTTAATAGTAGAAATTCATGACAATCTGTACTGTGTTGGCATTTGAACAGAAATTGCCTTTTACTGCATTTTAGAACATCAAACAATGTGAAATGTGATGCTGCAACTGTATTCTTTTGTCAGTAATTCCATCATAAGGACTTCTACCAGCCTTCTACATTTTGCCCCCTTTGCCTTAATTTTATTCTGTCTCTAATTCTAATATTATGGTTGAAATATTGCATAATACTTACATTTTGCCATGCTGTTCCATTTTTCTCTGTACATATCATAAGAAATTATGACTGTCTTACGTTTGGTTCAGTGAACATATCTCTAGTTTCTTTAGATGATTCTCTTATTCTCAGATTTTTTGCAACACTGTGTTTTCTGAACAAGTCTCAGAAAATGTGGATCTTTGGCTCTTTTTTTTTTTTTTTTTTTTACACACACCTTGCCCCCCACACCCTGCAAGTAGAGCATATTTCTGGTTTGTAACACATCACTGACATCACTAGCCTTGTCAAAAATTTGGGCATTATGAATAGTCATAGATTGTTGGTGACTTACAGCAAAGTTTTTTTGTGTCTGAGAAGTGTTTTAAATAAGAGGTATATACAACAGGCCAAAATGTTAAGTATTCTTCCAATGTGCTAGACACCCCTAGGCCCCCACTGCCCCCAACACATGCACTGTCCTGCCTTGTCCTTTTTACATTAGATCTTGGTGCTGAATTTTCCTTGTATTTGCACTGGGCATCAGTTGTGTGAGCATGAGACAGGGCAGGTCTGCTGCTGACTTTTATCTGCTAAGTGACTTATTTCTAAACTTATAGATGGCTAATATTCAGAGACCATCCTGGTCCTTCTGCTTTTCTGAAGGTTAAAAGAAGGTTGCAGCTACAGGCTGAGCCCCAAGCTAGCTGATTTAGAAACATCTTGTGTAGCTCTCCGTAGCAATCTTTTTTGATTGAGATACATGGCTTCATGCTGAGGTAATCTGCAGGGGAAGGAGAGCTTGTAGTAATGAGCTCTCCTTCCCCTGCTGATTATTATGTCCAATCCACAGGCAACTCTGCAGTATGTGGCTGCATAAAACACTTTTAAAGATAAGACTGATCAACACCTTTTTATGGCCATGAGTCCACAACCAGGGTTCATGCCCTCAGAAATGCTGAAAACTTTTTTAAAATTAATCTGCACTCCTGCTATAAAGGGAGTAGGTATCTTTACTTCATCTAATTGATGCTGTCTGTCTAGGTTTATAATTATTTGGGGGTTTAATCTGTTTTCAGATGCAAGGTGTTACTGCAAGTTTTAAAAAAATCGTGTAGAGCTATTTCTAATAGGTAAGTAATAGAAAGTTTGCACTACTAAACTAAAATATTAATGACTTCCTTTGTTCCTTAATAAAATCTACTTTATATAACAGTTAAAATGCTTGGGAATTCTTCAACAAATTCTACTGTGTTTGGCTAAGTACCTTTTCATTCCATCTAATCAGGAGACACTTAAAGAAGAGAAAATGAACTGCCCTCACCATTTTGAATTAACCACAAAAGATATTCCTGACAAGAACTGTAAGGAAAAGAATTCATGTTCAGAAGAAATTGCATTTTCTAACTGGTCCTGTATGTTCTTTTATGACTAAAACATTACTTTTTGACTATTGATAAAACACTAATAGAAATGGAAAATGCAGTTTTCCTCTGAATTATCTTCCTCTCTGAGCTATTTTCCCTGAGAGAAGTGCTTCCACATCAGGGGTCAGTTTAGTTCTGTTTCTTCTTGGCTTTTTGGTGGGAAGGTTTTTTTACTTGTGTTTTAGGGGGTTTTGAGGTCATTTTGTTTGGTTGATTTGGAATATTAGTGTATAGTCTGTTTCAGAGCAGGTACCAATTATGATTTGTTATATTACTGGGAAGAAAATTAATAAAAAATTAAGGAAAGATGTTGGTTCTAGCTGATACAGGTTGTTTTTCTGTTCTTGCTGTCTAAAAATATTTGTGATAAAGGGGAAACTTACAGAACAGATATGCATATAGATGTCTGTATAGAATTGCTGGGCATGTTTATGATTGTGATGATTAGAGAAATGTATAAAAGTCAAATCTAGAACTGATTGGTTTGATGTGTGATGATTAAAACTGGTTTTAGCATTCTATGTAAGATTTAAAAATAGTTAGCTTCTGACTTGCTCTTCCTAATAAGCTCATGTGTATATTACAGAATAAGTTTTGTGAGTTTCACTGCAGTAATAACCATTCTATCTGTTTGTGATTATTGGTTTTATATATGTTGAATTTTAGGTCATATCTTGAAGTACACCATCTCATATTTTCTCTGTATTTTTTATTTCTTTGTTTTAAGGATTCTTTTTTTAATATATTGGACTTAATTGCTTTCTTAATTGTCTGTCTTGATTTCCACCTCCTTATTGTCCCCATTAGCAAATACAGAATATTTTAATCACATGTTACTACTTAGGTGAAGGGTTACCTTTCTTTAGGTATACTTGCAAAGAGAAAGCAGTCTGCTCTCAGTTATTCCTACCGTGTTAATCTAAATGTACACTGGAGTACTCCATATTGTGTTTTAATCATTAATAAACATGTCAAACGAACCTCATTTCCAGTACATCATCAAGCAGAAATAAAAATATAATATAGGTCTATTTTGTCCAAAATCAGAACATAGTTTTGAATTGAGAGCTTATATCCCCTTCATTGTGGATAAACTGTATAAAATACATTGTATCCTCTCACAAAATGAAGTTTAACATACATCTCTTAGATGAGTTTTTTTCTCTTCGAAGTTTAATATGCTTTCTTCCTTTGTTATGGCTGGGTGAGCTGTTCCAAGAGGGTTTTTGCTGGCTCGCTGTGGCCGCTGTCGCGGTTGCCCAGCTGGGTGGCGCCCGGAGCCCGGGAACATTCCCGAGCTGTGCCAGGGGCTGATCCCGCAGGTGGCTGTGCCAGGGCGAGCGCTGCTCGCCTCCTTCCTTGTGCCGCTCCTCGCAGACAGCGCTGGTTCCGTTCTAGGGTAGAAGCAGCGATGGTTAGAACAGGGACAACAAATTATTTTCGTAGCCTGCACTATAATTTACTTGAAAAATCAACTTGAAAGTATCTCATGTGGGTAATTGAATTTCTTTGCATTAAAGGGAGGGAGGACGCTGACGCCTTGTGCAGTGCAATAGGCTGTGGCACAGCCGTATATTTCGGTAACCAAGAACTGTCTGTATAGAACTTCATGTTACTGTGTGCTTCACTTAGATCTAATTTGGTTTCCTACTCCCAGCTCCAATTGATGCCATGAAGATTTTTGCCTTTTCTTGTATACCCCTGTTATACCTTTTTACAGCTTCTGTATTCCCAGTGCTTTTTGCCTACATTCTTGGACCTGTTTGTCAAGCTAAGAGACTAAACATTTTAGAAGCTTCCTAGCTAGGGATCAGTGTGCCCCAGAGCCCGAGGTCCTCTCCAGAACACATTCTGTAAACCAAGATAGAACCATCCAGGGGAAATTTCCTTGGGGAGGGGGGCTCACTTGAGCCTCTCATTGGGGAATCTTTGATAGATATGCTAATTAGTAAAGCCTATAATGTTATACCCAATGTTGGGGGAGACACGAGGAGGAGAGACACAGAGACACAGGGAAAGACTCGGTGGGGTACATCTCGATGCACATGACCTGGACGTGTACACCTAAGGATCCTTAAAAATAAATACCAAGGTAAAATCCCTTTTCCCCTTCTAACTGTGTATGCCTCTTGATTTTAAGACCAGGAAAAGGCATCACAATCATAGTCCTTCTTTACTACCAGCACCACAACTCTTCTGCAGCTCCTGCATTGTTTCGTTACCCTGTAAGTTCAAACACCTGTGGAGCAGCTGTAAGTCCTGCTCCTCAAACATGCTAAGATTAAGTAAAAATAATTTATTCTAATGGTCTGAAAAGCCACATAATGTTATGGGAGGACTACACTGTGTAATCATTCAATAAATGTATTTTCTTCATACTCAGAGTGAAGGAAGGATGCCAGTTCTTCGGAGTAGAGGGCAGTAGTGATTTAATCACGAGGAAAAAAGAGAAAAGCTATTTTCATTAGAAGTAGAAGAACCCATGTATCTCTGACATATATGACAGCAAAACAGTAGCAGAATTTTCTGGATAAAGAGGTGTCGTGAATCTTCAGTGTTTTAATGAGAGTAGAAGTTTAGTTGAAAGGCAACATAATATCCACTGCCCAGTCCTACAGGTTATTTTAAAGAAAGAGGATGTCTGGACAGTGTAGCCAAAATGATAAATCTGGAATGGGATGATCAAAGTGTTCTTTTCAAATAGAGAATTCAAGGTTTGGTGCTAACTTGAGCATGTCCGGAAATGTAGTGCTGGTAGTGCCCTGTGAAGTTAGTTTGTAAGGCTTCTATAAAATGTAAGCTCAAATGCTGCAGTGGTACTAAGTTCAGTATCTCTGCTTCCTTTATTTTGTCACTTTTCTTTTTTCACCTTGTTACATTATTCAGTAATTTCTTAAAGTTCATGTTTTTAACGAATGGGAGGGGTTTTTTTAAAGCTAAGTTTATTAGGTTTGGTATTTTTGTAGGACTAAGTTCATATTTATACTCAAGTTTAAACTTTGTGATTAATTTGTTCACGTTCCCTTTTACATTCTGTGTGAATTGTGTTCTTTGCTATCATGCTTTACTGTGAGGGTGACCAAGCACTGGAACAGACTTCCCAGGGAGGTTGTGGAGTCTCTTTCTCTGGAGATATTCAAAACCTGTCTGGATGTGACCCCGTGCAACCTGCTCTGGGTGACCATGCTTTAACAGGGAGGTTGGACCACCTTCCAACCCCAACCAATCTGTGACTGTGACTTTTTCGTTTGTTTTTTTATTTTATCACTTTGGGGGGTTTTGCTAACAGTTCTGTGTTTTTTGCCTCTATATAACAACTAACAATTTATAGTATAGTGTCCTAAATTGTTTTGACTTGCAAACATTCAAAGAAAAGCTGACATTTAAAAACATGATTACATAAGTTTAGCCTATAAAAATTGAACCTTTTTAATTTATATGTTCATTGATGAGAATGCAGATATAAGTTTGTGAAATTAGTAAGTTGGTCATATACAGAACTCAGAATCAACAAGTCTCCTGCTAGGAGTCTCATCAGAAAGGAGGTGTTACCTCCTCTGGAAATGTCTTTTCTCTACTTCCTTGGTAACATCTGCATACATAAGGAATGGATCTATATAAGTAAATAAGTAATAATAATCCTCTGTGGCATTTAAACATCTGACATACTTGAATTTAAAGTGTGCACAGAAATTACCAGAGTTAAAACTAAATGCAGTTAAATCTGTGCAAAGCCTGAAAATAACAGTTCTGGATATAAATATTTAAACCTTCTTGAAGCCTGATGTATCAGTTTTGGCAGTGTTGGAAACAGTAGAGCCTCCAGTGTTGTTACCACCCATGAAAATGGCACCGCGCAAGTGCAGCGTAATAAAGTTTTGCAACTTCAGATTCCCACATATAAATTATTTCTATTCTGAGTGCTTAAAATCTAAAGCCATAACAGTTTTTAACCTCAGGAACTATGGAATCATGTTGATGAGAGAGAGCAGGACTGTAAAGCCACTACAGTATTTACTTATTTATTGTCTATGACATATTGTGTCACTGTTTATAATGGTTGTACAATACACCACAAGCTACCAGAAACATCATCATCCATACTGTATGTTCTGCACAAAGAAACTGGACATCTGAAGGAACTTGTTGCTGTAGTTCTATTCTGTATGTTTTGTTAAATGCCTGCTTCCATTTTAGTAAGGTAGCAGTTACTTTAGCTAATTTGTTTCCTTGTTTGTTTTTAATTGCCAGTTACCACATACAGGTGGTAATTTTCTCTGCAGCTTCAGAAACAAGAGAATAAACAAATAGCTGCTGAGTACTGATGTGTTTTGACAGAGTGGACGCTTCCCCACTCCAAACTGTAATTCTGCAACACACCAATTTTTAGCCAATATAGAAGAGCAACAAATGATCGATTCATCAGTATACTTTCTATTAGTATTAATTATGACTGTAGCTGTTTGTTTTAAAACATCACTCTTTGCAAGTATAATCATTAATTAGTAATCTTCAGATTGTTAATAATGAGCCCTGAGTTTGCATTTATTTTTTTCAGAATCACTGGGAAACTGTTTTTATGTCACTGTATGCAAATGTTTATGTATCTGCATTGGAATGATGTCCTTAGCTTAGCACACTGTGTTGTGCAAAGTGAAAGAAGAAGTACAGAGATGTGAGAAAACTTAACATGCTTTTCTGACTTTATTAATACTTGCATTTTTTTGTTTTCAAAGCCTTTAGAATGTATTTCCTATATTAAGCATATTTAATTTGGAGAATATGTGGGAGGAAAGTGCAATGAATAATTTCTTTGAAGATACATGAAAAACGTTGACAGGTTTGAAATAAAGCATACTAGTTTCCTCCTGAGATTCATACTACTGTGTGATCTGCGCTATTATCTGTAGAGAATGTCATTGTACATCAGAGAAACAAAAATATCTTCAGCAGATTGTTTTATTGAACTCTTAATATATATGAAGAAACATAATGCCAGCACTTCTACTACATTGTTGTCATTGAATAATAAATCATTGCTGTAGCTGCCTCATGGGGTATGTAGCAATGCTGATGGTGGCAGTCTAGACCTGAGCTGACGTGGATTATTTTGAAACACAGAGCAAAACAGTAGACAGCAGGGCTTGGCAGAACAGTTCTGGAGCTAGAACCTGGTGACTAATCACAAGAAAGGAGATAACAGAAATTAGGTCTAACTGAAAAATGATGTTATCTTTCACAGTCCTTAGATATCCTTCAAAACCTAATTATGAAACTGTCGTATAAGCATTAATGAACATATTTTCAACACTCCTAGTAGGTCAGAGATGATCTATCCTAATATACAGATAGAAACTGGAAGACAAGTGGCTTTATTCCAGAAGTGATGAGCCTTTTATCCCGAGGGAGGTGCTAATGCAGGGGGCTTGGGAAAGAAGGTCTTAGGGTGCATCTTCCAAATGCAGTGCCTCAGTCACATAAGGCTGTGGGGGTTTTAAGGAGAATTTGCTTGTTGCGTGCATTTCCAAGGAAGCAAAGCTGTGCTTTTGTGGTCTGTGCTTCTGCCTTTTTCTTGTCCCGTCTTTGGAACTGAACTGTGAGAGTGGTACACCTGCGTGAGGGCTCCTGATCAGACACAGTGAGTCTGTCTGATCTGGCTCCTCAAGTGATGCACCCTTGAGACACTGTCTGGCCTGTTGTAAATAACTCATTGAGCAGTGATGTGTGTTGCCATCCACCAGTATCATTGTGTGTAGCATTTGTAACATGAGATGTTGTGTCACATTATTAAAAGTTTAACAAATTCTTGTGATTGCTTACCCAATTATTAAAAATAATCTGCACAAACACAGTAGACTTACCTGAAAACAAGAAAAAGAAAATCTGATGAGTCCAGCAGTAAAAAGCCCCAACAAACAAACATAATTGTTCTGTGACCTTTTTTTTTGTTGTTTTTTCTATGAAGGAATCTTCTGTAATGTGCAAATGTTGAATCTGTGAAGCTAATTAAGCACATAAGGATCCAGCTGTAATAGTGATCAAAACTTGCTGGTTCAACAGACTAATTTGAGGGGTTTTTTAGTATTAGCACATCCTGCACATATGGCCCACAGTCGAAGATCTGGAGCTGCTCATAGCAGCAAGTTAATGTTAGGGGTTTTATAAGGAAGTATTTGTTGGTGGCAGTTGTGGAATCAACATGTGGTCTAAATCTGACTGGTGCTTCCAGTGCTGTTTGTGTCTGTAAGGGTAAAAAGGAAACAGTGACTGATACTGCTCTCATTACCCTCATACTGTATGAAAAGGAGGTACAGTGTTTTAATAATTTGGTGGCTGAGATTCTTATTGGAGAGACCTTCAGGTGATGAATGGTGACCTTGCTAGAAGTTATAACTGCAGCAACAAGGAAATACTGTTGGTCTTATACAACTCACTATTGAGATTTACTTGCTCATATTTGTTTAATTATAGTATATTGCTGGCATTTTCTTTATGTTCTTTGTGACAGCATCAAAGAATGAAAATCATCTTGTTTTACATCCTTTGGAAACACAGAAAGCACTTTTTAGGTTACCTGTCTCACAAATCAAAGTGGGCTATCTTGTAAAATGTACTTTAATAAAATCATTTTAAAGCATCTCTGTCATTGTGATTTGCAGATCATGAGCTGGTAAGTCTTAGCATTTAAATTCAAAATTTGAAGTTTAGATGTTTCTGTGGAAAGAGAGACAGAATCTGTTTGGTATTGTCTTAATAAATTATCTGAAGTAGCTACTGGATTGCAAGTACACAAGTGCTTGTAACAGACTAGTAAGGCACTTCTAGTACATCACTTATGTACCAGTCACAGTGTCTGGAGAGAGACTTTTCTTAATGTGAAAATACAGTGCTTTTGGCATAATACAGCCACCTTTGACCTCTGTAAATGGCTCAAAGGAAATTTGGAATGTTGGAAAGTGACCAGCAAGTTGTCTGAGGCAAGATGAATGGATGTGATGTTACCTTGCAAAACCTGCAGAGCATCAACAGGGCTTCTATTTTGGTGGGAATCTATGCAAGGCACTGATGCTACTTAGGCTCCATATTTGTAAAAGCACATATAGTAAAGAACTTTTCTTCAAATATGGCAGTGAAATCAGTACTTCCACAGCGAATAAAGCAACCTAGACTCGGTGGATAATTTGCTGATGCTGCATCCCCTTCTCTCCAGTTTCACTCCAAAGTGGTAAGAATGGGTTTTATTAGTACTTTTTAAGGGACTTAAATTGTTTTAAGCATTTTTCTCCTAACTGAGCAAAATAATTCAGAAGTTTTTTCTATGTTTGATCAAAACAAGCTTTTCAGATTCCTTATTTTGATAATAATTTGTGACAATTAGCATCAAGGAAGGTTCTTATTAAACTTGGTGGGAAAACCCCCAAAATTCACAACAGGGAACTGCAGCACAGGTTGTCTGGAGAGGTCGTGGATTCTCTGCTCTTTGAGTTACTCAAAGCTCACCTGGACAGGCCCTGATCAACCCAGCCTAGCCCTGTTTGGAGCAGGGTGTTCTGACTTAATGACCTCCAAAGGTTCTTTACAACTCAAGGTGTTCCACAGTTGTGGTGTGGTTTTTCCAGCACTAGGAAAGGTAAGGTGCAGAAAGGAGTGCATTTAGCAAGACAGATCAGTAGTAGCTGATGATACAAAATAGTTCTGCATTTATACTGCTGAAAATAGGAAATAATTCTGCAATATTATTTTTAATAAGAGGAAGACTTGAGTTTAATCCTCAACAGAAAATTTAAACCATCGACAATAGTCTGCCAAAGCCCACAGTTCTCATGGCTGGGAGTTTTTTTGCCTTAGACCTTAGCTGCAACAGTGGCTGTGCAAATCCTGTTAGCAACAAAGTGGTAAAATTTCAACCACTACAAGGAAGAAAAGGCTAGAGGGGAAAGAGAAATGCTAGATATTTTCTACCTCTCTGCATCTGTTGAAAATGTTATCCTAAAACTGCCAGTGAAGTTATTTAAATGCTTGACTTAGTGCCCGTGTTTAGGGTACATACTTCAGTGTAGGCACCTATGGTGTCACCACACTGGCTGTACACTGAGTATAAGCTGAGCTGAAGCCTGGCCTTTTACCAGTCTAAAACTTAGTAGCTGGAGTTTCAGAATTTGGCTCAATGACCCAGCAGGGCAATTCTAGCTGCTGTTTTTCTGTGGGAGTATTTGTCTTAGTCACACCTATGAACCTCTAGTAGTGTTAAGACAGAAGTGGAAGAGCATATGAAATAGTCAGTGTGTAATAATAAGTGTAGATGACATTCCTGATGTGCTGAGAAGCATTTGATCTTCCAGGTATATACTTTCAAAATACCACTCCAAAATTTACAATTGTTTTCCTTATTGATAAACACTTTTTTAATTTGTACAGTCACTGCACTCTTTGTGTTTGACTCCTTAGGTTGTAAAGCTTGAGTAGGAGAGACACTGAAGGAAAGAAGTATGAGAAATGTGTAGTCTTCACAGCTTCAGTCCTACTATTTCTTTCTTACACGTATTTTTATGTATCAAGTTTCCATTTAACACAGTTGTTTGCAAGCTTTCTACCTTGCCTCTGGCAAAATTGAAATGCCACCTTTCCAGCATATGATTTAAGTTGTTCTTCACATTGAACTTCATGATTATGTTCTCAAAGTTCACTGTTCTTTAACCTTCAAAATGCCTACAGACTAATTTAAGAATGTGTGAAAACTGCTGCAGATAGCATTAAAACTACTAAAAAAAATTCCCTCCAGTTCGTCCTTGACCTACATCACATGCTTCATTAATTTAAATATGTAACCAGCATTTGCATTCTTAAAAATAAATTCTTCCCTCAGGTATAGATAAATGACATTCACTTACATCAGAAGGGTTTGCCTGTGGATACTAAAGTGTGATTTACAGTCCTAACTATAGTAAATCACTGCAATGTCTTTTTTAGACTACTTTGAATGTTAATCTGTATTATTTAATATATCTGAAACTGACGGGTTAATTGACATCCACCATGGAACAAAAATACTGTAAAGAACTAGACCATATCTCCTGGAGTAACTGTTGCTTTCAGTGACTGTGCATCTGAGTAATTGAACAGGTATCATTGATCCCCAAAATATTAAAGGGCAGGTTGTTATTTCTGGCTTAATTTAAATTAATAATTTACTCAGGTTTTACATTGCCTAGTTAATCTTGTATACTTGCTTAGTTACTCTTTCAATGCTAAGGAATTTTTGGGTCTTATACCTTCCGGAAACAATATTTAGCTGAAGTACTGTTTTAGTTATTTATATCAGTAAACTGTTTCATCCCAGATTGTGGGTGAAAAGGGGATATGGACTAATTCCTTTTTTCTCTAAGTTGTTGTTGCCTTTCAACAGAACTGGTGAAAAATCTCCTCCTTCCTTCTTATTCAGTGAGGCATTTACTGTTCCTTTGCTGTGACTGCATAATGAGTGCCTGCTGGGACTGTGTGTGTAACGCATATTTGTATGCATCAAAACCATGGGAGCTCAGACTTTAATCATAGGTCTCTGTGCACATGGAAAAAAAAGAAGTTATGTGGGTGTTCTGCTTACATCGTGGCATTCTCCTTGGGAGCTGTTGTGCATTTCATATCATATTTAAAAATTAGATTTTTTTTTTTTAAACTTCGTTTGATTGCATGTTGGTATGTGACTCAATATGAATCTCAGAAAACACCTGAACAATTGAATATATGATTTATACATACAAAATTATAATCTACTGCTCAAGAAAGGATTCATATTCTGTTTTTTTGAAAAACACTTGTTGCTTGATTGTGCTCAAGCTTTTTGTATTTTCTCTTTGGCTTTTAAACAAAAACTTGAGTCTGCTTGATGCTTAGCAATTCTTCACAGGCTGTGTGTACAGGTGTGCAGTTCACATCCTGTCTAGGTGCCTAGGTGCAGATGACTTCACATCCTGTAGTTCTTTTGAACTATGGGTTAAAACCAGAAAATTTCAAAATCCCGTTGTACCATGAAACCTGACTCTTGCTATGTGCATATGCTGATGCTATTGTGAGTGTTGGGGGCTTTTTCCAGCCTTGTTGGGTGCCAGTGTGTCTAAAGAAGTGACTCTCCGTTGTTGTATCACCTGAGGCATAACAATGAAGGCACCATCTTGGACCTCTAGTTTCTCAAAAGGGAGAAAGTGAGGAGTTTAGATGAAAGTTCAACTTTCTAAGCAAAATGCAGTTAAAAAAAAAAATCTTAGTATATTTAATGCCTATGGCTTCCCTTAGAAATATCAATAAAGATGTACTGAGTATCCCTGTCAGCCACAGAAGGTAGCTTTCTAGACCATACTGATTTCTTTGATTAACAGGACTTAAAGAAATCAGCAAACAAATAGCCAGAGTTTCAGTTCTTAGCTATATTTCATGCTTTCTAAAGCATGGATTCTGCATTGTTTCTATAATCTCGTCCTTTTGTGGCTTGGTTCTGTTGAGGGGACATACAGACCACTCGCTCTGGACAACAGCCCCAGTGAATGCTGTGTGAAGAGCTGATCAACTTACGGTGTCTGCAAGAAAATAACTACCAGAATCAGTGAGCCTCTCTGACAAGACTTAAATTACTTTAGCTTTTGTAAAAGCTTTTGATTACACAGCAGCTGCCAAGATCTAAACACCCCCACCCACTTCAAGGCAGTTTTTCTAGTTACACACTTGGCAATGTTTGTAATTTTTCACTCATCCCCCTAGGCATAATAAAAGGGTTTGCAATCTTTTTTTTTTGGTGGGGAGAGAGGGGAAATAGTGATATTTAATTGAGAGTTACCTCTCACAGGACAGCTTCAAAGAACTGTGTGTGCAGATAAAATTCCCTTTTCTTTGCATGCTGCGACAAGCAACTGTTTTGAACTTCTGGTGCCATCTATTTGGGAGCTGACTGCCATATGCTGACTGCCACAGCATGTTGAGCAGGTACAAGGGACGTAGTGAGTTAGTATTTTTCTCACTAATATAATTCCATTATTTTACTGTTTTATAGTCCAACTCCATTTTCACAGAAAGATAGATACATATATTAAGAGATGAAAGATATTTCTTATTGATGATAATCAGTTTCTAGTTAGACTGTGTGGTAGGAAATTGAAACAACTGTTAGGAAATTTTATTAAGCCATTGAATTAGACCTATATTTTTCTCTCAGATTTATAGAAGCTTATATTTTCAATGCCTAGAAGTTTCTGAAATTAATATTAATATAGTTATGACAGACAAATACTATGCCTCAGTTAACATACAAGGCATTCTGGTGTTACTTTAAATATTAGTGTTATAACAAGAAAGTTACTGTTGGACCCCAAGTGAGAGCATTTGCAGCAGATAACAACTTCAGATGTTTATTTATCAAATGAAAGCCAAACTCTCAGCCAGTCTCTTTTAGGGCAGTCAGGTTTCATTAGCCTGTTTGATATCTCACAGGTTCTTGTCTAGCTGCCTTTATGTTGAAGGCAGGAAAACAGGCATTGGTTTATTCTCTCACCTATATTCACAGGATGAAAGCGCGTCTGTTCAGAGATCCACTGCCTGGAGCAATGCAATGAGAGAAGTTTAAGCTCATAGCACTGCAGTATGGTTTAAAAAAAAAGGAAAAAGTAACAGCTTTTGAACATATTAAAGATGCATTTATCTCTGCTCTGCTTTAGGGATTAAGAGGATGTTATTATAACTTGTGCACAGATCTGTGTTTGCTGTGAAAAGCTTGCTTTGTAATTTATGCACTGTCATTTTTCGGGGGGGCACTCAATGGTGTTGCAACGTGCAGATATGTTTTGACTATTTTTTAAGGAAAAAAAATGAAAATGAATGTGACAGGATTTTTTTCTTAAGCTAACATGTAAATTAATCACCTTTTGAGATGATCCTTTGAAAATTTTAAGCCATTTTAATACAAGAACCTTTTCTGACAGTACAATGGATGAGTGAACTCTTTGTCGAAACTGCATTTACTGTAATATTACATCCTTTTAATGTCTTTGTCATCAAATTAAGATCAAATGGAAAAAGCTAATGAATACATTCAGTACTGAAGTGTATTTTCCAAGTGTAAAGTTTTCATTTCAATGGAAAAAATTTAGAGATCTGCACTCTAACACTGTGGCTCCTCCATTTCTAAACTTCCCTTTAATAAGTAAATATCTTGTGGAATTTGGCTGATTCGTCCTTAACTATGAGATAAAAACCATACATAAACAATAATATCCTGTTGTAGTTGGTACCAAATTAGCTGACTTCTATTGCCACTGAATAGAAATGTGTAGTCTGGCTGCTCATAGAGTTCATGCTTGAAATTCCAGAAATAACAATATTGAAGTAGACCACTTCAAAGGGGGTTATTCATCATCAGAAAGCTTTTTGACTGTTTGCTGACTGTTGATCTTCACACTCTTCTACATTTACAGTTCTCTTTGAAATCACAAAAGAGGCACATACTTTGTAAAGAATGTATTTTATGCTTAAAAGGCAGGTGCACTGACTAAATCATCATTTTGTAATTAAAAATTACAGTTATCCTTGGGAAATATGGATTACTTTGAATGTGAAGGGGATATGGCTTCTGGTATATAATGAGGAAGTATTACAGTAATACTTCATATCTTTTCTCATTGATCTGTGTGTCCCATACAGTGCTTCTTAAGTAAATAGTAACAGAATGATGCATCTAATGTCTGTACCAGAGTTGCCTGATAATATCACTTACCACTAACTTCTCAGGACCCTCTGCTAGATAAGTTTATAAGTTGCCATGGTTTAATACCAGCTTGCAGCTCAGCCCCACAGGGCCACACACTGGAAGAGAGAATTGAAAGGGTAAAAGTGAGAAAACTGAGTGGGTTGAGATAAAGGCAGTTTAACAGGTGAAGCAAACACCATGTGCACAAGCAAGGTGAACCAAGGGATTCATTCCCCACTTCCCAGGGCAGGCAGGTGTTCAGCATCCCCAGGACAGCAGGGCTCCATCACCTGTAATGGTGACTTGGGAAGACAAGCACCATCACTCCAAATGTCCCCCCTTGCTCCTCCTCCCCAGCTTTATATGCTGAGCGTGGTGCCATATGGTCTGGGATATCCCCTGGGTCAGTTGGGGTCGGCTGTCCTGGCTGTGTCCCCTCCCAGCTCCTTGTGCCCCCCAGCCTCTCTCTGGTGGGGTGGGTGGGGAGCAGGAAAGGCCTTGGCTCTGGGTAAGAACTGCTCAGTGATAACAAAACCAGCCCTGAATTATCAAGACTGTTCTCAGCACAAATCCAAACCACAGCCCCATACCAGTTTCTATAAAGAAAATTAACTCTACAGAATCATAGAATCATTAAGGTTTGAAAAGACCTCCAAGATAATCAAGTCCAGTGTTCAACCCAATACCACCATGCCCACTGAACCATATTGTGAGCGATAGAGTTTTAGTGATCCCAACCCAAACCAGCGCCTAAATGCTGTTAGGTTGGCAGCAATGGGAATTGAGGCACACAAGATCATTTGTGCTCGGGTGGCAGAGCCAATGTGCATGCCTTCAAACCACATACTTACCTACAGCATGAAACCTCTCATCTTGCACCCTTTGGACAGCTCTTTCAGTTATGTTGTATATCATGTCCCTCTACAGCCCATTTTCATTGTACTTGTGTTCACCCAGCTCCAGCAGTAATTGCAGCGGCACAGAATGAGTTCCCTAGTTGTCTTCCTCATTTTTGTCACTTGGAAAGTTGTATTTCAACTAATTTTCTGGACTTTTGAGTAAATGTAGGGTAATAGGGAAGTAAGGTCACAAGAGGCTATTGAATACTGTAAAGCAGATGGAGCATGGTTTCTAGAATCTGAGAAGTGTGTTGAAGATACTGCATTAAGATTTGCAATGGAGTAAAAGCAAAAATGAAGTATTTGGGGGAAAGTGGTGACAGACACCTGTGCTGCTTTGCAGGGGTGAGGAATCCCATAGGGCTTTCCCTGACTGGTTGGTAATGGAGTATTTATGTGGTTATTGTCTCTGGGAGTAATGCTATGATTTTGTGAGTAGATGGAAATGCCTGGAATCCTCATATTTCTTTCATCCCAATCAGTTCATACATGATGTAGGCACTGTACTAAGCATAGCACAGGAGTCAACTGCTATCGGTACCGAGCATGTGTTACTCCCCTTGTACTGCCTTAGTGCTATCACCTGCCAGTGCTGCTGCTGTTCCTTTGAAAGGGTTGGGAAAATTGTTTTGGAGTGGCTTGCTTCTTTATCTCTGGGAAATCACACGGAATTCTCCTGGACAGTTACAGACCTGTTCTCAAAACCAACATGGATAGTAATATAAACCCACCTCTAACACCCCTTCCTTTCCATAGTCATAGATTAGTAGTAAGAGAAATCAGGTGATAAGTGTTAAAATACCCCCAGTAAACTGTTGTTCACATTTACATCTTCATGATAGCCAACCTAACAGATTAAGAGTTCTATGAATTATAACGAGATTTGGAGGAGAGCTAACTGACTGAACTTCAACCCAGAGAAGCCTGAAGAAATACTCATTGTGTGAAGGAAGCAACCAAATGAAATAGCTGAATAATAATTTCCTCTGGAGAAAAAAAAAAAAACATTGTGGGGCTGTCAGTTTGTTACTGGGTTGCACTTAGTTATGTAAGATTATACTTATGCAGCAACAGGAGGCCAAGGATGCCTTTTGTTCCCTTTGTTCTCTCTAACTTCTAGTGAAATATAACCTGGTGAGCTCTCGGACTGAATATTCTGAGTATTTTGAACTCAATACCTGAAAGATTTAATTTCCCTAGGCAGCAGTGATTTGTATGAGAGAGGGGACACTCGTTGAACTGTGATATGGCTGAAGGTTCCACCTCTGGAACTAGAGCCTGCGTTTATTCTTTTTCAGGGCATACTGCAATGATTATTTTCACAGATTTTCAAAGGCAGGATTTGGGGTTGAAAGCTGTGAAATGGCAGTGTTCCTGGTGGATTCCATAAGAATTACTGGACATTTGTTATTTATAAGTAGGCCATGGCATCAAATGAACTGCATGCTAAGGATTTTTTCCAATGAAGAGTTTTATTTATAATTGCATTTTAATAGTTATTCATGATGGCTAGGCAGATCCAGCATGTCTAACCTTTGAATCAGTGTTCTGAATGAATTTAAATATATTTTTATGTAAAAGAAAAATTGGTAATGCTTCATCAGCTGATTAGAAAAGCTAAATTTACAAATTTTTAAAGTTCACCTTACACAGATAGTAGAAATAGTGCAGGGGGGAAGTGAGATGCACCTAGGCCTGTGCTTCTGGTGATGCCACTGAGGAGCAGCTTGAAGATGATCGGCTTCCAGTTAAAATACCAGTATCAAGTGTGGCAGTGGTTTGTTGGAACAGAAGTTTGGGAACCAGTCTGTATTGAATTGCAAGTGTGCTGAGGTTTTAGATATGTGAATTATAATAACCAGACTTGCCAACTTTGGGAGATGCTGCATTTAATATCCCTAGTTTTACAGACTTTGCAAGGGATCCTGAAGGATTTTTTTTCAATAAAGTATAGGTCCTTAGTTTATTAGCCCAATATCAAGTTCTGAAAGAGTGACTTAATAGAAGAAAGGCAACCATAGCACTGGTTTTTAATGAAGTATCTTGTAGTAACCTTATGGATATTGTATTCATTTTGTTTAAGTGGCAAAATGAAGACATTCTTAATTCAGGGATATGAGCATGTAATTATTAACAAGACTGTTTCAGAAGAATATGTGAAATGAACATCTTTATTTTTTATTTCATCACTACTTTTACTCTGATACATATTTTATATAAGCAATGATTAAGGTGAAAAGTTAATACTAAATAGATACTGGTTAATATCTTAATGATAGAGATACCCCATCTTTTGAAGCAGCTGAAGCTAATATAGTTGCCTTTTCCCCTTACTTTTAGGCAATATTTTAATGGCAATCTTCATGCTGAACTTGGATCTGCATTAAATGAAAAGATGATAATTTATTCAGTTTTAGCAGTATTTCCCTCATGCTGTCTTTCCTTTGGCCTCTTTAGATCATGAGGGTTTTCTGCTTTCTGGGTTTTTTTAACACAGAAATCAAGTGTTTCTAAATTAGGTTTTATTCATTGTGTTTTAAAACCCACATGTTGGGTATTTTTACAGAAGGTCCTTGATTATCAAGAGCTTACAGTAAACATTAAGAGAGTTACCAGTTAATCTCTCCATTTTAAGAGATAATTTTCTTTTCTTTTCTTTTCTTTTTTTTTTTAGTATTTTGATTATGCCCTCTTGATTAGTCTTAAGATAAAGAATAAACAGACACTGTCACCAGAGTTCATCCATCCTTAATATTTTTTCCCTCAGTTACCTTGTTGTGAACAGCCACTCTTAATTCTGCTTGCTTTTAAAACCTCCGTCCTAAGGACTTGAGCTTTTACAGATTTCTGTTATTAACAGGAGTTTTATTTCCCCATCTATGAATTAACCTACATGGAAATGCTTGTGCACTTCTATGATACTCAGTACGAAGAATGTGAAATAGGAAAATTGTACATTGGTTTTGCTGTGCATTAGAGCATGGATTCCTTATTCAGAGAACATATCTCTCTTTTATTGAAGCATATAATAAATCTGACTGTGCACTTCATTTGGTCTTTGAAAACAAAGTGGTATCCTCTAGACGTGAGTAGGTTTCATAATACAGGATGTGAAGCAGTTTGTATAGATCCTGTTTTTAAGCTCTTGTCTCTGTTATTTTAATGTCTCCAAAGCTTCTGTGTCCCTTTCCTCAGCTGTCAATGCCATAAATTCTCCTGGGAATTATGAGAAATCAATCTACTTTGTTTCCAACACAGCAAGATGCAAGCAAGAAATTAAAAGGTTTCTAAGAGAAAATATTCATGTTGGAGCTCTCTATACTCAAATGGTATATTCTGTTAATATCTGTGTACTTAGTTATCCCAACTTTGATCCAAGATGAGAGAAAAACTAAATTGAGAAAGAACATTTAAAAATAAAATTAATCATACCAAAGAAAAGGACAAAATAATTTTTTTTAAAATATATTCATGTATACACATGCATTCATAAAACATTTAAGCAGTAAATATCTAGCTGGTTTGATTGTGAAATTGTTTATAAAAAAATTCTTCTGGAACGATATTTTCTCATAATCCCTTTCTGCTAAAGACAGTTAAGGCACAGGTATAAAAAGCCATTAAAATTTATCTTGGTTATCTTTTTAATTTTTCCTATATTTTATGATTTTTTTTTTTAATAATATGTTGCTAACCTGCGAAGAGCCAGATGAGGTATCAATGTGGTTCACAATTCTGGGAAGTAGGAAGTCTGTAAGAGAAATTAGGATACATTTGTTCCTTTATTAAGTATTTATTTATGAGCTCCTTATGAACATATATTTGTCTTAGATCATTGTCCTCTTCTCAGTTACACTCTCATGGGCAAGTCACCAAGATTTCGTTTCTGACATTTCTTAGGAAAAAAGTAAGAAAGGAAAAGACCTAAAAACACCTGTTATGACAAAAATAAATCTTTTCATGTCTTTTATAATAAAAGGCACAAAAGTTTACAAAGTTAATGTTTAAAAGCCCTTTGCCAACTTCATTCTGCTGCTCCACACAGCCCTGGGACACCCAAAGGACTGAATGGATGTAACCCTCTGCTTAAGATAGGGCAACCTCTATTTCTTTTGGTGTATGTAAAATTAGACCTGGACATACAGAAGTGTACCATTGTTGTTTGTTTCTAGGCTGTTTTGACAGCAGATTCTTTGTTCTTCTCTCTGAACCCCCGATTCATGGAAGCGTCTGTGCTGCCATGGCTCAGGGAAGCTGAAGTTGAGCATTGTCAGCCAAGAAGCCACAAAGCTTTTGTCAAGCCTTTCTCTCTACCATGGGACTCGGACAGGGACCAGTTCTCCTTGTGTCTTCCCCCAAGTCTGCTTCTGTTAGCTGAGCACTAATTAGGCAGGGCTCTTCCTTTTTTTGTTTCTCCTTTGAAGTCTCTTGTTTGCCTCTGGGAGAGGCTGATTAGGTACCCAACAGCCCATGAGCTCCTTCCAGACTCATATAATGGGGTGTACAAACCCTGTATTATGCCACTGCAAAATCATCCCATTGGGAGCAAAAGGACAGAAAGGCTATGGAAAACAGACTAATAATCTCCTACCCCTTTCCAGTATTACACACATCCTCTCATCTGCACAGTCTGTCAGGCATCACTATGACCACCCCAGCACCAGCAGAGCAGAACCCATCTGTAGTGCCTGATTATTAGAGCTGCTGATCACAGAAGAAATCCCACTGAAGAATAATTCAGAGAAGACTGTGTAGGAGTGAAACTTCACATAACCAAAGTTTCCATGAATTTTAAGAACGGTTTAAAGTGCCATAAGTGACTGTTCATTATATCTGAGTTAATGGTATGGCCTTTTTTATGCTTCTCTCCCCTGCTTTATATGCCCCTTTCAGCTTTGCTGATAATACCAGAATAGAGTTAGTGGGGAGATTTAGAGGTAAAGAAGCGTGGAATCATCTTAAGCAGACACCATTGTAATGTATCCAAGTTATTTTATAAATGTGTTACATACAGTATTACCTCTTCTTCATACATTCCCGAGTGATTAAAATGCAGGGTGAGGGAGCTCCGTCAGGGAGGCTCTGGACTGCTCACCCCTCTGTGTGCTGATTATTCCACTGTCTTGAGAATTCTGCTAAGCACTGCAGAAATTAACTAAAATATAGTCACTGGTTAAGAGTATCTTGTATGCCATGGGACACTAGTGAAAAAAGGTCTAGAAGTATGGTCTTCTCAGCATTGATACTCCTTTCCCTTCCTCTTGTAAAATGCCTTTTTTCAGCTTAGAGTGGCAGATTGTTTATTTACAAATATATGACAATCCTTCTCCCAAGGTTTTTGTTTCATTAGTGAGACTTTAAGACAAAACTTTGTACATTCTTTCTAGATATACAATGTAAAACTACTCTGAAACCATTTCATTACATCTGATCACTTCCTTGAATGTTATTTCAACTGCCTGAAAAATAGACACTGGGAATGAATCTTAAGAACCTGAAGTTGGTAAGCAGTGAATACACTCAGTGCCTTATTTTATATTGTATTTGTAGGAAATTGAACTTTGTTTGACTTTGCTGTATTCATTGTCATATTTAATTGATGGTAAATCCGCCTAAATTAGCCCAGTGTAAGTCAAAATAGAAAGACTGAAGAAATAGTGCTTGTGCTGTGAAGCTCATTGTACAGCATGGCTGTGCTGCCACTGACAATGTCTGCTTAGTGCCCTGCCAGGCCATCCAGCTGGAACAAAAAGGGAGGAGTTTGGCACTTGAACTGAAACACAGTTCTGCTGTAAAGACATTAATAACTGAAAGTTATTACTTGACTGACTGATATAACTTAAAGCTGGTGTATAATATTTCCAGTTCAGCATCAATTTCAAACCCTTCATCTCCATTTGATGCCAACTGATGCAGTCATGTTTGTTGCAGTATAGTGTCAGACCCTCAATGCTATTCTGAACCTTTGTTTCCTAGAAAGAAAATTCAGAAAAAAAGTGTTTGGTCAGTAGTGAGTGCATAGTCTGAACCAATCTTTAGTTTGGCAGTTCCAGGGTAAATCATCACAGCAAGAAAATACAGAGAATCATATAAAGTACTTTGAGTTAAATTTTTTATTACAAGATATTTGGTCTGCCTGATAGACAGCATAGGCAAATATAAACTGGAGAATATACTGAATGCAGAGGACAGAATTACTTATATAACATCATTTTCATGAGACCAGGTAGAAGGTGGTGATCTGGAGAGCTCTGTGGGGAGGGAGCACATACAGAAAAAAAGGAAACCAGTTCTGGTAATACAGACAGCAGTTTAGGGAAAGCAAATAGTGTCAGCAGAGGGGTTACTGTCATGCCAAATACAGCAAGAGGAGAAACAACAGATAGTGGCTGCTGAGAGGCTCTTGTTCTTGCTGGGTAGATATGATGTGTTGTCTGTTCTAGAAGCTTTATTGGATCTGCGGGGGCATTCTTTAGAAAGGCATCTTTTTATACAAAGGAGAAAATAGTATTTTTCCTTGTTGAAGTAGCCAAATGATTACTTTTAAAACCACAGAATATAATGTGATATTTGTATGTATAAAATATAAAGGGGCAGACATTAAAAGAGAAATAGATTTTCTTTCTTAGAGGAACTAGTTGGGAGGAAATTTGTGGAAGTATTCTGCTAAGAAAAAAAAGTTCAAGTAACAAATAATGCTGAGTTGTTTTCTGAGAAGGAGTGTGTGGCACTGTAGTTACTTGGAGCAGTCAGTAGCAGAGGATAGACATGCAAGCAGTAAAATAGTGTAGAGTTTCTGAATTGTGCTACACAAACCCTCTAAACTGTCATTTCCTTTCAATGTGAACCGCAATTTGCATTTTTCTGTCTTTCTACTTAACACTTCAATAGGATGTGACATGACTTTAGAGAACTGGGAAAAGCAGAGATTCTAACTGAGAGTGGAGTGCAGAATATTTACAAAAACAGATTTTTCAACCCCTGGATGAAGACTGTCCAGCCAGATGAGCCTAAGTTATGCAGAAAGGAAAGTGTGCTATTTGTTGAAGGGTCTGTTCTTTGCTACCGAGTTTGAATGATGTATTAAAGGAAGAAGAAGAATTTTCACTGAAGTCACATTTTAAAGTCAGCATAAGGGATACAACTCTACAAGTATTTCTACTGAACAGGAGGCAGTTCACTGGGTCTGTATCCGCATTCTGTTTTCTCCTCAGTGCAGGAAGATGGTGAATCTTTTTCCCTAGTTTTAATGCTGGCCATTGCCAAATGCTCTGATTTCCCCTTATACGAAAAATGCACTTAGACATTTATGCACTTACTCTTAGTACTTATTTCCCCGTGTATATCCTATGGTGATCTTTTGTTGTGTGTTTGTACAGCCAGTGGTAAATGTATTCCTCTGCTTACCTTGTAAAGCAGCTTACCTTATGTGCATGGCGTTTCCAGCTGGAAAGAACTTGTTGTCAATGCCTCAGGCTGTTGTTTCTCTTTCTTGCTTTTACAACTCTCCCTGTAAACAAGAACTATGTCTACATTTTTATATTTAAATTTTGCCAGAGGGCTTTTGTATTCCAATTGCAAGAATCTGTAGTTGGAACAGAACTCTAAATATATAAATGCAAAGTTATAACATATGATTCTGTGACTGAGTATTTAATTATTTTATGTTTGGGTTTTTTCCACAGGCAGGTGCTTCTAGTACACTAAATAAATTCTTACTTTTGCTTTTAAAAAATTTGATATATTTGAATAACGTATCTACTCTTAAAATTAATGACAGTATACTTCAGACTATCTCCTCTGCTAGACTCTTTTATCTGTGCAGGTTGTGGCATGCACTGCACTCCTGTCCAAGTGACCGTGATTTTAACTGCTCAAAGCATTGGAAGCAGCAGTGCCCTACTCATATCTCAGTTTGCTGTGAGCTGGACAAGTGTGTTAGTGCATCCCTGAAGCACAGACCTCAAAGCTGTATTTGGGATCCAGTTTTACCTGAGGGGTCTCGTAGAAGTGCACTGTCATGGTGCTTTAGGCTTCGCCAAAGTGTGTGTACCCATACGCATCCTGCTGCCTGGAACATGAGTCAGACTCAGCTGCACTTCCAAAGTTTCACACTGTAACCGTAAAAGGGGACAACCAAATTATAGCTGAGCCAGCAAATGCTTTTGCAGTAGTGATAGGAGCAGGCTCCAAGGCAGCAGTAGTCACAGAAGCAACTGGTTAGCTGGACATACGTGGAACATGTGAAAGTCTGTCCGGAGGAAAGGGTAGCAAGGAGATCTTCTGACTGTGTCTCTCTAAAGGATAAAAGAGAGGAAGTTTGGGGTATGTGTGTTTACTCTATTTCTCTATCACTAGATTTTGTACTTCTATTCACTCTTTTCAAAAATTGTTATTTCAGTTCTTAGAATTTCTGTAAATATATTTTCAATATGTGAGAACAGTTGAATTACTTTATAGATCTGCCTTTAAATTTTTGCTGGTTTATTCATAGGGTTATTTCTTAAATGAAAAAAATCTATATTTTATGAAATATACCAGCTGTGACTGAATTCCACCTCAGTGACTTGAAATATTTTCATTATGTTTAGTTTGTCTCTGGAGCCATTGAGTTACTTCCAGATCCAGTATTAAATCTTTCCAGTAATTCGCTCCCTGGCTAGCCTGAGATATTATCCTAAATATTTATACGAGAGGGAACTTTTCTAAATCTTAGAAGATCTGGAAAATAATCACAAGATTTGGAGATGAACACAATTTAATTCTGTGTTGAGGTTTTGGGTTTTATTTCTAAAGCAGCAACAGAAATTTTAGAAAATCACAGACCCACAGGATGGCCAAAGTGGGCAGGCGCCTCTGGAGAACAACCAGTCCCACCCTGCTCAGAGCAAGGGCAGCTACAGCAGGATGTCCAGGGCTGAGGTGTGTTGGCTTTTCAGTACCTCCAAGAGCAGAGACCACACAGCCTCTCCAGGGAACCTGTTCCTGTGTTCAATCACCCTTTTCTTAGATTTAAACTACATTTTAATGGTGTTGAATGGAATTGATGGAATTGTAAAGTTATGCAGCCTTTCACTTTTAAGTGAAAACCACTTGGTTTTTATTAACATCTAAATGTCAGTCGTGGTCTTAAACAACACTTATATTCAAATGAAGATTTCTGCCTATGCTGTGGCTATTCTGAGCATCAATACTGGCCATTGCATTTCCTGCAAGGAAATTTATATAACAATATTGTTTTCTCATGACAATGCATGTTTTTAGTTCTTGATATACTTAAAAGATTATTAAATCATTGGCATGCTTACAAGGAATTTTAATATTAGCATTTCCATACTTGAAACAAAAGCTATTTTCATGCAGCCAGACTGATCTGCTCAGTATAATACAGTAAGTCACCAGCAGATAGGAATGCAACCCAAGTGTCCTGATTACCTCTTACCTTGAACTTTCTGACAAACAAATCCAAAAAGTTGTCACAGTATTTTACAAAGTTCTGTGTTTCTTAGCATAATTGTAAAGTAATGTGAAGTTCCACCGTGCAAAATAATGTAAAATCTAGGCATACCTTTTCTTAGCAGAAATTATCCAAAAGTAAGTTAGAAATATGGGGGTCCCCAGCACAGAAAGGACATTGACGTGTTGATGCAAGTCCAGAGGAGGTCACCAAGGTGATAGAGGTATGGAGCATCTCTGCTGTGAGGAAAGGCCGAGAGAATTGAGACCATTCAGCCTGAAGAAGAGAAGGCTTTGGGATGACTGAATTGTGGCCTTGCAGTGCCTGAAGGGAGCCCACCAAAAAGATGGAGAGGGGCTTTGTAGAAGGGCATGGAGTGTCAGGACATGGGGGAATGGCTTCAAACTAACAGACAGTAGCTTTAGATTAGATGCTAAGAAAAAATTCTTGCTTGTGAAGATGGTGAGGCCCTGGCAGAGGCTGCCCCAAGAAGTTGTGGATGCCCCATCCCTGAAAATGTTCAAGGCCAGGCTGGATGGAGCTTTGAGCAACCCGGTCTAGTGGGAGGTGTCCCTGCCCATGGAAGTGGGGTTGGAACTAGATGATCTTTGAGGTCCCTTCCAACCCAAACCATTTTATGATTCAATGAAAATACAGTACTTTATTATTTCTGTGTCTAGACAACACTGTGCTGTTTGTATACCTACATTTTGTGTTAAAATACTTCTCTTGGAACTGAAGTGTTCAGTCATGGTTTGAAAATAGGTTGCAGTTGGTGCTACCCTGTAAGTTGTCAGCCCAGATTTATATTTTAAACATACATTATTTCCTCTTTTTTTTATCCTTCCATGTAGCTGTGCTACATAGTGAGATGGGTGAGCAAAGTAATGGTAGAAGGGCAATTTGTATGGCCAGCACTTAAAGCTGTTTGAGTTCTTGCAGTTAAAGCCGAAGCCATTAGATGGTGCCATGCTGTAACCAGAATTTTCTCCTCATCTGCTTAAAGCCAGCTGTGTGATCTATCTGGCAGCACGATCTTAAATGGCTAAGCCTATTCTTCTAGGGCACTGCCTTGTATTGGTCAGCCTCAGTCATTATGCGCAAAACCCAGACAATAAATTAAATCACTAGAATTTGGGGTTTTTTATTTGTTTCAATGGAAAGACTGCACCATCCTGAAAATTCAACAAAAGAGAAGGCAATGGCAGGACAGATTTACTGCCCCTTTTTCAGCTGAAAGCAGTGTGCAATCTAAATGATTTACTTGTTTGCTAGCCCTGCATGGTGCTGTCTCCTGGGTTATCATTCACCTAAATGGCCAATGTAGTACAATGAAAATGATAGTGCAGTTACAAATTCACAGCAATTTACTGGTTAGAATCTCAAACTGGTAAATTATTTAATTTCCATTTCTTCAGTTACTGTTCAAGGTTGAAAACTTAGACATGGGATGTTAAAAAATGGAAAAGAATTTAGCAGCTTTGGAGGCTCAAGTTGTAAAATTGTGGTGATAATAGGGTGGGCTTTATTGTGTATGTAGATGTAATAGGCTTTTGTACAGCATCTGACTTACTACTGTGTGACACTGATAAAAAACTAACACTCTACAATATCAGCAAAGCCCATCTTAAGTGGATTAAGTGTTGGTTAACTGACAGTTATCAAAAAGCAGTTGTTAATAGGGAATCATCATGTAAATGGGAGTGTTTTTACCATGTTTGTGTGGGGATGGTCGGAGGTCTGACTCTTTGCATTTCTGCACATGAATGATAGATATAAAATCATTGCGGGTATCTAAGGGTGATGTAAAAATTGTTTGGGTGGCAGGTCATGACCTGGTCAGGGCACCCATGAAGAGTAGTTTGTGACCTCAGACTGTGCAAACAAATCTACCTATTCATTTAGTACAGACAAATGCAGACTCATAAAGCTGGATGGATAGGAGCAGGCAACACAATCTATGTAAAAATGGGGGCTGTGTTCTGAGAAGTGAATATGGAAAATGCATAGGTGAATTTGAATGATGATACTGAGACAGTGTAAGTTCTTGTTCTTGAATGAGGATTCTTCCCATTTCCATTGGCATGTGGCCATGGGGTCACCCAAATGAGGGCTAACTATTTTCTTTGGTAGGTCAGTTTTAAGCTGGATCAGTTCCCTTATCTCACTGAATGTGTGGCCTCATAAGCTCTTGTGCTTGGCATAGTTGGGAGCTAGGGAATAATTGGATTGCCTTTTTCAGTGGAATTCATAATTGATTATGAAAGCAAACCCTGTCACCACACAATTCAGCAGCAGCTCCCACTAGGAAGCCTTGAATAGTAATACTGCAGAGTAATGCAAAGGAGCCAGGGAAAAGATTTTATAGCTATATAGATGTATAGATATATAGATACTGCAACACTGAGGCCACTGTGCTGGCAGTTCTAATTTTATAAGATTTTAGTCTCAACACTGATTCAATGATTGGGGTAAACCTTTGGAGGAGAGAGGCTTCAACTTTGATACCTGAAAGATGTCAAAGAAGGAGTTTATTGCAATGCCTATGACAGCCTGACCACTAACAGAGTTCCTCTCCTTGCAGTAGGACTGCCTGAATCAGGATGACATTTAGCAATATGCTGACTGCGTGTCCACCAGGCCATAAATAACAAAAGCCTGGCTGCACCAGGATCCATTCACAGCAGCTGGATGTGCACAGGTACTTTCTGCAGGTCTCTGATCAAAATGCAATCTTGCCAACCAGAAAACTACTGCTGATCTCAGAATATTTGAATGAAAGTCTGGTGGAATTCTTGAAACAAGTTCAGCAAGGGCATTTAATACGCTTTCAAGTTAATCCAGAATATTTAGTGTTTCCTCTAACAAACAGGTAATCTATGTATTAACATTTTTTAAATCAGTCATCATAAAGTTATTTCTTTGAGTTTTCTTTGCACCTTCTTTAGCTCTGCATTGAAGACAGAATGACAGTTCCTGCTATTTTTTCTTTCTTCATATTTCATATGCTATGAAGAAGAAAATAAATTCAAGGTACAATCATTGTTGGGCTTTATTTCCTTTAAAACTCGAAGGTAATAAATACTTTGATTTTTATTTATTATTTATTATTTTATTTTCCTGTTGGCTATCAAACATTTTGATAAATGAGCATAAATTGCTCTTAAAAGAGAGAAGCAAAATAAAAGAAAGGAAGGAATAGGTCAAATTTTGGAATGTGTATATTAATTCATAACATTCCACCTCTGATGCTCAGCCTCAGTCATTATGCGCAAAGCTTCAGAAGCTGTCTAGGACAGGCTTAATGAGCTTGGTCCACTCACTTTGATTCCAAGAAGACATTTGTAATCCAAATTACAAAACCAAACCAGAGTCTGGCCCAGTTTTCCATAACTGACAGGTTCTGACAGGAGAGGTTTGGTAGCTGAAGCATGGAGATACTGGGGGCCAGGACTAAGGTGCCTTGGCAGAACTGCAGGGAGAAGGGACAGCTCTTGCCTGGTTCTGGATGCCTCTGAAGTTGGCATGTTGGGCTATTTCTTTGTCTCAGACAAAAGTACCAAATAGACCTGAGAGTTGTGACAGCCTTTTTCAAAATTTTGACTTTTATTCTGTTGCATAACCACAAAATAGTGGTGACAAACTGAATCTCACTAACAAAAAGACTTTCTAATGGAAGAAATTCACACTTTCTCTGCATTTCATGGCCAGGCAGCCTGTGTACAGTCAGGGAATTGTTAGGATGCACAGTGTGTGACCATCAGCTTAAATATTTGTCCTTTTAAGCTTTGAAACTTAAGATACTGGATTAAATGAATGCCTTTATAAATTTGAGGGGCCTATTTCCACGTGGTTTGACTGATCTAATTGCATTTAATTCTTACAGTTCTAACAGATTACATTCCCCATGTAAAAGTGAAGGAGAAGGATTACATCACAAAATTCTTGTCTTCCTTATAGTTTGTGAGATCTAAGAAATGCAGAAGGAGGCAGTGCATTGAATACTCATATTATGTGATTATTCTAGCAGTTGTTTGTGATATGGTTGTCTTCACTGCTTAGATTCTGCTTGTTTGAGACAATAGCTAAGCATCTGCAAGTCACTGCAGAATCCTACAAAATAAAGACTAAAATTTTACCTCAGCTGACACCAATCAGTGAAGCAGATGCTGCAGAAACACTGAAGAGAATTTTAACATTGTTTTAATTGCATGTTAGAAGTCAAATAGTGTTATCTCAGTGGGGCAGTGAGCTAAAGGCATGAAAAGAAAAGGATTTTTTTTTTGTCAGCTATTATTCTTTTGTCCTTTTTTTTTTTTTAATTGCTCAAATGTTTTATGTCTTGCAAACTCTGCTAGTTTGTTTGGAATTACTTAAGGTGATTTGAGAATGCACTGTAATGCTCATAGATTTACTATGACCAGTGTGAGCACACCAGCTTTTCAGTCTGAAGTTGGAATTGCTTAGTATAAACATTTGGTTTTTTCAATTTGAAACTTAATTAAAAATATTACAGTTCCTGCAGATTTTTTTTTAAATTTTAATGCGCCTATAAAATAGTAGTTGTATTTTAGAGTCCAGTAAACGAAATTTTAGGGGTGGCTTCAATACTTGTTAGGAAGCATGAATTTTAAGATGAGTTTCACATCAGAGCAAATAATTTTTGTGAACGTGATGTCTATGAGAGATGTGAACTCTGATAATGTTTATGAGCTCTGGAAGCTGAAACTGATGACACCACCAAATATTGACTCTGGGGCTGTATCAGATACAGACACTGTTGCAATTCGAGGAAACAGAAAATGTGTTGTTGAGTAAAAGCAGCGAGTTCTCTGTATTCCGCTCCAGCCACTTCCTCCTTTCAGTGCTCTCGACAGAAAGCAGCCCCGGCGAGCGAGGAATCGCGGGGTTTTCAGATGAATAATTCTTACATCACCAGGAGCCTCTCCTGGGCTGCTGCTGCAGAGGCTGGGCTTTCCCGGGTACTTTGTCATTTCTCCTATTTCTAGAAAAGAACAGAAACTAGGGAAGAAAGGAAAGCCAGGTGCCTTAATATCCACAGAAAAGAGAGTGCTGATTATGTCACTGCAGCAGCTGAGTTTTTAGGGGGAGAAGCTCACAGTCACTGCTCTCAGGGCTTGCACTCTCGGTCAGATGTGATAGTACAAATGAGGTTGCCTTTACTGCTGCAGTTGGGTACTTGGTAAAGTTATGAAGAGAAATGGTGGAGAATTGCACTTACTTTAAAAAAATACAAAGTAGGAAAGCATTGTATTCCAGTGGCTCCCAAAAGACTTGGGAAAGTGTATTTAGAAAAAAAAAATTAACCACAAAGTTCTGGTGACAGCAAAATTTTTAACATTTGTTAAATTCTGCTTAGTTTTATTAATACATATTGATGTGTTACTAAAATATCTTTTTGTTAATAAATAAATGCTACAATTTGGTGTATTAGTAAAGTATGGTGTGGGAAGGCTAGAAAATTATTTTGGTAAATCAGGTTGATTATTTAGTTATTGAAATACAATTATTTATTGTAATATAATTTGAGGGCAGACTTCATCTGCTGTTTCTCCTGATGTGAGGAACCAAGCAAGTATATGTAAGCATGTTGAAGAGAGTGGGGATAGTGACAGAAAAGAAAGCTCCACTGTCCAGATTGGTAGCCTTTGTTTGCTAATCATTACTTTGGGATATTTTAGATTGTAAACATTCTTTAAAGAAAATCTTTGTTGGCTGCATTTCTGTTTTCTTTTTACTTTTTTTTTTTCCCCTGCTGGCTCAGTCTATCAGTTTCCATTTAGCTAGGCAGAAAATTCAAGGAAACAAAACATTCCAAGAACAGCACAGAGGTACATGCCTCTTCTGAAATACTGTGAAATTCAATTAATCTGTTCTACGTTTAAAGTGAAGGCCTACTAAAGAATGACTAAATTGTGTCATTATAGACATTCTAGAAGAAATAGTTAAAATGTATTAAAACTGCAATACATGTCTGTAAAAAACATTTAGTTACAAACAGCAAATAAATATGACCAGGCAGAATGTGAGGGAACAAAACTATTTATGCTCCACAGCAGGACAGATGTTTGGGTTTGGTGAAATAATATTTACTGATAGGAACTTACCTCTGTATACACATGTAAACCATTTTACAAGAAGTTTATTCATTTGCCTTTCACCAGGGATTTTACTGGCAGGTTCCCAACATGAATTGAAGCCTGTGGATCAAAGCCCAGGAGTCAAAATTCCTGAATGCAGACTAGAATTTATTTCACGTGAGCAATGCGTGTTGGGAAATCCTTGAAGGCAGAGAAGAAATGGTGCACAATTCATAAACTCTATTCCACTTCCCTGTTCCACTACAAGATGCACACAGGAGAAGACTCATATTCTTACCAGGTCCCATCAGAATCTCTGAAAACATGATCCAGTTAATTTCAGTTTATAATTCAGGTGTCTTTTAGAGGCTCTTCACAGTGTCCACTTATTTTACCACCAGAATATATGGTACCAGGAAAATAAACAGAAGCATTTGCCAGGAGCTGCTTAAAGTGGTACAAGGTAATGTCAGCTTCTCTGCAGCTTTGCCTAAGGGTAATAAAGTTGTGAAGAAGAAACTTCTCATGAATATCTCAATGCAAAAGAAATTTGGACAAAAATGGTTAATGTAAACATCAATATTTCTGGATCATGGAAATACATAAGTGCTTTATACATGGAAAATGCAGGTGGTTTTGAACCATTTCATGCACTCTGAAGAAAAAAACGTGCTATAAAACCCGTGGGTATTTATATGGCGCAGCTGATTATTCACAAGGGGTTGGGGTCATATAAGCTGAAGCATCTGTCCCATTGTTGTTATTCCAAGTGCACAGAGAGCCACGTCTTTAATTCACTGATGTTTATTGCTTAGTAATGGAAAAAGCTAAGCCTGTTGCTTGACGAAAGGACTTTCTGCATGTATTTGAGTGGAACTCATTCTCCAGGTGGAAATAAGGAACACCCCTAGGAGAGAATCACTGCCAGCCCAAAACAGTGTACAAAGACACAGTACTCCCATTGACAGGGATCCTTCCCATCAGGATTTCAGTCTGAACAGAAGACTCCTTTGAAAGATACTCCTCTGCTGCAGAGTACTGCAAATGCCCTATACATAGAAACCCATGAGCCCTGTTTTTATTTTGGACAGCAGTAAGAAAGAGAGGATTTGGGGGGGTGGGATTTTTTTACTCTCTTTTTTTTCCCCCCCAGAAAGTATAGATCACTCATCTAGGAGGCAGATGGTCACAGTGGTCATACTCCCCGCTTTGTAACTGGCACTTGTTTTTGGCATGCTAATGATTTATTGTTTCAAAAAATAGCTTTACAGACAGGGTCAATTATATTTTCAGATTGTACAGCACGTAGAGCAATTAGTTAGTTGCACAAGGCAGTTGGTTTATAATGCAGTACACCCCTTCTTCATAATTGGCACCTTTCTGATATCCCATTTATAATGGAGGGGGTCTATCTTTACAAACAGTCCTTTGTATTAGCATGCAAATACACTGGCTTCCCCCAGATAGCTTTACACACAGAGACAATTATATTTTTGCTTTGCAGGATGTGTGGACTAATTAGCTATAGAGAAATGGGGCACTTGGTCTTCAGATTTCAAGATCTTACTGCATCAAGTGATTTTGAGACACTTTCAAGGGCAAACTGGTAGGTAAAATTATAGGAGGAGAATGTGCCAGCTCTCATCTCTCAGACTGTCATTTGAATGCAGAATGAGACATTTTACAGTTCTGTTGTTTCATTATCCCTCAGTGTCTAGATCACTCTGCAGTGGACAGGGTCAGATACCACACAGTGCTCTGCAGGTCTGGGGGAACACTGCACGTGGGGCTCAGCCAGGTGGGAAACATCCTTGAACCGGTGGGATTAGGGATGTGCTTTAGATTCAGGTGCTAGTTCAGATGTACATGTTATTAGTAACTACCCACTGATTCATTAACTGTTTTGATGTCAACAACCATACTGATTGACATAAGTTAAAAATTCTCATATTTAATATAAAAATATCTTAACTACTCTCTCGGGAGAGCAGATAAACGAGGGAGGAGAAGTTTTCATACAGGGTATTTATGACAAGATTTGTCCTTAAAGTATTCTGAGTCAATCTGTAGCTCTGCTAAAAACATGCTGCTAAATCTAGAGATGAATTTAGGGTGGCATTTTATATAATTTTTTTCTTGCAACTAGCAAGACTATAAATGAAAAAACAGAGAAAATAGTCAATCAACTGTGCTGTCTGTAGTGTATTTGACAGAATGGTCATCACTAAAACCTTGGTCAGAGGTGTAGTTACTACAAAGCTATGTTGTTTTGAGTACGGTGAAAAAATCACACTGTAGTGGGTATTAGCAGGTAGTTTCTGAAATACTGGGGACTAGGTTTAGTTTTGGGATTTAGTTAATATCTTTTTAAAGTGAGGGATGCTCCATTCATCCGTCCATTTACTTATTTATTTTTCTAATACCCTCTCATATGTTACTGGGGGAGCAGAGAGGAGATAAGAAATAGCAATGCCAGCAGGGAATGAATGAAAATTATAGATTTGAAGCTACCCTAACAGAAAGGTGCCTGCTCTAGCCTATATTGTAGGTTTGGAGACTGTGATTGTATGTTCTTTTCACACCAAGGAAGAAAATCACACTTGTTCTTGATATCTAATAATGATACCACACAGTATGCACAGTCTGAAATCAAGCAGAGTAAAAAGATAGGTTTCCTGCTGCCCAAGGGGACTGATGGGATTTATACACATTTTGGAAACATCTTTAAGAATGGATTCGAATTGTGGAATCATTTTAGAATACAGCAGAATCTACAGAATAAATGTTTCCATAGCCTCAGCCAGCACTGGCACATGGCTTACACTGTTCTTGCTGAAGGTTTGGCTACTTGTAAACTGCAACCCCAAATGTGTGAGGATTTTCATATTATTAATGAAAAGAAAAATGGCACAGCAGTCTGTGAAGAGGGGACACAACAGAAATGCTTTTAAGAAAACTTTTGCAGTTTAGCTGTATTCTTTCTTGATAATGCATGTGAACTGGATGTATGTATATACAGTATATACATACTACACATATGCAGCTATTATAGAAGTTACTGCTCCTAGGTGAGGGAAAGAGAGGAGACAATAGGTAGAGCCTTAGCTCTGCCAACACTGGCCATAGGTACTGTCACTGCTGGAGACTACTGGCATGTTACCTTCTCCTGGGCCAGGAAAAGAAGTTCTTCTGTGGACCTTTGATCAGAGTGGAAAAAAAAAATAAAAATCCCCTAGTGTTCTCTTGTTCTTCTCAGGTGAAATGTCAAAATTATTGCCAGTGCAACTGTTTGGCAAAGAGGTAACTAAGCTAGTTCAATAATTTACAGAATAATTATTTACCTAATGGCTTTGCAACTTCTGTTTTCTAATCAATAGTTAAATGCTTTCAAAACACTATAAAATGTAATTTCTATTTGTGTGAAGTATGGAAAATATGAATTTTTTTTATGAACTTCTACAAAAAATGCAATTAGTTTGTTAGTTTTAACAAAACCCTGGAAAACTGAAATTATGTCTTACATCATTCTGGGTTTTTCTGGAATGTGCCTAAGACTAATATGCAAGTTTAAAAGTTATATGGGAGTGGTTATCTTGTCCAATGAATTTTGTCATGTTTTTATGTGAGAAAATTAGCAAGAGTTATTTGAAAACTGAAGTTCTGTATTGTTTCAAATCCTATTTGGAGATGGTTTTTGTTCTGTTATCATCAATGCCTTCGCTTTAGTCAGGAGAAAAGGTTAGCCTAGGATATAGCTTGTTGCTGAGTTTATCCAAAATACATTTCTCCCCTATACCTCTGAACACTTCATATAAGTTATCCTCTTTGGATTTCACATAAGATCCCTTTGACTTCTTACTTCAGGATGTGCATTTTATCTGTATCTCTCCTGAAGAACACTCACAGTATCTGTCCTCTGTGAATACGAACCCTCTAATAGATTAGAACAACAGATAGAAGACCACATATATCATGGGTTATGATGTATCCACATTAGTCAAAATAGAAGTGCTTTAATCATAATTTGAAGTAACTTTAATTAAACAAACTCTTGTGCTTTCACTGATAATAATCTTAAACCAATCCCAAGCAGTGGCATCTACATCCTGGGAAATTATTGGGAATGATTGCTATTTAATCAGCATATTTAAATAAGATGCTCTCAGACATCATTGCCCTAATTTACATATAGGTGAGAAAATGTGGATCAGAAACTGTATTCAGATTGACATGGGACAGTAATTTTGGTGGAATTCAATTAGCTCATGTTTTTGGTTGAAAATGTATCTCTGTTTATGAATAACATTACATCCTTTAGAGTTTTACTGGTAGGATAGGACTAACAGCATGACAGCTTAATGATCTGATTAACATAATCTATTGCACTAACTCTAAATCTTCTTGCAATTTGGAGGCGACAACATTTCTAATTTATTAAAGGAATAGGTGCAGGGTACTTTTTTGTCTCAAATTCTGGCATCTCAGCTCTTGATGTCTCTTCCCAGAGAAATAAAAAGTGATATGAATATATCATATCCAAGATTAGTTAGAAAAACACCAATCTCTCGTAGGTGTCTTGAGGATGACAGATGGTCATGTCTTTGTATCAATGATACAAATGAACATGCTGTTTATTTTTAGTGATGTAAATTGAAAAAAGCATATCCAGGTTCTCAGGATATATACGAACTTGAAGGATAGTTAGCTTGTGGTATTGGGAAATCCATTTTAATTAAAACGTTATTTTATATGGAGATTTTGTCATAAGTTATTTCTGAAAAAAATCCATGAGATATCTATATGAATATAATTCTGGAGCCAAGCATAAGATATTCTTTCATACCTCCCACAGCAGAAAGGCAGTGTCTCTGTGAATGTGCACATATCTCTGCTCCTCGCATTATTACATATAGATGTATTAATCTATAGATGTAGCTGTATCAGTGCCTGATGCAGCTGCCTCTCAAGGGCTGGACCCATAGGGCAATAGATTCCTGAGGCCTGGTCTTCTACAAATTGAGACCAACTCTGGAGCTTTGTTGTTTTCTGAAGTTCATGATGCTATTTTATTCCCTGGTGCCCAACACACATTAATTCTCTCTGTGCAGTCCTTCCCCCAGTTGTGAGAAGCAGTGTGCTCTTTATGTAGCCCAGCACCTGCCCCTTTCTCCAGAAATCACCATCCATGTTGCCCATTTTCAGGCCCCAAAGCAGAAAGTCTTGGATTAACTCCCTTCCCTTTCTTGGGGAAGGATTTTTCCCCCACACTGCTGAGTAGCTCCTTATGCTATCCCATGTTCTTAAACCATTGTATTGCACAGGATGAGCCTCTGGATGGGAATGAATCCTCTCAGCTTTCAAGGTCTATCATCCAGAAGCAGCACTCTCCAAATCATAACATGCTGGAAGACTGTGAGACAAATATTAAGACAATAAGAAATTGACATTTATTCCAGAGCCTTTCAGCTGTGAATTAGAATGACCTGGTTTGTGACTTACTGACTAAGATATGCGAGGATATGTGGTCATATCTGTTCAGAGACACAGATATCACATTGTTTGAGCTGCAACACAGAGCTCTAGACTTTTTTTTTTAAATTCTTGCCATATAATGTGTCTATGCATAGCATAAAAGTTATTGCACTTGCTTATTAAAATGTCATTAAAATTGAGTTAATAACAGGCAAATAAAAATGTAGGGCCAAAGCGTGTTCTTTGTTTGCATCTCTGTAATTTGCAGCAGAACTTTACCCATCATTTTAAATTCAGCTAAATGAAAAACATATGGCAGGGCATACTTAAAGCAAAATCAACACAAACAAAACCAAGAATACTAGCAATGGTTTAGCTGAAGGATCAAAAAGATGGATCTGTACTATAATTACACAGCACAACGTTGCAGCTGGATTGTCTTAAAGTGTATATCTACCTGTCAGGCTCTAAATACAATTAATTGTTATGAGAAATAACTTCCATAGGAACTGCTTTTCTTTTGCTCAGGAAAAAAAATGAAAACAGTTGGGTGTAAACTTCAGAGAAAGGTCATAGGTTAATGGAGTTCGTAAATAGAACAGCAAGGGAATCTAAACTTTAATTACTGTAATGTAAATTACCTTAGAGAGCCCAAATTAGTGATCACTTAGCTTAGCCACTCCACCTTCCCAGTAGGTTCTGCTCACTTTGGGGGCTTAACCCAAATTCCCTAAATTCCATCCAGACTGCTGAGATTGTGAACAATTTCCACAGTTGCAGCTTCTTCTCCAGGAACTTTAGGATGTCTTTTTTCTTCCAAATCCCTTTCTGCCAGTTCACTGCAACTAAAGTATCATTACTTACTAACTTTTGTTTAAAATAACATGTATGAAGAAAATTACAAGATCAACTACATTGACTCATCCTCGGGAGAAATGCTGACATGCAGATGAGAAGAATATCAGGACAGGGCGGGTATGGCTTTGCAGTTCACATTCCTGAGCTGTAATTGTTCTGTGGATTCTGTTTGCTTTTAATGGCAGGCCTGAGTACATTAGAATTTACTATACAAATACATATATTTAACAAGTTGTACACCAGAAACAACTTAAATACATTCCAAATTCTCCATTCAATGATAAGGTGGTGACCCATTTTGAATAATCACTTTGAAGATCAACATGAAAATGTTGTGTTCCCAGTATCATGGCTGTGAATTGTCTGGCTGAATACATGCAGTGTGACAAGAGCTGGGATAAAGGAAGGAGCTTTCTTTTATGTTTGTACTTATTAGGTTTTTCCCATAATTTTAAGAAGTCCATGTATTTTAAACACAGTAAGCAGTTTTTCCCCAACGAGTCTTAAATTATGTGAGCCAAGGCAAAAAAATGAAGTTCGACAAGATCTGTGAGGCTCCCATTCCAGGATTCAGGATTTCAGGGGAGGAATGGTGCCTCTTTCTTTTTATTACCATTTTAAGTGGAGATTAATCTTTGGTAAGAGGTAACTGTGAAGTGATTTATGGTTTACGGGTGCTTCTGTTGAGAAGAGAAGCAGACAACAGTGTCTGTGTTTGTAATCAAGATGTCTTTAAAGTTTTGGTGGCCCAGCTCTGTAATCCTGATGCCTGGTTTGATATGTCCTGTGAGTGGTGCAAAAGGGGCTGCAGAGAAACACTCCAACTTCTATGCCTCTGCATAGAAGACAAAAAGAAAGAATGAATTTAAGTGTAACCTTTTTGCTTTGAACTTCCCAAAATGTACTGATTAATGAAAAATTATGGGTAATTGCCAGTTAAATAAAAGCATCCCCACTCCAGAGTCAGAAAGTTTTAGAGGCAGAGAAGATTTGTAAAGGGAAATATTTCAAATAATAACAACAATAAAAATGCTTTAATGTATCTATAAAAGTAATTGCCTTGCTTTTAAAATACTAGAGTAAGACTTTGGAGATGTGGATTTGATTCTTGACGTTTTCTGTGAGACTGCCTATGAGACCACTCTGTCAGTGATTATGTCCTCCGTCTAAGAAACAAAGCAAGACAGTTTATACAGATTACAAGATCTCCAGGACAAGACACTTGTAATATATTTTACAGTGCCTAGCGCAGTATGGTTTCAATGGAAATTTGATACTGTAAGTTTTGCTGAAAATATATTTAATGATAATTAAAATAATAGTAATACAATTAGTAAAAACAAAACAAAAAAAAAACCAAAAAAAAAAAAAGCCAAAAAAGCCAAAACCAAATAAAAAATAGACCCTTAATATTGAAAGTTTTAGGTAAGGATGGAATCTTGAAGTTCTAGCCTCACTGGTGTAGAAGACTGGTTCTTAATTAGGTTAGTTCTGTTAATAAAACATTTGCAACAGACTCTTATGTACAACTCCTTAGACACCAATTGCCCTCTCCCAAGTGGCCGTGGAAGATCTTATTCCTTGGCCAGGGAGAGCATCCTTCCAGGAGAGGGAGCTGCTTGGCCTAGGGACTCCAGGCTTGCCTGCTCCAATTTGATCTTGCTCTGGGAATGGGAGCTGCGACATGTTCTAAACTTACCCGTGCACAGCAAGGCTGCAGCTGCTGGGTCGCTGCTTTATCCGTGTCCATTGCAGCCTCTCAGGAGCAAAGGTGCCACAGTAAGTCCTAAATGGAGGTTGTGAAACAGCCAGGCCAGCCTGTGAAAGGCACTACAGAGGAGACAGATTCTAGGAGTGTCTGGGAAGGATCCCTGATACTCTGATGTCTGTCACTTCCCTGGGACATACCAACGTGAGGCTGCTGGGCATAAAGAGGGATTAACAGAGTTAGTGAGAAATCAAGCAGGAAATGCCAGGGCTAAGAGAGATCTCCAGAATGCTACCAATAATTTCTTTAATGGAACTTTTCTATAATAAAAGCACTTTTATAAAAGTAATAAAACAGTAGTTGATTTATTTTAAGCACAGAACGAATGAGTCTGAGTTATGCAACACATTTGCTGTATATTATTGTACTTCCAGAATGTGGTCTGTCATAGACAAGAAATGGTGTCTTTGCATGGACCAGGAAAAAAAGTGCAGTACTGAATGGAGCTGTGCTGATCTGGTCAGCTTCCAGCCAGGAAAACTGAACATGAGCTCTTGTGGTAGTTCTACTTAATTAGTGCTGCCTTTTCCTTATTGTGACCATACTGGTGCTGCTTTCTGTTCAGATAGAATGATAATTATCAGTTTCTGAGGTAGAACGTGAGCATTTTGCCTGATTCTTTGAAACTCCTCTAAGGAATAATATTCCCCCTCAGGAGGCATGTGCTGTTGGTCCTACTGAATCTGACATATGGGGTTGTCATTCTTGTGCTTAGCTAGCATTGATCTTTTCAGCATTGTTAATAGGGACTGTGTATCTCTACTCACAGTCCTGTCTTCTCTCCATAACTGAATCTGTGAAATCCATATCTGGTACAAATACAAGGTAGTATTTAGTATTCTATTTTTCATTGCCAGAATTGAGAAGAGCTTGTTACTGCACTATGCATGGCCAAGCTGTGTTACTGTGTGCTGCTCCCACTCAGATCAAATGTAAAGATACATTTGCTGTTGACCTCATTTAAAAGCCCTCTAGAGGGAAAGTCTGAAAAAGTTGATACAGTTTGGCATAGTTATTCATTATGCATGGGAAGTGCATGGCTTTATTTTCATTAATTTTACATAGAAATGAGATACAGCACAACATGCTTTTCTCATTTTTGGGAGCTTCACAAAGCTTATGTTGTTATGTTCTCTTTGCAGAACCACTTACAGACAGGCAAATCCAAAAGCATTCTGTATTCCCCAGCTCATCAATCCATGTTTAAAGAGGATGGGGTTGTCCTTGTGTTAAATGTTGGCATTCTGTTACTTCTCCTGGATGATATTTTGTCTGGTTCTGCAGAATGACTGGCACTGATGAAAAAAATCCAGGTGTGATAAAAATAGAAAATATTCCCTTGGTATACTATTGAAAATTGTAACTAATCACCATGATGTGAATATTGGAATATGAGAGCCAAGGTACAGAAGTCCTGCTGTAGCTGTTCTCAACTAACAGTATCATTCACAAAAAAGATTGTAGCTCAAATACAGCCTGATTGTTGAGTTTCTAAATAGAACTGAGGATTCCTACACTGCACCTTTTTCATTAAAAGTAACAAGTTTCTTTCTTCCGATTTTTTCTGACTCAAGGAGATGTAAGTGAAAGGTTAGCATGTCAAATTTAGGATGATTTTTTGTAATCGTATGATACAGTAGAACATCATTTATTAATGAACTGTATGCTGCTTTTTTAAGAGCATGCAACTAAATTCAGAAAAATCTTGGAAACTCTTCAGACAAATGTGGTGATTTACATACTGGTGACAACATGAATATAATTTTTTTCTAACCCCTTTTAGAACAGAATAATAAAAACCATAACTTTGTCTTATGAAGATAATCAATATTAAAGGTTTTTTAAATAGTTGCATTCAAGCTCAAACCTATTCACAATGGCCTTAATTGCAAGGCTCTGTGTGCTCCATGAGCCCAAAGGACTGCAAAGGTCTGCAAATGATGTGCAGTCCCTTTCTGTTCTGCTTCCTATTCCCCTGTGCAGGTTCAAAACTTTCTTACTAAAACCCCCTTATTCCAAACCCTGAAAATGCCATTGTGAATCAAATCCTGCTTTTAAACTTTCAGAATGACTGCTTTTGCTTTATAGCATATATTATATTAGCTACAATCCTAGCAAAAATTATTTCTTTTGGCCCTAAGATCTAGTGGTTTGGCCACAAAATTAGGAACCAGAAACTTTCTTGTAAATCCATAACCATTGCCACTTGTTTCATCCAAAGTAAGCAACTCCTTAAAGCTGCTTGTGGTGTCAGTTCTTTATATGTAGTATGGTGATAATACCTCTTGCCTCTTAGAAGTGTAATGGAAATTATTTAAAGTCTGTGATCCTGAATGACCTAGAAATACTAAATGTTGTCACTGAAGTATAACTAGTCCTGATTATGGAATATTTGGTTGTTTACAATGTTCTGTTCAGTAGGCTTATGCATGCATTAACATCAAATTAAATGTAGTTAATCACTCCTGTACTGTAGTTACTAAAGCTACACATCCAGCCCTCACTTACCTCTCTGTGATCCTATTGATTGTTTTGTGATTTACTTTGTGCTTAAAATAGGGTAGGGTTGGACCCAAAATGTTCAAAATGCAATTTAGGTTTTGACATCAATGGAGATTTTGCTCCACACCTCTGCCTTGCAATACCTCATATTAATTCCATGCAGGGACTGGAAAAACCTAGTAAGATGTAAGTGGAATGTGTGGAGTATGTTTTGCATAGCAGTTATTCCCAATGTTGCCTAATCAAAGTACAGCAGAAAAAAAGAAATTATTACTGGCACTTCAGATACTTGCTCAGATGAATATGGGGGTTGGCAAGAGGAATATTCCGTATATGTATGTATATTAAAAGCTCTGTCTCTCTGAAGACAGTAGCTCCTGGTTTCCATATCGTATCCGATCAGAACGTAGTTTTCCATGCGAGTGTTGAGTCAAACGACAAAAGAAAATGCAGCAATAGGCTTTTCTCTGTTCCAGCTACCCGGCCATCCTGAGTCCCAAGTGGTGATGGAAGCTGTTCTTTTTCCTTCCCGCTTAATCCAGCCCTGAGCTGGATTAGCACTGGCGCGTTCCTTTGTCAAAGTGCAAGCTTAGACTGGATAGCCATGGGAATCCTGCCCTAAGTACCCTCACTTGACACACATACACGGTCTCTTGGCTGCCTAAGACCCCTGCCCATCTGTTGGTGTGGCACCGTGCCCACTTCCCCAGCTCGCTGGCCATTCCAGTGAGGCATCACTGCCAGCTGATCGCTGGGTGCCATGGGCAGCTGACAGCACTGCTGCCTGCTCTGCTCTGAGCACGGCTCGCTTTGTACACAAACCTGTGTTACAGGTGGATTTGGTCTTGCACCACTTAGAGTTGTACAGGCAAAATCCTGATCTGATTGAAGCTGGGTCAGCCTTACTTACCCTGACCTGACTAGAAACAGATCTCTGAAAGATTGTCACTGCACTGGAGGAAAGACAGGGAGAAAAAGGGGGTCTGCTAGTGGATGCCAAGTCCAACACTTTGCTGTGTAAGTGCTTTGTAGATGGCATAGAAGGTCTGCATATAAACAGCAACTCATGACAGCTGATGAAGCAGGGAAGAGCTCTGTCTCACCATGGTGATTCCAGGGGAGTTCAGGTCATGTTTTACTTAGTGTTTTTTGTTTCTGCACAATATTTGAGTCATATGTTGATTCATCTCCCTAAAAATAAAAGTATCTGACTTCTTGACCAGCTCACACTCAGTTGCTTTATGCCTTTGCAAAGATCTCGCATCTCAACCCACATACGTGCATCCATGCTGACAGCACATTATTCTGCATTTGAGGGCATTCATAATCTGAGAGTTTTCATAGCTTCCCCATACCTGTTTGTCTCAAAAAGTAGCAGTAATGAGGTTCAGACTGTAGAAAACTGACATGAAGAATTAAGAAACTGTGAAGGGTAGCCTTCTGCTCCATTTCTTTTTTAAAGGCATTGGAAATGTTTTAGATCTTTGGAAAGGTTTGGTTTTAGGTTTTGATTTTAATTTTGTTTTGGTTTTGTTTTGTGGGTTGAATAACAAAGAATTCCTTTTCACTCTATGAAAGATAAATGATGGAATCCTCTCAAAAATGAAATACCAATGCCAATTAATTCCAGTAGAAAGAATTCCACTTTTTTTTAACCGGTTTATACTTTTATCTGACAGAGTAACACATGGAGAAAATTGGGCCTTACGTGTTGCAGGGTGAAAGGCACAGTGGGAAGGGAAGTGGGCTGAAAGTCAACTAGGGCTCTTTTATTGCCTCTGCTGTTGAACTACTTTATGACCCTTAGCAAGTCACTCAGCTTCTCTGTGCCTTGGTTTTCTTTTGGTATTAATTAACTAAATTGTAAATGATTTGTCAACAAGACTTCTACACTGATGTTGGCTTGGCCTTCGGGTCTAATTGATCAAAAGTAATAATGTTGAAAACTTCATAACCAATCTTTCATTTAGCCAAATGTATTCTTACCTTTTTGGGAAAGTACTCATTTACGTGCATAAAGACAGGGTTCTGTAATAAAGGGAGAACATCACAGCAGATATTCTGTATTGTCACTCATCTGTTTATCCTTCTATTCCATATTCAAATAGAAACAAAGTATTTTAGATCCTTTAAAACAAAGAGCATTGCAAAAACAGAAAAGGATTTCTTCTACCCATTATTGGTTTTACAACTTCCTTCATGCCTCAAAATGAAAGCCAGCTCTTTTAGCTAGTATATGTAGCTGTATATGTGTGTGTTATAATGAGTACACAATAAACAAATACAGTGTATTAACAAGAAATGTTTCATCTATCCTTGTAATTAGATACTAACTTCCCATGGTTTCCTTGTTCTGTACGTGGCTCTTCTGGATATAACCAGTGTTATCTGGAAGCCTTAGAACAGCCATCCCCTTTGGTGAGAGGAGCAAGTGGCAGCTCCAGCTCGTGCAGGAAATGTAGGTCAGTCCCCGCAGAAGGAAATCTGTGCTCGCGCTGCAGCGCGCCCCGCGCGAGGCCGGCTCCCACCAACGCTGCGTGTTGCCAGCACAACTTCTTAGGCTCCTCTTTGGTTAATTATACATCTTCTCCCTTGGCTGCATGATGAGTCTGAGCTGCCTGTGGAGTATCTTTCTCCATTCTATGTTCAGGTGCTTGGCAAAAGCATTTCTGCTTTTGGAAATTTAGAATTTTACCAGTTAGAACAGATATAATGTTGTATTGTTTTCTCTTCCCCCACCCTGAATGTCTCCCTAGTATTTTTTTTTTAAATAACATACATGTTTTAAAGGTCTCTGAAGTTATCACAAATAGAAAATAAGGATAGTGCAAAAGCTTCTCATATCACTGCTCAGATATGTAAAGGTTTAAGAGTGAATGTGATAAAATTCATGTAACTTTTCATACAACTTTCTTTGGGGGGTAGACAGCTTGCAGAGAAGTTTAGATAAGTCAATTTTTTCTTTAACATAAAGAATTTAGTAGATCTATTTTTTATTATTTTAGCTTTTATTTCATCTTTGAAAGTTCTAAGCTTATTCATTGATCTCTAATCCCAATTCAAACACTGTAAAATTTCCCATTTACTCTCACTCTCCTTATTGAGAAGCTTCTGCAAGTTTCCATCCAGTGAGTTCAGGTACTGTTTACCATGTCCATCTTTCTCCCACACGTGACCACAGTTTGACAGTAGCCCTGACAATTTTTGTCCCTGAAAAGAGAGGCCTAGTTGAGAGTATGGTAGAACAGATATTTCATTTTCTGTTCCCTCTGTGGCCATCCCAGAAAAAGGTGATTATTGGATCAAAATATTTGTGTATGTCCATATATACATATACACACACTTTTAAAAAACACACATGTATATTTATATAGAAGAATTACCCTTGAAGGGTTCTTGCTTTAAGTATGAAAAATTTTTAAAAAAAGGAAAATTGTGTTCTCTGGAGGAGAAGGCAAAAACGAATCTTTCATTCTGCATCACAACTAAATACACACAGCCTGCACAAATTGCTACATATACTGGCGGGGGGGAGGGAGGAAGAAACCCCCCTTCACTGTGCACTTTTGGAAAAAAAGTCAGCTTACTTAGTGTAATTGGAGAAACACGGCAGCATTCCCTGACTTCCACACTTGAGGGAGAAACAAATTAACCATTTACATTAAATTACAACTTACATGGAAATTAAAGTGCTTCAAACCATTGTTATGCAATTTGTGGAACTACTGAAGTACCCCCAAATGCTGCTACTGCCTCAGAAATACAGGTGTGGGCAGTGTCCAGCACAGTCTCTCAGTCTCCAGTGAGAAGGGGCAGTTGTTGAGGAGCCAGGATGACTCTGAGTACCTCAGAGATCCATACCTTAGAGAGGACTCTGTGTCAGAATCAATAAACTGTATTGAGACATTATTCCTAGATACTATCTGGTAGAGAAAACCTGCTCTGATAATGTATTTACTAAAGATGCTTTACAGATCATATTCAGTGTTTTTCAGAGAGTAGGTGTGTGTGTGTATAAAAATGTTTGTTGCTAGGGGGTCACAACTTTTACATGTTATTAAGATACCAGAACTCTGTGATACACGGAGCACTCTGTGTAGCTGTGAGCACTTGCTGTAGATCTTTCTTACTTGCATTTGGGAACTTAAAAATCCAGGCAATTCATGGAAGTGTGAGGGGGATGTCCTGGCAAACTAAATAAGCTAGATCAATCCCCTCTGATGGGCCCCCTTTTAAAAGGTTATACAAAAGAACTGTTTTGTTTGAGCGAATTGCTTTCTACTTGGTGAAAATCATATATAAATGAGTCCCAGATCAATACTCCTGAGGCTGCAAAAGGAACAAAAAAAACCCCAACCCAACATAAAAGATAGATCAGAAGCTATATTTTAGCAAAAATGTCTCTTAAGTGCTGTTGTCTGACACTATGAACTCCAATCAATGTGTCAGTATTTTGGAATTTGAAAGGAAATAGGGATCAGACCTGACAATCCAGAGCTGAAATTTGATGCTCTGGTCTTTTTGATAAACTGACAGGCAGTGAAAATTGCACACGTCTGCAGGGAATCAGGAGAAAAAGAGAGACAGTTTTGTGGAAAGTCTGCTTATGATTCACAAAGACATGCATTTTATCACAATGGATTGCTTCTGCAGTGTGTGGCAGGTTGCCTTCCCTTTTGAATGGAAGCTTTTGCAGGTTGTAAACTGGAAGGTTTTGTACACATCTACAATATATTCTGACTTTTGTTGGTTTACAATTTCATTTCAATTACTCTCCCATTCCTGCGGATGAAGTAAACTTTTTAAAAACAGGTAATCAAAAAAGAATTAGAAACTTGACCCCAAAAGCTTTTTTTCATAAATATATGTTCAAATTTAACAAAATGGCTTTTTAAAAGTCTTCTTGTCAATACTTTAAAATAACTGAAAAGAATTTTTCATGTTTCATCTTCCTAAGTGTTAAGTCCTTTGGATTTATGTAGTACTTTTCATCTGAGACTCTTAAACCTTACTTGCAAATGCTTTGTCTTAAAATATCTTATTCACACAGACAAATACCATTATACCCATACTGCAGGCTGGTAGACTGAAAGACTGCAAGATTGGGTGACCAGCCTGAGATCACATGAAAACTGGGAATTTACATGGGAACAGAACCCAGGACTCCTGACTCTCAGGAGTCCTGAGTTCAGGATGGCATTCAACATGGTACACACATTTTACCACTTTTAAACTACCGAAACCAAGTCCTGAATCCTGCATAAAAACGTGCTTAAATGTGCTTTGTGTGAGGGAACAAGTTGCCTTGTGGGACAGGTTTACTGATCCACTGAGTTCAGTGTACTCTCTCTGGGAGCAGCTAATACAAATGCTTCACCCACTCTGTGGTGGTTTTTTGTGGTTAATTCATGCCTGGAATACAGGGATTAAACCACCTTTCTTAAATTCCCCACCCTGTTAACTATTATAACTCAATTTTGGTTTAGACATATAAACAAGTTTTGTGCATTTAGACAATATGCACTGGAAGTTGAACTCCTTTGTTTTGCTAGAATCTTTGACCTTTAAAACACTTCTCTTTATAGTTTATTTAAAATTTTAAAACATCCCTGGCTCTGTTGATTTTACAGCCTTTGTAGAGGTTACTAAAATTACAACCTAAAAACTGCTTAATGTAATTTTAGCTTTAGTATCTAGTCTAATAAGAGAGTAAATACCACTACCTTTCTTCTTTAGAAAAGTGTTACCTTGTTAGGTAAGAAAAATTCTCAGAATTTAGTCACTTGTGTCCCTGTGCTCCTGGAGACATTATTAATATCACAGAGAACTGCCGACTCTGAAAACCTGCTTTCATAAACTTGAAGAGGGTGGGTAGGCAGGCTAGAAAGTTTGGCTTCATGGTTTTATTGGCCATTTCTGAAGTTAGAGTGCTGTGTCACTTCGAGATGACTGTACAGCTGTGGGGACAGAAAGCAGAATGGCAGGAGTGCAGCTGCAAGGAACTGGTGTGGTGGAATATGGAGAGGACAGGGTCCTTAAAGGGCTATAGTTTGTCAGAACTCACCCACACAAATATGGTTCAGTCTAACTAAAACTGAAATCATTATGTTTGTGATTTGTATATCTTCAAGTATCAAAACCCCTTCTGATCTCTTCATCACTGAGAAAAGGTGTTACTGCACTCCATTCCTTTGGTAAAAAGGGAGAAATAACCATGTTCTCTTAAACGACTTTACTATACCAGTCCAGTCCCAGGCTGCTGGTGCTTTACTTCGTTTCACACAGCAGTAGATAAAGTTAGTCTGACCATATCAGCTCCTAGAAATTCAAGTCTGACTTTATGTTCATGGATCCCTACAGAAATCAAGTGCAGTTGTGTCTGAAATAATTCTCTGCCAAGGCTAATACAGCTGTTTCACTCTTATATCAGGCAGTAAGCAGGGTATGATTGTTTATGCAGCTGGGAACCTTTTGCTTACTGGGCTCACTCTCTCTCAAGCACTGTGGAGCATAATCTAACCAGCATGTTATGTTCCATACAGGCCACTTATGTGGAAGAATCAATAAGAGAAAAGTGAGCTCTGTGTTATCAAACAGGGAGGAGTGTCACCTGGTTTCTTACAACTATTGCATCACATACTGATGTTTCATTGGAGATAAAATCCACCTACGTTCATTGCAAGCAAGGGAAAACACCACTACTGCTATTACTACTACTACTACTACTTAAATAAATGAAAGGTTGTTTTGCATGATGTCTTTTCCTCTTAATGTATATTTTCACCTTGGGGAATGGCTGCCTCTAATTGATTCATCTAGGGCAAAATATAACACAGAATATATTAAACGTGGTAGGTCCTATTCAAACTGGCAGCACATGTAAATTTTTAGCTCTTTATTGGAGGATAAAGGATTAGTCGCTTTCAGTTTTCTTCTTACAGATAGATTTGTTTAAAAAGGGATCTATTGTTATATGGTTATGGATTTTTCCAGTGTGCTTTTAGCTGTGCCCATCCTGCACCTTGTTCCAGTTTATTAAAAAGAAAAATCCTTAATGGATATGCAGAAATTTTGTCCCTTGTTATCCAAGCCTGAGTATTCTTACTTCAATAATTTTCAAGTATGTTTTTTGCACCTATTTTTTGATGAAGATTTGACTCAGAGAATCTGCATTAGTTGATTAGATACTAACATGCTTTTGCTTTAATTTTGGCCAATCTGACAAGTGAAAAATAGATGTCTGCCACGTGACAAAATGCTGAATATAAATTCTGTTAGCATTTGCTCCTAAGAGAAAGAAAAAGGTGAGGGTGAAGAAAGAACAGGGAGTTAGAGGAGACTGAAAGAGGAAGAATATTAGCTACTCTTAAAAAATCAAGCCTAAAGGAGAGTGCTAACTAGGTTAGTCAGTTGTTAGAAGCTAACAGTCAGTCAGCTCCCTCTCCAGCTGTAGATGTCATAAAAAGACCTGCAGAAGTCTACCACAATTGTGAATTGGTAAGTAAATAAAAGCAGTGAAGAGGCACATTTGTGGTGCCATGTTCAGGTACACTGTCAAATCAACCTGATTCCTGTATTAACCGCGAAGTGTACCCATACGTGACAAAAGATTATAGAAAACATTTAATCTAAAATTCCCAGCTAACTTCTGAGTGAGTGCAGCCTTGTGAGGCCTGCAGCACATTCTGCTGTAAAGGCTCTCTCAGTTTTGTTAATCACGAAACTGAGAGAGGTGATCTTCTTTTAATTCTGCTACCTTATTTCGGTTGGGAGGCTTTTTGCTCACATAGAGAACTGACACAGCTAGATATCTTTGTTAAAATACTGTATGGGTTAAGACCTATTTATTTGATAGCAGGCAAACAGACAAGGTCTTTTGACTGTTTCTATCCAAAGAATCTTGTGAAAGGTCAGTCCCTGTCAGAATTCGACGTAACAGTACCAAGGGTGAGGATAATATGTGAGGCTGCACTCCAGTGCTGTCTCTGTGATTGCCAGCATCTGTTGTGGTTTCCAGACTTGTCCAACGAGATTTGCTAATCCAGTTGTGTGTTTGATGCCATGCTGCTGGATACAGCTCTATGGAGCATGTTACATTCAATAAAGCTCCCCCTCAGGGACAGCCTTACTGCCACACTTCCCCATACAGCCCAGGCTTGTTGTGAAGATGACATGGATATATACATGAAGTTGAATGAAAACTCAGGTGCTGTACTTGCATCAGTAAATACAGAGCTCAACTACAAAATAGAGAACTGGATTCGGACTTCCACAAAATTCTGGCCTATTCAGATCAAAACTGAGATTAAGACCTTACAGTAATGAAGGGAAGCTTAGCAATAATTTAGAGAGCATGTTGTCCCTGTTTGCCCACTTTCTGAATTTCTTCTTAGGAGCAGTTTTCTGTGAGGTGTGCTCTCCAGTAGTCTCTATCACTGAAGATCAAAATGATGATAGATAGCATTTGGAAACTGGAATTGGAGGGTAAAATTTCTAGTTGGCTTTGTATCTGCTAATAAGTGATGCAGGGAAGTTAAGTGTCTGGAGAATTAGATTTTAGCTTTGTGATTCACGCTTTCACTGTCAGTTCACAGAGTGTGTGGATTTGAACTCAGGTAGTTAATGGCCTTAGTGTCATGCTGGAAAAATCAAAATGGATGTGTATTATTCTATTTGTAGCCAATGATGGTTCCTAAGACTTCAGACTCTAGGTAAGAGTATGTTCCACCATGAATTTCTCAAAGGTGGGATATGAAAATACAGAGGAAGAAACTCTTTCTGATCTTAACTTTTGTACTGTTCTTTTTTTGTTTTTTATTTCATCACAACTTATTTCAAGGAGTTGAAAGTAGAGATACTTATACAAGGAGGCATCTAAATTTTAGGCAAGTCCAGTGTGTTGTTTTTCTTATCAAAATGCCTAATTAACAGCTGTTTGTAGAGATCATAGTGCACGTTGTGACCACAGCATGTTAATGTTTGGTTTGTATAAGACACATTTCTTGTAATGCTTGAACATCCTCTTTTTTGTATTTGATACTCTCATCTTCTCTAACAGGCAGATGTTTGATTTTAGTGTGACAGAAATAATCTCTTACAGTGCTGACATCTTCAGAAAAGCTTGTACAAGTGTAATAGGTGTTTTTAACTAAAACTTCATTGCTTCCCAACATTTCTGTAAGAGTCAGACAACATAGCTGCAACCAAGCTTCTACCTACCTCTTTTACAGAACAGCCCAGCTCACTGTAAGCCTTGCTCCTGCCCTGAAAACAAGTAGAGCACCTGGGACTTGTCACCTTTGTATCCACATCACTGGCCTCCTACGGAAGCTTTCTAAATAAATCTTTCCTTGAGTGCTTAACAGATGACTTTCTTTGCAAGCCTCTGTGCAGCTGACCCAGAGCTCTGATCACTGTGGATCTGCTGACCCCCCTGTGCAGGGGCTGCACAAGGTGGACAAGCTGGTGAAATGAAGGTTCCTTCCCCCTTCTCCTCTGGACTATTCACCTACAAAAAAAGCCAAGTAAAATCTGGTGTGCAGTCACTAGCTGCAATGCTAACTCTTCCAAATCTGACTTTTTATTAAAACAGTAGGGGGTGAAAATGGCTGGGCTAAATTCAGGTGAGACAGGCCCCTTGAGAACCGTGCTGAAGCAAAGGCGAGCGAATCGATCCATGGTCTGGGGTAGCAGTGTCTGAAATGGCATGGTAATGGCAGCAGCTGAAGCTCCTATCGATGCAGCACAGGATGCTTTTTGCTCCACTGATGACTGCTGTTCAGTTTCAGAAAACACAGAAAATTCCCTTTAATTATTAAAAATTAGCCAGAAGGTGTCTGTATATCAGGTGCAAATGTTTACAAATTGCTACAACAGTCATTTCTGTAACAGAACTCTCATCCTACCTTACATGCACAGGAAGGTCAGGGAGTTATTTAACAATTGTGTTTTACTTACAGAGGAAATAGGGAAACAATGATCTAATCCATTTGCTCTTAATAGTGAAATTTACTCCAGAATGTAAAAAACCGTTTTAGCCTATTTAAGTAATGGCTGTGATTATAGCACATAATGTGGTGCGTTCTATACTACATAACATGTTATGAATAGCACGCTGAGGGATTTTTTTAGTGTATGTAAATTACATAGAAGCACAAAGGATGCATCTCTGAACTGTTTTTGTCGAGCTGATTATAGGTCTAACTGCTACGGGAGGAGGCTGAAAGAGCTTTGTTGAGAGGCATTGATTGATTAATAAAGAGCGCAGCAGCAACAGACATAACATTGCAGTTATAGATTTTCCATACTTTATCTTCAGGGCTTGTAAAGATACAGTGGTGATCAGATGATGAGGTTTTCTTTCACCTTGCAGTAAGATGCAACAAATCATGGCATTCTGCAATGCCACAAAACAGCTTTTTGCAGAACACTGAGTAAAAGAAAACTCCTCCACAATCACGACTTTACAGTTAGACATTGTCCTTTTTTCTTCTGATCTCCTTTAGGGAGAGATGCTTCAAACAATAATTTAAAGTAATGCCCCAAATTTAGAAACAAAGTGGGAACTGTACATTCAAACACTTAGGGATTCTATTTTTATTAAATTGAGAGTGAGTTGTAAGTCACATGTGACGTCTGCGCGCATTTCATTCCTGCTGATAGATATAGAAAATTCACTAAAGAAACCTGTATTTAGATCATAGGTTAACCAGTACAACGGCCTAGAGTTAACAGTTCTATTTGTTCAATTAAGACAGTAGCTTGTGTACCTAGTTAAAGAGAACATGTAAAAAGACCAGGATCAGCATGTGACCAGATTATAGCAGAGCTGATATTTTTATATGAAAGTCAAATCCTGGCTTGGAAAACACATTTCAGCTGTGGTAGGACCAATCATAGAGGAACTGGTAGAAATAAAGTGCACTCTCATTCATTAGCTGGCATTCTGCTGTGCTTCTGTAATAAAGGTCTAAATAGGAATAGAGAAAAGAACTGCCACAACAGGCAGATGTCTTTACCACAGAACTTCTTTTAGAGACGTGTGTGTTGGAATATTTTTTGAATATTTTTGCATTATTCTGTATCTTTCCAATAAACCCAAGTGATGTCTAAGTTTTTTAAGGTTTAATTTAATAAGAGTTTAATTGTAAGTTGTTTTGCAGTTGCTGTTAAATCCACTGATCTTGCAGTGGTTTTGAACCCATTTTTAATAACATTTTGTCTTTCGCTTGGCAATGTGAAGAGCCTGTAAAAATGGGATATTGAGTGTACTCAAATTCACAGAGATGTAAAACTAATGGAAGAAGTATGATTATATATGATTAATAAGAACTGCCAGAAATTTTTCAGACAGTTGTCTGTTCTTTAAATTCCCCTTTTACGTTTACATGGGTTTTGTCCTGACTTAAATTCACAATACATCCTTTTTTATCCATTTACAATGTAAATTAAGAATCAGAGCACATGAAGTTCTTACTAAACAGTCTTTTGAATTTTTAAGTACATATATTTTAGAGATTATAATATGACAATTTTTTTTAAGATAGAAATTGCTTTTAGAGGAAGCATCTCCTCAAGGATAATTACCTTTTACCAAGTTGTAATTTAAATTCGTAGTATTCCTCAGCTCCTAAAACCCCAGTGAAATTTCATTCTGAAACTTTTCATTTGTTTTGCTCAGGATGATTTAAGTTTAGTCAGGATGAAGTGATCCACATACATTTACCTGTGTTATACAAATGCAAATAACCACATATATATGTGCTTAAGTCCCTAAGTGCTTTTTCAGGATAAATATTGCACTAAGAAAACATGAGGTGAACACTTCCCTTGCATATGTTTCTCTGAGGTGCAAGTAGGACACTGAGTAACAGTCACTGGATTTCTGTATGGGACTTGTGCTTAAAAAAATCCCTGAATTCAGTGTTAGGCCAGATCTCTTCGCTTCTCTCTGTAAAAGTCGTCACTGAAAAATGCCTCACAGTCAGAACATCATTGCTAATGATAGTTTCCATTTTCAGCACGTATTAAAGAAAACCCTTTTGTTCACATACAGCCCACACAATGATGCAGCATTCAATGATCCCAATTTTGAAACCTTAAGTGAATTTTCATTAGGAATTTTAAAATGTGTCCAGTTCTTCAGCAATCAGCATTGCTCCACAGAAGCAAGTGGAGGTATGACAGTTAAAACATGAGAGGATTTTAGTCCATGCTTTTAATTTTTATCATAACCTGGAGTATGAGGCAAAGTAAGATCTGCCATATTCCATGCATGAAATCATAGAATGATCATAGAATCACAGATAGTTTGGGTTGGAAGAGACCTTAAAGACCATCTCATTCCAAACCTTTTGCCATGGATGGGGATACCTTCCCCTAGACCAGGCTGCTCACAGGCCCATCCAACCTGGCCTTGAACACTTCCAGGGATGAGGCATCCACATCTTCTCTGGTCGACCTGTGCCAGGTCCCCACCACCCTCACAGGGGAGAATTTCTTCCTAATATCTATTCTAAACCTATCCTCTTGCAGTTTGAAGACATCCCCCCTTGCCCTATCACTCCATCCCTTCTCCAAAGTCTCTCCCCAGCTCTCTTGTAGACACTTTAGGTACTGGAAAGGGCTCTGAGGTCGGCCAGGAGCTTTCTCTTCTCCGGAAGAGAAAGGCTGAACACCCCCATCTCTCTTAGCCTGTGTCCATGGCAGAGGTGCTTCAGCCCTTCGAGTGTCTCTGTGGCCTCCTCTGGACTCACTCCAACATCTCTCTTATGCTGGAGGTCCCAGAGCTGGATGCAGAACTCCAGGCAGGGTCTCACAAGGACAGAAGAGAAGGGGAGAATCCCCTCCCTGGACCTGCTGGTCACACTGCTTTTGAATGAGCTGCTGAAGTGAGCTGAGGCGGTCCAGTTCCCTGCTGTTCAGGTACTTACATCCACAAGTAGGTACCTGTGTTGAAGCTGTACTTGATTTTGGAATCTCATAGGCATTAGAGCATCAGAGTCATACAGTTATAAATAAATAAGTGATGCTGTGTAATTAGCGATCTCTGTGATATAAAAAAATGTAAGCACATGTAGGCATGATGCATTCCAGACTTTGCATAGGATTTAGCAGCAGTCTGTTTCAAATACCAGCAGACAAAATCCTTTTCTATTGACCCAACAAGAAAATAGTGTGAATTTTAAGACTGCCAACACGTTCCAGTTCTTTTTAAAAATAAATATATGTATATTTATACTTTAAACTTTTAGGTTACTTTCATCTTATAATCTTAAGTAGAATCACGAACTTCGATTAATATGTAGGATACAGTAATTCTGGGATCTACAGGGATCAGATTCTTCCACTCTTAAGAAGAACTCATATTTGTGACAAAAGAGAGCAGCTACTGTAAAGTGCACAGGAGCACTTCAAAACAGCTTAGAATGGGAAATGAAAAATTCTAGTGGAGACTTCAGGTGAATTTATTAACTACATTGTTACTGCTGGGAATATGAACAGAATAAATATTGAAAGATTTCATATGCCACAGCAGTGTCTGTTAATGTCATCCTGAGGCATTGTTTTAGTACTGAATTCACCCTGTATCAACACTGTGTCCTGGGAAGAAATAAAAAGCCAGTTCCTCATGATAAACACTGAACACTATAGGCTTGCCATGTCCTCTGTGGCACTGGACTCTTAACATGGAAAGCAAATAAAACAGAAACTGTTTTGCAAGTAGATCTACTCAGATTGCCTCAGCACTTTGGTATATTACCAGGGAGTTCCAAATACTTAGTTTTGTTGGCTTCATTAATTGCATTTGAACAATTAAAAAATAAAAAAGGGGGAAATGCACGTCTCTGACATGCTAAAAGCACGCTTGCATCTTGACAGAGTTCAGAAAAACTCAGAAATAACTAAACTTAGCTGTTTGCCAGCATCTACTGGAACAAGATGAAGGGGTGAGGTGGATTTACACTTTACTGCTCAACTTTATTTCTGCATCCACATCCTCTCCTCCTTCCTCTCCTCCTTCCACTCTGCACCTGTGTGCCTCTCTTTCCCCAGCAGTCTTAAAACTGCAAATAACTGTTCAGATTCACTGTGCCCTGTCAGCCTTTGATTTTAAGTTACTCCCTGGAGCTTTTGCTTTAATATAAACAAGAGCATACAAAAAGACCACTTTGTATTTCTTTCTCCTAATGGCACACAAACCTGCCTGGCTGATATCTGCTGGCACTGAGACCATGTGTGGTGCTTCCTCCCTCCTGCTCTCCCATTTGCCTACTGATCACATTTTACTGGGAGTGGTGCAGAGCTGGTAGAATAGACAAATTCATTGGATTGAGTAGCTGCTAAAGGAGAAAGTGGCAATAAAATACTTAGCCTCTGCCTGTGATGTGTGGATTCAGGAGACCTCCTTAGAACAGAAAATATTTTATTATAATGGTATCAAAGGAAAAAGAAGTCATGAGAAATGCATTTCAGTGACAAATGAATTTTCTGCTTGTGATTTTCCGTCTGTCGAAGACTATGCAGGTCACTTCTCACTGTTCAGCTTTTACAGAAACAATATTGTATTCCTTATGCCAATTGTTAGTTGGGAAGGAACCAGAACAGAAGAGGTGCTGTCTTTGGAGGTTCTTGGCACTTTGGCATATGCTTGTCATACAGACTTGATGCTGCAGCAACAAATAAATATTAGCTCAATATTCAAGAATATGATACTGCTGTCTGTAAGAAGCCTTGGTCTCCAGTTTGTTTTTAGGGGTAATTTGCTGTGTTGATTTTTAACAAGCAGGGCTTTTATGCATGGAGTTGAACCTCGACTACAACCACTGAAATCACTTGGGACTCTGACATTCCTATATTAGTTCTTAATTGTGGAATTTGCTGCTCTTGCTGCTCCAGCGGAATTCAAGATTGTTGACCTTCAGGGCTCACTGTGAGGCCTATCTCTTCTCTCAGGCAAAAAAAGGATTAGGTAGGAAGGGGGAGTTATTAGGAGCAGGTGAGAGGTTTTATATATTTTTTAACTTGACATTGTGTCATTCTTGGCACATAGTATCCAGTAAAATAATGGATAAGGATTATATATTTTGTTCATGAATTGCAGTGCCAAGAGCCACACGTGATAATCCAAAAGCTGAAGAATTTAGAAGTATCCATTTAGTTTTACTTTAGTCCCCATACTAACTTGAGGAGTTAGTGAGTGTTGCATGAGGAGGCAGTGCTTTGGACATAGAATATGGCTGAGCATTTGACACAGAAGAGGGACCAGAGAGAATGATTTTCCTGTGCAAACTTTAATGAAGATAAGGAGAAAGCAATGCATAACTCAGTCATGTACAGCAGCCAACAGGGATTTTGCTTTTCGCTGCATTTGTATGGTTTTGAATCCCTGTGTCTTTAATCATTTACATTGCTGAAAAGCTTTTTAGAACTGCACATGCAGACGTTTTTCTGTTGGAGCACCACCAAAAAGTCTGTGTAAGCACAATATGCAGGGAAAAACATGTCTTGAAAATATTATCCTGTGCAGACAAAAAAAAAAAAAAAAAAAAAAAAAAAGGACCAATATGCTGCAAAGGATTTCTGTCCTTTCCTGGAGTTATGAGACTGTTAATATTAGGGTCTTTTTAAAAATTATTATTTATTTATTTATTTACTTAAAGGACAAGTATAAAAGGATCAGCTTAGAAGCAGAATGGAAGATGGTAGGACTAAAATAACCTACAGAACACATAGGTAACATTTCTTCTCTCTTTCCCACACATACTTCCTCAGTTGTCTCCATACAGTGTAGTTAGCACTGAAACTCCCATTTTTATATAGGGTTACTTTTTATTCCAAAAAACTACAACATTTTGACTCAAGAAGGTTACTTTATGCTCTGCTGTGAGATTTATACTTCTCCCCCACCTCTGCTGTTAGCTAAAGCTGCTTTGTAATACATTAAATGATACAACACAAAAGATCTAATAGAATCTGAAATCGCTTGGGTTCTTAGAAACATGTAAAACTCTGCATAAAATGAATATTGCTAAAGCTCAATCCGATTTCCATATTCTTTCCACATTGTATTTGTGTATAATAGGCTTCCAGGAATGTTCATGACCTTACAGCTGTCCCTTTTGTTTACAGTCCAGTGCTCTGTCCTTGAGATATGTTGCACACAGAATGAAGACAAAAATCATGGCTTCAGGCCTCTGTCTCCCTTCTCTGGAAAAAATAAATAAAGCCTATATAGGAGACATTCTCCAGTCAGTACTGTTCCAGCTACATGTTAGTGATTACACCCTGGGAAACAATTATAGATGGTAATAAAAAAATTAAACTCTAAGGGCAATACAATTTTTCTCAGGAACTTCCAGGGAAAAGCCTACTTTGGGTTTTTTTGTTTGTTTGTTTGTTTGATTGGTCGGTTTGTTCGGGGTTTTTTAATTATCAAACCCCCTTATTTTTCTCACTTAAAAAATAAAAAAGGACAGATGCATTTCCTAGAAGTTTGATTTGATATATCAGAAGATCCTTTTCTTTTTAAAGAGACCGTATCCTGCTCCCATACAAGCAGCCTGTTTCTTGTTTGCTGTCAGTGAGCAAACAATCAACGCACATTTCCAATAGCACTTCAGCAGCATAATGGTGATGGCAACGTTGGGTTTATTTTTGCTGCCATGCAAATTTTCATTCTCTTTGAGTAAATGTATTTTTCTGCTGATATTCTGCTTTCTGGCAGGTGCTCAAAACTTCCTCGTTCAAATGTATTTGCAGATGGCACAGCCATGGGTTGTGTGTGGTGTCTGAGTAGACAGTGCACAGCCTGGGACAAAATTACAATCGCTAATTATTTTAGGATGAAGGGCATATGTGAGATTTCAATATCAAACGACTCAATACCAGCACTGCTGTGCACAAGCACTACCAAATGTAGCTCTGTTTAAGAGGTTTGGGGGCTGAATTGGGTGAAGTTTGTAACTGTCAGATGTGACAGGGAGTATCCAGAACAGCCGAGCTTCTGGCTACGGCTTCCTGATGTGGAGGCTGGTCCAGAGAAATACAAGCAGTGCTGTGCAGGTAGAGGACCTGTGCAGTAATACTGAGAAGTGCAATGGCTTTTTGATGTTAGATTAGGGTTTTTGCTATTTTCTTCTTGCACTAGGAAATTTACAAAATTTGTTAAACAAATGGGACGGATGCCTGACGATTATATATTGTGAAATAATTGTGTGACTCATAGTGCACTCCATTAATTTAGCTTACAATTCAAGCTTTCTAGAAAATGGCCAAGTAATTGTCCACTTCCCAAGTATTTCTGAACATTCAGATCCATGCTTTTCTGTGGGGTTTGAATTTCATAAATGATTTGTAATTGCAGGAAGGTGGAGCTGCTCAACTTAATCAGTTCTTTTTAGAGACACCAAGCAGCTATTTCAGTGTTGTTCCATGTCTGGACAGTAGTTTTATGTGTACATTCACAAGCAGCACTACAGGTGAGGATTGTTGTACAGCTCTGGTAACATTCCTAAGTTCAGCATTCACTGGATTGTGTCTGGAGCTACAGACATGACTCCAAACTTCCCCAAGATCACTTACCATGCTCCAGGCACCGCTTTTGCTATCCTCTCTGGCAGAGATATTCTATCTGACACCATTGATTAAAAGGAGGGTCTTTCAGTCCCCCTTGCCTTAGCTTCCAGGAGCAGTTTTAATCTGCTGGGCATTTAATGAGGTTCATCATCTCTTTCTCCTGCCCTTCATCTGATTGACCAGTTTCAGCCATACAGTCACAAACACAGACAAGGAAGTCAACGCATCATGCAGAGGGATTTTAAGAGCAAATCCTCTTTGCTTTAGCATGAAAAATTGACATATCCAGATAGAACAGTCAGCTCTCCATGACATTTTCTGTGGCTGTCCTAAGTGCTTACAGTTATTCTTTAGGATTTGGGTATATGTCCTGCCAGGATTTGTGGGTTCCTTCTCTTTAAGTACCTCTTTAGCTAAGACCCTCTCCTTCAAACACGGAGTGTCACTCTGACCTTTCCAGTCAGCATCTTTCAATGTCACTAGTTTTACAGATTAAACAATACTTTTCTCCTCGTGGGAAAACTGTCCTTTTCAGTGTTTTTCTTGGTCCCTCCTCAACTTCAAGTAGAGTTCATAAACAGTATGTTATCGGATTTCCCAAATTATCAGAAACTCTTCCTATTATTTATTGGGTAAATAAGTACGTGTATATGACATTTAAACAAGTAAAAATACAGTCCCTCTCCAAAACAACTGAAGTGACCTAAAAAATAACAGTGGGATATAAAACCACAAGCAAAAACATCAGTAGGACAGAATAGGAAGAGTAAGTCCTGTCATTTGTAGTTCATCTGTATCATGTTACCTAATTTTTATTAATAACCTAATCTTAAGAACTACATGTGTGAATTTTGTTTACTGAGATAAAAACACTGGATACTGGGTGTTAGGTGAGCTTTTTTTAGGGACAGTACTATGTTTGTAAAATGCTGTGGTTAACAATGTTACCTCAATGTTTTTCATCTTTTTCTTAATTCATACAGTGGCACTTTGGTTTTACTGCCTGTCTCCCTTGTGTGAGGATAGGGCATTTACTTTCACATACTACATTGTTTGAAAATAATAGTGAAAAGGCACATGAACTGTAAAGATATCTCCCTTGAGGTCTTGAAGGGAAGCTCTGGGAAATTTTAGGGTGGATGTCAAGACAGATCCGTGCACTGTATGTGCATGGAGGGGAATTACTGTCACATGAGCCTGCAGAGCTTTAGCACAACACTTCATCATGCCATAGTGGGTCCTGGGCATCCATATTCTAGCAGCTGATGCACAGCCTCTTAAGCTAAAGAAAAGCATGGGAAGGAAGAAAAATCAAATAGTAAGGAAAGCATCTTGGGCAAAAGGCTAATAATGAAGATCCATAGCATTCTTGCTTTCCAGTGGCTCTGCCAAGCTGTGGTATGAGGGACTAGAAAGACCTGAATTCATACATTTCAGAGAGCAGGTTTTGAAAAAGTTTTCTGCTTCTGCAAACTGAGCAGTGTCTTAGAGTCCAGTTCCTGCTGCCACAGAAGTCAGAGTCAGTGCTGGAATGAGATCTTGCTGCATGCTTTGAAATGTACTTTGAAATACCCTAATACATAGAAATATACTCCAAAGCAGATAAAGATGCTGCTTTCCTTAGAATGCTGGTTATTAGCAGTCTCACAGTGAGTGTAGGTGGGAGGTTCCTCATATGGCATGAAGACCAATTACATCCTCTTCATTGTCTCCAGTATTCTACTACAGAAGGTGCAAAGAGATATTAGGTCTGACTTATAAATGATCTTTGTAAAATATGCATCTATATTTATAAGAAGTACGAGGATCTATCCTTTCCCTGCTGAGCTGAACACCTTTTATTCTCATTATGAATTTATTAGTAGTGCAGGATGTTCAGCAGTACAAAAGAATGTTCTTTTTATCAAATGATGTTCTGGTAAGTTCTGTCTTTGTTTTAAAGGAAAATACTGCTCCTCAGTTTTGGAATACAGCTAAATGAGAAATGTTGAAACACAGACATCCATGAGATATGTCACTGGCACAAGTGAAAGCTCGAGGTGGTCCAGGGATGCACTGTTAGTGTCATTCCAGGAACTCATTCACGGGGTGGTTCAGCAGCATCCTCAGACTAACAAGCTCAAGGGAGCAGCTATCAGCCTGGACCCTCCTGACTGACAGTTAATTTGAAAGATGGAAGTTTATTTTTTCCTAGCAAAAACATCTGGCTGAGGAAGAGATGTGTTGCCTCCTACTTTCCTCTCTCCAGGTAATTTGCTACAACTTAGCCCTAGCCAAGATGAATTACATAGTTGGGTTCAAATTGTCAATTTGCCTTTTTGTTCCTCAAAAGTAGTTGGAAAAAAAGCTAAAAATTATGTTTGTCTCTGTATTCAGCGTATCAGTAAGGAACTGCAAAAGCTTGGTGAACTTTAGAAGTCAAATTATACATAAACCTCTGTAGCCATTTCTGTCAAAGGAGAAAATGGAAACTAGAAAACAGCAGCATTTCTGTAGCTGACATTTAGCATGCTTAGGATGCTGGAAAAAAGAATAATGGACACACTTGTCATAAGCTGGAAAATAGATTTAGTGTGTATAACATGACTAAGGTAAACAAACAAGATCAAACAAGAGCTGAGCAGGCTTCTGTGTAACCCAATGCCACATGAAGTGCAACTGCTGAAAGGATTCTGTGAGAGGGGAAACAAAACTGAGCAGACGAGACAGACGGCGTAGTCTAAGTTCAGCGCTTTCTGATGACACTGAAGATCTGCACTTGTTTTGGCAGCTGATTTGGTGTTTTCCCCTATTGAAAATGAGCTGGGGAAGTGCACTGTATGCATCTCTTGCACCTCTGGTGTCAGTTTGCAGATTCTAGATTAAACTTGTTCCTGGCAAACAAATAATGTCCAGCTCTTCATACACAGTGACTCACCAGGGTGGGAATTAGGAACAGTTAAGAGTTGGGGTGTCTGTATTTTTACTGGAAATGTCTCAAGTCTGATATTTTATATTTTGCCTTTGTGGTTGCTTGCTTATTTAGTGGAGTAAATTTGCTTTTTCTGCTTTTCTTTTGTTTGTCTCCTGCGATTTTTCTGTATGATGAACTGTATGATATATTAGGCTTTAAATGTGGGCAGCACTAACTGAATGGTATTATCATCCCATCCTGATATTCTCAGCTGGCAGGAAACATAAAGGGAGGTTACTCTGCAGTACACTGAGTACATGCATACACTGAAAAGTTGCTAACACTCTGTAATACAACTTTCTCTTTTTATTGTACAATAACTTTCTCACATAGAAGAGCTCTCATTCAACTTCTTGCCATACCCAGAAGTACAGTACTACCTTGACAGTCAGGGAAATGTAATAAAAAGCACTGCTGAGATGCAAATATATTGGAAGAAGTGATAGGCACAGGAACTGTCTTAGTTTTTAGCATTTGTTTTTCTATAATATAACTTTTATCCATCCCCAAGCATATTCCCTGTCCACCCACTATGGTCACAGTTCAGTCACTCAGGTTTATCTTTCTGGCATTTTTTGAGCCCTGGAAGTCTTTTACCATTCTGTGGTCTAAAATTTTCCTTCCAAGGAATATAAGATTTTCTTTTACATGTTTATTCCTGGGAATAAGTGGGAAAATTTATTACAGCGAAGTCTAAGACCCAAGAGGTCAGATTTCAAGATAAAAGAGGAGATTTATCAGGAAATTCTGTGGGCTCCTTTCTGTTTTATCATATATAGTCTAGGGAAGCATGAATACAATATCTATAATGTTCTTAGTATGTGTCTTAATGATTTTCTAACTTGCTATGTTTCTGATAAGCCAAAATACATGCAAAACATAGTAAAACCTGAGTTGCAAGGATTGTTCTTTACTACTCTTTGGTATTAAGGCAAGGACCATCTGTATAAGTCATAATAGTAGCTTTACACTGGTCAGTTTGTATTTGATGAAAGCTAAAAATATTTTTCCAGTCCTTATCTGCAACGTTGTAGTCAGGAGACACTATTTTTGCAGAAGAAAGGGCCATTGATCATGTTTAAATATCATCATAGCAAAAAGCAGTCAAAACAAAGCCTTCTGAAAACTGCCTTCTAGGAACACAGGAGGCAAAACTGGTGACACAAATCCCTCCTCTGGTACCTTTGTGCTGGATTTGCAGCATTGTAGAATATATTCACTTTACTCTGCTCAGCAGCACAGCACTGTATCCTGACAGCTGAGTAATGTTCTGCTCACGTCTTCCCTTGTAAAATGAAAAAAGTAGATAATTTAATATAGATGTGACAAGTACGAGATAGATTTCTACCCAGCACAGTTCACTGCTGAAAGTATTAGGTTGGAAACCTTCTTTAAGGATAACCAGATTCTTAAATTCTCCCCCACCACTATCCACCTCCCCTTTTCCCCCTGCCCCAATTAAACACAATACAGAGAAAACTAAAACCTAAATTTATTCTTTGATCATTTCAGTATGAAAAAAAATCTCTTCTGTCTCCCGGTCCACAAAATAAACCGAAGAACAGACTTTCTGCAAGACACAGTGTATGTATGTCTGTTTCCAGTGCAGAGATTTTTGGTCCATCACTGATTCTCTTTTCTGTAGTTTTACTCTCTCCTGAATCACAGATGCAGTTTACTGCTACTTCTTGTGGCCACTGTGGTTGGGGGCTAAATTAAGCTTATTGCCTTCTGAGGCAAAGCATGACAAATTCATTCAATCCAAATTACATTTCTGAGTTTGGCGGGGTCTGCACTTGGATTTCACTGGCTTCTTAAAAGAAACACATCAGACAATCCCCATACCAGCATGTGCATTAAACATGCTGAATACACAGCGTTGTTGTGCTGTCCTGATGCTGCAGTAGAAGTGTTATAATCCTGTTCTCTGGTCTTCAACCCATTTCTGTCTCCCTCAAGCATTAGTGCTGTCTGCTGCTCCAGCCCCTCTGCTCCAGCCCCAGAGCAGTGACTTGGTGCTTGAGACAAGCTATGCTGCTCCTCTGTTCTTCTCAGCCAGCAAGGCACCTTCTTGTCTCCAAGACAACTCAGAAGTGAAGCAGATCTGTGACTGGTGTGGGAAGTCTCTAAGTCTTTGAGGGATGAGGTTGTGTTGAGGTGAGGAGAGTTTAACAAGGGATCCAGCACCACTGTGGAAGCTGCGTCCTTGGTAACAGCAAAATCAGATTGAATCAGGAAAGGTAGAGGTTAGCGTGGGATTCAGCTCTTCTAAATCCCACTGAGCTTTTCCCAAAGTCTTTAATAGCATCATGGATTTATTTGTGTTCCTATACTGTCTCTTAAAGTCAGTTTTGTGAAAGATCCAAGTGGTTGTGACCCATCACTAAATTGATTTTATAGTACCTATCTCTGGTTAAGGTTATCCAGTAGCAGAATTTGAAATTTTGGGACAGTGCTTCAGAAGTATTGAGAATTGACTTGTTTTTTTATGAAGTTGAGAGCAGATTTACCATGGAGTTCAATGGGTGAAATGTTAGCCTACCACTAAACATGAAACACCCTCATGTTTGCTGCCTCTGGGCATTGACCAGAGTGTATCTTTCAACCTGGAGTTTTTAATGCACAATTATCTATATCAAAGGAGTAACTTTTCTTCTATGCACTTGATGTGGTACATATACAATGCATCTATGAGAGGCACCATGCTCAAGTGTCCCAACACAAAGGAAGGAATACAAATTAAAAGACTGGATACAAAAGACCTCTCTTAATGTTTTCGCCAGTATCCTGCTTACAAATGACTCAAACACACTAGTTAAGGAAAAAACTAATCTCTTCAAACTAGAAGGAATATTTTAATCTAAAAAGGCTTTAACAGCTTTACTGAAAAATTTATAAAGATTGACTGTTTGCCCAAAGTTGTAGTGCTGTTCTATTGACTCTCTATTCAGCCCTGCACAGATGGTAACTCCCATTCACTTTGATGGGAGATTTGCCTGCGGTAGGACTGCAGAACTGATGCCCAGGATGTTAATTAAATGTACAGTCAGCTGGCCAAAAAGTAGCTGGTTGAGTCATAAGGACAGATCTTCCTGGCTTACCTAAGAATACTTCTTAGTATATAATTAAACCACAAAAACTGACATCAAAGTAACGATAAGGGCCTAATGTAATGCACATAACCAAGGAAATTCAGGCCAACATTCCTTCCTTTGATCACCCAACTGGGCCAAGCTAGTACACAAGTCTGGGTCTGGATACTCCCTTTCTCAAGCACTGGTAGACGTGAAGGAGGTAAAGCTGATGGAACTGGCTAGATTGGATTAACTGGTTGGGAGCTAATAGTTTTTGTTGCACATACCTGCAGAATCCCTTCACAATTATAAGGTCGGAACAGGGATCTTATTTAAAACATTTTTCCAGGGTGTGAAAAAATACTCAGAGATAGAGTATGCTCAGAGACAGCATATGTTTATAATTTGATCTCCATACTTCATAGCACTCCAAACTCCATAAATTTCTGTATCAGCTCAATGCGGTTTTTTCCCTTGGATGTGATTTTACAGTGGGAGAAAGTTGGGGCAAGTGAAGGGATAACCCCCTGTGGGTATTAAACTGCTCAGGAGAAGCACAAAGCTACTAGAAACCCAGGAACTGTGTTTCTATCACATATCTCTTGAAGCTATAGATCTTAACTTCAGAGATGCTTTAAAGCATTCTTGTTTCATGTAACGTTGTCTTAAACAAGCTGGAAAAACGAGATCTGGAAGGTCTACTATGGAGGGTTAGCAAAATGAGCTGGGAAACCAAAATCAAAGAATAGTTACCAATGATTTACTGGAAATAGAAAAGGATATATCAAATGTGGTTTCACATGGATCTTTCCTGAGCCAGATGCTGTTAAATATTTTCATTAGTGACTTCATTGATAGGATAAGGAATGTTCGTATTAATTTTGCAGATGGCGCAAAGCTTTGAAGGCTCCAGGTATAAAGGTGAACATGATTAGAATTCCAAGGGGTCTTGACAAATTAGAAAGATGGTATGAAAAAAACCCAAGATGCAATTAAAAGTTTCTGTACTTAGACAAGAAGAATCATTCATAGAATCAACTCAGTGAGAAACAACCAACCAATTTACAGTCATATAGGAAAGGAATTAAGGGTTGTAGCTGTCTGCAGCTTGAACATGAATGGGCAATGCCATACTAGTGTTAAAAAAAAGTGGAGGGGAGAAATTTTGAGTTCTAAAAACAGGAGAACAGTCTGCAAAATGAATGAAGTAGTTCTTCTCTTTCACAGCTGTGAAAAGTTCTAAGCTAAGTAAAGGTTTAAGTCTCACATGCACCCGAACAGAGCAATATAGTGACCTATGAGAAAAGATTACAAGGGTTGGGGTTGTTTAGACTAGAGGTTAAAAGACTGAGTAGAAACATGATAGCATGATCTTCAAATACAGAAAAAAGCTGGTGCAAAGCCAAAGGGAATAACCTTGTGGACAGGACAGAGTGAGTGATTCAAGCGCAAAACAAAATGTTTTGCTAGGCTTCAGGCAAAAGCTTTTTTTGACAATAAAGCTAGTTAAACCCAAATTACTGCAGAACCTTTACCTTTTTTCATTAAGCTGAGATTAGAAAAAGTGCCTGTCTGGAATGAGAAGGGTATAGTTTAGCACATCTTGGGGTAGCCACAACATTTCTTCTTGAAGTTCCTTCCTGGTTTTCTCTGACGTGCTATGAGAGGTTTTGGGAATCTCTCCAGGAGACTTGTTTCTCTGCTTGCCCTGAGCTGGCCCTGACTGGTAGCTTTAAATCACTCTCTAAGAGCCTCCCGAGGCCTGATCCACATTTTTGAGATGCAGGTTGGCCCACTCTTTCTTTGGCCAACTTTCTGGGTTTCCTAGTAGCAGATTTTCCATGATTGGGATTACATGATGGACTTGGTAACTAGTTGTTGTTTTGGGATTTTTTTAAATGATGGCCTTGAAGCACTTGTGAGAAAGAATCAGTGAAACTGTTTGTCTTAAAAAGACTTGTTTATTGCACTAAATAGCTGATGTTGTCTTGGCCACATGGAAGGCTGAGTTTTCCTATGTGAAGTAACAACCGCATGTTTTCAGTGAGAATGACCTTCCTTCCAGATTAACAGCAACAAGAATGATTGTGTTTGTCCTCAACACCAGCCCTCGACATACTAAGTGAAAGTGGTTAAAGGTACAGCCTTTACAGCTTAAATATGGAATTAAGTAAAAGTTATGTGAGGTCACAGAAAAACAGTAAACACCAGAAGACTGAAGCGGATATCACTGGATGATGGTACTTACCACTGCATGATACCAACTCAACCAAGCATAGACACATGAGCTGGATGTAGACAGATGATTTTATTTCTCTAGGCTCTATTTGATTCTAAAGTAACACTAAAATTTGGTTTCAGACAGTAGGAGCCAGGGAAAAGTGCTCCAGTGCTACTGTGTACAACTTGCTTGAAGTTCTTAGGTAAAGATGTTCTTCTCTAGAACAAATTATTTTCCTTCTGCTAATGAGAAAAACAAGGGGAAACAGATTGCAAGATCTTAATAGGCTTTTTTTTTTCCCAGTGGGTTTCATGCCAAATTCTATCCTCGCATAAGTTCTTGAAACCTCTGATTTCACAGGGACTTCATGGCTGTAAAAGAATAGATTTCTTGGTCTTCATGTCTAAAAAGCTTCCTTCTGTATAAAGTGCTTTACACATGGAATGGCTGCTGAAGCAAATTGACTAGAATGGTAGTCAATTTTACACTGCTGCTCTCCCACCTGAAAAGCACTTTCGATGCCCTACAGAGAGAAGAAATGAAAGAGGAGGGGTAGAAACATGCACATACACAGAGAGAAAAGATGCTTGCATAGAAGGCTTTAAAAAGTGAGGAAAAATGAACTGGTACTGTCTGCTCTCTGTCCTACATATTTGTCGTACTGAACAGGGAGAGGTGTTTCTACAGGGTGAGCATATCCAGTGAATGCACATTGAGCCAAATTCCGTTCTTACCTGCACTAGGACATTACCTTCAAATAGCTTTGCTTAAGGGCTAGAATATTCCCAAGTTACGTCTAAGGAAAGTGAAGATTTTATGTTTAAATCAGTTTTAAAAAGATGCATACCTGCTTAATATCTTCCTATATTGTAGTTTTTAGGGACAGATTTTGTACTGATGTTAATTCAGCATATCTCTGATGAGTGTATTACAATTCTATCAGTTCTATATCAGCTATGTTTCTAGGCCCATATCATCAAACCAATCTACAAGCTTTAACAAATATTGACCAGATGTCTTTAGTTAAAAGTAAAATTATGTCTTCTGTGAAGAAGGCTCCTGACAACTCTGACCAGCAGTATTCATGAAGCTTGGACTGTGAAAGTCTATTCTAGAAAATAATTTTCAGCATATGTGGTCAAACAGAAGTGCTGCTAATGCAGCAGCTATGTCAGAGGGTGAGAATGGGAGCGATAGGAGACCATGCCAGGAAAATATGTTGATTATGCAAGGTCTCTATCTTTTGCAACAAGAATGGTGTAGTGATGTGACATAAGATTGAACAGCTGTTTCTCTGAACATTTGAGAGTTTTTGGAATACATTTTAAGGATGTCTTCTGTGTCCAAAAGGCAGCCTATTTGGGGCTGTTCTTGAGTACTCTGATTTTATTTTCAGGGATGTAACAGAAAGGGATACACACAATATGACAACTCCAAATGTTACCCCATTTAGATAAAGTCTATTTTCAAGGATTTTAACTGGTTTCAGAGCTCAAGAAAAATTTTAAACCCCTTCTCAGAATTTCCCATCATTATGGGAAGCCTTTTTTGAATTTATTTTCAGATAAATTTTCTTCTTTTACATATACTGAGGGTGTTTGAGTACTGGTGATAATGACATCCTTTGCAGGGTTGTCATTCCTTTTCATTTTTCATCTGAAAAAGTTTTTGTTTGATAGTGTCTCTAAGGAAGTGTTCCTCTTTACAAATGTTGATTCTGTGGTCCTCATTGGTTGAAGATGACGGGCAGATTCTCAGATATTGTAAATTGTCATAGTTCCATCAACTCATATGCTGATTTGGACAATCTGACTGACTAACTGTAATAATATACATTTTTTCTGATCAGTAGCAATCTTACATTAAAAATAAAGTGAGATTTCTATCATCAAAGCATTAGTTATACATTATCTTTAGAAGAACACTAATTTGTATTTTTATTTTCATTCATTAGGAAATGTATAATCAATTCTTTCTGCCCTGTTCATTTTAATTAGGTAAATGTCTAGATCTATATTAATTATGTCTAAATCTTTAATTTTATTAGTTAGATATGATCTAAACATTTCTGAATCTTGTTCATTGGAACATCTCTTTAATGAAACTTCTTGTTATCCAAAACTTGGACTATATGTCCCAATGTGTGTAATTTATACTGGAAATTCATTATTTATGGGTAGCATATCCCCTCCTGATCAGGGTTATAAGAGTTAAAAACATTTTACACGCTAAGTATTCTGTTCTCTCTGAATTCTGTCCTGAGTACAGTGTTCTTCAGTTTTCAGTCAATAATGAAATTAATCAGTATCTGTCGTGTTCTTTATTTTTCATTTGATCCCTCTCCTATTCCTTGTCACCTGGTCATCAGTCAGTACCAGAACCTGGCCTTCAGATTGCAAAGTTAGTATTTTACTAAAATCATTGGCAAATTAAATGGAGAATTTCAAGAACACTGCTACTTGCATCAGTGACAACTGTTAATGTGCAAGTCGTTTCTGTCCATGTGGATCATACCAAAGAAATTCAGACATGAGACAGGGTCACATTATACTTTTGAGTTCATTTGCTATTTCTGTTTTGTATTTTTCATACGCTTGGTCAACAATTTTAAAGGAAGTGATATATGTATGATTTCAGAAGTTACATGGCTCATTACCTGCAATATAGCTGACAATCTGATTTCAAAGACTTGTTTCTTAAGTTAGCAGATTTTTAGCACAGCCTAAGACACTTCAGACCCCAGATGTGTGAAGGAATAAAAGAATGAGAGCACTCTTGCCTGCTCCTATTCTGGGGCTCCCTGAGGAGCAGCAGTTATCCTTGAAAGCTTCTGTGCTAATGCAGCCACTGGTATGAGGAGGAGCCTGCTCAGCTGCCCCAGGCACAGCAGAATGAAGGCAGGCTTTCAGAAATGTAGGGAGATAAGGCAAAGGAAAGGTGCTGGCAGTGATGTTTATCTCAAATTTTAGAGGTCATAAACTCACAAAACACTACAACCTGAGTGGATGTTGTAACTGATGTACACTTTCCAACACTTTCCACTGAGTTCGATGCAGCTCTAGCAAGGATTCACTGAAGCCTGTAGATGAGGTCACTTGAAAAAGCAAAAGAATTTAAGTAGACTTGTGCCTTCTGAAAGAGGGGAGCAAATGATAAAAGAGCAATTTTCAATCTGCAGCTGAATTGACTAGGAAAACACAGTTTGCCCGTTATGGGCTCTCCTGAATCCAGGCTTGTCACTGTGGTGAAGAAGCTCTTTTTTGAAGGACAAACACTCATAGACTTAAGGGAGAATGGTTTTGTGGCTGGTCACGTGAGCTTTTGCTGAAACACCAGTTCAAGCACAGAAGCCTGACCTGTGACTTTTTCTCTGAGTGTTTTTGAGGCAAAGTCATGCATATTCTACAATGAATGGAACCTGAAATGTAGAGGCTCAGCATTGCTACTAGCAGTGAAGTGCCTGACTATAAATAGTGTATTTCAGTCGATTTTAATCCTGAGAAACAGCATTTATCTCATGACAGCCCCTTTTCTTCTTTTTTCTCCTTATGTAAACTGCTTCCTCAAAGATCAAGTCAAACAGAGATACAAACACATAAACTTGTTAAGTAATAATTATGGTAATGTAAACAATATCACAAATGATAGAACATGTTAAGAAATATATACATCCTCATCAAATGCTGAGATTTGTAATAATGTGCTCTGACTATACTTTTATTGTAGTCATTCAGTGTAGTCTCACCTTTTTTACCTGTTGCTTTTTTACTGTCATAAAACTATAAACTACTGTTTAGTAGTTTTATGACAGTTTTTTACTGTCATAAAACTATGCTTCGGTCTTCAGCCGTACCATGTTATACCACACACACTGAAGGCATGGCACGTGAGCAGAGCCCAGTCCATCTGCATGTTTACACATATGTACCTTTAAACATCCAAGCTTTGTGCTGACTTGCAGCCTACCTTCTCAGATGATGTCTTAACCTCTTTGCTTGACTGTGCTCTGAGTTTATAAAATTTATGCCTCCTGGTGAGAAAAGAAACTGAAGGCTTGGGTGACATTCATGCATCTGTCGTGCAAATACTGTCTGTACCTGCGAGCTGCCTGTGCTATTGGATCTCCTGCCTTGATACGAATGTCCTTTTAGGTGCCCTAGCTGAGAAGCAACTTAGAAACTGTAAGGTAGTGCTATCGAAACCAAAAATACATAAATCGGATGTCTTGTCAGCTAATACCTCTTGCTTTAATGACAATAAAGCCTGCTGACACATGTGGTCGTGGCAAGAAGGCTCTGCAGTGTGAATGGAGCAGCTGCTGCTGATCAGGGAGGGAAATCAATGACTCAGCATTCATCAGAAGCATCCTCCTGCTGGTCACCACTGCCAAGTGCCGACTCATCGATTTTCCTCCCTGCTAGGCGAAGACTGCTCTATTTTCTGTACAGCAAGCTTTAAAATGTTTCCAGTGCACTGTATGCAGCTGTCAGCTCCCATTGGTAGGTCTCAGTAGGAGCACCCCAACACATGAATTGCATTGGGGCTGGGGCATAAATCTCAAATTCACCCAATGTAGTTCTTTCAAAGTGCCTGAAGCTCAGCATGTGTGAATCTACAAATCACCCTATCTACCCCAATCAGCACAAATGAGGTGTTCTGCTTCCCATAAGCTCACTAAATATTTTTTCTTGTGAAGTGGCAAATGGAACACAATATGCATGGCTCACAGATTCACAGCCACTGAAACAAATCCAACAGCATGCAGTTGTCATCAAGAAATATGTCTAGGAAAACCTCTCTAGCCACGCAGTTTCAGCACAGCATGCGAGTACCAGCCAGTCCTTCGATACTCAGACAAAGAGATTGCCATATATAGTGCACATGAGGAGTGCTGTCCTTTGATTTCTCCTTTTAAAAGAAATCATCCTTGCAGCTGTTCTCCATTGTCCCTCAGTCTTGAATATCTTCTTTATTTAAAGAGACCCTGGAAATCAAAACTAGAGTCGGAAAGGGGTCTTTGTCTGCCAGTATTAAAATCTTGTGAGTCATGTTTTCCCAAATCTTTCACAAAATTCAGCCAGAATTCAGCTCACAGCTTCAACTTCAGGAATGCTGTGAAGGTGACTACAGACAATGATATTCATTTACAATTTGAAAAACTCATTTAAGCTGAAATGTGCGATATATTCACATACATCTCTTTTCCGTTTCATTTACAAAGAGCAACAGAATTGTGGAGTTGAATAATAAAGCTTGAAAGCTTTCAGTTCCATTTCATTTTCAAGATGCAAATGAGGCAAGTTCTGAAATCTGCAACCCAGCTTCTCCTTGCTGATTTTAATCTAAGAAATGGCATATTTACTAGAATACTTACTGAAACAGAAGATTTACTTAAAAACAGTATCTCACTGTATTAGAGTTGCAAAGATTTTCAGACCCATAACATCTCCGTTCTCTTCAGAAACAAGGAAATATGCAAATAAGTTGTTATTTATAATAGCTGCTGCTTGCTATGTTTGTAAAATAATTATATTTGCCAGTTAATTGACCTTGTGTGCACAATAGGGACAAAAATAAAGAAATTATTCATGAAAATTCAGAGTAACACTGAATTGGATTGGTTTGGAAAAATATATTAACTGTTATTTTTCAAAAATAGCAAGCAATTAATTGCTGCTGTAATGAACATTTCTGTTCTACTCTGGCAAACATACTGTGTTAACATAATACATTGCAAGTCAAGGCAGACCACTTGATTGCAGTGTTTGCACTGCAGTAAGTACACTTTTGGTTTAATGTTAAATTTTCATCTCAAATGTTCTTACAGGAATGCAGATGTTGTCCTATTTGTCGGTCTTGTTAAGATCTCTGTCATGTGAGTGCCAGTGCGTGTAGTAACACCTAATAAATTATGTAAAGTGTTGCAGTGTACTGCACTTGTATGGCCATTTCAATATACCGTAATTGTTTTCCACACTTCCCCCACAGGTTAGTCTGGCTTCCAGCAGAGGCAGAAGTGAATAACAAGCCAATCAACATGCAAAATATTGAACAGAGCAGCTCAGCACAGAGCCATCAGCCAAACGTGAGATTAGCATGTGACTGCAGACAGGACGGTGAGCCTACGCTCGACTTCTTGAGCCTTGCACGTCTCTCCCTGTGTCTTCTGAATCGCATTTCTGTTGTTTACTGCTCCAAATGAGCTGTTCCCCATGTCAGCACTGGATGATTAATACAGTGGCAGAAGTAGGGTCAAGTTGTGTACATTCCAAAGTACCATCAAGGGTCTTCATTTTGCCTGTTTGGAGCTTTGGAACTGTATCCTTAGGGAATAAGCGTGAGCCCCCAGTCTTGGTCCAGGATGGGAAAAGCAGGTAATGTCGGGATATGGCCTGGTGATGCTGACTGGCCCTTGCAGTGTCCAACACATAGGACCCTGCTGTGACATGTAAAGGCACTTGGTCTGGCTTTACATGAGGAAGTTTGATCCCATTACAGTGTGTGATTCTGCCCCTGCTGTGCCCAAGTGGTACATTCCCTTTTACTTCAGTAGATGTGACTTGAGGAACCCATTGTCCAAAGACATTTAGTTTGTGGCTCAAAGAGTTTTCTGTTGAACAAACCCAGGTCTGTTATTTACACTGTGGCACTTGGAGGACCTGCTTTTGGTAGATGTTTTGGCCTTTCCCTTTCAAGCCCGCTAAGTGAGCACCTGCTCGCATAAGGAAGCTCTTTTCTCTAGTGGGAAGAGCTGGCACTGGCAACTGAGCTGAGGCCACTGGCTCGCTCTGCATGGGCCACACTTTAAAGATTTCAGGAGGTGGCAAATTTCAGCCTGTGGGGTGTTTAACCAGTGATTTCAAAATGAAAATCTCTGAATTGCATCACAAATCCTCCAACGCATCCAGCACTCTTTTTTTTTATTTTTTTTTGATTCAACATGTTTTAAACTCCATTTTTTAGCATTCTGGAATTCACATTAGATACTGTAAGACTAGATGGATAACTGCCATTTGACTCAGTTCTCAAACAGTCAGGTATCTACAAGTTGGGAAGCATTGACTTTTGCCTGTGTAGGTTGGTTCCTTTCTGTGAAACAAGTAGAATGTTTTTGCTGTATCTTCTCCAGAAATGAATATTTTACAGTCCTCCTCTAGTGCCAGAACACCCTTATGAAAGCAGCTAATCTGTGCTAATGATTGTTTAAGAATAAAATGGGGAAAAAAATGAACACAGGAACTTCTCTGAATTTATGGCATTGCAGTCCTTCCCATGGCAACACAGATAGTCAGATGGTTCAGTAGCAAAGTACAAGCAGGAGGAAAAGGCAAACAATGATAGAGAGAAAAAAAAAGGAAAAGAAAGCAACGTGATTTTCTCTAAAAATATAATAACTAAATGGTAGAAGAAAATCCTTATAAATGGTACTGTCTACTTGTAAAGAATATCCTTCATGTATTCATTTCTTTCTATTAGACTAGCTTGTCTAAAACATATACAGAAAGCCCTTTAATATCCCATTATACTGTATACTAAAGCATTCAGGTCTAATACTATTACTGATAAAGAAACCAAAAGCATATTTACAGAGACTGAATGTCTATAAAGACCAGATCAAGCAAGTCTCTTGAGAGAAGAAAGTCCCATATCAGATTATTGTGTGAAAAAAATAGCATGCTCATCTCAATTACAGCACCAATTTGGTTTATTTAAAAAGGAAGTAATTCTGGTTTGTATCATAAAATCACTTTTTTTAAGCCTGTAAACATCCAATAAATTAAATTTTTTAGATAAGATCCATTTTGCAAAAAGCTATTTATGAAAAGCTTCAAATAATAATTAGAGAGGATTTAATAACCTAATCACTGACTAATGCTAGCACACAGTAAGTACACTGAATTAGATCCTTTTGTGGAGTTACTGTTTTACCTCATCTCATTTGGCAGCTTATTATACAATGCAAGTTGCTCAAGCCTATAATCCCTACACCAGTGAAGGTATGTAGCAGAAAAAAAAGGTATGTAGCAGAAAAATTCTGAGTGTAGTCTCTTGAGTTAGTAAGTAAAAAATCTTTAAAAATGTTTGTCACGATAATAGTCTAGCTGAACCTAATGCAGAAGCAAAATACAGTATTATACTGTAAATTTATGAATATTAACATCTGAAACATAAAAGAAAGTTGTGCTGCTTGGCATAAACATAGATTAAATACTGTCAGTATGGTATGGAATATTAAAGCTTTTTCTTTAAAACTATGTGCATATTATGGCTTATGTTAACTGTAGTGCTCTACTAAATGTTGTAGGTATTGTACTAAAGTAAATATGAGTCCTTTTGTTTATTATAATGCACTTTGAGCCAGACTCTGGAATTAATTTCATTCCTGGCTATCCAATTTACCTCTGAATAAAAATGAGTGAAATGTCACCCTGAGCCTGGCAAGAGAGAGAGGGGTGATGGCCCAAAATCAGAAACATAACAAAGTACAAATTATATCCCTTAGAACTAAAACAACCTCTTTACTACTTGAATCTTTTCTAGTGAGATTTAATTTAATTTTTAAGAACTTCAGGGCAGGTTAATGAAGGTCTACTCCCGTAACAGACACAAGGTATTTAAAATGGGTCAAACCAAAACCCTAGACAGACCATTACAATACTTTGGGACTTTAAAATCCTGAACCAAACTTCTTGTGTTAACAACACTTGGCCATTGTTGCTCTTAGCACTGATGCTCTCAGTGGTCACTCCTGAGTGCTCTGTCACACCCATCTGCTGGTCACAAGCACCAGGTACACCACACTGAACACAGCACACCAGGGCAGCAGCACACAGTCAAGTTACATTTCTCTGTGTATACTGAAAGGTAGGAGAGCACCAAAGTAGTTAAGAGAAGGCAGAAGAGGAAAAATACAAATACAATCAAGCAGGACTGTCTGTGAAGTGGTGTATATATATGCAGATTAGGGAACAGATCCCTCATGTTAGAACTGTTCTCAAGGAAGAAAAAGAAAGATTAAAAACTGTCAGATCAACAACGTGACCACTTTGATGGGTACTCCTCTGATGTCATTGAAAAATTTCCACTGAAGCTAACTACAGTGATAGAAAGATCTGGCTCTTAACAGGTCCAAGTGGTGTGTGCCCTTCAAATGCCACCTGAAAGGCAGTCAGCCAGTGAAAACTGAGACAGGATTTTTAGGTTTTGAACAAAAGAGACTTTAAAGCATGTGTGTATATATATGCCTGATAAAAAGTTAGCACTTAAACCCCTATGTAATTGCATGCATTATATTTGTGGAGGTGTCTTATTGCCACTGCATTGCTATTAAAATGCAAAGCAAGTGCAAGCATGTCATGTTTATTAAACCACTAAAAAAAATGTTCCAACAGTGTTATGACTTCGGTTTTCAAAGCATATAAATGGGCAGGGCAAAAAAGGGGGAGGAATCAGAAACTGAACTCTCAGTTTACTCTTTCATGCCTCGTTATTGGAACATGCAGGGTGGAATATGTAGTCCTTTGAGATGTCTGCAGTAATAATCTTAAGATTTAGAATAAATGATCTCAAAGTGCATTGCAAATTTAACAGTTTGATATCAGACTTAAGCACAAGATGACTGCAGCTATATCTGAGATTTCCTAGGCAAAAGGCTTACAGCAAGAGAAGAATATGTTCTTTTTTTTCCCCGAAGAAGTGGCAAAGGAATCATAGGTGTGCAGTATGTAATTATGCAGACTGAAATGAGGCCAGTTCACTACAGCTAATTCCTTATTCTTTACCAAAAGTGCTGCAGATGATTGGATTGTCAGCTTCAAGTATCACCTGCAAGGTGGCAGCTCCAGTAGCTTATCCAACAGTGTCTCCAGTTTTCAGGGCATGGGATAAATCCTGGCAGGACAACATGAAGCATTTCCCTTCAGTTCTTCGTGACCTCGCATTCCCCATCAGTGGAGCTGGAGACCCAGTGCCTTCTCATTCAGGCTTTCAGCTTAAAGTTTCCATTTATTAAATCAGCCCTTCCATTATCAACATTTATGTACTATCCATACATCATTTCTATCTATTGTAATACCTCTTCTCATGATTTAAATAACTCTGGCACTGAATAGCTTGTGCAATCTGAACAAATAGTCTTAAACTATCAGAATAGCTTTATCTAAAACATACCTACAAACAAATAAAAGGAAGAACATTTTTTGTGTTCTTTTTGTGTTTTGTGAATAAGAGTTATGCAGGAATAGAGATACTCAGCATCAAGTACATTCTGGCAACAGTCAGATGCAGCCCCAGCAGATGAGGAAAGTTTCTATGACTTCAAAATGAACTCTCTGCAAGTTCTGGAAGTGTTCTTCACTGTTCAGTTAATTACATATCTTCATATTTTTTATTACATGTAAGATGTTGCAAAAGACCTGATAACCTTGGGCTATTTTAACTTTTAGCTCTTCTGGGTGTTTTTCTGGGCAACATCCTTTACTCTACTTTAGCTGTTTCTTTCACAATCTTCAGGCAGTCAGATGTTGCCAGTCCAGCATCCTATCCAGATTTTTAACTTGAAAAACTGCATTGCTACCATTTCTTTGCATCAGAACTGTTGGTTGTTGTGCAACATCCCAAATTGTTCTGAGATCATGAGATAAAAATAGACCATTGGGAATCCAGCACAGATTTAAGCCAGTAACCACACATAATTCTTTCACTCCAAAGACTCCATTGCAGATGCAGTTTTTGAGAGAATGTGTAAAAAAAAGATGGTTTTAAACTAAGCTAGGCTCAAACTTGGAAACTTCTCTTTGAAAAGCATAGGTCTGCTGTGTTGGTGGAGTTGTGCCAGAAAATAATGGACATGCGGAAAATATGAGTGATGTCCAGGAGAACCTTCTTCAAATCCCTGCTTTTCCTCAACAGCTCTAGGAGAGCTGAGAGGGGGATCTGGTCAATGCAAGCAGTGGTAGAAGGCACTTTAACTTGTTTTCTCAAGCCCCTGTACAGCAGAAGGTGCAATATATTGCACCCTCTCCTTGTGTATGTCTAAAGATGTCATTCAGAATTCTGCTGGAAAAGTAAAATGGGAAGCACTGGCATCTATATTGTTTGATATAATGAGTAATGACCCAAATTGCATGAGCTATGACAAGCCCTTGCTTACAGTAGGTGTGGAAAAAGGGAAGGAAGAACAGCTGCTATTTAGGCATGTTTTACAATTACATTAGTTTTGTTTCATTTCAATTTCAAAATGCATATTGCATGCTGAGTTGTGATGAATATATATTCAAGACAGGAACATTCCATTCATATCTCTCATATTTTAGGTAGAAATTTCAAATGGATTATCAGAAATTACTTTTCCAAACCTGTTGGTTTGTAGGCTTCTGACAATGCAATTCTCAATCCATTTCAACCCCCTCTTTCTTTCCTTGCACTGTTTTGCTGTGTCCGTCTCTGCATTCTGAAATGTTTCCTTTATGAAATTATACACTTGATGTTCTACCTGCAGATGGTTCATAGCAGGTAGGAAGTCCAAGTCTGTGTGAAAGGGAGAGCCCATTTCACAGCTTATGAGTAGGACAGAGGCACTTTCATTGTTATTTTATCTTTCCTTGGAAAGGTGGTAATGGTGGCCAAACACAGTGCAGCTGCCACCTTAGCTCTCAACACTGACATGGCACTAGTACTATATGTAAGAGTATATATCAGAACAAACCTGGTTTCTGGTATCTAACACTTGTGTTTATCTGCTATGCAAAAGCACAAGAATTCATTCTTGCATCTCCTATTATAAAGTTGTACCATAATAAGTTGATGCAGGCTGTGCACACCTTCCCTCTCTGGGTAGGTCTGGTCAGAGAACAAAGGTTTCAAACTCCTAAGAGTGTTCAGAATGGAGGCTTGCTAACACCGTTTGCTTTTTGCTGTAGAGTTCTCATGTCTGTGATTGGGTTTTGTGTGATAATTTAAGGACAGATGTAGAAACACTCCTTCCTTGGCTCTCTGGAAGCAGGCTGGCAGTATTCAATCGTTATTACATTAAGATGATTCAAGGCTGAGAATACTGATGCCACCCTTCCCCCAGCACTCTGCAGACACACACAGACACATGCACACAGGCGTGCACACAGAGTATTATCTCTGTTTGCCTTACTAATGTCATTGTGCAGCATTCCATTTTTCCTCTCTCTTCTTGTCCCCAGGGTCTGTGACAAACCCCTGCTGGACCTTTTATCCACCCACTAAGTCCAGATTAATTTATTATACTCCATCTAGTTTTTGAACTGTTCCTTCTAAATGTGTGATGGGGCTTAGGGCTGTGCAAAGGGGATTCAAGGATAAGGGGAGAAAATATCCTCAGGGTGTAGCTTACAGTGAAAGGTTGTGTTACAGTATGAGCACCTCTACTATTATTATGCATAGCCATGGAAGATGATGCAGGAGGAATGACTGATTAGAGCTCATATTTAGCTGAATTAACATCTCAAGTCCATTTTTTTAGTGTAAATCTGAGTTCATCATAATCTAAAAGCAAATATTTGCCTTTAATATCTCTGATTTATGCATAGAATACAGTGTACTCTTCATTTCCTTCTTAATTATTATTATTTTTTTAAACAGCTTCCAGGCAGAAAGTCAAAGCCTGCTGTGTTTTATATTATACTCTGCAACTCATTTTCCTGTTTTTTTTAATAAAACATCTAATTAATCCATGTAATCTGAATACTTTCCATTTAAACTCAACATGCTAGTGAAAGAACTGAATGAAAATGTAGCTAATCTGTTATACCTATGAAAGTAATAGGTAGGTAAAAATATATAGAGATAAAAAGTTGAATACTTTATGCCCAGTGTGTGAATAATGACTGAAAACAAATAATAATAAGGGTAACTATGAGTAGAAAAAGTCTGAAAGAAAGGTCTTCAATTGAGTGAAAATTATGCTTCTCATTTTTGCCATCTCATTTTTGCTCATTGCCTTACATGAGCTGGGGCTGATGATCTTACATTGGTACCAATAAAATGGCTACTTCTTTTCTATTTGTGGGAAGTCTCAAAATGAGGTTTTTATAGGATCCTGATAAAAAGAAAGCTTCAAAGACTGTTGCAACCCAGCCCTCTTTATCTTGGGTTGAAGACGATGAATGACTAGTTGTGTTAGAAGTTTCTTTTTCTTTATCTCTGTCTGACTCAGCATCTTCCTCTGGGGAAGTTACAAACAAGAGGAGCTGGGGCCAATCACGTATTTAGAAATTAAGTGTGTAACTTCAGGTGACAAACTCTGTAATAAAAGAAGGGGATTAGAAAAGTGTGCCTTTTGATGAATTGTCACCAGCACAATTTTTAATGGAATGTTTGTCAGGCTTTTGCATGAAATACCAGCAGCTCTTTAACATCTTTAAAATTATTACCTAGACAATTTCCAGTAATGGTGAAGTTGAAAATCGATGGAGGAAATATTACTATAGTAAAAGTAAAAAGACGCCTCCAAATGGTAATGTACAAACTCTCACAAAGGAAAGCTTATTTGCATATGAAGCTTTCCCAGTAGAAACATTATAAATCATACATAAGTCAGAGTATGAATGAGAAAAAGAAAAATAACTATCAAGATAAAGTTTAGAATTACTTAAAGTGTTCCTGGTTTGGCACAGACAAATGCAAAGAGAACATGTTTGCTAAGCACGGTCAGCAGAAACTTGGCATCTCCCAGTATCTGAGTGGAAGCCTGGAAGTCCTGGTTTTTTGAAAAATGTATTAGATCCATTTCTTTGCCCTCTTTTGCATCTGCACCAAAATCAGTCATGACACATCACTGCTAATGGAGAGCAGCGTAGCAAATGGAGAGTCAGGACCATTTTTTTCCTCAGGAAATCTCACCTTTGAGGCAGAGGGACTTTTGCATGGTCTTGCTTTTACCTATTTTTGCAATTGAGCCTATCAAAACAAAAAAGGATGTGTGGCTTCCCCTCTGGCATAGGGTTGGTCATTCACATTTAGATCCCAGCATGAAATCTCAGCCCTGTTGTACCAGTGGCAAAATTCCAAATGACTTAAACAGGAGCAGCAGCCTTCTGATCCCCCGTTTCGCTAACTTCAAGGAACCGTTTGTTCTTGGCGGTGACTATTTGCACTGAAAATACAAATGGGCACATTTTAAACTACCTAGAAATCTCAATGTTACCAAATCAGTCGGATTTTTTTTCTAGATCTTGTTTGAAACCATACTATGGCTTCGTTCCTATACCCAGGATCACTTTGTCTTCATATTGTACAGAGCAGTAACAGGAAGATTGTCTCCATCTTTCTTACAGAGTTTTATAAATTATATGCTGACTGAGATAGAGCAGGTGGCAAATCAAGGACATGAGTGACATGGGAAAATCAAATAAAAATAAAATAAATTACATTTATCAGGGAAGCTGGGGCTATATTTTCTCAACAAAACCACTCTGAGAAGCTGCTAGAGACACATAACTTCTGCTGTGTAAGTATGAGTGGGACCTTGAGCACGGCTGGCACATGGGCAGTAACACAAATGGGACTGGTGACTGCATCCGTTTTCCAAGAGATGCATACATATTTACACTGTAACACTTTCTAATTAATGCTCAACTCAAAAAAATACCCACAAGATCATAAAAGCAGCTAATAGTCAGGACTGCAGATGCCCAGATTAGATTCTGTTATAGCTGAACCCAGAATGACTAATATAATATTCCACTTCAAAGGAAAGCTTTCTATAAGATAACAAAGAAAATAAAGCTTTACCATCTAGTTTAATTTTTAAATTGCCACCAAATCATGCAGAATCCTCATAGAAGTATCTACAAAAATCTTTTCTGTAGGTGCTTCCATATTTCAATGTCACCATATCTCACCACAGGCTACAAGTTGCCTTCATCTCCAACATGTTTCATGGCATGGGAGTTGGAAGATCTCAGTCACCCGACAAGGTGGCTCCACATGGAGCCTCCAGAAAAGATTGCAGAGGACACCAGAATTGTCATTCAAAAGGTTCCTGTTTTAATTTACACAAGGACAGAGGGGTGAATGCTAGGCTATTTACAAATTCAGCTGTGCCCTATTTCAGTTTGAGACAAAGTCACATTGCATAAAGGTAATGCTGTATGCCTGATTCAGGTAATATCTGACAGTTTCTACTTCTCTATTCTCAGCTTACTTTGGTGTAAAGCAAATGTTTTACAGGGGTTTGGGTTGTGTGCTCTGCCAGCACACTGCTTGGCCAAGCTCAGCAAAAGCTGGTAATTCCCCTACAGTGAGGGCATATCCTCTTTTTATGTGGTGAGCAGGATAGCAGTTTCCTGGTTTTTAAAGCCCTGCAAGAACAGCTGGCCAAGGCTGTAAAATGGCAGAGGTGCTGGGAATCAGCTATGCTCTCCTTCCCAGCTGCCAGATTGAACAGGCTGCCTGCCTGGAAAGGTGAGAGGGTTATGTAGTGGGAGCTTTTGCAGAAGAGAAGGCAGAGAAAGTCTCTATGGCCGGGGATTTCTGGGGTCCTGGAAAGAGCTGGGTATTTCTGCCTAACTTGCAGAAGGTAAGTAGCCTTGGCAATTGTGCCCTATTCTTGGGCTGAAAAGAATGCTTATTCTAGAGGGTTTTTACAGGGGAGTGCTGGTAGCTGTCCCTGCATGGTCGGCTTATGTGCAAAGTAAAGGCATAGCTGTTACCCTGTCTTTAGGTAGTTTTGTCATTCTTCTTTTGCAAAGGCAAAGATTCAGCTGCTTTCTTAAAGCTTTGCTGGCAGAGGTCTTTGGAGCTTTTCCACTGCAAAAATGGAGAAAGCCCTTACAGAGGGTCACCATACCTATTGCCCCTGCAGACAGTGCCGCAGGTCTGTCCTGCGTGGTGATTTGTCTCTCCCTTGATTTGAAAAGAAAAGAAAAGAAATAAGGGGAATCCTAAAGCACACTGAACTTACTAGATTTCAGATGGAAGTGCAATGTGAGAGCTTTTATATAATAAGACTTGGAAAGTGTCGTTTTGGAAAAATAAAAGTAACTTGTCTTCCTTTACTTACTCTCATATTTACCTTGACTTATGTAGATTTGGGTCTCTGTCTACTACTAGCAATTTTGGTGGCAGTACATGTCCTTTGGTGTCAAGCACTAGTAACATACAATCACATTCCTGCAAAAGTATTACTGTGGGACAGTGGTTTTAGTTCATCAAAACAGGGCTGCCATATCTTTCCTGTTGTACCACCTGGCATGGTTCTGTCTCCCTTTGAGTAGGGAAAGCAGATCAGTAGAGGAAAAACTTCAGGAGAGTTCTAATAAAAGTCATGAGATAAGGGGGATGCTGTTGAGCTGTTGAAGTGAGGATTGTTGTTATTTTTTCTGCTGATTGATATAGATGAGTTCATGTAGCAACACTTTCAGTTTTGGAATTCAAATTCACATAATTCACTGTTTTATCCAGTTATTGTGCTCTTGTTAATGACTAAGGCTTTGTCTGAGCCTACGAATTTATTTATGACTTTGACCTGCTTTGAGCCCCAGTTTACTTCGAGTCAGACTGATGATTGCATGTGGGCTAAGTCTTTTTAATTTAGCTAACAATCTGAATTTTCAAAGTAGATTATGTTTGAAGTCTTCAACAAATATTTACTAAATGTTTGCCATTTGTGTGGGTAGAAGGGCCCTAGAAAAAAACTCTGAGATGAGCACAAAAGCTGTAACGCACAATACTGAATGAAGACTAAGCAACACGAATTTAGTTGACAAATCTGTGCATGTGTTTGAAAGGAAAAGTCTGAAGAGGGTCACCAGTCCTACTAGCAATCCTCACACAATAACAGTTCTCCTGCTCTTTCATACATAAAACTTACCAAAACTGGTCACCCAGACCAGAACTTTTCAGTGTTTACATCCAGGACCAACTGGACAGATGTGTTTAGGGAGGATTGCTGTTTGCTGATGTGATGTGAGGGATAAACACAGTTCCAACAGCTATTTCTGACTAAACAGGAAATAGCCAAAGCCAGGCCAGCTCTGTGCTTTGTTCTTCTGCAATGTGTCACCTTTACTGAGCATAGAAGTGAGTCAGATATTGAATGTCATTTCTGAAATTACTTTTGTTTCTGTTAGAACAGAAATGCAAGTTTGTAGAAAACATAGAAGTTTATTCGTGTACACACATATTATCTTTTAACATGTTTGAAGCTCTATTTTCAGAAGCCTACTTCAAGTGTACCTAATGCAAAGTGTTGCAAAATAATCCTGTAAGGCACAGTTGTTTACTAATAATAGATATTCTGGGCAAAGCTGTTTGAAGTGCTGCTTTACAGTCATCTGCTGAATTGGAAATGCTTTGCAAACAACGTTTTTACATTTCAAGGTAACAGTTAAATTATCTAGACTTGGTATCCCACACTCAAAAATCCTCTTTACACTGGCACAGGGAATTCTTATTTTAAGCACATCCAGTAAAATACATATTTTAAATTATATTTTACGGTCCAGTGGTTTCTCTAACCTGAAGATCCCAAAGTGCTTCTCAGATGGAGGTGAAGTTAGCCTAAGAAGAGTCCTGTGAGCACAATTATTTCCATTTTGCATACAGAGAAAATGAGCAATGAAAACGGATGGTCTGTTGAAGGTTGCACACAGGTGCTGGCAGTAAGAATAGAACCTGCACTTCTTGCTTCCCACTCCTGTGCTTTAACTATAAAGCTGCTATTAGACTTTCCACATCATCCTGTGATTGAGTAACTTTCATTGTATCAGTGGAGATTCAGGAATTCTGAGCTAATTAATGCTCTGGCACTTTTCAAACCCTCAGCTGCTCTTTACCTCTGGTGGTTCCATAGGGTTCGATGACTTGCAGTGATGTGTCTCTGAAGAGACAACAAAGAAAGGCAAATAAAGGATGGGGATTCACTAACCTTGTCTCACAAAGGTAGGGGCTGTACTCAGAAATATTTGTGTAGGTTTTATAGGCTTCTTATTCTTTTTAAACAGAGGGTGTAAAAGCTTCTAAGAGGGACCCTGTCATGTTAAAATCTGATAATATGAAAGTTCTTCTTTATCACTGCTGGCTGCACTGCTCTTCCACTGATTACAGTAAATCACCTGAATTCTCTTTTAAAACTCTGCCTTTTCTGTGAGATCAAATTAAAACCCATGATTCCTACGTATGCCATAAGGAATCAAGTATTACAAATGCTGGGCCAGCTGTTCTTTTAAATAATTAGGGAGGGACGTAAGCTGACACTGTTTGATCTGGATCAACACGTCTCAGAAGTTTGGGTTAAAATTTTTTTGGTTCAAATTTGTAACACCACTGCTGATGACCCACAGTGTGTAGAGTTAACTCTTTCAGCTTTTCTGGTAGTAAGAACATTAATTGTGAAGACAACAAAGAGGCTAAGCTATTAAGAGTGATGAATTTTGGAGCAAGTCATTTTTTCAGTTCAGTTAACAGCACATGGCCTGTCAGTAATGGTTGGGCATCAAGAGCCAGTAAGTTGCAAACAACCAGGAGGACTTAAAAACATTCATTATAAAATTGTAATGTCATCTCAATTCTCACTGTTACTCTTGGTCTCTCTCCACATGGCAAAGGTTTATGTTTTGTTTACATTTTACTTTAGTATTTAGTATGTTCCAACAACCCAGAAGTGGGTCATGAATATGTATATACCCAAAATATGTAACTTACCTTGTTAGAAACAAAATATACAAAACTCAAGTTCTTTCTAAAACTACTTTTCTTTCGTGTCAAGCAAAATCATACAATGTTTTGTCAACCTAGACCTCTAAATATGACTTTAAAACTATCAGTACGTATACATCACTGCAGTAACTGAATGCTCTGAATGATTAAAAAAAAATCAAAAAAATCTGTGAGGAAAACAGCATGAGGAACACAGGGATGAAGTAACTTAGCAGTGTTAATAGGGTTTAATATATGAAGCATTAAGCACTGCTGTAGCACTCATAAAGGAACATGGCTAATGCTTAAACTTGTTCGACATCAGAGCCTTTTTACTACTTATATTCCAACATATTTACAAATTGAGAAGAGGCTTGTTGAATCTTGTTCCACGACAGACTTTTGAAGTATTCGGGCTGGCAGTTTTCAATTACTTCATCTTGGCTGGGATTCAAAGCAGGCCGGCACACAGGGAGGGAGGCATTCAGCTGGACCAGCTGAAACACAAGGGAATAACACACAGGCTTAAAGGGGAAGAGCCCAAAGTCTGGGCTCTTCTTGACATACATCATTAACTATTAATAGAGATTCATTATTTTGTGGATTTGTCACAATTGGCTCTTAGGACAGGGTGTCTACATGCTTTACTAATTATCCCTAACCTGCTTGGAGGCACGTTTGTGAATGCCAGTCATTTACTGCCAATTTACATACTTGGGGGAGGGGTCTGGGGAGAGAGATTCATGATATAAAAACACGTTAGAGTTAGTGCATTAATGTTTCCTTCCAGCTCACCCTGTGCTATGGCTAGACACGTTCATCTCTGTCCTAAATAAAACTAACCACTTGCATCCTTCACAAGTGACGGGAAAGCAGAACAATTTCCTCAAGATTAATTCCTTGGAATAATGTCAGTCATTTTAGGGTGTTTTTAAAGAATGAAATTATATATTTATGATACAGTCCTGATTGACTATTTTATATGAAATGTCAGTGTTTTCTCTTTGCATAACACACCTTGCCATGTGTCAGGAAGCATATTCCTAAGGGAATCCATAAGGGGACATAGACCTCCTGTTTGAATGCATATTTATTTATTGTATTCCTTGCCTTGAGGTTTGAAGTAACTTGTTATCATCTGGCAAGAGGGTGGGTAGAGTGTGGGAGTCGGGGTAGTGGCATTAGCCACCCATGGCTAATGTGAGGTGTCTTGCCTGACTGTGCTGTGCCATCATCCCTGCGCTTGCCGTGCTTTGTCACCATTAGGTGGGTGGCTGCTGTGGCAAGATGCTTCTGTTCAATGAATCAATTGTAAAATGAATGTTAGACTTCTGCAGGGGGAAGTATCGTGCCTCCTTCTGTGACTTTCCACCCCCAAACCTTCTCTTCCTCTTCTCCTTTGACATGCTGCAACAGATTTATGAAAATCAAATACTTTAATTGTAAAACTGCCACTTAATTGACAACACACAGGATTTATTCAGTGCTCATCTTCTACAGATCACTTTATTTAGCACTCCTCTTTTTTTGTTCCCTTTCTCCATCTCACCAAGCAAATTTTAATATTGAAACACATGCCACATTGTTTAGGATGTAAATGTCAGCATCATAGTGAGCTTTAAAGACGTTGTTTGAAAACTTCACACTTTTTCAATATTTCTTTTATCCAGGGCTGGGTTCTTTGGTCAGCTTAGATATGGTAGCCCTAACATGGAGACCAGTGAGTTCTTCCTGCAGGACAGAGTTCTCCAGTCATACCTGGCAGTACCCAGCTGCCCCTTCCCAGATCCTGCAGTAGGACAAAGCAGGGTTCTGCTGTATGCAGTCTTCAGTGGCTTGAGGATCCTGAAGATTTCACATCTGATCCTTGCAGCTATTATTTAGGATGCTGCTGCTCCAAAATATCAGCCATTAAGCTCCTTGCAACTGCTCTTGTCAAATGTACTGCAGCCTGAAAGTGATTTTAGCATGACTGGAGAAAATGTTGTCTTCTCTTTGTGAGGGCACAGTGAACAGGATGCTCTGTGGGCAGTTACTGCAGTGGGACTGCTGCTGGTGTGGATGTCTGTAGCATGCCTTCAGCTGATAAAGGGGATTCATTACTTTTCCAGAGCAGTTCCTGCATGGATCTAGGCTGAGCATGGTGCAGAAATGCCCCCTGATGAAGCAGTAGTTGGCCTCACTTGCTGGACACAGAAGAGGCAGTGTCCCATCATGTAGGTGTGTGTCATACATGTTATGAGCATGTTTATGGGCACATGGGTACTTCAGAGGATCACTGTACTGTGGGGAGATTTTGCAGTCCTGGTCAGAAGTGGAATAAGCACTTTAAAAAAAAAACAAAACACAGCCAGAAAAAAACAAAATGAAAAAACAAACCTAAAAAAACCCCAGGCTGGAGTGAAGCCTGGCAGGACGGAGTTAGTGCAGAATATGCTGCTTCTGGAGCTTCCCAAGTTACTGCAGAGCATTTCTGTGGGGTGTGATTGTTTTAGATGTTGCTTGATATTGATCAGTTTGGAAAGTCTCTTTCACCCTTGTCTCCTAAACCTGTGGGAGGAGGGAGTCTCTCCCTAGCATGAGCACCACAGTGGGCAGGTCCACACGCTGTTCAGCTGCCTCGTGCTGTGTGAGACCAGGTTTGCTCTGCACTCATCTCACTGAGGCTGCCTACAGATAAACGAGGGCCTGTTTTAGCTGTGATTTCTAAGTATCTGCCTGGGGGTTATTTATCCCATTTATTTAGAAGTGGCTTCTTTTGAGAAAGAGGAGGAGGTGAAGAGATACAGCTTCCTAGGTAGTAGTAAAGTGCATGCTGTGTGTGCATGACACTATAGGTCTCCGAGGTTTAGTGGATCTGGAATTATGCCATTTGTCTCACACTAATTGAAGCATGTGTCTACAAGTGTGCAGTGCAAAACATAGGATAAATGACGATCATAAAATAAGGGTACTGCATAACCTGTCTTATTATTAGATAGGCAGTCACTTGCAGAGCACCTTAAAATGTATGTTTTTCAAAGAAAAGCTGCTCTTTTCTGTGCATATGTGTATACATATTAAGCTAATAGGATATGTTTCTGCTTAGCCCATCTGAGATAACACATAATTTTTTACAGCTTTTCAGAATCTTCCCTGTATGTCCCTCATGTTTGTGAATGTACTTTGAAGTGCTTATAAAATTGTGAGTCCAGAGTAACAAGTGTTTGACTTAAACCTATTTCTGTATGAGAAAAAGATGTCTCAAAGAGTAAGCGTTGTATCTTAAGCATGATTAAACTTCATTTCCTCATACACTGGAGTCTCTAGAAGAAGGTTTCTGTATTGTGCAGTTTCAAGAGACCGCTGCTGAAATGAGGCTGGACTGGATCACAATCTGGAAAGAACAGGCATGTCTCTGTACCTGACAGAGAAACTCAGTGCAATATATAGGTTAGTTTAACGTGGATAACTGTGTAATTTGTTACTACATTATGTTTTTTACCATGGTGTACATGAAATCTCATTGCAAATGTTTTCAAGAAAGGGAATTTATGCATTTTTGTTATTTGAAGTTTGGTTTCAACAGCCAAGACAAATAGATCTGTGATAGTGACTTTGGGATCAGACATTTATATGTCATTTCTGTCAGTTTTAAAGTAAAAAAATCTTTTCAGTATGTCTTTTATCTTCATTGCTACGTCTACAGTATTGCTCAGCTGTATTGAGCTATGCAAGTGGGTGGGAAAAAAAATTAGAAACTTAGTCATATTCTAAAGATACCAAACCATTAAGAGAGGAAACACTTCTGCTGTGTGCCTGATCTCTGCAAACAACTGAAGCATCCACTCACGGACTTAGGGGAAAAAAAAGAAAAAAAAAATGAAGAAGAAAAAACCCAGCCCCCAAAGACATTTTCTATCTGTACGCTTCAGTGCAAAGCAAGTGGTGTATGCTTTTGAGGCATGATTCACAAGGCAGATTCATGTGCAAGTGACTCTAGGTACAGCAGTGGGGGTGGATCTGGATCGTGTAAGGCCAGTGCAGAATGTGGGAAAACATCTTCCTCCCACTCCCCAGTAAACAATGTCAAATGAAAACGTTTACATTGCAGCTTTATTGTTAACACAAGAAGAGACTCGGGTCCCACTAAAGGTCCATTTAATCTTATTTTCTTTCTAGAATAGTAGTTAGTGTCTGATACTTAAGAGTGAGGACAGATAGAGACAGGGCTGCGAACACCAGTTTGCATTTCTCGTGAGTAGAGGTAGGATTTGAACCATTGTGCTCAGAGCACCCATGGAGTTACTCTGTGACTTTGTCACTCTTTGCACATTACATCTACAGCAGTCTGTGAAAGCAAGCCTCTGCAATTCAACTGTGTACTGGGTGAAAAAGTACTTCTCTTTGTTCTTTGTTTTAAGCTTCCTACTTAATTAATGGGTACACCAACAAATTATTGGAATATGAGGAAAAAAATGGTTCATAGGCAGTTTCTTTGTTTTATAGCCCTCCACCTTATCCATTCATTGTTATCACTTTTCCATTGTGAAAAATCTTGATTCTCTCTGTGTAAAAAGGTTATTCTATACCTCTATGCAGCATTGTTGCCATTCTTGTTACCTTTTCTCTACTTAAAAAAAACACTAACAAACAAACAACAAACCAAGCACAAAAACAACCCATATACAAAAACCAACCATAAAAATAAAAGGAATTATTTGGAAGAAAAGTTCATCAGAAAGGTCAGCTTGAAGCAGAAGTTAGACCCAACTCCACAGCTGAAAGATGACAAAAGTATAAGCATGAGAAAAGGTGCTGTCAGGTGCTTGCTTTCAAATCCTAATGATTGGTCAGAAGCATGAGAGACACCATAGTGTTTTTTCTTGGCTAACAGAAAATAAGACCCAGAGAGACTAGTGCTCAGGATGGAAGTTATTATCAACTTGCTCTATGAACTTTTCACTTGTTTCACTCTCATGCATTTATATTTATTTCAAATGGGTTGATGGCAGCAGCTGATAAATGAGCTGCTGTCAGTTGTAGTCCATTGTGTTTGTCATCAGTGCAAGTTCACTGTAGTCAGTGATGAAATTTCACCTGCTGTGTGAGAGAAAATAAAATGCACAGTTGTGGTTGTAATTAGGGCTGAAAATCAATAGTAAAAGATGTTTTAAAAATGAGGAAGACGGTAAAAAAGAAAATGAGGAGAAAACCGTGAAAATAGAATTAACTGGGGACAGATAAGAACAGTGAATGCAGAGATATATTGGAGGAAATGGAACATTAATCCAAGGTGGAACAACTACAACCACTTTTTGCAAGAGGCTTCATTTTGAATATAGGAAAGAATGTCTTTTCCAGTAAAAATCTCTTTTCCTGTGGTGGTATGTGCATGTGTATGAACAGAAAATGGAGCTGCTAATGGTGCCTTGAAGATCCTCACATTTTTTTGCTTCATTCCCTTGGTGGCCACTGTCCTGGAAAATGAAGGACTTGGATGAAACTCACTTTAGAATTCAAGAGGGGACGTACCTGAATTAGTGAGAGAGCAGCATGTCACAGTACAGTTCACAATAAAGAATGCTGCACCTAATTTTTTTTCTTTTTTCATTTGCCTTAAAACTATTCTCTAATAGCCTTTGAGACAAAGTATCTGGGGGTTTGGATATGACCAGATGGCTGAGCACTGAGTAGTCTTCTTCAAAGTTGCTCATAAAAAGCACCTGTACTAAAAGGGTGGAAAATTGAAAATTCTTGTTGGCTCCACAGGGGATGACTTGTGTTTGGTTTTGATGGAGTGGAATATCTTTGACTATTGCTGATTATGAAAGGGCTTATTACTGGCTAGGGAGTAGAAAAGGCAAAGCATTTCATTCTCTGCTTTTCTTAGCTTTCACCTCAAGAGCATCAGCCTAGGAAATAGTGTGTCAGAATGTCAAAGAAATGCTCGAGCAGTTTGTTCTTTTTGTTTTATCTTTCTCTAAATATCAAGACCCTGGTCATAGAAAAGACAGTCTTTCTCTTTAATAAGACTATTTCCAGTGCAAAGCTAGTACAATATGACAGGCAAATACAATAATCTTATTAAAGCATCTTCTGTATAACACACAAATGTGTGAAATGTTTTCTCCTCAGTAAACAGCCTTCAGTAAGGTACATGTGTTGTGCTTAGGTACTAGACTGCATTCTCATATCACTTTGAAGCTACATCTGCTATATTTTAAACAGTAACCAACAAAGTATGACGAGATGGCAGAACAGTTTAATATCATGCCCTTTATCTGCCCAGAGAGCACGAAAGAAAAAAAGAGCAAATGGCTAGCATAGAAGGGGAGAGCATGTTATTCTATCAGTGCAGACAATTCTGCTCCCGTTTGGCACATCAGTGGTATAATACAGAGATAAAAATGAAGCCTTGTACAGTGAATTGAATATTTCCTCGAAGCTTTTGTTGGGAATTGTTTCTGATGTTGTTAGCTAAGGAAGATTTACTTTATGCTTAAGTTATCAGACATCAGTTTCCCAACGCACAAATCCACATGAAAGTAACATCTCATGGGTATTGATGAACTTTTTCTGAAGGGACAATAAATCTAAGAAAGAGCTGACTTTGTAGAGCTTTGGTATATGTCATATTAAGCAAAGGTAATCAACAAAGAGATTTTATGTGGTTTTTGCAGAAATGTACAAAGACTAGATGACGTCTGACACTGCGTACACTTGTAAGGGAACAAAATGAGAACAAAAAAGGAGGCAGACATCTGGTTAGAGCCCAGTTCAGCAAACATTACTCACAAAGAGCAATGTTTGCTTTTGCATCTGGGCATACCGACTTCTTAAGTCAGGGAAGTCTATGGAAATTCTCTTAGAAATAAATAACATCCAGTGGGACTCCGTGTCCTGCAGTAATACACAGAATGTGTAAGATGTGGTTAGAGAAGTATTGTAGCTTTCTCGTACCTGTTTATGGATAGTTGGTGGGCTTCTCTGGTTTGTGTATCTCAAAAACTCCAGCAGTTCTGGAACAGAAACAACTTAACATCCAAAGTCTCTGTTGACTTCAGTGAGGCTGTGGGTTCTGGAGTCCCTGGAGTCCCATGTGTGCCTGTGCACTCCCCTTGCTCCAGACAAGGTGAAATGGAATTCTTGAGCTGAGTATGTGGCATCCACAGCACTGCTTAACTGTAGATCTGAGGTGATTCTCAAGTCCCAGCTTGTTCATCAGCAGTGTTGTTTATGCACAAGTCTGTGCTGAAGTGTGGATTTAGGCAAAGCTCCAGAGCACACCCAAGGGCAGCAGCCCAACCATGCTCAGTTCCCCATGGAGGATGAAGCTCCATGGGTCTGTCAGGATGGGCTGGATCCAGAGGAGGCACCGTGTGCTACCTACAGCCTGTCCAGCAGCACTGACCTCCTGCTGTCAGTGATCCTGAAGGACAGGGAAGGTGGGCACAGCTGGGCTGTGAGCCAGCAACGTGAGTGACAATGTGCACAGCTCCAGTCCCACCATGCTAAACTTTATCTTTTCCCCTTTTGGTGGACATGTGTGGCAGACAACAACTGCATCTGCAGGACTGAAGTGCCAACCCTCTCACTGCACTGCAGGGTCCCCAGGCCGGTTTTCCACTCATCATATGCACTTTTTTTTTGAAAGTAACAGTGGCAATCAGTTAGAAATCCTTTTGCTCTACAAAACTCCCACATGGTGTGAATTGGAAAGTGATTTAATATTTCTGATGGAAATGGTGTGCCTTTACCCTGAATGGTACAGTAAATGACTTCCTTATAAAAGTAGGTAACCTTTAACATTTACATTTTTTTAAATGTCAGGATGTAAAACCAATGGGAAGGTTGAAACAGGAGGAAAAAGTATTAGCACTGCATTGTTTACATAGTGTACAGAACACAGCCCTGTAAAACCTTGTTAGAATTCTAGACTCTTCTAGTTATGGGAAGAGATGTAAATAACTAGCCATATCTACAAAATCAATTGCTCAGCCTCCTCAGATTGAAAGTTGTCTTAAAATTAATGAGGATTTTAAAATAATATACTTCAATTTTTATTCTTCTAGCTTTTGATTATTCTGAGATAGTTTTCTCTTATTTTCAGGATTTTTTTTCACTAGAAGCTCTTGAATGTGATCAGAATTTTAAAGGAAAAATAATTAAAATCACCTGCTACAGCACTGTGGGATTAGGGTTACAGATTTTGAGCGTTACCAATACTACATAGATAATGAAGTTTTGACTTGAGTACAAAGACCTGAGATCTGGAAATTAAAATTTACAGGGCAAGAATGAAGTAAAAATATGAATAAAAATACTCAGCAAATCAAAGGAAGGGTGAGAGCAGTCTTCAACAAGCCTGAAAAACCTAGGCCCAGTTCCTCAGTGATGTAAACTATGTAAACTACCTCAGACCAGCAAAACTTTCATTAGCTGAAGAGTTCTGGCCCAGGGATCAGCAGCCTGTCTTGATCCAGTGAAAGAATTTGAACTCTATTTCTGCTTTTTAGAAGGAAAATTGCAGTCTGTTATTAGGACCAGCATAAGGACTTTGTCTCTCTGGAGCACACTGCTCACACCTGGAATAACTGTGTTCCATGTGAAGTGACACTGGTGTCACTGCAGGGGCTGTGGTCAGGCCCTCTGTCCATGTGGCCATCCCTACTCTGAGCTGCTGAAAGGAGCTGTCACTGACCAAGCTCCCATGCCTTAAAGCAGGACTATAACCTGGACTCAGGCTTCAAAGAGGAATCATTTAAGGAAAGAGTCCCCTTAGGTAATGTGGGAGAGACAATTCTTAAGTAGCTGATTTGAATTTGTAGGAGTAGGTAGTGCTTATGACTCCTTTCTGCACAAGTTTTCTTTTAAATCCAAGTAAACACTATCCTGAAACATATTTTCAGAGTTTTCTATAAGCCATAAAGCACATATCAAGAAGCTTTAATGCCTATATTATAAAATGTTTCCCTGCAGTTGTACAAAAATCTCTAACAAGTTTCAGAACTGAGTATATAGACTGTAGGGTTTTGTTCTGAGCTGATTCAAGGGACAAATTAATATATAAAACTGGGGAAAGGAGAGAGTTTTCATACAACCAGACCCTCGGTGTAAATTACGATAAACCTGTACATTTCTTAGGGACTTGCGTGAACTAAGGATCTAATTCACACTTTAAATATTTCATTGCACAATAAAAGAGTATCTTGTAAAATATTCTGATAAATTGCACTTTTAGGCTTAAATATCTCTAGGAAAATAGGAGAGAATTCCAAAACCTACTGCCGCCTCCAAGAGTGGTGTTTCTAGCAAATATTTCCAGGCAGTTATGCTCTTAAATTCAATTACACTGGTGGCTTCAGCGTAGATCCTGCTGGACAATCATCTACATCATAAAAAGTGCAGGTCATTTGCCACAACTGAGCAAAACTGTCATTTTCTACCTAAAAGAAGCTGGGGCTAAGCTAAGGCAGAAAATAAATCCTCTGTGACTCATAAAGAGAGCACTTTTTTAGGTCAGGTCAAGAACAAAGACACTGGCAGTGCAGTGCTGAGAGGCTTAGAGTGGTGTATCCCTGAGGACAACTCCCGACACCAATAGGAATTTTTTTTCTTGATGGGCTGAATGGTTTTTGAATGTATTTGTAAATGCCCTTAAAATAATCAGTTTATTCAATTAGCAAATTGTCCTATTGTCCTTTAAATATGGAAGGATTTTTTGTTTTGGTTTTTTTGGGGTTTTTTTGTTTTTTTTTGTTTTTTTACCTAATGTGCTGTTTAGTGTCTGCAGCAGGAGGAGAAAAGGCAGAGATGGCTCTGAGAACAGGAACAGAGTAAATGCTCCGGGGAGGGTGAGACTGAGGGGGAATATCAGTGCTGCCCTCCCCTCTGGCAGGCACAAGCACACACACTCTCATATCACTCCACAGCCACAGTTCCTTTGGTGTGGAGTAGGGGAGTCAAGGTGTTTGCTAATATTACTGAAATTAAATTATAATTTTGCCTCAAAGTTCAGATTTTCTTGTTGAGTCTTGTTGTTTCTGAGATTTTTAGTTTGCGGAAGAGGCCCAGAATTAAACAACTGCTTTCCTAAATTCCTGTATGTTACATTTTCTATGTTTTTTCTTTCAAACCAGTGTGCTTAGGTTTTCCTTTCAAATCCCATGGTACTCTGTTACTAGCAACCATCTTGTGGTGTATTCACAGTAGATCTCCATGTTGAAGGCTAATAGTAACCTAACTCAGATGGGAGGTGGGAAAATCCTTTCCAGAAAGAGCCTGGAGAGAGTGTAACAAAGCATGGTGTGCTTGCTTGCTTTAGTCCAAGACCTCTTTTGGCCTTGGGTTTTGGATTTGGTTCACCTTGAACCTTAGAAAATCACTTCAGAGAGCAGTTTCAGGTTACCTGTTATGTTAACACTGATCTGATTTTTTTTTTCCCCCCCCCAAAGTACTGTTGTGGACTAACAGTTGTTTATATGTAAACCTTAGTCATCCTTCCACATTTGAACAAAGTTTAGAGCTGGCTGGTTTCAGAATTGACAATATACTGCCTTTCCTGCCAAAGATGTTCCTTCCACACAAACTCTCTACTTCCCCATGAACACAGGAAACTCCCCTGAAGGTTTTTGTGAACACTCCCCCACACCCCAGTAACTGAGTCACTAGGAATAGTATTGATTTCTGCCCTTCACCTTCTGAGCTCCACAAAAGTGTGGCAAAGTCCACAGGCTGTAAATGGCCAGTGGAAACCTAACTCCATGACGAGCTCTGTGGGAGACCAAGGAAGGTAATTAGACTGTTCTGGTAAGCAAATACCCCAGTACTCCTAGGAGTGAAGGGATCTCCAAGAAGTTCCTTATCTACTGTACTCATTTATTAATCCTTCCTTTGCTGCTGAAGGATCATGAAGTGCATGGACAGAATAAACCTCAGGGGACTCAGAAATCTGCCCTGTCCGTGTCCCCAGCAGTGGTGCTGCACTACACGTGTCTGTGATGCCCTATGCCTCAGTGAATGTCTGCCTTTGAGTCTCTCTTGGTCAAAAAATGGAATAGTACAAGTTTTATGTGAGTTACCTGGAAGAATTTGTTTTAGATGCTATTACAGCTCTTGTAACACACGTAATTCGGGGAAATTGCAGCCACCCAGAAGTTCATGATCAAAGAGGATACAGGTGGAAACCTCCCTGGATCCTCACTGAACAAAACTGTTCTGGCATTTGTGACATGAGGAGGTCTCTCAAGGCAGCCTGACTTGCTGTCTGTGCAGGTTCCTGCAGGGTCAAGTGATTTGGCATGAGTATCATTTCCTCTAAACTTTGCTTTGAGGAAGTGAACTTAAGCCTTTTTGAGGGTCTAATAAAAACTAGTGAAAAGTTGTCCACGTGCTCAGGCAGCAGAATAAATGCAAAAACACTCTGTGAGGAAAGACAGTCCTCCACAATTTTCAGTCTGTGCTATACCAAGATGCACTGTAAATCTAACATAAAGTCCTTTTTAAGTGGCATTTCTAGCCTGACATTTTTAGTGGAAGAACTTCAGATACAAGCAGACAAACTTGTGAATCCTCATGAATTCTTGTGAGTCTTTGAAGCTTTGCCCATCATTAATCAGCCCATCCATGAAAAAATATTCCAGACATACACACCATATGCACATGTAACTGTTAATAAACCCAGCAATATTGTCATCTCTATACGGTTATAAATCCCCACCTTGTGGAATTGCCTGCCTAGTATTTGAGATTTAAGAAATCAGATCCCCATCTCCATTGTATAAACATTTTTAAAGCATCACCTAGTTGCAAAGTATCCCCCAGATACATGTTTTTCTTTGAAGATATTCCTACTAACAATGTGTTATTAGTGTGAAGGGCCAAATTATCTACTCATCTAATTGGTTCAGCTCCACTGTGCTGCAGAATTTGACATTATCATTTCTCAGGGTCTAACATAATTCATACAAAAGATCAATTTGTTATACTTATCATGTTAGTATAGAGAACCATTAATAACAGGACATTTAATGCAGCATTAGCTTTCCAGCATTTTTAGTGTAGAGAAAACATCTCTTTTTTCTTAGAATTAATTTAAGCAGCCCTTATTTAAATAGTTTTGCCCCTCTGCTTTTGTAAATTAACTAATATAATTGTACTGTAAATATTTATCTTCCCTAAATTAATGTAGAATCAAAATTAATTAGTTGAAAAAATATAATTTGCCATTCACTATCACATTTAAACATATAATAAATTAACAGGATAATTTTTCTGCTCTGCTCCCCTCATGTGAGATCTGGCCAGTGAAAACCTCAGGATATGGTTTCCTTGTTCTCAGTTGTCATTAAGCACGGGCCGCTTTTGACAAGTTTTTGACACATTGCTCTTCCATCAGGTTCCTTACTTTCGATTGTGGAATGACAAGTCTATTTTGTGGTGGTGTGAAATGAACCATGTACTGCTACCGCTGTCTCATGTCTCATAATGGAAGGTTCACAGCATGGACAATTGGGAATTTCTCCAGGCAGGGGAAAAGCACTTATTTTCAACCCCTGGCTTTAATCAATCAAGGAGAAACTGGAAATCGCTGTAAAGTAATGAATGTCAATTTATGTACATGCTATTGATTTTAGAAATTTAATGCTCTGTTTCCCTATTTTGTGTTGACCTTATGAAGCTTAAAGATGAACACAAAAGGTGAATATTCTTGAGACAGAATTGGTTTTCCCCTGGAAATACGAACAATAGATTTTGTATATGGAAGGGAAAATTTAAAAAAAAGGAAGGAGAGGGGGTCAGCTGGAACTTAAGTCAAAGGGCTGTACCAAGTTAAGGGATTGGAGAAAACACAGGGCATGTTATTAAATCCATTTGTTGCAAAATGGACAAAACCGTTCTTGCAAGACACATCCCAGTTGTTGTTGTGATCTTGGCATACTGAAGATCTGGGCTATTAAAATACTTTCTTTGGTTAAATGCATTCTTGATTTAACATTTGTTATTTTTATATAAAGTGTGAAGGTATTGTTTTGAATAATTCACTGTTTATCTACCTTGTAGTTTGCATGCTTTGTGCTCCTTCATTGCACTCTGACAGAGTGAGAGAGAGAGATTAGTAAACATGACCCCAAAAGACCTCTGTAAGTGCCTGTCTAGCATAACTTATTGGCTTCACTTTCTCTGCCTGGAGGATCCTTAGCTTCACTGGATACATTACACACGAGTTTTGCTATTGCTTATCTTCACAAAGTTTACATCTCCCTGGTTTTCATTCCCAGATAAGAAGCTCAGGCGCTGTCAGTTAGCGAATACTCTCAGGAACGCGCCCTCTTCCCTGCAGAGCAAGAAAACAATGACTTCAGAGATTATATAATTTGAACCCATGTTAAAAAACATTATTCTTATAATGTTGTTTCTCTAATTCCTCCTAAGCATAAAAACCAATTCCAGTAAGAAACTGCACGTTATGCTGGTGTTCTAATCAGTCACAACATTCTGCCCCTGCAGAAGCAGTAAGAAAACACATACAGAATGTTTTGTTCACTCGGAGGATTTCTTGTTGATCTCCACTGTATATTTGTACAAAAGCTCTCAGGGGATTTCTCATGTTACTTCCCTGAATACACAGTAACAGGATTGCACAGGAAAAGTGCTGTTAGTAGCAGTATGCTCTCAACCAGCATATTCCTCTACTGCTCTGACTAGTGCAAAAATTGAAGCCAGCTCTGAAAGACAGGTTTTTCCCCTCTTTGCAATAGTTTTACAAATGAAATCACAATACTCCCTGAAATTACTAGTGCACTTGACTCCACGATCAATTTACTCCATTTTCAATATAGACTTTGACAAGAATGATTTGTTTATGCTGTCACATGAATCAGTCTCAGTAAATTAGACCTGTCAAAGTTACTTTTTCTGCACAATACAGTTTGCTTTTTTTTTGACACCTGTGCAGTTGGGGAAGCAATTGTAAATAGTGTAAAGACTTGAGTCAGAAGGTAAGCTATCTGCTTTTAGATCCTGCTCACTGTGTCAGAATACATCTCCACAGTCCACAGGAGTATTTTTTACTTTACCTGGAATTGATAATAATAATTGATAATAATAATTGTGATTTGAAGTTGGATTTTGAATATACTATCTGTGTGTACCAAATTGAACATGAAAATCAAGCATGGATCTGTGAGAGTATGCAGGCAGCAGAATTTTGTGTTCTAGAACTGTGGAGAGACATCACCCTCAAATCATCTATGCAGCATGTCAGAGTGGCTGCACTAGCCCTTTTTAATTACTTTTCTCCCTTTTCATCATTGCATTTTACCTACAGTCAAGGTCTAGATTGTGTCCTGGGGTTCAGCTGGACCTCCTGCACAGTGTTGGCATCAGTGAACCTCAGTAAAATCTGCTCTGAGGTGAGCTCCCTCCCTGGCTCGAGGTCTTGCTACCTGCCATGTATTGACAGATTGCTTGTGCACTTGTCTTAGGTGAAAGTAACAGCTCAATACTAATGTACCCAAGTTTGTTCCTTCTCATGGCCTGATGCATGTGTGACCCAGATCAAAACTGAACCTTGACACCACACTACACAGCATGCTCCAGGGTACTGAAGGGGAATAATTGTAATGATAATTTCTTATGATAACAAAACACCATTAAATCTGTTTATGAAAACTGGAGTTGTTTAAGTGGGCTGGTACTTATATACTGAAGGGTCAACAAAAAGAGCTCACACTTACCTTTGGGACAAAGTTTCAAAATATGCAGTTGAACGTGCGTATTTTGATGCAAGATTCTCTTTGCCTGTCTTTTTCTGTGCCAGGGAAGACTTTGGGTTCCATTTAGGCTGGTGCGTGGTGCTAAGCCCCGATGAACGCCCTTGAAAGCCGTGCAGCTCAGATGTTTTATGTAACGGGCTGTGTTTAACCTGGAGCAGCCTTTTGACGTCGACAGGCCCTTAGTGCTCATTAAAGCAATGCAGTGATATCTGCTCAGATCGAGCCTGAGCTTTGCACCTAAGGAAATCTTCCAAACTGAGGAGGAATAAATGTGAAAATATTGAGGTAAACTGAAATCAATAACTGCTAAAGAAAAACAAGGCATAACAGTGATTATCAGGGTGATCTGCTGCTAATTAACTGAAGAACCAAATTATGTTGGCCGTCTAGTTTCTAACTCTGCTTCTTACTTTCAATTCACCTATTTCTTTTCAATTTGAATGTTCTGCTAGAAAGTAAAACACTCAGTGCTTAACAGACCTTCATGATAGAGTTCATTTGATCCAAGCAGGCCCAATTTATAGCTGCTTTTCCCCAGAGCCTGTTTACTTTGCTAGGATTATGATTTGCTATTGCAATATTGGGATGTCAACGAAAGAAGCCAGAGACAAATGTTATTGATTGATGGTACCCTATGTTTCTGCAAGAGGAGTGCTTTATCAACATCATAAAGGACCTTATCCTTTCAAAAAACAGGGTGGTTTTTGTGGCCATGACAAACAGGAAGGGTTTTATCATTAACATTGTAAGCAATTTTGTGATCACACACATTTCTGTGTGTCCAAGCAGCTCCTGGTGCTTATTTCAAGTGCCCCTTTTTATTTGAAATCATACTCTAACAATTGAAAGCAAAGAGGAAATATAGGGTATTTTAAAGGAAACAAATTTTTAAACAACACCATTGGCAGAGGGGTTATTGTTGCAGTTTTCCCTTTCTTCCCTCCAATTTGCAATTTTGGATAGTCAGTGATTTTTATTATTTTGAGAGTAGAGAAAAATGGTCTTGTGTGTTTTGTAAGACTTTGTTGCAGGAATCTGTCTCTGTAATTGGTAAAGTATCTTGCAAACCATAGCTTGTGTAAGTGGTTTTTACTTACATGAATAATCTCATTTGCTTCCTTGGGGCAGGAATACTTAAGTAGTCTTAAAGAATATTTAAAAGATGAGGCTTTTGCTGGCAGTAGGTTTTAACTCATACCATTCTGCTTCCTTTTCTGTCCTTTAATTAAAATGTGCCTGGATCTGACCTCAGACTCAAGAGAGGCTGGATCTCACTGGCTCTGACTGGTGTAACCTGCACTCACTGGAGCAGTTCCAGTGGTTTGGAATGAGGGTCACTTGTGCCTATTAAGCTTTGCCCTTATTTCAGCGTTAGGATATGGCACTGCTGCTGCACTGAGCTGCTCCTGTGTCTGCTGGTAGATCTGACAGATACCCCTCGATGGTTGTCGGGGGTACTAACAATCTGCCTGCACTAACAATCCCCAGCAGCCCTGCCCGGCCCCCTGGCAGCCTGTGCATGGCCCAGGAACGCCTCTGCAGCTCAGCCCTGGGGTTTCAGTCCCTGCAGTGTAGGTGTGCATGGCCCCAGCCCTGATCCTGGAATGCAACCTGGATTTCAATGGGCCTTGAAGTCGATGTGTAACCTACTGTCCACTTGTGGCTCCCTGAGCTGTCCCCAAGACCCACTGCTTCTGCTCTGCTTACTGGGCTCACATGCCATGGGACTGTGCCCTGGTGCTCAGCACCATCCTGTGCTGTGGGCACCATTTGCTGTTCCAGAGGGTGTGCAACTGTCTCTGTCCTTATCTTGCTGGTGGTGCTCAAGCTCCTTGGTTATAAAAACAAACAAACAAGCAAACAACCCAACAAAAAACCTCAAGCAACTGAAAAAACAGACGCCTTACTGCAGGTCTCAGCTTGAGATCCTTGCTCAGGAAGAGTTCTCACTGAGGCTGGTATTTCTTCAGCACACCCGGTGTCAAACAGTGGAGGGGATATTGAAGGTTCTAGCTTATCAATGCTACGATCAACTTTTCCACTCCACTCTAATCCCTTCTGCCCCACTTGCAATTCCCACCCACATCAATTCCTTTACTCTTTGAGACATCCCTTCCCCTAGTCTCTGACTGCAGTTGCTTGCCTACCTAAGCATCATTACCTATCCCAGGTGCCCCACTGCACTCTTTCCTAAGATAAGTGTTCCTCCTCCTGGGTATCCTTCCATTCATTGTTTTTATTTTTTCTGGGACCCCCAGTGGGCAAGTAGCAGTGAGGACAGAGGGAAGGTATTTCCCTGTCAGACCAGTCAGAACATGCAAGTCTTGTTATCCACGACATGTGCATGCTCTCTTAGTACCTCATGCATGCTTCTTTCCTGTCAGACACAGATAACCTAAATAAATTGGCCTGTTGTCTGCATTCAACCACTGGGCAACATGATGAGTGGAACTAGTCTAATATATGTGCACTATAGGTCTGATTTTTCTGTTAGTTTATGGCCACCTGCTTTCCTGCAGTTGTATTTGATTTATGGGGTGCAATAATGCGGAAGTCTTTTTCGTGCAGATGGTACAGCCTCAAACACTGCTCAGTAGACCTTGTGCAGAACGGGGAACATGTTTTGAGATCCTGTAGCTATTGTAACAGTTATTGGTGAAGGTGTAATCTGCACTTCTGTAGCTCTCCTTCATGTGGCAAAGGAAAAACTGCTGGTGCCAGGAGTTGTTACACTTGGGCAGTGAGTCTGGTACAGCTGTGAAGGTACGAAATAACTTCACAGTATTCACATCCATTGGCATGTAAATCCACATGAAAGTAACATCAAATTCAGCTGGGGAACAAATTCAGCTGACAGCTACCACAAATCATGTCCTGCACACACAGTGACCCCTGCAGTGCTCCAGGGTCAGGGCAGAGGGGCTGGAAGGTGCCTGAGGGAAAAGACCTGAGGGTGCTGGTTGAGAGTAGCTGAACAGGAGCCAGCTCTGCCCAGGTGGCCAAGAAGGCCAATGGCACCTGGGCTCTGGTCAGGCCGCACCTCAAATCCTGTGGCCAATTCTGGGCCCGTCATGACACAAAAGACACTGAGGGGCTGCAGTGTGTCCAGAGAAGGGAACAGAGCTGAGAAAGGGTCTGGAGCACAAGTCTGATGAGGAGCAGCTGAGGGAGCTGGGGGTGTTTATTCTGGAGAAAAAGAGGCTCAAGGGGGACCTTATCACTCTGTACAACTGCCTGAAAGGAGGGTGTAGTGAGCTGGGGGTTGGTCTCTTCTCCCACGTAACAATAGGACCAGAGTTCTGGTTCAAGTTGTGGCAGAAGGAATTTAGGTTGGACATTAGGAAAAATTCCTTCACTGGAAGGGTTGTCAAGCATTGGAGCAGGCTCCCCAGGGAAGCGTTAATTCACCATCCCTGAAGGTATTTAGAAGACTGTAGATGTTGCACTTGGGGACATGGTGTTGTGGTGATTTGGCAGTGCTGGGTTAATGGTTGGACTTGCTCATCTTAGAGGTTTTTCCAGCCTAAGCAATTCTATGAAATGTTTCTTCACAGCCAATTCCATGAGGTACTGAGCCCTTCTTAGGAGGATGTTAGCATGTTCAGAGAAGGTCATAGCTTCTGGGTATCTGGCGGGATTAAATCCAGAGTTAAATTTGGAGTTTGAATTTTGGAAGCGGCAAATTTGTGCATGGTGGCCCTCAGAGAGAAGGTAAGAGGGTTTGTTAGGATTTAGGTAGTATGTAGAGGAATGAGTGTGCATGCTGGGATGGGATTTAAAGTTTCAAACCAATTAGAATTTTAATTGTTTCTTTTTTCCTGTTTGTTAGCAGTTGTGACTAACTACCCTAGGCCAATAGACAGCTAAAGCACATCCCCATGTAGGGACGCCACAGTCCTACCTGTTACAGAAATTTCTAACAATGAGTCCTGAATTATCTCCAAAATATCCACAGTGTACTAAGACTGTATAAACGTGGTAAAAGCAGTGAGTTTCTTTACTCCTAACAAATTTTAGGGCAAATTGAGAATGTTTATTTTCTAAACACATTCCACCATATGATGAAATGATGGCTTTTTTCCTTTACAAATAACGGTTTCAATATCCTTTGCTTCACAAGTGTTTGATCTAACACAGTTCATGTTCAGCCATGGTAACACTCAGGATCTTTTTTTCATGCCTGTTGCTTTTCTGCCCTCCCCTCCACCCCCTGAGACAGATTGATTTGGAATCTATCCAAGTTCTCTCAGGAGTGGTATCAAATTTGTTCTCTTCTCTCCACACCTGACCCATTCTGGCTTCCTTTAAATTCAAAAACTAGCAAGGGCCCAGCCGTGATGGGAAAAAACCCACAACCACGCAAGAAAATCTCCCTATTTGTTATTCCTGTACAGGAAAGGTGGCTAATGGGGAACAGTGTTTCAATGGATTTACAACAGACTATGTTAAAAGGGAAGTTACCAGTCAGGTTTCTTTTTATATCAGATTATATTTAAGAAGAGGGAAAAGTAAATGTAGGCATTTCTAGAATAGCTGCACCTACCTCTGCAGCACTCTGTACCCATCCCTTTATACCCCTTTACTCATGCAATAATAAAAACAACCCTTTTCCATATTCACACTTTAAAATACACACTGCAGTTCAACCTGATATTTCACGTAATAATCAAACCAATTCCCCTGCTAATAGCTGCACACACATTTGTGTGTCAGTTCTTTAAATACCCAACCTTTGGGAAATAGGCCCTGGGTTGGAGCAGGAGGCACTCAGCCTCAACATACAATGAGTTTAAATGGAATAAGCTAATTTGTCACTGTTTTGTTATGATTGAATATATGTGTTTAGAATGAAATTTAATTTAAATCCAATTTGTAACATCTCTGTGGGTGGGACAAAGGGAAAAAAAAACCCCAAAGGATGTATTAACTGGATACTGTACTGTGAATGTAATGGGGCTTCTGAGTTTAATGTTCAATTAAAAAGCCCTGCATGTTCTTATTACTGTTTACAGGAGTGGGTTTGGGGGAGATTTATGTTATAAAAAACCCACTGTACAACCCTTTTTTTGTCACCAACTCATACAAAGTCTTTACCTGGTACAGTTAAGCCATCTGTTATTCTTGAAGGAAAATTCAGTCACAGAGGTATCAAGAGATAAAAAACGCATTTTTATATAAACATTTGCCTGAGTTGCCATGTTGGTTTTTTTATTTGAGAAAATGAAGATGAATTAGTATCACTGGCTGTTGTGTTTTGATATGGAGCAGAAGAATCTAAGTGGAATAAACAAGCCTGAGCCTTGTGGGGGCCGATTAGTCACAGGCGGCAGCGCTGGCAGCGGCTCCGCACCTGCGCCAGGACCTGCGCCCGGCTCTGCCGGGGCCGAGCCCAAGCCAAGCCGGGCATCCCCTGCTCCCACACCCCCTCCCGCTGCTGGAGAGGAGCTGGGGAACGTGATCAATGGTAGGAGGAGAAGCAGCGTCTTTCCTGCTGGTCGGTGGATTGGCAGTTTGTTATCAGGTGCCTGACTGGGGGGTCAGAGTCTCTAGCTGGGGTCCCAGCTGGTAAAAGTCAGGATTTCTTGGTGGGCTGCAGTGAAATGATGCTCCTTTACACTGGATTTCTTCTATCGGTTATTTTTTTTCTCTCTTGTTTACCTAAGAAAAATGTTGCAATTGTCATGTATTAAGAGGATGCTTAAGAAGGTTCAGAACGCGATCCTAAGCCAAGAATGATAAAGTTGGTGGAAGTGAGGGGTGGGTGGGCAAGCAGGTACTCACCATTCTTTGTGTAAAGGATAAACAGCTACAATCAAAGGTATCTTAATTTTGCATGTATTGGTAATCATTAGTTCATATCACCTTTCCATTGCTTATGTAACCTTGAATGTCTGTATTGAATATATCCTTTATACAGTGACTGTTCATAGGTATATAAATATATATGTATAATAGATCCTGCAAAGACAGATTTATTTATTATAAACCCCTAGAATACATACAAATAATTAAATACTTTCTTGCTTACACAATATGTTATTTCATTTGCATGTGATTTGCTTAATATTAAGTAAGGACTTATTACAAGCTCTCAAAACAGATATATCCCTTATTGGGTAATTAATACTAATCTTGCAAACACATTAACAACACAGAGGCAGTAACAGCTATCTTAGGAGCTGTTACAGTCTGTCTTGTAAATCCTGTCTTACTGTGTGGATTAGTTCATGTTCCTTTGGAGATGTGAGAATCTACAGTGCTGATCCTGATGCCATACATGGGGCCAGGTCTGTAGAGATCCCTTCTGCTCCAGATTTCAAGGTTTTAAACACAGCTCTAACAGTACATTTGAAGTGTATGAACACATGGGTGAGTGGGAGACGCATGAAAATCACACCTGCAATTTTGAACTACTTCAGAGCTTTCCATTGTATATGTTGGGATTAGGAATAAGCAAATTAATTATTTAAATTTAGTATTTCAAAGTTAATAGAAAAAAATGAGAAATCCATTTTAAAAACTTGGTTTAATCAAGTCAACAAATAGTATTGTTTAAGATAGTTTTTATATTTTGGGGGGAGGGGGTTTGTTTGTTTTGAGGGTTTTTTAAAGTCTCAAAAACCTGCAAGCATGGTGTTTTTTCCTGAGATATAAACATGCTTTCAGGTTGTGATCTCCAGAAACTACTTCCATAGAGGGAGTGCTGACTGAAATGATTATAATTATTAACTTACTGTAATAACTTGCAAAATAGAGATGGTGCAGTAACATACATTTACCCATGGCTTTTAAAATTACTTTTGTGGCTATAGTGTAGGACCATCCTGCTTTATATTTCATATGTATATTTATATTTGGCCATCCACAAGAAATGTATTATCTTGTCTCTGAGTAGGAACTGCATGGTATCTCCTGCCAGCATTGCCTACACTGGCTGTGCTACACCCTCACAGAGCAAGTGATGTTATCTGCTGTCCATGCCTGTATTAAACTTCCTAGAAATAGAAGAGCAATTTTATGGATGCAAAGAAGAGTGGTTTTGGTACAGTCCATGTTTACAATTCTAATTGGGATTAATAAAGAAAACACATAGCCTACACACACACACAAAAGGTACAGTGGCAGAGTATTGATTGAAATTAAATTACTTTTGTTCATGTAACAAAATTAACTCAAAAGTAACCTAGATCCACATTCAAAGGCATGTAAGAGCAGAAGTCATTGTGAATCCAGAACCACTTTCTGAGAGCTGAAATATCAAGTTACTTCAGGCATGGCAGTAAATACTTATATTTACAGTCCTGTTCATTTGAAACTTTGGCTTATCACGTATTTGCCCACACAAGAAACACTCTTCCATTGATTGACTGTGTACAGCGTCTCTGACATAGTCTGTCTTAGAAACGAGCATTCAATTTTCATCCTCTTTCCTCTTTATTTGCACTGTCAGATCGGTGTTTGTAGCAGCACAAAAGGGAATATGCTATGAACAGTCCAACTTCCAGTACACTGGTGCCCAGCAATGCAGGGGTGGATTTCGCTTCATCATGGGAGATTCACTGTAATTGTCTCAGAGCTTCATTAGCTGTCAGTGTCTCTGCATCTGACATGTCAAAACCCAGAGACAACCTACTAATTTCTTGTTGAAAGCAGCCACAGTCTCTGGAGCTTGAAAAGATACACAGGCTCCTTCCTTTTATGCTGACACACCTAACAAGTGCCAAATGCTCTCACCTCTGGATGAAATCTGAAATCAACAGGTTTTGTGGGTTCTCAGAGCTCTCATGTGGTTTTTTTTTAAAGACAGAGACCACAGTGCTTCAGCTGGGCTGGGGTTTGTGGGTTTCTTGGCATCCACCTGTGACTCTGCCATGTGCATCCTGTTGACAGGGAGCAAGTCACTTAGTCCACATCCTCATCAGCTTCTTCATCTAACAATGGAGCCTGTACCTTTTTGTATCTAGTAGGTCTGTGGTGAATTCCTGAGTATTGGTAATGTGTTCAGGTTTCACGGGGATGGTTATTTTAACAAAAAATATCGTGAATAATATTTGGATCCTTAAGGTGTTCATATGAAATTGTTCACTTTTCATCTATCCTGACTCCACAACCAGACAAGATTTAGGTCCTTCCCAGCCCTTAGTCTTGTCTCCCCGAGATGGAAACTCCAGAGCATGTGTTAGAATCCAACCATGAAGTGTGGTGTGTGTGGGTGCACCATGTGGGTGCACCATGTGGGTGCCTGTGGGTGCACATCTGCCCTACATCTGTAAGGTGTGGGGCAGATGTGTGACAGGCAACACAGTTTGTCTTCTCCTGAAGCTTAACTTTCTCAAGTAAGTTGGAGGCAGCTTAGCAGCTTTGTTATTCCCAGCCTAGTGGATCTGGAGCAGTCCTGGGGTAGTTCTGTGAAGGCTGTGGGTTCTGCCTACATGGCTGCCTTCAGCAGCAACATGATAAGCAGCAGCTTGTAGCACCATCGCACCCTCCCACACTGGGGATGACTAGAATGTGCAGTTGTCTTCCTTGTTTCCTAATCTAGTACATGATTTTATAGCCCTTGGATCCCGCGCTGATCCCAGACAGGCATACAGATCTCACATGCTGTTACAAAGGAGGAAACCCTGAGAAATGCTAAATGTCTAGAACTTAAGCAGATTTGCTCGTGACTCTTGGTTCTCAGGATCACATCTCTTCTTTCATTGAAGTATGATGCATGCAGTCCTTTTGCCCCTAAAGAAGAATTTTTATTTTGTATGAATGGCATTGGCCAAAGATATTGTCTAAGCACACAGATGTTATATAGTCTTTACTGTGATTGCTTTCTGCAGTTTTGGAGCTGCTAATTTTAGCTCTTCATTTCCACAGCAAGACCTTTTGGCATCTTTGTGGAACAGGAGCAGTGTCCTGAATTAGCACAGCTCCGTGATACTGACACTGTATAACTGAAGGAAGGAAATAGCTCCCCTGGTATGTGCTTTTACTTTAAGCAGCATAGGGATATTTGTTGAGATTCACTGAGGAATAGAGGCTGTAAGAAGTTGTGGTGTACTGTAGCTTCCCAGCAGAAAACAAGGGTATGGAGGCTCCAAGGAAAACAGACAACCTGTTTAATTCTCATAATGCTTACTGTCATTTGCTTCCAGGATGAGCAGAGCAGTAAATGTTGAGCAAAGCAATAAATACCAAGTAAAGGATGTTGATTTGTATGCACAGCAATTGTTGGAATAAAAATCAGTTCAGACCCCAGTGACCCTTGCCAGCCCTTGTTATGGCTATAGAGATCTGAATTCACATAAAGTAAATACAACTTAAAATTCAGGATACCCATCAGATTGTAACTCCAAATAGATCCTTCTCCTTTGCAGAACTGACTGGGAACTTTCCGCTGGAGGAGAGAGGCCTCAGGGGAGCAGGACCTGTGGAATTGTGTTGTATGGGGAGCTGTATCCCCAGCCCTGAGATGCTGCTGGCATTTTATTTGGTGTTAAGTAACACAATAATCTATTGCAGAGAAAACAAAATAAGAACTTTGTATCAGAGTGTAGATGCCAGACGTGCATTAATAAAACAATAAATGAAATTAATAATTTATCTGTGGCTGTTTTTACTTTTTGGGTGGGTTGTTTTTGTCTCTTTTTTTTAACACTAGTAGAAGGATATTTCCATTCAAACTGAACTGGAGTGAAATTACTTCTAGTATAGATAAAACATATTCAGATGAGCGGCATGCTTTCCCCACAAAGCTAACTGCAATCCCAATTAACACTTCTCAAAACTGAATTTATTTTTTTCCCCCTGCTTCCTAATGAGGTTTTTTCCTCCCTGCTGTCTTGATACAAAGCTTTATGCCGTATGAGTGTGTTCATATGGTGCTTGAGTGCGTTATCTGACCTTGATTGGTGTTTTGGGAGCCAGTTAAATAGATTACATAGAGGTTACCTTGACAACTGTCTTTGCTGATTTAGCAATGCAGTTCATTCTTGGGCACAAGACTCTCAGCAACTGTGGAATTCCACTGACTTCATATTAATCATTAACACAATGTTCTGGAGAGGCTCTGCCGAGCTAGCAATAAGGACTGTATTGAAATTATTTTTTTTGTGGGTAAATGTTATAGACCAAAATATGTTTACAGTATGAAATGTTGTTCGCAGTCATAAAATGAAAATATATGTTCCTGTTTATTTTTTCTCTCTCTTCTAGTTTCAACAATAATATTGGAATAATAAATCTCCTATCATGTCTGATGGGAAAAGATGGTCTTATAAATGAAACTCTTTCCTTAACATTGATCTTACACCATACCTTCTTTTAGGTCTGTAACCTCGCAGGCATGACAGATAGTTAAATTCAGTGTGCAAAAGCTTATAAGCCTGGAATCTGATCTCTATTAACTTCAAGGAGATTGCCTCTGATTTACATTAGTCTTACATATCGGTCAAAACCTGGTGCTTTTCAAAAGATGTTGGTAGAAAAGACAGGCACTTTCTTTTTCAAAACTGTTGTCCAAAATTGTTTACAATAGCTTAAACATTAAAGCCCTTGTGTGAGCAGGGCTTTGGGCTTTGTCTTTAAAATTAATATTTTTACTTTTAAGTACCCAGCTCAACCAGAATTTTGCAGGAGGATGTCAAGATTCTGGGGATGTATTTTTTTTGCAAGAGGCTGGAAACCTTGTGGAAATTAGACGAAGTTTTTTATGAATTAAATATGAAAATGAATAATGTACTCAGTACAGGGGCCACACCATGGTTTTTCTTCTACTATGATATTCAGTGTATCTCATAATGTCTTGTCCACGTCTCCATTTTCCATCTGCAGCATTGTACTGCAAATCTAACTGATTTTTGGGGTTGAAAATGCATAATTGTGTCATACAAAATGTCATGTACAAAGTCAGTGGAGAGCAGAGTTGAGGTCTGTGGCACATGGATTTCACACATGGAAGGAGATTGTATGGGGCTTATGAATAGATATATTGGGCTAAATATTTTGCTAGTGCTATCAGGCAATGAAATACGACACTTTTTTTACTGCCATCATTAGGTTTCAGAGGTAGTCCATTACAAATAAGAAAGTCGTTTGTACTTCCTGGAGCAGTTGTTTGCAAACTCAGAAGGACAGAATTAATCATGGTGTCTTCAAGTCCTGATTGTAAGTTACTGTTTGCCCAGTTCGAGAAATATTTTCTTTCAACTGAAATTATACTGAAGAATAATTTCACCCAGATTTGTTTTTCCATTCTTTGAGCAGTTTGGTGCTGGGCCAGTAGCACAGGCATGAGCCATGTTTTTTGTTTGGGGTAAGGACAGTGCACACATGGCTGGGCCTGTGGCCACTGCAGCTACTGAGGATTTTTCTCTAGGTGTTTTTTGCAGAGAGTACCAGAAATAATTGGAACTTTTCTCTCGGGCCATGTCTAGTATGGTCTCATACACTGTTTACAGCCAAGAAGGACCTTTCACTCACACAGAGGACTCAACCACACAAAGAGGCAGCTCTGTCTATAGAGATCTCAACTTTTTTGGAAGCAGGTATCTACACTCATTCATAGATGGCTTAGTGAGACATGGCAGTTGCCTTTGCACTCCTGATTTTGTGTCCCCAACACTGCCTTGGCGTGCTGCCAGCATTGAGACAAACATCAGAGGCATAAGTAGAAGGGTCAGTAGAAACTGGATTGTGTGGCTGAGTTACTGTACCCAAATATGACTCTTCCCCGGCCCCCTCCAGCACAGCTCTTCTGCATGCCCAGCTTAGGATTTCTTGGCATAAAAATACACAGGTCTGCAGCTGGAGCCTAATTTTGGACATCCACCAAAGTACCTCTGATACAGTATACTTACATTTATTTTTTGCTGGTGCAAGATCAGAATCAGTCTGAAGCAGGCTGGTGGGGCTTGCTGGAAGATATTCAGAAGAACACCCAAATCCTTCGCTGCAAGACGGAGTGGAATTGCTTACAGATCGATTAAGGAAAGGAGCAGAATTTTGTTACTAGAGATTTTAATCTGTCACTTTAAAAGACAGTGGTTATTTCCAATGCGTGCTCTAGCGTGTTTCACAATTGGCAGGGTTGATTTATTTTGGAGGCATGTAACCCTGCAAGAATTCAAAAGCAATACACTTTGAGGCTTCTAGTTTTAAGATACAGGGCACAGCTGATGGAGATATCCTTGACACGGTTTCTTTTTTTCACATCTGATGGGTTTGAATATTGAGCACGGTGGTGTCCAGCTGCCAGCCACCTGATCATGTGGTGCTGGAGTATTGGTCCTCCTGGAGAAGGACATGGAATAGGCAAAGCATAAGTAGAGATAGGGTTGGTTTAGGGGGTTTTGTTGCAACTAGGAGAGTTCCTTTTACCAAAGGAACCTACAAGCATGAAACAATTTAACTTCTACATTTTGTACTAGTACAGTTTCCAACTATCTTTGACTCATTTTGAAATACAAGGGTCAACAAAAGTCTTATTTTAGAACAAGATCCATTGCAGACTGCTTTTAGCCCTATGTCATTTTTACACCCATGTACTCATTCCTGCAAGCTGTGACCTCATGTGATCAGAATCCAACCCATTGCTCCCATCTGCCCTTCTGCCACTGCAAGAAATCAGGCAAATATTTCTGTCTCTCATGATAAATAAATATTTCTGTTGTTCATATGTGAATGTCCTGTGTAAACCCAGTGGCCCTATGTACTGATAATTGCCACGTTTCAGCATTCATAGGAAAAAGGGGTTTCATAACTATGAAATTTCCACTGGTAGGAATTTTAAGAAAATGTAATTTGATGCCAAGTGTCTGTGCATATCAAAGTTTAATGACTAGTCAAGACAAACATCCATGGTAACATCTGGGATATATTTATGCTTTAGCCATTGAACCAATCTGGTCAGACGTTTCAAGGCACTGTCCATCTGGGCCTGAGAAAATTTTTCCAAGATTATTAGATATAGTCTGAAGTCTATAGACCTGAGATTAATGGCTGTTTAAAGCCTTTCAATTTCTGCAGAAGAACAAAAAAGCAGAAACTTTCACAGACTCAGATAATGAAAGAGGTCACTCATGGATTATCAGGAGGATATTTTAACAAGATACTATGGAAATGTTGTTAAATTATGAGTAGCAGCCACTGTGGTATATTCTCCCAAGATATGGCCAAAACTATCAATACTGAAGTGATGTAAAGAGTTAAATAGGGCTTTTTCTCCAGGCTGATGAAGCAAATGGCTCTGGAACCTATTAATTCTTTTCCCAGAGAATACTCCTGTGGTATTGGGGCTTGGTTCCTGATGGGCTTTGGACTGGAACAAAAGGCATGTTTAGATGCTGATGCTTGAAGCTGCTCTAACTTATGCTTTGGGACTGTCTAGCAATTAGGTTGGGATCAGGGGATTTCAAAAGTCACCTTTGCACCTCCTGTTTTGAGCTGCATTCTGCTTTTTTATCGTGTATCACAGATCATGCTGGGGGATGGGATTGCAGCAGTAATTTGCCGTATTACTTTTCCCTACACACCAATAAATAGAAAACATTTTGTATTTTTTACAGATTTACTCTTTTGAAATAACTCCAGAATTTAGGATTTGTACAATATTTGTCTGGGAGGAGAAAATCTTTGCAGACTTCTGTTGTTATATGTGTTTTTCTAAAGGATCCTTAATGGAACAAGATAATTCCACCTGTGTGTCATCATTCAGTGTAAGGGTAAAGTTGTCAACAGACTGTGCATGGAGATGAGCATTCTGGTTTCCTTCATATTGAAGTAAGATATATGTGTGTTATTTCCTTACATGTCACCTGGAAGGTTGCCCCTGAGTATTGCCAAGTCATACAATTAACACTGCTGAATTCCCCACAAGAATCTGCACTTCTGATTTTCTACCCACACTAAGACAGTGATTCCAGCCCCAGACTAGCTTCAGTACTGAGTAACACCAGATACAGGTAACTACAAAACTTTTATATGTTTATGTACAACAAAGGCTTTACTAAAGCAAGACAGAGCACTAGCTAAGAATACAGAATGATATCTCCATTTCCACTTCATTTTTCCTTTTCTCAGAGGGTGGGGAAATGGGAAAAAACAACCTCTCAGGTCAAGGTTGAAGACTTTGTAGTGCAGAACAACAAAGCTTGACTGTGATAATCTACAGAGCACCTGCCCTGAGGATAAACAAACAGTTCACATTTTTGTGCTTTCAAGTATGGTATAAGCAAAATAGCACAAGCAAAAGATTCTTTTGAACCTTACAGGAAAGGAAAAATGGAAATCTTAAGAACAAACAAAGTATTTTATATCCTGTGATGGATTTTGTAACAGAAGCTGCAGCATGCAAATCAAATTGATCAAAACCATCCGTGTCATTAACCACATGATTGGATCCAAGACGAGAAGGTGTTCTCCCAGTTTTTACCAACTCATTCTTGAGCTTAATTTTGTCTTCCATCCCCTGTACCTTGCTGATGGCAGAAGCACACTGCTTGCCTCGTGAAGCATGCCTGAGTTTAGTCCCTTAAGCAGGGTGATTTTTCCAAAAAGTTTTCCTAGTTGTTGGGCTTTAATATTCTTTCCATGTACTCCAGAACATTCCAGCACCTCCTATTCTTTATAGTCTGAATAATCACATTTTTAGACTCTGCTGTTCTAAAGCCTTCTCCTAGCTAGTAGAATTTTCATAACACACCACACACCAATCACATGCTCCATGTTGATCAGCCCACTGATATGCATGCAAGTTTTTCCTCCCTCTTTTGCATTTTTGTTGTTCAAATATGGTGTTGATGAGACTCCAGGAGAAGTCTTGTCCCAAGACACATGATCTTTTCTCTGTGCATGATACACTCTCCAGCCTTTGTGAAGATGTTATTTGGGATAATCCTTTAAGGAAAAAGTTTCCCTTTCAAGTCTTGGGCTTTGGTCTCCTAGCACAAACACAGAGCAAATGAGCTTCTGATAACTTTAATTTTACTTCAGATGATATTCTGAATTATGTAGAAATGCAAAATAACTGAGGAGAGCATCGACAGACTGCATAGGGAACCATTAACCAAGAGTACATGGTTAAGCACAGATATTAAGCTGTGTGTTGCTGAAACACAGACTAAGTAAAAGGGAACACAAACCTCAGGAGTTCACATCAGGCTGAACAGCAACAACTGAGTCCAGCAAACAGACACACTTGGATTTCCAGAGGGCAGACTTTGTCCTGCTTAGGAGACTGGTTGACAGAGTCCCTTGGGAGGCAGTCCTGAAGGGAAAAGGAGCCCAGGAAAGCTGGACATACTTTAAGAAGGAAATCTTAAAAGCACAGGAGCAGGCTGTCCCCATGTATCAAAAGACGAGTCGGTGAGGAAGACCGTCCTGGCTGAACAGAGATTTGGCTGTAACTCAGGAACAAAAGGAGAGTTTATGACCTTTGGAAGAAGGGGCACACAACTCAGGAAGGCTACAAGGATGTCATGAGGTTATGCAGGGAGAAAATCAGAAGGGCCAAAGTTTTGACACTGTCTCCCACATCATTTTCCTGGAGAAACTGGCTGCTCATGGCTTGGATGGGTGCACTGTTCACTGGATAAAAAACTGGATGGATGGCTGGCCCCAGAGAGTGGTGGGGAGTGGAGTTACATCCAGCTGGGGCTGTCACCAATGGTGCACCAGGGCTAGGTACTGGGGCCAGTTCTCTTATCACATCTTGATTAATGATCTGAACAAGGGGACTGAGGGTATCCTCAGATGTGGATGGCATCAAGTTGGGTGGGAGGAAGGACCAAGGCAGTGACTGTCCCCCTGTGCTGGGCACTGGTCAGGCCACACCTCAAATCCTGTGTTCAGTTTTGGGTGCCTCACAACAAGAAGGACACTGAGGGGCTGCAGTGTGTCCAGAGAAGGGAACAGAGCTGAGAAAGGATCTGGAGCACAAGTCTGATGAGGAGCAGCTGAGAGAGCAGGGGATGTTTATCCTGGAGAAAAGGAGGCTCAGGGGGAACCTTATCACTCTGTAACAACTGCCTGAAAGGAGGGTGTAGACAGGTGGGGGTCAGTCTCTTCTGCCACATAACAAGCCACAGGACAAAGGGAATTGGCCTCAAGTTGTGCTAGAGGAGCTTTAGATTTGAGATTGGGAAAAATTGCTTCACTGAATAGGTTGTCAAACACTGGAACAGGCAGCCCAGAAAAGTGATTGAGTTAACATCCCTGAAGGTATTTAGGAGGTGTAGATGTGGCACTTAGGGGCATGGTTTAGTGGTAGACTTGGAAGTGTTGGGTTAACTGTTAGACTTGGTGATCTTAGAGGTCTTTTCCATACAAAAAGATTCTATAGTTCTAGGCTTGTTGGTGTGCTGAAAGCTGTTACTGAATACAGCCAGGCTCCATCTTGATCCCACTGGAAATCCCCAACAAAATTCCTATTTATTTCCATTGCTGAACAATCCTGGCAATAATAGAAACATTTATATGCGAAGAAAATGTGTGTGTGTTTATGATTCTCCTCTGGGTTCTATTTTCTGTAGAATCAAAGTCCCAGTTCCCATTTCATGATGAACCTAAGTCTTCACTTCTGTTAGCACCACAGAGAAATCTCTGACAAGACAGATGTCTGCAGCCACCAGAAGCCTTAAATTGAACACCTAAAAATAGAAAGCTGCAGAATTTATAAATATTTTTGCAAATCAACCTTTTATAACTACCCTCCTTTTGTAGCAGTGGTAGTTAGGATTGAAATCCAAGTATATTTCAGCAAAAGAGAAAGCTGACCAAGCAGCCCAAGAAATTCTGCAGAGTTCTGCAAATTGCAGGAGGCCCAGGGAAGGAAATCACTGCATGCCAATTTTTCCCACTGATTTCTATTGTCTCTACTTATCATATGTAACACAAGGAATGCAGTGTGGAGCACTGCATCTTCCCCACAATTCTTACCTAGCTAATAGCCTGATTATGTTTTATGACTTTGTATTCTCATTCAACATAATTTACTCTTCAGTTAGAAAATATGACTGTCCCCAGAGAAACATCCAGCCCTTTGTTCTCTTTGTTCACAAATTAGTTTGGAGAAGGATCGACCGGTAGTGTAGAAAGCCTGTATTGGATCTGCTAAGATCTCTTCCTATTCAGATTTGCTTTCTGTGGCTGGAGGCTACTCTTGATAGTTATTTGGAATGAAATATTGTTCATCCCCTTAACAAAGAGATAGTTGGTTCCATTCAGTACTTCCATAAACCTCAGACAGTGTTTATATAGTGTATTCAAAACATGCCAGCTATTTCTTACCATCATGTAGTTTCTCTGACCATGGGCTGGGCTTCTCTTTTATTAGAGGGCTTCTGTTTACCTGGCATCTCTTTTTGTTCTTTTGTATCTTTCTCTGTGCAATCATTTCCTAAACTGCTGGAGTACATATGATTATGAAGACAAAGAACTGCAGAATTTCCTTGCAATGGTTCCTTCAGCTTTTCTCCCAAAGACTTGCTCCTGCCTCCCTATCTCGCACCTGAGGTTGGATACTCCCTTCTCCACTTCCCTGGCTCCAGCATGTGGACGTTGCTGTGGAGCCCATGAGCAAATCACTGTGAATGATTTCCATTTGTATCTCATGTCTCAGTAAACCTCTCCCTGGGGTCTCCTCTTCTCTCTTGTGCATCCCATATCCCATTTCTTCCTGGTTTCACATTGCTAACTGGAGCAATCTGTGCCAGATAGGAGAAAATTCAGGGAACTCTTTTAAGTAGAAAGTTACTCAACTCAAGTAATTTCACTTTCCAGGAGAGATCTTTGCTGATGAATAGATCTCTTAAAATTGATCTCTACTACCAAGACTTTGCCAGGGAAGTCAAACCAGTATAAGCTTCTTGATAAGGATCAAGTACTGTGTATAAAAACTGCCTGTATTGCTAACCAGACTAATTATATAAACCATCCTGCAGAAGATTTCTTTTGCTGCTATAAATTGTGCCAGCTCAGGTGAATTCCTTTCTAAGCTATTTTGGCAAAATGCTGCCTATGCAATGCTTTGTAGGCTAAAAGGATCCCTTATAGAGGACTTTTTTGGACCAGGTGAATTTTTCTATTGGCCTGGTATGAATATCTATGAAAATCTAACTTGGGTCATACCACAGCCTTTGGTTTAGCTGCAGGAGTGGGAACACAAGAGAAGGAAGGCAAGAGGCACTTCTATTGCAGCCAAAAAAGCCCCTTACAGATCTCAGTATGCCAAATCCAGCTAAGTAGCTAAGTATATTCACTGTCATCAGAGGATGTGAGCATTGACAGTACATATCCTTCCTCTGCTGGGTGTTGAAGTCATCATGGACAAGTCATATTAGGTATTTTCTTATGCAGCCCATTGAAAATGGTGGGCCAGATGCACAGCTCCTTTAGATTAATGCCAATGCACCTCTTTACACCAGCTGACAGCCTAGCCCACAGTGCCCTAAATGCTATTTATTATTTTATTTTGTTTGCTAGAGTGACAATGGAAATGACAGTGATACACAGGTCAATTCAATCCTGCTGACATAGCCTCAAGGGGTTTTATGTTTGGGGGTTTTTTCCCCCTCTCCCAAGAGAATCTGCCTTACAGTTTTATATTTGGTAAGGTTTATTAAATAAGATGGGCATATTAGCAGTCTCATATGCTTGCTATTTTTTCTATCTCTTTATTTCTTTAGCTTTATTAATCATCATGGTACTTGAAGTTGCTAGCATGAAAAACGCACTGTAAGAATAAATAATCATTGTTATCAAAGTGCTTTGATTAAATGATCTGTAGGATTAAATCCTTATTAAAGTAGTATTATTGTTCATGATTATCATTATTATTACATATTAATTAGTCGTACCAAGATAGTGCAGCTTTCGGAATTATCTTTACCAAAGTAGTTAAATACAAAGGTTTCAAATTGCAATAGGTTTAGTGGTTTAGGACATGGTACTGGGATTATAGATAGTATTATTTATTCAGTTCAGTACTTGCAAAGAGCTGATGATGTGCTCAATGCTGTGCACAGCTGAATTTGCTGTCTGAAACATATACTTTAAGAAAGGGAAATGAAATAGTTGCATTAGAATAGGGTTGGTTTTTTTTCTGAAATCCAGGAGTTCAGTGTTATTTATAGCTCTGCTACTTCCTGTGTCTATTAAATTTTGTGCTTTGTCATTTATTTAATCTTTCTCTGACTCAGTGTATTGATGTGCATAAAAACCATTCCATTAATTAATGTGTGCACCATTTTGAATTATAGGTACCATGTAAGGGAGGAGCTTTTTTTCCCATAGCTGAGAAGAAGCTGCAGTTGACACGGATTGCCATGTCTGTAAACTCTTCATAGATGGGGTGCCTGTTTGGTTAATGGAACTGTGAGGTGATGTGATGGGCAGATTGTGTACAGGACATTTCTCTCTTCTTCTTTTATCTGAAATGATACTGTTACTCCGGCCCTTTGATGCAGTAACCTAGCCAACTTCAAGAGACATGGGATAAGAAAAGGCTGACAAATAAAATATTGTTATGGCAGGTGTTGTGAGATGGTACTGTTATATAAAGTCTTACAAGTTCTTTTTTTTCCCGCCTTATTATGTGAGCAAACGTTCAGTCTTGGGAGGAAGACCCACTGTGTTCATAAATTTTCTTTTGCAAGATCCTGGATAGAGAAAGTCAAATAAATAATTCCTTTTGTTGCCTTGGTCTGTGGATGGAGTTGTTCTGGAGACAGATACTCTCCAAAAGACAGGCATTAGTACTTGGCTAAATTCCTGAGCAAAGCCATCACCCTGCTGCTGCCATCTCTTTTCCAGGTCTAATTTTGCTTTTTGCCTTCTCTCTTTATGTCATGCCTCAAATTTAGCATCACAGGCTTTTCAGGGGCAGGACTCTGTGTGAGATACATAAATCCAGTTTAGGCACTGATTCTGCCTGCAAAGCAGGACCAGGTGGGGAAGTTAAAAATGACAGTCCCAGGAGCCACCACATTGAAAGGGGAACTGGTGGGTGAGGCAGGAGCAGATGTCCCAGAGAAGGACAGCTCTCTGGCCTCTGAGTGCATAGATGTCACCTGGGATTCTGAAATTTCTCTTGAGGGTTAGTACTCAAAGGAAGTTGACCCTTTCCTACCAAACAGAGTGAGAGAAAGACCATATCTTTTTTTTTCTGCTAGTGGACATCTTCTGGGAAATGGAAAGCTAAATGTCCCTCTGCTAAATCTGGCATATAGAATTAAATTTAGGTCTCGGAAGGGCTCTGCCCGCCAGGCTTTTTGAGTGCTGTGAGCTCTCTCAGCGTCTTCCAGTGTCACTACTACAGTTTGTGTTTTATGCAGTGAAATACCAGTGGTTGAATTACTTGATGAGATGTCCTAACTTTGTCACCTGCCATGTGAGTGATACAACCATTGTTTTATAGGATATTCCTGTCATAACATTTCTGAATGTTTCAGAAGAGCCTGACACTCTTAAGAGATGGAGGAGATCCAGGCTGAGGTCCAAGAGAGGTACAGTGGGGGTTAAAATGTGGATCACCCAGGCCACAGGCACATACCCCAGCTCCTACAACATAGAGTTTAGTACATGTTTAAAGGTATTGACTAAACTGGTCCCTGCTGGTTAGTAAATAGTCTGCTGTGCTGAGTAACGTGGTCTAGATTCTTGCCATTAGTGTGCCACAGGGGGCTTAACATATTATGGACATAATGGCTCTTCCTTTAAAAGCACCAAACTCCTCTTGCACTCAGTGTCATTTTGGGGTATGCAAGGAATGCGCGAGCAGGCTGCTGAGAGCAGCAGCCAGTCATTTGAGCAGTCTGAACTTTTTGCTTGGCTGCCCTATTTAAAATGGGTACCAGTGGAGCAATAGATTGGCATCTGATGTTAGTTAGGAAAAAAACCCCACACACTTAAGTGAAACAGTAGCAAAGTGATTTTTTTGTAAATCTCTGGAATTAATAATTACAGCTATTTGAGAAGAAAAACAGTATCATTCATACTGAAATATATTCTCTTCCCTCCCACAGGGGAAGCCTGTGTAGGTGTGGAGCTGCAGTCTGGGAAATTAAAAAATGCAAATTAAAAAATGCAAATGTAAAAGAGAGGCATTGCTTGCTGCAGTGCTCTAAGGGTTTTCTTGAATAGCAGCAAATTAAAGAAATGCTATGTAATCAAAGTTTATATCAAGCCTATGAAAGAAAAGCAGCATTATCTCTAAATATAGTGATAGTACTCTGCTCCTGATCCTTTATATTGTGTACATATTACCAGTAAATTACAAAGATACTGTATTATGGGTTTCAACAAGTCCTTGAAGAAAATGCACATTAGCCTTTTATATGCCACTTTATTCTGTTGTATTAAAACACGATGATTAGGAAGGAAAAGGAAGTTGGGCTACTTATTTTTTCAACTCAGTTCATTCAGGTTTCTTCACTCCATTTCCCTTTGCTGTCAGTACCAAAAAGGGCTGCCCAACTGGAGCTTTTTGCTGCCAATGGTAACACAGGTCAATCAGATAAACTGTACTGATTGTACAGAAGTTTAGATTTTTCTGTCTTCCACATCCCCTCTCAATTTATCCATATATAACCCTATCCACCTGCTTTTCTCAGTTTCACATCAACTTCATTTGTGGTCTGTTTGCAACATTTCCCACAAAAGGCCGACACAGCCCATCTAGGAAAAATAAATGCACATGCAAATATTATCTGCTCAGTGTTTCAAGATAAGCACAGTGCAGTGAGAAGGAAGGTAAGCAACATGACCACTTAGGAACTTCCCAGCATAGGGGTACAGAACGGCAATATCCAAATGGATTAACAGCACAGACAGTGGGCAATGTAGCTGAGGAGAGAGAATCAGGCAAATGGTGCATCCTAGCAACATCCAGGTAACCTGTGGTCTCCAAGGCAATATGTAACTAGTTTTGAGAGAGATGAGATCATTGCCAACTAAAATGAAAAATAAGGTGTGATGGAAATTCATATTTATTTGATTGGTAATTATAATCACTTTCTCCAGCAGAACTCAGGATATGTTTGGCATGACTAAGAACAGAGGCACAGCCATAAACCACATAGCTGGGAGTTTCACCAAAGGTAAGGAAACTCTCTTTAGGTTTTGGTTCCTCTGTTTGAGAGAACTTGTATTCCTTTGTGCTGTGATGATTTCACAAGTTTCATTATTTTTTTGTGATTCTTGGTCAGCAAACTCACTGGAGCAAGAGATTTGCCCATGACAATCTCTGAGCTCCTGCAGCAATTGGGTGGAAAGTAAAATAGAGATGGAAGGTGGTGGAGTCTTCTTTCCTCAAGTGTTAAGAGGAAGCTTGCAACCACAGCAAGGTGCAGAGCCTGGAAGTTGTGAAAAGTGGAGCAGATTTGTATAAAAGCAACAGGCTTTATGCAAATGCTTGTGACCAGAGTATTCAGATTTTTTTGGCTGAAAATGTGCCTGCAGCCTGAGCTGTACACAGAATTCAGCTCTGTGGATTTGGCAGAATGAGCAAACGAAGACTTCAGCAGAATCTCTAGGTACTTGAAGAAACTAGGCCAAGCACAGCCAGGTAGATAACCGCTGAATAAAATATTTTTTAGATCCTGATTTTAATTAAAATAAAGCATAACTACCCCATTGTGACACCACTACAGTTTACAATTCTTTCTTCATTTATTTAATGAATCAAAGCAGATAAATCAGTGCTTGCAAATCTCCTAGATAAAGAGATGAAACTCAGATAACCTTCACCAAATATGTTAATAAAACCAGAACTAGCAATATCCCACAAATGCCTCTATAGATGAAAAATACTAAAAGGATTTGAAAACTGCTTTTAACAAGTTGTAAATAGCATATTTTTTAATTTAATACTGTAATATACGATATGCTGCTTACTGTTCATACCTATTAGAAAGGGGGTATTTGAATAATAATCGGGCCTAGATTGAAATATCCTGCAATGGAAAAAAGGTGGCATTTTCAGAGCTGTTATGACCATGTGATGTGGTGAGGTGAGCAAAGATTCCTCCAGGGCATCTTCTTGAGATACTTCTTATATTTCAATGGCTCCTTTTCTCTTGGTCTGTCAAAGAGGGAATTAAAACAGAACTGCACTGGGAGTGCAAAACACTCACCGATAGACTACGAAAGCCACTTGTGATGTGACCTTTACTGGCTCAGGAGATGAACTTCTCCAATCCCAACCAATTACAGCAAAGGACAGTCATCATCACTGTTTCTTTACTCACTTATTGTATCTTGACAGACTTTTGTAACTAGTCTAGCTCTGCTCCCAAAGGGGCAGTTTATTACAAAAGTACTTAAGTGTTTCCATGATTAGCATTCCAAATACTTCATGGTACCACATATGAAACACAGGTCTACCTCTCCTTTGACACTTTAATCCTAAATTGAGGTGGCCACTCAAATTTTACATTCTCTGCAGTGTGCATTTAGCAGCCTTGAAACTCTTCCAAATTGTCTGGCTTTAGCTGCTTAGAAGAATCCGTTACTCTCAAATTCAAATACCATCATAAAAGCTGCTGTAACACCAGGGGTCCTCAAAAGGTCTTTGCCCAATTCACCTAACATTATCAAAGTGCTTGTAACTGGACATTTATGTTTCATTCCTTATTTAGTCTATTTTTAATGTAACTAGCATTGGGAAAAGATGGTGAATTTCTCAAGGTCTTAAAAGAATCTATTATATCATTTCTATTGGGTCTTCTATTCTTTACACTCCTCCCTTACCCCTGACAGCTAGAGTCAAGTTCTGCTACCAGTAGTTACTGGTTTTATGGGTGTCAGTAGCAGCTGTTCTGAAGCCTCTAAAATGGCTAAAGAAGTTACTGAAGTCATTATCATTTCTATGGCAAAGCAAGTCGAGGTGTCAGGCTCATCCTTTTCAGACCAACTTAATCATACCTTCCTGCCCTGACATCACTGGAATTACCCATCTGTTTCCTGTATTTTAGTGCCTTGTTGACTTGAGGAGTGCCTCTCTCATGTTTCTAACTAAAAGTGATGTGCTGAAGCACATAAGCAGGCATTGAAGCAAGCTTGCAGCACCTATTCAGTGAAAGGATTGAAGGACTTTTGCTTCTAAAGCTATTAATCTTGTGCCTTCCAAGCAGAGAAATCAATAACATTTTGGAAAGTCAAATTGTTCATAACGGAACTGTGGGTGGTGTCAGTGCAGAAAAAACTCATAGTTACTGGAAAATACAGAGGAATATATGTATTTATTTGATATTGAGTGGTGTGCATCAGAAACATAGCAAATACCTCTAGCAAGAAACAAACAAAATTTTTGTAAAAGCCTTGTTGGCCAAGGAGAGGGGGAAACAGATCTAAAACCAGAAGAAGCAGGGCTGTACGAAGTAATAATCAAATGCACATAGTAACTAGAGCTGGACTACAGTGCATAACCTTTTCCTTCAAATGTGGATTGAAATCTTTCCAAATATCAATTAATCCCTAATCTACCATGCATTTCCTAGTTGCTTCCTGTGCATTATTAATGGACTGGTCACCCTGAGATGAAGGTAGGAAGTAAAAGCAATTAAATTTCTCTCCCACCCCTGCAGATACAATTGACCTAGAGGATTCAGCTACAAGTAAAAATGAAAAAGCTCCCAAAAAGAATAAACATGGCCTTCTTTCCTGAGCCAGACTGTGTACTTTAAAAAGCTGCATGCAAGAGCAACAGCAAGCTCCCTTTATATAAAATACCAAATTCTAAGATTCAGGGCTGATGAAGGAAAAAAAGCAGGTACCCGATCTCTGCTGATTTTTCCTGGTGTTGTCCTGTAGTTGAATGGAAACTTTAAACCCACAACTCCAGACACTGATTCTTTTTCAGTGTAGAAAAGAAAAGCCCATCTGTCTCCTAGGAAGTATTCACTCCATTTGAATTCAAAGAAACAATTTTAACGTCATGTTTTTGTGGAGGGTGATGGCCACAGAGTTCAGGAAGGCTTCTGACTGTGTTAACTCTGGCCTGAGAGGGATGCAGTCATCCTAGCCTGCAATTCCCAAACAGAACAGTCAGCAGTGATAACAAGGGGAGCTCTGTGGCTGCTGTTTGCTCTCTAATGTTAAAGGTTTGTGTTTGTTTCTACAGTGTTGTAACGCTGAGGTGAAAGTCTATCCCTTTTGCCCTGTTCAGCATCACTGGAGATAACATACTAGGCTAAAATAGGTGTATTTCCAAATCACCCCAATTATCCTTCTGTTTGGAAAAAAGTCTCCTATCTTAACCAAGATTATGTTACCAAACTCGGGGTGTGTGAAGAACTGACTGTTAAGGGAAGAAGGAGGAAAACACTGACAGTGCCTACACAGAGAAGAAGGGGAAGGGGTGTCATGTGGTTGTATTAATGCAGAGGTCCACTCTGAATGTCTGTGAACGAGGTCCTTGGCTGTACCCATCCTGTAAGCCACTGGAAGGATTTCTCACTATTTGTTTGCTCTCTGGAGACAGCAAGTGGCACTGGCAGTAAGATGCACAGTGAGTGAGCCAAACCTGGCTCTCCTTGCCATGCAGTCCTGATGCAGCCAGGAGAGCCCCAGCAACAGAAACCAGAGTGGACTCTGCTAAAAGGGTGAGTTAGGCTGGCAGTGGAGCCCAGCTGAGGATGACTGGAATGGGAAACAGGAGGTGCTGGTTTTGCACTGTAATGAAGAACGGGTTTGGAAACAGGGGATGCAGAAAGATGGGCTATTAGCTGAGACTGGAGTGACCATAAAACAACAGGCAGGTTGCAAACTGGTATTGTCATAAAATATTCAAACAAAATGATATCAAGTATTAAAAGCTCTGCTTACATGCCAGCAAGAACTGAGTAAAGCCACAGAATATGAGCTTGATTCTGTGCCTTTTAATGAGACCATTCTTCATAACAACATAAATTAAGGAGAGACCATCCACTTTGATTTTGAATTTCCATGTTTGTCAAACTGAGTTTCTAAAGTGATTTTTTGTCTTTTTCTTTTAAAAAGGCAAAAAATACGAAGATCATAGTATAGTTAAATCACTTGTAAAAATTCCTTTTTTAAAATCAAAGCTGTTGAATGTTCAAGAATCCATTTTATGGTTATAAATTACTGTGTTTTAGTCTTGCATGATTTAAAACTGATTTTATTAATATTAGCAAAAATGTCCTCACAGACAGACTGAACTCTTGTGCCTTAACTCAAATCTCAGCTAATTATGGCTCAGCTGTAAAGTTATAAACCCTTGAAAAACAAGGTTTATAAGAGAAGTATTGACACAGTCTTAACTATAGCCATGTGAATGGAACCACTGTAACATTGTTTGGAAATAGTGTTCTAAAAGGGAATCTTTTATGAAAAGAGATGCCAGCTGTTCACTTTGGAAACATTTATTTCATTGGCTCGTGATAAAATTGGCTGTGGAAGATATAATTCTGAAACACAGGAACTTCTTAATTTCATTATGACCTGAAGTCACTGAGAAAGACATGATGCCTAAGAGCAGTGAAAAAGGATTGCCAGTGTTGGTTTTGCTTATATTGCTTTTCAACAAATATACACATTTTCTTAGAATAATTCATGCTGGACAGGCCCTCAGAAGGTCATCAAATAACTCCTGCTCAGAGCAGGAGAAAATAACAATACATTTTTTTTATTTCATTTTTGCAACAGATATTTTCTTTTTATTTAAAAAAAAAAATCCACTTGCTTTGCTTTGAGGGGACAGAAGTCTACAAGCATGGCTAGAACCCGCTGCCAACCACATCCATGCTCCACAGTCCAGGACTGCATAGGAATTGGTGGCTTTAACCACAATAATCCAAAACCCAAAGAGATAAGTAAGAAAAAAAAATTAAAGAAACAGAACGTGTCCTGTTGACTGGCTCATCATCTGCCACGTGGATTGTGAGTCAAAAAGGTTGCTGGGTCTGGGAGAGAGATCCAGCATCTGAGAGTTGGCAGGGGAGATGCCACAGCTGAAAATGCTGCTCCAGTGATATTTTTCTGCAGAGAACCTAACAGGAAATAGCTGTCTACCCTCAATAATAAGATCTGGCATGAGTCTCCTGTACATCACATGGAACTTGTTCATCTCACAGCATCCCCTTGTCTCAAAATTAAAGGAGAGGTATGGAGTGGTGTATCTCTATATGTGCCCAGGTACTCCTGGGTATGAAGTCCTGAAAATATACCCTACATATCCTATATTATATTTTATATATCTCATATTCTAGCATATTTTAATGGTGCAAAACTCTTGTAAATGCAGGAGAGGAAAAAACTTCTGTTTCCTCGAGTTGTTTTTTTGTAACATCCATGCAGTGCTGAGACCCAGATCTGTGTGTGTTCATCCCTCATTGCTACATCTCCTTGTCCTTGGATAATGCTGATGAACTTCTTGTACTGGCCAGTGTCTGCTGCTATTATTGACTGCAGTCTCCATCCTCTGCCATGTCATTGAACTTCCATCACCATTGGCTTCATTAGCAATTATTGGTTTTGGTGAAAAAAAATCCTATACCACATATTATGGGATGACCTGTGGCCGTTATGGAACTGAACATTCCCATAAGGATAATCTAGCCACAATATATCAAAGTGCTGAGAAAATATCCTTTGTCTCAGGTCATGTAACCAATGTGGCTGTTAAATGTTTTAAAAGCAGTTATATAACAGGCATTTAAAATGTTTTATTGAAAACCCTTAATGCTGCTGTAACTAAAATGACCTTTAGTGGAGTAACACACATCACATCTTAAAATGGGATGTGATTAAAAATATCAAATGTTATAATGTGCTCATGGCTCTACATGCACCATCCTGTCATACCAACCACAGAGGCAGATGTACTTGCTTTGGTTTTTCAATATTATTTTCAGCTTAAATGTATAACCTAGTTACTTTACAAGGAATGATTATTATAAGCTTTTAAACATTCCTTGCAATATTTGACATATGAGCACTTTATTATTGGTATTTTTTTATGAACAGGTGGTATCTTTTAAGGCAGATGTTCCCAAACACAGAGCATTTGATCTAGGGAGAGTTGGCTGATCAGAGGATTCTCACTGGCTTCTCTTCTCTTACCATGCTATGATTAGATTTCTCTGAGAAACAAAACGTGCATCCATTAATCTGTACTGTCATAGAAGAAACCACAAAAATGCAAAAAGTAGAAAGGTGATTTTTACATGTCAATGCAAAGCAAGATGGCCATGAAATATGTTTTTTTCTCTTAAGAGATTGCCCTTACTAGAAGCAATTTTAAAAGCCCCATAGAGAAACATGCACTTGAAAAAATATTAAATATCGTGTTACAAGTCATATAGTGCTGATGTCTGGAGTTTTGAACAAAAACCATCTGAATAGGAAGAGTGGAAATGTTTTTGAACTCAGGATAACAAAGCTAGAAGTAGAACAGATACACAAGTGGGGAAAAAAAATCCCCAAACAAAACAGATTCCCTGAATGACAATTGAAATGAGAGACACTTTTAAAAAATGGAGAAATGCTCTCACTGAGACTATCTAGCCTACTGAGAAACACAATTCTTTTTTCACTTACAAGTATTCTGAAGAGGGCTAGGTGGAAAAAAAAAAACTTACTCCAACAGATGAGAGCAAAAGATCTTTTTATCTTTCTATTTACTTTCCTGCCTAGTAGCTCTTTCCCCACAACTTCATGAGCACTGGTCATTCCAAACAGATTATCCTCACTATCTTACAGTAGGAAGTTGAGTCATAAAGGAGTAAAGCAGTATCCAAGATCACCAAGAAGCCTATGAGAGGTAGAATCAGGAGCTGAACAGAGTCTGTAACACGTGATTTCATCACATAAGTATTCTTCCCACCCCAAATTTTACTCCTAGTGCCTATGGAAATATCTCACTCACATTAAACTGATACATGCAGAATGGACAAGACTTCTATTTAAATAGGATTGGCTGGAGCAGGACTCAGGAACCCAGAGGATGAATTTGTTACCAAGGTGTTCATAAGCAAATGGAACAAATACGTGGCCAAAACAGACATATAGCTTTAAAAAATACACACAGAAATACTGGGAGAAGGTTAATCATAAGTGATAAGGAAATAAGGGACAGCAATTAAATTTAAAATTAATAAAATGGACTTGGTAACTTCCCCATAGCTGTTCATGCTTTCATAAAGTCACCTCTACCCCCATGAACTTACAAGGTACAGCCACAAGCTTTTAAATACCTTGGTGCAGTTCTAACAATTGAACAGTTATGGCAGTAATTCGGTAACAGCTGTGGCAAATAAGGGAGAGTCCTGAAGGGAGGCAAAGCCTTTGATGCTTCCTGGGTGCTGCTGAGAAAGAAGCTGCAGGTCTGCAATGATGAGGGGAAAGGCTGAATAAGAGGGAGCACTGATGGGCTGGAAGCAATCCAGAGTGCTGGAGGAGCCTGGAACCACAATGAGGAGAGATGGGAGCATGAGGTGAGTAAAAAATTGCAGCAAAACAAGTGTTGTACTGACAGTTGCTTGAGAAATGGTGCTTCAGGTATGAAGTTTGTTTCTCTGTGGCTGGTATTTGACTGTGGAAATTGTAGAGGTTGACTGGGTGAGAGAGAATTGGTGCTGCTGTTGTCAGAGGTGCTGTACCTAGAATGAGATTTATTTCTGGAGCTATGGGATGTGCCTTAGGAGAATGTTTTTGAGTTGAAGAAAGTTAAGAGTCCTGTTAAATGTGTTTAAACAAAAGCACAGAGAAGGCTCTAACGTTGTTAGCAATTGCACAAAACCCCTGGAAGTTGAAACCAACCAAGTGCTGGAAAGAGGGAAGTTTGAGGGATTTGAAAATAACTGCAGTTGTGAGGATCATACTGAATAGTCAGATCAGCATTTGTGCTCAGTCAGCCCAGGACTTGTCTGCCAGATAGTTTGATTTTTGCAAAGGGAGAACAATGGAATCGCGCATGCAAAAAATTATGCTTTGTGGAGGGGAATGTTTCTTGACCAAAAGGAAAAGGCAGACATTGGGAGCACAGGCTAAACTGATGTTTAAAACTTAAAAATGTGAGCAAGAAAAGATAGGAAGAAACAGATAAATGGAACAAGCAGAAACAATAATATCCCTGAATAAATAGCTCCAAAGTCACCAGGTAAAATAGGCATAATGGTGGTGGGAGCTCCTGTGGCTATAGGCCATGGCAGAGATACCAGTGACCTTGTAGTCTGTTACTCATTTTGGTACTTCTGCAATAATAAATGCATAGAAACAACAAAAACATTCTAACAAGTGTCACTATGGAGCTGGGAAATCAGTAGATTTCCCATGGAATTTCTTCTGAAAGGGAAACTTGAAACAACCCAGAGAACAGTAAATCCTAGTAAATGTTTATACACGAAACTTCACTCTGATGAGCAGCTCAGTCCCCCCTGCTACAGGGCCCTGGAGTAGAGCTGGCAATTAATCTCCAATTGCTTGGGTGGGAGCAGTTCACAGCTGAAGGGGCTCTGTGGATTATAAATCTGGCAAGCAAAATGGGAACTCAGAGAACTGGTAATGAGGGAAGTGTTAGTATAACTATAGTTAAAGCTATAATCACCAGAACTGCAGGGCAGATAGTAGACACCTATATGGCAATTTTCAATTCAATAACTAAAGTAGCAGAGTTGCCTAACAACACCACTGAGCTGCGATTACAACTGGCAGCATTATGTAACTGTGACAACCAGACGAAGTGGAAAAAAAAGAGAGAGAAATGCATATATATTTCCTTTCCTAGTTACTGAAGGAGTCTGGGGGATGGAGCCCCATATTTGAAAGCTGCAGAGAGAATATACTACAACCCATTTTGGATACTGCTCATCAATACCCTGGGGATCTACAGACACACACAAAGAAAAGGATTAGACAAAGGCAGGGGTTTTTTTCCTTACCATGAAAGTGGCACCAGAACCATATTTTTTCCACTCATTGAATAATGCAATCCAAGTATACTTAAAGAACCTGGAGGCATGGTTAGCCTCAGCTCTAGCCACCAGTATGGAATTTTGCACTGCAATGTTCACATGCTCAAATTTACCATAGCAACCTCCACATCACATTTAATACGCAGAGACATCCCTCCTCTTGCCTGTTTAAAGAGCCCTTGTTAAGTGGTTTTGCTGTATTTTAGATGCCAAGATGTCGGTAAGATTGATGGAAGGGTGCACAATCAAACTTGCAAGGAGAGCCTAGCATCTAGCTCATTATGTAAGAGAATTAGCAAGGCAGTTCTTTTGACATGACAGTCCATTATGGCGGCTGTCAATCATACCTTAACATATGCTTTTTTTTGTCCTCTTTGGTGTGTTTTTTTTAAAAAAAAAAGTTGTTCCATTCCTGTTCCTCAATAAGGCAGCGTGTAGATGCTTTGTGTGCAGGCACAGTAGCTGTTGCAGATCTAGATGGGCAGTGCTTTCTCCACATAATTGCTGGGTAACATATAATTATGCACGCATGTGTAATCCTGACTCGTATGGCTCTTTGTCCCAATTATATGTGCACAGAGGCTTCAATATGCTATTGCTTCTCATCCACCTCATCCCTTTGGCCCTCTCATATGAGATAGTGGTGCTTAGGTATTTTGGTGCAGAAAGTCTAGGTCTGCTTCCTGAGGAAAATGCACCTAGAAGGGAAGTTATATTTATTCATTCCTCCTTCAGGGCAGGGAATAAAATTTTGCACTAAGAGTTGTCATAAAATGACATTGATACCATAATAATATGTACCACTTTTCATAGAAAGACTTCCATATAATGAACAGAGAGTAATGAGTTTAACCTGGAAGATGATTTAGTGTTACAATAGTTGGCAAGTGAAGAAATAGATGCACGGGGAATCTCAACTTTGACTCCAGTTCAGTACCCTTCCTCAAGTCTTCTACAACTGAGCCATCGCCTATTAGAAAAGAACAGGGATGGAAAGGAAGCAACTGCTTAGAAAGGCTCTTTTCATCTCTGAAAGAACATCCAAGAAGGGGAGGGGGCACCAGAAGGACAGATTGCCTCTGAAAAATAAAGTTCATTTGTACAATCTCATCTTGACTGGTGTGCTCATTCGAGAGAGATGGTAACTGGCAGTAATGCATGCTAGGAACCCTGGGAAGGTAACACATAGCAAACAATAGTGCATTTGCAAACATAGAATATGTATTACAATAGAATTATCTTTTCATGATATTAAAAAAAAAGATCCTATATGTTAGAAGGCAGCTCTTGTAAGTTGTAGTTTTACCTGCTTTGATTAACACATGTATATCAAGCAGTACACTTGAGACTTGAAGAACACTACTGGTTTTGGCTCACTCATGAGAGGGAACAGAGAGATAAGCTGGAAGAAGCTTCATTACTGCACATCCATCTTTCTGCTACTCGTTCTGTCTGTGTCTCTCTTTTCTAGCCCGTGTAAAGTCCATGTTCTTGCCTTCTGGGGCAACACAAAGGCAACTGCTAACACAAAGGTGCACCAATGGAAAAGAGGTAGCACATCTGTCCTAGCAAAGATGAACTTCCAGAAGGAGGTTAGTTCACTGGGAAAAACAAGGTTAAACCCAATAAAAATGCTTTATCTGGGTTGCAACTTTTATTGGGGTGAGTAGAAAAGTGGGATTGCATTTTAAGAGCCTAGTGGGTATACAAGGGTTTGGGAAGGTTTCTTCCTGAAGTAAATGTTTTCAGAAAAGTCCTTTAAAATATTATCTGGTTTCCCTTCTCTTAGTTTACCTGGAAAGAAGCGGTGTGCTTTGTTTGTGCTGCTACCTGTAGTCCTAGGTAGGACTGGGGTATCCATATAAATGCGGATACATTACCCCCTCTGCCCCAACCATCATACAGATTAAGGCTTGTGTCCTGGAAATTGCTGACTGAGGCAAATACTCTTGCTCACATACACTGGCAATGATTTCAAGGGGGTCCTCCAGAGCCAGGGCTCAAGAGACCTCCCAGCAGGACAGGTCTTGGACAACTTGTATTGTAAGCATTGGCCTTAGTCTTTCTGCACAAATGGATCAAGCATCATTGACTTCATTGGCACTGCTCAGATGTGCAGTGGAGTGCAGATGTTTGCTTCTGACCTTTTAACATTCTTTTCCATTAAAACTCAATAAATGATGCCCTGAAATACCAAGCAGGATGCACATCATTCCAGCTGATTGCAGCTTAGGTGTTTTTCCTTTCTGTGCTAACATTTCATAGTCCTTAATAACTGTTCTTTTGTTTTTTCCTTGAGGGAGAGAATATATGTACATATATATATATATATATATTTTTTTTTTTTTTTTTCACAACCTGTTAAACAACTTCAAGGATGCTTCGTTCTACTATTTCAGCCATTAGGTGACTCTTTCCTTGGTCCGGTCTGCAATGAAATCAATGGAAAGTGTTCTATTAAATTCATTTGGCTTCAGATCAGATGCTGCCATTGAAAACTCTAATATAGGCAGCCTGGTCTTTGTGATATCTACCATAATGGCACAGTGTGGTCCCAATCCTGCAGTCTGACTCTGGGAAAATCCCTATTGACTTCAATGAGAACTCTCCTAAACGAAAGATTTCACAATCAGGTAATGAGAAGCAATGAGCATACGCTGCCCTCTCTATTAGATCCTGTAGTCAGACTACTTCTGTTGGGCTTCTATAAAGTGATTTTCTCTGGCAATCTGTGCTTGCAGCAGCACCTGCTCTGTTAGTCTCTCAATTCTTCGCTTAACAAAACAGCTTGAGTCTGCAGGTGAAAGATTCTGAAATGTTTTAATTAACTAGCTTGAGCACCATTTGATTTCTATCTCCCTAGATGTTTCAGAAATTCCAAACTGCTTGGTTTTGTGACTGCCATCAAACAAGATTTGAACATATGAAACAGGCTGCTGTAAGAGGAAAAGGTGCTGAGTTTATAATGTAAAGTTTATATCAGGCCACTGTAAACAGTGTGTGTACACAGCTTGTTATCACTGGGAGATTTGACTAGCAATGTTTCTCAGGCTGCAGGAATAGTTCTAGAAACTGTGGGCCAAATCTTATAGCTCTGATTTAGTCAAAACTTCTATTGATCTCAGATCTTTTGGGTTGAGGCTTATCTTGAGTTTTAGAGAATGAAATAAAAGATCAATGGGAAGAGCAAAAAAAAAAACCCACCTAGAGTTTTTTAAACTATTCATTTTTCAGGTTACACAGGAATATGCATTTTGGTGGGCTGGCATTGTACAGAAGCAATTGGAGCTCTCGGTCATACAATGAAATAATTACTGCAGTGTTCTGGCCATATTAGCACAGCTCAGTTCAGTAGGTCAAAGCTGTGCACCTACCACCTCTCAGAGAGGGATCAAAGGAAGGCAGTAAAACACAGCACCGGGAATCCTTCTGAGATATCCCACACCTCGGGCTCCCACACCCTGCCCCGGCTGCTCACAGCACAGAGCAGCTGGAGATAAGGGCTTGGTGTCTGCCTGCCATGAAATATGTTCTTCCTAAAGGGCTCAGAATGGACCTGTATTTAGCAGGGGCACAACCAAGCAGGAATAGCTATTACAGTTTATTTGCATGTATCAGCCCGAGTTACTTGCTTACAGGATTTGATACCAGGCTTCTGAAAAAAATAGGAAAAGTAGGCATGTGAAAGGAGGGAAAGCTATCAGATATCTGTCGTGGCCAGTGGGAACTTTTTTTAGTCCTGCCAAAATGATGAAAATATACCTTCAGTAAAAAGATAAAAGCTAAAATTCTCCTGTAGCAACTTGCCTCCATGATCTGAAATATCACAAGGCTTGTAAAGGGATGAAAGCTGAACAGCTTTACCAGTACAGCAGCAAAGCACAGTGTACATTTGTGGAATCCAGGATTTGAACGTGCTTTAGTCTATATGGAAGGGGTTTAAAATGTTCTACACACAGTAAGAAACACCATTTACCAACAAATCTTTAATAATCAGTGGAGTGCTGCTGGGGGAAATTTTTTTTTAAGTCCAGGATTACCACACAGGTATCTTTGCAAAATTACACATATTACTGTTCTGAAGTCAGAAACCTTAATCTGTAGGGTTTTTTCCTCCTCACATTAAGCTCAGTAGGCTAAATGAAGTGTTCTGTGCTGCATTGTGTCTTTTCATAGTTCCTGAACAGAAGCAAATTTAAATAGTTAAAATCCATTTACGGGTAATGTTCCTCACAAACACTGCACCACTGAGACTATTTGTCTTTCTGAACTTGTGCTAGTGCTCACTGCATTAGCAGTTTAATCAGATTTGTTAATGAATAATGTTTTGCTTGCAAAGTATATCTTACGTGCATTAAGCTGTTAATTGTGGAGTTGCCACAAGCCCTGGATGAAAGGCAGCACACACTGAAGGAGTCAGGGAATCCAGATCCCAGCTGGGTTCCTGCTCCCGCTCGCTCCTCTGTGGAATTCCCACTGGCTGGGTAACAGACCCTGGTGAGCCCCTTCTGGCTTAGCTGAGCTCTCTGGGTGCTCTGAGCATTGTCTTGCTTCCCTCTAGTCCTTGGTGGGGCTCAGGCAGCAGGGACAAAAAAGATTATTTTTCTGATATGAAGAGTTTTTGGTGATTTTGTTTGGTTGTCTGTGATTTCTTTTTTGGCAGCTTGAAACAGATGAGTGTATGGGATGTGGATTGCTGAAGATACTAATTTAACCCCGTAGAATACTTTCTATATTGGTGATTACTGATGTGGTTTCCCTACTGATGCCTTTGCTCTAGCCTTGGAGTTTTACTTTCACTCTTTGGTTTAGTATTTTAAGAAATTAACAAAAAAAAAAATGGAAGTTTGATGTAAGTCTTGGGCTTCTATTTTAACCTTCTATTTCTTAATGCCTGGTCCTTATTTTCATCTTGAAGCTTCATTCATGTATTTTTCTTGAGTGGATGTAATTTATTAGTAAAATACATTCGGTTGGGCATCACAATTCCACAAGCTGGGCAGTCTTTATTAAAGTACAAGCTAGCTTCTACATCCTGCCTAGTGATAAATCACAATATTGTGTATGAAACTTCTCATTTAATTGCAACGTAGAACAGTGGGGCAGAAGTAGGAAGTGAGGTTTTATTTCTCTTTGAAGTTAAACATTCCACTTCTCGTTTTCTTATCAAGTTTTCAGTTTCATATGCCTTTGAAATACAGCGATTATATAAAACACTGCTTTGAACTATGTCACAGAAAAGTGTGTGCCAAATTTTTTTAAGGCCTGGAAGTACATATAAACATAAGTTGTTTCACATAATATCTTGTTTTGTGGGTTTTTTTGGAATGCAAACTAGAATACTGAATCAGAGTTAGGCACTTGTTTAAGGACATGATGAAATCTAGAAATTATCAAGTAGGAAATCAGGTCCTGAATCCAGGTATTAGTGATCAATTCCTTCCTCAATTTGGCTGGCAAAACATGTTTTTAACATATTCATTTTCCTCCATAGCGATTTCTTTTTTTTTTTTCCAGGGAAGGCCAGTATGGTCTCAGGTTGGATTATCTCAAAGTGCCTTCCTTAAAGCATCTTTTTCAATAGTGTGAGTTGTAACTTTTATTGAGTCATTCTGAAATCTGTCCAGCTTCAAAGAAATGAGACAGACGTGCCTCACCAGGGTGGTTTTGTAGCTGTGTCTGCTCTGTGCCTTCACTGCTGGGCTGTGCCCCAGCAATGTGAGGAACCTCTGGCTGTGCCCACACAGGGCACAGCTGCGCTGAGCACAGGCAGCCTTGAGCTATCAAAAGCACCTGTGGCCAGTAAGCTGAGCTCGGTGTTCACTGTCCCTTACCTCAGCTGACACTTCAGGTGGATCAGAGGTGAAGCAGTCTGCATGACAGCCACTGCAGATCCCTGTTACCAGCACCTTTCCTCCTCAGCCCCATCCTTTGTTACCTCCCAGCCACTGAGCACTTTGTGGGAGGCAGCAGCTCACGGTCCTCGGCTCCCTGAATGTCATCAGAAACTGCCTACACACATCCTCCTCCAGCTGGCTCGGGAGGCGGCGGGCTCAGGTGAAAGGTGGTGCTGACAGCTGGGGCTGCTGGCAGTAGCACAAGGTACTTATTTAGACAGGCTCTGTATTAAATGTTCCCCTCTGCCTGCTTCGCTCACTTGTTCCTGCCCTTTCCCAGCTGATACTGGGAATTGCTCTGCTCCAGTGGTGCTAATTCAGGAATATAGTGCTGTCTTGCTAGCCTGGCTCTGGGAAACTCTCTCCTTGTTTTTTTTTTCTCTTGGAAAAAAAAAAAAAAAAAAAAAAATTCTTCTGGGCTCTCCTGCTGTGGTTCCACAGATCTGGATTAGCTGGTGGCACAGCAGCGATGTGGCACCACAGTGGCACAGCTGCTTCCGAGGCAGGGGGGAGCTGGGAGCCCTCCTCCCAAGGGGCTCCGCCAGCAGTTACCGCGGCCGGCCGGCGGGGCCGGCGGTGTGCCCGGGCAGAGGCGGCGAGGGGCCGCGGGACACACGGCCTGTGCCCGGGCAGAGGCGGCGAGGGGCCGCGGGACACACGGCCTGTGCCCGGGCAGAGGCGGCGAGGGGCCGCGGGACACACGGCCTGTGCCCGGGCAGAGGCGGCGAGGGGCCGCGGGACACACGGCCTGTGCCCGGGCAGAGGCTGCGAGGGGCCGCCGCCGTGTGCCCGGGCAGAGGTGGAGCGCGGCCCCGCTTGTGCAGCCGCGCAGGGGCCGCCCGGGGCTGATGCGCCAACAACGCGCGGGGAGCGGGGCCAAACACCGCGCACGTCACCGCTACCGACGGCTCTCCCGCCAGCCTCCAGTTCCTTCCTGGCTTTATTTATTCCTTGTGGTGAGCACCAGCTGAATGCGCCGTTTTATCCCCAGCAGGACAGGGCACACCCAGGGAGGAGAAGCAGAAAGTTCATCGCGGCTCCAGCCAAGCTGGGAGTATCTGCGGGTCACTGTCAACAGGAGCGAGTGGGACGCATTTGGCTGGGGAAATATGACGAGTAAAAACTTCAGGAAGGAGGCAGAGCCAAACGTGTCAGCTCTATCCAAAGCAGAGCTAGGTAAACCTGCTGCCTATTGGGTTACACCAGCTGCTGCAGCCCCTCTTTCTTAGAGTAAAGGCACAGAGAATCCAGATTGTGACTGAAAAGCTCGTCTTATATGTTTGCTGTTCTGGCACTGTATTTTGGCAGTAGAAGGATTGAAATTTTTGAAATTAGTGTGTATGTGATTCCTTTCCTTGCGTGTACTTCTGTGATGCTTATGTATGGGTGGCACACCCCAGCACATCCCACTGATTCTGAAGCTGATCCTTCTGCTTTGGGACTTCAAGTTTATCTGACTGCTCTTCCCAATCACTGTAAGGTTTTTATTTAGCACCTAACACGATGTTAAATTCTTTTTCTCCCTTCCCAATACACCGTGTACTTCGGGGGCTGCTGACCACCCCATACCCCAAGCAGTGTCACCACTTGCCCTTCAGCTGATTCCCGTGCAGCCCCTGTGGCAGAGAATATTTCAAAATGTTGCTAAGCTGACACCATTTTTCTGCACGCTTTCCTCATAAATCCAGCAGACTTGAGGGAAGTAATTGCTCCATCTTTGGCTCAAGATAACTTCTGACACCATGTAATGTTTTATAAATACTTGAGAGGCAGGTTTTTCAGGAGAGAAGGCACACTACCTATTAAGTGCATGAGCAGTCAGCTGTGGCTGATTTTACTCTGGTGTTTGGAAACTTCTGAAGTTTTACGCCAGTAGAACCAGGATTTCACCTTTTTGGTAGACACGAGATGCTCTCAGTAGTTCTGTGTGATTATCAGCACAGTCACATCTACACCAAAATTATTATTTCATTTTTTAGTCGTGTTCCTGCTTGCAACTAGATACCTCATCCCTAATACTCTTTGGGTAGCTCTGATATCTTTTTATGTACAGTCCTATTTCCTTTCTGGACACAGCACTGAAATACGACCCAGTGCCAAGCTGTGGTGCCAAGGTATAAAGTGCATATGAAGAGCAGACTAGCTCATCAGCACAGCAACTGGTGCCATAGCCAGGGGTTTGTGTACGGGTTACATTTTTGTGTGAACTGAACTATGCTATAAACATGAGAGAAAAATCCCAAGTCAATGAGAATACTGTTACATAAATAAAGTCATATTTATTTCTTTGGCCTAAGAAAATGTTGTGACTAAAATATTGAGGGAGATCAAAGAGGCAAAGAAACACCCCCCTAAGTAACACAGTAATAAGTGGCGAGTCCAGCTTCCCTCTTATAAACTGGTCAAATGTGCCAGAGCAAGTTCTTAAGCCCTTCAGTGATCACAAGTGGAACAATGCTGCAGAGCACACAGGAGGGGAGGCTGTTCTTGGCTAGGTCCTGACTAACACTGACAAGTTAGCTAAGGGTATAGCTGTGGCTGAACCACTGAGCAGCAGTGGGTTCAGTGAGTGGGGCTGTACTTGTGGGGCTGTACTTTGTTTAAAAATGAAGCTTCCTCTCATTAAGAACACATGGAAATATCTGAGGAAAACCAATTTTTAGAACACTTTAGGAAATGGGCAAATTACGTCTGACAGAATAGTGATATGTAAAACAATGAATGTAAGACAAAAGGTGCATCAGGGAATTCTCAAGACATCTTTCATAGTAACAAAGCCAAAAGCCATGCAAGACATAGAAAGATAATTTTCTTTCAAGATACGGATTTTTTTTCCTTTCTTTTCTGGCATGCTGTTCCTATTCAGAGGCCTGAGAGCTTCTCCATCTGCCTGCAATGCTGGGTCTTGCTTGCATAAGACATCACCAGTGAGTACAGTTACTCAGACTTCATACTCACAAAGAAAGTATTGTTTTTCTGCCTGTGTGAGAAATAAAATATTGAGACCTTACTAGTATTCAAGAAAGGACAATTAAATGTTCAGAAACAGGTCATGAGCTTATCTACACTGATGTTAACTAGGATAAAAATCTTAAGAGATTTAAATGCTTATGATTCACAGCATATGTAAGTACTGACTGATGAGACTTAAGGAAATATTTCCCTCTGGGGCAAGCTTTTCCATAATCAACCATTACAGGCACAGTTCCTCTAGTCCGTGATACCAGACTACAGGGACAGCAGCTGTGACCCAGGATGGCAGCTCCCATCTTCCTGCAAGGTAATGGCTGTGGCTGACAATCTCTGTTCTCTTGGAGCCATGCCTAACTGCAGATGTACAGCCCATTTGGGGGTTTCACCAAGGCTGTGTGGGGGGTTCTACTTGTTTTTCATCATTTTAATCTCCTTCACAGGTAACCGTGTTAAAAACACTTCCAAAATTGCTGTGAATTGATTGTTGATCGGATGTTACACCCAACTAGCCAGTGACTGGTCCAGCAAGGAGTGTTCTCATACAAGTGTGTTGCTATTGAAGACTGGGCTGTGGGCTATGCAGAGTGTAATTTCAAGACAAGATTACAGTTAGCCTGGGGAAAAAAAAATTTAAAAAAATATATAGGGAAATTACTTCATGCTCTAATTTGGCAGAGTCTTGATTCTGTAGTTACCACCTGCCTTACTTCAAGACCAGCAGAAACTGTGAGTAGGACTGGCAGGAAGACAGGTGTGACTTTTAACAAGTATGGTCCTGTTAGATCAGCAGTGAAACCTGTTGGGTCCTGCCACCAAAGACAGAGGTCCTGTCAGGCTGCTGCTTCTATGCTGTGCAACTAATGTGTGGATGTGTTTGTAGGAAAAGAGAGTGTCTGATTTGCACAAGTAGGGGATCAGCAGCTGGGGTGGGTGCCTGTGTCTTGCACATCTAAGGGGCAGCTTTGTACACTGAGTGGAATAGCTCAACATCCACCACAGTGCTGTGATCTTTAATAAGTCTCCTGTACCATGAAGGCACTAAAAACTGAAATCAACTCCCTTTTCTGTTGACAGCTCTTTATGATCCTCTCACTGGAAATACTGAAGTCTGCAGTTAAAACGGAAATATGTTTAAGAAGTATACTTTTGTCTGTGTTTGCCTTGGCTAGAGGCTGAAGTGAGTACAGTGTGCAAGTGTGGTGCAATAAAAGGCTTCAAGAAAGAAAAGAGTATGAGATGTGTGTGTTATAGATGTAAATATCACTAGCAGAGCTGTGCTGCAGAATAAATTGAAAGGTTTATAATGGGTTTCTGTCAAGAGGTTGCATAATGGTTAGGAAGACGATACATGGTTCAAGTCTAGAAATGGCAGCAGATGGAAAAGTATTGATTTATATTAGTGATGGTAGAAAAATAAAGGAAATAATTGAGCTACAACAGCTAGTTTCATGCTAAAAGAACAGTGTTCACAATCCATTTGCTTGCTGCTACTAAGTGTCACAGTGACTCCAGGAGAGATGCCTGTATTTCAACCACTAACTAGCATGTTTGAGGACCAAAAAATTTAATAGCCATTAACGTGAATTTAATGGCATTGTTATGTATTCAGCTAGAGCTACTGGAAGCAGGGTTTTGTCTTGATAGGAAACAAAAAAGTCTGTATTTGTACCAGATTCTATGCAAAAGGACAATTGTGCTCAGCACTAGAGAATGGGGAAGATGTCAGAGGTGCAACTATAGCCTCCTATATGCTGATCAATATATACTGACAGACCCTGGATGACTTAAAAAATGATCACGAGATCACTCCATTCTCCACTACTAGAATGGAGTTTACATGAAATGCAAGATCACTGAAGCAAAGCATCCCAAATACCCCTTTGTTCCCAGTTAAAATCCCTAATGAGATTGGAAAGGCACAGAAATCACTTCCACTTGGCTTTATCCCTGTAGTGAGGGAGGGTTTTCTTCTGGTCACAGAAAGCAAAATCTGTTCCTTTGTGCCGCTTATACAGGATCAGGCATTCTAACTTGGGATTTGTAATTCACCTGTATGGGGGCTGCATGTAGACTCAATGGTTTAGGAGAGTTCCCAGTGGGTCCAAGATCCCCGTGTGTGCAAATCAGTTCCCTGGTGCCCGGGCAGCCAGGCTCCTTCCTGGGAAATCGGGAGGGATGGTGGTGGGTGGCTGGGTCTCCCTTGACAGGGGCTAGCAAGACAGCTGAGGTGGGAAACTGAAATGGGAATGTGCACCTGTATCTTCCAGCTGAGCCTGAGCCTGTGGCATAAGCATGGGCAAACCTCTCTGCTGAAGAGCTGCATGCAAAAGAACTCCTGCTCTCTGTGCTCCCCTTCTCTCCCTTCATCTCTCACCTCTCTTCTGAGCAGAAGCGCTGAGCTGAAGCAGGCCAAGTTCTAGCTGAGTCTCATCTCCCACAGGGTACTTGTGCCCCTCTTTCTTGGAGTTTCAGGAGTGGCAGAATTCCTGGATGTGGTTTCTCTTGTGAGTGTAGCTGCGTGGAGAGGTGTGCCTGAATGTAGGTCTTCATGTAACTTAGCCCTGGAACAATAAAAGTTCCGTAAATTAGGATTAGGTCTTTAAATCTGAGCCAAAAAATTATACAGGGGTCAGCTAAGGCTGTGAACTGTTGTGCAAAACCCTGTATTTTCATCAGCCTCCTTTGCACATGTAACCTGTAAGGTACAGGCTCCTCCAGCTGGATTTGCACTGTTGTGAGGCAGCTTTCTGGCAGAGGTGGCCACAAGTCCACATTTTCAGAGCAAGACCTTAAGGATCTTGCTCATATTCCTTTGGAAATGGAAGGACAAAGTGTGCCCAGTTCTGGGGTGCTGCTGACACCTCCTGCCATCTTTCACTGGTCCATCTGCCCCAGTAAGTAACAGTGCGAAGGAAGAAAGATGATTTCTGGAGGGACCTAGGCTTCTTCTTAAAGGACTACTAATATTGGCTGCTGCAGGAGCAGATGGGATTTGCAGGAACCCCAAGCTCCATCTGTTCACGATAGACATGATGAGCCCAAGATCCAGGGCACAGCTGAATGCAATGGCCAGCCCAGCATTGTCAGCTGGAGGTGAGGAACAAGTGGGTCAGTGCAGCAAGATTAGAAAACAAGCAGTAAAGGCTTCTTTCACTAGAAAATGGCAAAAAACTTTTCACCACTGTTGAAATATACCTGCAGTAGAACCGAAAGTCCACTGTGTAAGGCCACCTCCTAAAAACGCCTGGCTGTCCTTTAAACAGCTTTATTTTCCCTTCCAAGCTGCCCATGGTTGTGGCTGCACTGGAGCAGCCAGAGCTGACTGCAGCGTGCAACCTTTTACTTAGTGGGTGGAGCTGGCACAGCAGCATTTGTAACCTCAGAAGCTTGAATAACCCAGTTTCTAAAATCATCGTACTCACCAGCCTATGCAAAGAACATATAATTAGAGCAGCCTTGACTATTTCTGTTGAAAATAGCTCTTGCAGCTTCTTGTTAGTTCTGATAGCAGGAATGTTGCTGCTTCTGCACTAATTGCTGTAACAATCTTCCGAGGGCTCAGTCCTGCAGTCAGTACATACCATTCCTGCTGAGCATGCTGCTCTTAAAACTAAGGGACTGTCAGCCCTGGCAGAGCAGGGAGCAGTGCTGGCTGATGTTCTGCAAGTTTTTCTTGCATAAAAGACATTATTACTTGTTATTGATACAGTTCTTCGGTGTAATCTGCTCAGCTAAACTCCAGTGTAATCTGCTCAGCCTCCATCAGGCTCTCCACAGCTAACTTCTGTCAATGTCCATGAGCTCTGCTGTGACTCTCAGGAACAGCCTCTTACTGCTGCAAAAAAATTATCCCCCTTAGGTAAATGGTGAGTTCATCTGAAACAGCATCCCTTTCTGATTAACTCATCACTTTATATGGGGAGAAGATCCTAAAGCTTCCTTAGCTGTCTGCTACCTGTGACATGTTTACCATTCTCCACAATGGGAAAGCTTACTCCTTGTTTTGGCTGTGATTCTCACTTACCAGCTGATATTTCCACATCTGCAGCACCAGGGCACAGTTTGCCTCTCCACAGCATAAACTCCTAGAACTGCTCACCTCAGATGAGGCCACATTTGAAGTGGACTTGTTTTGTCACCTATGGCAATCTCAAACTATAGCTTGTGCATGCACAGAAGACCAAATCAACTCTGTGTCCTGGAATGCCTGGGATCATCAGAACTTTGCACCAAAAGGCAAAGCTTCCTTTTGAGAGCCTTGGCCAGTGTTGGTCAGGCTAAAGCATTAGCAGACCAGGATCTTGCCCATGTAACATTGGTTATAGTGGTGCATTTGAAATACTTTAACACAAATTTATCAGTCACTGCCTCTGGGGCATTTGCCTGATACGTTGCAATCATCTGGATATTTTAGCAGAGTTTCAATAGACTTGCGTCAAAATCATTTTACCATCATCTTGACATAGTAATGTAGTCTCCAGTGACTGCAGTGACATTATTTTGCCATCATCCTGATATCATCTATTACAGCATTGTGGTCCCCATGCTCTGGCATTGCTGAGCACTTTGCCTCATTATACTATTTTCATAAGCTTGCTCTGAAATTAGTGCAAAATAGCTCTGGTTTTCATAGCGCGTTACATGCATGGGGGAGTTCCCTAAAATCAGAAAAGATATTTCAAGTATACTGATCTGCTATTTTAAGAACACTCCAGATTTTAAACATTTTTCCTTTAAATGACCAAAATGTTTAATTCATACAAAACTGCCAGAAAAAATGTTCACTTAGGAGGTAAATGATGTTTTACTCAAAGTTTGGCAGGAGTACTGAAAATTGGTTCCAAATTATGCTTTGTTAAACTCTCCATCATTAAAAGCAACATAAACTTAATCTTTTTAGCGTGTACACTGGAGGAAACATTGCTTATTGCAGCCTGAAATAGCCTCACTTATTCTTATGTTTATGATCCAGTGACTCCTATGTTTGGGATCCAGCTTATTTTGAACAAGCTCAATCCTTTACTGTATCATTTTAAGTCTTGATCACAAACATATCCCAAATATCTTCAGATGCACAGATAATTTCAGAAATTGAGAGTATTGCTGAATTGTCTTAGATAGAGAGAGGCTTATGTCTGGGCTTAGCCTGGCCACATTTAGCTAAAGCCATCTTAAACTTGGCCATTTTCTGAGCTTAAGACAAACAATTTCTCCGGTGGGATTGTTCATGTGAACATAAAGTACACACATAAGTATTTGGAGAATCCAAGAGTGCAAGAGACAAGATGTAAAGATTTTCACTGACTTTAGTGGCTTTCAAATGGCTTCAGTAGCTTTATACCAGGTCCTTAGAGAGCTTCTACTTATATTTGTAGAAACAGGAGGAAAATTTAAGCTTGGTGCATCAGTCAGTGCACAGTGGTGATCCTCTTGCAATCCTCTAAGTACTGGAGTTTGAAACTTAAGTATGGAAAATGCTGTCTGTGGTGTTTCAGCTCTTAAGTGCCAGGAATGCTTTCAGCAGGGGGTACAGCACTGACATCACTGGAGACCCAGCTGACACAGGACTTGGTGTTAAGAAGCAGTTCATATTTTGCAAGCTTTTTGTAAACTGCTGTAGGGTCGCTGCTTCTTAACATCCTGCCTTGGTATTCTCATATCTCTATTCCATGGGTGTCTTTTTCACCTTTTTAGTTAATCACATTTTCTAAAGAGAACAGCAGTAAAAAATAGGTGCCCAGTGAAGGCATTAATCCTTTTTTTCATGCCCTCATAGGAGGCCACCAGATTATAAACAAAAAATTTTAAAAAATGAGTTTGATTATTTCTTAATTGGGAGAAAATAGCCGGGGTTTCTTTTTTTGCTATTGATGTTACCCTTTTCAAAAGTACACACGTTGCAGGAGTTTTAAAGTTTCAGCTTTAAAAGTATGTTGTCTCACATTCCAGTACTGATCCTTGCAGTATTGTCTCTTGGTTGGCTGCCCTTTCATTTCTCTTCAATTACAGCTCCCTCAAAAGCTGTATAGAAAAAGATGCAAAAGAATAACACAGGCCATTATTCTGGGCTTTCAGTGGTGATAGACTCTGCTATAGCAGACATTCAAATAATGACTGAGCTATCACTCCCCTCAGAAGCTGTTCTAACAAAACACCACCAACAAAATTCATGGGGTTAGTTAAATTGTGACAAGTTATGGGATGATATGGAATCACTTTTTGTCCAAACCCAGAATTACCTCATGGTTCTGTTAGCTATATTAAATCTTCATTAGTCCAAAAACGAGACTGAAATCAGGCCATTCATACACTGACATCTGCTGAGCTTGCAGATGAATAAAACTTTGTGCTTCTTCCCTACATTCAGTGGGTTGGCAAACAAATAATTATTTTCTGTTTCTATTTTGTTCATACAAAGCCACCAAATCATGGTGCAAAAACATGCAATAGTAAATCTCCCATTGTCTCTATCTGGAGCCATGTCTGGGTACATCTATATGCAAGTTGTAAAGTCTGTCCTGAAAAAAGCTGCCTGGTAACCCTGTGAGTATGCCAGCAATCATAAATGTGGTCTGTTTTACAGGGCATGCTGGAAAACTACTTGTGCTAGGGAGAAAGTTCCTGATAGCAGCAGCCGCTGTCCCTGGGATGGGAAAGCAGGCACGTCCATTAGCCATTCCTTTGTCAGTAGGAGCAGCTTATCTTCATAATGCAGCCAGGGGAAGGCTGAATTACTATCAGGAAAACAGACAAGTAGCTACTACTATAAGCTGAGTGGGAGGAGAAGCAGAATGGGGACCACATCGGTGGGACTCTGCTGAAGGAAGTGAGAGGGGAGTTAGATAAAATGAAAATAGGGTCAGTGTCAAAATGTTTAACTAAGAGGCAGCAGCAGTGGAGTGAGCAGGGACACGAGATCACAGGAGATAAAGGGGTGGTGGGGAAAAGTAACAAAAGCAAAAAGCTCAAGGATCGTCTTTGAATTCTCTGGGGGTTTTTTCCCAAGGAGAAACATTGCTTCTGGAAAAGAATCTCCACCTCCTTTACCCTGGTAGGTGGAGCAGGAGTGAAGTCTGAGGGGGTTTCATTGATCCTTAGCAAGGAGGGGGGAGACCCCGGGGAAAGGGACACTGCTGCCAAGAGGGAGGGAGGTGCTGTGTGAGGAGCACCTCTTCCATTTCAGTGTAGGCGAATAACAGTAAATGGTCACATCAGGGACAGGCAGGTGGAAAGCCCCTGCACCCCAAGAACAGGGAGGGAATGGCTTTTGTGAGCCCACGTGCTGAGACTGGTAGGATGAGATGTGTGAGGAAGAGCTCAATGTGAAGGAAAAAGGGCTTTTTCTCTGGGTGCCCACAGGCTAAAGCCCAGCACAGAGTGTTTAGAATGCTTCTGCCAGGCTCTGCTTGCATCTTTCATTTTAAAACAATGAATATAGCTATTCCTAATTTATTGTAGGATGCTCAGAGCTGGCAGATCACCAGCGTTGTTTCTTCTCTCCTTGGATTAACCCAGTGTTCTCTGCTTTTCCGTGAGCTGCTGCCACCAGGGTTGTTGTTTTGAATTCTGCAGCGCCAGCTCAGCCAATCAATCACCACAATCAGTGCTGGCATTGAGACACAAAATAACATGGAAAAAAAACCACTGTGTAACCCAGGGAAGGGCTGGGTGGCACTGTGAAATCAAGAGCAGACACATCCTGCCAGTGGCTACATCATCTCCTCATTCCCTGCTCTGTGTTCGTGTGTGTGAGTATGCATATGTGTTGTGGCTTTTCTCCTTCCTCCTACAGTTTGAGAAACTTGGCCCAATATGCCAGAAAAACCTACTGAAACAGCGAAATATTTAATGAATCCTCTTTATGCCTCAAATCCAGTCCAAGCTAAGGAGAATGGGGGAAGAAATTGTGATTAAATGATTAATTTGATGTATTCTTAATACATGCTGTTAACAAGTGTTGTTAACTGAATGAAATGTGTTGTGTAACAGATCACACCTCCTTTTCAACTGACACCCTAAGATAGAGATCAGTGTTTGTACAGTAGGGGGAATGCAAGTATTCTTATACACTTTGCCTTTTCAATCAGGAGACAAGCTCCCCCAATTTTATTATCATTTTAGTGATGTCATCTCATCACTGTGTAAGTTTAGATAAACTAACTTCCTCATTTTCTGTGAGCTGTGACTTACAGCACTGTGGCTTCAGTGGGCAGAGATAGAATGACGTTTGTCTGGGACTACTGTGGGTGGTAGGAACATGAATATCTTTCTGACTGTGAGCTTAGTGATCGATATTCTAGTTACCATTTTAATGGAAATATTCAGCAACTGTGTCATTCAGAGCATTCTACACATGGCTGGGTCTGGGTTTAAACACATTTGTTGTAGGGATAAATTCTTGGCTAGTGGCCAGTGATCCAATGTCTTTTCTCTGCACGTGTGTTACCCACAGGTTGTTGTGCAGATGCTCCCGAGCAGGGCAGGAGGTGCAGTGGGTAGGACATGATCTGCTACACGAGACTGTAGCTTGGGCTTCAGTGTTCTACTCTCTCTTTGTTTCCCCCTGAAATGAATTCTTAGCTAGAGCAGGGAGTGCAGGCTGTGTTTTCGCCCAGCAGTTCAGTTTTCTCTGGAAACGTGGAGCAGAACTGTGCATTGAGTAAAGCCCCTCTGTGTCCTTCAGGAGCAATTCCCGGCTGAGCGCTGCCGCAGGTGTGAACAGTGGATGGTAAAAACTTGGGCAGTTGTGTTTGCACCTTGGCAGGGGAAAGGCTGCCAGCTGAGCTCCTGGTTCAATAAAGTGCTGAAAAGTTCATCCAGGTACAGAGGTGCCCGTGGGAGGGATCACCTCTCTGCTGGAGCTGAGGCACCGGCTGACGCACCTGCTGAGCCGCTGACGCCGAGAGAGGGCCGGGGTTGCTGTGATGTGCCATTCCTGCATCCAGGCATGGCTGCCATATCCCTAGAGTGAATTATCCTGTCAAACTGGGGGAATAGAAGCCCTCAAAAAGGGAAGTGAGTTTTTAGAGGTTGTCTAAGTCTGCCACAACTTTAAAAGCATAATTTCTGATAATGTACATCTTGCATACTTTTGAAACCTTCCAAGGAGGAAGGCTCTGTGACCTCCCCAGGCAATCTTTTCCAGTGCTTAACTTGCCATATTATTACCAAGTGTTTCCTAATGTTTAACCTAAATTTCCTGTGCTCCTGTTTAACCCAATACTTCTTACCCTATCCACACTGGATAAAGAAGACTACTTACTCCTTTTTTTTTTCAGTGCACATGTATATTACACATGTAGTCCTCCTCAGCCTTTTCTGCAGGCTATATGAGAGCCTTCCTTCCAGTTCTCCTTGTAGCTTGTGTTTGCTGGGCCTCTGCCTACTCTCAGTGCTCTCTGCTAGATCTTTTCTGTTTGGTATCTTCTTTAAAGATGAAAGGACTTGCCCCAGATTGCTTACCCTGCTCCAGCTGTGAAAAATCACATTGTATTGTAAGCAAACATCCTCAGAATGGCCTGATCACCTGTGCAGCCCTTCTCACTTTTACCATTTGCAGAAACTAAGTCATTCTGATCTAACACACAAGACTGGAGTAGAAGTATTTCACAGAAGCAAATCCAGGGCAGATGCCTACAGAAATGTATTTAACATACTTCCAGTTTGAGAGAGAATTTTGTAGGTGGAGGGAGACTGTATTTCTCCTAGCTCGCTCATGACCATGAGGAGGCTGATCCTGGAAAGCTTTAATAAAGTTGAGATTTATCTGTTGCTTCTCCTCTATTCCCACTGAAGGAAATGAAATTGGTTTAACAAATCTATGTTTTTGTCAAAGCCATGCTAGCTGTTACTCATCTCCTTGTTATTTCCTGAGTGGTTACAAATAATGTGATTGTTTCCGTATTTTTCCAAAAACTGACCTTCACCCACTGCTCTTTAATTCCCCATTACAATATTTTCTCTCCCTGTAAGGAAACACACTATCTGCTATTTTTCTCTCTTCTGGATTTTCACCCATATCCCCTAAGATCTCCAAGAAAACGACTCATGGCCCTGAGATTGCTTTGGGTAGTCCAGTAGGATACTTTAAGATGAATTGTATCTGACCCAACCAATTTGAAAGATCTGATTTATCTAACCACTATTTAATCTGTTCTTTCCCTGATTTCACTTGTGTTTCTAGATCTTTGTCACTATTGGTGTTTCCTGCCTAAGGTCATTTGACTTTTTTGGTAAAGATCGCAGAAAAAAAACCTTCAAGCACTCAGCCTCTTCAGCATCACCTGTCAATAACTTTCCCTGCCTTGTTCAATAGCAGGCCAACACATTTTCTTCATCTTCCTCTCCTTATGAAGTATGATTGCATCCTATTTTCTTGTTGTCCTTTCTGCACCAATGTGTTCTCACTTGACCTTCGTGATTTGGGCCCTACACCCTCTCTTTTCTTTCATCTTGGTCTTCAGTAATCTGACCTAGGCTCAGCTTTCTCTGCCCTTCTGGTGTTTGAGGTCAGAGTGGAGTCTATGATTTAGCTAAGGTGGTTTCTTGCAACACTTCAAATGGTTTTGCTGCTTTGGGATAATTTGCACTCATGCTGTTAATAGAACTATTTTAAGGAACTATCAGCTACTCTCAGTGTATTCCCCATGAGATAATACTTAAAATTCTCAGATTTTATTTAATCTGCCTTTTCTCAAGTCTATTGCTTCTATTTGCTATTCATTTTCCCTTCCAGGAGCAGTGGATTTTCTCCTTCCATGATAACTGTCACCAAATTGCATTCTGTTTGCTTATTTTTTAAACCTGTTTCTCCTGACTCTTAAAATGAAGACTAAAGAGCATTCCCTTCAGTTGCTTCTCCAGCCTTGTCTCCTGCAGGACACTGGCAGTGTGGAGTTTGTCCTGTGGTCCCTGTGTCCCAGCAGGCATCTCCATCAGCCTCCTGCCATGTGCCTCCATCGTCTCCAAGCCCAGTGGCCTGGATGTGTGTGTGATTCATCTTGTTGCCCTCCAAAAGAAGGAGCTCTGTCCATCTGTTCTTTGTGGCTTTACTCTGTACACCCCAACCCCCACATCGTGACAGCACCTGTGTTCACTCCCTCTGTTATTATTAGCTAGGGATTTTCAACTGGTTATCTCTTCCCGTGTTTTACACTGTGGGATGAATGTGTCTGTGGACAGCATTTCGTCCTTCTCCACTCCTTCTAGCTCCACTAGATATATTAATATTCTAGTCATGTGAATTATCCCAACAAGTTTCTTCTGCCAATTAATTCATAATTTTGAGCACGTATTAAAACTTCCAAGTCCTCCTGTTTATTCCATGTATTTCGTGCATAAGTTCTTGTGATTACTTTTTTGTGATTGCACCCAGCATCTATCAGGAATAACTCTGTGAAGTCAGCGGGTCGTATTTTGCTGTCATTTACATGAATGTCAATCCAAATTATTCTACTGATTGGCAAGAAGCTATTTCAGATTTACTTACATGAGGGTAAAGGAAGAATTTGGCCCATTGAAATGAATTCTGTGTGAAATAGGTCTGGGCCAGGAGGATTAACATGTTTCTCTAATTGCTAGATGTGTTATATTGTATGTAATCAGTGTAGTGGCAATAAAATATAATTGCCACACCCAGACTATTTCATCACCAAGCTTTTTGGATCCTTTAATTGTCCTTCGCTTGTTACTGTGCTCACATTAATAAGGTGCAGAGTTTAACATAATTGAAAAAATGAATTAAAATAATTTTAAAAGAGAACTCTGAGATGTACATGCAAGCAGACTGTACCATGTACTCTGCGCTACAGCAAAGCAGCAGAATGAGGTAGAAAAAGTCAGCTTTTGAGGTTTTATTACTTTTTGCTTTGTGATGACTGGCTGCGAGCCCACACATTTCTTGAATACACAATAGGGAGTTGGGCAAGACTGCAGAAATAAATTTTATTAACACACAATCACTGCAGCACCAGACAGAATAATCTCCTTTAGTCTCCTCTAGCTGGCAGAGTCCTCTTTGTACCAGGTCAAGTCAATTAGCAGTATAATGTACGACAGGTTTTATTTAAAAAGGGTTTAATTAAAGTTTTGTTACAAAGCTCATACAAACTAACATTCTGTCTTTTAGGGATATGTATTATCGAGAAATTGATTTTAACTTAAACACTAATTTATAGACTGTCCACTTTAATAAGTATAATTCCTTGGAAGATATTAAGGTCCTCCTGCCCCAAATAAATTCAGGTCCTGATTCAGCAAAACATGTAATTACTAAGGACTTCAATGAAGCCACTCATGCACTAAAAGCTGAAGGTGTGCTCCAGCACTTTGCTGAATCGGGGCCTTACTGTATAACCCTGCCCTGATTACACACATGGGCCAATTCAGCCATGTCTTTGCTGAGGAAGATGCTTAAAACCATTTGTGATGTCTTTAAAATATCTCATACAGGCCAGTAAGGATGGGAGCATTTCCTTCTTCTAGATACAGATGGTTTTCACAAGTCCTGGCATCTTCTCAGTTCTTACATCTAAATACAATGATTTACCTCTGCCACCTGTGAATATATTTTTCAAAAAGAGAAAATATTCACCCTACTAATTCTTCAGTTTTTTCTCTTCCCAAGAAACCAAAAGCTGGCTCCCCAGAAGATGCAGCTAAGTAGAGCTGCATTAACTTAAATGGAGCTGTGGTAGTTTATGCCAACTGAGGGTGGTAGCCCAGAAGTTTAAGTAGATGTTCTTAATGAAGACTAGCAGTTACTCTGCTTATTGCTAACTAAAAACTTTCACCTGCTTGTAATTCCTGTAGAATGAAAATACCCCTAAAAGCTGAAGAATATCTCACATTTCAAGATAACTGATAATTTATCATTGTATGTGACCTTTTTTTTTATTATGCACAATCTATACAATTTAGAGTAACAAACAAGTGACTAGAAGGGATTTCTGTGTAGAAAAGATCCCAGGGGGTTTTTTGGCTCTCTCCTGGGCAGCGTGGTTAACTTAGACCAAAACCTCTGGATCATTAATTTTCCCAGTGACCAGGAGGCAGGTGAGCTGGGCTCTGTGGTCTGCCTTGGACACCCCAGAATGTGCTGGATGTTTACAGCATGTGCTGGAGCCAGGAATGCTGGACCCTGCTGGGGCAGCCCCAGTGGGGGGGTCAGACACTCCATGTGCTGGGAGCAGGCTTGGGCAGTCCCAGCAGCCTCCGTTTTGGCAGCACACAGCCTCGAATCCACAGCAATGGCCAGAGACACCAAGAAGCCTTAGAAGGCATCTGTCTTCTCTTCACAGCATATTTGGGAAAGTTGTGCCTTTCTGTTGTAATGTTTATTACCAAAGAAAAACCTCCTCGTTTTTTATTTTTACTTCTTAAATCTTTGAGACACATGTAACAGTGGGCCAGAATTTGCTTTGATTAATCTCCAATCTGGTTCTACTGTGTTCTTCCCCATGGTGTAAATCTAGACTGCAGCTGGTGGGGGTTGTATGCTTAAAAAGAAGAAAGCCTCAGCACCACAACATGCAAAGTAGCAGGCTTGCATTGCCTACTTCAACGTCTGAATAGTCTGAAAACCAAAATATAATTCAAATACTACTTTTCCTGCCACCTTCTGCCTGAGCCCTCCAGAGCTGTGGCAGGGAAGGCAGGTGTGCATTTGAAATATGTGACAAGAGAATAAAACGGGGGGCAAGCGGAGGGAGAGAGAAAGAAATGCATTCAGAAAACCTGTAGAAAAGAATAAAGAAAAACTTGAATAGAGCAATAAATTCTGTGGGACAAGTCCTACACTGACAGCTTCAGTGACATATCCCTTGATTTCAGGGAGGCTGCCAACACTGAGCTGCTCAGGAGATTCTGCTGTGATGGCCCTACTTGTTTGAGCAGAGCTGTTGGGTGGGGATGCCTGGCCCAAATATACATCACAGGCTGCCTGCTAGCTAGAAGAACAGGCTTGCTCATTTAAAATTGAATCAGGCTTCAAGCTTAAGTTTGCAACAGAGTAACATATGGAATGAAATAGTTTGCAAAGAAATCTTAAGCAATCGGATAAATTCTCAAACCAAACTCTTCAAGAGGTGTCCAGGATTAATGCCCAGTCATATTACAAGTTAAACATGCTGGTCAAAGCAAATTTTACAAAACCCAAAGAGCCCTAGCACACAGCAGGGTGTGGGGTTCCTCAGGAATAACCACCAGGCTCAGGTGTGCTGGGGGCACAGGGCTGGTGTTCCTCATGGAGGCTGCCAGGCTGAGGGACAACTGACCCCTGCAATTAAACAGAAGTATTTTCCATACTTGGGTTCCTTGTTGGCCAGTTAAGAGGTATGGGATATCTTTGCCATTTTACAAGTCTCTGTGTGACCACATTGTCCACAGAATATGGAGAGAGGAGTGGCTGGATGTTGCAAGGTGCTGTGCACCAGCCAGTGCAGGTAACTGCACTTCCCACTACAGCAACTTCTTAGGTCCCACCGTCTTCCAAAGGCATTTGCAGGTTTAAAGTTAAGTGTGTTTTTAGAAGTGCAATGGAGTTTGGGGCCAAACTGATCAGCATTTTAAAGAGTTCCAGCCCAGAACTGTAAAGCAAAATAAACCCAGGCCTCCATGTGCCAAAGCCTAATGTGTTAGCCCACTCTTTCATCCACCCTTTCCTTCCCTCCCCTCCAGAAACAGTCTCACCCAATTTTACTGTACTGTAATGGAAAATAGGAACCAGAATGCACTGGGACCTCCTTTACCAAATTTTTTTAGAGTCCAAATAGGTCCTGTAGACCTCTCACCAAGTGATTTCAGTTCTCTCAGTCAAAAAAGCCACATGAGATAAAATACAAACAGCATTAATCCTTGAAGACAAAATACAGCAGAAGAAAGCGTTGCAATGAAAATTAAAATATCTGCAAACTAATTTAGCTAGAGTCCACCATCCTTTTAACATTTGGAGTGATCTTCCTCTGGAAAAAAATAAATTAAGGTCAACACACAAACTTCCTCTGCTTCCTGGAATTCTTACATATTTTCACTATGATAACATGATTTGTGTGTGTGTAAATGCGAGGGGAGAGGCGGCCGAGAGCTGGCGGAGAGCCCCCTCCCCCTCGGTCCTGGGAGAATGCCTGAAGCATGAGCTCAGCTGTTCGCTCCGCGCATGGTGTCATACACTTCCACAAGCAAATTCACAGTGACATTAAGAAAAGAAGATCTGGGGCCCTGGTCTCTAAAGTGTTCACAGTGTCCATGAGACAGCTCCTACATAAAGGGCTGTTTATTTGTTGAATTAGCAAATTGGTACCCGTGGAGGGGGTTGCAAATATCTGAGCAATCCTGGGGTTTTCTTTGGTACAGTCACAAAAGTGTGTTTTCTTCTATGTGAGTTTGTTCAGACAGAAACTCAGGTCTTTGCATTTCTGCTTCCTCCCCCTCCTCCCTCATAAATAAATACCCTTTTAAAAAAGGTAGCTCACAATTAGCCATTAATTAAGTCCTTTACTGGTTTAAAATAAATAGTTGCTGAAAGCTTCAGATGAGGATCTCAGCACAAAGCACATCTGTACACCATGGTGTGCTTCTGAGAAACAGAATTTAAATGATTTGCATATGGCCACCTAAATATTTAATGGGTTTGCAGTTTAGGAAAGCTGGCTTAGAACTATGCTGTGCAGCCTATCATCTCCTCTGGCTCTGCTGGCTATGTTGGGTCAAATGTGTTGTTATTTTTAGGGCCTGATCCTGGAATTTCAGAAGCTATCGGAGCCCTTGGCACCATTTTAAATGGGGGCTCCTCTCCAGCATTGTGTCTGCACACAGCTGAGCCTAGGACACATTCAAGTTTCTAAAGCTGCTGGAGTGTTTGAGAATCTTTAAGCCAAAACCTAGCAGTGTTGTTCCCTTCACAAAGAAGTTTCACACTAGCATGGTATCAGTTCTCAAGCTGCCTTACAGCCCCTCTTTCTTCCCCTGCCCCATCCCCCCGCTGTGGCCCGCTATGTACACGCTCCCAAACCCAGCTAAGCATTTCACGAGTGTGCAGGGCTGAATGCACATTCACAGGAAACAAAACCGTGAGATACTTTCAAAAATGCAGACACACAACGCTTCTAGACAGCTACAGGCAGGTGCAGTGTTTATGCTCCAGCCGACTGTCCAGTGCTGCAGCGGGACAGAGGCATTCTGATGAGACTGCGCTCCAAGGCCACAGTAAAATATTAACTGAATGGAAAAGTTAAAGAAAAAGAAGTAGCTCTTCCCAGTGGAATTGTAGCATTCTCTCCTCGTCACATTCTTTTGAGCCCATTCATTCCTTTGGGCTCCAATAACAAATCAGCTCTTTGTATATGGTGAGACTTGTAATGGAGAAGAGAGAGAAATTCCCTCAGAAGCAGAATTCTGTCTTGCAGTTTTTGCAGGGATCACTGTGCTTCTCTGTCACGCACAGAGAGACTTCTTCGCAATTCCACTTCCAAGCAGCCTCTCTGGCACAGACCTGGTCCCTGTGCTTTAGAGATCAAGTCTCCCATCACAAACATGCATCCAAATAGCCAGCATTTTTGGAGCAGTCATTCCAAGTACTTCATCAGGTAAACACTGGGGCTGAGGAGGCCAATAACCCTGGGGATTCTTAATCTCATGCAGAGTCAGGTTTTACTGGCCAAATCCCAGTAATCCAAAATTCCTGTTGACCCCAATGGGAATTACAGGTGCTTGAAAACCTCAGATTTATGGATCGCTTCATTCATCATTCCACTGCAGCCTTGTCTGGACAGGAAGACAGTAACCTTTAAAGAGCAACACTTCACAACCATTAAGGAACTAATATTTTATGCATTTGTATCACGGTTGGCTCCAAAGCCAACCTTGGCAAGTGTCTGGAGGTTTCTCCTGAGAGTCATTTGGTGTGTTAATACTGCTGCTCTGTTTAAGGTGTTTAAGGGTTGTTTCTCTGATCCTTCTTCATTAGAGGTAATTGAATAGTTTAGAAGCCCGATCATTGTTTGGCTGAGTCTTCCAGTCAACAACCCATTGATTGAATAATCGCTCACAAGACACAGAGGCACAGAAAGATAAGTTTATCACAATTTTCTAGCACTCAGAACATCTTCAAAGTGCTTGACAGGCCACTAATTACATTTTTATAAACAGCTGTGGATTCAAATCTTGCCAAAATGCAGAAAGATCCTGTTGCTCATGATTTCAATTTCCCTACAACTTCACTGGTGACTTCGGCAACAACATCCTCCACACAGTTTCCTTACTTGGGGAAAAAAATTCCCTCCAGTTGCTTTGCAAGGAGGTTCTGTGCAACCCCAGGTGCCAGCCCCTTCCTGCAGGCTTCTGAGCAGCTCTGTGTTCCTTCTGTGCTAAGAGATTTCATTTCACCACCCCCAGCGAGACAGAGTCTACCTTCTGCCTGAGGCAGAGCTGCAGCTCAGCCGTGTCAATTGTAAACGATGCCTCCCAAACGTGTATTCCTGGTTTCCAGAGTGACTCCGAAGTGCTACCACACCTATCTTTAGAGTGGCTAAAAGTTACCAAGAGGCAGTGTGGTCACAGGGAGTCACATACCGTGCTGATGAGCATAGCATGAATTGCTAACTAGACAGCCGGGAACACTTGGATTTTCCTCCTGGAATCCCTAACTGACAGAGGCAAATCTCTTTTTTTTTCTGTGGATGACTTACTATTTGGCTCTCCATGCTTTGCTGGGACATACTATGACTTGCTTCCCTCCTAGGCCTTACACCCAAAGTTGCACTTGCCTCTTGCCCCACCTTTTCAGGCTGTTCTGTATCAGGTGAGCCCCAGCTGAGAAAACTGTTCTGAGCTCTATTCTGACTTCAGGACTGACTTCACTCCTGCTGTCTTGAAAACACTTTCCCATGGTCCCAGTGGAAACTGTGATACATGTTCATACCAGCATCTTTCAAAAACCTTCAAAATAATGTGAATTTTGAATGTGTGATCACTTTCATCTTGGACTGCTGACTCCCCAAAAGCCTCAGGATCATTGCACCAGAAATTGTATCGAGATCTGTGGTTAAGTGTCTAGAGAGCAATGCAGCTGGAGCAGAGCAGAGCAGTATGGACTGCTGCATACAGGGGAAGGAGTACAAGAATTCAGCAGCAGGCTAAGGTTAGGGTCACCTGTGCTATAGATATTTCAAATCTATCCAATTAAAGAATGTTAATTTTGGTGGTTCTTTTTTCTAGTACAGTCAGAGCTGGTTTTCCCTAATAATGGAAGAATGCCTCCATATTCAGAAGAGATTTCTAAGAACTTATTAAGGAATATTTGTTCAACTTAGAGAAGAATGAAGTCCTACATATATGTTAATACATCCCCACTAACACAGAATGGCTTTTTGTTGTTCTCCTCTGTGTGGAACGTGAACAATTTATAGTCTCCTGCTGCATCTAATTAGTGAATCTGACCCTTAAATTGAAGCAGTAGAGGTTTGTGATTTCTAAGTCCAAGATTTCCAGGCTCTATCATTGAAAAAGAGGCTTCATGGAAGACTCAAGAGATGCAGTATGATGATATTTAAAAGCCAGTGAGATACAGCCAGAAAATAAAGGCATGCTCTGAAGCAGTTGCATGGCTGTCTTGGTTCACATTCACAACGCAGAGTGAAGGTAAACTGCTTTCAACATGGATATGTGGGAAGAACTTGGCCTTGTACAGCTCCCTCCTTGGTACTAGCCAAGATAAAAATACATCAGGATTACCAGCATCTAGGAAACTAGCATATGGTGCTACCACAGAATGTAATATGAATATACTTTAGAAAACCATTATTTTTCTCTTCTTGAGCAGTTTCTCATTAATATAGATGCCATTCATTCTCTGCCTGGATTTTTTCCGCATTTTTCCCATGAAAAGAGAGGATATGCTTGAATTAATTTAATTGCCAATGTTTTTTTTCAAATAGCTGTGGCAGAAATAACTTTTCCTAGCCAGGTTAAACAGCCCCTTCAGTGCAGCAGTTAATACTTATTGTTGCTGTCAGCCCCTCTGCATTGATTTGGGATCATACTGCTCTTAGTGCTGAAGTGGCTTGGGAAGTTGCAGTGCTTCCTTTTCTCTCTCCTTTCTTTTTCCTGCAAGAGCAAGATGATCTCACCATAATCTGGAAATAAGTTGTTTTCAAATACTTTAGGAAGAGCCAGAGTGCTCAAAAGGAATTCAGGGGTTCACTTCCAAGCCAGTTGAAAATTGTTCCTGAATGAGGGGGCTCCTTCCTTCACGGTGTGGTGATCACTGTGCTTCTGTGGGGCTGTTGAGTCTGTGTGAAATAGGCATCAGCCAGGCAACATCCCCCACGGCTGGGAGCTGCTTACCACCTTTTCCATCCTCCCATGGCAAAACCCAGCTTCCCTCAATGTAATGTGTAAAATGGAGGTGGTGCTACTCCAAGTAGCAGCGGGTACAGCTGGAAGACAGAGCAGGAATCACCATCACCTCTCTGAGAGGGAAGTGCTTTCCCTGTCCCAGCTGCACCAGCCACAGCAGCAGGGAGGGAGCGAAGCTGATTCATGTCCCTCTTGCAGTCTTTACCTGCAAAGGTTACACTGGCTGGTCCTGTGAGGGCTGTGCCCTGTTCTGTTGTGCCCAAACTGAATCTATTCTGCACTGTGAGAAGAGAAAAGAAAATGCTATCCTATTGATTCTGTCATTTCTGCCACCACTGTCAGCTCTGGACATTTTGTATTTTTGTAAACATAGAACTCATTAGGGCATGCAACTGACTTGAGAAAAGTGATGGTAAAACAGGGAGGTTTCTGAACACTGAGATGAGTATGGACCAAATTCTGCATGCGGCAGAATTGTAAGCATCTCTCACCAAATTCCACAAATGCCGTTGTACCCTGTGGCACATCCTGGCAGCTCCAGCAGTAGGAGAGAGACCTGTCTCCACCCTGGAGTATTTTCCTTGGGAGAGGGAAGACAGCAGAGTGGATAGCTGGGATTAGAGGTGTGAGCACAGCAGAAGAACCAAGAGAAAGTCTTAAGGAGTAGTAGGGCCAAATGAAAGAAACACTTTGCAGGAATGCATTGGGTGACCAGGAGCAGAAGGTGGGCAGGAGAACAGAGGGTCCTGGGAGGGGGACAGCCTGAGAGGACACAAGCTGGAACTCCCAAGGGCTCCCAGGGGTATTCTCCTTTCTGCCTTTTACAAGTGCTGGCAATTTGACTACCACTCCTGGCCCTAATGTACAAAGAGTAACTATACTCATCATCCTTTTGTACTTGCATGTGGTGTAACTGACTTGTAACTTTTATGTACCTAAAAGTAGTTAAGTTCAAGCTCTTTCTTGAGTTATGTGAGAAATTTGAGGCTACTGGTCTCTTACTTTCCTTTGGGGAACAGGGAGGGTGGGGTAGTGCAATTTCTCAGGACCATGCCACCTTATTAATTTGAATAACAAAATGTGAAGTTCTGGATGGATGCCATAGTTTTGTTGATATTTTATTGGACATAGAAATGTATCTTAATGGCTTTTCTTCATTCCTGTACTGAAGGGAAGTAAGGCTTTATTTTTTGGCTCACGAAACCTGACACTAGTTGAGACACCACACATTTCTACAGAAGGCTGCAGCCTCTAGCAAACGGATGCATATTTATATGACAGGATATGCTCAGTAGCCCTGGGAAACCAGGAATTGAAATCAATAATTTCTGGTAAATCACAAACTGACATTGGCAGCATCCTAGTCTGGCTGAATATCTGTATCATCACAGACACTCTTCTTTAATAAACAGAACATACAATGTTTCATGCATTGGTTTTGCATTTTCTTGACAACTGCATAAAAGTATAATTTCTAAGCATGATGCAAGGGATCTCTGACAAAGGGAAGAGGGTAACATTTGTTTCTGTAAGCTCTATGGGTTTAAATCTCAGGGCCAATTCTGCCATCAGGTAGTTTATGAATATTCATATAAATTGTTTTGAGTTGAAGAATATGTAACTTTGCCATGTATCTGGCATGGAAAGAATACTTTGACAGTCATGAAATAGAGAATGTTTTAAAAAATAGCTTTAGCAAAGAGAGGACAGCTTTAGAAACAAAAGGGAAAATTAAGGAAAAAAGGTGTGTTTCCAGAGGAAAGTAAAATTATGTGATCCTGTCTTAAAAACAGTGAATATAGAACCATTTTCTCATACTTAGATATTTAAAGCAATTTGGAATGTCTTGTATCAGGTATGGGTCAGATTCTGCCTTTCTCTTGACTTCTAGAGGAGCTGAGGCAAGTCTATATGTCCCTAATCATTGCAGTTGTGTATGAACTGTGTGATCCAGCAGTGAGAAACAGCAAGGCTTGAATACTGCTAAGCCTTGTTTGCGTTATTACATCTTCTGAGTGGTGTCTTACTTGCAGTCAGGTACAGGAGTCAAATAAGTGTGTCCTGCTGCCTAGGCCTATTGTTAACCTGGAAGTTTGGCAAGTGATGCCTGTCACTGTTTGCTCCTGATTCAATACCCTTCCATGTGCTGGGAGCTGGTTTTGTGCCCATTTGGCTGCTGGAGCAGTTGATAAATGTGAGAATGCTTGGAAAGAAGGCATCTCCTGGGCAGCGACAGGAGCTCATTTAAACAACACCTGGGTGTTTGCAGGTACCTCTCACTTCAGCAAATGACACCTTTTATTCTTAGGTGTAACTGAGGCTGCAGGTGGAATGTGCAGCAGCCTCAGCCCTGCTATCCAACACACCTGCAGCCCAGCACAGGGTTTGTGCTCGCTGGGCAGAGCCAGCAGCAGCCGTGCCAGGAGCACACATCACAAGTCAAGAGGGAAGTTGTTTTATGCACGAGTCAGAATTGGAGAAATGTCATTAATTATCAAACATTTCAATGTACTGTTGCTGACAATAGAGCTATTCAATGTGATATTATGTTCATTTGTATCAGCTTCTGTGCTTTTAATGAAAAATCTTATTAGCTGCAAGATGGTCAGAATTGAAATGTCTGTAAGTCTTCTACAAAAACAGCTCATAGAATCACAGAATGGTTTGGGTCAGAAGGGACCTTTAAAGGTCATCTGGTCCAAACCCCCTGCACTGAGCAGGGACATCTTCAACTAGATCTGGTTGCTCAGAACCTTGTCCGACCTGACCTTGAAAGTTTCCAGATATAGGGCATCCACCAACCCTCTGAACAACCTCTCAGCATTTCACTACCCTGATCATCTGTGTGCTTCCCTCAGCACTTGGGTAATCCCTTCCATATATGAGAGACTCATACATAACTTACATTACATGTTCTTAAGTGGATCTCTGAGCTATGCAAATAATTGATTTCTAAGTTAAATTAAGTTCAAAAGACATCAATTTGAAACAAGCATTTGGCCACTAAGCAGACATTAACAACTTGATTTTAACTGATACTTTAGTAGAAGACAGACACTTTATGCTATGTACCTTTCTGAAAATATGAAGAAGTTACTCATAGAGTTGTCATCTCTTAACTCCTAAGCAAAGAGATTAGACTGGTGTCTATTTTTCTTTCTATTTTAAAAGACAAAATCGTAATTCACTTTAATTTATATAATTTTCTAAAGTAGTACATGTACCCACTGAAATTTAGTATGGCCATCCATCCTTTGATGATTTTACCTGTACACTCTTTCATGGGAGCTCATGTAAGTAATGACTTGTGGAAGTTGAAGGACTTGTGAAAAGTTGATCATTCGTGTTCTTTTTTCATGTCCAGTGAAGACCATGCTGAAACCCTTTAGTTAACTGCATACAATCAAAAGCTTTTTTCTTGAAGCTTATTTTCCTAAAAGTAACATTTCTTAAAAAAAAATAGAATTGATACATTAACCATTATACACATATACATATATTTTTCTATATGACTTATAGAATTATTCCGTGTAGTGAGCATTATTGAGTAAATTTAAATTGTTTACTGATGCAACTTATCTGTTTTTAGGTATTTCCCGTATACTTCTAGTAGGAAAAAATAATGTATTGATAGGACTGGAAAGAGAGAAGCTGAAAGATGCTAGATTTAGATTAGATAATTAGGAAGAATTTCTTTACTGTGAGAATGTTGAGGCCCTGGCACAGGTTGCCCAGAGAAGCTGTAGATGCCCCACCCCTGGAAGGGTCCAAGGCCAGGTTGGATGGGGTCCTGAGCAACCTGGGCTGGTGGAAATTGTCCCTCCTCATGGCAGGGGGTTGAAAGTAAATGGTCTTTAAGCTGCCTTGCAACCCAAACCATAGCATCAAAGAATGGTTTGATGCTATGAAAAAGGACATGCAATTAACCACATTCAGAAATGACCTGAGATGCTGTTTTACTCAACACGATGTTACTGAAGCTGATGGTATTGTGGCTTTCAGAAATGAATTGAGAGTTTGCATGCATTAGTGATTTCATCCCCAGTATATTACAGTCCTATGGGGAAGTACACAAAGGACATGAGGCTTCCTGGTTCTGAGCATCAGCCAATTACAGATTGGCTTTGCTTAAAAAGAAACTTGCACCACTACCTGCAATTTGTCCTGCAATTGTTCAGTAAAAGTTTCTTTTCTATCTTCTGCAGCATCAGCTATTGCTTGTGGTCAGAGACAAGATACCAAATTAGCTGGATTGCTGATCTGATCTAGCATAAGAAATGCAGTACTGACTAGTCCAACCAACGGCTCATCTAGCCCAAACCATTGATTTCACCTGATTTCAGGCTGCAAATGTGCAAGTAGAAAGCATCACATGCTTGCCACCCATCTGGTTCTGAGGCACTGACAGATTTGTGAATCCTTCAGTGGATCTGTGGTGAATCCTTGTGCTGCTCAGTTGCTGCTTCCCTTCAGCGTACAAGACGTGCTGTGGGGCAGCCCTTGTTTGCTCGGACTCCCGTTCTGTGTTCTGATGCCAGGAACAACAAAGGCCAGCTGGAAGTTGGGCACAGTTCTCCTGGGAGAACAGAGTCCCAGCATCATGATTGCCTGGATGCTCAGTTTTAGCACGTTTAGTTCACACCAGCCTGGAAGATGCAAACCTTTTTTCTATCCCTTGGCCATCTTACATTGGCAGTGCCTGTTGCTGACACAACCCATCAAGGCTGTGTCTGAGTGTGTGATCCTTTTGCTTGGTGAATGCAACTTTGGGCAGTTATTTAGCATATTGCAGCTTTCCAGCTAACTGTTCTCCTTAGGTGGAAAGATACTGCTTTCTTAAAACTGTGGAGTAAAGGAAAAACATTGGTCTTGTTTGGGATATTTTTGGTTTGTTATGTTTTTTGGGTTTTGTTTTGGTTCAAGGCACTCTTCTCATCCATTTTTATTTTTCAGATAGTTATAATTTCTCAGCTCTCAGACTCGTCTTGTCTTGAATAAGACATCTCCATGTGGAAAGAAATGATGCAGCGTTACAACGGAACAAAGCAAACTATGTTTTCTGTGGATATTAAAGATGCTAAATGAAATGTGACAAACTACTGTAAAATTGATAAAGAATGTGATTAATCACAGCCAGTCAGGCCCAGATTTGATGCCCAGTATTGGGGAAAGCATTTGAGGTCCTAGGATATGTTTTGTCAAGCCTCATAGCCACAGCAGCCTGGATGCCATTAGAATTACATCTTTTCTGCAGAATCCTACAAGTCACTTTTTCAAAATAGAACAGAAGCACAGCAATAAGGTAGTCTGCAAATGCTTAGGGTAAGCCTAACCTGGGAAGATGAAATACTGCCCTGAAGAAGCCGGTGAAAGTTTTGTTATTGATTCCAGAGCAGCCAGGGATTCCCCCAGGTCAGCTAGAGTAAATATGCCTAAAGAAAGGGCTCATAATTTAATCACCAAAGATCAAAATTGCAGCCCTGAAATCCCCTGCTTAGCCATTACCCATCGCTGAAAATTAGTGATCTCTGCAAGGGATTTGTTAAATGCTCACACTGCCTGAAATTAGGCTTCTGAGCACACCCAAAGCTGTCCTTGCCACTGTTGAGCATCCCAGCACATACCACACAGGCTGATCAGCCCAGTGCACCAGGTTTGGCAGCATGGAGACACTTGGCACTGAGCTGCTGGAGTGACATCCAGAGCCTGCATGGCTTAAGCCAGCAGGATCAGAAAAGAAAATGTTTCCACATTTCTGTAGTGGACTAACTGCTAAAAGTGTCTCGCTTTGATTTCCCTCTGAGAGCACCCCCCTCCCTACAGAGGAGAACACAAACCACTACCTGGCAAGCAGATCCCCTTGGCAACTAAAGGCAGCAGCATCATTCCTGCTGCAGAGCAGGCACAGACAGGACTCCTATTCACCCTACCCATGTCATCTTCCTTTTGGGGAAGGCCTTTGGTCTAGTTTTATAAAGTGAACAAAGCAAATGACAGTTCTTAGGAAGTATTGTCATCTGTCAGGAGCTTCAGATGTCTGGCAAGAGTCATAAATGACAAAACTTCTTGACAATAACTGGTGTACACTGAAGGTGCTGTATAGAAAAACTGACATGGACCCACCGTTCATCATCTGATTGTGGTGTTGTCAGTAGGTCCAGTTACAGTGTGTGTGAATCCCTGTGTGCCCCACGTGTTCCACACATATGTATTTTTGTCCCAAATTCTCCAGGGAGAAAGATGGGAGCCCTTACGTACACACGTATCTTCAGGGGAGGGTTTCTGGCATTGCACACTGGGCAGACAGTGGCACTGTCTTCCAGGTGGAGTTTAATTCAAGCATGATGAATGTGTATCTTCACTGAGCCTGCTCCTTTAGGTGACTCCTGCTTAGCATGTTGGCTCTTTTAGATCCCATGCTGGTGCCCTAATGCTGTGTTTGGGCCTCAGCACTTCGGGCAGGGTTGTAGACTTGGTCTGGGCAGCCCAGCAAACCCAAACATCAGATGTTGATGCAACCTCCTTAGACACTGAAGCCTTTTGAGATCTGGCCCTCAGAGGCTGTAGAATTCAGGGTGTTTACACCCACAAAAGTTTATTATTTTTGTGCTTCTTTATTTTCAGTTGACAAAACAGATCAAAATAATTTTAAATAATATAGGAGGCAAAAGCACTAGAAAAGCCAAACCAATAAGTTTCCAAACAATGCAAACTGAAATACCACAAACACTGCTCAGGAAAGCGGGCCCATTGTTACAGCTCTCACAGGCAAGCCAGAGGCTTCAGCGAAGCTGGAAACCAATGTTTCTCTGTTGATTAACTGATATTGCCAATATTTATTAGCTCAGGGTACAAAGATTGGTTTGGAGGTCTGTAAGTTTACTCCAAGTTGAAGGTGATTGCTCTCTGGAAAACTTTCAGGAAAGCAAGGCCAGATTCTGGCTCCACTTTTATGTATTTGGTTACAGTAAAGGGGTTGTATTCAAATAACTTTCTTCCTAATTTTACAGAACATAATTTACTAATATCACTATTTCAGGAATGATTTTAAAAACTAGACATTTTCTTACAAATGCTACTAAGTCTTCCACACCTCATCCATTTAGTCAATGTACTGGGACAGGGTTTCTAGCACCTCCAATCTATCAGGACAGGAGTGACAATTGTAGTGATTTAGCAAGGTAATAAAATTAAATTATACCAGCAATTATTTGTGGACCCAGTGTGCTCTTCTAGCTGCCTGCAGCTTGCTCTTCCCAGTTCTTTCTGAACAGTCCAAGAGGAGGTCTGAATAGGTTCTCAGCTTTCAGCTGATGGTCTATCAAAATTAGTATTCAGGGGCTGCAGCTTGTAGCAAGCACATTTATAGTCATATGAGAAGTGCGTGGCTTTATGGGAGCTCTCTATTTGGAATTGTGTCTGTCTTCAAAAAGACATGTACATAGCACAAAAGATGAAAATGAAACAACTCTGCTGTTTCCTTCTTGCTAACCTGGGTTCACCTGTGTGAGATGAGTGTAACCCTTTTGTGTTAAGAGTGCTTAATATCATATGCCATAAAGGGAGAGGAAACTACACTGTAAGAATAACTCAAACCTTTACACTTCATGCTTTGGGCTCTCTTTTCAGTGATTTGAGCACTTTGATTTGGAAGGAAAAATAAATCTATTAATTGCCAGTAGCTTTCTGACCTATCCAACTTTGTACTAAATGAACTTGAAGCTCTACAAGGAAGGTGCTGAACATTCTAAGCAGCTATTTGTGCGTTAAATTTTTGGCTGTAGGCTGGTTAATTTTCGCCTTCATGAACGGAGAAAAAAAAAATTAAATCCTTGGATCTGTGAGGTGTCCAGTTTCTGTAGAGAAGAAAGTGTTACTTCCCCTTTAAGCCTGGAGCCGTTCGTGTGTGTGAGTGTGCGGTCTGTGTGTGTGTGTGTGTGTGTGTGTGTCTCCTCCTCTTTGAGTGACACAGCACTTAGATATGCCTATCAGTAACTTAAACCCCACAAACTCCACCTTCTAAGTGAGGAAGCTGTGGGTTGATGGAAATGTAGTGAGCAGATCGAGACAGACAGTGAATCATTAGCAAACTGCAACGCCAGGATGAACTTGTCTGGAACCTAAAAGGAGAAAACAGGCTGCGAGTCCTCTGCGGCGCTGGGTTTGCTCAATACAGCCAAAGTGGATCTAAAAGCCGGTTGATCCCCAGTCCAAGATGCTGCTGGTTTCCCAGCGGGTAGAAGCACCACGGATGGAGCCACATATTCCAGTAAGTAGCATTTGAAATCGATATGGGCTGAGGAAGTAGGAGCTGGTTTAAAAGGACTTAAACACCCTCGGAACAGTTGCTCGCCGGGCTCGGCACGGTCGCAGCCAGGCTGGAAAGTTTGCAGGGGCGGTTCAAGAAAGTGCCCACCTTGGGCTCGTTCTGCCCGCGGGTCCCGTGTGCCGGGGCCGCCGGAGGGAAGGGGACAGAAACTTGAGGGGGGAATTTCGCCCTCCGTTATGGTCAGAGCTGAGGTCGGACCACGGAGAGGAGGGCAGGAGGGAGAGGGTCCGTGGGCTTTAAAATGGTGGTGAAGAAGGTGATTTGCGGTGCGGTGCGGTCCCGGGCACGGCGGCGGGGCAGCCAGTGCGCGGCAGCGGGGGACGCTCCGTGGGTTTCTGTGTCATTGCTCGGGTGGTGACGCGCTGGGCTGCGGGAAGAGGCGGTGGATGCTGCGGGAAGAGGCGGTGGATGCTGTCGGGGGCGAGCGGGAGCGGGGACCCACCGGTGCGCCCGGCGCCGCCAGCCCGCGGGCTCCCGTGTCAGTGCGGCCGGGCCGGCTCAGCCATCGTCCGGGGATTTCCAGCTAAACTTGGATCAGACAGGCAGGGGAGGATAAACCCGTCATCGCCCGGGGACTCCGCCGGGAGGGTGTCACGCGTGGAGGGGCTAGTGCTGGTCCCTCTAGTATCATTTTTTTAATAACTCCTGGTATTTGTGTTGGCAGCCGCGTGCCGGGTTATTTTGGGAGCCTGAAGCGCACGTTCGATAGGCAGGATTGTGAACAAAAGGCTCGGCCGAGCCCCGAAGGAGCCCTGGGTTATTCCTGCCGGGAGCGTGGAGCGCGGCGCTGAGCCCCGAGCTGCGGGCGCGCGTGTGCGGGAACAGCCCCGAGTGCGGGCGCTGCTGCCGGCGCGGCGCCTTCGCCGCTCGCTGCCGGACCGTCCGTGTGTTCGGAACAGAACGCGTGAACAAAACGCATGCTGACTCACGCTTTAAACTGTTTTGGTTTCTTATGCTATGATTAAGATCGGGGTTCAGAGCAATGGCAGGGTAAACACGGCGCTTGCTGGCTCGGTCCCACGTCCCCCCCCCCAGGCAGGGGCTGCCCCTCTCCCCCGTCAATAGCCGGTCCCTCCTCCCGGTCCCTCCTCCGACGCCTCTCCTGGCCTGTTGCTCGGCCCGGAGGAGCGCCGGGGCCGGGGGCACCGCGGCTTTTGTTCATCTTTGGTTGGAGGGGGGTTGTCACCAGGGTGACTCGGAGGGATCCCGGGGAGAACGGCCGTTTCTGGGAAGAAAACGGGCTTTGATTTCCTTTCACACCGCCCCCCCTCCGCCCCCCCCCCCCCCCCCGGAACAATAAATTAAAAGGCCGCTTTTGTTTTCCACGGTGCTCCCGGCGGGGGGGCGGCGGAGCCCGGGGCCGGGGAGCGGGGCGGGAGGCGCCGCGGAGCCGCGGCCGGCGCGATCGGGCGGGCAGGTCCCCGGTGCGGTGTGCGGGGGACGCGCGGCCGCCTCTCCTCGTCCCGTCGGAAGCCGATAAACCCTGCGAGCACCGGCCGCTTGCAGGGAGCCTCCTGGAAGAGCCTTCCTCCTCCTCCTCCTCCTCCTCCTCCTCGGACAGCGGGGGGCACCCCGCGGTCCCTCCCCCGCCCCGCCAGCGCGGAGATTAACTGCGTCTGGCCCCTTCCGCGGGCCGGGGGCGGAGGCGCCGGGCTCCCCCCCCGCCGCCGTGCGGCCGCCCCGGCTGGGCCGGAGGGCGGGCTGTTGGGAGAGCCGGGAGGGCGGAACGCTCCCCCGGTTATATAACGCGAGTCTTCCCCTACTTAGCCCCGTAATCCCCGGGTAATGCCTAATGCCGGTGCCCCGGGGGGCTGGGGGGCAGGGGGTGGCTGCTGCTCCCGGAGCTCCCCCTCTGGGCCGAGCTGATGGGGAAATAAAGCTGCTGATGTGCAAGATGGACCATATGGTGCCTCCGGGAGACAGGGAGCCGGAACGGCCTTGAACCTGCCGGTCCCGGCAGCAGGGTGCTGTTCCCCGCCCCGGGCTCCCCCCGGCGCACCGGCATCCCCGGGTCAGTGGGGCCCCGCCACCCCCACACCGGGCTGCCCGGGACGTGCCCCGTGTGTTCCCGGGGAGGAGCTGCGTGCCGGGGGAACGGCGGTGGCAAAGGCACTGGTAGTGCCCGGGGGGAACCCTCCCGTCGGGGAGAGGGGGGAAGCCCCCGCGCAAGGGGGGCTCTTCCCTGCGGCCGCGCTCGCCGAGTGAAAGGCAGCGAGAGCAGTTTGAGTAAGTTACACGCGAGCACCTAAAAAAGCAGCGATCTAGTGCTGGCACTGCCCATTTTCAGTTCTCTCTCCCTACCATATGTTTAGAAGAGAGAAAAAAAATGCAGTTTGGGAAGGATGCTTTCAGCTGAAGGAGGAGGTGGGCTGGGGGACGAGGTACAAGGAAATTCCATGTTAGGAAAGCATTAGCAGGGGGTGACTTCTAATGTTTTCCTGCCACTGACGTTGACAGTGACACACATGTGTGGGTTGATATTGGAACGTCACAGAGTTTTTAAACTCAACCAGGAAATAGTCTGTTGCTCAGGGATAAAAAACCAAATAGTCTGTACTGTAAGCCAGGTAACATGCAGTTAACAGCCCTCGAGTGAGTGAAAAGCTGTTCAATGTTCACAATTGAGCAGCTCAATTTAATTCAGCTTTTTATTTTCAGAGGTTTGGGGGTTTTTTTCTCTTTATTTCGCATGGTTTTTCAACTCTATTTTTAGTCCTTTTAAGTAATACTTCAAAATCAGAAAAACACATATTGACAGGGCTTTGCTTCTGGTCCCTTGTAACTAAGTATTTTGAACTGTAAAGTGTCTTGGATTTTTTTAGAGCTAAAGTAGTTGTTAGAGGGTTTGGAGAGGGAATGGTAATTAAAAGAGGCAGTTATATTTTTAAAAACTTCTTTTGTATGACTTCCTCTTAACACAGGCAGCAGTGTTTAATAAATACAATAGGTTTGGTTTTGGTTTTTTACTGGGCCTGTTGTAAATGTTACAGTGTGGTAGCATTTGGAGATTTAAAATGGGATTAGGGAGCTATTGTGCTAGATGATTTCTGAACGTGCAGGAAGATTTACTGGAAGAGTTCATGATCCCAGGTGTCAGGCTGACACTCTTGCCCTGACTTAAGTGGTCACTAACCTGCCTGGGTGTGACTGTAGGACAAGAATTGACCTACGAATGGGCTTCATGAGAGAGACAAAAGTTAGGGAGGCAGAAAGAAGCACAAGGGCAAGAATAACAGCAAGTAAAATCCTTAAGTCGTCCTGTAGGTTAAGTACAGTGCAACTCACTGGTTCCCAGTCATTTAATCAATAAATGTTCTATGTCACTTGCTACTCTGATGAAAGTCGCCTTAAAATAACTTTTATGAGTACATAGCCATAGGAAAGTGAAGTAAATCTTGTAGAAGCTGTGACAAATGGGTTTATCCAAACTGGGGGATGGAGTAGTAGAAGGTTGAGTTCCTGAAATAGGGAAAGGGGCAGAATCCCCAGGTTTTCATTGTTCCCTGATGCTGGCTGTGTCAGTGTTTTTCAGCATTTAGGCGAAGGTGACTATAAGTTACGATTCATTAGTAATTGGTATGATCCCCAAATAAAGATAGCTAAATCAGTTTAAATGGTGCTGGCACCTCTCCAAGGGGCCCTCTTTATATCTGACACATTTGCTGCAAACTTCTTTGAGGAACAATTAATATTGTACACTGCTGTATCATCCTCTGTGGGAAAAGCAGTGGTGTAACTCACTATGAACGCTTTCTACCTGATGTTCCAGTTTGACTTGCTATGTTTAAAAAAACAAAAGAAAACATTCTGAACTGAAGGAAACAGAAGACACGCCAAGGCTTTGCGTTGAACTGTTTTATATCAATATTGATTTTTTAAGGGGGTTTGTGTTATAAAGAGGGAGCTTTTATCCCCCTGAGCTCTTTGGCAATTATCTTCCTGCCATAAATGTTGATACGCACATAATGGATGTAACTAAAAAATCTCCTTATCCCAGCAGAAAAGGCTGACTGTTTGTTGGAGCAGAGAGAATGCTGAGAGTGTGAATAGACAAACCCATATGTCGCTGGTGAGAGAGATAAATGATGGACGAACAGGAGTTGGTTACTATGGATCAGCACAATAAACCAATTCCCATCATACACCTCTCTTAATAATATACCAGTCTCAATGCCATTGACGGGTAACCTAGGTAGCACCAGTCAACTGTAAGTTTTTCAACTGTTCTTTTATACATCTCAAAGAGCAGTTGGGACATTTCTAATTTTTTCAGATGTTGAGTGCTAAAATTATGCGAACTTCTTTCCTTGCCAGTAATTTTGAAGGGGAACTTTCAAGCACGGCTGTAAAATGCCAAATGTGCACGATACCAGTGTGTGCTTGTAGTAAGTTTTGTGTTGTGCACCCATAAAGGGGGTACCCTTGAAAGGGCAATCACTGAACAGATATGTGAAGAAACTGGTTGGGTGTTTAGTACTACCCTCATTAGGGTTGTTTCAGGATTGGACTGGCTTTTGGAAAATAGTGGAATATTGTTTTAAGTGAAAATAGAAATAGAATAATGCTGTTTAATTTTAAAAAAACAGCCCTGTAGAACAGGCAGTGATCAGTACCACAGTAGTAACTTTCTGTAACCCATTTCAGGGCTGCCAGCAGCTGAAGAGAAACTTTGCAAACAGTCTGCACTTGTATCACGGTCTCTTTCCCTTGTTCTGTATTATTACTGCTAGTGCTTTGCACAAAAAAATTGAAGTCTTTGTCATTTAGAGACTTCACTTTATGTCCTTGTCTTCTGGTAGATATTTTCATTGCAGTTGCTATGGACTGGCCTGTTAGCCCTGTTCACAGTGAAAATATATTTCAGGGTGACAGCATAAGCAGGGCTTGTGGCTCTTAGGATGTGATTCCATGGTTTTAGAAGTCACCAGTTGCACTACCAGAGAGCAGTGCAGTCAGACAGGGATAACTTGCAAATGCAAATTAGTTTGAAGGAGTACTTATTTCTCTTGGGAGCCTTTCTCACTGTATTTTTAATTTTTTTTAATAGAGGAAAAAGTATTACCAAGTCATTACTTTCTTTTAAGAAGAAAATACTTATTTTGTGCAACATTTACTTACCAAGTTGCATTAGCTCTTTCAGAGCTGTTTGCCTTGGTGTGCACCCTGGGTGAACTGCAAGGTGTTTGTTGTGTTGGGTGGTAGGAGAGTACACCCAGCTTTCACCTTTCAGAGCCCAGCCTAGCAGTCCTTTTTCATTTTGCAGTGGATGAGGTTCAGATTTGATCCGAGAATTATGGGCTCAAGGATCAGGCCCTTGAGTACGGACAGGGGATTGTTGCGTGCCCCCACCCTGCTCACTCTCACCTGATGGGGAAAGTGAAATGGACACAAAGCAAGGCTCAGTGTATTGTCTCTGATGGATGAATTTTACCTGGCTCGTTGCTCCTGTGGAGAACCAGTTGTGCCCAAAGGGAAGAGCAGAGGAAAGAGCTGTGGGTTTCCTTCCTCCCCTCCCTACCTACTAGCCAGCTGGACTGGCTGGGGGACACATGCTGTGCCCAGGGAGTGTGTGGCTGGAGGCTGTATCCGTGGGGCCAGTGGAGAGCCAGTGGGGCCCAGGCGTGGGAGATGCAGCGGGATGCAGGATTTCATATGGGCCTTTACTCAGAGCGCTGCCTCATCGCTACAATGAGCCATTGATAAGCGCTGACCTGATTAAAGGGCTGCTGCTCACGGGAGGCTGGGGTGTGCCCCGGGCCTCTGGCAGGGGCTGCTGGGCTGCCCAGAAGTCCTCTTTGGGAATGGGTGACCAGGCTGAGGAGAGGGAGACAAGAATTCACTGCGATGCCCTGTCCAGAGGAAGGTGTCATATTGTGACTTGTTGAGATCCATGCTGCTTTTCCCTGCAAGGAACTTGGCAGTTTTATTGATAAAGGAGTGTTACATAAGTACCCCATCAGGCATGTCCTAATTTGTTAATAATTGATGATCTGGGTAGTACAGAAATGCTGGTGGTGTTAATGCGCTCCCACATGGATCTGCAATCGCTGCAGGCCCCCTGCTTGACTTTTAATTTAATTGTAATAAAGGCATTTTGCTTTCTTTCCATTTGGTTTTGGTTTTGGTTTTTTTACTTACTGGGTGATCCTGCTGCAGGTGCCTGTCGTGCCTTCTCATTTGGTCAGGGACAGCTGGGTGCTCAGCCTGGTGCAGACAGGATCAAGGTTCCCTCTGCAGGGCCGGGTGTTACCAGTGGGAGTGTGTCACCCCACGTCCGGCAACCTCTTGAGCGGCAGCAGCATTAGCCCAGGGACAAGCCTGTTCCTTGCGCCTTCCACCTTTGAAGGGGAGATATCAGTCTGGTGGGAATGGAGGCAGTGGCACCTCTGCAATTCCTGCACCAGGATTTGCCAGCGCAGGAACCAGGATGCTTCTCGCACAGCATAGAACAGGTGCCCTTCAGTTACCCCCTTGTTGATAGCAGGCGGTGTTTGCATGGATTTAATACCGGGCTACTTTCATGTGCCACAGCTAGAGAGATTGGAAAAAACATTTACCTCTGCTGACAACACACAAAAGAAATACTTGCTGCATATCACCATCATGATCTGGCTGCCTCTTACTTCTTGCATGGTTTTTCTTTTCTGTGTAAGTTTCTTTTTCTCTAGAATTAAGTACCTCAAAATCCTGAGCAGGTTTGGGAGTTACACATACCCCAGACCTACCTACTTATTGCTTTCAGAGTAACCCAGCACGTTTACTCTGTTGAGGGCAATGAAACCCATTACCTGCATTAAAATCTGAAGCAGCGAGGTAACTTTCTAGTTATGTTGTGAAATATAATGCCATTGTTCGCTTTTATTAACGTCTTGAGGTGGATTACACGGTGGTTAGAAGCCTGTTCTGCTGGGCAAAAGACTGTCTGTAATTTCAAGTGGTTGATCCTGATCAGGCAGTTCGAGCAGCTGCAGCAACAATCCCTTGGAGCTCTAAATCACATTTGTCACAAGATCTGCCTGGTAGTATTGGCTGCTCCAAGACTTACTCCGACTTCTCAGCATTCCATCCCTTTGGTTGGATCGCAGCGGTGAGGGACTTGCCAATCTTCCCTGTTCTTTGTGCCTAATTCTGAAAGACTGGCAAGCTTTATGCTCTGTTTTCTGAAGAGGGCCCAGCTTTCCTAAGCTGCCTGTCTGTCAGGGATTAATTTAACCTCTAATTACTACATTTTCTTCACAGTTTGCTGCACATGAGCGTGTTATAACAAAAGCACAAAGAAGTATGTCATTTTATTTAGCCACTACTCTGAAATTAATTTAGGGGGTACAGAGTCAGATCTGCCACACTTGGTGTTAAAATAATTGTGCTGGTATTAGAATTAAAGTACATAATCTTGTTGTTTCTAATGATACAACAGTACTAGTGTAAATAGTGTTGTTAACTCATTAGTTATAGCCACAATAATAGAACTGATATCTACTTACAGAGAAATACTCAAATAAGCATCACAGCAAAAGTTTCCCCCAAATAATTCATGGTTTCCTCAAAATAATGGCATGTTTTCTACTTGATTGCCATCTGACATTTTGGTTTAGGATTACATATCTAAGTGTAGTTTGTTGTTTTTTCTCAAAAGGTCTGCCAAATCGCAATAAACAAACATTTATGATGGCTTGGGCTTCTTCCAGCCTGGATAATGGTTTTTGATTTTTGATGATTTTTTATTTTTTTTTGTTTTTAACATGCGGCTTCATGGGAACAGTACAAAAGGCCGTATGTCCTCTTGTCCCTGCTCACAGTGACGTCAGCAGTGCCACAGTTTGCATTGAGAGCAGACTCCTCTCTTGAAGGGAGTGAGTCCACTCCTGTTACGAAACATGGGATGACTTTCTTCTTTTCCAGTTCTGTGATATTTACAACAAAGGTGTTGGTTGTTCTTTTTCTTTTGGAAAGGTTAGGCTTGGGAAATGCAGCCTATCTCCAGTTTAAGTAAATGTAGCTAAAATGTGGCTAAAAGTTGTTGTTGTTACATCAGAAGTGTGCAGTAGCTGTCTTGGCATCCTGTGCTGTGTTCATCAACTATAAACCAGGCTTGTTAAAATGACTTTGAAAGTGTAATTTCTTATGTAAGGCTGGACCTGAAAAATCATTGGTTATGTACTGATAGTTTATTTCTAATGGAAACAGAAGACTGGTTGTATATTTTTGTGTCGTGCATTTGAGTTACAAAGCATGGGCTCAACTCAATAATTCTCCTTCAGTAAAAACTGTAGGTGCATTTGATGGGAAACTTCCCCTAAAGATTCTCCAAGGTCAGGTAGGACACAGTTAAAAGAGTCACATCTTGTATTTCCTTTCTCAAAAGGAGAATTAATGTGGCTTCGTTATCCAGGTTTGTGACAACAGTGACACAAGATTGCCAAAAAGACTAATGGGAGGAGAGTGATGATTGATTCTCTTTACAGTAGTAGAACAGATTATTTCTCTGAATTCTTTCTTCAGTTCTCTCAATTCCCAAACTGTAACCAGTTACTGTAATTATTTACTCTAATTACTTCCAATCTACAAGTAAATCGAACATAAATTAAGATCGACTGATGTGAGGGACGGGGTGGTTCAGTGAGCTGACAGTCAGGTTTGGAGACGCTCTCACTGGTCAGAGTTCCACAGGAGGGTTTGACAGCTCTGTGGAGCAAGTGGGATTTTTTGTGGATATGAGTTTTCATATAGCAAGCCAAGGCTGAGTAATGCTTATTCTAATTTCAAAGTTGTCAACATTTTTTTGCAAAGGGCCTGAATATCTGTATGTATCTATTGCTGGAGGCAATTTTCAGAGTAAATAGTTCCTAGGTTCTTACTTGTTCATTGTAAAATGGGAATGATGGTGCTTTACCTTTACCTTCACACTAAGTATCCTTAACTAGTTAAATAGTTTATAAATCATCAGTACGTGTTACCAGCTGAGTTCTTTAGGGTCCTTTCAAATAGTTGGAAATTATATTCAAAATAAAGGCAGTTATATCCTACTGTAAGCCCCCCTCAGTGTAAACAACAGTTTTATTTCTTTGCTTTGGCTGTAATGCCAACTCAGGTGGATACTTTTATTTTTCCCCCCGATATGACATTATAGTATCTTTCTTTTTGCTGAAACTTCAGAATTTCATGTAAGGGTCTTATTTAAAGACAAAAATGGCATCTACCCTCAGGCATGTATTTTAATGCCTCATTCTCTGTCAAGGGTCTTCATAGGTTTAAGTTTTCAGCAAAGGTAAGAAAGTCAATATTTTACAAAGACATTTCTAACAGTTCCACACACACCAGAAGCTTTCTCCCCATACATTAGTATGTAACCTTTAGTATGTAAACATTTGCATTAGTTTAAGAATAATTATGTATCACTTATTTCATGTGGTTATCAGGATGGATACTGAGTATAATTTTACTTTGCTTTGACTAGTTACTTAAAAACTTACTAGGATTTTCACAAGTCCAAGTTTATATAAGGAAATAATTGCTGAATGTATCTGATACTTCAGTAACCCAGTAGGTCATGCTGGTGGTTGGGTACTTCAAAGGACTTCACTTTTTCTGTTACCTTAACTTACTTATTTTCTTAATTAATTGTGTTGATTTAAATAAAGTCACAGAGACTGAGAAAAACCCAAGTTTATACAATCTTCTAGTCAGAAAAACAGGCAAAAGGTTTTGATCTCTGACTGTCAAATGGTGACTCATTAAAAAGGAATTTTCGTTCCTCCCTTTTCAAAGGGTTACTCACTACCAAGCAGTAAATATCTAGTTTGATGCTACTGCATTGAAATGCCTGACATTGTTGGTGCATTAAGCCCAAACTCTGTAAGACTGTTTGTTCACAGGCTTCATGAATTTTTTTGTTTGTTTTTCTCTATTAAAGAAACCCATTGGGGGATTTTCTTCAAGCTTTACCCTGTCAGTTTGAGTACTGACTTTGTTTGGATTTTAATAACAGAGGACCCTGTCCATACTTTAAGCAGTGGGTCATTCAAATTATTTTTAAAAACACATGACCAAGCAAGCACTAATTTCTTTCTAATTTTGCATTGGGTAACATTAGACAAGGACGTTGGAATTTGTCTAAATCAAAAAAATTCTCTTTGTCCTCCACATCAAGGGTTGTGTGCTAAGCATGTTCTAATACTGCATTGCATAAAGCTGAAAATAAATTGTACAGAAGAGACACAGACAGAATCCAGCCCAAGGCATGCCCTTTTTCTCCATTTCCATATTAATCTTGGCTCTCTGAGCCATCTCTTTTGTCTTCCTGTTCTTACCTATTCTACACATTTGATGGAAGGGCACAAACGCATGTTTGAATCTTCCATCTCCTCTTCTTAGGTATGGATTAGTTGGTTTGAATTTAAATAGCATTGGAAAGGTGTTTTCTTGGTTGCAGCAACACTTGTGTTTGACTTGAAGCAGAGTGAGAGTGCATTTGGGCTTTTCAGTGCTTATGAGACGTGAATCTTGTTCCCTGATCCCAGGAGGTAGATCAAACTTAATTTCAAGTGAAAGTCCTGCATCTTCAAATAACTTCCCATGTCAGTTAAAGTTCAATATTCTTGAATTCCAGAGATGTAGATGAGTCAAATCTGAAGTTTAGGGCAAGTGTGAAGGATGTAAGAGAAAATGTAGATGTTTCTTCTGATGCTGCTCTCTCCTCCCCTTCAGGGCTCCCACAGTCTGTCAGCTGTAATGGAGTGATTTGATTACTTTGTAGTGTTAAGCTAAAAGAATAAATCTGAGAGCCTTGGGAATGGGGAGCCAATCCAACAATCAAAACCAACAAGTTAATAAACGTGAAGCATTTCTGCTCAGTGCTGCTGTAGGAATGCTACTTCCCGAAATGCTTGGGGCAGCCATGGCGATAGCCCAGTCAATTAGTGTAAGTACAACCCCATACACACCACCACTGACTGCGTGCTGGGGGCTGAGCTCCCTGTTTTGGAGGATAAATGTGTGGTTTCTGCTGGTTATAAATTATGAAAATGTTTAATGTCTCAGGATGAACTGTTTATTGCTCACCCCCTCGCTTTCCATCCTCTCTGCATACCTAGAAAAAGCTTGACATAGGCAATCTGAATTGCCCTTTCTTTAAAATCATTTTGGCCTTACATATTGTCTACAAATTTCTATTTTCCCCTTGTCAGTTCTTCTCTCCCCCCCAGCCCACAACCTAGCCAGAAATAGAGCATTTCAGTGACTGTCCACAGAGGTGGTTTGAAATCCAAATGATACCCTCAGACTGGTTTCTGGTGCCAGGCTAGGTACAGTTCGGAGCCATTTGGAAGACAGTGTACATAGAAATACTGTGAGCTACAGCAACAGAATCAATTGTTGTGTAAGAAAACCCGTACTACTTGTCTGCATGGAACTGACTGTGGATGTGGGTACTTCTGCAGGTAAGACCTGGATTACTTACAAAGAGTCTTATGCCAGCCTGTAGCTTTAATTTTATCATATCTAAGAATGGCAGTAATGGCAAACTAGCCAGGAAATGACCAGTTCTGGCTGCCCACAAGACCTCCCTGTGGAGCATCTACGTGTATGTTATTTCAGGGTATTCAGTGACCAGCTAGTCCAGCAAACATCCATTTGTTGGCATTCCTGCCTGGAACAGAAACAGGTACAGCCCTTTGTACAAAAATGGCAAAAAATGAGCCATTGAGTGCTTTGCCATCTGCTCCCCAAACCATAGCAAAGCAAACTGTTAAACTTTGCATGGAGCTTAGGGCTTGATTAACTTAAATTACCATCCTGTGGTACATGTTTGCAATGCCAAGGGAATTAGGTGGCATGTATTTTCAAGAAATACATGTTCATTATTCAGAAGGGTTATGCAATAACATCTAGTGGTCATTTCCTTTTGGAGCATAGCTGTGTCAGTCATGTAGCTTGTTTGTTTGTGCATTCATTCTGCTGGATCCTGGGAGGAGACGGACCAGCACTGCCAGCACCAGCAGAGCTGCTCTGCAGCACCGGCTGGCCCGGCTGCGTGGGTGGTGCTGCTGCAGCCACACATGGAGAGCCAGAGACCTCGGGGTGTAGAGGTGAAGAGGTCCAAAGTACGAGGAGGCAATGGTAGGGGAGAGAGAGCCGGGATGGGCTGGGATGGGCTGGGACCAAAGGGAGGGCAAAGCTAAGGAGACAGGAGAGCTAAGGAAACTGGGCAGGTGTCTGGGAGATGATGGAGGCACAGCAGGTCCAGAACTGCCTCAGTAGGGCTGGAATCCCTCACGTGCCCAGCATCTCCTATGACTTCCATTCCAGCAGTAAGTGCTTCCTGTGTACAAACTTGTTCTGTGCTCCTTGGACACTGGCTTCCAGGCACTGTTTTTCTTCATTTCTGTTGTCTTTTTTAAGTTTGCAACCCTTGTTTTTCCCTTGTACTCTTCCTTTCATGCCTTTGTTGTGATTGCTCTGCTCCTGGATCTCACCCGGTGTCGCCTCTCCAGAGGCCGGCAGAGCTGTGGCAGGGAGCAAGCACGGTGCCGGGGCTGCACACTCCCTGTGATCACAGGCATGGCTTGGTTGGGTTGGTTTTGTCAGAAGGATTTTTCTTTGGGCGAGTGTAGTGCTGAGGCAGCCCAGGTATCACCCAGCTGGCTGAAGCACACAGTTGCTGTTCCCCGTGCAGCTGTGGGCTGTGCCCCTTGGATGTGAGCTGGTGCTACCACTGGGGCACGAGTCAAGGTATGACTGCCCCACTGTCCTTTTTCTGTGAATTCTGTGAATGTTCAGGCAGAAACAGTGAGGGCAGCTTTCACCTGGCCAGCCTGCAGCTCACGGCCGGCAGGACAGCGTTGGCTGCATGAGCTGAGTTTGAGCTGCAGAAGTTGCTTAAGACATTAAGTAAATAATCTGGCACCTGACCCAAATGGAATGGCAGAAGTGCCTGGAGCAGTGTTGCCAGCCTGCCCCAGGCCAGCTTTCCCTGGGCCAGCCTTCCCTGGGGCCAGCCTTGTGGGCATGTCTGCATGAGACCAGAGCACCTTGCTGTGCACGGGAGGCTGGTTCAGAAGATCATCTGAGCTACTAATTAAATATCTTCCCAAATCTCCTTCAACAGCAATTTGGGATCTTAAGGTGGCCTTGGATTCTGTGAACCAAAGATGGTAATGTTCTCTTTTACAGCTGGTTCTGAAGCATTGTAGCTTCCCCGAAGTAAGGAGATGTAATTCAGTGTTTATAAAGGCAGACAGGAAAGTAAAAGACTCTTTGGTTCTCTCTGAGAGCTTTTTCAAATGTAGAAAGAATGAGTCACTCGACATTTCATTACTGAATAGGAGCTGATTTACAAGTGTGTATGCCCCGAGATGAATGTCGGTGGATGAACTCCAATAGTTTCCTCCATGACCATGCTGTAAATGGGCTTCAGCCAGTTTGATATAATTCATTCTGTGGCACTGCGCTGTCTTTTGAAATGGAACCATCATCCTTCTTATGATCTTCTGAATGCTAGGAGGCCGATTAACATGGGAATTCCTGATTAGCTTTAATTCAGCTCTACTACTCCAAGAAAGCATAGTTCCTGAATTGCACAAAGAAAGCCTCTTCAAGCACGGATCCAAATCAGCATACTGAAGATCCTGTTGGTAGGTGTGGTGACTATGATTAATATTTACTTGATGTCTTTCATCTTCCAAGTACTTTACAGAGAACAAGCATTTCATCTTTGCAAAAGATGTATGAGTTAGGTGAAATAAGTCTTACTCCCTCAGCTTTATTAATAAAGGCAGGGAAACGGAAGCAATGAGATAAAAGTAGTTTGGTCATGGTTACAAAGAAGGCCAGCACTGAAACTGTATAATTTCAGGTTTCTATTTCTGTGTCCAGACTAATGTCTTTTCTTGGTAAGAATAAGCAGCAGGACAAACTCTGGAGTAAGAACATCGTAAGAATTTAGTGAGGCATCACTTAGGCTGGTGCCCTGCCAGGCTGTTCTCCTCCCTTCCCCCTTACAGAGGTATCCCCACAGATTGCGAGTTGAGTTGCAAAGCATCCATGGACCTTTCCTTAGGCTGATATAATGGTCCAGTTTAGTCATTGGTCTGGTTGGACCACTGGAGAAATAAGTGTGTTTTGAGATTTCTGGAACAAGAGTCTCTGCTGAAGTGAATATGATGAGATGCATATATGATTTTACTCAATTCAATGACTTACTGCATTAGAAAGTGCTTAAATTATATTGTTGAATTGTAAGCATGCAAGTGGTCTCATTAATATGGAAAAAATTATTTGTTTACCTTTGGTTTGGATAGGGCTGCTCATAGAGCTCTATTTAAGTATACACTGAAGTTTATTGCCAAATAGTGTCCTGGTTTGCAGCAAAGGCCGTGTCACCCTGAACTGCAGACTGGCAGGGAACCTGTTGAGGGCCCAAAGATAGTTTTTGGTTTAAAGAGCTTCCTATCAAGATGAGTCAGTGGACAAAGCTTAACATCTGAGAAAGTTCTTGTCTGAGAAGGCATCTGGTGTTTTGAAAGAGAAGCCTCCTTTGTAGATGCATACGAGTTGTGTGCATCCTCAATCTGGTTGTGCAGCTGGTTGACTGTAATGGAAACCCTCACCTGGGAGGCTCCCCTGGGAGCCTCCCTCCTTCTGTGTGGGGAAAAGCAATTGCCTTTTAGTTCCTCCAATCCTACCTTAAAGAAGAAAGAGAAGATGCCCTTGCCTGAAACTGAAATCCATTCAGAGATGGTGGGTGTAGAAGCCACTTCATTTTGTTTAGATTTGACTGTAAATTGAGCCTCCTGTTTCACGTGGAATAACGATTTTAATGCTGCAGTAAGGAGTCACTAGGTGAAAGAAGCAAGGCAGGAGAGCAGAGCAGTGCAGCCCCACTCCCCTTGTAAGGCCATGGTTCAAAATGCTTAATTAGTTGTTTCAAACCGGTGGCTCTTCTCCTTTGAGGCAGGAATGATGTATCAGCAAAAGCTGACCAAATTGATGTAGCAAATCAATTCTATGGTAATCCGTTTATTTAAACTTTGGTACTTAAATTTATAAGCTCTTCTCAAGTGTGTCTGTGCTGCCGTTCATTAGCCCGAATTCTTTTATGCTCTTGCTCGGAGGTTTGTGCTGCAGATAGCAAAATGGCCAGGACATGCCACTCGAAACTGCCTCCAAATGTAATTCAAGCAGGTCTGCAATAATAGTGCTAAAAGAAGAGCTATTTAGCAGCATTATTAATGGGCAAAGAGTTCAGGCAGGATTATGAAAAAGTAAATTTTTATTAAGAGTGGAGGAGCTAGAAGAATGGACTGATTGCCCTGAGTCCTCTGGGCCCTCGAGCAATCAATTTCCCTTTCTAGTATTCAGTTACTTGCTAATTGTATTGATTTTTATCAAATATGTGTACAAATCAATTTTATATTCTAGTGCTATTAAAAGCTTCCTTCCTTCCTTGCAGGCAATGCTGCTCTGATCATTTTCATTGTCTTCCTTTATTTTAATGCTTTTATCCTAATGCATATTTTCGTTAGGACATGCATGTTTTTCTTTAGGACATTGAACTAGGTTGGGATTTTACCTCGATGCTCAGGGGTGGAGCAAATAGGCGTCACTCAGTCCAGACCTCTGGGAAGTCAGTGGAACTGTCTGCTTAAGGAAAAATTGCAGGAAAGGGATGTGTGGTGTCATAAAATGGGTGGGTGCAAGTGACCACACAGTGTGACCCCCTGAAGAACAGGAAACACAGCTGCCGCAGGATGGGGATTGTGCTGCATAAAGGTTGTAATGAGAAACAAAGAAGGGGATAAATGCTGAGCATGATGCACTCATACTGAGTAAAGGGGAAAATGAAGTCAGGGTGAGAAAAATGAAACTCCTGTTTCAGTGGGATGACCCCCATTGCTGCTGCAAACCAAGTAACTTAGGCACTTCAAGAAAAGTGGATGCTGGAGACATCTCTGAGCAGAGTGAATGTATTGAGCTCTGAACAAAATAAAACAACATTCTCTGTTTGTGTTTGTTTATGCCCATGGCAATTCAAATTGTTCCTGTCGAAGGTACCTATTTTCTGAGACAGCATATGCTTGTGCTCTCCTTTTAATGTGAGCCACACAGTTTGGGTTTGGGGAGAATATCTCTGGCTGTGTGTGAGCCTGAGAAATGGACTCTCATAATTTAAATGTTCGGTGTATGTACAGCACCGCCAGAAGTGGTGGGGAGACTTTGAACTCTTAACGGTGTGAGCAGTAGTCACAAGAACAAGGGGAGTTAGGGCTCTGCTTTTCCACTTGCCTCTGACTTAATATTAAAACTGCAGAGTTTATGGTGGTGTGTTTTCTGCTCTTATGCCCAGGTGCTTAAATGAAATGCTTTTATACTTTTCCTCAGGAAGGAAGAGTTGCATTAGCAAGTATTTGGATATATACACATATATGGTAAAAATACACCTTACATTAAATCATCTAATACAGTGGTACCCAGAGAATTTTATATTTGACGTGGATCACTTTGGTCTTTTTGATTATGTTCTCCTCCCTGGCTTTGCTGATGTTTCTTCATCGCACAGCAAACCCATCTGGGAGAACCAGCAGAAGCCCCAGCTCTCTCAGCCTCTCGTTCCTGCCAGTCGCTGCTCCCGAAGGCAGAGGTGCTGTGGGGTATGGGAAGACAGACCCAAGCCCTCCCGCCTCATCCAATGGCACAAAAGGACCTGGGTGCTGGTTCCCCAGGAGCCCCCAGACAACAGCTCAGTGGGGAGCAGGTATCCTTTGTGCCCCCTCACAGGGTTTTGCTGCACTCCCCAGCTGCCACAGTGGCTTTTCTTGCTACTTTGGGGTGCTTGGTATTTTCAGATCCAGTGTAGGCGCTGCCACCACCATGATCAGTATAATGTTTAGGAAGCTGGTTAGGAGAAACCAGTCTTCTTGTCCTTTGATCTCTGTGCACAGTGAGTTCCCTCCTTGCATTCCCAGCTCGAGTGGGGGCAGATCCTGCGTGCAGGGACAGCCACCTGCCCCAGGAGCTGGCAGCTCCGTGCCCTGGTGGGCTCCGTGGGAGCAGAGCCGCTGTGCTTCCACTGGCTCGGCACCGCCTGGCCGGCCGGGAGCACGTTTTTGTCATTAGGTTCATACAGCACCTCTTGTACGAGAAATCACAGCCTGGATAAGCCGTGTGAGGGGTCATTATAACACAGAGAAGATAAATGTACCGGTTCTGCTGGAGGCTGTCCTCGGGCTGTTTGTTATGTGTCTCTAACACTGTCACTACATCACACACTTCCTCGATCTCCGTATTACCCTACAAGCCTGTCTAATGGGATCCTCTGTTGCTGATTCCAGCTTACCCTGACCTACTTCTTTCTTGTGTCCCAGCAAGCTGTCAGGAGCTATCAGAGCACTGGGAGCTGAAATAAACACTCACTGAGGGGAAAAGCAAGGCTGTCTCTAGTGAATTTAATTAGCTTTGTTTAACTGGCTTGTTTGCTTTGTAAATCACATCATTTTTAGTCGAATTTAAGGGATAAAAAAATCTGTAATTAAAATCAAATGATGCATGACCTTATTAAAAGTCAAGGGTTTTAGAAGTTCTGTACAAAAAGTCATTTAGTTTGTAACACATTTGCAGCACTCTGAATATTTTAGGGAAAAGAAGGATGAAACTGAGATTCTTTTTGGTTTTGGGATCTTTCTTCAGAAGGAGATTGGGGCTTTTTGAATCACTATCTTTACCTTTTCCTGAATATGGGTTTAAAAAAAAATTTTTTTTGGTCTTTTTGTCAGCATTGCAAGCTTGCTGCATAAAATTTTAGAATCCAAATAAAGATTCTTACTGTTCCTTTCTTCTCTATGGCCTAAGCATCGGTATACTATGCATAGTTTGAATCCTTGCTGTTGTGTGAGGCCATGGTTTAAATCCTGGTTTCCTTTTGCACGTCTGTTACATTTTTGAGTGTTGGAACAAAAGTCATTGTAATTTTGACTCTGCCAGACAAATGAAGCACTGACTCAGCAAGTCATCACTGGGTTGAATTTGAAAGTGCTTAGAGTGTTTTTATCAGACAATACATTTTGTCTTTCAGGTGCTTTACTGTATTTCAGTGTGGCGCATATTTCTTCTAACAATTGATGTTCTTGCTCTTGTCAGTGTAGGGTCTAATCCTCTTGCTGTTGAAAATGATAAAAGCCCTATGAATTCCTAATATGTCTTATCAAAATCTGGCTAAAATATAAAATGTCTGACCCCAACTTCTGATTCTTCTTCAGCAGAAATATGTTTCTGCCTTGCACCAAGAGTGCATATTGATAGAGCCTCCTGAGCACATGGTTTATAGAGATACCCCATCCTTGTGCTGAGCTGCAGCATGAACAGAAAAGGATTAAAGGACCACTGAGAAATAAATGGGTATGGATGAACTTGCAGTGTGCAAAATGGTAAAATAGGGGATAAAACTACTATTGGAGAGTATGAGAGGAATTAAAAATCTGTTTCACAAAGGTGCAGAACTTCTTCCAGTCTTTTGAAGAGGATGTAAGATTAGCTAACCTGTAGTACTGCACTGAGAATTACTTGTGGAAATTATTTCATTGAGGAATATAATGAGCAGCCTGATCGCTCAATGACTTCTGAGTAACTCACTAACTTAAGGATCACTGCGAGGTTTCAGGGAAGGAAAAGAGAAATGTTCTTTTCTCAGTGGGAGTTTTGGAGGCCCCTTGGCCCCACTGGAACATGTGGTGCTGGAAGGTCTCTGCTGTGCCAGGAGTGGAAGTTGTGTGGAAGTCTTACAAAAAGATACACAGAGGGAGACTTCAGTGGTTTGACAAAATTGAATTGAAACAAGAATAGCCAGGTGAGGGGGATAACCAAGCACCAAGTGGTTGAAGTCAAGTGACCAAGTGTGTGGTCTTTCAGCAGTATGGAATGAGGCAAGGAAAGCCTGAGACATCCCAGTTCAATTTCAGTATCTTCAATGACTCTACTGAACAGAGAGCAGAAAATTTGAGGTATTATAACTTCAGAAACTTTTCTTGCATTCTGCGGCTTTACTGGATCCTGTATATATCCCTTGTGGATTGAGGTCTTAAGTATTTTTGGCATCTGTAGCTGAGCTGTGTAGAGTGGGAGGAATACAAGTACGGCTCCTGGGTCATTGCTCCAGAGAAAGTGGGTGAGGTGCATGTTGTGGAGTTTTTAACATAGGCATGGCAGCAGACATGTTTTATAATCTGATCCAGTGGGAATAGCAAGAAAAAACTTATAGTCTTGATACCCTATCGAGAGGTGAGTGGTGGAGCAGGGAGGTACAAGGATGCTAAAGCTAAATGCTCATTTGGACCCTTTAGCTGCTGAGTGCTGCTCACTGCAGCTGAGAGCCGGGTGTGAGGACAAGGAGACCTCAGCACTGTGGGAAAGTGGGAATTTAGTGTGTTTAGCAACAAACATGTGATTAATAGCTGTGTGCCTATCATCTCTGCGATAGCACCGTCATCCCTCCATTCATCTCCACGGCTGCAGGGGGAGGGGAGCAGGAGAGGGACTCCGTGCTCAGGGTGGGGGGATTGTGAGCTCTTGGTGGAAATCAGCAGCTGAGAAAGGGACCTGTCCCAGCACCTCCCTCTGCGCTTAGAAAAGTGCCCGGTGTGTTCTGGGCACCACTGTAATCTGAATAGTAAACATTTAATTCCAAGCTCCTCGTATTCAGCTGTGGTTCTGTTCAATGATGCTTTGCTTAGAGGACACAGAAAGGGACAAATGTTCATAAGACTTGAGTCGTTTAACTTAAATCAACCTCCTCCTACCCACTATTGACAGATCAAGAGAACCAATGAGGCATGTTTAATTACACATGCACCCAGTTTACAATTAGTCTGCAGACTGATTTCCACCCCCCTCCTGACACCACAAGGAAAGGTTTGGTCCTAAAAGAGGTTTTACTGGATGTAAGAGGAGCAGGGCTGCAGTGGGTTTTTTTCCTTTTTAAATGTAAGTGGAATATCTTCTAGGTCAAATGATTTAATCTGATGCTCTAATGTGACATGGTTTAGCAATCCTTCTGCTTGTAATAAGTGACAAAAGTACAGCTTCTTGCTTGATAAATGGGTTAACAGTATTCACAAGGCAGGTAATAGAAATCCATATTAATAGGTGGAAATTGGCTCTTGATGCCAGACAGGAGAGTCTAATGAAAGTATTATTGTTCTAGCTTCCAGCTCCTTTGGAAGCTGACAGCTAAATGCCTGTATTACGTTCTTATTACCTATTTATCACACCATATAGCTGAGTGGATATTTATTAAATTACATTCATGTTTAATGCCTGTTTGTATACTTTTCACTCATAGTGTTCTCAAAGGAAATTCTCTGGAAGTGTTTCAGAAATGCACAACTATTTTCCCATTCTCTTTTTGTAAAGTAAACCCATTGTTGCCAACTGTCAATATACAATTGGCTTGGAAATTAAATTGTTTCCTGCTAAGCTGTAAGAACTAGCTAAACCTGCTCTATTAAATTTAGGAAATAATTATTTAAAAATCTGAAAACCACACGGTATTCTTGGGTCGTGTTGATTCTATTCTAGTCTTTGAAAATACCCAAGATCCCAAGAGTTGGGCTTACCTAGTTTCAGCTTTAATTTAGCATTAAATTGCTTCATCAGGGATTTTATATATGACCTTCTGTATGTTTGTGATTCTTTTGAGAATATTTAAAATAGTACTGAATACCATCAAAGATAAGAAATTAGAAGCCTGTTTATTAATACACCTACTTATCGTGCTTTTCCAATTTTACATCCTTATTTTCTTCTTAGGCAGCACTTTCAATTCATTCCATCTAGATTAAAATTAAAAAAAAAAATAAAAGGAAGAAAACTAAAAGAACAAAAAACTAAAGCAAAAAACTCAGCACAGCTCAGGTGTTCCCACATAGCTTTGACCTGGAGAGTGCTGGGATCTCAAGGGCTTTCTGTACGTCCTGAGAGGTAAAAAAAAGGAAGGTGGGCTTGCATTTTCTTCCACCATATTATTTCCAGTTCATCCTCTTGTCAGAGCACTGTGACTGTGCAGCACTGTGGGGTGATGCCGTCACAGTGAGTCAGGTGAGGACCAGGGCTGACAGCCAAGGGCTCCTGGTTTTCTGTGTACCTTGTCCAGTAGAGTCACACCATTTCCTTCCTGACCCAGCATCCTGCACTCACAAACCACTCAAGAGAGATACCCAGCTGGAAATCTGTGCCAGTTTATTTAAGCAATCCCAAACAGGAGGTTTGACTCCCACTCTTACACTGAGAAATAGCTGTAATGTGTAGAAGTTTGAAGAGTGTATTCTTTCCCTTCACCAAGTTATTTGCAGATGCCCCAGAAATACCTGGGGCTTGGTGCAGGCAGCTCCTGTGCTTGCGCAGAGCCTCAGCAGCTCTCACAGGCACCCTGGCCAGGCATGAAACAGCCCAGGTGAAATGCAGGGGCTCCTACCCATGAAATCCTGCTGGGGGATCAGGCTGTAAGATCTGGACTTAGATATTACAAGAAGGCCAAGGGTTTTTTTGTTTTTTTTTTTATTTAAAGGCTTTGATAGCTCTTGTCTGCTTGAAGTTTAATTTCAGTGGAATATTGTATTGATCCATCAAGGTAATCTGTTAAATACTTCTATTTGAACCACTCTCGCTTGTTTATATTAAGGATAAATAAATAACCCAGAGCTGCTGTGCACATTGCAGCTCTCTGCAGTGCAGGCAATAATGCAAACACTCACTTCTGCAATGAGCAGGCTAATCACTTTATCACTTTTATGAAAATTTTGCTGCCACTGCCCTTTAAGGACCTAATCTTTGTCATTAGTGGGTTGTAACAATGCCCAGTGACCATATTTTCAATTTAGAGAGACTGAAAAAAAATCTATGTAAAAGAATACCATGTTATGCTTCCCTTAGTACTGATTTATATTATTAATGTAAGAGAACAATTAAAAAACCAGTTGCAATCATGCCACCAATATTTTTTTTAATGGTGGGGAGAGAAGCTATAAATCAGTCTCCTGGAGTATGTTGAGCATACAAGCAAGTAGCAGTTCAAGCAAATTTTAGCAGGTTTATTGGGTTTTGAAACTTCAGGCATCTTGGATCAGCAAATATTAATGTTTTAAGAGCCATTGCAAACTCTTCCTTAGATTTTGTATCTATAAAAATATATATAGACTAAGAAGTTTATATAGATGAGTGTATGTATATGTAGAGATGTAGAGAAACTCCGTCTCTGTTAAGCATTTTAGTTGTCATGGGAAAAAGCTCTTCAAACTGTTATTCTTTCAGTTTTAATGATCTTAAGTCCTTTTTCAGTACTTGCAGCTCTGCTTTACCTTTGTGTTCACTCAATTTGATAAAGACTCTATAGGCTAATTAGTTTCATTTCTGCTTATGGCAGATCTCTGATAGTTTTCATTCTTTTGGCTTCTCAGATCTCGATCAATGCTCTGGTGTGTTTGCTGTGAGCACTGCAGGGAATGATTGTTCTCTCTTCTGTACCCCAGTAAAACATATTGCAGCATTTGACTGGTTCCCCATTTTGAAACACCTTTAAAATATGGCTCTGTTTGAGTCAGGAGTTCATAAATCATATTGATAGAAAAGTTGCCTTCGATCCTTTTTCATGTAATGTGACAGTACAACAGAATTTATAGCACTGAACTCATCTGAGAGACACCCATAGTAACACTAGCATTTTCTGACCTGCCTTAATTTCTCTTCTTATTCCAGGCATCTGTACCGGACTGTGTTAATTTTTTTGTTTAATGATGTTCTTTAAGGTGAAACTTTGCCAATTGGTGTTTGGGCAAGTCTTTAATAAGTTTTTTATTATTATTATTTGTTATCTTTTGAACATATTTGAGTTATTTTGAGTTTGGATTCTGTCCTTGGAAGTCAAGACAAAATGCTTAGCATGAGGCAGAGATCATGTAGATCCTACAGTAACATGAAAGCAGCTTGTGGCACTGCAAACAACAGCAAAACCACTTACAGGTTTAATATGTTTGGATAGGAAATGCCCAAGAAAATGTATTTCTGAGCCCCGTGTTGTTTGTTAAGTCACACTGACGCACAGCCGAGGGCCTGAGGAAAAGTTCAGGAATGGCAGAGAGCAAGGGAGGAACTTGTCGGTGGAGCATTTCTGTGGAGATAGTTTGTGGGCTGTTTATTGATTGCTCAGGTCATTGGTGAAAGGTCAACAGCTCTGCTGTGTCGGCAGATAAAGACAGAGGAATGGCATGTTGAGGTCACATTGGAAAGGAATTCAGTCACGCTAAAGAAAGAACATTTTAAACCTTTATTTACTCAAAAAGGGTTGTGAGGTATTGAGCTTGCACATTTATGACCCTTCAGAGTAAGATTAAGAAACCTCATTCTCAGCTTTCCCTGGGAGTTTTCCCCTTCGCTTTGCAATCTGCTTTTAGAGTTGAACCATTTTTAGCTTATTGCTTAATTCCTTGCTCCTGGTTTTGTGTCTTGCAAAGATTAGAAGTATATTTCCTTGTGCAAAGAAACACTGGTAATTTTTTCTGAACACCCAAATTTTGAAGCAATTATGCCTTATGGTTAATTTAATTTTTTTTCCTCTTCTTTCCTCAAATTACCTGTGTTTATTTCTATTGTGTTTTGCTTTTACCCTATATGAAGGTAACTAATGCATTGCAGGGCTGAGATTTAACACATCTGAAAGGTGAACTGTTCAGGACAGGATTTAAATCAGGAGGACTCGGGTCTTGTCTGAACAAGGTAGTGACTGCTCATCAGCTCACATGTGCTGGGATTTAGGCAGGCAGGGTGAAAACAATCCTTTTCATTTTATTTACCTCCATTAGGAGCCAATTTAAATGAAAGCTAATAGGCCATTATTGCACTCCAGAAAAAGGGTTCTTATACAAACTGCTTAAGTTCATGGTTTTAACTAATCCGGTGCAGATTTGTTTTGCAGTAAGCTGTAAGTAGATGGGGAGCTGTTTTCCAGATTTGGGGACCAAAACACCTGTCAATAAGCATGATATTCTCTCTAATGCGAAGTCCTGGCCCAGATCTTCCCTGTCACCAAATTCCCCTTAATCCCTGGAAGTGGTACAGGGAAGTACAGCCAGACACAAAGTGGGTGGCAAAGAGCATGTCTGTTTCTTTAGTCAGGCTGACACAAAGGCAGTAAGTGATTAAGATTTGCCCGTATAGATGATGTGAGAAAAGGTTTGTATGTTGGAAACTGGGTTGCTGTAACTGATGATTTTAATATTGTCACTTAGTCCAGGCTTCTAAACTGCAAAATTACATTTTTTTAAAAAATCTCTGTCTCTTTCTGCCGTGACTCAAAGCTCCTGAGTTTATTATCAGGGTAGATTTTTTAATATTTTAGTATTAAAACTAATAAATCCTGCCTTTTAGATCTTCCAGGACTGCTCAGGTAGTTTGCTTCCCCCCTGCCAACCTTGATGCAAAGCACCATGTAAACGTAAACACTTCTTTCGATGAGGGCACTCAGAACTGCTCAGGGGAAGATGCTGAGGAGCACAACCAAGCATTGGGCCTGTCCCAGCCTCCTTGTGCACCCTCTGCATCATCACTGCTAACCAGGGCTTCTCCTGCTCAGCTTTATAGGTTGATATGTTCACTGCAGCCATTTCTGTACCTCACAAAGAACACAGTAAAAAATAAACATCTCACCTGTGTTTTGCAATCGCCTCGTCTGCTGTTCCCAGCAGCTCAGACGTGGGTGGAAGGTGGCTGTGATCCTTCAAACTCTGCCCGTGGAGTAGGGGCCACCACCTGATGTGCCCTGCTCTGGTACTGTCCTAAGAGGACAGAGCAATGGAGAAGCTGCTTCCAGCTGTTGGTGTAAAACAGCTGCAGTGGGGGCTGCATTTTGGGTGAAATTTTGATAAAATGTAGAAGAAAGCTTTTCAGAGGCTAAGCCAAATGTGATGCCAAGCAGAGGATTTTTAGCCTAATTGATGTGTGGCAATACTACAATTCCTCATAGGTTTTCTGAATACTAGAGAAGAGTTATGTTAGATCAATAATGACTGTAATAAAAAAACCCAACAAAATAAAAATGAATAAACTGAATTTTAATTTAATTTATTAAGAAAAAAAGGAGTCTCAAAGATTAAATGAATACACTGCTACTTGCCTGTAGTTGCTGAATCACATCCTGCTCCATCCAGAAGTAACTACATGTTGGCATCTAAATTGCTGTTGAGTCACCTCTGCAATATGAACTGGTGATTTACATTCATATACCAGAAGTGTCTCTGTTTAATAGAAAAAAAAAAAAAAAACAACAAAAAAAACCACAACCCTACACAGCAACAACAACAAAAAAACCCACCAAACTGATTTTTGCAAGGGAATGTCCCAGAGGAAAAATCTCTGGATGGGGTTAAGATTTCTATTGACAACAGGGGGAAAAACCTTGCGAGGAACATGCCCCATGCAGCTGCTGGGAGAAGGTGCAGAGGTGCAAATACCGAGCTGCAGTGTTGGCCAGGAACACATCCAGGAGGCTGCTGCCGGAGGTGCAGGAGCTACAGCTCCCTCCTTTTTCTAAATGCGTGGTCCCAAAACCTGAAGCAGAGCCTGGGGAGCAGACTCCTACAACTACTGGCAGAGCAACGTGCCAGCACTGTGCCCAGAACACCGTGACCGTGTTTTCTGTGTGTGTGCCCTCCCCTCGGCAGAGAATCAGCCCTTTGTCTGAACAACTCCTTTCTCCTTTTCTTTTCTTTCTGAAGTTTTCAGTTGGCGACTGGGAAGCAGGGAGGGGGAAGGGTGGGGGGGGCAGCCTGCAAAGATGAAGCAGCTCATGAAAAGAAAGCTGCTGAATAGGCAGATTGTTTTATCTGGATGGGTTTTGTGTTCCTGACTCTGTGTTGCAAGGGAAGGTACAGTACAAACAGTGTTCTGGCTCACATGCTCCTGCTCCAGCCAGGAGATCGCTCTTTCTCCTGCTGCTGCTAAAGCCCTGAGCATGTGTTATCTTTTTCCCCCTGAAGATATCTGTTCGCTGCTGATGGCATTTCTGTTTAGCAAGGGCCGTGTTTACACTGTAAGAAATGTGAACATGTCCCAAGGATTCTGCAGCTTTGTGCGCCCCCGCAAAGTGGTATTTCCTATGGCCGCTGACTCCAAAAGGGTCCTGTGTTCCCAGCCTCGTTTGCTTAACAGTCTGGAAGGAAACCTGGAAAGCTGAGGATAAAACATCTAGGCGAGCTTTAGGAGGAAATGTGGGAGCCCAGGCTTGGAGTGGGGATCCCAAATTACCCTGCATTGGCTGAATCTTCTCCTGCTTCTCTCTTCTTCCATCAGAAAAACTTTAGGAACAGCTGAAGCTCTGGTCAGCTGGTGGTTGCTTTGGTTGCCCATGTAATCCCAGGCTCCAACATGAGATGTGCTGATAGTCTTTGAAATGGAGAGGCAATGGCCTCCGTTTTATTAAAGGTCATCAGGCATCTGGTACAAGCTGAAGAGATTTTGTGCAGGCAAAAGAGCAAAAAGGGTGTATAAATTTTTAAAGGAAGAAGAGGAAAAAAAAATGACAGTAAATTTAGTGCTTCAGGTTCAACATGGCAGGGAGGGACAGGAGGTGGGATGTGTGTGTCCAGGCAAAATAATCCTGATTAAATAAATCCTGTTGATTCAGGGCCCTTGAAAAGAGAATTCCTCATCTGATGCAACTGGTTTGTTTTTTTCACATCCTGAACTGTGTCAGTGAGACACTGAAACCTTCGGGGGGGGGCGTGTGGGAAGGAATGGGGCTTCTGGCCTCTTCTGTGCTGAAATTGTAATTTAATAATAAGGGGGTTTTAGGTCTGCTAGAAGTTTTCTGGTGTTTCATCTGAGAATAAAGTGCTAGTGCATCCCCCTGCTGAAAGGTAGGAAGCCAGTGAGCAGGACTCTCCTCAAACACAATGGCTCTATCTTGCTCTGTTATGCCACAAAGGAGTGGCTTGCTTAATCTCCGAAATTAATAGAGCAGAGAGGAAACGGCTCTTAAAGAGATGTGTGTCTGCTTCCTTCCTGTGCGGAGCGCGGGGAGCCCGGGGCACCGAGGCAATGTCATTTCACATAACTAGAGGGCTCTTCTTATAAAGGACAATTACAGTAAGTGTAGCGAGGCTGGAATTTTTGACTTTTCAGGGTTTTTTTCCCTGCTAGGGTGGCGGGGATTTTTGTTTAAAACCTGGTATTTTATTTTGGTGGAAGATGATGCTGTGAGAGTTTGTCCCACATTTGCTTTCTCAAGAGATTGATTTTTTGGGGGGAGGGGGGAGGGTGTCTGCCTCTTGTTTAGTGACATCAGAGAAACCAGCCTGCTGCTCCATTCCCTGCCACGCTTAGTACAACAGTCTAAATGTGTTTTGAGCTCTTGTCCTAGGAGAATGTCAGTTCAACCAGAATTAACGGAGTGTATTCTAGTAGAACAGCTCCTTTTTCACACTGTGTTGGCCCTTTATAGCAGTGTGTTACTCTTGGTGTGAAGCCAAATTGACTGATAAGCAATGCACTAGATTTTCCTGCACATGGTCAAAGCTGTTTGCATCTATACAAACATTTTTAGCTTTAGGAAAAAGGTTTAGTGCTCACAAAACTGAACCCCACCTAGCTACTGTCACTTCAGAGGGAGGGAGAGAGAAAAATTGGCTTTCCAAGAAGCCTTCAGGATTTTTTAATTGCTTCAGGGAGAAAGATGGGGAGACCAGGAGGAGATGCCATGGGGACCAGGGCTCCTGGGTACTGTGCTGCCTCCAGCCCATTTGATTTGAGAACAGGGGATGCTGCTCAGCATGTTTCAGGAACTGATTTTAGTTGGGCAGATGAAGCTTTGCTCTGCTTTCATTCCTTAACTTTTTTAATAATTTATGTGTGATGCTACACAGTAGAAATATACCTCCAACTCTGCACTTGAAACCGCTGTCTAGAGCAGCATAACATAATCCAGCCATGTTGTATATCTTGTGCATTTATTGAAAAGAAAGGGTGTGTGGATTGTGTGGGGTTTTGAGTCACAATCAAGGGGAATCGAATAAAATGACTATCTATAAACTGCAGGACAGTTTGTTCCCTCCTAGCAACATGATGTATTTTACATATGAACAATAGTAGGTTGCTTTGCAGAAAATGTGTTTTTGATATTAAGATTATCAGTGCTGCCACCCCTCGTCCCTCATCTATTATTGGACTCACCACAGCAAAACTGCCAAGTTCTTAGTGCTTTTTCAGCTTTCATTCAGCCGCATGATTTGTAATGACTGTGGTGAGCTGGGGAAAGGAGGAAGTTTAAATTTGGGCAGTTGTGCATCTATCCACAGCTAACGAGGCATCTAATTTCTCTGCAAATCCAATACAGCTTTACCACAGCCCTGGCTGTAAGTTCAAGTATTTTGTAGTATTTTTCAGTACTTTTCTGCACCTTTGCCATTGTCTGTGTGTTTTAAGCTCCATCTAATTTGGATTTTATTTATCTGAAAAATGAGATAGAGAACTGGTTTGTATCAGTGCTGCTCATCAGTGGTGTGGGAGGCTCAGCAACCTTGGGCTGCCTTGACCCCACATTGCCCACGGCCACTCTAAGCACGTACTGGAAAGGGCCAATATTCAGTGAGGATTGTATTGCTGCAGTGTCCTTTTCCTTTTGATGCTTTTTCAGGAGCACTGAGTAGCTACATCCATCTGTCCCAACCATCACTTTAATGCCCTGCACAAAATCCCTCTTCCAAGCATGGCTAAATCTCAGCTTCAGAGTCCCTGCAGGCTCCTGGGGGCAGGGACCAGCTTTTCTCCTGGTTTCAGACAGGTACCCAGCCCCAGCCATTGTGACCTTGTCTGTCTTGCAAGGAATTATTGTGCTCCATGCAATACTGCCTGAGAACAGGCGGCAGCACAGCACAAGGTGGGATGGCTACAGTTTAAAATAGAAGATGGCATAATGAAGTTCTTAGGCTAAATGCCAGTGTAAAATTAGCATTTAACCTCCCCCTTAGAATTTGCCTGTTAATTAGGTATCACTGTCTATATTGGCATCATTTTTAGAAGTTGTTACAGCAATATTAACATGACTGAAATGCATTGCATGAAAATATATTATGCATCAAAGTTTTCTCCTGGTGGGGGCTTAGATCATCCAGCCCAGCTGGGAATGGTATTATTTTACTTGTTCTATTATAGACATCTAGACACATACACAGCCCTCAGACTTAAAGGAATGCGTCTGCAAGGTAAAATAATAAGCGTATACCAGACAGTCCACAGGATTAGAAGGCTATTTAAATGAGAAGAAAAAGTGGGGGGCAGAGATGAGAAGGGAAGGAATTCTATGCCTTGTAACAATACCCTATTTCACCTTCCAGCTAGGACTGCTCAGACTGGATCAGGGCACTGAACTTCTTCTTCTGAACATATCGACCTATAAAGCCAGGTGTTAGCATCCCAGAGCAGGCTGGATAGAGGATTTCTATTACATCCTTTCTTTGGACTTTATTGTTTTAATAAATCTTAATGCAGTGCCTTTCATGCATTTTGATATCAAGTTTCACCAACTTGCAAAAAGTTTCACTTCTGTCTGTTTCCCCAGAATAGATGTACAGTTGTGGCACTGAACTGTTGTTGTTTGGCTTCCCTCTGCTCCAGGAGCTTTCTGAAATCCTGGAAAAGTCTGGGGTCCACCGTGTGCAGGGCTGCCTGTTCTTGCAATGCCTCCCATTCCCATGTAGTCATTGTCTTTCTTTGGAGGACCCCCATGATGTGGGGTCCCATCCAACTGGCCTATGATAGCTCTGCCCATTCATTTTCCCCACCTCTGTTTCTTTTCTCCCTCCTAACCGGCACAGAGCTAGAGGGATGCAGGCTCTGGGGTCCTGTGCCATGCACCACAGGAGTACCAGAAGGCAGGCAATTTGCATTTTAATAACTCCCTCATTATGTATTTGTCTGGTCCTGTCAATATTTTGCATTTTTTACATTTTGCTGACTGCAGACATTGGGGGCTCTCAAGTCGATAATTAGATTGCCTTATTTTAAACACCTCGGTTATAAATCAGAGCAGCCCAATTCTGTAGCCCGGTGCTGTGTCTGGAGAGCAGCTGGCCTATATGTGAAAGGCAAAAGATTTGAGGAGAGCATTGCACACAGATTTGCTGTTGTTAGGAATGCCTTTGGGAACATACCTGAAGGGGGGGGGAGGCGGCAATCCTTTTTCAGAAACAAAAATTACAGAAATTAAATCTTTGTCACAGGCCATAGCATCACCTTGCCTGTCAAGTGAATGTGGTTCTTCCTACACCAAGTAGGAGTGTTGTAAACCTCACCTTCATTTTATTCCACCTGCCTAATGAGGTGGGGTGTTTTGTTTCACCTAAAGCCTGAGCTAATGGCAGAAGCATTAAATGCAAATTGCACCTTGAGGACCCCCCTTGAATCACACAGCACAGCTTGTACTGCCATTGGTGCTGGGTTTATCTCAATTGTTGTCTAAGGCTTTGGAATTATAAATGTTTGTGTTCAGCATGTGCTTTCTCTTCTGTGTATTGCAGTTATTTGTATTGCACATGGGGTTTGAAAGAAGTCAAATATGGAGAGTGCAGAAACAAAAAAATCTCTATGCATGTCTAGATGCACAGGTATGTGGAAAGTGAGGGTAAGTGCTGGTGGTGTTGTAAAAGATGTGGAGATCAAAAAGATCAAAAGAGCAAACTGTGAGTGGATACACAGAGAAATGCCCACTGAAATCAGCAGCAAAGTTTCCACTTATTTCACCAGCTCAGGTCCAGGTATAAAACTGAATACAGATTGTTCTCAGTATAGAATATCCTCAAGACAGATTTCAGAGAGGAAAAGCCCAAGTTCTGCTTTTATTTTTAAAACTATTACTGATGAGCACTGAGATACCCAAACAGAAATGTGTTTGATGCATGGGGCAGTAGAGAGCCTGGACCCGATGAGATCTGCAGTTGGCACTGGAATGTGGCAAAATGGGTGCTGGGAGGACATCTGCGCAAAAGAACCCCCAGGAACAGGTGAGCACAGACAAGGGCAAGGTTTACTTCTTTAAATTTGCATCAGGAACCAAGGGAAAGCTGTGTGCAGATGCATTGGAGAGGGAGGCAAACCACTATTAGAAGCTGCATTATTTCACTTACTGTAAATAGCTTTTTGTTCAGCATGGAAAGACAGCAGCTCTTCCTGGGGTTGTTTGCTGTTTTTGCGTGACTGCTTGATGGTTCAGCTTGTTAATGGACCAGGTTTCTATTAAAAGTGTTTAGTTGCTTGACAGCTGTGTGCTTCAGAGGCCAGGAGCTTACTATGTGCTGGTGAAGGCTGCCACTGTTTTCTTATATGGAGATATGCACGTTTTTAAGGAGTAATAGAAATTCCTCCTGTTTCTTGGATTGCTGTTAGAGCTAGACACAAATCATTAGAAAATAGTGGAAATGTACTTGAGGTTAATTCTCCTTCCTTCCCATTCAATCAGTGAGCTTCTGCACATTATAGGGGGAAAAAAAGTTTAGCCTCTTTCAGAAAACCCAAAACTAAAGTGGGTCAGTGAAAGATCCAGACCATGGCAATGTGAGAGCTGTCTAGGAATCCCATAACAGCTCCATTTTGGCATAATGAAATAGGCAGTCCTGAAGAGCCCATGGTTTTCAGAGTTGTTGTGCAAAGGGCTGCCCAAGGTGGTCTCCTGTCCTGGCCCCATCCCAAGAGGCACCCCAGCACCCTGAGCCCTGGGAGTGGGGGCACTTAGTGACGAGCAGAATCGCATCTTGCACAGCTGCTTGGTGAGCAAACCTGGTGACACAGCTTCTGGCCAGCTCACCGTTCTTCCCAGGAATCCCACTTTTTTGGCAGAGTTGAGGAGTGGGGCCTTTGCTTTGCTGTGGGCCCAGCTCGCTCACAGGAGCCGGGCGAGCTCCTTCCCTGCAGTGCAGTTCCATGTCCCACACTAGAAATGCTGTATTGTAAATGAGCAAAGTTTGTTTTCAGGGAGTTGCTCATATTGACACTTCTGACTTACTGTCTGTCTTGTTACAGAGCAGATTTGTCTCACAGAAACCAGGAAACGCCGTGTAAGGGAACACGCAGGGCACAGCTGAAGCAGAAACTTCCGTAAATCAACAGTCTGCCCCAATGCCACCCCATTTCTCCTGTGTTATTTTTGGTGTCTTGTTGTGTACTAAGAAAAAGTATTTCAAATTCAAGAACAAGGAGATTTTTTTTTTTTTTTTAATTGGAGGACTGATAAATTATGGTGCATTTTTCCTTTAAAGATACACTTGACATTTATCTGTCCCTGTTCGTATAGAATGAATGGGGAAACAAAAGAGGGAAATTGTATTTCAACTTGAGGTGCTCAAGAGGAAAAGAGAAGTAGTTTTATTACGGAAAGACATGCTGTATCTGATTACAATTCCTTATTCTTTAGGCTGTCATTTACACCTGGATAAAGTAAATATAAAATGCTGCCAGGTTAGAGCAGTGCTATTATACACCCATTGTCCAAATGATTGTGCAAAGAAACAAGGTGAAGGACTAATTCTGTGTTGGTTTTCTGATTAGATTTTTTAATTAAATCAAAGTGAAGATGACTGTAAAAGGGAGAAACATAACAGCTGAAACCTCCTAACAAATGTGTTTAATCATAGTACACCTTTTTTGTGCATCAGGACCTCTCACATCTGTACAGAGCCCAAATAATATCAGTTCTTTAACAGTTTTTACACCAGTATCAGAAGGAGTAAAAAATAGGTTGAGTTTTTTTAATTTTTGTTGATCTTACCAAATTCATGCAGTTAAAAATCCACAGTATGTTTTAGATTCAAGTAAAAATAGGTATGAAACAGGGTCTCAGCCTTTTTCATTTAAAAAAATGAATGTGTTTGGCAATGTGTTTGGCCTTCTATTTGTTTTTTGCTCTAGATCTGACTCAAATGTTTGTGTAAGAAAGGCTGCACTAAAAAGTGCAAGGTCAGGTCTTGGTATGCTACTCAAATATGTCATGGAGGGAAGGGGAAGAATTGCTGCCATACGTAAGGTTGGTGTTTCCTGCCCATTTCCTACATCATGTCTGGTAAATCTAGTGACTGAAGCACAGGAAACCAGGTACAATTTCTCTGCAGTCTCTGCAAGCAAGTTCAATAGGAAGTAAGTTAGTTTTGAAGAACTGAAGCTCTCTTCCTCCAGAGCAGCCACAGGGGTGGGATGAAGTGCTCAGGGCTGGGAATGTGCCCTGATGAGGAACCAGTGGTGCTACTGGGCACTAGGAGGCACACTGGTGAAAAGTTGCTTCAGAAGAGAAGTAGGCCCACTTACAGGAACTTGGGAATGGGAGGCTGGTGAAATGCATATTGATGGTCATGATGCATGCAGGAAATGCTGTTACAGTCCTGGCAGAGCTTTGAATAGGTACGGATGGAGATGAGGGGTTGCAGCTGTGGTAAGCACTTGGAAGTACTCAAGTTAGTCCTTTTGAAGAAGTTTCACTTCCTTCTACAGAGCAGTACCTGACGGCCTCTGTGCCAATGTGAAATAAAATGGTTACCCTCAGCCACTTTGTAGAGGATCACCTCTTCAATCTCCATTGTGTTTGCAGTCTGCCAGTGCTTCTCAGCTGGAGTTCAGCTACTTCCACCTGAGGGGCTGTCATTTCTTATAGAGGACAGTCATTTTACCGTGCCTAAGATGTCTTCAGGGGGGCTTTCTCTCAGTACAATTCCACTTGAGATTGCTGAGACTGCCTGGGCACAGCACATGCAATGTCCTGCTGAGGTCCCAGCATGGCCCAGCAAGGTGGGTTGCATTAACACAGTGCCCACCCATGCTAATTAGTCCCAGAGCTAGCTCAGTGAGGCTTTGGCTTCGGGATCTCTGAGCCCCAGGGAAGGAATATGGTCTGAAGTGATGAAGTGATCTCAAGCAGCTTTGTTGAAATTAAGTGAACCTCCCCTCTCTGGGCTAGGGTTAAACTGGTGCCCCTTCTATTCCTTGAATGCCCTGAAACTTGTAGGTGGACACAACATGGTGCTTAGTGACAGATGAGAACACTTCCAGGAAATCCAGACCTATGTTCCCAGTTTGCAAGGTCCTTGCAGCTCCCCAGGAATACTCCACAGTGCCATCCGGACATGACAGTTGTTTCCTGATGGTTGCAGCAGTTATATCCTCACTAACCCATGTAACGGTAGCTGAAAGAGGAAGTTCCTCCCATTATTTCAGAAAAAAATGAAGAGCTACCTGCCCTTCAACTGTGTGCTTTAGGAGAATTCATAGTTGTTCCTTCAGGTTTGCAAGGTTTGGTGTGAATGGTTGTGTGTGCTGGCCTGGGCAGCAGCTCTCCGTTTGCTGCCATCCGGCCAAGCCAGCTCCTCTCCTCAAAGTGGACAGGGCATCCCTGCTCCTTTGTCTGCTGGTGGCTCAAGCCCTTTTTTGAAGGAAAGGCAGAATTGTCAATAAGTCACAGGATTCAGTGGCAGCTGTGATAAATTTATGTAGAAAAAGAGTTTTGTCTTCACTTTCAGACACTGGGAGAAGAGCATGTTCTCGAGCTTGAAAACTTTTAGGGGAAGTAGTGTAATTCTTGTGGGTAAACTGAAATGTCATAGCTAAAAAGCAGCAACAGGTTTTTTCATCCTAAACTAGGTACACACAGTTTAAGTATTCTGACCTTTCAAGAATGTGTTTGTCCAACTCCAGACATCATGTCTGTATTAGAAAATAGAAGGGTAATTAAGTGTTTATGTTCAAAAGCATACAGTGAATTTTCCTATAATATCACTGTTTCTTAGCAAAGGCCAAGTCTTGCAACTTGCATTTCTCAGTTAAGGAGCCCTTACTAGGATAAGAAGTATAACCCAGGATGTCAGCCTTGCTCTATTGGTGGAGGGAAAGCTTCTACTCATTTGAAAATGTAAGTCCTTTAAGAAGGGGCTCAAAAAAAAATCGAAAGTACCTGCAGGGTTTTTTGGTTTTCTCCTTAACCTGATGCTCATGTTGGGTAATTTGAACACTTCAGACCAAAAACTGCTATACTCTGAATTGAACTTGTGCTATGCTTAAAAAGAAAGTATAACTCTGACCAGAACAACAAAAAAAAGCATATTGTAGACATGGTGTATTGCAGCCATAGTGCATGGTACATGTTGCTGCCTGGCCACTGCCTCCTGTGCATTTCAGCCTTGCTCTGGTGCTGCTGCAGAGCCAAGGAACACCCTTCTACCCTGGTACTGTTTCCTCAGTTCTCACCTCCCAGACATACAGCTATGCCTGTGGTAGGGTAGAGGAAGTGAATGAACACAGTTTGTTTGGAATGTCCATTATAATTTAAAGAGTTCTAGTAAGAGAGTGTTTGATGGAATGTAGTATTGGGAGAGAAAATAAGTGAAATGAGGAAATGAGGAGCCCATCTGTGAAGCACTCACAAGGTCTAGGGTTTTCTAAGGGTTTTCAGGTTATCTTGTCCCCTTGAAATTAAATTGCAGCCAAGTGTCTAGGCTCATCTGCAAGGCTTAGCTAAGACACTTAATGAAAAAATAGTTCCTTTACATAACTCCCTTCCTTTCGCCATTAACAGGATATATGGAATTTCATCAGTACTTCCTCTGTAAATCAAGATATTGGAGGCTATTGTCTCCATGTGCAGCTCCAGCTCAGTGTGCAAAGCATTTCATATTAGAAGCTTCAAAGGTCAATCATCTGATTAATACTCCCATTCCCCTGATGAGTCTTTTCTCTCTTTGTGGTAACCCTGTAGTTTTGAAATGCCTTATGCAGATGACTCTAAAAGCATTTCCTATGGACTCAGACTTGACCCAGCTGCTGCAGCTGCATGTTGGTGCTGCACCCATTGCAAAAGTTCCTATAGGGAATGGAGGAGGGAGCTCCAACCATCCAGGAGGCTTCTGTGAGATAGTCCCACTACAGCCAGCAGTAAGTTTCAAGCTCTTTTTCCACCACTGCAGTACATCTCCCTAGAGTTTTACAAGGAGACCAGGACCACGTAAAGTACTCCCAAGTGGAGCAGCATCCTTCATCCTGTGTATTCCAAACTACCTCCTCTGTTATGACAGATAACTGCAGTCTGGCTACAAAGTCTGTATCAGGGATTGGTAACCCTCCAGGATGGAACTTGGCACTCAAGAGCTAACACATGTTTTTGTTACATGAGCATGAGTCTAATAAAATGGCTCACTGGTTTAATATGCCCCTTTGTAAAAACAAGGCACAGTTGGATTTAGAAATTGTGATGATTTGGCAAGTTCAATTATTAACTTCTCTTGCAGGGTTAAGCTTTGACCAGAAATTTGCCGTGAAGCCATGGGCACATCCTGCTAGGAAACAGCATGCAGAAATCCTTCGCTGTCCTACTTGATTTATCTGCACAGTGCAAACTCAGAGTGTAGAGCTGTATTTTCCCCTGAGGAAGTCACAGCAAGCTCCATCACCACTCCAGAGTAGAATGTGCTGGGGTTTTATTGGTTTTGTGCTTGAAAATAGTTCTGCTCTGCTCAAGACAATGTATCTTAGGAAACTTTAGCAGGTCCTGAACTGATCTGTTTTATACTCCGCTTTCACCATGTTTTGGGAGAAAAGTTGGAATGTGGTGAAGAGCCTGAGCTATGTGAGCTATGCAGTGTCCTGTGGGATTGTTTGTGAACACAGCAGCTAAAGATAGAAGTGCACCACAGAGATGCTAAAAATACTGTCCAACTCTACGGTGGTTGTTTAGCATTTGGAGAGCTATAGTTGGCCCTACCCAGACAAAGGGAAGATGCAGTTTTGCAATTTGAATATGCAAATGAAATCCTGATCTTGCAAATGTGCAATCATATGCTCAAATCTAAAAAGACCACTTGTATTCCTGAAGTTAAGCATTGGCACGATTAAGAGTTTAATCAGTCAAATACAGTGTCATCAGAAGTTGGTGTGATTGCATGGCAATGCAGAGACTTTGCTTCAAAAAAGAGCCAAAAAAAATCACGTTGTGCGATTGAGATCAGATCTTTACATTCCACATGTTGATACTTGGAATTGTGTTGTCTTATAAATCATCTCTTATTAACGCAGTAGGTTGCAAACAGTTTCTTCTTTCCATTTATATGCATGATTTAGTAAACAGTGTTTTAATATCAGTGGGAACACATGCTATGCTTCATGGCTTTCAACCGTGTGACCTTTCAAGGCAGAACAAAAGCTTAGAAATTAGAGTTTACATAAAACTGAGAAGTGTAGAAAGCTTAAAAGGCTGTGTAATTCACTTCTGCAGCAAGAACACCATCTTCTCTAACATTGTTTGCATAAGACAGCATTTATGTTGTCAATTTGCAGTGATGAATGTGTGATTAACATTGCTTCTAGGACAGAGGGGAACTGGTATCTCTAGCAAGTTGAGAGTTGCTTTGGTTAAAACCCAAGTAACTTGGGCATTGCATATTCTGGCGGAGAGAATTTCTCAAACTCCTGTGTATTTTTAATCCACTCCTTTAGTTACAAATAATGAAGGAACAAAGAGTGAAATGTCATCCCTGATGAAGTCAGCATCCCAAAATATTTATAGATTCATAGAACCATTTAGGTTGAAAAAGACCTAAGATCATCGAGTCCAACTGATGATTTATTTCATTAAAGCCAAGATTTCAGCAGCTTTATACAGAATGAGGGCTTCAGGGCTGGAATCTATGTTTGGTTTGGGGTTTATAGTACCACTGACATGCAGAATCCCTTTAAAGGTCTCTGGGTAAGTTTGAGAGCAGGTATTACAGGAGCAAGAGCTGTATGCTGAGCTGGTCATCTCCCTGCTGCAGGAGGACAGGTGTGTACAAACAGCATTTTTCCAACAAATTGTGTTCATATTCCAGCTGATGCACACTGAGAATAGCAGAGGTGCTGGGTTGGTAAAGATGAAAGTGGTGGGATAACATGAAGTAGTCAGGAACAAATTAAATATTCATTCCTCTGCCTTACAAAAGATTTCTGCTTCTGACTGTTACACAGACTTCTCTCTACACCCACTTTCTGTGAAACACACTAGATTGATTATCTTTTTTCTCTAAGTGAGGCTTGGTTTTTTTGGATCTGTATTAATCAATATCCTGTTTATTGTTTCATTTTCTGAAAGACAGAGAACATCAAAGGAGCAGGAAAGGAGCCGTTCAGGACGTTTCTTTCCTTTCCCACTTGTTCCATCCTTTTTAAGAGTTGTGCTCCAGTTTCTCATACCACTTAGGAGAAACCTCAAACTGATCTTTTTAGTGTTTCGTGCCCCCCAAGCCTAGAGGAGAGCTCTGGATGCAGTAATAGATCGCTTTCCAGTGCAGACAGTCAGCAGAAGGGCACTGGGCTGGCAGACCTAAGGGTGCTGGTGTCAGAGTTCGGGGCAGCCACACACAGGAGGCTGGAGCTGTTATTCTTTGGAGGAGTAAGTGTAAGTACTTCAGCTGTTGGAACAAAAATGCCCTTTTTTTCAGACTGAAATTCCATTGTTTCTTACTGTTCTGTGAATTTGAAAGATTTTTGTCCCTAGGTTTGACCTAATTGGAGGCTTTGCCTCAGGCTATTAATTCCCCAAGCACACCTTTTGACAGAACAGCACCTGTAGTTTGGTAAAACCACAGGACTAAGGGTTCTGAGATATTAAAAATATAATACAATATGTAGCAGAAAAGAAATGTCAGACTGGGTTTTATCTGGTTATCTAGTAAATGGTAAACCTACCTCATAATTTAGGAACACGTACATCCTGTTTCTTCTACTTGTGGTCATTGCATAACTGTGCCACTGTTAAAGGCTGAAAAAGAAGAGAGAAAAGTATCTTACGAATCCTGGGAGACCCAAGTAGCAGAAACATCACTTTTTGCTCAGTGGAGAGGATCTGCAATTCTCTAGCCTAGATATTGCTGTGAGAAATTAATGTAGTCTACAAAATTACTGCAAAGTGTTCCATAGGACTTTGAAATTAATGGACTATAAAAAAAGATATAAAACAATACTGCTGGTATTAAAACTGAGGTAAGATGAGGTAATACTGATGGAAAGGCATTGAGTCTAAGATTGATCTTGATTTACAGCCAGATATGAAAAAAATGCTCTTGTGCTACAGCTTAAAACCAAGAGGCAAAGAACTTGTTCTGTCTTCAGCTGTCTAGTTAATAACACTTGTCATTAAATGGAACGTGGAAGTTACAGCCAAACAATATGCGTGACGTGATTGCTGTAAGTCTTCAGATGACTAATTACAAGGCATCTGTACAGAGATCTCCTGCTAGCAGCACAACACAGGAGCAGGCAGTAGTCCTGTTCTTCCAGATCCATTTGTCAATGGCAATTTTTCTCCTGGAAAAGTTTCCATTTTAACAGTGCCATTAATACAGAAAGCAGATGAATTGCTAAGGAAAGACAAGATGGGAAGGCTCTGAACATTTGTTTTGATAGGGCAGATCTCTGTTGGTGCCTACCAAATGAGTGTGGTAATGCTGCCTGACCTGAAAAGTATCAAAGCTGCTGATTTTTTTTCTTTTTTCATTTTTTTATAGTGAATGCTATGCGGCCTCTTGCATGCATCTTGCTTATGTAGGATGGCAAAATAGGTATATTCTTGGCTATGTCTTTTTTCTCCTTGGAACTCATCCTACATTGTCGCTGTTGTCCGCAGGGACAGCAAGAAAAATGACACAGAAGTCCAAGTCCAGGATAAATGGGATTATTTAATTAATTACAGACTCATTTGTTCGCAAGAGTGGTATAACATTATTGGGTGCTTGACCATACACCTCCCAGAGTGATTGGCTGAATGCTACGACACCCATTTCAAAATATTTTCTTCATTGTGGAAAACAAGACTGTGCATAACAAGTTTGCACCTGGGAGATAAAGTCTTGGTTTACAAAACCCTCTGCACTGTTTTCAGCTAGCTTGCATGAGAAAGGAGACTTTCACAAGCGGCTGTAAAAAATATGAAAATTTCTCTGCCAGCTTTTTTAGCATCTACACTACATTGATACCTTTATTCAGGCATTAGTGATTTTGCACAAGGGTAATTAGAAAAATCTTCTTCACAAACTTGCTGCTCTGTAGGCTGTAAGTTGTTCCATTTGAAAGCAGGATATAGATCACACATATTTCTATCATTCTATCATTGCATTCACACAAATCGGTGGATGGGAAAATCATATTTGTAGTATTTTCTTCCCTTTAACTTTTTGTTAAAATTTAGAAAAAAAGAAAGCTAATACCTTAGGCTCATGGTAGTCCAGGTTGAATTTCCTGTTAGTTTCTGTGGCTTACTGTAAGATCACATTATTCTGGTTTTGTCTAGTCATGATGTTTGATGTTTGGGATTTTTGTGCTTACAAGCTAAAGGGCGCAGTTCTGTGTTTGCAGCCAGGATTGCTTCCCTTGCCGCATGGGGACTTTAGGGAGAAGGCCGTGCAAAAGTGCCAGGTCTGCAGTCACCTTTCAGAAGTTCACACATATTCAAGTCAAACAAGAGACCTGTTGTACTGCAGCAGTGTCAGAGGGAACAGGGATTGATCACAGCTCTGGAGCCACCGTGCAAGGAAGCCAAACCTCCTGTTGTGGTCTCTGGCGATGCACACTCAGGGGGTGTGTGGGCACAGCTCCTGGGTCCTGCAGCTTTGCGCTCACAACAGGAGTGTGAAACTTATTAGGGAAAGCACACACCTTGTGCTCTTCTTTCTCTTTTAACACAGCTTGAGGTCCCTGACTTACAGACGGAATAACTGGGGAAGATCTCGATGAGTGGTGACAATAATGGGGCAAAGTCAACTGGTACTTGTGTACTGATGGGAGATCAAACTCCAAACATAGCAGCAGTGTTTAGGAGGTGATTTACATGTGCACACCTAAGTAGCAACTTCCAGTACCTGTTGTTACTATATTTGTTTTAGGCAGATTTCATATTTCCACTGTAAATCATGAAGTGGGAGAAGCTGTAGTGTCAGGTAAAAACAATCCACAAAGTGCATACAAGCTAGCTAATAACCAGTGTTCTTTCATGGTTAAAGTGACTGCTTACATCCCCAGTTCCTGTTCCTACATCCTCCCTTCCAGTTGCCTATTTCTATGAGCATGATGAATAAAAGGAAATCCACCCTGTGAATTTTCCCTATTCATAATCCTTTCTCTACCACCACACCTCATTAGAAATGGATCTGCCACAGCCTACAAGTACCCAACATACCCCAAAGTGGACTTTACTCTGGTACTCCTTACCTGAAGAATTGGGGAATTGCAATTTTTAAGCACACTGGTGCATGCCTCTGGTAGCATGGAACTGCATTGTGATCTCCTTCCTGACACTGTAAAATGACAACTTAATGTCCATCCATGCTCAAAATGCTTGAAATCAGAAGGGTCAAGCAGCCTAAAGTAGTAGGAAGAATGTGATTTTAGCTTACATTTAATCTTAGTGTGGAGAAAGTGAATGGTAGTTTTAATTGCTTGAGCCTCCTTGAGTTCTCCTTGTAGCCTGAGATAAGACTTTGATGACATGTAATTTATGTTTCTCATAGTCAGGTACTGCTTTGGCTGCCTACTGGTCAGCAGGAGGCATTTTTTCTTGGATTCAGGGATATAATGTGAGTGTCTGTTACCAAACTGCAGCCAGCATGCACAAACAGAAACCTACAGATGTGCTAAATGCACTTACTGCAGTCCCAGGTCCCGCTGTAGTGGAGTGGGACTGTTGCCCAGGAGCATTTGGGGTTTGCTATTCATGTGCAAGCCAGCCTACTACCCAACACAGAGGGTCTGCAAGTAACTGCTACCATTTAAAAGCTAATATTGTGTATCAGATTCACTTTCCAGCCTTTAAACACACAGGCACATTCTCACTTACTTTTCACAAACTGTCCTTAAATATTAGCAGGACACTAAAATCTCTTTAGAGTGTGGATAAGTGAGCAATAGAGAGCACAAAACTTTCCAAACTGTGAATTTAAGGCACAGGAGAAAAAAATTATGATGTTTTCTTGTTTTGTATGGAAAATTGCCAGTTCCATTTTCTCATTGCATGACTGTTTTTGTCAGAACAGATAGAAACATTTTGGGCTGATGTGCAGATAGGTCTCGCTGAAGCTTGTTGAAGCCACAGAGGCTGAAGTCTTGATCGCTGAATGCTGCAAACAGTTTGCCTCTGGCAAATACATACTTCCAGTTTTGGCAGTGTCTAGTGTTTGAAAGAGACAAAGAGTGATAGATTCTCTGGTCAGTTCAGTTGAGCAAACCTTACACTCAGGTTTTATGCTTTGCAGAGGGAACAGTTTGCAATATGCCTTGAGAAAATACTGGGGGAAAAAAATACTTCTACTTATCTCAGGCTTCTGCCTTGCTCAGTCCTTCCATCAAAAATTAAACGTGCTCTATCTGTCAAAATAATTCAGATATGCCAGATCTTAGCAGCCTGTTAGTGACCTGGATTCCCCAGGTGCCTTGCTCTGAAAGGCTTTGTGCAAAGCTGCCACCACATTAGCAAATCCCAGGATCTGTAGTGAGACTGATGTTTTCCCCACCTGCCCCATCTCCTTTTACAATACTTTCTTTTCCTCAATCAAACAAACAGAAAAGTCAACACCTGGGATTTCCCAAGAGTTACAAAGATCTTGAGACTCCTAGTGAAAGAAGGTTATCTGACTCCCATTCTGGATATCCCAGTTATGGATCCATAAACTTCAATTTATTAAAGCAGGAGAGTCTCCGGCTGTGCTGCTGGACACAGGGGCAACTGCTGAGGGAGGATGTTCATGGCAGCGTCCCACTGGCCTCAGTGCTCACTTGAAGAGGCTGTGTAGGTGTGGGAATCACTGCTGTAGGTCATCTGTCCGTGGCAGTGAGTGGAATGGGATGGTGCAGATCAATAATCAGCACCCTGTGGCTGTCGTAAATCAAGGCTTGACTCACTAACAGGCTGCAGGCACAAGAAGAGGCACTGAAATACCTTGCCTAAAGTTTTTCCTCCCTCATTTCTGCAGTATGTTAGCCTAAATAGGAATCTCTGGTTAGAGGTGGCTTGTTTCTGGTGGAGGGGTCATTGCGAGGCTGGAGAAACAAGGCTCTTGCAATTGTTCCTTCCCAGGTTCCCACTTGCAGGTAAAGGAAGGCACAAGTTCCAGGGGGAGAATTAACAGGGGCTGGCAGGAGGGCCATGGGGCAGCCTGGCTCATGGGGAGAGCTGGAGTGGCAGCTGAGGACAGCTGATGTGTTAAAAGAGAAGAAAGGCTGAGTGCTGGCAAAGCAGGGAGCCAGTCCAGAGGTGCCCATGTGTGGCTGGTTATTAAAATCCAATGGAACCATCACAGGATGTATTTATTAACAATTTGATCACTCTGATTCAGTTTTTGCGACTTCCTGCCTTCCTTTCTCCCTTCATTGAGTAAGTTCCTCAAGGCCAGCACTACCTCCTAAGTTTGGAAGGTGCCTGACACCCAAGGTCACCCTCATGGCAGCCCCAGCGAGCCTAGCTCGAGGAGGGCACAGCCAAGGACTGCCTTCTTCTGCCGAGGCTGCCTTCCCTCCTTGCACAAGAGAAGTCTGTGGAGCACTCTGCCCACATGGAGGGAATCCGTTTGGTGCAGGGAGGGAGCGTGTGACAAATTAGCTGTTTGTAACCACAGCTGTGCAGCTTCCGTGGACAGAGCAGTATAAACAGTTATTATTTATTCTGCTTGTGCTGCCATGTCGAGCCAGCAGCGCTGCTCCTGCGTGACTCAGGTCTTTCCCAGAAAGACAGACAGCCTGCTGGTTTGGAGAGGACAGTAGTGCTGGGATCATTGCTGAAAGCAAACCTGAGATAATGGAGAACTCAGAATCGGATATTCCCTGAATCGGAGAGCCTGCCTTTGTTTCCCAGGTATTCCCAAACAGAAGTTAGCCTGTGCATGCCAGTGCATTTTAATGCATTTTGACAAGGTCGCAAGAGCCCCTTTGTTGCTTGCCTGCTTCGTCCTTGCTTGGACATCGGAATGAAGCTTTCCCATACTGAGCCATAGGCAGCCTCCAGCCATCTTAGGAGTGTGTGTGTGTGTGTGTGTGTGTGATGCATTTCTAAAATATTTCCATTCACTTCTCAGGTATTCAGTTTGAAACTGCGCTGCCCAATATACTAATCAGCAAAGAAAGAGGAAGAATATACTTCGGTGTTCTTCTCTTTTCTCTTGAATTTGTCAAATTGCGTAAATGAAGAAGAGGAGAAAGAGTTGGAATAAATCTGGTCCTTCCTGGGGATTGTGGAACCAGATTAAGGAAGTGGACAATAAAAATAGTTTTGGTGAGGAAAAGTCTAGAAAAGGATAGATAGGCTTCAAAGAGATAGTCTTGAACATCTGAGAGTACCAGATGAATGTTCTGCAACAAGGAGCTTCTTGAATTAGTGAGGTCAGGAGCTCCTGGTCCTAAAAGTTGTAGTGCTTTGGGGATAGCTCTCCTGCCACCACTGTGGTTGGCATGTCTGAGCCAGGCAGGGACCCAGTAATATGAAACTGTGTTACTGTCCCCTGCAGTGGTCAGGGCTGCCACAGCAGCACGTGCATGGAGAGCAGTCACTGGGAGCTGGGGAGGAAACTGCTGGCTCCTCACAGCCAGCACCAGCCCAGAGCATGCTGTGTGGGAGTCACAACCACTGAGGTGTCAGTGGGGAACACTGAAAACAACCTCCCAGCCAGCCCAGCCAGAGCAAGGAGGGATTTCTGTTTATAATGGAAACTTCATACTTAAGTGCCTGGTGACTATAGTCTATTTTTTACATTGGTGCTGTGCTTGAAGCAGAAGGATGATGGCACCCAAGTGCCCCTTTTAACCAAAATTATTCTATGATTTGTTTAGTTGCTTTAAGGAGAGTATCTTTCTCTCTCAAGTTTGGGGCTGTAGTCAAATCTATCTTAAGCAAAAGCAATGCTACTAATTCTGTGGAGTTATACCTGCCTGCACTGGGAGAAATTGGTCTTCTGGATTTTATGGTTCTTGTGCAAATACTCACCTGGGAAACGGGAATCTTGCTTTTCAAGAGAACATGACACCCAGCTAATTTCACTGCCTCTCATATAGCCAATCTTCTTGGGAGGGCTAAGCAACAGCATCCTATTTAAAAGTCCTGTCCCAGTTTTGGAATACCCATGCCATCGGAAAGCTATGTCCTTATTTTATCTGTTTATATCTAGTAACAGTCTAGGAGAAATGAAGTTTTGTTTTCCCATCACATTTATTCCCCAGTGCAACAGTTAAAAAACTATTTTTCAGAGTGTTCAGAAAGCCCACATTTTTCCCCAGTAACTCAGAGCATAGGAATGTCCTATGGCAAAGGAAGAGCTGGCAAGGACATGCATGCCAGCATGTCAGCTGGCCAAGGGTGGGAGATCCCCTGCCACTTCCTGCCTGAAGGTTCCCAGGGTGCAACTTGGGAGCACACTGTGTTTGTTTTGGATGGGTGAAGCCCCTGTAAATATTCTCTATACATGGCTGAGATTTAAATATATGTAGTTATGCCCTACCAACATGTTTCAGCCTACGCAGTGCAACATCTGTTGAAACATGCAACTCTGGCTTAGTTTTAGCAGAGAAAACGAAGAAAAACAATTTCATCCGTCATTAGACTAACACTTGGGAGAAGATTTCGGCCTGCTTCCATTTCCTAAAGCGAAGCAATTTTGGCCTCATCAGCAAATGTCTGACGGTGCAGCAGTGTCTGGTTGTGACTCTGGGACAGTCTCTCTCAGAGCAGCAATCCCGGCCCAGCGTGGACACTACTGCCCAAAGAGGCTCTCAGGTAACCAGGCAAAGTGCACTGGAAGCAGCTCTCCTCGGTTCTCCCCACCCATGGTTTTGAGCACAGCCCACGTTAAAGCAGTGTGACATTGTCCCTCTGCCCACCGATTTAGAAATAAGTGATGAGAGGGCACTGGTGTGAGACCAGCTGAGTGAGCCACCAGGCAGCCCTGCCATGTTCCCAGGTCAGAGCCATACACGTTTGTGGGCAATTGCCTGAAGGTAGGCTGAATTTAGGGGTGGACCTCAGCTCTTTGCACAGTGACCTTCATGTGCACAGTGCAGAAGGAGCCACACATGGTGTGCCCACCCTGTGCCCTGCAGCCTCCATGCACCCTGTGGTGACAGTCCTGTGACACTGTCATCTGAGAGCACTGAATGCTGCAGTTGTGCAGTGACTGAGGCATAACTGTGCTGTGTTTAAAAATTAGTGTAAAATTTAGAAGCTGGTCATATGCAGCATAGCCCTAGAGTGAATCTGGTTATGCTGGGGTTGGCAGGAGGAATTTTCTGGTGATATGAGCTTTTATTAGATGGGATTTTTTTTTATAGCACTAGATGACAGGAAGCACTTGGAATTGTAGCCCAGAGCTGGGAGAGGTTTTACTGTGAGCTGCTTTAGAAGAACCAGTGTTCTCTCGTTTTCCCATTGCTGATCAGATAGTTTTCTAAATATATATATATATACAAGGTCATAATGCTTATTTCTCTTAACTTGAAGCAGCAATGTTAATGTCTGATTAATCCTGTGACATACAGGTCATGCTTGTTAAAACTGAAAGCCACAGATGATTTTATGTGGAAGAGATTGCCATATGCTGAAATAGTATGAGAAGCATTGTTTTCAGTTTCACTTTCTTTATATATAGAGGGCAGGTTTCTTTTCCCTAAGATTTGTGAATTTACAACTCCATCATTTCTTGTAGGTGAAGATATTTATATAATTGTATTTTGAAAACATACTCATTTTTATGAATGAGTGGCAATCCTTCAAAAGAACAAAGCCCACAATGCCTTAGACTTAGAAGAATAAACAAAAATTAAGAAGTTTAGCTGTTACTTACTCTTTCTGGAATTTAAAACATCTGTGATTAGGAAGTTTGAAAGTCTGTTTAGATAGATAGCTAAGAATTTGTTTTGTTTTGCTTTGTTTAGAAAGTATGCTAGTTATTTCAGATGTTCGGCCTATAAAGAATGTAAAACAATTTAATTGTCTCAGGTCTGAATTTAATCCGAGTCACTGGCAGAAGGTCACTAAATTCAGTCCAGGGTTTCATTCAGATTTGCCATTTAGACCTAAAAAATGTTACCATAAAAATGTTGGCATGTTTGTTATGCAGGGAGTATAATGTCTTAATTGAAATGCAACCAGAAACTATTTTAAAAACTTCTATTACAGTTCACATGACAGACAGTATTTTGTAGCTTTCACATCTGTTTTAAAGCCAACACATGAGATTTAGCCTTTGTGTGACTATAACTCTTTTGATTTCAGTGAAGTTGCACACATTTAAATCCTGATTGAATTTGTCTCACATGATTGGGTTTTTAATTGTATGATTTAATTTTCTTTATCTCCAACCAAGTGTTGTAGTGTGGAGCTTCAGCGCATGTCAGAATATGGTCAATAATGGATCCTTTCTTCTTCCTTTTCTATTTTCACAGTTACAGGGATCCATTAAAAGAAAACTGGAAGATGATAGCTCTCCTGCCTCCAGTGGCGTGCCTGATGTCATTTTCCCAAATGACAGTAAAAGACTTTGTCTTGACGATGTAAACCTTGCCATGGGCCAAGGTGCCAATCCCAGTGTGGCATGTCCAGAAATGCAAAGTTCCCCGTTCTCCACCGGTCACAGCACTTCTTCCCTGGGAGTCACGGGGCACCCAGTGCTCCTTGAAAACAATCACATGAATGGTGGTGGCATTGGCTCCCCGTTCTCAGTGCCACCCAACACAGAAATAAACCAGAAGGGGTCAATAGGAGGGCAAGCCAACAACATTGTCCACTATGATGAGAAAGGAAACAGCTTACAGTCTGTGGACCAAGAGCTGCAAGATCTTTTGGAAGAGCTCACCAAAATGCCTGATCCTTCTCCCAATGACCTGGATCTGGAGAAGATTTTGTGCAGCAAGGCTGAAGATCCACTTGGTCTGAGTCATTCCCAACCAAACATAAGTACCACTCCAAAGTCCTCCCCGCAGACTTCCCACTTGGAGAACCATGTTGCTAACAAAGATTTTTCTCCAGGCTGCAATCCAACCAGTGGAGGATCCCCTCAGATGAGACCATCATCTGCTGGAGCTAACTTCCAGGTTCCTCCCTCAAACAAACCTGCTGCATCACCCATCTCTACAGCAGCTCAGAGCAAGAACCAGCCACCACCGATGCTCCCAGTACCCCTCCCCAACATGCCTGGCTCCAACTGGCATGCTCAGCAGCTAAAGCAGCTGGCAGCCAGCAAGCAAGTGTCTGGTACCAAGCAACAAGTACAGGCTCCCAGCTGGCCAACTATGTCGCCTCCCGGTCTCTCTCCACCTTACAGGGCAGGATCATCCCCACACCATCAACCTTTCAGTCCTCAAAATGTTATGGTATCTGGCATGCCTGCTAATAATTTACCAGGAAACAACATTCAGAGTCCTCAAAACACTCTGCTTTCAAGCATGACTTCCAGCAGCACCCCATCCAATGGCCCCTCTCCCCCTTATGGCTCTGAGAAGCTCTCTAGTCCAGCTCTGAGCCAGCAGCCCTTCAGCCCGCAGAACTCCATGCTGCCCGCTCTGACAGCAGCCAGCTTGCCAGCCAACAGCATTAAAAGCCCACAGAACAACTTGGTTGCCAGCATGGCCTCCACAAATACTGGACCTTCTCCACCGTACAGGCCAGAAAAGCTGTCAAGCCCCGCTCTGCATCAGCAGCCCTTCAGTCCTCAAGGTACATTAATCTCTAACATCACTCCCACCAGCAACCCCACAAGTATGCAGAACTCGCTTTTTAAATCAATGACTACAAACCAGACCAAAAATATGAACATAATTATGCAACAGCCGTCCAGTAGCTTACAGCCAGGTCTGGTGAATGAGAGCCCTGTTAGCCAAGACCAGTTTTCTTTCAATAACACCAAACCACTGTCTCACTTTGCCTCAGAGTCAGCTACTCAAAAGATGTCCCCTCTGACAGCAGGACAAGGACAGCAGTCCCTCATTCACTATCTCCAGCAGCAGCAGCAGCCGCAGCAGTCTCCAGCCACTCAGCAGTCCCAGCAGACCAACAACAGCCAGTTTCTCCAGCAGCAGTTCCGACAGCTGATGCAGCCACATCGGATGCAGAGACAGATGCAGGCTGCCACACTGCCAGCTCAAAGCAGACAGGTGAGAACCTCTCTTCTATCTTACACGGATTATGTGAAAATACTGAGTCATTTATTTTCTTATTTTTGCTTTTCCATTTGTGTTTCAAATGCGACGTCACTAAATTTATGAGGTGTGCACAGTGCATACATGGACAAGGCAATAACAACCTCTGGTGTTATCAGAGTAACTTTATTTATGTCGTCAACTAAAAATGTACCATAATTCCACCATGCAGTGCCTGTTTTAGCCTGGTGAAGAACTTTGTGCTATTTTAAAATAATTTTTTTTGCATGTATAGGTGATAGTCTTTTTTAGCTTATATTATAAGCTCCAGAGATACTCTCGTTGCATGTTTCATGTCATCCTTTCAGAAGGAATATCTTCTTTTTATCTTAATGCCCTTCAACAAATTCATGTCTGTGTTATGCTTCTAAGGCTAGAAAAGATCAGGTGGGGTGAGAAGTGAAGTTAAAATGTGTCCTTCATGGACAGCAGGTCAAACAGTACAGCTTCTGAATAGCAAAGAGGCAGACTTGAAATACCTGTTACTAGCATTCGCCAGAAGCCATTCCCTGCTTTGGATGAGGGCCATTCCCCACCCATGGTGATCTTCGATACCAATCGAGCTGGTAAATGCAAAAATGCAGCTGGCAAAAGTGAGGCACAGCCCTGGTTTCTGTCCAGCGACCTTCTCCCTGAGACTCAGTGAGAGGTGTGAATCTCCTACTACCCCAGCTCAGAGAGACGTACTGTGAACAGGGTCCTTGGAGCAGGGAAGGACTCGGGGACTGGGTCTGAGAGCAGCCTGACTCTGAGCAATAAACATCTGTCTTTTTGTTCAGCAGAATAGTTGGAAACACTGAATCTCACCACCATACCAAGGGCTTTGTTAGGCTGAACCAGCTCTTTGTAAGCAGACTCCTCCAAGCTGCTTAGCTGTGCACACAGTCACTCCATCAGCAACTTGGGAAGGACTGAGAGAGACACTTCTCTCCCAGCAAAGCAGAGACTGATTTCTAAAATTCTACTGGGATCTGCTTGAGAGCTGAGGTGTGGAGTGCACTCCAGAGCCAGATCTTCTTTGCTCTTCTTCCTTACAAAGGGACTGGTTCTTAAGGAGGGGGATTTCATCAATCTTGGTGTAACGCTGGTGTAACAAATATCATAATGTCCTATGATAGCAATGAGAAACAGGGGATAGTTACCAAATATCAGCTTCTGAGTGGTACCTCAGTGAGGTGCATTGCCACTGTGCCACTTTAGGATCAACTGGCTCTTTTCCAAGTTGTGCACACTCCATTCTCCCTTACTCCATGCAGCAGCTCAAAACAGGCTGCAGGGAAGGACTGGTGACTCGCTGAATTTGCTTACGCAAGTGTAGAACAGGTAACAGTGGGGCACATCTAATGGTCTTTAAAGAGTTACCAGTGCAAGGCCCCTTATTCAACAAAGACCTAGAGCAGTTTGTTGCTTCAAGCACATGAGAACCCTGCTTGTGTTCGGTGGGACCCAGACTGAACACAGAGTAGAGAGTCTTGCTGGCTTGGGATCCAGGCCTGTGGAGAGACACACAGTTGAAAGAAAGCAAAGTGCAGCAGCTCCACAAATTACTGCCCACCAGATGTTTTACTCTGGAGGCAGGTGTGGGTGAAGAATACATTCATGGTGTTTTCCTGCCTCTTGGATGAGGACTAAAAAGTTGTTAACAGCAGTGACATGATCACGTTTGATCGTATGTCCATAACCTTTGAGCATTTTGGTTTTTTGGCTTCACCACTGAATCTATGAAGTTGGAACGTCCTTGTTGGATTCCTGAGGTTTCCTGTGCCCCAGTTTTCCCTGCTTTGCATTTTTGTCTTATACCTCTGAACGCCTTGCATCACTGATTAGCCACAAAAAAAAAAACAAAACCCTCCTGAAGTGAGTCTGTCTAATTGGCTGAAATATTCCTTCTTCAAGCAACTTTCCTGGTGCTCTGCCTGTGCTGCATTTTCAGCTGATTCTCACTGTCAGAGAGAGAGTTATTATAATCTTGCTGCTATCAGTAAAGATCAAGGACAGTTAAGACAATGATTACAGGTGATGAGCATTTAACATTTTCAGACTAGTTAGGTAAGCTTAGGGTGCCTCCCTCATTTTACAGGGAAGACTTATTACAATAATTACACACCAAATGACAGTGCTTCAGTTTTACAGTCTGTTGAGCTGCTGAAGAAAGATGGTGGATGTTCAGGATTGGAGCATTTTGTAAAGTTTTGGTAACTTTACTGCAAATCTCATAGAAGAAAATGGATCCTGAGTGCTGAATTAAAAGATTATGTGGGAAATTTATTCTATGTAGGAATCCTTGAGTCTGAGATACTTACTACATTTCTTGGAATCTAGCATGGAGATCTGTTATTGTCTGCAATAGATTTCTTATTTACATTGAGAGATTGATACTGAATTTTGGAGCCCACCTGCTCCATACCAATTTTGCTCCATTAAAGTGAAGTAGCCCCAGTGACTGTGGTTTTGATTTCCAGCAGTGTATCCAGAGCTGAATTTGAGCTTTGCAAAATTTCAGTCCCAATTCTCTCCTGAGGCAGGTGATGAATAGGACTTTTCAAACATAGAGCAGCTGTTTCATTAAAAGGCACAATGTTAAAGATTCAGAAGACGGGAGAAAACCTCTGCATCTCAAAAATAGTAAACTTCTGGTGGAAAATTGCCCTTTTTTTAGCCTCATTCACAGAAATTTGTTCAGAGAAAAATTACAGCATTCCCTGAAATGTTGTTTAGTGCTTAAAAGTCATCCCCTTACTTAGTGTGTGTGTTTGCAAATGTGACTAAAATTTATAAAAAGAAGGCATAGTACTCTCTTCTTTGGAGCAAGAGGTGCAGCTTTGTACAGAAGAAGAATGTGGATGGTGGCCAGTTGGAGGGAGAACAATAAACCATGAAATTTGATCCTTGTAGCAGGCACAGCAACATGGGGAAGAGAGCAGCAGCCACAGACCCAGAGTGAGCATTTTGCTGTTGTTTTAATGTGTATTAAAGCAAACACTCTGCATTCCAAAAGCGGGGTTACTGCTGGTGCCTCACAGCTCTACCGTTTTTGTAGTTAGTGATGTATCTTTTAATTGTAATCAGTCTGCATCCCAGATCCTGTCTTGCCTGGACAACTGCTGAATCTGATAGGGGCTAATCTCCCCCCATCTGAAGCACTATGTCTTTATTGTTGAGCATTGATGGGTATTGATTGAGGCGCTGACAGTTTGCATTGTGCGATAGTGCAAAGCCTGGTGGGGCTAACGCTGCTCTCTGGCTACGGGCAGGATTTGGTTTTATTCCTGTGGGGCTGATGCCTGTGAGTGAAATTATACTCAAAGGTCTGGACTCGTAAATCCCCAATATAAAGATGGTAGTAAATGCCAGAGTCAAAGATAGTCTCCAGAACTATCACACACTGTTTTCAGGGGTAAAGCTTCACCACTTGACTTTACTGGCTGTTTCTGGGCACATGAAAAGCTGCATTTGCCCAGGCAGGTTGAATAGTTGGGCATCTCCCTGATTTTCATGTCTAAATAGAGTTTGTACTTGCAGATATCCTATTCTGGAATGTCAGATACACTGGGCCAAATTCTGCCTTCAGCAATGCTGATAATACAACACCCCACTTCCAGAAGAGCTCTTCTGTCAGTCCCTGAAGTGTAAGAACAGAGGCCTTTGTGCAGGGGACGGAGGGATCCCCTCCTCCCTGAAGGTGGGAAAACCAGCCAGTGATATTCACAGTTTAAGTCAGGCTGAACTACAATAAACCCTTTGGGTGGCTGTTCCTTTTCCAAGCCCAAGATGATCTGAGTTAAAAACCTGGGAGTCTCGGGGAGGAGGGCAGCATTTCCCACTGACTGCTCTGTGCCTGAAACGCTGAGAACCAACACACAGCTGAAAAGGTTGTTTTGTCGGGGGGATGGAGGTGATAAACAGCCATTGTTTGGGTGGGACATGCTGTGTCTCTGAGCTCCACTTGCACCCTAGGAACCAAATGTGCTATTCTTAGAGCTCTGCATTCCTGCTGACATCTAGAGAGTTGTACACTGGATTGTCAGTGAAGGGTATATTTGTTTCATCTCCATTGCCAAAAATACTGATAGAGAAAAAATTACAAGAGAAGAGAGAGAGAAAACTAATATTATTTGCAGTAAAAGTGGCTGTATTTTTACTACATATGGACTGCATATGAGATGGTGAAGGGCATGCTGAAGACCAAAATACCCTTTGAAAAGCAAAGTATTTCTTTAACTGTGGTAAAAGCAGCAATACATTATCTGAGTTGGAAGAATAAACTGTAGGTTGCAGAGAAACACCAAAACTTCTGAGCTAGATTAAATATACTTTTTAAAAAAAAGTTTAAAAACCTTCTTTCACAGCGTAAGTTTTCTAAATATAGAAACAAAACTGAAGAATAAATGCTCTGTTACAAAGAGCAAACTGACCCAGAGGTTAGATGTCAAAGGTTAAATAACTATAATGGAATACAAAATACAGCTTTTATTAATATAAACAGAAATGGTAATACCATGGACTGATTTCTGGATGCCATCTATTATGGGAAGTTATTTCTGCCTGTGAAAAGTCAGTGCACTGTGATTGTTAGGTGATACTGTTCTGACTCAGCAGCACTTTAAAAGCTCTGATGCAGGCTGATGAAGAGTTTGGAAAAGCAGAGAACACAGCCTGCATCATCTGAGTACATACAGTTCTCCTGCAAGTACAGGGGAAAATCATGTTTTATTTGGGATTTCCAAGATGTCACAAGGCATCTTCCTAATATGTAAAACAATTAGAGTATCATGCATTATTAATGAAACCAAAAGTACTGGCCAGATTTCATCTGCAGTTTCAATCCCCTACCCTTTTTCTTCAGGTGTCAAACTTATTTTTAAAGCCGCTTTGAAAGAAGTTCTGCTGGTATCTTCTCTTTTCTCTTCTCTTCTCTTCTCTTCTCTTCTCTTCTCTTCTCTTCTCTTCTCTTCTCTTCTCTTCTCTTCTCTTCTCTTCTCTCCTCTCCTCTCCTCTCCTCTCCTCTCCTCTCCTCTCCTCTCCTCTCCTCTCCTCTCCTCTCCTCTTTCCCTTTTCTTTTTTCTTGGGAACCAAATTTTTTAAATACTACTTTTTTTTTTTTCTTTTACTAATGCTGTGGAGGAGAAAACCAGATTTGATTTCAAAGGGCAGTGGTAGCACAATACCAAAGCAAAGCCTTTGAGGGATGGAGAGCTTTTGAAGGCAAAGCAACAAGCCCTTCAGCTAATTAAGTGCCTTTGAATAGGGGAATAAAGGAAGCTGGTGATGAATCTGGATTACAGAGAGCAAGCAGTAAGGCTGAGCCTGGAGTTTGACCTCTCCACAGATGTAAAAACATCTTCTTGAATGGTCATTTCTGAATTTATATTTATCTGTGCATTTGCAAGTGAGTTGATATTTTTTTCAAACTTGGAGATTCTCTGTTCTCTTCTCAAGAGAGCCTGAGAGGAGCTTGACTGAAGCTATCAACTATCATCTTCTCCCTTTCCTCCCCTGTGAATAAATAATGTCAGAAAAGTTTTGGAAAGCAAGACGTAGACTTGTGGAATGAAATGGGGTGTTTGGCCTCAACATGTCAACAGTAATACAACATTTTCAGAAGAGCAGTAATCAAGATTAAAAAACCTTAATTCACATCTGATCTTCTGAGCCCGTTGCTCTTTTGCAGTTTCTTTAAATCACATGTGTTGTCTTCTTGTGTTACATTTCAGGTATTTCAAAGCATTCCCCTGTTGTAGTGGAGTCCTTGTAGCCATGTCTTAACCTTCCCACTTCTCTGGCTTGCACAGTTAAGATGTTTATAGGCACTGATGTTTCCAACAGCTCTGCCTAATGCACTCATAATTCCTTCCAGTTTAGCTCTCTGTTGTGCTGAAAGCACTCTTGGACACCACACAGCACATCATTAGGGGAAGCAATCTGCAGAGGAGAAGCTTGTAAATAGACCAAATCCTTCTAAACACCATGTGGGGAGCATCCTCCCCCACTCTCACCATCACCCACCTTTTGGATCTGAAATTAATGTGGACACTGCACGAAAACTGCAGCACTTTCCTCGATCCAGACAGGTCTTTCCCTTGGTTATGACCTGTTTAATAAAATGGAAGATGTTCTGCCAGCAATTGAGCATTTAGGACACAGACAACTCTATGGGAATCTCACACTGGACAAATTAAAATCCAATTGGAAAGAAAAAAGAGGCTCGGGAGGTACTGTAAACACCAGTGATGGGTGCTGGAGGCATTCAGGGAAGTCTTTCTCTTCGTTATGTGCAGGACGATGAAGCAATGCATGCGGGGCTGAGGGAGGGCTGTCCAGGGCTTTGGTGGAGAAAGAGGAAGTAGTGCTCATGTGCTGTGAACATGTAGAAGGAAATGTGACTTACCCCAGAGAAATTTAGGGCAAGGTGCTGCATTTCAGCCTGACAGGCTGCTTGCAATGTTTCAAGACAGGGGCTGTGTGTCAGGGCTGTGTCCCTGCTCAGTCCAGGCACAGCCGCAGAGCCGTGGGTGGGCGGAGGAGGGAGAGTCGTGGCACGGAGATTCGGCGTGACCTCTGAAAACCCCTTGCTTTTGTGGTTTTCAGCTCTAAGCAACAGACAATTGCTTCCTTCTGCTCTGTAGTACAGGGAGGGAGACAGCCTCATCTCCCAAAGGTGTAAGGAAAACGGTACTACCGTGCTGAAAAATGTCTGATTCACCAGTTGTACCCCAACCCCTCTGACCCTCCCAGCCCAGGTGGGCAGTTCCTCTCAGGTTTTCCAGGCAGCTTGGTAGCAGTTCACAAGTGTTCTGGGCTAACCATTGGCTGAATCAGGCCCCAACTGCAGATTTTCTTGCCTTTATTTTTTCCCCCACATAACCCATTTTGCTTTATTATCACAAATCAGAAAAGCAAAAAATCCATATGCAAAAATCTTTAATTAAAAGCAGTTGAGGAAAAGGTTATGAACATATGTATTTTCCTAACTGTGCCCTTAGATACAATGAAGTTTTAAACATCCTGGGAATCTAGGGAAGGACTTGACAACCTTCTCACTGGCTTCAGGATGAATGCCGTAACTTCCTTCTGTGTATCATTCTTAAAAATAACAATTTGTAGAGTGGTTAGTGATGGGTAAGGTACATCCTCACTTACAAGGCAGCACCCATAATTCTTACATTGCAAAGGTGTGTCCATGGCCCAGCGTGCTGAGGAATGACTACAAGGAAATGATCGTGTTGTACACCCAACTCATTTCAATTGTGCTGTAAATCCCCATCCATATCAGGATATCTTAATTCAATTTTTCCCACCTTTTGGAAGGTAGGGTTGTACATTGTTTGTATTTTCTGTCTCCTTCTTGGTAAATGACAGTTTGGGGAGCTTGCATTGAACTAAAAGCAGCCTGGCTTTTGGAAAATGTGCTCACTTCCCTACAACCATGCCCTCCTCACTACCTAAAATTTGATGCCTAAATTAATAAATAATTTTAATACTTTCCACAGTGATACTGTTAGAGCATGGCATCTACCCTCGATTTTTGGGGTGCTTTCTACCTCATATCGTCATGCCATAGTCTAGAATTGTATCAGTACTTCACAAGGCAAAAGTATGTCCAGGACCAAAGTCCAATTTAACAAACAGAATAAAGGCAAACAAGTGAGTAGGAGAGTCCCTGGGATGCTGTTAACGCCGTGCCTGGCTCCGGCCGGCGCTCCGGCAGGGCGGGGTGCCGGGAGCAGCCCCTTCGCCTTCCTGCTCTGCTCCTCCGCCGTTCCTGCCCGGCTGCAGCGAGCGCTGCACACCAGCTCAAAGTACAAACATGTTTTGTTTCAGATGCAATACCTAGAAATAACTTTCCTGGTAAAATGAACTCAAGTCTCCCCCCCTTTTTTTTTTTTTTTCCTTTGGGCATTTTGGAGAAATTTCAGTGTGTGGGTGGGGGAAAACAAAGCCGTGGCTGTAAACAGGAACTGATATTGTCTGTGGGACTGAATGGGGAGAGAAACTGAACTGGCCTCGGTGATTCTGTCATACATCTGTGAGTCTGGAAACACTGGGATGATTCACAGTTTGCTGATTAATACAGGAGCAAGCAAAATGGTGTGAATTAACGGCCATTACAGAGCTGCACTGGATGGCAAATATCCCCCCAGAACAAATGATGTTTCATGAAGATTGCTTAGAGGAAGAGGTAATGGGTCTTAAATACAAATTAGAAGCAGTCCCAATCAAAGCTGTTAACATTAAGGTTTGAAAGCCAAACACTATTATGGGCTGTTTTCAAAAACTGTACATTTAGGAAGCCTATCAGTCTGCCCTGTTGGCTGTGTAGTATTTCTGTCTCAAGCACTTTGGATATTTCAAGCAGCCAGCACTAATAATTGATAGAAATCCACAACCAGGAATGCAGCAGCTCTTCTTAGGGCTTTGAAGGCTAATCACTCTATTACATGTTTTAAAGTTAAATTTTTTATAGCTCATATAAAGGCAAATATCATCATTATCGGTACATAATTCTGGAAAGCACTACCATTAACAGGAAGTAATCCTGTATTACAATTTAACCCTTTGCATATAGGAACGTTAAAGGAAGAAGGTAGTAAATGCATCACTTCAGTATAAATAATATTCTCTGTACAACCAGCAAAATGATTTAACATTTGTCATTGAAGTAATGAAAATGCGATTCCTTGGATCAGTGTCAGGCAGATGCAGATGTGAATGCAGGTTATGGACAAGCTGTGCTGAGCTATTTTTCCCCATTACAGAATTGATGAGAGACCTGCAAGGAGGGTAAGTCCTTTAATGTAGCCAAAATAGTGTGATATCCTGGCCTAAGATGTTACATGAACAGCTTGATCTTGTAAAGATTCAAACACACACGCCTAAATTTACGCAGTGGGAGGTCATTCCAGGACGACTGCAGGATTATTTCTGAGAGCAGAGTGAATCATGTATGTATTTAGGCTTTGTATGCTCAAGAAAGACCAAAGGTGGAGCAGAAGGATGCAGCAAGGGGCCCAGCAGTCGTTGGCAATGGTATATTAGTGCTGCAGCAAAAAAAAGAGAGGGAGTTGGAAGCTTTGATGCACTTGTTCCTGCCTCAGCTCAAGTTTACATTTGAATTATTTTTGGCTTTTCTGGTGATTTTGTTGTTGTTGTTGTTACTGGGGTTTTTTCCCTCTAGGGGTTAGTACCAGCATTTCACAAACTTGCCAAACTTGGAATAAATTCATGTTTTAATCAGTCCAGGGGTTATTTGAAGTCTTCTTGTGTTTGATTTTTAAAGTCATCGATTGCAGAAGGAAAATTTGCCCCTTGTAGGAAGAAAAGCTGCCCCATCCTCTCAGGCACAGCAATAAAAAAAGCATACGGGGAAAAAAAATCTTAACAAAACACTTTTCCCCTCTCCTTTGTGATTAGCAGTCTGCTAATGTTAATGTGTTTCTTCCATTTCCACCAAGATGAGGACATAGTACCCTGGAATATCAGTAGTATGTATCCCTGTCATAAACAAATCAATTTCTCTTAGTGCTTAAATACTCAGGGCTTTTGAAAGCTTCTCTTTGCATAATAAATATGTTTAATATTTCCTTTACTCTCTGTCATTATTAAGAATAAACAGTTACTGCTCTGGGTTGAAGGGTAGTTTACAGGGCACTCGTACTCGGGCAGTCTGTTTTCTCTCCCCGTTGTTTCGAAGGTTGTGTTTAAGCAATGAATGAACAATCTATGAGCATTATTTTTTTGTTTCGTACAACCCCCTTTTTCTCCTCCTTTCCAGCTCAGTCAGCACACTTTCTGCAGTGGCATTTTACTTTTCTACATGGAACTGTGTTTAGCAGCATAGCTGCATGATGAGGATGAGGTACTTTTTTCTCCTTTGCCTCCTCTCCCAAGAGATGCCCTGTGACTTCCTCTATTAGTCCATTAATCGCCGTAGCTCAAAATTCAGTCTGATCAAAGGAGCAGAACGAGGTTGAAAAGTGCAGATTCCAGCAATTGACTTGACTGTTTAGATTCCCTGCTGAGCTCATTTAGAGCTGGAATTAAGCTATTCCTGCTGTATTTTTCGTCCTTGGCTCGGCACTAGCGCAGTGCTCAGGGCTGCACCGGGGAGTGCCGAAGGCAGAGCGGCCACTGACTCCCCCAGCCCGGACCCAGCCCTGCCAGAGCAGCCTCCATGCCCTGGGCCAGCACAACGCCGAGTAATCTTGGCTTGGTTTGATAAGAAGGTCGGTGCTTAGATTGCTTTAGTTACTTGACTACAGAAAAAGTGGAGAACCAGTTCACTGAAGGAGTAAATCTTGATGATTCTGTTTTTAGTTTAAGCATCAAGTTTCCATCTCTTGCAGACCTTTACTAAGGTTGGGGTGCATGCTATGAGTGGGAAAGCAAGAATTAAAACAAAATGTAAATGGGAAATTTGTAAACAACATGAAGTTTCTTGTAAAAGATTTCTTTATGCTGTAATGACTCACTTCAGGAGTATACTTGGTGTTAATGGCTATTTATACATGCAGTTAGAAACTGGTGCTGTTTTCTCTCATTAGTAGTCTTGTTTTTCTTGTTTGCTTAAGGCAAAAATGCAGACGGCCCATACCTGTGGTGTTTGCTGCAGATTAACATCTGCTTTTGCAATTCTTACACATCTCAAATTCCTGTTGATGTAACTGGGAGTACAAGCTCTCCAGGAATAGTGTCGGACTCCTGATGTCATTATTTGTGATTCTACAGTTCCCCAAAGTGTGCTAATACCTCTCAAATAGAGGTAGAGTCATTTGACGTGTAAGTTCTTATCTCATTAAAGTGAATTATTGTTACTGAAATGTGAATGGCATTCTATTATTAGAGAATATTATGTATATAATGGTTTAAGAATGCTTAAGGTCAGGAAGAACAGAGAAATGCTGATAACATCACCACAGACTGTGTGATGGTCCTGAAATGTGAGTAGATCTTTAACTGAAAAAGGTTTTGCTAGACCTATCAGTGTTTTCCCATAGTTTAGGACTTGGACTAAAATCCCCAACATTTATTTATGTTGCATTTTACTTTTTTTTTAAGGAAATTAAAAATTACTACTAATAAGAACTTTCTCCTAAGAAAAAATTTGGGCATTGAGGGGGGATATGGACAAATCTATTTTGTGCCCAGTCTATAGTCTGAGCTTTTTCCTACATAGGTGGCATATATCTATATGTCTATAAATTTTATTTTTAAAAAGAACTGTGGCCTTCATGAGGGACCTTATGTGGAATAACATTAGTAAGGAACTCCTGTCTTTGATGCGTTGCTCCATTCTAGATTGACACAATATATAAAGTTACTGTGCTTTAGTTTATGGAGAACTAAATAATAATCTTTTATAAAGCATTTATCAGAATGGTGAGTTAAAATCTTGCTTTCTTTATGACTTCTTATTTTTTCTACTTATGATAACAGTATTGAGGCATTTCATAAGATCAAATGCTGTCTAGCTGCATTTAAAATACACATTTTGCATATTTCTGTCTTGATTAAGGCAGGGGGAAGGTATGTACCTGCTGCCTAGATTACTGTCAAACGTAACTGAAAGTAGAGTTGAATTGTACTCTGTTCTCCTAACAGAGCCTATTTGCTCCTCTGACTGGGTACTAAAAGGCTTTTATTGCCCTGCTTCACTAACATTTTCCAAATAAAACATTTTTTGCCAGTTTCTGAAGAAATAGCAGAACAAGTACCACCTTAGACAGGCTGGAAGGAGTTCCTGTGCCGTGGATTATAAACCGAAACAGTTGGCCAGAATAAGGAATTAAAGTAATCCCTGATATTAGGAGCATGAAAATGAGATGACCTTCTGTACATGTGAGTTTCTAACCCAGCTGCAGCCCAGGCTCCCCTCTATCACTGTTTCTCCACACCTTTACTGGGCAGAAAACAAAAGCCCAGCCGTTCAGCTGGGAAACTGGAACACATGCTTGCAAATATTACAGACTTTTTAGGCATTGTATTTTTAACAGTAGTTCGTGATCGGAATGACAGGAAGGAAATGAGCAGAAAACATCCTATTCTATCTCTATATAAAATCTTGCTTGTGAAAGATACAGTTACCACAGTAATGATGGGACGCTAATTGATTCATTGTGCTGGGAGACAAGTGCTGAGCCGGGGAGCCAGCGGGGTCATTTTCTTGCTCCAGCTCCACTTTGGTTGTTTGCTGAGGAAGGGCAGGAGAGGGTTATAAAGCTGCTGCCACTACATTCAGTGCATGTTTTTCTCAGAAAAGAAGAGACACCGCCAGCCAAGATCTCTTTCCTTTGGAAATTGTGGCTGGGAAGGGCCCCTTTGGCTCGTCAGACAAAGTGGGCAGTCAGACAGCCCCTTTCCTGAATCCCAGGCAGGCACCAGACGGCTGAAGGAAGAGAGGCACCAGGCTGAATTAGATTGCCTCCTGCTTTGGACAGTACGGCAGGGAGGCAGGCTTAATTGCTTTGCAGCTGTTCATTTTTTCCCCTTCTCCCTCCCCTGCCTCCTCTCCCTCCTCCCAGCTGACTCCGGAGGCAGCCTCTGCTCCAGCCCCTGGAAACCTCCCCAACTTGAGGGCAGAGTATCAGAGGTTTGTGGACTCATTTTTATCAGCCTTGATACTCTTTCCTCAAGCCCAGCAGCAAGTGGGAACAGAAAGGAAACAATTAAGGAAAAAAATTGGTGTAACCTGGTGGTTTGTTTTTTTCCTGGGTTACTTGGTGGTTTCTGAAAGCTTCTGGGACAGGGCACAGGGCAGCACCAGGCAGGTGGCTTGGGTGGCATCGTATCAGGAGAGGCAGCAGAGTGTCATCCTGGCATCCTATCTGAGCAGACAAACTGGGAGAGCCTTTGAACGAGCCCCCTGTGATGTGGCACTCCCTGCAGCAGGATTTACAAGACATTTGGGGTTTTCTCTCCCAAAGCTGCTGCTCCATTCACAGAACTCTCCCAGCCTCCTGCCAGGCAGTGTGACTGTCAGCTGGGGCTGGTTTGGTGATGGTAAAAGAGCCTCAACACTGAAATGGTCTTGCCATGACTATTCAAGGCAAAGCTCTTTTGAACCTTGGAGAACTCGCAGAGTTCTCCAGCCCTCAAAAACTGCTCAGGCCAGACTTGCAGATTTGCATGTATCTCATAATCCCAAACTGTCTGAACCTCATGTTTGTTCAGGAAACAAAGTTTGTTTCCTTAATTGCTCTTGCTCCCGGATTTAAAAATTTAAAAGGTGTTTCCGTGCTGGAGTGATGAGGCTGTGGGCAGCACTGTGCTCACCTGCTCTGCAGAGAGGGGCTCTGCTCACCTGCTACTCAGCCAGCCTTCCCAGCTCTGTTCACCTCCAGCAGCAATGTCAAGCTAACCCAATTTTGCAGCTGGTATTGAGTGCCACAGGCAAGCTTTGAAGATGTCTCTTTAATTCCTGAACTTGTAGAATTTTGTGTATATTTTCCCCTCCAGTTCTACTGACTCACACCATCCTGGGGGGTGGAGGCAGTGAGAGAACAGGAAGACTGTAACCCAGGCCTAATTTACTCATCTGGTAAAGCCAGTTGTCAGTGAGCCATTCACCTCTCTGTCCACAAAGGTAGTACCTCCTGTGGGTCTGTTTGGCCTCCCAGGTATAAATATGGCATCAGTAGTACTTGACTGTGCTAGGCCAATGCACCTCCTGTGCTGGGATGCCCTGTCTGGGTGACAGCATTCCAATGGGAAATGCTGCTGAGCCCACAGCCCAGTGCAGGGCACACAGCTCTGCACTGTTGGGGGCACAGGCCGTTGTGGGAGACTAATCTCTTTATTCTGGACCTGTTTGCTGCTTGTTTTTTATGATATCCTTAATAGCCTAAACCAGAATTTGAGGTGGGCACCAGTGCAGGGTTTTGGCACATTTCTTTTAAGGCACAGAACTGTAATGGGGATCGTTGCTAGGGCCACTGGGAAGACTGAGGGTGTCATTTCTGGAAAGGGAGTGTAGCTATGAGATGCCTCGGTGCTCAGAGAGATTTGTGTCTGTAAGAAATGGATTTAGCAATAAGTTACAGTAGCATGGCAGTGACTTTTTTTTTTCCTAATCTGTTCAACATGCAGCTACGATTGCTCTGCCAGTTAGATTTGAATTGAAACCGGCTCCACAAGGTACAAAGGCTCTCGAGCCTCATTGCTGAGGCCGGAAATCCATTGTGGCTCCTGATTAGTGCTGGTGAAATCGGAAACCTTTCTTGGGGCAGATAATGATCTCGCAAATTAAAATATAACCTGTTAATCCTGAATTTTAACAGGATGGTTATGCAACTCCAGGCCAAATCCAGGATGTGTCTTTTCTGTGCACCCCTTGGTCAGAAAGGCTTTGCTGATAGGGAAGGATGGGTTTGCACCCCTGCAGTACCCTCTTTGCAGAGCTCCCCTGCTTTATGCCAGGCCTGTGGCCAGAGGCAGCAGAGGGGTGATGGAGGTGGGACTGAGTAAAGAAATTGGGGTTCACATGTTGGGACCACCCCTCTGAACCTCTTGGCTGAAGTACCTTAAGATTGGGCCTCCATTTAATGTTCCTCCCCATGACAGTCACCATGGCTAAAGGACAGGTGGTCTGGCTGGGGCTATCCAAGCTTTTGCAGTCCCATAATAATCCCTTTAATTATGGGTAACAAAAGGCTCTGTTTTTTCCCTATGTTAATAACAAGTTCCAGGATATAAATAACTGCAATTAAAACAAAATACCTAACGATTTACCATTTGACACCTATGCAGTCTGCTGGAGCCTTGGCTGTGCAAGGAATTTTTTCTCCTGCCCTGATTGTTTTATAATTGTTCTACAAAGAGCACATGGATGCTCCAGTCATTAAGAAATGCCAACCAAGGTACATTGTGGCACAGGGGAGCAGAGAACAAATAGCTAGGGCTGTGCTGCAGCCGGAGGGAGCGCTCCTTTCGGACCCGCAGCCCTGGTTTGTTTGACTAGTTCTGTATATTGACCTTTGCTTTTTAAGAAAAACACAAACAATCAGGATTGCTTTCTTACAGGACCCATTAACTCTTTCAGAGGCTTCCTGGGGCCTCTTGGTGAGAGCTGCACACATGTGGCCATGTACTGCAGCCTGGAACACCCTCTGCTGTTCTGCTTTCGTTGGGTGTTTGCAGACAGAAGCTGCATGGCTCCTGCTTTGTGCCTTTGGAAGAGGCAGTCTGTATGTAAAAATACATGGAAATAGGCCTAGTCACGTTTGCCAAGGAGATAGGGGCCATGGGGAGAGGGAAATTCACCTCTGCTTTCTGTGGGGAGGCATGGAGTCCCGAGTGTCATTTCTGAGACTGCCTGTGATGTGTTTGATGTGGAGCCTTGCGAACAGAGTTGCTTAAACATACAAGTGTGCCTAAAAATATAAAAATAAAAGCAGTGCTATTTTAAGACTCGAGAATCAGGGATTATAAATAGCCCGACTGGTGTGTTACTCCTGGCTGGGTGTGTCAGTCCTTAAACACCAGCACAACTGTCGCTTCCCTTTGAAGCAGCTTGTCGCTAATGACTGCAGCTGCGGAGCTTCCTCTGCATTCCCGTGTTCTCCCGATAAGCACAGGGCACTGATAAGGTGCTCTCCAGGCTGAGTCCATCACACCAGCCCTCCAGTGGCAGCTTGGGCCTTCGAGCACACACCAGTGGGAGGTGGGCGCAGGCTGGCAGGGAGCTGCAGAGCTGGGATTCAGTGGAGGGAGGCAGCGCTGGTCAGGTACAGCAGGGCCGGTTCTGTTGAGAACAAGCTGTGGAGCTGGGGCTGCTGAACCCCAGAAAAAAAGGCAAGATAGTTGTGAGGTTAAGCGCTGGTTTGGGCCTTGTGAGCTGTGGCTTTAGCGCTCTCCGTTGTCAGTCTTCCTTGTGACTGGTTGGGATACATCTCTCTGTTCCCATCATTTAGACTTCTCCTGTGGCCAGTGGAGGAAAAGATGTTTAGAGAGTCATTTCAGCTCACCATAATGTACACCTCCAAGATGTGATGGATGGGCTGCAGTGAGGGAAGCCTGGAAAACACACCGAGGCTTGGCCCTTTTCTGCTGGAGGTGCCTTTATTCCCAGTCTGTGGAGGCAACAGCAGCTGTGGTGATCCAATATATAAAAATAAATTAAGTTGAAAGTCACACAGGTATCTTAAATAGCTGACTTTTGACTTTCTGACTTTCAAAAATCGTTTTCATTTCTATCTGTTTTTCTGGCATGGTGGCTGGAAAGAAGCACCTTTGATGGTGTGTTCCACTGCCTCCACACTGCGGGTGAGAGGTGGGGGGACAGGCTCTTCCTTGGAGGCTGTTTCCAAGAGGAATTCTGGCCGACTCCTGCACCAAGTAATGATGTGTTTATTTGCAATATATGGAGCCAGGAGCCGTCTCTGGGTGATAGGGATCTGGAGACTAGTAAACAAAAAAAAGGCAAGGTTGGAACTCAAACTGTAAGAAGAGTTGTTTGGGTCTAAAGAAAACAACTATAAACCAAATAATGATGGTGTTCAAAAAGGTCTGGAGTGGTGTACGTCAGGACAAGGTGCAAATGTATCTGCCAAGCCCCTGCACTGGTAGGATGCTAAAATCTGGGTTATTCTCACAGGGAGCTCTGAGCAGCCTGTACTCAGAAGGTGAAGGAAAGGGAGTGTGTTGGCCATGTCTTCTTTTCATAACAAATAGAAATGGGTCAGGAATCTCTCCTAGTGTAGCTGAGTCTTCCCCAGACAAGGGGAGCTTATTTCGTGGTCTTGCACTGGAGGAAGGTTTGCAAATAGGCATCAGTAAAAGAAGTAAAATACCCTGATATCTGAAGGTTTCCAAGAGTTCATGCTGAATTCTTACTCTGTAGCCTGCTTGTAAAACATATGCCTGTGTCCTGACAGGATGATCTGCTAGCACAGACACCAGGTTATTGGTGATAGAGAAGATGATTTCCATCAAAAAATTAACAGGAACAACAGCAGTGACAAATAAAGATCTTACAGGTTCAAACCTGATAAGCTGACAGCTCCCTTTCCAAAGCTGGATGTCTTCAACTAACCACCTAGAAACAGTATTTTGGCAATCTGCTGACCTGCCTTCACCACACTGGTGACAATCAGGGAGCTTCTGGGGGGCCTGAACATAGATCTGCAAAGTTACGGTTAAGTGCCAGGCCAAAGATTAAAGCCTTTTTCTGAAAGTGAAGTTGTTTGTTCAGTCTGAGAGCAGAGACTTCTCCCATGGCTCTCTGTGGTCAGAGCTGCTCCTGGAGGGCAGTGGAAGGACTGATTTAATGCTCCATGTCTCCTTGCTTTTATGCTGATCTCTAAATCATGCCTGTGTTTGGTGGCAGCTTAGCAGCGAGTGCAGCATGGAGCCTGAGACCCCTGGGGTGCTGCAAGCACCCAGATCTCCTCTGCCCTGGCCTGGGGGGTGTTTGCAGCCATGGTCTGTGGGTCTGGGAGGATGCACAGCACACACAGACACAGACACACGCACAGACAGACACACATGTGCACACACATACAAACACACACACATCGTTATGGTATGAAGAAGCTCAGCTTGCTTTTTGTTCCCTCTCCCCACTCCCCCCCTTCTTCTTTTCTATAATCATTGCAAAACAGGAACAAATGAGTGTGTCACTTTAAACCATGAAACCACTTAGTCCATAAAGACAGATTTGGCGTCTTTGTGCTGGCAGTGACAGGCCAGCGTCACTCCATAGTGATCCCACTGTTCTCCTCGGCCCCGCACCCCACCACCCTTCCCACCCCCTCCGAGATTTGCTCCGTGTTTGCCTGCCTCTGTTTTTGTGGTTGGTAACCAGCAGAAGAATGGAATGGATTTAATGATTTGTTGGCTGCGGTGCTGGCATGATTAAGTCAATAAAGCTGCAAGCTGAAAACAGTGTAGTTACAGTATATGACTTTAACCTTGTTAATGCATGTTTACGTCCTCCTGCCCAATGTATAGCTGTATATTGCATAAAGAAGATCTGACCAATCTTTAACCCATTAAATAATTCATAAAGTGAGAGCAGACATCAGCTACTTGTGGAGTGGATCAGTAACCATGGGGTCAGCAATAACTTTGGCTTCCTGGACCATATCCAGCATGTTTAAACTCTGGTGATGTCACCAGGCAAGCTTCTAACCTTAATCATTTGGATGGGAACAAAGGGAAGTTAACTGTTGACATGCGGTGTCTCCGAAGAAGAAACACTTGCGAGTGCTCTGCACCATCTCTGCCTCGCAGGGAGCGTGGCAAGCTCCAGCCTGTGAGCCTCTTTTGTAGACTTCCCTCTTTCCTTACAGCAAAACTGTGGCTGGCCAAATGTTCAAAGGCACATGTTTCCTAGACTCCTATTATCTTAAGTGACAGATACACCAAAATCCCACAGAATTTCAGGGAAATGCTGGCTGACATGAGAAGATGGTATTTGGAGGCACTTGGAAGGTTTTCTCATCACGGATAAATTTTGAATAAAAAACATCTGCCATATAAATGACGGAGAAGGACATATAATGGGGATGGAACAGGGTGAAGACAGGGGTGTGGGAGAGGATGTGGAGTGAAACTGGACCATTCTCCCTGCAGTAAAAGTTGTCACAATAAAATATCAAGCAGGACTTGCAGGAAGATCTTAAGATTTTCACACATAACTACCACAGCCAGTCTCTTCTTTTTGTAAAGACAAAACATAGGGCTGACTTGTCCCAGCACCCAGCCCTCTTCACACAGCTCCCAGCTGGGCACTGAGGGATTCTCCAGGTGCTGCGATGTCCGTAGCTGTTGCAAGCAGCGTTTTTTGCAGACTTGATGGTCAAGTCACGGGATCGTGGGGCATGTGGCTGGGACATGCTGCGCTCCACTGGGCTGTGCAGCCAGGTTAGAGGCCCTGGGGGACCATTACAACTCTGTGTAGTTTAGTGTTGTTCTGAGATGCAACCAGCTGTGGCCAGACCTGGAGGAGACATGCAGAGAGGAGAACATGACAATGACTTGTATGTGGAGTGAAACAGGAAAAGTCCTTCCACCTCTCACTGGTGAGCAGCAAGGAAAGCAGCTCTGCCAGGTCTGTGGGGTCATGACCCCATGGGAGAGGCACGTTTCAGATATGTAAATCCCCCACATTGCCTCATGAAATTTCCCTCATTCCCCTTTTCTGGGAGGAACTTTAATTCCTTTTGGAGGCAAACAGACACAGGGAGCAATGAAGTTTCTTGCCCATAGTCACATGAAGAATCTCTGTATGACAGAACTGGAAACTGGACCTGGTCATGTGAGCCCAAGTCCATAGGAATGGCTTTGTCCTCTGACTCAGTAACGAAACAAGCTCACTGTTCAAGATCATCTTCTTTAGAGGCTTGGGAGTTCACCTGTCATGATCCCAGCTTCCACATCTCCTTCTGACAAATTGCATGCTCACAGTCTCATGAGCTCACCCTCCGCTGTGTGTCCAAAGGGACACTTGCTTGTGTGGCTGAACTCCTCAGAGTCCTGAATGCACAGCACAGACCAGGGGTGTTTGCATGCAGACCTCCAGCATGGGCATGTCTTCGTGACTAGGACTGCTGAGACACCCAGGTGAAAGCTCTCACATGGTTATTTGTGAGGCAGATGGCTGTGTACCGCAGAGCATATCTCGGAATCCACCACATCCGCTCAGTAATGAATTTTCCAGGTGCCAAAAGATAGGCACCTTGTGTTGGAGATTAGAGCCAGGACCCTCAGTCTGCTGTTGCCAGCATCTGGAGGCAGAGATCGGGGGTGAGGCTGACCCCCAGAGCTAATGCTGATTATTCTCAGTCACTCAGTTATTCACTGTTTCTTTTTGGTGGTTCTTTTGAAGATTCTCAATTTAATTTACCCTGCCTTTTTTGTTCTTTTGTTTTGTTTTGGTTTGTTTTCTTGGTTTGGTTTTTACTGTAATCCAGAACAGCAGTCTCTGCTTCAGAGAAGATGCTCCAGAATTTATGGGAAGTCATAGCTGATCTGAGTAGAAATTCCATGTTCTGTTTTCTTTGTTTTTAGATTGGAACGTTGTGTGATGTGCCTGAAAATCTTTCTTTGCCAGTCTGTTGGTTTCGATGAATGAACCCACATACACCTAGTGATGTTTTATTATCACTCACCCACCATAGGGTATTGTAGCAGCTGGTAATTTTTGTGCATTAACTGCATTTTTTTTTCTGCTTGATAGAAAACAGAGTTGCTCCAAGCATGTGCTAATGCTGAATGGGGGGATCCCAACTTCTGACCCATAGCTAATATCCTGCAAGTCACATGAAGCTACCGGGGATTCTTGAGCTGGAGTTCGAAATGCCTGTGTTATCAGCAAATAAACACCATTAATTGCTTCTAATATGACATGCAGTAGTTAAATGACAAGATCCTTATTAATATGTGTGTATATTAGCCTTTTCAGTGTGTATGAGGGGGAGTACGAAGTGGTAAAATTATTTAAAATTAGTAGGGAGTATTTACAGGAAGGCATAAAGAACTGTCAGTTGAGGAAAGCAGCATTTTATGTTCTTGTCCCAGATGACCTTGCTCCAAGGACAAACCAGAGCTTGATGAAATGAAGCTGCAGATGGCTAGTCTCAACTCTGTAATAATGAAATGACACAAGAAAAAAATGAGACATCTACAGTTTGTAAATACAATCTGAATGGAAGGGGAGAAAAGGGATTTTTTAAGGGGAGATTGAGTTGACTTGGTTACAACAGTTCAGCTTCGGGTGTTTTAATAATAATTTCCATTTAAAAACATAATGGAATTGCTCCTTCTTCCCCATACTCAAGGTCACCTTAATACATTCTTCTTTTTTAACATGTCAATATCTCGGTTTTAAAAATTTGCTCATGAGGACTACCTAGTCACAGCCTTCTTTGTATCCATTATTTTAGCATATTATTGATCACTCCACGTTGTTTTGTAAGTCATGGTGGTGATTTTTGACACCTGATTGGGCAGAAAAAACCCTTTTTAGGCGTTGGACTAGTTTAATCTGTTAGGAAAGAGTAAGGTTGTGAGAAGTTTAATACTGAAAAAGTGGTGTGATACTTTGTGCCAGAGCATGCTTTGTGCACTTACATGAGAAATCAGGAGTAAATATGTTGGGTTTTGCATGTGGGGAGGCTTTCATGCAAAGGGCTCTCAGAAGTTGTTAGGCAGCCAGCTACTATTGGAAGTGAACAAGACTTGGGCATCTGCCTCTGAGAATTGATCCTTTGCATGAAAAGGAAAAAGAAATTAATGGAAACGTTAACGTAGAGAAAGCAGGGGATTTTCAAAATCTCAGCGATCCAGACCACCTCACTGGAGTTCAGAGAGCTTTTCAGAAATGGGCGGGTAGAGAACTGATTTATCCCATTAGCTTGAGATTTTCTGACTTTCACTTTGTTATTGTGAAATCTTCACCATTTCTTTTATCAGATCTCTTCTGCTCTCCCTAGTACATAAATTCACCAGCCGGTCATTGCATTTCCCTGTAGCAGCTTCTGCTGGGTGTTGAGCTAACTTGACTCCTTTGGAATCTCATCGACACCTCTGAGAGCATGACTTGACATAACACAAGGGTTGCTTGAGTCAAGCCACTTTATAGATACGAGATGTTGTAGTTTGTCATCACAGCTAGCACAACCTTGTAGAGACAGGCAGAAGGACTACCAGCCAAAACTTGGTGAGAGAAATACAGTTTTAGATTACCTCATTCAATTTATGGCAAGCTGCCCTCCATGGGAACAAGAGCATGGTGTCAAGGGTTGGAGAATCACGGCAGCTGTACAACCCAAATATAAATACTTTGTTCTGTGCAGAGAATTCAATTTTGGATCCTGACCATATGTTATACAGAGAGGTACAAAACACCCATCCCTGCATCTTCGGGTGTATACACAGAAAAACAGTAACAGACACAGTTTCTGTTAAAGAATGGTGGGGAAGGATGAGTCTGACCCCAGAGTGCTGCTCTCAGATGGAAGAAAAGTATGTGAACACTGCAGGCACCTAGGTGCCACTGCCATCAGGGGCCTGCCAGAGACTCCGTGGGTCTCCAGTCTTCCAGGAAAGTTTGCCATGCATTCGGGATGCTGGATCAAAGCTGTTCACCAGACTACCTTTACCATGGCCTGGGAGTTCATCTGGGCCAAAGGATCTGTTTTCAAGGGAGCTGCTCTTGCTGGAATCTTGATCACACCTCTTTACAAGCAGGGAGATTGTGTCTGTCTGTTACACACCAACTCTTCCATTCCTCAAGCTGTTGGCTGCTCCCAAAGCTGTTTCCCATGTTCCTTGTAACTACATTGGTGCTGCTAACAGCATCACAGCTTGATTTCCACATGCCTGCTAAAGGACGCATTTTCGTCTAAGAGAAAAATCACTATTGCAATAATTCACTCTGGATTTTCTGTCTTTCTGTTGCTCTGGTTGCTGTTGCTCTTTAACAAAATGTTTTGATGGATGAAACCAGTTCTGAAAATATTGGTAGAGTCTTCGCACAAAAGCTTTATTTAATTAGATTAATTTTTTTTTAAGAGGGGAAGTGAAGTCAGTTTCCATTGTACTAGAATTGTGGGTGCATTTTAGAAGCATTTTGGATACTTTGATGGGATTTTATTTTGTTTTGAACAGCGTGAAGTATAAGAACAGCTATAGGGAAATGAGTGTTTCATCTGCTTTGCTTGAAGGCAGGAAGAAGATCCTGATACAATTGCTAGCCAGGTGTGGTGATCTTGTTGCTGCTCCTATCAAGGAAGGAGGACTACCTTTCAAGGAAACTGTACATGCTCATGCTGTATTAAAAGAAAGAAAAACTTGAAAGGATTTTTTTTTAACAAAACCATATACCCACGGATCACTTACAGTCTTCAAACAAAGCCTTTTCCTGACTGACAGCCCCCAAGATAAGCTTAGAAACTTGAGTCTGGCAGTATTTCACATGCTTGTGTATCAAGTAAAAGGGTGAAAGATGGGTAAAAAAAAACCAGATCCACTGAACTGCACAGTTTGTTTTATCAATGTTCATACATTGTGCTAAAGCAAACACGCAAACAAACAGAAAGCTTTGGAGCATTTCTGAAATGAAAGGCTGTTTTATCTTGAGGAACATCACTGAATTGTGAGCAGAATAGGGGAGGAAAAAAGGCAGAAGACTTCCAAAGAGCAGATGGGGAGTTTTGTCAAAGGCAAGAAACAGAGGCAAAAAGCACAGGTAACCTCTGACTTCTGTGTGAAGCAAATCACAGTGGCATCTCACAGACATCACACTCTTGAGTGGGCTGACACAATCCTTCTGACAAACCTGACCCTGGATTTTGTTTGCTTTATTTGTTTGCATTGGTCACCATCTTCGTATCTAAGACCACTGACAGCTGTGGAGGCCATGAGCCTTCTTTGTAAAGGTGGCATCAAGGTTTCCTGTGGGGATGCACAAAATCACTACACACCAGGAGTCTGTGTGTGGCTTCTCTGTAATTCTAAATCATGAAACTCTTCAAACCATGAAGTTGGGTGAGGCAGCTTTAATGCTATTGGTGTTTTAATTGCTTAGTGTGTGGTATTTTAGTGTGGTTGTGCCCAGAAGTCTCAGTCCTGGGCTTCAGAGCTAAGTGCTGCCCAAGCTTGGAGTCCCCACCAAGGAGATGCAGCGCAGCTCCTGGATGGGAGAGGATGCATCAGGAGGTAGGAAAACACAGGGGCATTAGTTTGAAACTAGTATTTGCATTTTCTCATCAGAGTACAGAGCTCCCTGTATGTAAAAGATGTTCTTAAAATACAGAACAAAACTTGGTTTGTGAAACTTCACCCCACCCCTGGGGAATAGCTGTCCCTGCCACGAGCATGGATCACCCACGAGTCCCCAGTGCAGGAGCTGGGGCCTTGGAGCAGGTCAGGAGTGGCTCTTCTCAAGTCCTGTAGTTTTCTGGTTGTTTCTTGTGTTTCTTATTTACTATGTGATATCATGGTAAATACTTCAAACTAAGTTACCTTTGGTTGCCAAAAAAACCCCAGACCTGGTGGAAAAAGCAGTTTGTCCCACTCTCAGAGCAAACATCCACCCTGGGTGCCCCATTTCCTTTGGCCTTCTGTTTTTATGCTGCAGCTCATCTCAACAGCCTTTCTGGTTTAAGCTCTGAAATCACTGGATTCAGCTGGATGCCCCATTGGAAGTGGAGGGAATATTTCTCAAATCAGCAGCATCCTTTGAAATTGAATAAACTTTTAAAATTCAGGTACTAGAAGTATTTTTAATTAGCCACTTTTCTGTTCCTCCACTACTGTTAATGCTTTCGGTTAGGAAGTGCAGCTCTTCCCCGACTCTGTAAATATCTGCTGAAATTTGCAGTGCTGCCTGCCTCTCTCTCAGTAACCTTGCTGTGACCTGGTTATCTGTTCAAACCACAAAGAATTCCGTCTCTAATTAGTCCATCTGTTAACTATTGAAATTCATGACTTAGTTTTATTGTCTGAGCCTTTAACATAATGCTGAATGGTCTCACCTGGCAGCTTATTTCTTATAAAGCAAATGTGCCTTTTTGAGAGCCATTTTGGTGCAGATAACTGTCTTTTCAGCATTGGACAAATGAGTCTGTCTAGCAGCCTGCAGTCCCCTTCCTGCCCTCACTGAAATAAATTGTACATCTCCAATAGCTCTGGGCTTAAGTCAATACAATTTAACATGTACGATTTCTTTGTTATATTCTTTGGAGTTACACTGTAAAAACAGATGGGAAGGTTTAATAATGATAAATGAGTTTAGTGTTTTCACGTAGTCCTAAAAAACAATGAATGCTCTTTATTAAAGATTAGAGGCTTTTTTACATACTTGCCAAAGAGTGATTACAGCTCTGGTTCAGATCCTCAGAAAGTCTTGCTTTTAAATTCTTTTTGGACTGTTTGTTAATGAGGATTCAGAGGAATTAGGGGCCATAAGTTTCCTCATTCTTGCTTAAGTGAAGCCACAAAGTGATTATTGGATATATAACTAAGTACTGAGGACTGAAGTTTATCAGCCATGTTCACAAAGAACAATTCGTCTCCACGCTTATTTGCTGCAGTGCATCTTATATGTAGTCAGACGATGGGTCTCGAGCTCATCAGTGGATTTCTGGAAGGATGTGGATTCATAAATGTACATGGTAGGACTCACTGGGACTATTTGCACACTTTCCATTAAGCAGTTGCCTGGATGGTTGTTGGACCAGACCTACACTCGCTGCAGCTGGGTGCAGTGACCTGTGGATTTGCCCATCATACACCAGTCAGCAGCTGTGGGGCACTGGTTTCACTGGGCTGTGCAATGGCCTTTACAGCTGCAGTCAGTGGCTGAACAGTGACACAAGCACTACACATCCCTGCAAGCCTGGAGCCTGATTCGTTTCTCCCTGCTCTCGAAACTAGTGCATGAGATACTAAGTCAGAATGGTGTAGTTATCCCCAAGGCCTTTCTGAGTAGAAATTGCCCCACTGGGAAGCCCAGGAGCTCTGGACCTGCTGCGTGACACTTCACCTGGCAACAGGCACACGTTCTCAAACACACTCTCCAGTTCCAGGTTGTGTGGTGTGCCGTTTAGTTAGGGATTCTGCCCATTTTAGTATGAGTTTGGGGAGGGAAAAATGGAAAAAACCCCTGATACCTACATGCAAGTGCCTTTTATTTTATTTATTTTTTTTTTTAAGTCAAAGAGTCAGACCCTCCCATAGCCCTTGCACCCTCCAGTGTAACTGTGCAGCTCAGCCACATGGCCCCTTGGGTGGGAACACCCGCTTCCAACATTTCCAGATTTGGCATCAGAATCCTCCTCTCTTTGCTGTCTTCCTGGATTTATAATTTATAAATCCAAACTACTAAGGTTATGGCTGCTTTGGCTTGGTTTTACTAGGGGAAGGAAAGTGATTTTTCTTGGGAAGTGATGAAAAGGAAAAATGTTTAAAGTTCATTAACCTTTGGTACAGATTGCAGTGTCCTTTAGACTACACCAGAGCTATTCTTAGTCATGACGTGCAAGTGGTTATTTTTTATTGTACAGGAATACAGTAGTTCCCACTAGTGGTGAAAAGAGAGAACTTTTTCCTTTCCTTTCTGTTTTTCTTTTTGTCTTAACCTAAATGTGAACTAGTAGAAGTCAGGATTTCAAATTCACTCCTTGGCTTCTCATCTATGCTATTTTGTCCTAATTTCCCCAAAAGCAAACTGCATATCTCTAGATTGTTTCTTTACTGGCTAATTAAGTGTTATACAACTTTGCTCTGAAAAACTCAGCAACCCATTCTGTGTATTTGCAAATGAACTTTGCTGATTGTCATTATTGCTATAGGGTGCCTGCAGAAAATCCCATATAATTAAGCATTTGTACCGCCACAGCACAAGAGCCGCAATTAGTAATGTGATTTACACTTCTTTACCATTAATAATATGGAAAAATCAACATTATTTTCTTGATGATGTTTAGGAGAAATTAGAATGAGGTGGACATGATTAGGAAAAGAGACTTTAATGTTATGACTTGTTAATGCAATAGCCCAGAGCAAGACATCAGAATGATTGTCCTTGCACTAAACTCCTTTGCTTCAGTAAGCACAGACCCTCTGCACGCCACAAGACAAGTTTGGAGGAAATTGGATAGATGGCAGGGATTTTGGTGGTATGAACATTTCAGCGTCTTTCATGTGCAGAGTACACAAACTGAATCTCTCCACTTTCAAATATTCCCCCAGAGGCAATCTGCATTATTCAAAGCTTAACTGTGGCTGCAGAATCCTGTCTGACATGAAAGCAGAGTGCCAGCTTTACATGAACTTTCATATTTACATCTGTAGTAAATCATATTTACTTTTTCCTCCCCTCCTCTTTTTCTGTGGGAGAGAGGGAGTAAAATGGGTAGGAGGGAATGGGGAGGAGGAGAGATGTCCAGCAGAATTGTAAGCAAAGCACCAGTAATAAAATCTAGTCTTATGAGACTGCCCATGAATAGGAATGATAATGAGAGCAGTGATGAGCTGCAGGTTTGTGTCTTTTAGTAAATTATCTAGCAGGCATTTACATTTCATCAATTGTGCTTTTGCATAATAGACCAAAGTGCTACAACAAAAGGAGGCACCATAAAAATGAGTAATTTCAGTGACCTTCTTGGTAATCCCTCTTAGAAAGAATGTCTTGGAAGGAGTTGGGTGATTCCTCATGGTGAAGCCTCTGTGGAAAGGTGCCCCAGGCTCGAGGAGCTTTCCTGGTGACAAATGCCTTCCCAGGCTTTCTTCTGGCCACTCTGAAACATGGCTCGTATCCTGTTTTCTCCATCTGAGCGTGCTTCTAATTGTCAGATGTCAAAAGGCAACAACCATTTTCTGCTTGCTTATCTCCTGATAACATTGATTCTCAAACAAAGGATGTGGGCTTCCATTCTGAAAACAAAGGAAGCATGGCCCAGCAAGGATGCTGGATATAATATACATACTTCTCCCTGCCAATAATAACAAAACATCATAAATAATGTAGAAGCTGGATGTGAAAATGGAGGACGGGGAATACGCTGGTGCTGCTGTTCCTGGGTACAGCACTCACAGGATCTTGTCTTCAGCGAGGCCTTGACTTCTTCCCTCATTTTTCTCTTGTGTTTCCCTGAATACCTGCCAGCTCCTAAGATGTTTAGAATTCAGGATTTTTAAAATTCTTTTTCCATTTTGGGTTGTGTCTTCACTGTGCTCTGGTGAATTATATTTTTCTCTCCTCTCCACCATACTCTTTCTTTGGAGGCAAGACCTCAGCTGTCAAAGTCAATTTGGATCTTTCACTGAGGACTTAGAGCAAGACTGGTTTGTGCCAGGCAGGAGCAGGTCCCACTGCATTTATTACTGATTTGTGCTGAGGCATGACCTGGCCCTACATTTTTGCATGTTCTTCTCTCCTTTTACAATGACCTCTTCTTGTTCATCCAATCATGAGACCCACAAGAACCACTTCAATCGCAGGCCCACATCTTCCTTATCTCTCTGGATCCCTGGTCTGATGGCACCTTTTCCACTCTTCTGCCTTTAGTTTGCTCTTTTCCTGTAGGTTTTTCCTTTACATTCACATGCCAAATCCTACCCTGATGCAACTTTCCTTCTGTCCTTCAGTGTAACAGTTGGAGAAGTTGTGAGAAATGTGATGCTTTACTCACATCCCTTCTGCCAGCCAGGCAGCCCTGTGACTGCAGCAGTGGTAGTGAATTGGTCCCTGTGGCCTTGGGCTACTCACGAGGAATTTTGGATTAACTTTTTGCTTCTCTCACTTCTTCTTGTGCTGATCCTTAGAAATCAGAGCAGTCCCCCACCTCTCACTGTCCTCACTGTAACACACAGGGCTGTGTGAGTCCATGAGGTGTTTTGGCCTTGGGACAGCTGAAGACCGAAGAGAGGGCATCAGCAGAGAGGATAAGGACTTCTGTTGTTACCTCCCTGATGAGATTAATTTTATTTTTTTCATCTTTCTTGGCAGGATCAAAATCCTGGAATTGTTGCCAGACTTCAGGAGCCGGGCTCCATCCCAAGCGGCGGCTCTGTGCCGGCACCAGCCACGGTCAACGGGTACACGATGAGGAACCATTTACTGAAGCAGCAGATAATGAAACGGCAGCTGATGCAGGTACGATGCTGAATGCGTCTGTGGGTTGCTGTGCTGTCCACCTCACTGGGAAGGACAGGACTAACTGGAATGAGGAAATCATCAGTCAGCAAACACTAAGGAGTGACCCTGGAATTGCTGGGCTGAGTCACACTAAGGCTGTGATGAGTCTAGGATGAGGCCAAGAGAGGCCAAGGCCAAGTGCTGCTCTGCCAGAGTTGAGTGCACGTTTGCCCCCTCATATGCAAGGGAAGGATTTGGTCACCTCCACATCCCTGACGTCATTTTGGTCAGCCACAGAGCTGGGAGGGAAGATGCAGAGAAGGGAGCCTTGTAAAGTGAGTCAGCCCCAGAGAGATGTTCTCCATGCTTGCCTTTCTCTCTGGTTCCCTGGGGATTTAGCAGAGCAGATGTTAGACTCCAGTTTGTCCAGGACTTGACTGGTCTCTCTAGCAACAGAAGCCCCTGTAGGAGGTTTGCTAGGCTGTGTGAGGAAGCTGGGGTGGGGAAATCCCACTGATTAATTGGGTAAGGCAGCTCTGACCATGTGTCTCTGACTTTCTGAATGTGCTGCTGGATTTGGGTCAAGGAGGCTCATTTCTGTGGATGGGAAATGAGATGAGAAGTAGCTCAGTGAAACCCTCAATGAAGTCCTGTGCCGCCCCTTGATCAAACTTCTACAAACCCAACTCTGCTTCCCTGCCATCATTTGGCTTCAACTTTTTCTGGGATACTCTACCACAGGGGGAGCCACCCCTCCACTACCCCCAGAGGGCTCCCCAGGTCATAGCTGCTGCCCGCAGCAGGGATCTGAGTGCAGTGGTGGGTTCTGGGGCTAAATGGGGGGAGACTCAAATCAGGTCACCTGGAGTAGCCTGGCAATGCCTTGCTCAGGGAGCACCTGCTGTGGATCCCTGGCTCCCTGTGTTCTGGTTAAAAGTGGCAACCAGCACACAAGGGGGTGGTGCACATGGGCAGAGCCTCCAACTGCAGCACACTTCAATCAGAAGCTGGTGAACACAGGAGTCTCCATGTTTGTCCAGCTTCCTTTTGGCTGCCTGCACAGCATCTGCTGAAGGTTGCACTTCCCAGTGCTGGGCTGGCATCTGGACACGTTTGCATGAAGGGGAATGTGAACAATTAAGATTCAGTCTGAAATGAAATGTCTGGGCTGAGTCTCATCAGAGGAGGGGGGTAGAGAGTGTATGGGAGAGGTTGTTAATGATAGTGGCTACACTTCAAGTGTCTGCTGCTCTTTTGCTTGTCAAGAGACTGCAACTTGACTATTACTCCCCTTGTTTTCCAGGAAAAGCAGAGACAAAACATGCTGGGAGTATCATCTGAACAGAGGAGCTTGTTTGCGGCTCAGCAGATAAACCAGTTTCAAGGTAAGGAAGGAAATGCCATGCCATAAAAATCCTTGAGGTGCCAGGGCCTGGTGTCTGGTTAAATAGAGACATTTAATGATTCTCTGCCCTCAGTTAAAAGCATTTAGCATTTTATCACATATCGTGAGATTCCCCTGTTCTCTTTTCCCTGGCTCCAGTATAACTCTGTTACAAAGAACACCAAGGAGAAGGCCCCTTGACATGAAAGAAAGACAGAGCAGCAGTTTCTAAAGGCTCTGCCATGTTTCCAGACTGAATCTGTGCTCACCAGCTAATGCATCTCTTTGTCCACAGCCGTGCAGCAGCCCATTCCTGCTGACTGTAACCAGGTGATCCCAGCTCCTCCGCCCAACCACCGCATGCTGCCGTCAAACCCAGCCATGCTCCAAAGCACCTTGGGCTCTGGCATGGCCCCAGCCACCGCCAGCCAGAGCAGTGGGACGATGGTGATGATTCCACACAACCCTGGCAAGCAGCAGGGGATTTTTCCACCTAATTCTGACTTTAACATCCCGCTGCGGCCAAGCCAGAACTCACTGGGCATGAACTCGGGATGCCAAACTGTTCACAGCCACTCCACTGTGAGGCCAGGAATGCCGATGGGAGGCTTCAGCTCTGGCTCCTTAGCAAATCACTCTGCAACACAGCAACACTTGAGGCAGCCGAGCATGCCAAGAATCCCCAATGTCTACCCCAACTCATCTGCCCAGATGTGGACGCCGACTACTGTGCCAAGAATGCCAAATCAAAGCCAAATGGATACCAGCATGCAGCAGTTTTCCGGGAGCACGGTGTTCTCCAAGCAGAGTGTGAGGCCGAGCACACCGGGTCAGGCGTTCTCGCAGCAGGCTGTGGTGCCGCCGAATCAGATCGCTCCCGGCGTCCAGGTAAGGCAGATGCAGAAACTGAGCATGGGACAGTCTGGCCAGGGCTTGAGCTCAATGAGTAATCAGAACTTGAGACACAATTTAACCAGGGCACCGTTGCCAGCTATGAATGTTATGAAATCGGTGCCCCAAGGAGTGTCCAGTTTTAACCACCTCAATCCTGCCCCGGGCCTCGGCCCGCCAAGCTACCCTTCCACTGGCCAGCCCGACGCCTTCAGCAGGATGAGCGCCGCCGCCGAGCTGCCCCAGTATGACTTTGTGTCCCAGCACAGCAATTCCATCATGCCTGCCAACTGCAGCGACACTGACTTCCTTGACTCCCTCATGAAGAACAGCAGCAGCAACGACGAAGAGTGGTTGAACAATCTGACAATGATAGATGACATTTTGGGACAGCACGCTCAAAGCTCTGGACACGTTTAGCTCAGAGAGAAGCAGCCTCATTGTAAATAACACACGTATGGCTTTGAACAGAACAGACAACCCGTGAAAGCCGCTGCCTCGTTTAATACAGAGGGAATAGACTCAGCCAATTCTTTGCCTGCATCAAAGTTTCATATTGGCAGTTTTTCAGATGACTGTATATATTTGAATATTTTGTAAATTATGTTTTCCTAAACCTTAAATGTAGAAGTATTTATACTTCTTTGCTGGACTCTTTGTAAATAAATCTATAGCATAACTTTTGGTTTTATTATAGGGATTTCATTATACCTTGTTATAAATATGCAAATAATATTGTTAGTTTCAGTAATACTGTGTATTACAGCATAAAATACTTATGTTTTTGACATAACTTAACACATGATCTAGGGGTGTCATTGCGACCAGACTAAGCAGAAATCAAACGTGGCATCTGTTCTCCCATATCAAGAGGAAAGATTGAAAAGTTGCATTAAAAAAAAAAAACAAAATCCCTAAGAGGAGCTGCTGATTCCCTTGTCGCTCAGTCTTGCAGACCAAACGTGGTATGTAGGTCCCATCCAGGCCCCCAGTGCATTCAGGGATCTGCTTGCAGAGATCCATTTGCCAGATCCCAGGCGTGTTCTCAGCTTGATACACTCCAGGAGGTCGCTGTGACACTGACAAGGCGCCGGTGCTGTCCTGCAGGGAGTGTGTGCTCGTGACCTTCCAGCTGCTGACGGGTGTGTGCCTGGGGGTCGCAGGCTCAGCATGGCATGGCATGGCCCATGGTGGCCACACTGGACAGGAGGTGCTGGGCAGGCACTGCCCAGCTCCAGCCACTGAACCCTTCAGCAAAAAGGTAGCTCTGGTTTGTGCACCTCTGCCATGTATATTTGTAGTGTACAGGTGATTTGTTCCTGGTTTTAAGGCTTTTCATAATTTCTGTTTTAATGTAAGACTTTTTTCAGGGGAAAAGTCTATAAACATTAATAGTTAATTTTTGATGTTTTTCTGTCAGCTACTATTGTCCTCTGTATATTTAAGAGTCTGTTTATAAAAGATTCACTGTACTGTAAACTTCTTAAAATGTTCATACTTTGTGTAATCATATTTTAATAGTCACGTCATACTTCGCAATACATTTGTAATATAACGTCAGCTTCAAGCACAGAATGTTTTTTCTTCATACCATAATAAACTGCCAGGGGAAAATTGCGTATCTTTATGTGCTCATTTTTCAGCTACAGTGTTTCATACCTGCAGATATTTGAATTAATTTGATTTGTCCAGGATGCTACAACGTCAATCTAATAACATGTACAAATGCATGTGTGTTGTTGGTAGAAGCAGAGGGCCGAACAGAGGGTTTAAGCAGGCTTTAATTTTATTTTAAGGTGGGATTGCTGAGGCCCTCTGTCCTTTTCGAGTGTAATGATAGGTGAATGTGAAATTAATCTCTGTAGGGCTTTTTTTTACATAGCACCATGTTTCTTTAAGTGACAGTTCTTGTGTGTAAATGCCAAGCGTGAGGCAGTGAGGAGGGGACCTTGCTCATTCTGCGACGCCTGCAAGGGCAGTGGTGGGTACAGAATGTCACTCCTTCAACACAGAAATTGTCTTATGAGAGAGCTGGTGCCTGTCCTGGGGGAGGCCAGGCTGAGAGGAGGGGTAGGAAAGAACAGGAAAATTTTAGCAACGTTAAATAAATGCACAAATAGAATCTGGAGCTAAAATTGCCTCCATTTAACCGAGCCAGACACCGCCCCAGCTTCCTGGTGAAGATGTGTTATTGTTGCCCTTTGTCCCAGGCACACTGTGGGCACGGAGAGCCTGAGGAAATCTCCTGGGGGATTCCTTGCTGGAGGGAGGGGTTTGGCGAGGATGTTCCTGTCCTGGAGCGGGTCCTTCTAGGAGCCTGTTCTCCAGAGCCAAACGGCAGAAAACAGCTCCTAAAGTCAAAAGTGAGAGGGGACAGTCAGTGTTTAAAGCAGCCAGGCACATGCTCTGCTGCTGGTGCACAGGTGGGCAGGAGACCTCCCCAGGTACAACCACCCCAGGCTTGTCAGAGACCCTTGTGGCTTCCTGATGGCAAAGGCAGATCCTCACAGAGCCAGGCATTTTGAGGGGAATGATCCCTAACCAGCTTCATCTTGAGTTTGATGTGTACTTGTAAAAAAACAGGGTGAGGAAGAAAGAAGCCAGTTTTTCCAGCAAAGGAAACCAAGCAATTGCCCAAAACATGCTGTAGAACTCAGCGTCTGAGCAAGGCAGAAATGCCAACTGGCCTCCAGACAGCAGAGAGGGGGAGAAATGCCCATGAGTGTGTCTGTGGTGAAGACAAAGGTGAGTTTGTTTGGCTGCGAAAACTGGCACCATTTCAGCAGCTTTTCTGTCGTGAGCCGTGTCCTGCCTGGGCACAGGGAGCTTCAGGGAGTGGCAGGTCTGACACAGGTCTGGGATCCAGAGGCCCTTGAGCCCCCCAGGCTGGCAGCACAGCAGCCACTGATGGCAGAGAAGGCTACTGCCTGCACGCTCCTCTTTGGGATATTAATAAAAATAGCAAAAATGTCCTCTTCTCATTCTTCATTTTGTTTGTGTCAATACACACTTCATCTTTTCAGTTCTGCATGATTTGGGTAACATACACTGTGGGAAGGGTGTCTTCAAAAGCCAACTGTTTCCAACAGAATTTTTGGAAGACAGTTTATCTTGTACCTCTGTTATGTACGCACTTTTTCTCAGTCTGGTTTTTTTGTCTAGCTTTTGAGCTGGTAGAGATTTTCACCCCTCCATATCCCATTCCTCATGCCTCAAGAGGGAATGATCATTCCTTGCCACAGAGGTGTTGTGAGGAGTCAGGACTATATCAAGCTTAGAAGAACTGGACTAAGTATAATTATTATTGTCTTGCTGATTGTATTTGTAACTACTGATTAGTAAACACGTCTTTTGGGGAGTTGGCACATAACCACAATGACCAGTGCCCTGCTTGGGTTGCAGCCCAAGAGCAAGGCTGCATCTCCCTGGGTCTGCCAGCAGCTTGGGCTGGAGCACAGGCACAGGGAAGTGCAGGGCAAAGGCATGATGACCACGGGGGGTCATTCCAGCAGCTGGAGTACCAGCACTGCAGTCCTGGTTGGTGTCAGGCTGTAACAGTTAATAATGACATTTAATTGTCCGATTTTTCTGAAAAAAACTACCTTTGTCTGTACTTTGCCTTCCCTTTTCTTCTCTCTGTTTAAAGTGTGAAAATGCTCACAGTGTCATCCTGCCTTCGCTCTCATGGTTTGTCATTAAGGTGAATAGTTATAGCTAGTGAGGGCTACGGAGTTGTAGGACTAAACGTATCTACATGGATCTCCTGCTCTGTTTATTGGACCAGCAGATCACCCCACAAGATGTACATGGACTTACACCATGAGCCAAATTCTTCCACCATGCAGTGTAAACACACAATAGACCTCCTGAAGGCAGTGGTATAGCATGGAATTTATACAAACATAAATAAGAGCAGCACGTGGTGCTCCAGCAGTGCAAACTGAATTTGGATTTCTAAAATAGTCACAAGGAACGAAGTGTCTGACAGCACTTGCTGTTGAAAGCAATCATTTATTTTCCATACAAGTTACGTCACCAGACTGCCCTCATAATTATGGCCATGAAAAAACAGAGGCAAGGCAGTAAGCTTTTCCTCTTGGGTTCTAAAATAACATCAAATGCCTATAAAGGCCAGAATTTCCAAAGACCTGAGCTCACTGAAAGCCTCTCTCACTGAAAAGTTAGTAGAATAGGTAAGCCAGCCTTATTATGGAAAAATTATCTTTGTGGATTGTATTAATCTAAAGGAGCCCATTTATAATAAAGGAAAACCAGAAAAACACACTCACTCCTATCAGACAGTGTGCAAGGAGCGCCTAGGAATAGATGTCATGGGAGCCTGGATCAGACAATTTCCCCAGGAAGCATAGCCCTGACTTATGCAGAACCTGAGCCCTGCTGCTCAGTGGCTCTCCAGGATTGATTACATGTCTGTCTTAAGAAGCTTTCAACAAAGGAAACTGCACTGATGTTGAAGTGTAAGGTCAAGCTCTCCTCTTGTGTAGGATGTTGTAAATCAGGAGCTATTCCACTGCCTGCCACAGGGTAACCCCTGATTTACACCTCTCTGGGAGCAGAGCAAGCACCTGGCAAGAAGCTGGTACTTGTCTCATGGTCCTGCCTGGATGTCCCTGCATGGTGGGAGAGGCGCCACAGATGTGCAGGGTGGCCCCAGGGGAGGACTCGCTCCGTGCTGGTACTGCAGGGCAGCAAGGACATGGGGAGGCAGGAGGGCAAGCAGCTCTGCCTCTCCCCTGCTGCCGTCTGCACTGACAGGCAGGTGGCACACCCTCCTGGTGGGGACACTTGGCCCTGGCACATCTGCCCAGACAGTTATTCAGGCTGAGCTCAGATTTTGGTGCTTAACTCCAAATTAATGCCTGTTTCCTTCTATTCTCTGCTATATACATATATATATATAGCGAATTAAAAAAAAAAAAATAATAAAAGAGTCTGGGAAAGAGTGAGGTGCTTTAAATACCACAAAGGGTCTCTCCTGGGCAAGCTAAAACAGAGGTAATGGTCAGCAGCTGCAGGAGTTACTGAGAACTTAAGACTCTGGCTGGTCAAGAGGCCTCCTGTGTACAACCCTGCATGAAACCAGGGACAGGCGCCTTATTAAAGCAGTCAGGCTGAAACCACTGGAGCTGTAGTTAATCACAGCCACAGTTGCTCCCTCCCCACTCACTCAATGGCTTTGTAGCACTGCACAAATACAGAACAAATACACTGTTTTATACACGTCTTGATCCCTTTCCCATTGCATGGCAGGTCTGGGGCTTGGCTTTCATCCTTGCTCTGCCTGAGGCAGAGCCTGGCAAGAGCTTGTGCTGTGTCGGGCTCTGTGTGTTGGTCCTGGGCTGAGTGTTGGTGTTGTGCTGTGTGTGATGGTCCTGGGCTGTGTGTTGGTGCTGGGCTGTGTGTTGGTGCTGAGCTGTGTGTGCTGGCAGTGGGCTGGTGTTGGTGCTGGGCTGTGTGTTGAGCTGTGTGTGATGCTGTTGGGCTCTGTGTGTTGAGCTGTGTGTCATGATGTGCTGTGTGTGTTGGTGCTGGGGCTGAGTGTTGGGCTGTGTGTGATGGTGCTGGGGCTGAGTGTTGGGCTGTGTGTGATGTTGCTGGGCTCTGTGTGTTGGTCCTGGGCTGTGTGTGCTGGTGCTGAGCTGAGTGTTGGGCTGTGTGTGTTGGTGCTGGGCTGCATGGTGGTGCAGGGCTGCGTGCCCCTGTGTAGCGAAGTGCTCATGACTGTGCACGTGGTATGGCCATGGAGCCTGATTTCTTCGCTTTTTTGGAGCTAAGGTTGGATTTTTGTTCATTTTCTCAGGGTTGGCATGACAGTGGTCTGGGTTGCATCATGGCTCCGTGCCGATTAAAACAACCCACAGTTACAGCAGTGATTTGTCCCCAATGCCCAAAGGGCCCTTTGCTGCCTGGCTGAACCCTGCTGCCAGTCTCAACTGTGTCAAAGCCAAAAACCACTGAGAAGCTCCTGAGGTTTGTGCATCACACTGTTTTTGTCCTTATCAAGGTTTTTGATGCTGCAATTTAATGTCTTTAAACAACTTGGCTGGAGAAGAAAAAAGAAATGTCATTTTAAGCTTAAAGTTGGATTTGTATTAAAAAAGGACATTTTAATTGTTCTGATGTTGCCTTAATCCCTTTTCAAGGAGTGAAAAGACATGTGTGGTGACCCTGCTGGGTTCCCTGTCCTGGAGCTGTGCTGTATTTGATGGATGACTGGGACAGACAAGACCTGGGGCAGTGGCAGGGGTGGTGAGACTGGCCTATTTTCACTCGCTGAGGGGAAACCAGCCCAAAGCTATAAAGTTGTGAAATCTCTTTTTTGTTTTGCTAATATAAAGCTGTGCTTGACTCTGTCCAGCTGCAGAAACATGCTTTGTTTCAAGTTTACAGACTGCTCCTTGTCAACCCTGCTGGCTTTGTATGGCAGCCAGGGAAACAGAATTACCTGGCAGCCCCTTGTTCCTTTCCTCAGCCCATAAATTACTATTCTCTCTCACCTATTAGCTGGCTGCACTATTTGCCTAAGCGGTTCCCATTAACCCCCTGTTTGAGCCTTACAATCCTTAATAAATATATATGTTTTGCTGTGCTCTTTCAGGATAGTTGATGATGTCCATTAGCAGTGGGGGACCATGAGGCACAAAAGGCTCAGGACTCGAATCCCAAAGATATTTAGGTGCCTAATGAGGCAGGCAGACACCAGTAGGATTTTTCAAGTGTAGTTAAGCCACGTCTGGGCAGTGGGTTGTGTATTACCAGCAGTAGCTGTGCAGATCTGGGAGGATAAGCTGGTTGTTTCTGTACGGCTTGTTGTGGCCAAAAAGAGACTGTGAGTCAGGACCTTTGGTGTCTTAATTTTCCAACCTTAAGAGCCAGTTGGCTCATTCGGGCAGGGATAGCATGCAGCCCGGCAGGTAGGCAGTGGAGGATGAGCCACCGATTCCACCTCTCCTCTGTGCAAGTTCTTTGCTTCATTCAATACCTTGTTCCCACCTCTGGGATGTGGCACACCTGGCCTTGCCATAGGGCTTGGGGTCACACAGAAAACGTGAGCAGGTTACTCTTCTTGGCCAATATTCCTACCAACAATATCTTCAAAAGTGCCACCTGTCCATCTTAAAGAGCAGGTGGAGTCCTACTCCTGCTTCAAACCTCCAGTTATTTACTCGGCTAAGGTTTTTGGCCTGTGACCTGTGGTACACTATTAATATTAATGCAGCAAGTACCCAGACAGATAGCAGGGGAAAGAAGACCTGTGGAGGGACAGCAGCAGAAAGGGACAAATTTGAGTTTTGATCCACCTACAGAGGAAGCAGGAGGTTGCTGTTCGCAGTGGGAAGGATATGAAACTGCTTCACCATTCTACCCCCTGCTTCATCTTGCAGACATGTCCATGACCGGCTGGTTTAGAAACTCAAACCTGACACCTCTTGAGCTTCTAATGGATGGTTAATGTACCCAAGATGTAGTGAGACACCGTCTGCAACCGTGCTTGTCCTGGCATGAAATCAGGCAGAGAGACTCTTTTCATCTTCTTGCACCTTGAGGTCTGATCCCAGAATAATGTTTCCATTTTAATTGTCTGTCAGTTGGTAATTTTATTCCTGTTGTCAGCATCCATAATAAGCATGAGAAGTTTTGCCTCTGGCTGTAGCAGTATTTATAGGTGTAGTACCTCTTGTCCACATCCTCAAATCATCCTCAAACTTAAACTCTGAGCTAGAGAGCAAATATATTCTTTGTGTATTTTATGCAGTGCCCAAACAATGAGGCCCTGGTCTCTAGATGCTACCATAATACTACTAATAAATAATAGCTCAACACTGAGATTAACACTGCCACACAGAGACCTTCTGATTTGGTACATTAACTTTTTATTCTTTTCATGCTGTGAATGTAAGCTGTAGCTGGAGATAAAAAGTGCTGCGAAGATTACTGTAAGTACTCTGATCTTCTGAACCCTGAATGAGGGTCGCTGTTGTATAATAAATTGCATTAAAATATAAATGAAAAGAAATCATGTACAATTTTTCCAGCAAGAATTATTCACAAGAAGCCTCATGGAAGAAATGACTGCATTAGCTCCAATAAAAGCCATTATTTCTTTCAGGTGGCTGCTTGAATCTTTGCTAATTGTCTGAAGAACCTATATCAGCACCTGATGTGATATTCAGGGCTGCTGAGACCCCACTTTGTCTCAGTGATTTTGCAGAGCTGAGAGAGGGTTTGTTTCCCTCATTAGAGCAACTAAAGCCATTCTGCTTCATAATAAAATTATTTTCTCCTATTCACCAAAGTGTAAAGATCTGCCAGGCCAGATGATCCACAGCAGTATGGCTCTTTCAGTTCCACAGGAATGATCCTTGGTCCCATAGGACTTAAGAGAAAGATCCTCATTGATTGCTGCAGTGGAGGTTCCTGCTAACACCACGAGTGTCAGTTGGTTTTAATCCTGGCCACAAATGGCAATTTTCTCTAACAATGGGAAAGAAAACTGCATTTGTAACCCAGTTTCTCTTCTTCCCACCATGACATATTTAGGCAAACTGACTATGGTGGTGTGTTTTCTTTTCTATTATAAAGATTAACACCTCAGAATAACAAGATTAGATCATTTTTTCCCTACAAAATGGTTAAGGGAAATTTGAATTAAACCAGAATCAATAAAGCATGAACTTTGGCGAACTCAAAGCTCCTCTCAGTTCCTTGAGCTGTGCATTGGCAGCCTCTGCTGACAGAGGCTTGACTCCAACAAGAAGGTCATCACTAACACCTGGTAGTGCAGAATTTCTTCCAAATTATTGGATCAACTGGCCTTTAGAGAAACAGAAATCAGTAAAGCTCTGGTGAGCAGTGGTGCTTGGAACAGCTTGCCAACTCATTGGTTGCCGATTGTGCACAAGCAGTCACTGCTGTAGACAATATGACAGCAATACTAACATGGAAATCAAGCAAAAATATGTTCTGATCTAAATAAATGCACTATTCTAAAGAGGAAAGGCTTTCAAAATGCTGATCTTTCTGCAGGATCTCTAGCTGGTCCTGTGACCTCGAGACTCTTTGCCATTCAGCAACTGCAGTCTGCTGTCTGGAGCTTGTCCAAATTTTGAAGCTACCTCTCCTTTGTTGTGGGATGACAACTGAGAGGGGCTGTGCTGTGTTTTCAAAATTCGCAGTTATTCCACTGTGAGTAGGAAATGCTGGCTTCCTGTCCTGCCCTATCAACTGCTGTGACTCTTGAACTATGGAACAAAGAGTATTTCTGAATGGAGCATGTATTAACTCTGCTGTGACAGCCTGTCTCTGCTGCGCTCATTCGCATACTTAAAATGATGCTTAAAATAATTCTTACATGCTGAATTGTGATTCAGACACTACTGTAGTTAAAGCTCCACATGTGTGGACCTTGACCGTAGAAGCAGGGTGTTTGGGAGTCCACCTTGCACAGCTTTCTTTTTGCTGGTAAAACTGTTTGACGCCAAGATGCTTTTGCCTTTACAAGGTATTTTAACTTTAACCACTTCACTCCTGCAGTCTCAGCTGCCTGAGTTGTGTCACTGGAGCTCTTCCAGGATTTATATGAAACCTCAGCCCTTCACAGAACTTCAAAGCACAGAGCAAAAGCAAAGCACTTAACAGGTATTAGTCTAAAGGGTCCTTCTCTTTTACAAGCTGTATTTATGCATTTAACAGATAATTTTCTATTGCAGTTTGAAATAGGAAGTGTACTGGAAGCTTATGCTTTTGTGTGCTATTTACTTTAAGAGGATTTTCTTCTATTTCTCCTAATTTGTGGCATTGTTCTACTAAAATTAATTCCACTAACAGTTCGGGTAATTCAGTGGATATTACTAATTTCCATTTGTTTGGTTCTTCTAATCCAAATACTCCAGTTCTCTTAAAACCTTTATGTTCTATGCAAATTAAGTATGATACACATGAGAATGAGTTTGCCTTTCTGTGAAATGCAGCTATTTCTCAAATAAAACATACTAACTGCTTCTAATATTTGCACAGAGAAGATAAGGGGGTTTTTTTCCTACCTAAATATAGAATTAGCAAATACCTGATACTGATTTTCTCTGTCTTTGAAGACAAGGAATCAGTATGTGTTTAGTGGTGACAGCAGATGTGTGTATTTATGTACATACACATATACAGGTATATATATGTATGCATCAGTTGCCAAGTGCCAGGTTTTGGTGACAGCAGTGCTGTGTATGCAAACCCAGGTATCCGAAAGGGAGCTATCATCTGCCTGAAATCACAATAACAAGTATTCAGTCAGTGTTTCTGAAAATGCTTCCCAAAATACAATTGCTATTTCCAGCCCTTGGGAGTCGCAGGATCCAGAAATACAAGAAGCCTCTTATATAACTCACCTTATTGCTATTGTGAGCCAAGCAGCAAGGGGCAGATTTTGGGTTTGGGTGCTATATGTGTTTTATTTGGTGACATGTTACTTGATAAAGAAACGATTAGGCTAATTGAGGGAAAAGCTAGACAGAAATAGGTTAAAGAGGTCTTAAAGTACAGCTTAAAAGAATTAAATCTAGCGGTCTTTATTTAGCAGAGACAAAAATAAACATCAGGTTAGCAAACAAAGGACAATGACAGGAAACAAAGGGTGTAAGTGGCACTGTGCTAGAAAAACAAAAGAATCACTGATATACCATATCTTTTCTAATATCTAACTCATAAAAGGAAAATAAATGTACATATGTAAACATACAGACATACCTGTGGATTTTGATGTTTAACACTGCATTGTCCTTTCCATTTTATCTGTCACGATAGCAACTGAAAACAGGAAGAGAAAATTATTGTGTGGTAAATGGGCATAAATCATCTTTGACTTGACCTATGAGCTCGATTTAAAGATGCAGATTCCTCACCTCCACTTATTTTTTTCTCCAGAATAGTAGGAAAACAAGTTAATATTATTATCAGGTGTTGCTATGATCCCAAATTGCACTTTGATATCATCAATCTCATAATACCTTCATTCCCCCCGGCATCTCAGTTCACATATGTATTTATTATTTGTATTACCATAGTGCAGCAAAACCCTGGTGTGTAATCAGGGTCAACAATTGTATACTTTACAAAATATGAAATGAGAGAACTGAGGAATATAGGCAGGACAGGCAGCATAAAGACTGGTGACCCTCTATTGTAGACATTACAGGAAGGAAAAGTTTTAAGGAGAGGTTTCAAGGAAAACTACCAGTAACTTTTGGGCTGTTTATAGGATCCTTGGAAATAAAAGGCAGCCAAAAGAATGCACAAAAGAACCTGTTTAAACGTATTACAAGTGGACTGTGAAAACTGGCACTGTGAGCTGACTGGAGCTGCAGTTAAATGTCAGCAGGGAATGGAAATGGCAAGTACACACGCTGCCAAGGCCTTCCAAAGTAAAGACAGGTAGGTAAGGATCCACATGATAGAGTAGGTTGAGCCAGCACACGGATGAAAAGAGTGGAATAACACAGTGAGAATGCCAGACTAAGAAAAATGGCCACTGTAGCAGTGTTCTCAATAAGTATGAGTAAGACAAGGTTATATTTTTCAAGGCCAAGAGAAAGGATGTTGCAGTAATTGAGATTTGAGAAGATGGGAGTTTTAGCTATATGGACAGATTTAGACATAGTCTGACCATAAAGGGCTAGGGAAAGGTCTGAGTCAAAGATGATTACATACAGGCAGATAATAGCGTCATAGATAAAGTAGAGAGTACTTGTGGGAGAAGATTTGACACTATTTTAACTGTACTGAGCTGAACTGTACTTAGCATTGTCAATTAACCAGTTTTTATCCAGATGGTCCAGGGATTGGAGGCTGGAGTATCTGTGTGCTGTCTGGGCTGATTATAACAAAGGCACCATATCCTGCAATACAACAGGACAAGGACCAGGTTCAGAAATACAGAGAGAGCCTAAACATCCCTGAACCCCACTCATGTCCCACATTATTAGCAAAATATTAATAATTTATGCTCTTGTAGATCCAAAGAGCTATTGGCTGAATCATCAGTCAGGGGACAAAGCACATTTCTTCCACTTCACATCACCTTTGGGCGCCTGACCACACAGGTGTGGGACTCACAGGACATTTGTGACTGCATGCAGCGGAAAGTGAAGTCCCACAGAAGAGTCATAAGAAGGTACTAGAGGCACAAGCTAAAGTTTTTTAGGAAAGCAAGTCAATCTGCAGGAGGAGGAGGAGGCATAGCTGGGAAAAAAAAACTGAGTGGAAAAGGTCATTTGAGCTGTGGTCAAATGTACACATTAGCTGGGGATAAAGCGTGGAGTGGCTAGCGCAGCGACCCAGGGAGAAAGGTCTGGTTAATATTGACTGGAAGCTAGAAGGCATGTAAGAAACAGTCCCTGAAAAATGTGCCAGTAGGTGTCTTAGAAATGTAGGAGGAAAAAAAAAGGACAGGTCAGTCACTGAGCAGAGGTGGAGAGTATTTCACTTGACAGATTCAGGTGGAATAATAGTTGTGATCATTAAAGGTCATATGAGCAAGAGGCTGTTTGAGATTTTGTCTTTTGAAAGAAATGCAAAGGGCATAAGCCAGGTTGGAAAAAATCTAGGACAAAATTGATGGAAATAAATTTATGAGAACATTTGTGGAGAGCACTTTTAGTGATCTGAGTCATGAGGTGTCAGAAATGAGTAAGGAAAAAAATCCTTCTAGTTCTCATGATGACAGAGAAAAACCTTTAAAATGTGATTTGAATGAAACCTTGACAGAATGATCAAATACGAAGGATTCTCTGTGTGTATACAGACATGTATATGTAGACCTGTACATAAATATATATATATATACACATATGAAGCAATACATTATTTATGATTGGAAATACCACACTGGAATACATCAAAGCAAGACTTCAAAACTGCATCAGTGGATGTTTTAGCTAATCTTTGGTGAGAGAATGATGTCAGAGGCAAAGGTGTATCATACCAGAAGACAACAGACAAGACTGCTTGTGTGAGGGGAGGTGAATATTTCATCTCCTTTTGCTCACTGCTTACATCTGCTGCTTATTAATGTAAAACACACAGTTCCATGCTTATTGTAGAAAAATATTTTTCACTCCAAAAACATTTTTTTTCTGTCATAAGAGGCACCAGCCCAGTTCCCCTGTGTTTTTCTGGTTTTGATTTTCTTAAGTTTTTGGAATTCCAGATGTAAATTGTTGATAGTAAAGATGACACCTAAAAATGATGCATAAAATTATTGTCAAAATTACTGTCTTGTGGCTTCCTCTGAAAGTACTTCTTGCCTGGTACAAATGCATGGTTCACCTCAAAGAGCCTTTAGCTCAGAGTCAGCTCTTCAGATGGCATAACTCTTTGTTCATAGAGGACAAATAACTGCCAAAATTAAACTGGAGGAAGACTTTTTTCAAGAAGACATGGAAAAGCAGAGGTGATATGGTATGTTTGATATAGTTGTTGGTATGATGCAGGGGATGATCTTTCCCCAAAGGAGCCGATGCTGGCGCCGCACAGGTGCAAGGGGAGCACTGCTAGGTCTGTGAGATCTGCTTAAATTGAGTACGGAGCTCCTAATTGCTCACAAAGGAACTGAACCCAAGGTTACTTCTTGTGTTATTTTTTTTCTTTGATCAGCTCTCCTGTGGTATCCGGTCATACAAGCAGGGAGGAATTGTCCTTCCACTGATGGGAGATCAAGTTAGTGTTAGCCACATCACTGGAGAAGCTGCACACTGCTGTATTTTAACTCAAAAATATGTTTCATGATATCAAAAAGGCTTGACAATATCACAAATCCTCTTTCCCTGAGAGCAGAGAGCATCAGACCACAAGAAGGTGCCCCGGTCCCCACTTGCCCTCCAGACACGCACAGCTGCTCCCTGTACAGGGCCAATGGGCCATTTTATGGACAATTTAAATTTCATTTTAATTTTACATTAATGATACCCCTGCCATTTACATCACCAATTCTTTTACTTCTTTTAGCATTCTGATCGTTTACTCCTTTTATTATAGTGTTCAGGGGTGTCCAGTGGGCATCCAGAAGGCTTGGGGTGTCTCTCACCACTCCATCAGCGTGATCCGCTTCACACTGGCCGCACGCCCCTTTCTTCCCCTCCCTTTTCCCCGGGTGTTTCCTTCGGGACCGCTCTGCGGGGCGGGGACGGCGGCGGCCCCGGCCCCGAGCGCCTCAGGGCCCCCATGGAGGCTCCACCCGCCCTCACGGCCTGAGGGCGCCGCTCCCGCCCCGCCCCTCGGGGCAGCCCCGCCCACCGCGCTTGGCCCCGCCCCGCCCCAGCCCCGCCCCGCCCCTCGGCCGCAGCTCCCGGCAGCCCCCGCGGCGTGGGGCGGGCGCGGGCTCGTCACGTGAGCGCGGCGCTGGGGCCCGTGGCGGCGGCGGCGCGGTGAGTGTGGGTGAGGGACGGCGCGGAGCCGGGACTGTCGGGGAGAGTCCGTGCGGGGCCCGGGAGAGTCCGTGCCCGGCCGCTGTGCGTCGTTGGGGCCCGGCGGTGTCGGTGCGGCGCCCAGGCGTTGTCGGGTGCGGGGCCCGGTAGTGTCGGTGCGGGGCCCGGGCAGTGTCCGTGGGTCTGGGAGTGTCGGTGAGGCCCAGCGGCTGGCGGGGCTCGGTTGCCCGGGCTGTTCGTGGCCGCTGGGCTCCGGCTTCTCCTGGCTCACGCCCCGGTGTGCAGCATCCATCCGGGAGCGAGGCGTTGCTGAAGTGTCGGGGCTCAGCGAAGACACCTCTGAAGTGTAATTTTTACCTTTCCTGTTAAGTCGTCTCCTGTGATGTGAGAATATCCCGAGTGCTCTTGATTCGCCTTCAGACCTTTAAGCCGCTGTCGCGTTCATTTCTGACTGGCTTGAATTTTGTTCTGAGGCATGTTACTTCTTTCAGTGTTCACGGCTGAAAAGCTGAAACCTTCCATTTCAGAGCAAACTTTTTAGTTGACTTAAAGCATGAAATGATTCTTGAAGATGACGGACTTTTTGCTTGCTGATTTTTGTGTTGCGGCAATCAAAAGGCATGTTTTCTGCTTTGTGTAGTTGGTGGGTTTTGGTCTGTTGGTGTGGGTTTTTTTCAGGTGTACGTGTTTTAAGAGCATAAGAAGACTATTACCTTTTTTCACAGAAAGCCCTATTTTTCCTAGTGCTATAGAAAGCAGCATAGGCAAACTGGGTGTTAGGTGTTCTGTCGTGGGTCAGTAGATTGGCTGCCAGAATAGGCACTGACAAAAACTGAATGTTTAAAAAGTACCTTGGCTCTGTGGCACAGCTCCTTTTCTGGGGCAGGAATTGTGCCCGTTGCTTGCTAGTGGCCATACCTTTGTTCATCATTAGCCAGATTTGAAGGACCAGGTATCTCATGTTACAGGAATAGTATGACGTAAAACCAGAACCTCTTCCCTGCTATAGGTTTCTTTTTAAAGTTAATTTGTGGTTTAGGTGGTTAAAAAAGTTAGGCTGCACAGTTATTAACAGAGTCTTAATACACGGAACTTCTGGCCCTGCAAGTGTCCCAGGAGATGAGCTATAGAGCTGTTTTCAATAAAAAGTAGAATTTTCCCTTTTTGCACTGTTTATCATTCTATGCTTGGTCAGAAGTAAACTCACAGAAAACACACTTGCAAAAGAGATGGGCATGTAGCACCATCAGGGTTGATCAAACCCTAGTGCTATTGTATTCCTGTATGTAGAGTTACAGGGTTAATTACCGATAGTTAATTTAGAGTGCACAACTGATTTAATGAGAAGTGACTAAAACTGTAAATATTGTGTGTGTTGTTTTAAAGGACACAACATACTAATTTTAATTTCTCTAAGAACTTGAATCGGGTAGAAATAAGTTTTTTGTTTCATGGTCTATTCCTTCTGACTTTGCCAAGTTACATGGCAACTTTCATATGAAAGTCATTCCTAAGTGTATTTGGGAAAAGAAACTGACTTAGCAATATTTTAAAACCAGTTCTTAGAATTTTAGAAGAGAAAGTTCTCAATTCCACGTGTTTGATGCCAAACCTCCTGACATAAGGTAAACCATAAAAAGAACTAGTACTGTTTGTTTCCTTTCTCCAGAATGTTTTTAACAGCAACTATTCTGGGATTTTGCTTCCTTTCTGAAGTTTTTAAAAGTAATGGCAATTGATGTTTTCTGGCAGTGCTAATGTCTTCCTACCTGTTCCATTCCTGTTAGGGGCCAACTACAGCACAAAAGTCAAATGTTGTTGGAAAGTTGAAGGAATGAACACAGTTTTCCTGCCATCTGACACTGAAGTGGGCATCTGTATTTTATACAGCTGAAATGACTTGTTAAATCTGGAGACTCCTGAGCAAGCAAGAACAAAAGTAAGTGCCTTTAAGTAGACTGTAGTACACTTTTGTGTAAGATGGGATCTGGTTTTTTCCCAACGATATTGAAGTAACTGGTGCACAACGTTTTTGCTGTGTTGTTGCATGTAGTGTGTGGAAAGGCTGTACAGCAGAGACTGGGATGTGACTGGACCCATCAGTGTGGAAAGGATCCAAGTTTCTGTGCCCAGCGAAGTCCCTGCCTGTTGCTTGAAAGAGAGCACCCCCAGAAGTGTGGTGCTGCCCCGTGAATGACTTAGGCAGGGTAGTGCCAATCTCCCCTTTCTCAGGGATGGAAGCAAACATCAGTTTGTAAATGACTTCATCATAGTCTTTGACGTCATAGTGTACTTAGTCTACTTTTTTAAGCACAGACCAGCTCAGAATGGTACTTTCTCCTTGGCATTATGTAGTGGAAGAGGGAACTAAACAGCAGATGGCAGAGGAGGAGTCTGATGGGTTGTACATGTTCTTAAAGGAAAGTTGGGAGGAAAGTCTGAGTAGGGGATGTAGTTTTAACTGTTACAGTGTCATTTTTAAATATAGTATATCATTGTGTAACAGATACAATTTCCATTTTCCTTGTGGAATCATCAGTTAAATCTTTAGCGATAGAACTACAGTGGCCTAAGGGGATATCTTTCAAGAAGAATGAGCAGGGAGCAACCGAAGGCTTTCTTAATAGAAAACTTGGAAGCTGTGTTTGCTATCCCATAGGCTTTCCTGTCAAGTGCATCAGCTTTTGACAATGTGGGAGGTATGCATTCCCTGCAGGGGATGCAAAGTAGTGAAAATAGACTGGGTGGGTTTAGAAAGCCACAGATCAGCCTTCAGGCACAGGTTTCCTACAGATGTAATGTTGATTCTAGAGGTAATCTGACAAATGGTTCCTTAAGAAACCCACTCACTTCTGTCATGCCACCTAATCTAGCTAGATTTAACTGGTAGAGGGAAAACCACTGCTTCCTTTGATCCACTCACAGGACTGAACTTCCACTTTAGAACTCGGCTACCAGATTGAATATTAAGAAGCAGTCTAGGAAAAAAGATAATCGTGGCAAGGGAAAGGTGATACACATAGAACAAATACAAGATTAGCAATAAGTGGGTAAAACTGGACAGAAATGATTGTTAGCATAAATTGCAAGGAATAGGACTCTTGGCAATTGCTGGTAAACAGGCCTTAGCTAATAATTACACTTCTTGCTACTAAAGAAGGTACTTTTTCCTTTGTAATGGTGATATAAAATACCACCTATCAGGAAAAATACCTAACTATCAGATCCATGATGGCATGTGTTCTACTGTCACCTCTCTTTGTGAGAGGACTTGTAATTTTCTTAAAAGAAAGCTTGCCAGGATAAAAGCTAGGATATCACTCTAAGCTATATTTTCAATGTAATTTGAAAGGAGGAAGCAATTGGGTTAATAATTAGAAAAAGTAATGTTAAAGACCTTTATGTTAGGTCTTGTTGGAAATTGTGATTTATTTTGAATAAAGGGTGGGAGTAAAATTCCTTGAAACATTAAGACACTAAAACAAAAAAGTTCAAATGCTGACAGGAGAAATATCAGTCAAGACAGATCTGAGGATTTTTTTGCTTCCTCCAGCTATTCTTTATTCAATACCTGGCTTCCATGTACAAGCTACAAGAGGCTTTTCTTTTTAGGAACGTTATACATAGAAGTGTTTAGCATCTGGTGGCACTGAGAAATTTTCTGCCAAGCTGTTTCTTTTGCTGCCATTTGTAGATTTCCACTGTCAGGATACCAGTTTTTGTTAGTGCAAGATCTTCCTTCTAATATCCTGAAAATGCCCTTCTACAGTGAGCCTGTAAAATCTGAGTGGGGAGGCAAGTGATGCACTTGTAATTAGTTTGGTGAATTAGCCGTCACTTGACTGTTGTGAATTTTGTTTGTGTTGAATCCTTTGGGGACAATGACTTGTCCTGTCAAATGCAGGGCACGTTAGAGAACAAGACAATGCTTTTTCTGGGAGAGGGAGCGTTTCTGGCTCTTCACAAACAAATTCAGCAGTCCGTGTTGAGTTGTGCAGCTGCTGTACAGTCTAGCAGAGAGTTGGCAACAATTCCGGAGTGCATCTTTCTTAGGGATGGAAAGCCTGGTGGAGAATTGGTGCTGAGCAAACAGCTTCAGATTGAGAGGGGTTTTGTGCTACTTTTTTTATAGGATACAGTTTTTTGATTTAACTGACTTGGAAACTTTGGTGCAGAAGGGCAGATAGATTCTACATGGACAGTATTCCATGGAAGTTTGCACTGCTGGCATGCTTTGTGTATTCTGGTTACAACTTGAATTGGGAAGGCTTTCAAAGAGACTTGAAAACTCATATGATTTCCCTGGAAAAAGTAGATTTAGTAAGTACATGTGAATAGGGAATGTAATTTAGACACAAGGGGAGAAGACCAACTGGTGGCACAGTCCAGTCTCAGATCAGTAGAATCATGAGGATCCACTCAAGCAAAGGTGAGGGCTGTGGCCTCCATTACTAAGAGGTTATGCTTGGAAGAATTTTAGACCCTGTAACTGTGATGGTAAAGAAGAAATAGGAGATTCTGTGGTCTGCCAATTGCGGTAAGAGAGCACGAACAACATTATGGTTAATGATCATGATCTGGAATATCTCTCCTGTGAAGACAGGCTGAGAGTCAGGGATGTTCAGCCTGGAGAAGAGAAGGCTCCAGGGAGACCTTATAGCATTTTCCAGAACCTGAAGAGGGTCTAGAAGAAAGAAGGGCGCAAGCTTTTTATCAGGGCCTGTTTGGATAGGACAAGGGTGATGGTTTAATGTGAAAGAGGGTCAATTTAGACTAGTTAAAGGAAAAAGCTTTCCCCAGTGAGGATGGTGAAACATTGCCACAGGTTGCCCAGACAGGATGCCTCATCCCTGGAAACATTGGAGGTCAGGGCGGACAGGGCTCTGAGCAACCTGATCTACTTAAAGATGCCCCTGCTCATTGCAGGGGGATTGGACCAGATGACTAGAGGTCCCTTCCATCCCCAGGAGTTTTGCTTCTAAATTCCCCCTGCATCGGTATCTTTCACTGTTGCAGGAAATTGTTGTTGGGTTTATATCCTTTGGAAATATGTATCAGCAAGTATTTCTCTGGTGTGGATTATCTGTGGGGTTTTAGTTGTTTGCATATTGTACCTTTTTTGAAACTGGAATGCTCTGCTTTGTGCTAATTTTTTGTAGCATTGTAACTTTGGAGACTTCTGCTACCTTATTTTTGTTTCTGAGTGTAGTTCCTTGTTGTAAAATATAACTGGTTAAATGAGTTTGAAAGAGATGTATTTATTTCTGTGGACTTGATTAGTTGGTTGTTGCTCTGTTGTCTCACTATGTTTCATTTTGTTTGATTGGTGCTGTTTTGTTAGGGACAGCTGATGTCTGGAAAACTGCCTTCATTGCCTTAGATTTTTCTTGTGACTTGTTTTGTACCCCTGTATGTCTTTATATCTTGTCCTAAAATTTTATTAACCTTTAGTAAAATGAATGACTACTCTTGACTTCATTAGATTAAATACCTATTTACTAGTGTTAAAAATGCTGATGCTTATTTTGGTGACCCTGATAACTTAGATGCTGTTGTTGGCTTGACACTTCAGGACTGCTGCTTTTCCATATATATTTTGTGAAGGATTTATGTTGTTTTCTGCTTAATACTTAGGGTGCACTACTTTTTTTTTTCCTTTTTCCTTCATGGTTGTCCTAGCTTAACTTTGATACTGTCTTAGAAATTCCTAGAGTTCTGCTCTAGTCTGAATGTTATTTCTGAAATCCTACATATTTTGTATTATCTCTTCTGTGCAGTGTGGTTCTGACAGACATGCCTTTGGTTTTAGGACTTTGTATTTTATACTTTTAATTTTATTATGGGAAACACAAGGCAGTATATTCATACTGGCTCTGTATGTTGTTACTATAGCAAAGAAAACTCTACCAGCATGCCTTTCAAACACTGCTCTGTGTCTCTCCGTTCCCATGAATCCTAGGAAGCAGAAGTATAAATATCATGTTTAATGAAAATACAGATTCCAAGTAGTTTAATTGTTATTGTAAGATCACTGGAGCCTCCATTTCTTGATAGTGTTACTATATTAAGTTCTGATAACTTTAACAAAGCTTTGTTTATTAGCTCAAGTTAAATCCAGTAAAATTGCTTTGTCTCCTTGCTATTCTCGATTGAGGAATGAATGTTCAGCTATTTGTAACTGCAGAATAACACAAATCACAAATCTGATTTGTTTTAAATTTGCAGAGTAACTCTCTTTTCAGCTGCTGTCACGTGTGAGCTTTGACAGGTTATCAATTTTTGTGCAAGTGTAGAAATACACAAGTGATACTGGGGAATAAAATGTGCTTGCAGTGGAAAACTACTTGAAAGATTTCTCCCTGTGTGGAAGGACTACTGCTGCTCTGCGATAATGAGAAAGTTGTAGCTATTTTAAGACTGTGGTGGAGTAAGTTCTTTGAATTGTTCATGGCAGTATTACTTTGGGAGGCTGCCAGAAGCTGCTTCTACAGTTAGACAGAAAAAGAAATAATATTAAAAAAGGAAATATTTCATGTTTGTTTTAAATGGTTTTGGAAACTTGTTTTCTCTTGATACAGTGAAGTTCACTTCCTTAAGGGTGTGCCCTTGTTTGATGGGTACTTTTAATGAGAACTTAATCTTGTCTGTTGTCTGAAGATCACAGAATCATAGCATAATCCAAGTTGGTAGGGTCTTCAGGAGGCCTCCAGTTCAACCCCTTGCACAAAGCAGGATCAGACCTAGTTGCTCAAAGCTCTATTCAGCTGGGTGTAAGAAACCTCTGAAGAGGAAGACTGCAACCTCCTTGGTCCCTGTTTTCACAGCCTGACTGCCTTACAGTGCAAAAGAAGGGGGTTGTTGTTCTTTTTCCCTGAAATCAAGCTGGAATCTAGTTTGTTTTGATTTCTGTTGTATCTTGTCACTCGCCACTACCCTGGCTCTGCCTTCTCAGCAACTACCTCAGAGATAGCAGTGGGCAGCTGTGAGGTCCCCACCGAAGCTGTCTCTTCTTCAGGCTGAACAGTTCCCAGCTCCTTCAGCCTCTCACTGTAGGGCAGGTGCTCCATGTTCTGTTCCTCTTGGGAAACCTCAGCTGAACTTGTTGCAATTTATCAGTGCCTGCCTTGTACTGGTGTCCAACAGTGGACACTGTTCTAAATGCTGTCTAATGAGTGCTCTATAATTAATTACTAGGACATAGTTTACTTACAGAAATGTGGGTGGTTATAAATACGCTTATCAGTACTTGGGATTTTTAATTATGACTGGATTTCAAAACAAAATTTTTGTAGCATTAGAAGAATTCTTCCACTTGCATATTGATGAAATTAACTGACACTAATTTTAGTGAAAATGTTTGATGGATTTAAAAAATACCATGACAGATAACACCTTATCTTCATTACATATTTATTCAACTTGATTAGCTCTGAATAAGTCTAATTTGCATCATTAAAGTGTTGGAAATGAAACAGAGTAGTTGGTTGTAATTCTAGAGTGTAGTTTTCTATAGAAATTGAAGTCAGATAATGAATTTATTCTCACTGTAAAGTATGTTTAAAGAAGTGGGTCTCATGGAGAGTTGGGGGAATCTTAGGCAAAGTAAATTTGCATGCACAGAGATATAAACAGCTGCTGCAAGACCACACACATCTTGTTTACTTGAAGTGGCCTGGGCAGGTGGCAGCGTGGAGGGGAGGGAAGGGAAGCTGTGTCCTGCTGTATTGTCAGGTTCCTCAAGGAAAATTTTTTCTGAGAACCTGAAAGGATCTCTGCCTGTTTCTTTTAACTTTTCCACATCTCAGTGTGAGTTATATTCAGTGTTCTGGATTATTTCAGAATCTTAACTCACCTCATGTAATGCTCCTATTCAGCCCAAACTTAGTGAATGTGCGGGAAGGGGAGGAAATAATACAGAAGGCACAGGAGCACACGGAAGGCTTTTGAAGCACTTGGTGCTGTTCCCTGTGTGAGCAGCAGGAGCACGCTGCGATTGGAAGGCATAAGGAGTGTCCAAACAAGCTTCTGTTTTTCTGAGCTTTGGCCGTGGGCTGGCTCTGAGGTGAGTGTCCAGGGTCCTGGGTGGGCTCCTGTGGCCTCTGCTGAGCTCTTCCTGTGGCTTTGCTGCTGAAGTAGCTGTGGTTGCAGGATCAACAGCCAGCTTGGGTGTGCTGGTACCTGCTGCAGTCAGAATTTCCATTTTGCAGTGCAGATCTATTCAGGGTTGTCACATCCTTTAAAAGTCATTTTTGTAGGGCTTGTTTGTGCTCTCTTGTCTCTTGTGGTTGGTGCAGCCTTAATTTAAATTTACGTGAGTTCCAGTTAAAATCTCCAGTTACTTAGTCTCTTCTGACATAGGAAAACTGGAGCTGCTGTGCCTTTGTGTCACCTGGCATTTCTCATTTAAAATATGAAAAAAAGCCACTTCATAAAGGAAATTTTTTTAAAACAACATTCTGAGTAAATATGCCTTTTATCTTTATAAAACCTTAAACTTCTATAAATTAAGGAAAGTAATCTGAGCAAATACTGGGTGTTGACAAGTTGGCATAGCAATACAGCAAAAATTGAATCTACCTTAAGTTGATAGTATGTAAGATATTGCAAGGAAGGAAAAGCTGTGCAAATATCTTCTCTTAATACTCTATGGTCAAAATATTAGACTCCAGTATTGCAACAGTATTTTTGTGGAGGGTAGTTGAAAGGACAATGATTTAATTTTGATTGCTAATAGATTTTCATTTAAATTGTTGCTGTTGCGCTAAAATGATTTCAGGGCCCTTGTTTCAGTGTTTGGAGAAAGTTGAGATAGCTGGAGACCTAGAAGGGAAGAAATAACTTCTGTGTGACAGGGTAACACAGGCTCTGTGGCATTCAAAAGCTTTTTTCTTCATTTTTTCAACTGAATGTGTGTTCCTTTTTAATTTTTTAAATTTTTTTTTGTGGAGGGATGTGATTTTTTACTGATAAACTGTATCACTGAATATTACCGTTTTAAACACAATGTCATGTTTCCTGTGTTCTTAATGAGATACAAAAGAGTTGGGTAACAAGCCCATAGAACTTCAGGGTGTGGTTTTCCACTTTATTCCTGCACAGACACACTCCTGTACTGCTAAAGTGGTGTCAGAGCATTTTGCCTCTTGCAGTTTAGTGTGTCACGGTCAGCCCACTGTTACACAGGAGCGTGGGCTGCTTTGTCATGGTGCAGAGATCTGGCCAAACTTCCCAGTGTTGAGAGGGGAGAGGAAGTGCCTTCCAAAGACTACAAATCTGTGCAATAGAAATGACAACTGTTTAGTCTGTAATCGTCCTCCCCCCCCCCCCACTCTCCCAAACAAGCAAACAAACAGAATCTCTTCAAGACTGCTGTGATGTCAGATCAGTTGATGAAGGGAGTGTGAGTAGTGAAAGGGAAGTGTTTTCCCAGTGTTATTTCTAGAATTCACTTGTGCAATGTTGGGAAATTAAGATGATGAATCATCTTGTGATGACACGCGAGATTTTGTCTTTAATTAATACCATTTAAAAAATAAATAAAATCCTTTTCCTTTAAATACATGAATGTTGTTCAGACCAGCAGGCTGGACACTCACTCTTTTGGTGTAGTAACTGAAGCTCCAGTTAGGAAATGGGGGATTGTTTTTAACTGGAGAAGTACTGTGGAAGTCCTGCTTTTTCTTGTTTTGTTTTTTAAACTTGAAACACTTGAGTGTATTGACATGCTTGTGACTTTGAGAGCTGTGCAATAATACTCCCAAGTAGGTTGCATTTCATAATATGTGTATACAGTGACTTAAAATAAGCACTCTAATGTCTGTTTACTGAACTAATACTCGTATTCCAACATCTGAATTCCAATAGAGAGCTTGAGTCAGAATATTCCTTATAATAAGGCCTGATTGCAAAGCTAGTAATGAATTTCTTGTTAGATTTGGATGTTTTTGAATAGTAACCTTCAATTACAAGGCATTGTGTAATTTTTTGAATTACTAGTACCTTGCAAAACATTCTTGTAAGTTCTTGATGTCTACCTGTGGACCTCAAAAGTCTAAAATCTCTCCTGGAAATAGTCTGTAGTTCAGGAGGAAGTTTAAGTCTCCAATTTGTGTTTACTTGTCAGATACCTGGCATGGCCTCATCATCTGCACCTAAATATAATTCAAACTCCTTGGAGAACTCCTCAAGCAAACGGGTGAGTGTAACTTTTTTCATGTTTTTATTTTTTTACATCAGAGTTCCCAGAGATCATTGTCTTGTATATTTGGTTAGAAAAATAAGTATTTAAATGGCTTATTGAATGTCTATACTTATTTTTATTGCTAAAATTCTTATGCCGTTAACTGAGATGATTTAAATATCTTTTGGAGTGGATAGGCAAAGTGTTCTCTATCATAGCTAACGAGACCCTCCTTAAAATCAATTCTAATATACTTAGTCTTATCCTTGCTTTCTACCTTGAAATATTCTGTGGCATGCTTGAAAATTTTTGGCACTTCTTTGCCTTAGAAAGATTCTATATTGCAATTGCTAAGTTATACCTTGTTACATTTGTCTGGCTCAGTTTTAAGATGTTCATCTGCAGTGAAAAATACATGAAACAATCTAAATACCATCCCCCTCTGCTTTCTAATGCTGTGCAGCTGAAGAAAATGTAACCTGGGTGCAAGAAAACAGAAACTACTGAACGTGGGAAAGTCACAAATGAGTAGATTGTGTGTGATAGTTGTGAGTACATTGCTTAAGTAATTTCAGTTGATTTGTTCTTCCAAGCCCAGTGTACTTGGAAAATTAAATGCACAAAACTTCCAGAGTGTTTAGAGTATAGAGGCTTAATTCCAATTTAATACAAATATAACTGACTATTCTTTTAGGAGAAGACTAAAACCTGCTTATGTTTCAGATCTGTTCAACCTTTAAATGTTTCATAGTTGTATTTTAAGATAGTGGTGTGTATTCCTGTTTTGGTTCAGTGTGTGAATTCCTACTTGGGCAAGACCTGTTCTTTCCCATGCAGGAATTACCTTTAAGCTTGGGCTTTTTTATTTTTAATCTGGAACTTGAAATTGTAAATAAACCGTTGTGTGCTCTTGTGCTTCTCTTTAGACTCTAAAAGATGGGACTAACTGGGAACAAAATGAAGAAATACCTCGTCTGCCAGGAGAGACCAGGGTTACAGGTATGAAGCTCCATGGCTGCCTGATGCAGTGATGTTCAGCAGTCTGGCAGACACTTATATCTCACTGAACTGTTTTGTAATTTGGACTGGTTTGGGTGGGGGGCAAAGGTAAGTCATGCTTGAATGTAATGAATTTTTCAAAGAAATTGTGAAAGGGACTTTTTATCATTTATCACAAATAACTTTCTAAGTCTTTAAAATCTTGGTTTTTAATCATGCTCACATGGCAGATCTTCCAATAGAAAGAAATTGCAAGTCATGTCCTAATTGTATCTACAGATTAAGTAGCACATGTTGAGTGATGAGAGATCCTCCAAGCTTTTGGAAGTCAAGAGAATTCTATGTGCCACCCAGTATGCATTGATACGTTGTAGAGCAGCGTGGAATCCAAGTCTAAATGTGAATTCCCAAAGTACCATCTTATGCTTCCTTGACGCAACAGAGCATGAACAGGGCGCCTCTGCTCTTGTTGGCCTTTACATACAAAAGTGTGGTAGCATAAGGGAGATGAATGTATTATTAGTTTTCTTTTCTTGATGGAAGCTCTTCCTGAAATGGAAGTCTTTGCTGGGGTCTGTCTTTTACTTGTGCTGCTTCTCCTCCCCTATGCCCGGCTTTGTTGGGTGGATTTGTAAACAAGATTGGCTCAGTTGAGAGCAAAGTGGTAATTCAGAGGAAGTAGTTTTGTTTTTAATGAAGAAAGTGTAAGGGAGAGGGTGTGGGACTAAGATGGATGTGTGATGTGATCCTTATGAAAACTGGCTGTGCTTTGGGGCACTGCAGTGAAATAGGCACTTTTTGTGCAAGGCTGGTAAATAGATTGGGCTTAAAGAAATGAGTGGACAAGGAAAAATAAATGGAAGTCTTCAATGTCATGGTTGGACTCAATGATCTGAGAGGTCTTTTCCAGCTTGAAGGATTCTGATTCTGATTGCATTGCTTCACTTAAATCTTTTTGAGTGGTATGTGTTAGTATTTGTTCTGTTACTGTCCTTGCTGAAACACTGCTGATGGCCCTACTCTGTTTGATTGCCTCAAATTGAAATGTAATGTTTCTCTGCAGCATGGTGAATTTCCTAAACACTCTACAACTTGAACTCTACTTCAGTAGAGAATTGTTTACAGAATGGTGTAATAGTATCAGCAATGTATTTGTTATGGGATGGTGAATAGGCTACGTTACAGTAATCACAGTACTCCCTGTTCTATGTCCTGCCCTCTCCTGTGTAGTGCTGAGAAAGAAAACACAAATATAACTAGGGAAGGCTACTGAAATCTGTGCACTTAATTTGGACAAGTTTAGTATATGAGTCTTCCGAATTTTTTTAATAATTCAAGGAGATAAAACTCAGATGTATTACTTTCTAAATTCATTCACCTCTGAGTGGCTCTTATGAGTACAGCTCTCATTTTATTTTACTGCTACTTGAGTGATACTGTCCTTAGTTCCCATTTTGTCTTTTCATAATCTTTTACGAAATATGTTTCTTACAGACAAGGATGTTATTTATATGTGTCCATTTAATGGCCCTGTTAAAGGAAGAGTGTACATCACAAACTACAGGCTGTACCTAAGAAGTGTGGAAAATGTGAGTAATATGCCACAATTACTTCATGGGATGAGTTGGCTTTAAACTCTCTTCCGTTCACCCCCACCGCCTTTGATTTATTTTGTGGCCAGTTCATTTATTTCAGTTTTGGCACACATGTGCTTGTAGAATTGCATGGGAGGCTTTTTGCTTGAAATGGTCTATAATGTTTGTAATAACCATATCTTAATTCTGTAATGACTAAATAGTAATTGCCTTTGTGCCACTGAGAAATCTGTATTAAAACAGAAGTCCTTTAAAGTTAAATGTGTTGTAAAAGTGTGATTTTTGCCTGGTAAAATTACAGTTTGATCACTTACAGTGAACAGATACCTTTATCTTTTGTCTGTCAGAGCTTTTTTGATAGCTGTTCCCTTTACACTTAATCTGTGATAGATCAAGAGCAGCAACTAATGATGTGCAACAGTTCTTAAAATAGCTGTCAGTAAACCGAGACTTTGATTGTCCTTACTGTTAGAAAAGAAAAATACTTTGATCAATAGAACCTTTTGTGGGTGCAGGGAGTGGTAATGTGTTTGATAAGCAGTGACATGGAAGAGCATAAAATGTGCTTGTAATCTGTTTCGTAATATGGGTTTTTTTAAAAAATAAGGATTTGGGACTATTGAGCTAAGGTCTTTCTGGTTTTGGCTAACTGTACTAGTAAGGTCTTTTTTTTGTTTAGTTCTACTTTATGCTGTATATCAATAAAGCAATATTAGCAGGCAGGGGCAATCAGTATGTAGCAGAAGGCATCTCTGAGGGTGTTGCCACCTCTTTTCCTGCATATTGAACAAGGCATGAAGTATTTTTGTAGCGTGTTAAACTGGATGATGCTCAAGGCTGTAGAGTGACTGTACAGACTTCCTAACATGTTGGGAGAGGAGACTCCAAGGCAGAAACATGCTTTTGTTTCCTGTATGTATTTCATGTCTGCTTTCTATTCTGGAATGCATAAGAACATTTTGCTTGAGTCTTCTTTTCACATTAATCTTTTCCTTACTCAAAACTTTTCTTGCAGGATCCAGTTGTGATATTGAATGTTCCATTGGGAGTAATTTCAAGGATTGAAAAAATGGGAGGAGCTTCAAGCAGAGGAGAGAACTCTTATGGATTAGATATAACCTGTAAAGTAAGACTTTCCAATAATTCAGTAGGAAATGAAATCTAGAGGTTTTTTTCTCACTGATTACCTATTTGTAGGAAGGAAAAAGTACATGCTTACGTTGAATTTAAAAAGAGCTTCTTGAAACTGGACAGAAAAATACCTTTTGTATAAAGGGCTGTTTAACTGTCCTCTTTGCATTCAAGCACAGGTATTGGTCTTGCTTTCCAGATCACTAATTGACAAGGTTTTGCACAGTAGTTGTATTTTAGGGCCTTATTCCTGCACTGCTTTATTTCATTTGTTCTAAAAGGAATATTTTTAATAATTCTGGTATCTTTCAAGAACACCTCAGATGGGGTCTTTGTAAACTATAAAGCCAGTGAAAAGTTTATGTAAAAAAATCTATAGTCTTACAAAAAATGGGCACCATGACAGTCACGGGGGGAGTTCCCAGTGGATAATTCAGGGTCCTTTGCTGGATTCATTAATCAAGCATGTGCTCATTTGAGTCTTAGCAGTCAATGTGCAGATTGCTTATTTTTGACCCCAGTGATGAGAACATAGGAACAATGTGTTCTACACAGATTATTGGCAAGTGTTTCTTTCGAAAACACGGTAATTCCCATCCTGCAAACTTTCAATAGCTGGTGAGACTTTTAGTGAATCAAATAGAGCCATTTCTGATGGCTTCATGTCGAAGTGGCGTTTGTAGCACAGAGTGTGGTGCTGCTTTATTTTTACAATTCTTACACTCTATTCTATTTTATGGGATAAGAAGTAAAACTGAACAGGACTTGAGCTGTGTTACAAGCAGATTCTAAATCATGTTTAGTGTATAATACAGCACTTGTACAGAGAGAAGCATCTTACAGCTTTGGTTCACCTAACAGATAATGGCTTTGTTTTAGGATATGAGGAATTTACGGTTTGCATTAAAACAAGAAGGGCACAGTAGAAGAGATATATTTGAAGTCCTCACAAAATATGCTTTTCCCCAGTCACATAACTTGGTAAGTTACATCATTTCTACTGCTGAGTTGTATTAATGCAGAGTTCTTGCCAATTAACTTTACCTATTTGACCTAGTAATGGCTACATCATGGCTGCTTAAAAAGTATAGCCACAGAATTTGGTGTTAGCATAAACTACCCAGCAGCTTTTATTTTGTGTATTTACAACACTTAAATCTATGTATTTTGTAAAATCATGGATGTACTCCAGATAAACTGCTGAGTACCTCTGCTCCATACAGGTTTCATTGCTTAGAAACTGCAAGTTATCCTCCCTAATTTGGGAGTATAGGGAATACATGCCTTACTTGATTTCTTGAAAACATTGATCAATCAGGCAGTCTCCAAGGCAATGATAAATATGAATTACCAAGGGTTTTACTTCAGGAGAAGAAGATACGGTAAGACAATACTTGTTTTATTGATGAAACTAATGAAAAGTATAACAGGAATACATTTATGAATTTGCACAGATTTATTTCAGGTTAAAAAAGTGTCGTATGGAAGGAATTGAGCAACAATGATACAAGCTAATCATTATCTTCCGTTTCTTTGAAATCTGTGCACTGTCCTTGGTGTGAATCATTTGACACCTCTTTAGTAAATGCTTTATTTTGTCCATTGTAATATTCAATTTACACTTTATTGGTGTGCTTTAATTTAGGATAATTGTATAAGAGTACTGTTCACAAAGTATTGGGAGGTTCTGCTCTGAATTCAAAGAATTGTTGCGTTTACAAGGCTGTAGGAAGAATCTTATTTCTTTCTATGAATATATGTGTCAGTCAATGGGCTGGACTCTATAAACACTTAATTCTTTAAAACTTTTTTGCAGAAATTTTCATTCTGTATGCAAACTGTGGAGCGAAAGCAGAAGGGAAAATGCTTTTGCTTAGAATATTTCATATTGTTGACAAATAGGCTTTAGAATTTAAATATTCTAAGCTTTTGCTTAGAATATTTCATATTGTTGACAAATAGGCTTTAGAAATTAAACAGATTTCTACCTTTGGGTAGGTGTGAAGAGTTGTAATCACGAAGAAGATGGTTGTTAAAGAAGTGAATATATCTAATTCTACTGTTGACATTTTATCAATTTTGAAATAGAGAATGATTGGAAGTATGACAGGATATGTGGACTTTGAAAGTATGATGGAAAAGAAGAAGCTGTATGTGGAAATATCAAGTTAGGTAGCGGTTCAGGTCAAAAGCAGCTTCTAGACATCATGGGGTCCTGGCTTCTGTTGCAAGAGGGTTGTAGATTGGGTTGTCCCGGGCACAGTCAAGTGTATTGTTGAATATTTCCTGCACTGTAGATTCCATCATGCCCATGCAATCTCATCCACATTCTCATGCTGAAGAATTTTTTTTTTTGAGGATCGTATGTAGTGAATATGGGCAAATCAAGTTGTAACTGACTCAGGAGAATGCCAGGGCGTGAATAACTTGGTGATGAGATGTGGACTTGTATTAGGTTTTGTCCTCCAAAAAGACGCAGAGATCCTGTCTAGTGATGGCAGTGAGTAATGTGTGGAGTTGTCCACTTCCTGCTTTATTTGCTGGACCTGTTGAACATAGTAAAGCTCATAATTATATGGTCTATGTGAAGGCCACTTGCTGACAGAAGTTAAGCTTAATGACAAAAGTCTTGGTTGAGGCAGTAGTAATTTGGCCCTCGGATTCAGTAAAGCACAGAAGTTGGGAAGATAGTGACAATGTGGAGAGAGAGTGGCTGTTCTTTGTGTCATAGCGATGTCTGAAGCAGGGTATACCCATTAGAAATCAGGATTACTTTGGAGGGAAATAAAGTGAGCCTGTGTTACATCTGAAGTTGCAGCTGTTCTTATTTTCTAATGTCACAGTGTGGATGAGCCCTTAACTTTAACGTGAGCTAAGCAAGTGTGTGATTTTTTGGTGTGCTTTCATTGTATTTTCGCAAGCCCTTTAAACTGATCCTGCTAAAGGTGAGTGCTTCTGCCTGGTTTTCCATTCCTGCCTTGCTTTTTCCTGCATGAGTTTGAGGCTGCATGATCAACCATATAGGGAACTGAAAGGAACTGAAGTTAAACAAGGAGATAAAAAAAAAGCTTTACTCTGAATTATTTCCTGTCTTGTTAGTCCAAAGTGAGAGTGGGGTCAAGGTGTCTCTGGGTGGATGTGAATGAGGAGGGGTGATGGCACTGCTCCTTTCAGTGGCTGGTTTAGAACAAAGTTGCACAGTGTGTCTGGACTGTGCATGCCTGCTTTCCCCTTGGAGTGCTCTCTGATGCTCTGGCCATGTACCCAGCTCATTCAGGGAGATGTTCTACAAAGAATGTGCTGTAGTTCCCCATGACAGCTGGGTGGAGATGGAAGCCCTCTGCTACTCAAATCCTGGTCTCCTCTCTGCCTTCCCATCGTGTGGTTCATCATTCTTCTAATGCCAAACGGATAGTTGTATAATCACTAAGTAAGCCAGTGTAACTCACTTACCCAGCACAAAATATTTTGGTTAGTCTTGTGCTGCTTTTAATAATTTGGGGAGACCTGGTTTGAAATCAGTATGCATCAGAACCAGTGCAAGAGTGGACATGTGAGTGGAGCAGGGAGGAGAGAAAAGAGGGAGATGTCCTGATTTTAGCAATATGAAAATTTAGCTCAGACCATCTTGTGGAACTACATCCTTGATGGTTAGCTGGTTCAGCAACACTGATGCTTGTACAGCTCTGCAGTGGAAAGAAGGTATCATCAAGACAATAAAGTTCTAAAGCTTTATTGTCCTGATTTTTATCTGTATTTTTGTATTTTAGATCAGATTTTTATGATTGGTTTTCAGCTGTAGTGGAACTATATACTAAGAACCAATCCTGAACAGGAACTGGTAGAGATGCCTTGCTTCTGTTTTCTTCATGCTGTACCATTCTTGTACAAACAGATGGTAAATAAAACCCAAAAGATGATTTCTGGTGGAGTGTACTTAATGTTTTCAAGATTTGTCTCCATCATCATCCCAACAGAAGTGTTGGAGAGCTTAAAATAAATCAGAGACCTGTTCACAACTGTTCCTCTGTGCCTCAGCATAGTCCTTTGTGCTCATGTGCAGAAGCTAATTCTTGTTTGTCTCCAGTTTGAGCATAGGTTGGGTTCAGATATCCTTGAATCAGTAACATAAAGCAAAATCTGGTAGCTCGCTTGACTGACAGCATAGCTGAGGGGAGCAAACAGCTGCTGTTGGTAATCCTCTGTTGCATTTGTAAACTTGTGCTAATTGAAAGAAAATTGTTGCTGAACGTGGGTTTTTTTGAAGTTTGAAAAAATAAAACCGAAATAGCCAAACCCCCCCAAGTGAGATGTTTTAGTACACCACAAAAGATGAGATATATTTGGTCTCTGTAGTTCAGTTTCTACATAGCAGCTGCTTCACTTCCTGATCTTATCATGAAACTACACATCATCATTTTTATAAGATTGTTCAGCACTGTGATATCTGCACAATCTGTGTTTATTCCTAACCCTGGTAGGTCTGTGGGAATGCCCATTCTGATGAGACCGGTGGCTGTGCTGGCTGACTTGGACTGCCCCTGATGCCACTGCTTATCCTGGTAATTTAAAATGTCTGAGTGTCAGCTCATGCCACTGTTGCTGTTGGATCTACAAAGATGACTTTAGATGGAGTGAGGCTGGTGAAGGAATCTGACAGAGCACCTGAGTTTGCAGAGAACCCCTTGACTTGAGGCTTCATTCTCCATGACAGTCAGAGCCAGGGCAGTAGTGGTGTGAGGTGACAGCATTCACAAATGATCAGAGGGCAGTTTCACCAGCGCTGCAGTGTCTTACCTTAGTTCTTAGATGAACGGGTGAGATGTAACTGGCTAGGTTGTAGTAATGGCATACTAAATGCCATTAATAGTGGCAAGGATAATAATATATTTATTTTTTAATACACTGAGAAACTGTCAGCCTTCACAGTGAGTAAAAACTTAGTGATTTATAATATATAAAAAGCATACACCAGTGAGAAATAGGAAAAGCAGTTGATTTTCTTCACAGTTGTGTGGCATCTTGTTCTAGTTTTGCTGCTTTCTTCTTTTGCAATGCATAAAGATTGGTCAAATATTTAATAAATTGTGTCTACGTTATATATTCGTGTACAAGTATAACATGTATTTATGTGCTGTGATTCCATAAAGAGTAAATATGTAACTATTGTATTTATACTGATATTTATAAATTTACATTATATTTATACTGCTACATAGACTGCTTGCTAAACTGTAATTGTCAGATTGCAGGTGCTTTCTCCTTTATCTCACAGAACTATGTTGTGTTTTGAGCAACCAGTGTATTGCATAGTATTTTTGTGTACGAAAGGAGAGGATAAACTGAATGTTAAAGACAAGCACTCTGTCTGTAGGAGGCTTAAAAAAAGAGACTGTATTGAAATTGTGGGTTAACACCTGCAAGGAAGTAAACAATTATTTGCACAGCAAAGCGTAAAGAGTAGTTTAGCAAAAATGTTACAAGATTTGAAAGATTTTTTTTGAAGTGTATTAGCCTTCTGGTTCAAGTGAAGCAGTAGTCATCTGCTTTTAGACTGTGGATCTGCAATGAAATCCCTACTTCAGTTTTGTGCAGGGGCTTTAATTTGGTTTTGCAAAAATCTTAGCTGATGTATGGCAAGCCTTGCTTGGTTTTGCCAGCTATAGGTATTGAAAAGTCACAAAATTTGCACCCCATAATTGTTCTGAGTGGTGATTTACTATACTTGATTTCTTATTGTTTAATGTTTTCTTTGATTTCTTCTTTCTGTTTCCCATGACAGCTGAAAATAATTTGAAACCGATTTCTAATTAGTTGACAGACTAATTGGAATTGATGGGTTTCCATCAGACATGTAGTATTAATCTCCATCAAACTTAGAATAGATATGATCAGTGCATTGGAAGTGACTGCAGATTATCCTACCTTGGACTTGAGATGTGAGATAAAACAAATAATCAGTATAACTTGAGGTAAATCTGTGTTTTAAGTAGCTTTCAGCTAGCCAGTCTCAGTGCTGAGAGGAGGGATGCCAGCTCAGGCTTGCTGCCTGAAACACTGACGTGTTGAGCAGATAGCCTGCCTGAAACTTGTGCTGCTGTTTGTCCTTTGTATCTAACCAAACTAATGTGGAGTTGTCTCAGGTGCACCTGTACAAACCATAGTTCTGCTTTTTGGTTATATGTTCTTGATTTTGAAAAACCTATCATGATCTCAAAAAACCCACAATGAAAGACTCTTCTATTTTACTGCAATATTCTTCTGAACCTGAATATCTCTTGTATGTAGATTGATTTTTTTTTTTTTTTTTTTTTTTTAATTTCCACTCAAATCTGGACACATCTGATGAAGCTGCAGTTGGTTTAATTCCTGGGAAGATAGACTGTGTGCAGGAGGAGCTGTGGAGAAGAGCGAGAGGCAGGATTAACAATGAGAGAAGGGGATGGCATTTTGTGTGTGGAGCGAAGAAAAAATGAGTGGAGGTCAGAGTGGAGACTCTGAGTACATAAAGTATTTGGGGAGGAGGAGGATCTAGCAGGGATATACCATAGATGTGAAGGGAAGATGTATGAAGAAGACATGGAACTGGCCAACCTTTTATTATTCTGGTATTTGCAAGGCTTTCCTGTATGAATAACGGGGCACTGAGAGAGGCTGGCAGGGCTTTTTTGCCTTGCGGGGCCATGAGATTCCGAGAGCTGCTGGTGTCGTTCTTCTCCGACCTTCCTCTGCCCTCTCCATCTGAAGGATATAAATACACACCCAGCTGGTCTGTACTCAGTGCCTGTGGGCAGTGGAGTGACCTCCCTGCTTTCATGCCCACATGAATGTGTGTGTGTGTGTGTGTGAGGGGCTCTAATGTGAAGGAACTGTATCCACAAAAAGCTAAGCCATGTAATTTCACTAAGATAGCACCTCTCAAATCTTACATCAAGTGATAAAGAGAACCTATGCATATTATACTGTGAATGCCATAATTTCTCCTTCCCATTTATTTCTATTTCATTTGCCTGCTGCACTGTAGAATTGCATTCAGATTTCATGCACTGTGAGGTGAAAGCTTCAGCAGCGTTAAGACATAAATGTCTTAACATATTGCATTTAGTCTGTAATCTTGGGTTATTCAGGACAAAAGTGGAAATATGTGGGTCGTTAGTGCAGATGTGAAGCTAACCTGAGCTATAGCAAAGCCTTCTGGGATCTAAATATCTATTTATCACCGTTACTTGTTCGCTATAATGTGGTTTATCAGTTTGGTTGCATTAGAATAATAAAATGCCCAATTCAAGAAAAAATGTTATTCAGTAGAAATTACTTTTTTTTGCTTGAAACAAAATGGGATAATGAGCAAAATGAAGTAATGTCCAAACATGTGCTAAATGTGGCTTTTACTGATACAGGTCATAAAATGCAGCTGTATCCAAGCGTATATCTTATGTTAAGTATATGATTCTTATATTTAAATGGTTATAAATGTGGTTGCTTCTTACAGTCAAGTTAAACTGTCATTAGAAATTAAATAGAACTATATGAATGGAGTATAAATGTATGTAGAGTATTGCATTTATGTATTTCCTACTCTGTTTTAATGACAACACAGCAATAATTGTGTATTTTGTTGGGAGAAATGGGCCTAAGGTAGGGTGGGCATATTACTGTATTTTAGGCTCCGGCAGTTAGGCTGGACTAAAGCTCAGGCCATATTCACAGAGTGTTTCAAGTCTTATCTGAGAAGCTGTTGGAGGTGGTGAGGATGGAATTCAGGTCTTTAATCTTTTGGTACAGCAAGTAAGAATTTCAGTTGTCACCAGATGAACTGTGCAGCCTGTACACGGCAGTGCACATCCAAACATGTGTGTATAAACCTTTTCCTATAATTTATTCAATGCTTGCAGAAGAAAAATAATTTTTAGTCTTCAGGATTTTAGAGACTGGTCATTTTTAAATACTGTTCTTGAGTAGTATAATGCAGGAGTTTTCTCTGAATTGTTCACATAAAAATCTGAGTCCGAATTTTGCTCCATATGCCTTTGCATTCATTGTAGTGTTCTGTGATTTGTTAGACATCAGGTTTTTGCTGGTTGATCCGTTCTACTAATGAGTTTCTTTTTATTGAGCAACATAGGAAGAATTTGTACTACCTGGAATGTCAACAAAACTGATGAAGCATAATTGCACTTAAATAGTTGTGGGTTGTGTGACTGAAAGCTTTTGTAGCAGATGTGGTAAAGCTGCTGTAGCCAAGCATTTTAAATGAATTATGCTGTACATAGTAGGACATTGTTCTTTCAGAAAGGATTCAGTCCATCCCTTCATGCATAATAAATTCAACCCTGGTTTTTAAAAGGTGAAAACAAAATGCACTTTTCCCTCTGATGTCTTGTGGATTTTTTTTGTGGGTGACATGAGCAGCATATCTGCTATTTATTTTAGTTTGGAACAACACCTTTATGATTTTTGTCAGTAAGTAAAAACCTGTTCTATGTAACAGCTATCACAGTGCACTGTAATAAACCTGTGAGTTCTACTTACTAGGGCTTCAGATGGGTGATTTTTTCATTCTCACGAGGAAACTTGCAGTAAGTAGGAACTTAAATAAAAAAACTTATTCCTGCCTTCAAGACATCTTTTAAGTGACCTGGTAGGATCCCAGTGTTTCTGTTTCCTACTGTTATAAGATTCTGCTTTTGTCTCTGGTTCCTTGGTGAATTTTTAGCATAGTTGCTCTTTGGGATATAGCAAATTCCTTTGGGAGGAGGGGATGGTTCTTGTGTGTAGCTGTTTATTAATAGTTCAGCAAATCAGTTGCATCTACTGCTTCAGATAGTGATATTCCCATTTTGCTGTATTTCTTGTTTCAAATTAACCTTTTGCAGGTTTTTTTGCTTAACTTTTGATACTTTCATCTACTTTTAATGGAATGGGGTTTTTTTCCTGATAGAGTAGATGTCCACCACTTTATCTCTCCCTCTGTACCACTTGATAGCAGTTTACTTAGTCAAAAGAATTTGTAATGTTTACTTGCACTGAAGTTCTACCCCTTTAAAAATGGTAAAGATATTCAGAAAACAAAACCAGGGAATGCACTGTTTACTTCTGCAAACTTGCCAGTGAGTGCACTTGCTCTAAAATAGTGATTTAATTCAAAATTCTGGTTTGTAAATCTAGTGAGATAAAGCATCTTGAGTGAGCAGTAACATCCTTTTAAAATATTTGTTTACTTGAACTATATGAGGAAAGAACTCCTCATTTTGAGGGGGATTCAATTTTGTGTTTTGATATGAGCTGTTCAGTGTTTAAAGCAGTGTAATGGGCTGAGCAGAATTGCCTGGATCCTTCCTAAGATCCAAAGCCTCCTTCACAGGGGTGGTGGTGCAGGTTTGAAGCATCGCCTTTTCTCTGGACCTTTGTAGGCAGAATCACAGCACCTTAGACCACACGTTTTTTTTCTTGCTTGCTGGGTTTTCTGCATTTCTACTCAGTTCCGGTCTGCACCTGTGAAAATGATGCAGATGTGGATGTTCAGTTCAGCATTCAGTTTCTCCTTTTAAGGTTTTTGAATAGCTAGGAGACTTTCAGCTGTTTTGTTACAGATGAGCTATGATGGGCTCTGGAGTGTTTCTGCTCTGGCTGCTGTTGCTCAGTTAGCTCAGGACAATACATTCTCTTCTGTGTTTTCTTTCTTGCTTTTTTTTTTTTTTTTGAAACAACTTTGTTTCATGCTCCTTTTGGCATCTGAAGAATTTGTAGGCCACCAAAATCAATTTTCTCAATGAGAGAGACTGATAAAATAAACATTACTTCTGCTTTTCTCCTAAACTGTAGAAACAAACCAAGGGAGGAGAAGGGGGTTAGTTAGGTAATACAGCCCACTTGGAATTTGTTGGAAGGAGAAGGAAAATAAAAGGTATGAGGAACTTGGTGAAATACTGAGTGAGGCTGCTGTGCTGCTTAAATTAATTGTGAGAACGAGCAACAAAGCAAGTGAAAAGTAAGTAGTGTAAGCAGCTAACTATTTCATTTTCAAAGGCAACTTTTTCACTTTAATGGAGTTTTACAGTAGCTGGGATTTCTCTTAGTAAGGATCAGTTGGGGAGGGGATGCAGAGAGGCAGCTGCTTCCTAATGGCAAGAATAGCAAAACCCTTTTACACTTTGAATTTAGTATCTAATATTGTATGTAGTAATTGAAGCTGTGCCTGTTGGACAAATTTGGTGAGAAGACAGTAGTTTTATTTAGTGATAATGTGAAATATGGAAAATAAACCATTCTAAAACATTTCAACCTCCTGATTATAAAAAAGAAAAAATCCAACTGGTTAAGCTTTATAATTTCTATTCTTTTTGTCACCTCATAACTCTTGTCATATTTTCATTATTTTCATTACCAGATCTGCATTTTTTGTTACATGTTGCTCTTTGCTTTATAGTCTTGCACATATGACATAAAAATGGAGATAGTGGGGCTAGCATGGAGCAGTCAGTCCTATTTGGTGGTGAGCATTAGGGTATAACTGATGATGAGCCCTCATATTTGCCATTTGCAGTCAGAGTTTGGTGTAATAAGTTTCTTTTACATTATACAGCTTTTTTTTGCCTTTGTAAATGAAGAAAAGTTTTCTGAAAATGGATGGATGGTGTACAACCCGATGTCTGAATACAGGAGGCAGGTGAGTTTTTACGGTTGCCATTGCCTGGTGCTTTCACATCTCCTGACTTGCATAGAGGAATTATTGTTTGTACATTTCTCTTATCAGCTGTTGGGAGAGGATGGAAATTCAACTTGAAAAAAGATAAAGAAAAGAAATAAAAGAGTTGACCCTTTAAAAAAACATGGAATGTCACAGGAAGGGAGTCTTTGCTCTTGGAAGGAAATTACTGATGCCTCTTACCATGTGCCACTGCTAATTGGGCACAGGGTGGGGAGAATGTGCCAAATATGTAACTGTAGTGTCCTAAACATAGATTGGATTTGTTCTTCTTCCCAAAATGAAGTGGGAAAAAAAAAATAGCTTGTTTTAGAAAGAGCATTGCTTTACAGAAATTACAGATGTCTCTCAGTATTCTTCCTTGCTCTTTAGTTGATCTTGGAAAAATGTCAATGAAAGAGGATGATATTTCATTTTAATATGTCTGTTAGATAATTTAAGTATGATATTAAAAAAATTAAATAGCAAAAAGTAAGAACTTCCTTAATTTTGTTTCCCTCCATCGTTTTTTGGTTCATGGTTTAGAAGCCTAACGCCCAAAAAAGGTAAAATACAAACACCCACACAAACCCCACTGTGTGCGTGTGTGGACTTATCAGTATTTCTCAGCTTCCTGGAAACGCCTTACTGGGCAGAGTACAACTAGGAGTTGTTCTTTCTCAATAAGAAAGTTACCCTGAATCTTACTTTTAACCTGAAGGTAGTATCAGGCTACAGGGAAGAAAGGTTATAGTGAGACTTTCTCTCCCCCAGTGTCTCTTCACCAGGGAAGGTGGAAAGGCAGAGTTTTAGGGAAGGAAAGAAGGTCATTTTCTTTCCTCTATCCCCCAGTTAAAGAAATACATCTCCTAGTTTCAGTCATTGAAACTTACTCTGAGGCTATAATTGTGTACATAAGAGTATGAGATGGCTCTGCAGCTGTTCAAGGTTGTGAATCCATCTGCAATGAACTGGTTTGTGTGGTCTTGTAATCTTCTTTGCTTCTATTGTTTTGAAACGGTATTTAGTTAAATTGGTAGGTTGTTGCCACCATGTGGCCATAATGTCATGTAAAATTCAAGAGCAGAATTACTTTTGTTCAGCCAAAGATACATTGAATAACTTGGTGTTCTGTTTTAGGGGCTGCCTAATGACCGGTGGCGAGTGACTTTCATTAACGAGCATTATGGGCTGTGTGACACGTACCCATCGCTCCTGGTCGTGCCGTACAATGCAACAGACGATGATCTCAAGAAAGTTGCTGCCTTTAGGTCCCGAAATAGAATCCCAGTGAGTATGAGGTGATGGAACTTGCCTGATGGTGTAGCTAGTTTTAAGCTAGCTTAAGTTGCATCCAAACAACTTTCTGCTGAACATGACACAGAGGATGCTTTTTTTGGAAATGGTTATGGCAAAATAGTTTTGATTGGCTGGTGGTTTTCACTGCTTGAAACTGGTGTCTTGGCCAAGCCACATTTCCGTTTTTCCCCCACAACAATCGCCCATGACAGCTTCACTGGTTTTAATTTGACTTGCCCAGTACCAATGGCCAGCAGTGCAGTTTCCTTTGATGAAGAATGAGCCTTACACTGCCATGTGCACTGGTTGCTATTACTGGATGCCCATAAAAAGTGATCACAAATGTTGTCCTGCAAGCAAACCACATGGCATTTAAACATAGTTCCACTGGTCAGTCCTAAAATAAGACCTCATGCGTAGTCTCTTTAGTGAATTCTTGGGCTTTTTAGTCTGCAGAATTTTAAGATAAACCTGTTTGACTTCTTGAGTGTGTTTCTGTAATGAAAATTTTATGAGGCAAGAGAGTTTTTATGTATCAGCTCTTTATAGCACTATAGAAAATACTGATTTCTAGTCCAATACTTGTTTTAACTGGTATTTCCCTTCAGCAAACTTGGAAGGTGTGCTGGATTCTTAGACAGTATCGGAAAGCTGTCTTGAATCTCAGTTTCAAACAGATGCACAGCTCAATATGATAAATATTTATTAGATGTGGTATTTACTGACAGACTAGGCCTATAATTATAAATTTACTATATACACACACATATAACTGTATAATACATAATGTGTATGAAATACACATGTGTAATGTATAGCCTGTGCATATAGTTCTAATAACCTAGCTGTGTCACCCCTGTCACCTCAAAATTCATGACAGGCCTTTTGGCATGCCTGTAGAGTGAGAGTAATTTCCTTGGTAATAGTAATTTTATTAAAATAGTAATTTTAAATAGTAATTTCATTCTTGTCAGGAAATAGCTACTCATCCTCACCCCCACACACACTGGCAGATCTTGTTTCTGATCTACACCTCAGGTTGTATTTCGGGAATGAACACTTTCTGAAGATTGGATTTTGGGGGTTTTTTGTTTGATGTTCTTCCAATCTGTAACCCACAACTTTCAGAGTGGGTGAGAATTTTATTTCTTAATAATTTTCAACAATGAATTTGCATTTTTTGCCTGCTTCTTGGGTTTCTTGCTTATCTTTAATCTCTGGTACTGCATCTGTTCCCTGGGCAGCTCACTGTCTTTTGTGGCAGGTCCTCTTTGGCTCAGAACAACAAAGACAGCATGTGCTGTGCTCCAATGCCTCCTCTTTGTAAGGAGGACTGAGGAACAAAATGTGCTTTAAAGAGAAGAGAAAGCATTCAAGATACTGCAGAAAGGTTCAGCTTGCCTTCCTTATCCAAAAAAAAGGGAAAAGCTGTTCTTGCAGAATTGGAGCATCTTAGTCACCTTTTCTACAATGAGTTCATTCTCCAGAATTGTTTCTTAGTTTCAGCAGAGATTGCTGTGTTTGTTTCTAGTTTACTTTTCAGCATTATTTGTGTAATCTAAGACTTGTAGAAAAATATTAAAATACATTGGATTATATAGGTAAGTACTATTTCAGTAAGCATTAAATATGTAAGAGAACTCTTTTGAAGAGTTATTAATAAATTTTATGAGACTAAAAGCAGTTGAGATGTCAAGGGATTGCATTTTGAAGAAATAAAACAAAAGTGTTGATTTTCATACTGTGCATGTTAAAGAATATAGCTTTAAGTTATGATTTTTTTACTAAAACGAGTTTCTTCTGCTGTGTGTTTGCCATGTGACCAGGTTCTCTCATGGATTCATCCAGAGACCCAAGCTGTAATCATGCGCTGCAGTCAGCCCCTGGTTGGAATGAGTGGCAAGCGGAATAAAGATGATGAAAGATACCTTGATATCATCAGGGAGGCTAACGGGCAGATCTCCAAACTGACCATCTATGATGCAAGGCCCAATGTCAATGCAGTTGCAAACAAGGTAAACAGATGCTTTTAACAGTCTTATTTTCAAAGGGAATGAGGAGGAGGCTTAGTTGGAAGTTTTCTGTGGGGAGGTTTTGGGGAATAGTAGTAATCTTAATATAAATAAATTTACATAATCAAATACTGAGGCTTAAGGACATGAGTGTCTAAAGTAGGTCCCTAAGCAGTTTCAGGTCCGTATGTAGATTTCCAGACGTGCTTTATGGTGTCTGTTCTCAGCCAAGCACAGATCTTAACATGCGACTGAAGTCAGGCATGATTCCACTCTGCACTGGGAGGTAGCTGTGAGCTGGGCTGTAGAGCATGTCCCCTGTAGGAATGATAGGCCACCTCTGTGCAACCTTCAGATCCTCTGGGAAAATTCCATCCTAGAGAGGATGTGTGCATAAAGGCAAGCCAAATGACAGGCATCCTTTGTTTGGTTCTTCCTAATCATTACAAGGACTAATTCAGACCTATCCTGGCATCCAGCAAATAAAGAGAAGTGATAAATAAGTTAATTTGGGTGCTTCCACTCTAAACAGCAGTATGGGTATGATCTTGGATACCTTGGTACCTGCTGTTCTTCCCCAGGTGCTTGTGGTTGGTAAGTACAGAAAGTGTTCCCATCGGGTAAGGTGACTATTTCTTTGCTATCTGTGATCAAAATCTAAATGGGATCAGAATCATACACCAGCCCAGGCTGGAAGGGATCTTGAAAAATCATCTCCTCTAACCTTTCAAGAAGAAAAGTTGTGCCCGTGGATTGATCTCTCCTCTGCTTCCCCCTCAGCTCTGTGGAGGACTAGATTATTCAGCTAAGGTCAGATAATGCCAGTACACTGTGTCAGAGTTGTATTTGGCATGGAGCACGGTAGACATGGATGTGCTCCATCTTCATATGAAAACACCATGTTAGGGAGTGGTGGTGAAGGAGACAAGTTTAATGCTTTTGTCATACAAGAATGTGCCACGCCTGGGGATTCCCTTAGTCATGGAACTTCAAACACAGATGAAGGGGACGTGCTTTTCAGCGCTTACTACTGAAGGTGTGTGTCTGCACAGCAAAGGGCAAGAGAGCTGAGCTCAAGAGGGTTTGAGGTCCAAGTGAAATGATAAGTGTGCTTATGTGGAGAGAAGGAACTCTAGCTTCTGAATAGTTTTGTGGAACAAAACGGGACACTAGTTTAGTGAAATGAGTCCTCTTCAGTGTTTGTGCTGAAAGGAATATGAAATGGTAAAACTTGTTTGCATAAGAGGTTTATATGTAACAAATGTTGCTTTCAAGAGGAACAGTAATGATTCAAGGGGGACAATAATCCTGGTAGTTTGATCTGTGCAAGTTAGGTGCAGGTATTTGTACCTGTACAGCCTCCTTCTCTATAATACAGAATATAATTTGTTAAGCTTTATTATTATGTTTGTGTGTATAGCACACATTCTTTCTGAGACTCTATCCTAGGGGCTGTTTTAACGTGATGGTTTGTATTTTGAGGGTCTGCTTCAATTGTTTGCATTTGACTGTACAAAGCCCATTATCCTCTGCACACTGAGTTTTTATGGGTGAATAAAACATGTAATCTTTCTGTTTGCCTTGTGGAAAGATTGTCAATTACATCTTTGAAACAAATGGGGTAAAAAAATTGAGTTTGTCCAAGAAGTGAGAAAAAATGTAATGTCTTGTAGACAAACTTGATATGCACATGTTTTAATTAACTCCTCATATATCTATATATAAAATGCTCAATCAGAGCAATAGACACAGTAGGGTACATTTCTGGGTCTGAGGGAGAACGATATAAAAAGTGCAAGTCAATGTTTATCTGCACTGAAAATATTTTTGTGAACAGCTGTGAAGATTTGTCTAAGCAAAATCCTGGGCTGTGCTACTCATGCATTCCTGTGTTCCTTGTACATAGGTCAAGACACACAGCCAGGAGCTGCTGCAGCCCTCATGCTGAAATTACAATCATTCCTCACCAAGACTTCATAATACTCAAAGGAAAGAGAAAAATACACTCATTGCTTTTTTCACTGCAGAGCCTGGCAGCTCTGATAATAACCCCACATCTGAGAAAGGAGATAGAGAGCATAGAATAGAGATACTGTGCTGCTGTACAGCACTATAGGTGGTACTCATGGGGAAAGGCTTACATGGTGCTTTAGGCTCTTGTCTGATGTGTAGTTGGTAAAATTTATTTATCCAAATTTATGGCATTTTTTTGCTGTCAGCAGGAAATACTTGAAATTTTGCAGCTCTGTGAGCTTGGGGGAGCTGGTGATGTTGAGTCTGGAGAAAAGGAGGCTCAGGGGGGACCTTATCACTCTGTACAACTGCCTGAAAGGAGGTTGTAGACAGGTGGGGTTGGTCTCTTCTCCCAGGTAACAAGTGGTGGGGCAAGAAGAAATGGCCTCAAGTTGCACCAGGGGAGGTTTAAATTGGATATCTGGAAAAATTGATTTGTGGAAAGGCTGTCCAGGGAAGTGGTTGAATCACTGTCCCTGGAGGTATTTAAAAGATGTGGCACTTGGGGGAATGGTTTAGTGGTGGGCTTGGCACTGCTGGGTTAATGGTTGGACTCAATGATCTTAAAGGTCTTTTCCAACCCAAACAATTGCGTGTTTCTGTCTTTGGAAAGTCTGATCAGTGACATTGTGCCCTAAAATGTGTGGGTTTTCTGCTTCCTTTTGTAACCAGGCACATCCTGTGGTGTGGTGATGGTGAAATGTTTTAAGAGAGCAGCAGTAGAACAGACTTTTTACTTATGTGGCTCTTTAATATCTTAACAGTCTAAATATATATTTAGTCTTCAGCACTAAAATTTAGTGTTAGAAAAGTTAAAGTAAACTTTAATGTTATTGCTAATTTTCTTCTTAAAGACAGAATCTAAGATTCTTGAACATAATTTTTAAATGAAAGGTAGCTTATTCTTAACTGAACTCTTAAATTTAAATTTATTTGGCCAAATATTTTATCACTTTTGTCTATTTCCATGTCAAATGACATTCATTCCCTTCTTGCTCTGTTGAAAAGGGTGTGTATATTACTAAAGTTAATTTCAGATTTCTTGTTTGTAGGCAACTGGGGGAGGATATGAAGGTGAAGATGCATATCCCAATGCAGAACTTTTCTTCTTGGACATTCATAATATTCACGTCATGCGGGAATCTTTGAAGAAGCTGAAGGACATTGTTTATCCTAATGTGGAAGAATCACACTGGTTGTCAAGTCTGGAATCAACCCACTGGTTAGAACATATAAAGGTAACTTTTCCTTGATTGTTCAAAAACTGTTTGCCCAAATCTGTCACATCAGACTTGCTTTCTGTGCTAAGCTGTGAAGTAGTCCTAGAACACATCAAACTACTTGGACTACAAAAGCAACATCCCTGAGTGTTGGCTTTTTTTGCCAGCTCATCTTAGAGTATGTTATGAGATACCATAACTAAGCAACAGTAGGTGAAATTGAATGTTTACTGCCTGCCTCAAGTTTAGTGTCTTTAGCAGAGGAATGCATTTTTACTCTGATTGGCTTTACATGTGTGAGAACTGATTTATTTCGGTTTCTTGCAGTACAGGCCTGCAGATGACCATCACTGTGAAGTATCAGTAAATACTTCAGTTGTCAGTGTGTATGTGACTTTATTTTGTGAATTGTGGTTTTGTAAATAAATCTTGTAAATTTATTTGTAAATTTTGTAGTTTTCATCTCGCAGCACAAATAAAATACTTAAGCTGGTAATTCACCAGTGTTCTAACTAGTTGACCTTTGAACCTTTTGCCTCAAGTATAGCTGTGCAAAAGCAATTAGAGTATTATGTAATGAATCCTGCTTAATAAAATTTTCATTTTAATTTAATAGCTGGAAAATAAGTATATTAGAAGGGTGCAAGCTCCTTTTTCCAACAACTGAGATAATTCAGTAATTTAGTTCAAAGAAGGGAGTCAAATGAAATAACACAGAATTTTTGGAGAGTATATGCTATGGTAAATCCCCTCTTTCTTTGAAAAAGAAGCTTATGGTCTTTGGTTTATCAAGGTTGCTGTTTTGTGCCCTGTTTTTTAAGAATTTGCTGTGAGATGAATTTGATCTTACTAAGGGATTAGGGAACCAATCTGCTTTTCTATTTTTATACGAGAAATTCACTTGATCTCCTAGAAAATTCCTTTCCAATTAACTACACTGCTTTTTTCAGGTCGTTTAATGGAAACAGTATTAATTCAGATACTGTGTAGATACAAAGAAATCCACTTAGTGTTATCATTTGAGCAGAAATAAGTTGTGTTGTTTGTTTGGTGTGTGTTGCTCCTCACCAGCTCGTGCTGACAGGAGCCATTCAGGTGGCTGACAAGGTGTCATCGGGCCGGAGCTCGGTGCTGGTTCACTGCAGCGACGGCTGGGACCGCACGGCTCAGCTCACCTCCCTGGCCATGCTCATGCTGGACAGCTACTACAGAACCATTGAAGGCTTTGAAGTTCTGGTGCAAAAAGAGTGGATAAGCTTTGGACACAAGTTTGCATCGGTAAGAATTAGAACATAATTGCAAAGACTGTGCACTATTAACTTTCTGAAAAGCTTTCAGTGTTAAACCGCTCACTTTGTGTCAGGGTTTGATAATTCCTTTCATAATTTCTGAATTTGGATTTAAAACATTTCCAGGTAAACTGAGCAGAACTTTTGGGTTTGAACCTGTTTGGTCAGTATTTTTCTTGCTATTCTTTCTCTGAGAACTCATATTTTGTCCTTTGCATCCTTTTAAAAGCATAGAACTGCTAGGGTTACTGTGGTTATTGAGCAAAGAAAATAAGAAGGCAGAAAAATTGTGTCCTCTCAAATTCTTCAGCTGAAGATCAGATAAAGCTGGGATATGAGGTTCTCCATCACTCTTTCTTTGGACTGTCTTGAATGTCACAAGAAGCAGATGAATGAGTCTAGCCAGTGTCTTCTAAGTGAGATTTTGCATGATTTGCTGATTTCTAAATATTCTAAACTAGTCATAATAGCTCCCAAGAGGCTGTCACTGGTAATTTTGGCTCTACTTCTGTTCAGTTGCCTTCTGGGCAGAAGGTTAGAAGCTCAGAAGGTTAAGTAGTTGCTTCCATAGCAAGTCCTTAGTATTTTACAGGTATGTGAATCATTTTCACAGAAAATTCACAGAATATTCTGAGTTGGAAGGGACCCTGTTCATCCTGTTCGTGTTAGAAAACTTTTCAATGTCTTAGTGGAATTTTACTAAATGCCACAGCTAACCATTTAACCAAGAAATCTTTACGAGGAACCTGGAGGAGGAGATTAGGTTGCCAGGGAGACTGTGCTGTTACTTACTGTAAGCATTATAGCAGTGTTGCTTGTTGGTCCTGAACCTTGTAATTCACAGTAAGAAGTTTCTACAACTTCAGTAGAAGTTACTTGAATGGATGTTTTGTCCCTAATGAAATACTCTAAAGATACTACTTAATATAGCTAAAATTTGGAAAATAGGCAATCTGGAAAAAATCAAGAAATGGGAAAATATATCTGTGTGTGTTTCATGCCCATTTTACATTTGCAAGAGTGTTGCAGTCATTTGGAAATCCATGTATAGCTACTCAGCATAAATCACCTCACCATTTACATGTGCTTGTAGGCTGTGGCAGTTTTTGATCTGATATTCTAAAGGCGCTTTGAGGCTTATGAGATTTGTATTTTGGGTGTTGGAAGTGATAGCTGATGTAGTCTGGTTTTTTGTGTACTTACTTGTGGTCTTTCAGTAGTGATATGTTTTATAAACCTTTTAAGTATTCTGTCTTGGTACAGGCACAGGAAGATGTGAAGCCAGTGGCTTGACATTTTATTCTCATATTTTTTATTAAAAAAAAAAGAAGATGTAGATAAAATTAGATGGTATCCCTGGGAGACTTGCAGTCAAACACATGTGTTGTGGTTTAACACAAAGCTTAAAAAGAGAGATCTGTGTGCTCTTCATCATTATTAATAAATTCAAATAATCTATGATTCTTTTTGTTAAGCCATTCAATTTAGTTGAGTAATCAAAGGATTTTGTTCTCCCTCAACAGATGTTTTCCTCCAAATAGTGAGGCAGGACTTGGCATCCCTTCCAGATGACTCGCTCAGTCCATTGGTTCATGTCTGACAATGTAGCAGCAATAATAATGATTTAAGTAGCTGCTTTTGCTTAAACTGCTATTTTCCCAACTTGCTCACTCAAGTAGCAATCTTTGGAAATGGTTGAAGCCACTCTTCAGCCATCTGCTGTAATCTGAGAGTACTGTAAATTTTTATTTGATGGGTTATTTAGCGTACAGTGAAGGTTGGTCTTTTCTAGAGTGTTCTGTAGAAGTGGTGGAGTCACCATCCCTGGAGAGATTTAAAAGACCTGTGATGTGGTGCTTGGGGACATGGGTTAGTGGTGGACCTGTCAGTGCTGGGTTAACAGTTGGACTCCATCACCTTAAAGGTCTTTTCCAACCTTAACTATTCTATGATAAAATTATAATGTAAGCAGAAAATATTTTGATCATTAATACCCTGTTTTAGTTTGGTAATTGTTTGATAGACCTGTGACTTTGAATAGTGAGAACTAGACAGTGCAGTTAGAGCAGTTCCTGACCCTCATCTCTGAAACTGTTGTTGTTTCATTTTCCCTTTAGTAGGGAGTTGAAGAGCAGGGTGTTACTTATATTGTCTGGATTGGAGCAAGCTTCATGTTTTTATGGTACCAGGGTTGCAATTTGGATTACTTAATACCAAATAACCAAATAGTAGACTACTTAATAGTTCCTCTCTGTATTTTATATCAAATGAGGTGAGCAATAAGTTTCCTTGTTGAAAAGACATTCCCTACCCCAACTTTTCTATGTGTGGTGAACTTAGTGCACTCTCCAGATGATAAATTTGCTTGTTATGTGGAATTTAATTCTAATTATGCATTCAAATATGAGACATAATTATAGATGGATGATACTCAGACATCCTGAAACTGCTAACTGTAGTGAAAGTGGACAGACTTCCACTCCTTACTAAACACATGTATGACTCTTAATGGATAACAAGTATCTCAAACCATGAAAACTGAAGAGCAAGGAAGCCAATTTGGTTTTCTTCTTTATAGTCGTTTGTTACTGTTGACTGAGTTCAGCTGCAATCCCTCATCTCCCTCTATTTCCTGCCATTCAATTCTATTATGTTAAACTATCTTGCAAGCCATTGTACAGAGCAGTGTACTGCTTTTATGATTTTTCATGTCCTTGAGGCATTAAGCTTGCCATCTTACAGGCAGATAGACAACATCTTAGGTCAACATAAATGCTCTTCTTTTGTCTGCTCCAGGCAAGTACATTCAAGCAGAATTATGTAGTGAATAGAAACTCCTTTTCCCTGAATCTCTAGCCTGTTCTCAGCTATCAAATGGTAAAAGGAAGTAAACAGCTTTTACCAAATCTACTTTTTGTCTGTGGGGCAAATTCCTTTGATTGTTACTTTGGGCACCTCCAAATAACGGGCTCACCCAAACTTTAAAAATCTGTGTTAATTTTGTGTCAAGAACACGAACATTTTTTGATCTCGTTCATGTTTGCATACTATCTCAGGGTGAATGCTAAGGTTCAAGTGTGGAGGGGGAAGAGAAGATTGTGTGGATAGTTTGATGATCTAGGTCCTGCAGTGGCTTAAAATAAAAAAGAAGACAAAGTATGTAACTTGGCTTTTGACAAACTTACCATGTAAATGTAGTTCAGAATATGTCTTGATTATTTTGTTAAGTAACGGATGCTTCAACAGTTCTGCTTGTCCAATAACCAGCAGGTGTTTATAACAGGACCGATTATCAGTTTGGAATTTTTTTCAGCATCTTTGGAACAGCTTTGCAGTATTTCTCTATCTGAATTTCTCCTCCTTGATGCAGTAACTGATTTTGAAATTATAATACTGGGTTGCTTTATTGCAAAAGAATTAATGCTCTGGTACAAAATAAGAAACCATGTCTATTGCCATAAAATAGCCTGTTTCAGTTAACGGGAGGCTGTATTGCTTCATTTCAGAGAATAGGCCACGGTGATAAAAATCATGCTGACGCAGACAGATCACCCATCTTTCTCCAGTTTATTGATTGTGTGTGGCAAATGTCTAAACAGGTATGTTGTGTTGTTCTTCAGAAGGTAACAGTGTGAAGAGATGACTGAATTGAAACCCTACGTCTTTATGTTTTGCAAAAAGTATTTGAAGAGGACAGCATATGCCTCTGCTCTGACCTGTAGTAAAAAAGAGTGTATTTACTTTTGTGAAAGTGATACACAAGCTGTGGTTATGTTGCTGGGCATGGCACTGGCTGTGCAGGCATGGCTGGTGTTCTTGGATACAGGATTCTCAGACACACACTGAGAGACGTTTCATACCCGGCAGAAGGCTTTTACAGGAATTGCATCCAACTGCCTTAATGGGGTCTGTTGTTCTGTTTGACCATTTTGTGAAGCTGTCCCTTGAACTGCAGGGACACATGTTGTTTTGTCAATGCTTAAAAAGGAAGCAAGGGAGCTTTTGAGTGCTATGATTTAACATTGTATGGTCAGTAAGTAGTGAAACAAAGCAGTGGACTTAGTCTGTTTAGGGCCAAGGATCAGGACCTTTATTTTCCTGTATGGTGCTGCACTGTAACAGTGCACTGAAGATACCTTACTCTGTCTTGCTAGTAAAAGCGTATGTGTAACCATTTTGTATTTTATTCTTTTTATAAATTAAAGGTAGGTAGAACATTTTGAGATTTTTTTCAGTGGCTAGTTGGAGAAAGTTGAACACCTTGTGTCATCTGAACACTTAGTCTGCTATAAAGTGCATGAAAGTATTGCCTTAAAAATTACTTGTAGATGTATCCAGGCTTCTAAATTCTACCTTTAGTCTTTTAACCATGCATGTCCTTCTGCGTTTTCTATGTAAACAATGAATTTGTCTTTCCTGGTTTTAGTTTCCTACGGCCTTTGAGTTCAATGAGCAGTTCCTGATTACAATCCTGGATCACTTGTACAGCTGCCGGTTTGGCACTTTCTTGTATAACAGCGAGTTTCTCAGAGAAAAAGAGGTTAGTCAAACCACCGATTGTGTAATTGCATTGCTGTCTTTACTATAGGTGATTGCAAAAGTTTTGGTTGTATTGTATTTGGTTATAGTCTTTGCAGACAGTGATTTTGAACTGGCTTTTTTCTTATAGAATGGTGCCATGCAGTCACTAAAATATTTGTCAAGCACTGGGTTTGGAATCTTTCTAATACAGTAATGTCTTATGCTTCTAAGTAAACCAGAAGTGTATTAATTTTAGAATGTAACAATGGCTTCTATGATGGGTTTCTCAATTTTATGCAAATGCTTACTGTTCTTATTTCGATTTCATTTTAGAAAGTGACTGAGAAAACATTATCGTTATGGTCTTTGATAAACAGTGAAAAATCTAAATACACCAATCCTTTTTATAGTAAAGAGCTAAATCGAGCACTCTATCCAGTAGCCAGCATGCGGCATTTAGAGCTCTGGGTCAATTACTACATCAGGTGGAACCCAAGGATTCGGCAACAAGTAAGTAAATTCTCGATAGTGTACAAAAAATGCTTTTAGACTTTGGAAATATGGATTTTGTGTCATAACTGTCTTGTAGAGCAGTACTTATCTGTTCAGGTTTTTTAGTGTTACATTTGTAAAGATGGAGGAAAAAAGTGTGATTATTTAGTTCTCTCGTTAGCTCATTGAACTTTTTTTCCTGTTTAGTAGCAAGTCATCCTTGAGCTCTCTCTAGCCCTTTTTCTTGGACACATGTCTAAGGGCATTTGATGCTACTAGATCCTGAATGACAATGCTTAGAAACAGGGCTTGCTGATCCCTGAAGAGTTGGGGCATTAGCAACACAAACACAGTTGCATTTGCTTGGTCTTTCTCCTTTTGCTGAGAGAGCCTATGAAACCATTTACAAATGAAATGACCCACTGAGTCCTTTCTCTTTCAAAGCTATGTGTATTGATGGTAAGATTTAAATTTTTTTGTAACAGCATTGTTTAGACTGTGCATGAAAGCTGTTACCAAAAATTATACAAATGGATCAGATTGGAAGTCCAGGAAAGCTTTTCTTAAATGCCACATAGTTCAGTTCTGTGCTTTTAATGCCTATGGGCATTCTATGTTTGTTACAGTCTTGCTGGAAATCTCAGCCATGTGGCACATAAAGATGGTGTACAGAGATTTTTTTTTTTGTCCTTTTTAACAGCTTGTGGAGGTTTGAGTAGGAGAAGATAGAGGAGCAATTTGTTTGACAGAAGCAGTCTTCACAGTCCAGCCCTTGGAAGGAGTCAGTAGTTTTCAAGCAATATACTTCCTTTTCCATAGCTGATCTCCTGTATTATTTACAGCACTTTAGAGGCTTCAGGAATGCCAGACAGTTTGCTATGGCTTTTTACAAATATGTTGCCAATTTGAAGTTCTGGTTTTAAAGCTTTTGTTGCTTGTTGTAAAGGATGAGGGTGTTTTGCAAAAGGTGAATCCAAAGATTTATTTTAGAAAGTGAAGGATTATAACACATGCAAATGAGCTGTAGATCTACTTAAAAATGCAGTTTGCCATTATTTGCGAGAGCTTTTTGGCTGAAGTTTCTCATTAGAAATGCAAACCCAAGTGACGGTATTCCATGCTGCTACTACTGGTCCCTCATTTTCACCATTTTTGTACGCAAAATGCAACTTTTTTTCCCTGCACATGAAATTTATGCTTCATCTTCACTTAAGCAACTCAATAATGAACATGTGTGGCCCGAACCATTTTTTTTATGATGTTTCTTAGTGCCATTACTTAGAAGCATCTTCTGCTAGCAAAACCATTATCCTACATCACCAGTCATCTGAGTACATACATTCAGCATTGATCCACTTCCGCAAGTGCCTCAGCATTCATCACAATCCTCATATGGGTGCGTGGTGAGTGGTGCACCTCACAGTGCTGGTTGAACTGGTTTTGAACTGGTGAGGTGTTTAACCATTAGCTGCTGAAACTCCACTGCTGATAGCTTTGAATTACAGGCAGTTAACTGTGAAACAGCAACAATTTCCAGACAGGTATATTCAGCTGAAGGTAACTGTAGGCTCTGTCTCTGCCTTGGACATTTGTAATACTTCTTCTCCGTTTGTTTCATTACTCTGAAAAGGAACTTAAGATCAAAGTGGAAACCGTTAAAAGGCTCTTTCTGAGTAACCTCCTGAAATCCAGAGCAGTTGATTTTAAACACATGCAAGTGTGCTTAGAGAATTCACTAATAAAGTTTTTTATTTCACTTGTTTATTTACACTAAGTTGCAAATTTACTATTAAAAACTCAAGTAAATTTCATCAGTGAGAGAAATTGTTTAATCTGAAGGCATGGATCTTAATCTGATCAGTGTAGCTAAAATAATCTGGCTAAACACTTTTTTAGGGAAGATGCTGAGACACTTGGCCTCTGGACTCTTAAAACTTTTTAGTAAGTCAAAAAAAAAGCTTTGGTCAAGGTATATGAGTAACTGTCTTGCACACAATATTAAATAACAAGAAAATAAAACCCATATGCTCCAGGAAATGGTGGCTGATTTTGAGTTACGACAAATGGTTTTGTGCAAAGATTGACTTTGGGGGACACAGCTGGAAGGCAGAGGGCTCTCAGGGTACAAGAGTGAGTATTTCTGTTTAGCTACGACTTGCTACGCCTTCCAGGAAGCCCTGGATACTCAAGCAGCCTGTGTACAAGTAGTTGGAGTGAAGTGCTAAGACTAACATGGATCTCTTTCTAGCAGCCAAACCCCGTGGAGCAGCGTTACATGGAGCTCCTTGCGTTGCGTGATGATTATATCAGGAGACTTGAAGAGCTACAGATCACAAATAATTCTAAGATATCCAATTCATCAGCCTCATCAACATCTCCCTCACAAATGGTGTCCCAAGTACAAACACATTTTTGAAGAAAATGTTGGCTTCTTTCTATACTGTAATAGCAAGTGGTGCTTAACATAGATCTATAGCATAAAGAGGAATATTCTAATGCCTTACATTAGACTGTCCTAACACAAATTATTTTAGACTGTCTTCATTTGAGGAGGACTTCAAAACAAACAAACCCTACTCTTCGATTACGTGCCTTTTAGAACCTGTGGACTGGGAACATTATTAATCAACTCATAGCTATGGAGGGCTTTAAGAGTTATTTTGGTAGGTCTGGTACAATTGAAATGAAATTGATTTATTGTTTTCATAAGAATGCTTTAATTTATTACATTGTAGGTCATGTTCCTGTAAGGAAATTCATGCTCAGTCTTTCGTGTTGTGAATAAACACAATAATGTCAATAGGAATATTCATATTGTATAAAATTAGGCATGTGTGTATTCCTGTTAGGAATACATTCGTGGAATTCATGAGAGAATAATAAATTCTATTGCAAGATGTCAGAGAGAAGTGTTGAAACTTTCAGATTACCTGAGAATTCCAAATTTTTCTTTTTTTAAATAAACAAATACGGAAGGCATTTCACTGATATGCTTCTAAATAAAAAATTCAAATAGCTCAGTAGATATCAAAATAAAAGAAATTTTTTTATTGTAAATTTATTTTTTTTTAAATAACAAATGACAGTTGTACTGGATTCTGAGAAGTTCTGTTTAGGCTAGCTGATCAGCACTAAAGTACAGTACAAATTATCACTGTGGGCAGTATTGGTTCTCTGGATTAATACAGGATTAAATGTTTCTAAAGAAAGTTTATATAATTAGAAACAGAACCACAGAGACATTGCTTTAATATCCAGCAATATCCATAGTATTAAAGCTTCTGTTTGTCTTCTAAAAGTAAATGTGCCTGTTTAAAGGAGCTTTTATACCAAAGTAGGCAAAAATTCTCAGTTATAAATAATTTTTAAAACTTGTACATTTATACTTTACTGTTTAATTTAACTTCTGTTCAGCAAATTTATTCTTAAGTATTTAAGGGGCTTTGGTATCCAAGATTTGCATATAGTGTGTGCACTTACATTGAACATTCAAGTGAGCTCTAGTTTCAAGCCTACCTTTCTGAGGCTTTTTGTAAATCTTTAATTTGTTCCTTTCAGGTGTTTTTTAAATAGTTGCAAGCATTTCTTATGACAGCACAAACTTTGCTCTTGATATTTAATTAAAATTTTGCATATTCTCAGAAGTTTAATTATATTCAGGCAATCCAGGAAATACTGCAATTCAGAATCTGTAAAGGACTCTAATATTGTTATTTTAAAGGAGATATTTTGATGCTTGAGGCTTCTGTCATTGTAAATTATTGTACATGTGGTGAGTTTTGATCTGCAAGATATAATAGGATTATATATAAATTAAGTTTTGTGTAAGTATATATAATATAGTTTATTAGAAATTCTGCAAGTTTATAAAGTGTAAATATTTTGCATATGAAAACTAAATTTAAAGCTATAGTTCCATAAAATAAGTCAAAGTTTAGAGGACATTGAATATTTTTAAAACAGTATTTTTTCAAAGGAGTAAAGGTATCCTGCCTCTGGATTTAATTCAGTATATGCACTGAGTTGCACTATGTTTTCAGGGAAGTTCAGAGCATACAGCATGTGTGTTTTAAATATGCAGAATTATATGACTCTTGTCCTCTAAATTTCATTCTCCCATCTATGCTCTCCAGTATGTGTATCCAGAATAACAATGTTGTCCCCAAATCTTGACTTGTTGAGGTAAATAAGATTCATTACATCAGATAAATGAAGAAGGATACTCAATTGTTCATGATGTACTTTACCTTTTGAAAGCAATGCATAATCTGGTATATTTGCCTTCTACTTACTTGCGGTTTATTAAAAAAAAAAGCTATTTTTATTAGAATATTTAAAGTTTCTGTATTTAACATGTTGGTGACATCTCTGAGTAGTGTGAAAAAGTTCTGAAAATCTAATAGTTTTTACTGTGTAAACACTACATGATAACCTATTGCATTTGGGAAAGTGTAATATAAGGGAAAGGATCTTTTTGCACTTACTTCATTACATATTACTTTGTTCATATTACTCTTCAGCTGAATTTGTCTTTGAAGCTCTCTAACATGGCTCTGTGTGGGCTTGGAATTTTTCAAGTCAGCAGATAAGATAGGTGTTTTAATTGTTTTTACATGAGAGACCAACATAAGGGTGGTTTTAATCCAATATGTTCTGGAAAATACTGCAACTGTAGGCATACAAACTTATCAATGCTAACAGAACATCTCTCTCCTTCCCTCATAACTGGGTGCTCCCGGCTGTCGTTCTGCACAGAGCTCCTGTCCTCTGTGCACACTGTAGCCTGTTCCCTGCCAGGAGCACACCTGGGGAAGCTTCTGAGGTCATGATGAAGAGAGTTCAGGTGTTGAGTGCCTTTACTAGGAGGGGTGAAAAAGCAGAGCTGGGGTGTCAGCATCACCAGCAATGAATGCCCAGTATCCCACAAGAAATGTCAGTCTTGGAATGCTAGTTTAGGTTTTTTGTATTCTTCCTTCCATGGACCTGAGGAGATAAGCTAGTTTTTGTGTTGGGCTTCACTTACTTATTTAGAAAGGTTATTTGTTGAATGCCTTCTTTATTTGCTCATGCCTTACCCTTCCCCCCAGCATCACTTTTACGGCTGTACCCAAGACATGACTTGTGTGCTACCTCCTTCTGATGTATTGTTAACCTCTGCCTTGAGTTCAGGTGTTGTCTCGCAGCGAGCATTCTGTTATGCATGAGAAACATGATCTGTAACAGCGCAGGATCTCCTCAGTACTACCGCTTCCTCACTAACCGTGTCGGCCGCTCTCCTTGGATACCGCGGGACTGCTCTGGAGCCGGGCTCTGTGTGTCAGGCGGCGTTGGGCCGGGGGGAGAGCAGTGAACATCATCCGTCTGCCGTGTACGTGCGGGGAGGGGAAAATAAAGATGTCAGTGCTGAACTCTGCCTCCATCCGCCCTTTTCGTGGCGCGCCGGCCGAGTGCCGCGTCTCCGTGCTGGGGCTGGAGGGGCGGCGGGCGGGGGTTGCCCGGCCCGTCCCTCCCTCAGCCCGGCCCCGCCGCCCGCCCGCCCTCGCGGCGCGCAGGCCTCTGGGGAAAGCGCCGCCGCCAGGTGACAGCGCTCGGCGCTGCCGGAGCCCCAGCGGGCCGGGCTGAGGCGGCGGGGCCGGGCCGGGGCGCCGCGGAGGGGCGGGAGCCCGCCGGCCATCCCGGCGGCGCGGCCGGAACCATGGAGCGGGCGGCGGCGGCGGCAGCGGGGCCGGCGGTGGAGGGCGGTGGCGTGAGCCGGCGAGCCGTGCGGGCAGGGGGGGCCGCGGCGGCGGGCGCGGGGTCGCGGCAGCCCAGCACCGAGACCCTGGACAGGTGAGCGGGGGCGGGGGGCGGGAGAGGGGGCGCCGCGGCCTGCGCGCCCCGCGGGGCCGGGCGGGGGGCCGCGGCGGGGCGCCCCTCGGCCCGAGCCTCGGCCGAGCGCGGCCCCCCGGCCTCGGGACGGCCTCCCCGGACCCCTCCGGCCCGAGAAGCTGCAATCTGGGGGCGGCTGCTGTGCAGCGGCGGATGGTCCGCGGCGGGAACCCGCTGTTGTCAAAGTTTCCTGCTGCGGTTGCCGTATGCCGGCAGTGCCGCCGCCGGCTTGGCCGAGGCTGAGGCGGCCGCGGGGCTTCGGCCCCGTGGTTTGGGGCAGCGTCCTGCAAACTCGGGCTGAGCCAAACTCGGGCTGAGCCCGTCCGTGGGTTTTGAGATTGTTGCCGATTGGGGTTTTTTTCGTGCATGTATTTAATGTGCAGAGGTATGACTGTCCCCAGACTGTCCCCCGGTGTGCGGTGTGTCCCGGAGTTCTGTCCGTGTGTCCCTGTGTGTGTGCGGTGTGTTCCCGGTGCGTGTCTGTCGGTGTCTGCGGTGTGTCCCGGTGTCCCGTCTGTCCGTAGGGGGGTGTGGTGCCTCTTCGGTTCCCGGCTGGCCGTGAGTCCGCAGGGTCTCACCAGAGCGGTGCCAGGCCCTGGGTGCCAGGTGGGACCACACCTCCTCCAGCAGCCGCTGGCAGAGACATTCCTTCACTCAGAAGTTTCCAGCTGAAGGCAGACTTCAGAACTGAGTTTAAAAATCCTTAAAGAAGGAGTAGAAATGAACGGAAATCTCACCCTGATGAAAACGAAATAAAAAAGAATATTTAAAATCAGCGCTAGATTCTAGTCTCTGTATTCTCTCATTTTTTCTGTTAGGAAAAACCTGGGGTTTTACATCATTCTAGTGAGGATGGAAGTCAATTGTCCATTTTCTATCATCAGAACATACACCTTTGTATTCCTTATTAATGCACTTTCTTATCCTAATTTTCATCTTCCATTCTTCTGATCTTGCTCTATCCTGGGCCAGTTATAATGTCCATTTGTCATATACTTTATTTGTTTGCTGGTACGATTGTACCAGGCCAGGCTGTGTGTGACTGCAGATGAGACAGAGTGCAAGGGCAGTCAGTGCTGGTGTGTGCCCCACTGGTGCGTGGGGAGAAGGCGTATTGGTGTGACCAGTGTTCTGTGGAGCACTGACACATCCCCCACACTGGTCTCAGGGGATGGTCCTGCATTCATATTCGTTTTCCTGCTGCTATGAGCTCTGTTGATATAGTGATTCCTGGTGAAGATAAGACATAGAAAAATAAATCCTTTTCTTAATTAGCAAGTGAGTGCTTATTTGAAAACAAACTTAGGCAAGCCCTGAAGAGATACACTGGAAATTAAGAGATGTGAGAGAATGAGAAATAAACGAGGTAAGAAAAGAATTACTGTAGGTTTTAGCCCTTGGATTCTTTTGCAAAACTTAAGTGAAGAGTTCTCTAAGTGAATCTGGGTTCGAGTTCAGCACTAACCTGAAAGTTATCTTTGTTGTTCAAGCAGGACTATCATAGATGTGTTTTAGTTGCAAAACAACATTGTGAGATCTAGTCCTGTGTAGATTGTGCAGGTGGGGTGAAAGCTATTAAAATTTATCAGAAAAGTTTTGAAAGATCTTCCATTTCAGGTATGTTGTTGTTGCATGGATCTCTGCCTTATACCTAGTTATACTGGCAGAGTTAATGTAAGGAAGGAGCTCTTGTCCATAGTAATTGGTTATCTAAGGGTGTTACCCCGCCCTCTTAATGTCTGAGGTGTGGTGCACCTGCTGGGTGCTGGCTATGTGTAAGTGTATTCACTTCAGTGTCATGGGACGTTCACAGAATCCAAAGCTAGTTTATGAATTAACTAAAAAAAAAAAAAATCAACATTTTCTTTCTGTACTTTACTTCTGAATAAGCATTCAATCTGTAGAAGAGCCCAGCTGAATGGTTTGAAGAAAAGTGGCAGTTATCGAAAATATCAGCTGAGGCTATGGTAACACTCAGGGCACCAGTTCCCTCTGGCATTCCCAGTTTTTACTTGGATACCTGTGTGTTTTGAAGCAGACCTAGTGCACTTCAGACTGTCATTGCTTCTACCTCTCAGTACTGCAGTACTTGTGAGCAGCACTAGTTTAGGGGACTGTTCTCAAACTGCATTACCTGCAATTTAGTGTGGTTCAGATGCTTTAGGGTTCTTGTAAATAGCCTACACCGAACATCATCACTGTGGCATGGGAGAGCCCACATGAAGATTATCCAAGATTTATTTCATGAATTGGAAAAAAATGCAGTTAACTAGAAGTTATCCTTTAGAAAGCATGTATTTTCAACATTTAATATAGAATACAACGTTAGCATCGTTTAATTTTTTTAATACTAGCATGAAGTACTGAGGATTTACAGAATAATCAGGACATATTGATAAGGACAGTATAAGGAGTTTCCTATTACTTGGCCAAACTCATTCCACGGGTGGCTTTAAGAAAAAAGCGTGTGAGTGATAAAAATTACACTGGATAAGGAACATAACATTTTTTAAGTTCCTGGGACCCTAACCTCGCTTTTAACCTCCTGACAGCTCTGTGTCTCTGACATGAACTAGTAAAATTCTTTTTCCTAATTTGATCAGTAAAATAGTTGCATTCTGCCCACAAAGCAACCCAAGTTTTATGATGTTAGTGATCAGTTACAGTGTTGCTTTCTGGACTTCTCAGTTGCTATGCTGTTCAAAATACACATTTTGAATTACTGCTAAATAACTTGAAATTTCTGATTTTGTAGCCCGACTGGATCCCACGTGGAATGGTGTAAACAGCTGATAGCTGCAACCATTTCGAGTCAGATTTCAGGGTCTGTCCCATCAGAGGGTGTGTCCAGAGACTATAGGGTAAGTGACTTTTGAGGAATGCATTGATTTGTTTTAAGATAAAAGAGTGGGAGATCGGAAAGGTCCTTGCTATGTTGATTAGCAGGTGGTAAGTACTTGAGTGATTGCTGAATGTTTCAGAAGTAAAAACATCTCATTATGTGTAGGAGTCTCTTGAATCTGCTTTGTGTTTTCCTCCGTATTTAGAATAGTGCTGTTGAAGTCTACAGAATAAAAATTAACAGAAAGGTAAAAGGAAAATTTAGAAGTCAGTGTTTTTGAATAAAATGTCAGAAGTGAGTTGTCTTTTTTTGGGTTACTATATAAAATAATTGGTAAAGTAGATTATAGTTACAGGTTGAAATGGTTTCTAGTGTGTGTTATTCAGAGTGCAGAACTGAGTGCCTCAGATTTCACAAAGAATAAATGAATGACTTTGTTACTGTGCAGAGAACATAACTGAGTATCATGTTTCATGGTGTTTCACTGGAGACACTGAATTTAAAATCAAACAAACAAGTCACCTTTTTCATTCCCTCCCAGCAAAATTTTTGTCACTAAGGTAATGAGTGCACAGCATGGTTTACCTGACAGTTCCACTGTGCATTTGTGCCCCTGTTCTTTCACGCTCACTGGCTGTTCGCTCCATGCAGCCACTCAACTCAGCTGTCAAGAATGGAGCATGGGCAGTTTTTCTCCTCTCACAACGTGATAGAAGTTACCCATGTTTCAATTCCCTTTAGAAGCCCAACTTCCTGCTGTCTAGATTCCTTTTTCTTCCTAGATATGTAACAGTTTTATTGTCTTCATACAGAATGGCCAAAGGAAGGTTTTTATCTCTTTTGTTTGTTTTGTTTTAACTAGATTTTAATTCACATATGCTCTGTGATTACAAAGTTTGTTATCTGGAAGTAGCGTATTTTAGATTCAGTGACAACAGGTCAGATTCAGCTTGAGTCTGAGATGAGTCCATAAAATATTTTTGACTGTAGTGTATTTAAAAGTTCAACCTCAACAGAGTTTCACACTATTGGTACAGTCAGCAGCTTGTAAAGAGTAGCTCTCCCATACTACAGCAGCTGAATTGCAAATGCTTGCTCCAGGTCAAGGCCAACATTTTTGGTAAAACGCTGTGGGAAACCTTGCATTACAGCTGTTGGTGTTGTATTTGCCAAGGATTTCATCTTAAAATCCAAGTGTGTAAGCTTGGTGTTCAGTTTATCTCTGAGTTAGAATGCATTCCTCTGGAATAAAGAGCACTGTTTAATTTTGAGTTACTTCCATCTCTATACCAGACTCATCTCAGATATTATTTAACAGGAATAAATCTTTTAAGGCCTAATTAAAATTCTGCTTCAGTCTCTCTCTGAGAAATGAGAGAAAAGGATTTAAGCCTGATGGTTTAAATTAAGAATTTTTGTGGTTAAATTGTATTCGACATCATTGCATTGCTGTGGTTTGAAATCCCATATTTGTATATAACTTGATGGAATTTTTTATGGTTGTTTACTCAGTACCACTAACAGGTTGGGGTTTCTCATTATTACTGTGGAATTCATACATGAAAAGACAATGCCCGTATATAGCTCAGTTTTCCTTTGAGACATCTTTCTCTTTTGATGCACTTTCCTGGGTCTTCATTACCTTTGGTTACCTTGAATTGCTGCATTTAGAGACTATCTTACAACTCAGAACCTTCAGGTCGGGTCAGATGTGCGTGTTTGCTTCTGGAACTGGTCAGGTAGTTCTGTTAGTTTGTGCTGGATTTACCAGGAACTCACTGCTTTATTCTTTCTTTCATCCTTTTTTTACTGTTAAAATTAATATGTTTGCAAAACTAGGTAAATATATCGATTCTTTTATCTAACGGTGTTACTCATGTTACTCTTACATGACTTACCTTACCAGAATGTGATTTAAGGGAAGGGGAGTCAAAGGGGGAAGCAAAGGGGCAGCTAATGGGCTGGTCAGAACTGGAGAGCACTGGGGAAGCTCTAAACCCTGCAGCAACATGATCTCAGTCTGAGTTGAGCTGTGCTCTGTGTGTCTTCTCTGACACATGCTCTGCCTGCAGAGTGTTCTTGAATGAGGGGCTCATATAAATGAAAATTGCTTAGATTGTAGTTGCTGACTACAAACACCTTCAGAAGCTGGGAAGAGTTGTCTTTCTCTGAAAGATCAGGTGGCTCGCCTTCATGGCTGTTAGTGCAGGTTTATTGTCTTCCACCTAGAAGGATTACCAGGCTCTTTCTTCTCTTACAACAATAGCACATTGTAGCAGGATAAAAGGGTGATTACGAATGAATCTATCCAAAGACCTTGGTGTTTGTTACATCGCTAAAATGAAGTGGCTGAGATTTTTTTTTAGACCAAAACAATCCTGCAAATGAAAGTTACTAGTTCTGCATAGTTTCGTTTTGTTCTTTCAAAATCCAGCTATAATTAAAATGTTTGGGAGTAGAGTTCTTTTGAAAATCTGGTGAAATAAGATATAGTGTCTTTAACGAATCAAATCTGTGTGTTTCATTGGATAACATTTTATATTTTAACTAACAGGTGTACAGGAGGCCAGTTATACGGGTAAGATTACCTTTGGCTAGCAGTGAACGGCCTCCTACCTGTGTGTCTCTTGTGCTGTGTGAGATCTTGGTGTGTCAAGCGTTCTTCTTTACCTCATTAATGGGTTTTATGAACCAGTCAGACCATTTTGCTATGCAGTGCAACAGCTTCTTTGCCATAGAAATGCTTTATATACATTACAATGTTTTTGTGAGCAATAAAAGTCAATGTGTAAGAGAGCAATATTTTAAAATTATGTTATGAATGTGCAATACTAACTTCAGTTTTATTACATTAATTTTGACAAAATGGATGCTTGCAATTCAGGTTTACATGCTTCAGAGTGCAGAGTACTGTGTTAGCAGCTCTAACATGTCTATGCTAAAGAATACCAGTGGTGAAAGCATTAAGTCTGTGTCTGTCCTATTTAAATAAGTTCCAAATTCATGCTTGCCTTTGTACTTGTTTTACATTAGTTGTTACCAAGCTGTAACAGGATTGAAGGTTATGTTTGAAGTTAGGCACTAGTGCAATGACCTACATCTTTTTAATGATAATTTTGATACTAGAGCTTGCCCATTGTTCATTGAAGATTAAGAAGGGCCTTGTTTTCTTGCCCCTCTCTCTTAGTAACATTTATGGAGTGAGAAGTGATCTGGATAGTGTTTTGACATTGTTCATGAAATGCGTCCAACACTTTTATTCAAACAAAGACCTCTTGTTCAGTCTGAAGCCAAGAGATGAAGTCTGAATGATTTCTTTTTCTCATCCATTGTTTACATATTTTAAAATGATGTGTTTAGTCCAATCATCCAAACCCACAAGTTGATCTTTTTTTTTCTTTTAAATAGCTAACGCTTCAAATAATTGGTCTGAGTTGAGTAACAAAAACTGGTTTTGTTCAGTTTTTCCCAGTTCTGTGTAAAGGCTTTGATATTTGAATGGTCTGCTCTGCTTCTTTGTCTTTCATATATTTAAAATTCTTTGGTGTATTTGCTCATTGTCCTGCTGGTTTTCTTCCAGAGATCACAATGTCTATTTTTCTTTGATTTCAGAAACAACATAATTATAATCTGAAATTTAAGTAATTTCTGTATAACAGAATTCTAGCCATACCTAAATGTTAGTAGTCCTTTATAACTTGAAAGGGTTTTTTAAGTGCTTACAATTTTTTTAACTCATGTAAAGTTCAAATTATCTGAAGGTATCTGAAGTCCTTCTTCTAAGTTGTTTCTTGAGGGTTCTGTAGAAATCCTGTAAAAAGAGAAATTGACTTTTAACAAACATTTGTAAATTTCGACTGAGGCTGATTTTACAGTCTGACCAAGTGAGAAGTTCTTTGCATTTAAACTGGGAGTAATAGACTGTCATGAGCACAACTTCTCTCCAGTTGTTAAAGAAAGAAGACGGAAGAACATTTTTGGCTGAACATACTAAAACAATTCCTTCAGCTGACCTGATGACATTTGTGCTTCTTTCTGGTGTGCATAAGGACCTTATGTTTATTAAAGAAGTTTAATTAATGTTCAGGATTTGCTGCCAATTGATGCAAAAATCAATTAATGTGAAAATGTGAATTGTTTGCCTATTTTGCTGTGAGTAGTGATTTTAGGTTCTGTGAAGTTACTGGCTGAGTTTCAAGCCACAACATAGAAGTTGCTGGAAAGATACGTTAAACTATAAAGTTGAGAGCTCAGTTACAACATGTTTTACACAGTAAAGCATTTTTAAAGTCTCTAGATACTTCTATTTGGTGTCGACCTGGTTTTTTCTGTGAAAGATTGCATGAGTTTTCCCATAATGCTGCCTTTGCGAGCTGTACTCAATTTCTTCTAGTGATAAGCATGTGGCGTTTTTGAAATTAATTTTCTTCACTGTAAGGTTATTTGTCTTAAAAAGACAGTACATACTTTTATGTTCTTATCTACAGAGCACTGATTCTTTTGTGAAAAAGGGAGTAAATTTTTCGTTTTGTGTTGTGCCAAATAACATTCAAAGGATGGTGCTAATAGCTTGGATTCCTTTCTGTGGAAAGTAGTGTGTGCCAGGAGTGGAAGATTTTGGAAAGCTAAACTGGAGTCGAAGTATATGCTGTCTTTTTAAGGAAATTTTTAAAAAGGGAAACAAAAACTGAGAAGATTCTGTCCTTTCACCTGTTGTTTGCATTTTTTTTGCTGTTACTTCTCTCTTGCTCTACTGCTGCCTCATGCAAAGCAGGAGATTCAGGATGGACACAATGGCTATCATTCTGAAGCAGAACCTGATCAGGTGGCAAGTTTTACTCATCTTTCATTCATTAACTGTGTAGCAAGGTACTATATATTAGTACTCATACAGTGCATACAAATCTTACATTTCTTATTCAAGAGAAGCCCTAGAAAGCATTTAGTGTGTAACTGGTTATGTGATAGGCAGACTTTTCTTGTAAGGTCATGTAGTCTAAAATGTAATACTGAACATAAGCCCCACATAACAGAGCACATCCATCCTCAGTTTGTAAGCACTGGCTATTTCTCTACACATTGTTTTTTGTGATTGGGTGCTGCATGTAAAATTTCAATAGTTTTCAAGGAAATCTGAAGCCAGAGATCAGCTGAAATATTTTTAGAAATTATTTATTAGTGAGGGCTTGTGGTAGTCTATTTGGAAGCAGACAGATCCTCCCAATTACGTATATGTGGGTCAGAGCTGCAATACAAGGGAAAGGTTCCTTGTTTGCTTTAACAAGTTAGCCCATTGTATTTATTCAGGATGTAAAAAATTGAAACCCTAATATCTCATCATTTTGACCTGAGATCACTTTCACTCGTGGTCCTTAACAGACCCACAAACTGTTTTATGCTGTATTACAATCTTCAGTACATTGTAAATCTTAGCTGCCAGCAAAGGACCCAAAGAATCCATCATGTATCATTCAGCAATGAAGCCATTTACCTCAATGAAAAGTTATGAAACTAACCAGTATTTTGAAATTGCTAATAGTTCTTCTGTTTTTGTTGTTACTTCATTCTTAATCCGACCTTCTGGATCCAAAATTCCTATAGTGAACCTATTACATAACCTGTGGCACTCTCAGTAAGGTATTGATTGAAATAAAGCATTGTGGGGTGCTTCTTGCTATCAAAACCACAAAGTTAAAATGTTAAATAAAGTTTCTGCCATATAATTTTCTCAGATGAAAACAATCAAATATTAAATAAGCAGCATTAGAATTAAAAAAATAATAAGAGCTTGAAAATGTTCTCAAATAGATAAAATACCCCAAATAATACCTGCATTCAGCAAAACACTAACAAAATGTTAATTACTAATTTGGGCTGATCTTATTGTTCATATTTTTGTATGCTATATGTAGCTAGCATGTGAAACTAATTGTTGCATAAATGCTTTGTTACTAATATGTTACTAATGTGTATGTCTGTGTTACATTTTAATACAAAAATTTGTGTTTGGTTGTTTTTTGTTCCTTTCTTTTACTGTGGTACTGTTAGTACAGTTGTGTGATTTAAAAAAGGACACACTTCTTGTGTTTCAGTAATCTGGTAGTAAAAGCACTTTGCATCAAAATATATCGATGTGGTACAGATGGAGACTGAGATTTACTCACGATTTTGGATTTCTGCCAGGCACTGCGGGATGGAAACAAACTAGCACAGATGGAAGAGGCTCCACTTTTTCCTGGAGAATCAATCAAAGTTATCGGTAAGTGTACTACTGAGTGCTGCATTGAATACTATTAAATTGCTAGTTTATTTAAAAACATAATATTATTTCCTTTTGACTTTTGTTATTTAATTTAATGCCACTTTAGATTAACTGATTAGATGTGGATTTCTTTTCTTTGTCTTTTAAATCCAAGTATTGGCAGGAGAAACCAGATCCAGAGGATGACTTGCTCCATATAGATAATTTCTTTTTTTCCTAAGGATTTTTTGTTCCATAGAGGTGTATGTATTGTACTTCTGCTTCGGGGTGCCAAGAATGTGTCATAGCTTCAAAATTGTAGTATCAAAAAACATGAGGTTGCAGTAAACTTAGTTTCCAGTTCTTAGGGGGATTTATTTCGCTTTGGCTTGTGACAGTGAGCTCTGTGTTAGCAGTGCAGTACTTCACTAGGAAAGAATACCCACAAATAGAAGTGAAAATGAATGTGTGGGCATAGAACTGAATTACTTGGAGGTTGGGTGCATGTGGATCAGTAATTGCCCCTTTGGATGCTCTGTCTTTCGGGTGAGTGTGGGTGCTCTGCACCTCAGGGCAGGGACCAGAGCTGCCTGCAGCTGGGGGTACCTGCAGGGTGTTGGGGACCTGCCTGCCCTTGCTGCAGCCCTGCCCCAGGTGCTGAGGAGCTGCTGAGCAGCAGTGGGGCTAAGGAATTTGATTGCTTTCATTGCTGAGATAAAGACAACTCCGCAAGAATAAGCTTTCCTAAAGAGGTCAAGCATCAAAATCTTGTGAGTTTCAAATGAAAATAGATTGTTATGGAGTAAATGTCTATAACAGTAAAACAAAGCTTTAATTGATCTGTTTTCCAGCTAAGGATGTTATGTATATCTGTCCATTTATGGGAGCAGTCAGTGGTACGCTCACAGTGACGGACTTCAGAATGTTTATCAAAAGTGTTGAGAGGGTAAGACTTCACTATCTATCTGCCTATTGTTTCAGGTAGGAATGTTGCTGAAGTAGATTTCAGAAAGTGACAAATTCAGTGAAGTGTGATGTTTCACAGCAGTCTACTAAACAGGAATTATTGTTGGCTCTAATGAAACACATATGAATAATATTAATTTGTATTTCTTCTAATGTAATAAAATTGTTTTATATACAAATTTCAGGATCCACCTTTTGTTGTTGATGTTCCCCTTGGAGTTATAAGTAGGGTTGAAAAAATTGGAGTACAGAGCCATGGAGACAATTCATGTGGTATAGAAATAGTTTGCAAGGTAAGGCATGGTAGAGATTTTTTAATATTAAAATATTTTCATTTCATTTTTCTATAAGAGGAATCTGCCAGCCCATGTGCTGTTTTTCTGTCTGATCAGTTCCCTGTATTTGAATTGTGCTTCATTTATTTCAATTCCTCTATGATACTTGCAGTCTTAAACACTTCTGCATTTTGTCTCAAGGGTGAATTCAAAGAAAAAGTGGCTATTTTTATATCAAGCATCTCTAATGACACTCCTAGTTACCTCATATGAATGCTTACAGAACTCTGTTCTCTTGGGGGTTAGATGATGTCAGTGACTTTGTGTTCCATATATGCCTTCCTTCAAATGTCTTATATTTGCTTTTTCTTTTTTTTAATTTATCATAGAGTAAAACTGTAACTTATTTTTGACAGGATATGAGAAATTTGCGGCTGGCCTATAAACAGGAAGAGCAGAACAGATTGGAGATCTTTGAAAACCTTGTAACACGTGCATTTCCTGTTTCTAATGGACTGGTAAGTCTTAAGATGGAGAGGAGGCTGTCACTGGCTCTCCTCTTTTGGGAAAGTGTAGGGGAGGAAATACAAGGGCTTTATAACAAACTTTGAAGTGTTGATTCATAAAATCTGTTGCAGAGCAGGCAGGCCATTCTGACCCTGGGTGCTTTTTGTATTAATTCATCAAACACTGCTGTGTCCTGCTATTGAAGTTAATTTATAAATAACCCTTGAGATCTAGATTTGCCTAATGTTGCTGATTAAAAATATGTATGTATTGACTCTTACTTTCTGCAGTAGGTAATTTAATATAGAAGTTCTGTCTAGTACAACAAATAGGTACAATTAATCTTGTTATTAGTTAGCTGCAGAATTCTGTTTCCATTTGCCTGGGTGGGTAAGGAACTGGTCAGGAGTAGGAAACCAATTTTCTCATCTTGGCATTGCCATTGGTGTGTTGTGTGATCAGAGGCAAGTAACTTGAACTTTCTGTTTCCTGTCTTGGTTTTGTTAATTTTAAACTCATACTTAATGGAGAAAACTATTTTTAATCCTCTTTCTAGCTCAGTGTTTTCCAGTCTTGACTGACGGTGTTATGTCTGCTGTTCCAAGAGTTTTATAAGTGTTAGATTTGAAATACTGGAGTGTTCACTGTTTGGAGCTTGTTGTGCATACAACCTGTCAGGCAGTAATTTATGATTTTGTTTTGTTGTCTTTAGCCTCTTTTTGCATTCAGCTATAAAGAAAAGTTTGCAGTTAATGGCTGGAAAGTGTATGATCCAATGGCAGAATATAAGAGGCAGGTAAGTTATAGAAGTACTTGGTGTGGTTTTTTTTCTCCATCTCTCCCAGAGCCATTTAAACAAGGAAAAAATGTTACAGAAAACTCATCATTTTCAGCTCTTGCTACATGGACTAACTGCCTGCATCTCATGTTTGGGTAATAAAATGCAAGTGGCCTGAGTTTGAGTGCATTGAGCACCTGCTAAAGTTGATGGAGGTACAGGTGCTGAGTACTTGAGCAAATTGGTCTAACTTAACATGGTTCTGAAATCCACATTTTTCAAGTGCTGTTTCTACAAAATACAGGCTTTATAAAAAATTGAATTTGAGTAAGCAGCATTAAACAGAAGACTGACTGTTGTTTGTAATTTTAAATCTACATTTTCCATATGGTTATTTTCCATATCAGTTTAGTAGGAAAGACTTCCATTGGTTTATGATTCAGCATGAATACCTAAGTTTTTAACTTATTTAAAAGAAAACGTGGGCATGCCTTTTTTTAAAAAGGATGCAGGACATAAAATTTTTCATTGCCCGAAACTCAGATATGTAAAGGCCTAACCTGAAAAATGCTAAACTGTTTTTACTTTCATACAGGGCTTGCCCAATGAGAGCTGGAAAATATCAAAAATTAACAGCACCTATGAGCTTTGTGATACGTACCCTGCTGTTCTTGTTGTGCCAACCAGTGTAAAGGACGATGACCTCTCAAAAGTGGCAGCATTTAGAGCAAAAGGGAGAGTTCCTGTAAGTGAAACTTGTACAAGAGGATATAAGTGCTTCTGAAATTTGTAGCTTACAAGAAATTATTAGTGTTGTTTTAGGCTTTATTTTTTAAATAACAGTGGGATGGCTTCCTTCCTGAGATGGGGTGGGGGGCAAAGAAAGAAGAATTAGGCTCAATGGGTTTAGAACTGAAGAGAGCAGCTCAAGTGTGAGTTTAATTGCACAATTATTGTGTCATGTAGTAAGTTTTTTGTTTAGAGTTAGCACTTCTAGGCCACAGTGGTGTCTGATGCTCTGGCATGTATTAGCTTGATTTGGAGTAGAATGTGTCATAGCCATAGTGCTTTGCTTGAGATTAGACAAGGTAGCATTAGAACCCCTGTAAATATGGTAGATGGTGTTGGTTATCATGCTTAGCAAGGTAGTGTACAGGTCCATAGCCTTCCACATGGAAGCAGTTTCTCTTCTTCCACTGCCCTTCTTTTTCCAGTTTGAAAGATACAGGCTAAGTTGCTATTAGAAATAAAAGCTGAGATGTTTAGAATCACTCTGTACTCCAGCCTCAGATTTGGGATGGGCAGTCAGTGCTAGTGTGCTGTCAATATGCTTTTGCATCGGCCTGTCCTTAAACTTGCATTTGTTGATTTGCCAGGAAATAATGCCAAATAGGCATGTGATTGTCTAGTTGTTCTCTGGCCTGCTGCTTTTATAGTAGTATAGTAAATTAAATAGTATTCTCTTATTCCAGGTGTTATCCTGGATTCATCCTGAGAGCCAAGCAACAATAACACGATGCAGCCAGCCATCAGTCGGCCCAAATGATAAGCGTTGCAAAGAAGATGAAAAATATTTGCAGACAATAATGGATGCCAATGCTCAGTCACATAAACTTATCATCTTTGATGCCAGGCAGAATAGTGTTGCAGATACAAACAAGGTAGGTTGGTATCATAACTAGCATTAGTTCATCAGCCTTATTACAAGGCTGAAGCTTGAGCCAGATACCAGGATATGGAGAACCTGATGTTGAAAAGAGATAAGAAAGGGTCCCTAAAGAGGGCAGGGGAAGGAAGGTAAGTTGCTTGTAGCATTTTGGAAAGGCTGGCAGGAATCAAAGGCAGCATGAAGATATAGCTGAGAAATCATGCAGTAAAGCTCACAGAAGATCAAAGCTTTCATCAGTAATAAGGGGAAGGTGTATGGATGGATTATCAAATGTAGCCTGTTCAATTAGAATTTCTTTCACCTAAAAAAACACCCTCTAGTTTTTTTAGAAAAACAAAAGCCAAAAATATGTTTTTATTAGGGCTAAAATAATCCATTCTCTCAGAAAATGCTGAAGCTTGAGCAAAATAATTCTCTCTGTCCCTGAAGTCCTATACGTGTTCTTCTCATTGTCTGTTTTTTGCCTTTTGAATGACAGGCTAAAGGTGGAGGATATGAAAGTGAAAGTGCCTACCCAAATGCAGAGCTGGTCTTTCTGGAGATTCACAATATACATGTAATGAGAGAATCCCTGCGGAAACTTAAAGAAATAGTTTATCCTACTATTGATGAGACTCGGTGGCTGTCAAACGTGGACTCCACACATTGGCTGGAATATATAAGGGTAAAATGTTTTTGATGTGAAAAATCAGTTACTTTTTTAAACCATATTTTTAACTTGCACTTCAGAAAATATTGCCAAAAAAATGTTGAAACTCAAGCATGTTGCTTTAATCAGGATAATCTTGTGAAAAAGTTTTATTTTTAAATAGTCACTTAGAACACAGCATTTTAAGCATTCCATAATAACTTTGTATGTCCAGTTTTAGGTACTGGCAGACAGTGAGTTAATTCCCAATAGCACAGTATCGTATTTACTGCTGGACACTGTTTTATTTTCTTGGGAAGGAATGTTAGTGAGCAGTCCAGGGTTATCCCTCTTGTTTGGAAGAATGCCCTGGGAACTTCAGATTATATTTGAGCCACTGCCAAAAGGGCTTGACTGTGAATTCTGCAGTCCTTCTCATCCTTCCCTCCTTCAGTGCAATGTTACTGTTCTTGTGATGGGCACCTACATTTTCATGGGCTGTTTGTAGTCAGTGATCTATCAGGTTATCATCTGCCCTATTTAACGTAATATTAAAATAAGTCACTACCACACTCAGTTTTACAGTCAGTTTCACTAACCTTTGAAATTATTTTAGAGTAGATTATTTCATTACCACATTCAATCCGCTGTTTATGATTAATGTGGATGGAGTGTAATTTGTTTTATTAGCAGCTGGCTCAAATGTCATGCAAAACATGTTTGGGGTCGTTGATTAGTTTGACTGTCTGTTCAGCAGTGCCAGCTGACAACTGCAGCAGAGCCAGTAGAGGGAGCAAACATGAAATTAAGAGTCATATTTAATGATATTTTGGGAACAGTTTAATTTTCTTCTTTTCTTGAATTTGAACTATTTGAAACAGCTTTGGGAATCTTAGTATCTGGAAACTTTTCTTACCACCCTGGCATTAAATACAGTAGTCTATTGTGTGCCCATGGTCACCTTTCATTGCTGCTGACTCTGGTGAGGTTATTGGATTAGGCAGTGTCAGGAGTGAACTTTGATACCACTGTCAGACAGGCAACAATAGCACAGCAATTGGAAATTTCATTTAAATTATTTTAAAGAGTTGACACATGTGTGACATTATTCATTAATCTGTCCCTTACATGCTGCTTCACATTAATGGTACTGACAGCAGAAACTGCAGGCTGATTTCTTAAAAGCTGCCATTATTGTGTTACTGTGTTGATAGTAACTTTCTGAGATTTTTTCCAAGAATTCCTTGCCTTTTGACTTGGCTTGTAATAGCATTAACAATCTACAGCTTTACTCTTAACACATCTGCTGATTTCTGGGCTCAGACCAGTGTGGCTGTGTCCCAGTTTAATGCAATGCATTACTGGAAACTCGCCTTCCAACCCCTGGCACCCACAGCGCTTCAGAGATGGTCCAGGAGTCTGTGAAGGCACCAGTAACTCTCTGTGTATGAAGGTAGGAGTAGCAACGTGGGTCACTTGGTGCTTATTGCACACCCAGGATATCTTCTGTCTGAGCGTAGAACTTGCACTATTAACTGTTTTTCAGTTCTTGTTTTTTAAGCCAATCCAAAGCCAGTTATTCATGAAGAGCCCTAACTGAAATACTGTGATGGTTACTAAGTTTTGGAACATCTGTAAAGAGTAATAAATTTGTAGAGGAAGCTGTTTTCTAAAGGCTGTTGTCCAAAGTGGAATAAAGTGCTTCACATACTCCACAGATACTTGCTGAATTAATAGTAAATGTGTTTTCTGTCTCCCATTCTCTGCTCATTTCCTGTACCTGTTCTGTTATTCCCAGCCGTTTTCCTTCAGAGGCATCTGTGTTCTCTTTAGAGCAAGCTATTGCGTACCTGTATGTTAAATAATAAATAAATTCGTTTTCTGCTTTTATTGAAGACCAAACTGTTTTTCTATTTAGTGCAGTAGAGATTTCTAACTGAAATAATTGGCAATTAACTAGTTCAGACCACGAACTCGGCTCTCTCATAGGCACTTTTGTATTATTTCTTGATATTTCCACCCTGGCATCCTTCAATTCTACCATAAAAGATATGCTCAATGAAAGATAGAATCAATGGAAATTGTCTCTAAAACATGGTTCTTGGAAGAGGTTTGAAGACTGGTCTTGTGCACAGCTTCTCCAGCAGATGCTCGCTTTCCTACTTCCCAGAAGATGTTTTTACATGCCTGGGAAGTGAAAAGTGCAAATATTTTGCAAGATTACATTTTCTGATGTTGGAATGCAGAATAGGAATTCTTCTGTGGTCCCATTTCTAGTGGTTGTTTTTTTCCCCCACATATTTTTCAGTGCCATGAGAGGTCATGTTAGAGACAAGTCTTCACAGGAGAGAGTTTATTTAAGTTTCTAAAAAGCTAGAGGGTGGCATTAGGGAACAAAATAGGTGTGGTTTTGAGTGGGGACAAGAGTAGCAAGTTCACACAGGTGATCTCAGTCCTGTGCCATCTCTGTCCTGTCCTCTCCTGCATTGCTCCCAAATCCAGGCTATTGATGGTCAGCTCAGAAGCTGAATGCAGTGTATACTGCATGCACCAACAAATCAGAACAGGCTCCCAGCCAGGGTTTTCTGGGTTTGTTTGGGTTGTGTTTTGATATAGATTAACTGGATGATTTGTCCCTTTCTCTGAACTCGGTAGTTTCAGTTGAACTGAAAATGGAGCAAGAAAGAGTGATTGATTAATGTGAAATGAGCTTTGAAAACCTCAAACTTTCAGCCTTTGGAATAGATTACAGTATTTGTGTCTTTTCATCATAATACATCAGAATATCAATTAATTTAGAGAAGGGATTCCCAGGTTCATTTGTTATGTGCTGCTGATAATGGAGAGCTGGTAAGAACTCCGTCCTGGACAACAGAGTGCATGCAGTTTTTGTACCTCTAGGAATATACAGACCACCATTTGGAAACCTCTCATTTAAAGCATTCTCATCAGGATGATTATGTAATTAATCTGAAATTTTAGAACGTAATGACTTCAAGAGTATAAAATTATAACTTTTTTTTTTTTGTAGAGTTTTGGATAGTATTTAATACTCTTGTTTCTTCATTTTTGTTTAAGATGCTTCTTGCTGGAGCAGTACGAATTGCAGATAAAATTGAATCTGGTAAAACCTCTGTAGTGGTGCACTGCAGTGATGGCTGGGATCGAACTGCACAGCTCACTGCACTGGCCATGCTTATGCTGGACAGCTATTACAGAACCATCAAGGGCTTTGAAGTTCTTGTAGAGAAAGAATGGATAAGTTTTGGACATCGATTTGCAATGGTAAGCTGGAAAATTTAGTGTGCAGTTTGTCACCTTCAGGGCTTTTACTTTGAATAGGACATTTTCTCACAGTACTCTGCTGCATTTTAGTTATTGTCTCTGGTGTGCTTTTAATGGTCTGAGTGTGTCAGAGAATTGTGACCTGTTCATTTTTAACAGGAAACCTCTATGTGGCATATAATATAAAGTAAATAAAAATGAAGTGGTTTGAATGCAGTGGAGAGAAAAAGTCATGTGGCTTTTTTATGAGAATGAGGGATTGTAACTTATGTTATGGAGCTTATGAATGGAGAACCAAGAAAAACAATTAAGGTACTAAAGTGTAAAATGGCTGGAATTATTACTCTGATTTAAGGTTGAAGTGTTTATTTAACACATGGGCTAATGGGGAATTAGAATAAATTGTTATGACATTCTGTGGGCTCTGACTCTTAAGATGGTTTAGTAGAAATGGCATGTAGTTATGACAGGTGGAGATGGAATAACCATTTTTCCAGTTCAGTCTTAAATAAATTCCTACCAGTTTCACTCACTGGTAGAAATCAGTGGCTGTGCAGTAGAAGATGGGGAAACAACTGGAAGAGCTTTCCAGCTCTGCTCAAAAGTGAAGGCATGTCCATAAGTGAATATTGGGATGCATTTTTAGTAGTTGAAAAGTGCAAGTTAACATTATGGAAGACTTGCTTGTCTTGTTCACTACTGGAACATATTTAAGAGTTCCTGAGCTTCGCAGTGTTGGGATGGTACTGCAGACACACCAGACTGAAATGCAGTGTGCTCTGACTTCCAGCGAGTGGGACATGGAGATGATGATCATGCGGATGCTGACAGATCTCCCATTTTCCTTCAGTTCATTGATTGTGTTTGGCAAATGACAAAGCAGGTAAGATGCTGAAGAGTGTATTTCTATGAGGTATCAGTCTTTGACTTGGAAACATAATTTGTGTAGGAGAACACATTCCTTTACAGAGCAGTAGCTTGTTTACCTGGAGTTAGTTGCTCTGTGGCTGCACTGTGCACACAGAGGGAAACTTCGACTCAAAGTGAGGTACAAGGAGCTAGAGATTTTGTCTTGAAACCAAAATACCTGCAGTTTTTTATTTGTTTAAAATAGGCTTACAAAGGGTTTGCTGTTTACATAAATAAGAGTTATTGATGAGATAAATGATTTGTGTTGCATGTTCACTGGTGGAGTAGATGTTCATGTGGATTTATATTGTCCTTAAGAAACAGCAAAAATCTGGGCTGATTGTGAGCTGAGGTTAGTAGAAAGTTCTTTTATATATGTCTCAGATGTTAACATTTTTATCTTTATGTATACAGGACAGCATTTATACCAAACAAGCCTATTCTCTGATAAGTTTTCTTACTTCCATCACTGCTCTTAGCTCTAGCTCAGGGGAGATCTTTAAAATTAGTGATCCATAAGTACCAAAATATTCATCTTCTCATTTTTGTTCTGAAATGTTAAATTATTGAATGGAGTTAGTCTTCATTTTCCTTATTTGTGCCTCCATGAGCAAAACCTCAAGGTTTTTCTGAGCTTTTATATTGCAATTCTTTAATGGGGTAATTGAAATAGGTTGTCCACATGAAGGCTTTATTTCCAAGTGATTTAGCAGTTCTTGGTGCTTGACTCCTTTTTTTTTTTTTTTTCTTCTTTCCCCTCTCTCTTTTCTTTTTTCTTCTTTCCTTTTTTTTCCTCCTTGATCTGTGCTTTTATGGTAAAAGCTGTTAAACTGAAGTCTGTCTAGTATGTGATTTGTTTTGAAGGGAGGAGGATAACAGTTTGGTTCCATATGATCCTAGCACTCCCAGATCTCTTACCTTGTTCTGAGCATGGTTCTTAAAAACTTACATCATAGTTGCCAAAACTTGTATTCAAAACAGTCATCTTTGGTGCTTTACGAAAGTTCCCTGCTGTTGTACTGGGCCCTTGTCCAGGGGGTCTTGTAGACTTTCTCTTTCTGTGTATCTATATTTCAACATTAACATGCTATTTAGTATGGCTGGAGAAAATAAATGAAAAAATCTGTCCCTCTTTCAGAGGAAAGCTAATAACAATAGCAAAGAGAAACAGTTCTAAACACCTGGTAGGAACAAAAGTCCTCTGGGGAGATCCTTAACTGAGAGCAGCCTCTTCTATTTTTGTGATCTCCCTTGCTGCCTCCTATTTCTTGCTATAAACAGTTTAGTTCCCTCTAGTTTAAAAAACAGAAAGGGATGAGGGCAGAGGGGGAATCTATGAAACATTTTGCCAATACCACATTCAAAACCTGGATCCAGAAATTGTTCTGAAATTCGTGAACAGCACTGATACTGAAAAATCATTAATGTTGCACAGGAAAAAAAATAGAAAAAGTTGTTCTTGAACAGTTCTTGCCCACTTATTTCTATTTTTCAGTTGACTTGAACGCTTAGAGAATAGATGTGGAGACTGTGATTATATTGACACAGACCTTTGAAAAACAGGATTCCCTTTTACCGTTGCGCAGATCACTTGCTCATAAAACACTGATAGTTCTGTGCCTTACAGTTCATGGTAAACATATGTGAAATGTTCCAAAGCTCAAATGAGTGTTAATGACCTCAGGAGGGTGTAAGGGCTCTGGTTTGGACATGGGCTAAAAGCAAGCAAATAGGCTCTTTTGGGGTCTTAAGAGTTATATTCTTAAAATAGTCACCTTAAAACAGTGAGAGAATCTCTAACTTCCCACTAAGATACAAATTTCCAGATAGCTTCAGGCAATGAAATTTAGTCCTTCACAGCCTAATATTTTCCCTTGGGTTTATGGTCTTCATGACACACAAATATAATAACAGAGAACTTGAGAGAAGTACATTGACATCAGATTTTAATAAAAAACATACGGTGAACTGATTTCCCTCCTCTTTTAGTAAATTCTGGTGATACTGAGTAGCAGATGTCAAATTGGAAAGACCACATGTGAGCTGATGAAATACTGATGCCTGGTGAAAATGAAACAAAACTAAAATTTGCATGTAGCACTGCAGTTTAACTTCCTACCTTTCATGCACAGAACCCTCACAGGAGGAAGGTCTGTTTAAAGTCAGCTGAAAGTTTCATCCTGTTTGTTACTTGGTGTCAGCTGTTGCTGGAGGTGCATTTTTCACTGCATTCAGCAGTGCACTGTTCCTCTGTCTAGGGTTCAGTAAACCATTATTGTCCATTGCACAGTTGTTTGTGCCAAGTGCTTCAATGTTAAATGTTACTGTAGTACAGAACGAGTTCATTGATTAAAAAGCAAGTGTATTTTGAATGTCTCTGAATCACATGCCACTTGTCATCATCAGACTTAAACAAGATAATTTCTTTTTTTAAATGCTGCTTTAAAAAACCCCCAACAACTCCAGCAGCAACAAGTGGGAGATTTTAATGACCCATGTGTTTTCTCACAATTAGTGGATTTGACAAGAAGTATATTTTCATTTGGGGAATTTTTCCACCTGAATTTTCAAGCAGACGCTAATAGGCTGGGAACTACAGAGGAAGGCATTTTTAGGTCAGTGATTTTTCAGCAGCAGTAATAGAAGCTTTACAGTCTTGATACATCCGCTCCAACAGTACAACTGTTGTATCCAAAGACAGGGTTTCAATGAAGTGCTATCACTTATTAATAAACTAGTTGGAGTGCAACCACTGATGTATGGAATTTTGAATATGCTTCACTAGATTAGAATAGTGGCCATGTCAGCATCCTTCTGATTAGTATGGACCTGTCACAACACACAACCCTGATGTGACAAGGCTCATTAAATGCTTTCAGTTAAAGAGAGTCCCTTTAGGAGATGCTTTGTCTTCAAAGTTTTTTCCAAATATCATTTTGATGCTTTGCAAATTATTTTTGCTCTCTGTATCTGGTTGCTGCTTTGAGCTGGACACAGCAGGCTGAGGTCAGAGACCCACTGAATTTTCTCCTGACTTGGTTCAGCATACCTGCTTGTCAAGTTCTGTTCATACTTCCTTAAAGTAATAGCTGTGTTTTTAACATCATTGTTTTGTAATTAAGTTTTGGCACGATTTCCTAGAGAGAAGGAAGTTCAAAAGTACTAACTTAGGAACATGACAGAAAAAGAGATTTTGATAATCTTAATTTCCTCTATGCCTTATGAAAAGAAATGGTGAGAAGGCTGAAAACAGCCCTTGATTTGTGAGAGAAGCCCCAGTGTGAGCACACTGTGCTGGTGAACAGTGCACAGTCTGTAGCAGAGTAATAAGAAGGTTCCCATTCATTTTCTGTTTCATGATGCTGATAATCTCCTTACTCAAAATTTTCAGTCAAAAGTTGGTATGTATTAACTTGAGAAGTCTTGGAAAGAGAATGTTTTTACAATGTTTGACTTAGCTCAATATTCTTTTTATAGAACATTGTTTAAAACTTAGATCTTTCTGGATTTAATACAAGCACACCCATTGTGTGTTATTCAGCTCTTTACTTTCAACATGAATAAACATTTGCCCTTCATAAATCACAGCTGACACTGAAGAGGAATTTCTGGATCAGCTAGTTCACCCACAGTCCCAATTGCTGTGTTACTCCTCCTAACTGTAGGAGTCATCTTTATTTTAAGTAGCTCTTGAATACGCCAAAGTATTCAGTGTTCTTTAGTGGCACAAAGCAGAAGCCAGTCCTCCGCCTTCTACATATGTGAAATACTCACTTAAGATTTCTCCACATAACAGGAAATTCTGCCTTATAAATCTAAAACTTTGCAGTTTAGACTCCTGTGAATATGTATGCTTTCAGAGGGAGTGCACAAAGTTTGTTTCATTTGTCCTGAATATTATTCTCTTATAACATGCTCTTTATTGTTAATGAGAGAAATGCTTCCTTAAGTCTTCTCAATTTTTTATTCTTCTAAATGTCTATCATTCCATGTCTGTATTTGCTACCCTTGTCATACTGAACACAAAGTTATTTTGACACATCAAGCAGTTGCCATATGTAGTTCTACTGTGGTATTTGACTGAAGAAGGACTTTTTCCATCTGAATGGGCAGCAGCCCTTGGAGTTTGCAGTACTTCTTCCTTTATGGATTTTTAGAGCACTACAGATTAGGAGAAACATTTTCAGATTTCTGACTGATTTTCTTAGAATATATCAGGTAACCTCTGCTTGTGAACAAAATACCTAATGGTCCTCAGGGGAATAACAGTTCTTTCATTTCAGATGTACAGGATTGACTTTCCCATACAGAAGAAGAGGGATTAAAGGCTTATTGTATATAGCTGATGGTAAACTCAGGGGGTGTAATGGAGAAAAGTAACTTCATTGAGTAGAAAGTGAAAGAAAAATTTTTTTATATATGTTAAGCACAATGTATGTGCAGGAGTCTTTATTATTGAATTCCTTGCATGTTGAAATAGGAAATAAAACTCTTAAATGCCATTATCTTATTTTTTCTTTTTTTTTTCCCCCAAATGTTTTCTTGTCCCGTAATAAGATATAAAGCGTATGTTTAAGAGGGTTCAGGGTAGAGCAAAATACTGTTAGAGCTTCTTAAAATGGATTGCTTTGTATCACCAGTTTCACATCAGCTAATGTTTGTATTCTGGTATACTTGGATAATGAATGCAAAGTATAGCTCTGAGAAGTATTGGTAAAGAAGTACGTAGGTGAAATGCATTATTGAAGTGGGAGTTACTGAAATTGCTGAGTTTTCCTGAAAATAATCCCTAAATAGGAAAAAAAATCTTACCTGAATTATTTGGTTATTTCCTATGTCTGACTTTCTTCCTTTCTACTCTGCTTAAAACAAAATTCACAGTAATTTTACAATTTTTTTTTAATATCAGTTTCCTGCAGCCTTTGAATTCAACGAGCTATTTCTGATCACCATTCTGGATCACCTTTACAGCTGTCTCTTTGGGACTTTCTTATGCAACTGTGAAAAAGAGAGATTAAAAGAGGTAAATAATTTGTATAATGCAGATTCTTGGTTTTCTGATTTTATATGAAAATGCTTAGAAAATGACCTAAGAACACTTGAGCTGTGTTTTTGGATACTTTTGTCACATAGTCTTAAAAAACAATGCAGACATTACATTTCATGGTATGAGAAATATATACTGAGTGCCCTGCTGTTATGTGAGGTGGTACTTAGGTGTCTTTAGTTGTCATCTGTTTGGGGGGTTGGGGGTTTTAGTAAGTCCTCTTGTATATGTTTTTAGCCAAAATACAAAATTTTAAATAATACTAATTATCAAATTATATTAGCATTTCTATTACTATTTCCAGAGGAGCGCCTATGGATGACTTGGCAGGTTACTATGGGATATAACTGGATGGAACTTGTGGTTGAGGACTACAGAAATTTAAATTAACTAAATGAATGAAGTTAGGACTCAATGAAATATGTGTTTGTGAAAAAAAAAAAAATTAAAGTTCGTTAATATTCCAAGTACACTTTTGCTTACTTTTGGCTTTGTTGTTTTTACTACCTCATATTTTTAGAGCAAGTTACAATTCCTTGTGATATTTAGTTTTGCTTTTTTTTTTTTTTTTTTTTTTTTTTTGGTTTGTCTCTACTACTTCTGTAGGGGAAAAGTTGCATGTAAATACCACAAGATGGAGCTGAATAACATGTTCTCAGCAAATGCAGGGTTTCCAGACAGCTTTCTTTCATAAATAAATAGTCAGATGCAATTCTCAATAAAGAAATGCAATTTAAGACACAGCGGTAGTAGAAATACATGCTTTACAAGACTGAAGGAGTTTAAAATTGCAAGATGAATCTGATGTAAGTTCAGATTTCCAGTCTTTGATCTAATCATTATTATGCTGATTAAATTTAGAGTAATGCAACTTTCAGAAGTGCAAGTAAAGGTACAAATAGTCAATTCAAAGCATAATATCAATTATTTGTTAGGAGCAAATAGTGTGAGTGGGAAAATTGAATAATTATTTTTCACAGACGCTATTTTGGATCTTCCAAACTCCCTATCTCTTTACTGATATTCTTGTTAAAGCTAATTTTTTTAGTTTAGTTGGTCAGTGTGTAACCACGTATTTAAGTAGCTGTATATATTGCTGTAAATTATGAGCAGTACAAGTTGCTTTTGCTCAACTAGACCTTAGTGTCTCTGAAAATAATATGCCTAAATCTCCTTTTTCCATTAGCCTTGGACCAAAACAAGTGTTCAGATGTTTTGCTAAATTTTTAAGGCTGTTTAATGATCAGCTATCAGAAGTGTTCTCAGACTGCATGTAATTTTCTAGCAGATAAGGTAAATTTCACAGACAGAATTAGTGACACGTAGATACTAACATCATAGATTAAGATTTTGCAGTCCATGTCATTAATTATTTTAACTTTTTTTTTTCAATCAGGAGGTGAGCACAAAGACTGTATCTCTGTGGTCCTACATAAACAGCCAGTTAGAGGAGTTCACAAATCCCTTCTATGTAAACTATGAAAACCATGTGCTGTATCCTGTTGCCAGTCTGAACCATTTGGAACTCTGGGTGAACTACTACGTCAGGTGGAACCCGAGGATGCGGCCTCAGGTAAGAGCTTTCACATGTCTTCAGTGCTTTGGTGAAGGTCACAGAGATTAAGAGAAATTACTATTTTTCCTAGTGTCAAATGCAGCCTTTAATTCAAAAGTGCTCATCTGTTGCACGTATTTCAGCTGTCAGGGGAAAGGGTGTTTGTCTTGAAGATGATGCAGGATGTGTTCAAACTTGGAAAAAGGATGTTTTCCTTAAAGTCACCCGCAGACTAGGGAGTTATAGTATCACTGTATTGGTTTGTAAAGATTCACGGTCTTTTTTTGTCAGAAGATTACTTTAATAACACTTCTATAATACTTCGTAACACTTTTTAATACTTTTATTGCCTTAACCTTCTCGTAGTTTTGTGTACCTTTGTTTTTGATCATGTTTTGCCCTTTACCAACACTGACGTAAAATATAGCAGCAGTTTCTGAAAGAACTGGACTATACCAACTCATTTTGCAGGCTCTCCAAATGAAGCATCGCGTGGATGCTTGTTATCAATTGACTTTTATAGTTTTAAGCTGGCATACTAAAGATTAAACACTCCCCATACATGCTCCTTGATTCATCCAGTATTTGTTCTTATAAGTAATGTCTGCTATTCAGATAAATCTCTAAATCTCATCAGACAAATGTTCCATATGCTCTCATGCTTAGAAGTCTGAAGAAAGAACATTCAGATTGTGTCACAGCCGTAATATATCTGAGTGTGCTACACCATCTCTTTATTAAGGTAACATTCCAAGGTACCCCTAAGCATATTATGATAAATTACCTGTATTAAGTGATTGCTCAAAAGCTGCTTTCATCTTCTAGCAGTTAGAATGAGATGCAGGTTTCAGATTTATTAGACATCCACAAGTCAGAGGCTGTAGTAAAAGATGGTGTTCCAAGGTAAGTTTCAAGGACACTACACTGGTGGAAGTCCAGGTATCTGAAAAATATCTTCTAAGGTCCTGGGAAAGTCTGGATTGCTTGTTTCTCTCACTGAGGTGTTTCCTCTGAGCTGCTTTGTTTCTCTTGTACTTTGAAAGATGGTGTATTTTAAGTTATATACTTTTCAAGTGAAATTGTCAGCTGCTTTTTAGCAAAATAAAATCTTTCCTTTAGCCTGTTTGGTGAATATCATTTGGGTGGGTTTTGCACTGCCTGCAGTAGTGTCGGTTTATGACTTTATTTGATTGAGATCTCCAGGCCCTGAGAACAGGCTTTGTGAACCACATGAAAGCCAGTCCTGGTCTAAACGAGGGGAGGGTGGGGAAGAGATGATATAATGAGGAAATACCAGAGCTGTCATCAGTGAAAGCTCTGCTCACTGCCTCTCTGTCGCAGAGTGCTCTGCCTGCTTCTCTGGGAGATGCTCCTCAGTCACTCTGACACGTGACTCATTCACTGTCTGAGAGCAGGTCCCTCCATCAGCAGCTGAAGGCATCAAAATGTGATGGTCCTGGTAACTGCCTTGACTTTACTGCCACCTGCTTTTCTCAAGGGACTTTAAAGTGTTTCAACTTTTAGTTCTACCACGTAAGTTTTGTCACGTGGAGATACATCATCCCTTTCCTCTTGTCTCTGGCCTGAATTTATGTGATATTTATGACCAACATTTGGGAGTGTTTCACATCTACTTGGATAAATTAGCAGCAGAAATTACAATTTTTTGTTGCAGAATTGCATTCGCCAGTCTACTTATGAAAGCGCAAGCTTGTACAAGCACATAAATAAATAGTTTCTGCAGTCACAATATACTAGGTTTGCTTTCCTCTCTGTTTGCATTGTCTGTTGTCACACCCTGTTAACCAATTCAGTAACATTCAGACCCATTCAGTGACAGAAAAAAAGACAATGACCCTTGTGATACCCAGCAGGTCTTCACTTATCTTCAGTGAAAAAAATTCTTAATCAGTGGATTTATTAAAATAATGGGCATCCCTGCCTAATGATAAAAGGTGGTTTTGTTTAATATCTTTTAATGTGTACTCTCATTTTCAACTAAATGTAAGAGAAAATTAAATATTTAACGTAAGTTCTCTGATGATTAGTTCAAGGCAACCTTTTGCTGTTTTATCAGCCGCAAAAACATCTTCAGACAACTAGAACATGTTTATTGTTTTCGAGGAGCTCACCAAAAAGGAGAAAAAGCCCAATAGGTGAATTTAAGGGAGGATGAATAATAGTACTTTTAATATAATCAGAAGGGCTCTTTGGTACCTGTTTCCAACCAATTTTGTGTTATGGGAGAGAAGTCTCAAGAGCAGAAGGGCAGGTTTTGGTTGGAGGCAATATTTTAGGTTTTCGCATTTCAGCTTGATTAGTGAGCTTGATTTTTAAATGGACTGAGAGAAGTTGATCACTGCACTTCATTGCCTTTTCTATTGGACATGAGCATATATGACCTATAAATTTTTTTTCATTTGAAAATTACTGAATGTTAACTTGATATAACCATGTGTTTTTGTATTATTGTATGCTGTCTTAAAATACCTGTCTCAAACTTCTATTGGTGTGGTACGGTCTGAGCATGTTCTTCATTGCTCTAGGACATACAGAGTTCAGTACTATTCTTATGTTCTGTAAAGATTGCTTAGAATGATACATCTTCAGTTCTGCCTAAGCTTTGTGGAAGCCTGAGGTGGTGGTTTTGATAGTGTTTATTTGCCTCAAGAGCCCCATTTATTTTGTATTGCAATAGGTCCTGTGCACTTCAGGACGCGCAGCCTCTTTCCGTAGGGTTCAAAGCTCAGGAGTCTGAGAAGTGACCACTCTGCAAAATTCTAGGTTAAATGTGGACATCTCTTGTTGCTAAATTGTGCTTCAACAAGGTCATTCTAATTCTTAAGTGAAATAAAACATTCTTTGGTTTGAGTTTGGAGGTGTTACATCATTATTGACTTCTTGTCCCAAGAAAATTAGATAGATTTAAATTCTATCTTATTTGAGTTCATTGACTGAGAAGACCTTTTTCAGATTTGCCCTTTCTTTGAGTTGGAGAAATGTGTATTTGTATGTGGCATGTGGAAGAGAAGCTCCTCCATTCTCTCCTGCAGAGGTGTGGGCTCTGTGGGTATGTGCTCCTGGCCTTACAGATGACCCTACTAGTCTGGAGTACATTAGATAATACGATGCTTTTGAATTTTTTCAGCTGATATATATTTTTCCCTTTTCTAGATAGTCATTTTGTCCTCTTCTTGATACTGGTTTGAGTTCTGGCTGCCAGATGTCATTAGTATCTCTTTGGACAACTCTGGAAGGTGGGGAGAACACAACAATCATGTTCTTGAATATGATCTCTGCAGGGACAGTATTTTTGAACCAACATACCCTATCATTCATATGTGCAGACCATGAGTAAAAGTTCTGGTCCTTTCAATCCAAGCTGTGAGAGGCAAGGCAAGGAAAATAATGCATTTTAGTCACCAAATTTTGCACAGTCTATTAGGATATATTTAGTTCTTTTTATGCTTTCTTGGAAATGATGTTTTAACCCTTGGAGGACAGGGCTTAGTTTAATTTTCATTATATGTGGGGGTTTTTTTATTTTTCTATGCCTGGTAATTTTTCTTCAAGCTCTGTTCTGTAAATTTGGCCACAGTGTTAGTGTTAATACCATAGAAATCCCTGTAATTTTTCAAATTCATTCTTTCCTTCGTGTGTGGACTGTCATCCAGAGTAAAAGGCTAGCATCATCTATAACCTAGAAATTCAATTCAGCTACTGGAATGGGATCATGTGCTAAAGGCAATCCCAAAACTTCTGTGGAAGAGCCAGGGAATTTCTGTTGGCAGGTTAGCAGCTCACTTAAAGATGTGAAAGGGAAAGGTAGGAATAAGTAAAGCTGTTTGTTCAGTATATACAGAAATAACTGTAAAGTATGTAAATAAAAGCAGCTTACAGTTGCTGCTTTTATTTGCTGCTATTGCAGAAGGATTTGATGTGTTGAACAATTGAGCAATCAGATGTTAGCTGAGCTTCAGTGTCAATAAACACAAAATATCGTATAGCGAAAACAACAAATAAGATCCTGAGTGTCACTGGGAAAATTGCTGACAATAAACTGGAAAACGTAATTACTGAAAGGGTTTATCCTGCATGTAACAGGATAATGTGTAACTTCCTGCATATAACTTGCTGCCTGGCATGTGGAGTGTTCATGTATTTATCTCTACCTTCAGTCTCACTGCCTAGTGTGTTCCTCTCTGAGCAAGTTGACATTGGTTATGATATTTTTGAAAGTCCACACATTTGATTTACCACCATTTTGTGGCAGGACAGAGCTATCATATGGCTCTGGAACTGCTTGGCATTGCTGATTCTGAGTCCCTCTGTTTGAATGAAAGAGCAAGGCAGGAGATGTCAGGAGAAGGAACTGCCTTGTGGGTTGGACGGCTGAATGTTAACCTTAGCAAAGGAGATTCCATCCCTGCAGTTAATAAAGGGTTTCTTGTGAGATGAGGCAGGTTTTGGCCAGTACCTGTGTACCGGTTTGGCCAAATTTAGAAATATATCCTCTGAGAGGAGGCAGGTCACAGACCACCCCCTCCCCCACCAGGTTCGGGAAAAAATAAATTTTCCTCAAAGGAAAGTGAAAGAGAAAAAAAACTATTTATTTAACAAACACACGAGAAAAGGAAAATAATGCTAATTAATAAAAATCTCTGGCTGTGGAGAAAAAAACTGGGGAAGTGTCAGAGTCCTCCCTTTGGTCTCATCAGAGCTGGGGCTTGGCCCAGGGCCAGGCCCTCTGTGCTCGGTGGAAAGTCCTCCCGATGTGCTCTGATATTGAAGCAGTCCAGTAGAAAAGGGAGCAAATCTGAAATTCCAGGGAAGGAAAAGCAAAGTTCAACTCTCAGTCTCTCTCCAGAGAAAAATAAGCTGAACAACTGGCCAAAAGCTGACTGGAAAGCAGCAAACTGGGTGCCTCCTCCCTCCCCTGCCACAGCTGGAAAAAAAACCTGCTATCTGTGTGTGACCTTGAACAAGCTGCAAACTGCTTTGAGAAAGTTTTGCTCAGTTTTTCCTTCCCCCTCTCAGGCTCAGTTTAAAGGCATAAAAAGGCACAAAAATTAATTTCTGGGCATAGGGCAGTGATATGGGATACACATCCTAAAGTCACCCCAAGACAACCTGGTAGCTTCTCTCTAGTTGAGTGTCAAGATTTCCAGAGTCTGATTTATCACAGATAACTTTCATCTACAGATAAAAGTCTCAGTATTCAATCAGTATGGAATAAAATAGAGACTAACTGCTTATCCTGGATGCTAAAAGAAACTGTGGTTACCTGAGAAAAATAAATTGTTATCCTGTAATGAGCATCAGAACATGCACAGAATGGGAGAAGCTAGTACTGTGCAAATAATCTTCATTTTTGAGAGTTTCTAACACATTTGGAAGGACAAGCACTCAATATCTGTCATGTCTCAGCTGTCTAAATCTAAATGGGCTGTAGGTTTTAACAAGCAATGGCTGTAGGTTTTAACGATCAGCTTGTAGCATGTGCAGTTTCCTGAGTCTGGAAATCTATCAGTTGTTCCAGTTCCCACCTGGTAGGATTCATAATTTCTGTTTGCTAGTCCTTGCTTTTCTGGAAGGCCAGGGGTTTTTGCTTAGTTTCTCAGGAGCACACCTCTACAAGAAGTGTGGAAGTATTGACTATTATTGAAAACTGCTGTCTTAGTCATTTGAGATTGCCTTTTGCTACAAGTATCCTGTTAACTACACTGTCAGAGTTCCAGTTCTTCACAGAGAGAAACAAAAAGCTCAAGTGAAAGATACTGTTGTCTTTCCAATGCACAGAGTAGGTTTTTGGAAAACTGACAGTCTTACGTCAAGCAATGAATTTAAAATAACCATTTTCTTCTGCAGCCTTTCTTCCCTGTTGCTAAAATAGATAAAGTGTGCTCACTGAACAAGACAAAATGCATTCACTGTTGAACAATTTTCATGTGAATGACTGTCCTTGAGCTCGTACAGTAACACACAGTAGATATCCATCCAATTAAGACTTGGCGGTACTGTAAGTGAGTAGCTATTATAATTTCTCTTGTATCTATCCTTGTGTTGACAAATTTTGCTATCCAAAAGCACTTCAGGATCCTGAAGGATTCCTTGGGAATGAAAATTTGAAAATCAATACTGAAAGTGAACTGTAATAATTCTGTGAAGAGGAAGGCTTGAATTTTTGAGGAAATGAAACTGCCTTATGCCTAGATGGTTTTTATATGGGATGTAGTATGTCTATGGTATAGCATAATTATAGTTTCTCTGTGGGCATAGTTTAAAAAAAACCAGTATTTTTCCTCAAATCCTTCCCCAGCAGGAATAATTCATCATAACTGTGAAGTCGTGTGTGCTCAGCATTACACTACACCAGGTTCTGCTTTTGATGTATGTGAATAATTCAGTTTAAAAAATGGTTTCATATCAATGGTATTTTAAGCAATAAAGAATGTTTTTAGCAGTGTTCTAAGTATTTTTCTGCTCAGTATAGGCAGTAGCTACCCTATCGATAAGGTGGAGGAAAAGCACCTGCTTTTGAATGAAATAGGCAGCAAAGGAAGCTAAATCAGGAAAATAACCCCCCACCCATTTTAACTGGTCAATTTGCAGGAACCTACAATCAGTTCTTCCTGAGTGAAGAATGTTACTTGGCTCACTCAATTTTTGCAGCATTTTACTGCTTTTTACTGTTTGGGAATGGGATTTCAGATATTGCAGGTGTCATTAGTAGTGTAAGAATCATGTCAAGGCTTACAGGGAAAGAGACTGCATGTACCAGAGAGGAGAAACTCTTTGGGGAGACAGGGCAGCTGGCAATATCCTGGATAAGGAAGGGAAGGGAGAAGAAGCAAGTAACAGGGAAGAAGTGCAAAAGTTGAAGGTAGCTACAGGTGAATAAATAGGTTGTATGAGGACGGGATCAGGTCCTATGTTGAATCATGGCTTGATGAAGAAAAGTTGAACTAGAAACTTAGAGGAATGTTGAAATGGGAAAAAACAGGAAAAACTGTTAATCTCCCTAAATAAAGTCTTCCTGATTAATTGAATATTCTTTTTATTTTTTTTGTTTACAGAGCAAAAAATTAGTTCCTTAAGATAATTAAGTGAAATAGAGGGAGTGGAATAAAGCTAGGGATTTGAATGTGATGATACAAAATTTGGTTAGAGTTTAAAGCCAAACAGAAGGATGCCAGAATTGTCAACAACAGGGAGAAGTCTGTAAAGCTTATATTCAGTGCTCAGGGTGTTGCTCAGGATGGATACAAGGACTTGGGGCACAGGGTTTGGATAAGAGGCTGGAAAAAATTGGTTATGAGGTAGGGGAGCAGCATGTAGTCTGACTTCCTGAGTCAATATTACAGTAACAATTGGAAAAAAAAAAAAAAGGCAAGGAAAGAAAAAAAAACCACACAAGGGAAAAAGAAAACCTCTGAAAAGTCTTCCTGAAGCATTGCAGGTAGATTCTTCCAGCTTTTTGGTTAATGCCTGGAGTGAGGCCAGAGGATCCAGGCCCTTTCCCCACTGCTTAGTGCTGCTGGCAAACTCCAAATTCTTGTTGCTGTTTGGTTCTGTTGCTAGCTATATTAGATGTAAGTGCCAATTTTGTTTTGGAGTGATCAGCTTCTAACTGTTTGTAGTAAATTTTATGTGTCTAGAGAAATCTATTTTTATTTCTTATAAATAGTACATGGCAGAATTTTTTGATGAGGTTAACCCTCCAAAATCCATTAAAAGGCATGTAGTACATTCACTTTTATGTTTCTACTTCATTTTTACTGGATTATTTTGTTAAATCACAGAAGTGAAATTTACTGTTTTTCAGCACATTGAGGTAATAGTTTAAATAAATAGCACATCCTGAAGAGCAATGGCCCAGGCAGTTTTCCAGCCCAGCCAAACTGTAGATGCACTGCTGGGTTAGGTTTCATCTATGTAGGCTCCTCTCGTGCAGCAGAAATAGGTCTGTGCTTTTAGCTGGGTTATGGACAGAAATGATGGACCCGGCTGTAGAAGCTGAGTGTTGCCTGGCAGCATCACTCTGGGGACACTGGTGTGACAAAGGAAAGGATGCACACTCTGCTGAAAATCTGTGGACTAGAGCAGCAAAAATAACTTGAATGCAGCTGGGTGATAGGTCCAGAGTCATCTTTTGAGCTTCCACTCCTAATTTGAGAGGCAGAATGAGAGAGTAGAAAACAGTACAGTTGCTGTCAGCCTCCCAACAAATTCATCTTAGACAAACCAATTACATGATTTCTTAACAAGACAGTAATAAAAGCTTACCTTGGAGACACTACTTGTGCTGTGCAAGTAACACTTGCAGGGTTAAGGTGGTAACAAGATCTTTTAATAAATGATCTTCAAACTTCTTGTTCCTTACAGACTTTGTCGCTCTTCCATTTCCTTTTATTCTAAACAGTGGCAAAGTGAAGAAGAGCCTCGTTCACAGCAAGCCATTACAGGTGTTATTGTGAAGGTTGTTGGCCCCATTTCCTTCTGAAGAAGGCTTTGTTTGAGAGAGGAATCTCATGATGAAATAGAACAGGGTGAAGTGACAAAAATGGAGATGGTTATCTGTAAAAATTTGTACAGGATGGTTTGAGGCTACACTGACAGCAACAGGTCTGCCTGGGAATAAGTGTTTAGGAAGTGTAGAAGCTAACTGAGTTTAATTTTAATGTTTCTCATGACAGAATTTAATTCGTGATGCTTCATCTTTTTACTCTTCTCCTCCATCTAAGATGGAAAGAGGCTTCCAGGAAACTGCGTAATTCCATGTTTTTCTTAATGATTTTGTTAAAAAAAAAAGACCCTGAAACACATAGCTTGAGGTCGAGGCTTTGTTTTGGGCATTTCCCCCCCCCCGCCTTCACTCTGTATTTTCATTCTTTCACATTTCAATTTGCTGCTTTTTTTCCAAAAAAGGGCAGTTACAGTAACAGAATTGAAGACATCTGGAGGAAAACATGGCTCCTCATGCCAGGCTGCTTTTCAGGTCTTTTTGTAGGAACTTCTGTGATACTTCAGCTGCCTATACCACCTTTTACTTGCCCCATGATTATGTAATTTTAACATGAACTTTTATTACTAAAAAATCAGCTATTGTCAGGTGCTTGAAAATTGAGCCGCTTGAGATTTTTCTAGACTGAATTTGGTGTGTTATTTCATGAAATTAAAGTGTGTATTGGAAGTTTAATGTGTGAATCCTATTTCTGGAATTTTATTGTTTAATATCATGTGCATCTACATGATGCTGTGTTAAAGGCAGTTGAAAAGAATCTTTTCCTGGGAAAGGCATCCTATCAGAAAATCCTTTGTGTTTACACTACTAGATGAAATGGCATGATGATATTTATGTGGAACTGTCTTCCAGTGTTTAAATCTAACATGCCCTTATTGAAAGATGGCCAATATTTTGAAGGTGACCCTTTTTTTCCCCACTATAAGATCCTACTCTGACTTGCTTACAGCTTAGCTGGGCTCTAATGGTTTGTATCCTGTGTCCCCAGGTATGTGTGTCTAACTGAATTGTTTTGTAAAACTTCATCCAAGAAGGCTCAGTTTCTCATGAGAGTGTGACTAAGAAAAATGTTTTCCCATATGAAAATGCTGGTCTTGTGGACTTCTGTTGGGGCAAGTGGCTGTTTTTCTATAAATGTTCCATCTCTAGGGCAAACATAAGGTTTTAGTAAGAGAGATTATATTTCAGAAATGGTCCTGCTCATATCCTGGAAGAAATTCATCCAATTTGGAGGTCTGAGGCTGCAGCAATCTCAATGGATTCTCAAGAACTGAGAATAAATAAAAGGACTGAGAGATGGATTTTATACCGAGTCTGTGAGAGAGTTGTGACTAGTTGGGAATAGGAGCTGGGAGTGAATAATGCCCCAGGTGTTTGCTTTTTGTTCAACCCATGGAAGAGAGCCTGGGAAAGTAGGCTGGAGGGGACATGGCTGCAGGCAGAGGAAGAGTTGTCTCCTGGGAGAAACGAGGTTTCTCCCCACCTTTGCCACAGGATTCCTCTGTTGTAAGGGAGCTCACTGGGAGCAGAATGGTCACTCTGTGTGTCCTCCTTATTTAGTGCATGTCCTGCTTGATACCCACATGCCCCAACAGCAGAATTCCCAAGGTCTCTGTTAAACCAGTTTGAGATCCAAGGTATGCAAAATTAGGAGGTGTTGGCTTCAGATCCTTGTTTGTAAAAGTAGAGTGTTAATACTCCCATATCTCATGAGGGTGCCGCAGAAATAAATTTGTTTCTTGACATGAGATGAAAGTACAAAAAAGGAAACTTTAGCATTTTAAATTCAGAAGAATAAATAAAAGATGGGGTCAGACACTGCAAAGAAAACTAAATATTGAATAACTTCTCATTAATTAAGTAGCATCAGCCTGTGCACTGAGTAAATGAGGAATACAAGGGGGAAGCTAGTATTTTAATATTTATTTGACCAATGATTTTATACAGGTGTACAGGAAGGCTGAATTGAGTTTGGAGAAGTAATCTTCATTCTGACACCTCCTAATTCTTTGAGAGCATAATTTTGCAATCTTAATGTTGAAGAGTTTTGTGTGTGACTTGAATGTACACAGGCTTTTTAAACGTCATTGTTGTTATTTAGTTAATTTATTTAAAGGCAGCTCTGCTCTTCAGGATGGATCTGTGGGGAGAACAGCACTTGCGTCAAAGTTGGAGCATGTGCCTGGTGAATTGGGCTCTGGGCATGCAGAGGGACTGAGAGGTGCAGCCACACTTTTCCTCCATAAAGCACTTTACAGAGCATGCCAAGTCCTGCAGTGGCTTTTGTGTGGTGTATCCTGGAGGGATTTGTGGTGGGCTCCCCAAAAGCCGGCTGTATGGAGCTGCTTTTTGAGAGTGTCTGAGCTCTGTGCAGTGGAACCCAGCAGCTGATGCCCGTGTGAAATCTGGCTGAGAGAAATGGGTCTGGTTTGCTGAGTCGTGGTTCAGCTGTGCAGAAATCAGGTGTACAGACCTCCCATGACACAGGGCTTGTGTGACTGATGATTCCAATGGTAAATCACTCTGTTAGGGACCTAAATGTTTCAGGAAAATGTCTTCCTAAAGTAGGAGTCTGTGGGAAAGGGATCTTTTATTGAGGGGGAAAAAATAAATACAGGGGGTGCCAGTTCCAGAAAATCTCAATATTTACTGAAATTCAAATTTTCCACAGTGTGTATTTACAGCATCTTGGACAATATTCATCAGCAGGCTCAGTTTTGCCTTGTTTCTAGGTGTATACACTTTCTGTAGTGTACCTCAGAAAAATGAGATTGGCTTTCTGGAGGGTGTGCTTTGTGTTTGATTAGTGAAGGAGATCTGTAGATTTGTGGCCTCACTTCCTCACTTTTGCTGAAGAGTTTGTATAGTGGATGCAGGGTAAAACTGCAAGAGAGGGAATTCATTGCACAGTGAGGGCAGGGCTCCAGGGTGGTTGGGAGCTGGTGGTGTGCAGAGACTGTTCTGCTGAAGACTCCAGAAGTTATGCTTTTAAAATTGCTGTAGATGACATGCGGGATGAATTGATGACTCCCAGGGTACCAGGAGCAGTACTTTCTGAATACACTGAAGTTTCTGTTCATGGGCTAATCATCAAACAAGAAAAAATATATGGGTAAAAAATTGTAGACCTAAAAAGACTGCTGGTACTATTTTCCTGTTTTAAGTTAGAACAAAAGTTAAAAATTCAATGGTATTTTTCTGTGTTAGGTTTTGAAAATATCAAGTGCATGGATTTTGGATGCATGTTCTTTAAAAAGCCAGAATTGACAAAAATTTAAGTTGTGACTCAGTTGTGCATTGATAGCAAGTAAAACCCTTTCTGGTTTTTGCTGTTTCCTTCACACAGCACCATGTGCAAATGGCAAACTCAGGTGTGGATCCCAGCCTTAACAATCACTGCTAAGCAGTAGGAAGTGATAGTGGGTGAGTGCAATTCCCTGGAGCCTGGCATTCCAGAAGCCCAGGGTGTAAATCACTCATCTAGCAATCCATAGCTCTCCCACTGCTGCATTTCCCCATGATTGTTGCATCAGTGCAATTAAATTCTTTTCCCATCTTGCTCTTTCCAAAAGCTATAAACAATTAGAGTTTGTACAGGATAAAATAAATTAAAAGCAACTTACAGTAAAACTGTTTTGGCCTTGTGGAATTTGGAAGAGGGGGAGGGTTCTCTCTGCTTGTCTGAGATAACAAATCCAGCTGCAAAACCCAGTGTGGCTTGAATCTTCCTTTGGCCATGATATAGTTGAATGTTTGAGATGAATATGAAAGGGCTGAGAACTCTGATGCAGAGTGGTGCATCTCTGGTGTTCGTTGGGTACTGTCAGAAGCAGAAACCGGTACAATGCACTTCTGTGAAAGGTTTATTGGAGTGTGACTCTGGGAGGTCCAAGCACCATTCACTTGGCTGCTGCACTTTTCTCACTGGAAGGGGTCAGACTCCTGGAAAGATGCCTGGTTACAAGAGTAACAAGATGCTCCATATGGAGGCAGCTTTGTGAATTCTACTCTGTTTATAAAGTAAGTCCTGTCCCAAGAGGCCAGAGAAATCATTCCCAGGAAAGGCATTTTACATCCAGCTGACAGTGGGATACAGGTACATTTATTGGAGTATGTTTGGAATCCCATGAAAACCATTTGCAAACACTTTTGAATAGGTTCCCTGCCAGCTGTGGTATTGGAAAGGGACAGTTTCCTGCGATGTTTCATTTCAAATGACTAAAGAAACACTTTCCGTAAATATTGATGTACTGAAATTCACAAGTGTCGAATCCCTTGTTACTGAAGGCAACAGCAGAAGCACTGTGGGAAAAGATAATTCACTATGAGAGTCAAAGTAAGCCTTTTCTTTCTTTACCTGGCAGGTTCCAATCCACCAAAATCTTAAAGAGCTCCTGGCCATCCGGACAGAGCTTCAGAAGAAGGTTGAGGATTTGCAGCGGGAAGCTGCCACGCGTTCCATTTCCTCCTCCTCTGACAGAGGTTCATCTCCTTCCCATTCTGCTACGCCAGTGCACACCTCTGTGTGATGTGGAACAAAAGCCATGTGAAAAAATCAGTGTCAGGTAACACAGAGGAGGGTGAAATGCTTTTCCCATCACAAAAGGATTGTGAGTGACTTGTAATTGCTATGATCTACATGCCTTACTCTGTGTCTGATATTATCACGATGAGGCCAAAAAGAGCTTCAATAGATGTGATGTATTTTCTTGTTGGCAGTTCCCACATGTGTTTTGACACTCTAGCTAAATCACCAATTGTGAAATTAAACTTTGTTTTGAGCAACCAACAATTTAACCATCCTAAAAAGGAATCCATCTGCCAAGCAGACAGAAAAATGCCTCTCACATTGTCTAGAGTACGATGCCTGGTTGAAAGAATCAGATGAAATGCCACATGATGCTTACACAGAACACAAAATGTTTTTCTGAATGGGAGCTCCTTATTTCACTCAGTAATATATATATATTTTTTTTTTGCTAGAGCAATTTATTTTTTTTAGGTAATGCACTTGGAAATTGATTTTAAAATAAATGTTTTCCAGTGTAGTCAGTTTTACATTTCAAACTAAATATGCCATTAAAAGTGGATGAAGTTGAGCTGGATTTATCAAGTACACCACACTGACTTGTATGATGTAATATATTTGGTAAAGCATGTATTTTAGGTTTTTTAATGCCTTTTGTACAAGTTGAAATAAAGTCTTTTGACTGTTTAGCTTATTGTTCAGTTTCAGCCTCCTGAGCGAGGGGGAAACTTGCTCATGTCGAGGTCTTGTACAAAGTAAAAGTTTGTTTTCTAGCAAATGGTAATATTTGGGGTTGGAATGACACCCAGCTGTGTAAATTGTATAGTCTGTATAGCTCCACATTGTGAAGTGTGTTTTGTTTCTAAGTGTACACACAAAATGCAAAGCTGTGTGCGTTTATGCCCATGTGTATGTGATGTTAAACCTATGCATCCTCCCGTGGGTTTAAGCTGCACCTTCAGAAAACAGATCCTGCCTGTCCAAACCCTTTTGAGGACCTTAACTTGCAATGACATTGTTTGACAAAGTTTTTGAATAATATGGTATTAATTGGTTTTCTTGAAATAAAGCCTCTTGGCTTTTTGTTTTTTAGATTCCTACTAGCATTTTTTCTGTAAATGAATAATTTAACTGTGTTGTCATGTTAAATACACATTCCCAACTTTCTCGCATCTCCCCCTAAAAACACTCATATTGGAAAGATTTGATTACTATAATATTCCTCCTTTTAGAAAATTATTCACTGGCATTCTTGGAAGGCCTAGAAATGGTGCATGCAGCAAATTTTCCCTGGATTGTTTTCCTTGCTGTGTTTCATGAAAATCTGGTTCTTCTCCTTAGGAAACTTAAATATCGCAGCTCTGCTTTTTGACTCGTGCTTGTATTGCTCTGGGTTCTGCTGGTGGGAGTTAAGCCCCATTCTTAAGAGCCTATTGATTCTATATGGTGATTGTGGGTTTTACTGACTGTGAGTATTCATTTGTTGCTGCACATTTGTTCCCAATACACGACGGTGCTTTTCTGTGTCTCGTTCTCTGCATTAACTCTACCCAGCACGTAGTTAATGAGTCCAGTGAGCTGCTGAGCACCTTCCTGACTTCAGCTGAAGAGGCTGAAGTGCTGTATCCAGTCTTACACGTTGACTGTGCAGTGCAGGATATTTCAACGTGTCCTTTTTACTGTAGTGAATGCTTTTTATAATAAATACTCACCTACACAAGCACAGTTTAGGAAGGCTTGCAATGTTGCATCTGTTAATCAACCTCAGGCTTTTTATAAATAGATGAAAGATGTCTCCCTGTAAAAATGGTTCTGCAGAACAGTGTGCCAGCAGTGAATTTTACATTGCCAAAATATGTTGAGCTGGTATTGAATTAAACTCTTCCGTACTTCAGATTTCCTTGACGTTTCAACTGTATATTAAAGTAAAGCACATTATCTCCAAAATGCAGTGCTAAAGAAAATCTTTTGAAGTTTTTCTCTATATTTGTGCTAATAATCACAACATTTTCTCTATAATTATTGCAAAAGCGATGACTGGATTAGCTCGGGCATTCTGAGCTTTTTAAAGCTTGGATCTCTAGAGCTAAACTCTCAGAATTTGGTTTTGCATAGAAGAACACCAGTTATTTCAGCTGACTGGCTGCATATCCACCAGTTTCAACAGAGCTCAGCGAGTCTCTGATGTGCCAGGAGAGCTCTGGGGGAGGGTCCTGCTGTTCCATGTGTCAGCACAATGGATGGGTTTGTACATACTTAGCATGGAAATATTCAGACATTCTATAGCTCATGTGCTAGTTAGAGCACAGCTTTACACTGAAGAGATGATTGTTGTACTCCGTCTGCTTCCTGATAATCAGATTTTTTCCTATTGATTTAACAACTAATTCTGTCATCATTTTCTATTTTTCAATAAGGCAGTATTGAACTAGTTAAAGGAAGAGCAGAACCCTGTTCCCTGTCTGATGCACCTTGGACAGAGCTATTAACTTCTGGTTCAAAAGCTGCATCTTCTGCTTTGGTTTTTGGTTTTGACTCTGCTCAGTATAAAGGGAATGTGCAAAGACAGCAAGCAGTTAACATTTGGCTTGTAGGATTTTCCTATTGTCAGTGACGTGTGAGAGGGCCACAGCCTGAATCCAGTGTCCCAGAAGGGGATGAAGCCTTGGTAACCAGCTGACACATTTTTTGGTTTTAAGTAAGTTAAGTGAATCATCAGCATCAGAGACTTTGTCATTTTAGTCCTGTTTCAGAGCTGAATTTACACTTCTTTCCCCTTTGTAGATAAAAGTAATTTTTTTGTTTTTTCATTAAAATGGAAGAAGGCTTTTAAAGCTGGTAAACACTCCTATCTGTCTGGTTCTGTTCCCTGCAGAGCAGCCTTCTCAAGGAGTTAAAGCTTTAAACAAAAAGTGTTTCACTGCTTTCATTTTCCAAGGGAAGCCGTACTAATTCATGTGCTGTGTGTAGTAACACCAAGAACAGCTGGTTCTCTAAAAGCTGAAAACAAGGAATCAAGAGCTCTCATTGGTGTGCACTAAGCCCCACAACAGAGGACACAGTAAAATGGGCAATTCAGACTATTCCCCAGGTGAAACATTTATGGTAAAAAGTAAAAAAGAATGTCCGTTTGCTGAGACCACGTCTGCTGAACTAAGACGGTATCGACAGCTTTTAACTGCAGAGCTTGTTGCAGTTGGGAAGAAAGAGTTTATTTCTACAAGAAACATGAGTCAGAAGTAGTTTGAAATATAAACCACCTTTCTTGACTGTGAGACTGAGCATTCCATCATTATACAAAGCTTAGTTTGCACTGCATGGGAGATTTATCTACTGGGTGTGAAAACGTAAAGAAAACTGCAGGAACCCGAGGGTGCTGCCTCAAGTTTAGCTGCTGGGTGACCTGAGGAGTGTGTGTGTGTATACAAATACTTCATTTTTACCATTAAAGTTTTCATAATGGTATTCATCTTCACACAAAGTCCAGTTTGGATTGGTTTTTTAAATAAAGTCTTCAGTGTAGTTACAGAAGAGGTGATGTACCGTAACGATACAGCCAAACGCTTGCAGCTTACTTCCAACATACCAAAAAAACCACAAAAAAATTAAGTCTTTCTAGTCAACTTGGTTTATTTGGTGTTTTCCAAAGGCAGTTAAATTCTGTTTTTTACCCCCATGACCCTTAACATGCACATTAACAAAATGTATTTTCTTGCAGTATAACATTCAACCTTCATTTGGTACAGGTCACTTGTTCAGCAGCAAGGAATCTGTCTTGCTTCTAAGTTAGAACATCACTCAAAAGAAAGGGTTCTCTAATTTCACAACCCCATTGTTTCTGAACTTTGTTTGTTCCTGAACCTCATCTGTTAGAGAAGCAATTTTTAAAACCTCAGCCTGCCGACTCATCCTTCTTTCTCAGAGTCTGAAATGGTATTATGGACTAATTCCACTTTTATCACAACAAATGAGTAGTTAAGGATGACAATGGAGCACTTGTAAGGGTTCGTTAGTGGGGTTGCATGAAAATGACTGAGTTTGTAGTGCCAAAAAGATCTGAAATTCATGTCAGAGTATTCTCAGCTGAGGAATCTGAAACATACTGCCAAAGGAAAATGCAAGTAATTGAAAGAATAAACAGGAAAAGAGCCAGCTGAATTCTTTCAATTCTCCCTTTTCTCTGTCAAACCTTTGACAAACCTTTGCTGAATCGTTTTATTGCCCTTTAAATTAGCTTTAGAAGTGAGGTGTCATAAGAAAAAGAGCTCGCAGCGCACACAGTACAGAAACTCTCAGGACATCTGTATATATAGGTTTTAGACTCATGAAAAAAAACCAACAATTTTCTAGTGGTTTATTGCCTTTTTTTATAAAGGACAAGAAAGTTCATGCCATGTATAGAGAGCTTAAATGCAGGATTTTTTAAAAATCCATATCCAGATGTAAAGTGAATATATAGTAATTAAATGAAAGTAGAGGTCAGTGCTGGGTCAGCTGTTGCAGAACTCAGATCACTACTAAAAAATACACAGGAAACCTCTCAGTTGCTATAATGCCTGAAATATAGATGATGTGTAAACTCCCTGTTTCTCAGAGACTGGTCTGGCAGTTCAGATGGAAGGGGACAAACAGCAATAAAAAATCATTTGAGCCTTTGCTGACATTTGCCACTAAGATTCTGACTTTTGTTGAGTTTTGAAGAGAAGGCCAAGCCTAATTTCTCTACTGCAGGATTTGCAAGTGTTTTCCTATTTGAAATCCTAGAGAAAGAAATCTTGAATTCTGTCACTTTGGAAGTGTTCTCTTTCACTTGTATTTGTGGATTTCCACGTACCTACACATTACACTAAGCTGTAAGTAGGCACCAAAGTCAGAGAAGAGCCTTCAATAAAAGCTGCGGCTTCTGAGTCCCAAAACCTGCAGTGGATTTTCCAGTGAAACATTTCCTGCCTTGTTTTTTACATTTGTGACCTGCAGTATTTTGAACTAGACTTGTGTTTCCTCTGTGCCCTAGTGTAAGAGTTCCCCAAAGGAGGGGTGGGTGCTGTACCCTTAAACCACACCGACTACTGCACTCTCCTCTGGTCAAACAGGGCAGGGTAAAACCCATGATCTGCATCTGCAGGAACACAGTCACTGGCAAAGGGAAAGGTGGAATTTCAGGCACTGGATCTAAGCCGGGAAAACGGCTTCTGGTGATCATCAGTGCCATGTTGTAACACTTCATCTACAGTAACTTAGAGAAAATATTTCATGCTACAGCTTTCAAATGTTTGGGTAAGAACAAAGAACAAGTGCTGGTGCATGGGACTGGAGATACACAAACTCAGCTGCGTGGCTTAGCCAGCACCTGAGCTCCTCATGCAAATTGCGCAGACCACACTTCCTTCGTGAAGACCCTTCTCTGGGAGTAAACAAAGTGCATCCCATCTCCTTCCTATGCTTCCATTATCTGCGCCAATAATTAACCTTTCCTATTCCAAACACATTCATAAAACAAAGCAGCAGTAGTTCAGAGTAGTATTGTTGCAGCCTAAGTGTTCTGAATAGTTGTGAGGCACCTTATAAACCACTGTAGCTGTTCTGCCAGAGCTAGTATAAGGCTTTAAAAATGCAAGTGTTAAAAAGAGCATAAAGAATTGTGGAGCTATTGCAAAATACTTAACCAAGTTACTAGGCAATTTCCTTCCAAATGGAGCTGTTACTGGGCTCATTCACCTCCTGGCAAGGCCTTCTGGAAGTCATGTCTGCCTGAAAGCTGTGAATTTGTACATCACACTGAAAGGCTTGGTTTTCTTAATACGCGTTCATATAATACGGAATTTGCAAACCCATACAAAATGCTCACATTTCAGGTTTATTTATAAATAGTGAGTACCTCTTACACCACATAAAGTGAAATTTCCTTCACTGGAGAGCATGCTTTTTAAGCAATCATTGATTTGGACAAATGTATTGGAAAGTGGCAGTTATCCACATTTTAGGAGCAGTCAAAAAGGCTGGGGAGGAATTAGGAATCTAAACAGAAATTCTTGCAAAAAAGTGAAGGTTGGGTCTGGGCAGCGGTTTGGCAGCGTGGCAGGGGCTGCGTGTGCACTGTCCTGGTGCAGCCCAGTGTCCTGCTGAGCACCACTCACAGCCCAGTGCTTCCCAGGCAGCTGCAGGAACCCCATGCAGGACAGTGACGGAGGATTCAGCCTCTCAGGAGATACTGCCTTTTTTAAAGGTTGGTGGCGACACAAGGAGTGAAGCTTAAATGCTTTTTCTGCCTCTGGGTGCCTGGGAGCGCTCCCGATAGTTGCTGATAAAAGAAGAAGGAGGGGACTGCATCTTGTTAAGCTTGACTTCTGTTGTGGTAGTGAGCATTACAGGTCTTAACAGATACCTGCTTTGTTTATTTTCTTTTGGGTTAAATGTGTCACTTGTTCTAGTGTTACAGATCTGAACCCATCTGAACCCATCCTTGAAAGCATCCAAACACACACAGCTTTAATTGTGGTGACAACATAGGTATCTCAAGTCACAGAGACAGAATCACAGAAAGAACTAGGTTGGAAAAGACCTTTGAGATCATCAAGTCCAACCCATGACCTAACACCTCCTCATCAACTAAACCATGGCACTGAGTGCCACATCCAGTCGTTTTTTGAACACGTCCAGGAACAGTGACTTCACCACCTCCCTGGGCAGACGATTCCAGTGCCCAATCACTCTTTGAGTGAAGAATTTTTTCCTGATGTCTAACCTAAACTTCCCCTGGCGCAGCTTAAGGCAGACTGTATCACTTCAGCTCCATTCTGATCTCCAGCACAGTGGAGCATTCAAATGGTATTTCCTAAAAGTGAACACTGCACACACTGCTATCAGCTGTATTTGTGACTTGGTTTGAAAGTCAGGTCCTTTGGTTAGAAGCCCAGCGCTGGGTGGTGGTAGTGACGCCATCCTCAACTCGTGGCTTGGGAGCAGGGAGTCACCTGCCTCAGCCCAAGGCCCCACACAAGGACCCACCATAGGCACTTCATTTTCAGGTGTAGCTACACTAAGGACTGCAATCCACCCTCAGGAAACGTGCAGCTTTGTCCTTGCCACTGGAAGTGACAGTGCCCAATGGCAGAAGGTGGCTGGAGGCGCTTTGCAGAGGGCTTTGCAGGGTTTGGCTTTGGATTGCTATTTACAGGCACTTCACTGTCCTCATACCTGTAAGCTCTTGAAAACTGACCACTGCTGAAGCACCTTCTGTGGATTTCCATACAACTGCACACCAATCCTATAATACTTAAATGTAAACATAAACCTTTTCACAAAAAATAAACACATGCTACCAGTCTAACCCTAAAGCCTAGAGCAATGAAAAGCCAGTTCAAGCCTAAATACACATTAAATAGCTTTCGAGTCAAATTAAATTAAAAGCTAAATTACAAGCATGTAAGATCTCTGTTGCTGCTGACTGATAATTTTCTAGCCCTGGGTCACGCTTTGTATCTTCGCACTGTCTTGTTTTGGTGGTTCTGCTGACTGTGTTTCCAGGACTGAGTATTTAACTGGGGAGAAAGAAAAAAAAACATGAGTACAATAGCACACGATGGAACCAGGGCACAAGCAAGGGGTGCCCAGCACTGGCTGATTGTATGTGACACTGGAAAAGCCTTTGCAGCAGCCTTGATTGTCTGTCACTGAAAAGAAAGATCATGCTTCTCTTGTGCAAGACTCTCGATGGCTGGATACATGAAAGCTAAATGTTAACTGCCATCGTTTGCAGCATGAGCTCCTTGGGCTCTTACCAGGCTTTCCTTTGTGTGCAGTAAAGGGGTAAAAGCACTGTGGTGCATGTTTCACAAAAGCTGCGGCATCTCCTAAGCGGTGCCTTCATCAAAGGGACACAGAAGCTCCGTGCAGCACCGGGGACTTTAAGGAAGTCCCTGGGTAAAGCTGTTTTTGTGGAGGGATGCAGGCAGGGGTAAGGGATACAAGGCTCTCACCCTGGGGTTCCTCGCTTACGACGGCTTCCATGTTTTCTCCTTTCACATACTCCGCGTTCAGTCCCTCTGAGAAGTACAATAAACAGAGTGAGATGGGAAGGGTAGAAAGTAGAATTACTTGCTTTGATGCTTTAAAAACTCTGGTAATGGGCCTCAGAGCTGTAACAGCCGAGATGCTTTTTTGCAACTTCCTCTGCAGTGACAGCAGCACAGAAGCCTCGATAACCCACAGCCAGTGCTGAGACTCACTGGGTTTCAAAGTGCCCATGGAGCTCCTGGCAGGCACAGCTCCAGCAGCAGCTCTTTTGTCTGAGGCTCCTGCTTCATCTTTATCACGCGAGGCAGCCCAGCTAATTCCTGTCTAAGGCGCTCAGCTCTGAGCAGTGCGGGAGGAGGAAGGGAGGAAGGCTTCCCGGACAGGACTGCTGTGCAGCGGGGGCTGAGCCTCAGCAGAGATGTGCCACAGCCTCATTAAAAGCTAAGTTATGCAGAGCTTCAAGAAGCAGTTCAGAGCAGGGCTGTGGTGATGAAGCAGGATCCCAGTGGGGTGTCAAATCCCGAATAAGTCCCTTATTTAAATGCAAAGAAGTTCCCAACGTTATCAACAAGTGGAGCCGAGGCCAAGGAGCAAGGCTGGGCACTGCTGGGCAGGGGTGGCTGCAGGAAGGTGGACAGTAGAAAGGGAGTGGTCCAGCTGAGAGCTGGAGGCGAATTAAGACTGACCGGGGTGTACCATGGACTTCAGGCATCCTCAGCAGCTCCTCTGCTGGGGAGAGGCAGAGGTGGGAGTGCTGTGCCGTTGCATCCATTAGAGACAGACCAGGAAAGGGGATTAGAGTGCTGGCCTGCAAAGGAAGCCTGAGGCAATCGGGCCATGCAGCACACACCTTTCAGGCATCTCTAACTTGTTTGCACATCTAAATGTGGCTCAGGGTGTGGCAAGTACTGGCTGTGCCTCATCACCAGGTTTGGATGGGGCTCACTGGTATCTCCCAGTGAAGGACGAAGGCAGGGAATGGTGCCTAGGCCAAGCCAAAGGAGTGTGATGGGAGCCTCAGGTAGCAATGGGGCAGCTGCTGCCTCCGAGGCATAGGAGAAAAAGGGTTCTAGCAACTGGCTAGAAAACCCCCATGAAGTCCCCAAGCCAGCAGAGGCACTGCAGCCAGCAGCTGGCCAAGCTGTGGAGGCAGGAGAGGTGCAGCTCCCACCCTTCCTGGGCACAGCGAGAGCTCAGGGACGCCTGAGGCTGAGCCACAGCCCAGGGCACGGCTGGTGAGTGCGAGGTGAGGTGTTAAGAAAAGAAAGTGGGATGCAGAGTCCGTGGCAGCATAGTGCACGTCCTTTAGAGGAATCATCAGCAAATGCTCCTCGGGAGAGACTCAAAGCTGAAGGACAGCTGGACAGAGAGAGCGCCGAGCCTGTTCCTCCACGCATCAAGCGAGTGGTCACTGCCTCCACCCAGACGTGTGTTTTGCTGGGATAACACCAAATGCAATTTATGTTTTTCAATAAAAAGCCACTTTTGCAGCGGCTGACAGCTCTTAGATTTCTGTCATGCATTGCAATGCATCTAAGGCCTGACATTAGCCCAGCATGCCATGTCTGATGGCTTAAATTAATCCTCCTTTATAATTAACTTTAATTTCCTGCTGCCTTTCTGGGGCTTTGTGTCTCTCAGCTTCCCCCTCATCAAAGCCTTTACTCCTTTTTTTTTTATTATTTATTCTTGCCAAAATATCATTTAAGTGAGGGGAATATACAAGGGTGTTTCATTCCATCACATTCATTTGATTTTCCTGCTGATCTAATTTACCAAAATGCTGTTTGTTTCAGGCACAACTGGGAAAATAGCACGATTCCAGCAGAAATTTCCAACCCCAAACACCCTTTCCCTAGAGCAAACAAGATTCACAGGAGATTTCAATAGATTAATTTAAAAAAAGAGCTTTTCCCAGCTGCTTGCAGCCTCCCTCCCATGAAGAACTACAGGAGCCCACCATGGCCAGGTGAGTGCTGTGGGCTGAGGCTGAGGATCCTCCTGCAGTGCTTGCACCAAGCAGCTTTAAGGGGCAGCTCATGCAAAAGGTGTTTTATAGGAATACTAAGTTCTGCTGCTTAATTTGCAGTTTGCTGCAATGATTGTCACACACCTGCTGAGGGTGCAGTGGGCTGAAGCCCCAGATGCCGACACTGCCCCTGCTTCCTTCCTGCTGCCTGGTGAGTTTTTATGGCTTGCTGAGATTGTTGGGGGTTTGGTTTGTTTATTTTGGGGTGGGATGTTTTTTTTCATACTGACTGTGTTTGGTATTGGTGGTTTGGTCTTGGGCTGTGTTTGTGGGGGGTGTGAGGGATGTGGGGGGTGTGAGGGGCAGCGTAAGCCCTGGGGATGGCAGTGGGTCCTGGGGCTGTCACTGCTGGTGGGCTCCTGTCTGTTGAAAGCCTGAGATGGGGGGACCCAATGACCCATGGCTGGGGCTTTGTTCTGCCAGCTGGGGGGCACTGGGTGGACAATGGCAGTGGGGTTCAGGGTGGAACAGCTGTGTGCTTGCTGCGTGCCTCGAGGTGCCTGGGGAAGGACTTACGCTGGATGCTGAAGCAGAACTTCTTCTGCTGGTAGGAGATGTAGCTGGAGACAGCCCCGATGAGCGCCATGGCCAGGCCGCTGGCAGTGCCGGCGATTGTCCCTGTCTCTATCCCTGTCCCTGTGGGGCACAGAGAGAGCTTTGTGATGGGCACACGCACCACCCCTTCCATCCCACCAGCCATGGTGGCACCTACCTCTGTTGTTGTTGTTGGTGTTGCCGCTGGCACCTGCAGAGACACAATCCCGTCAGTGCCCCTGCACCCCTCTGCTGCCCCCACTGCTGTGCTGGGAGGGAGGGGACACAGGAGAGGGGTGGCAGTGCAGCCCTGGGCTGGGGGTGGGCAGATGCCCCCCATGGGATGCAGCATTTGCTGCCCCACACTCCGCTGGGCTGCTTGTTTTTGTTTCAGAGGGCTTTGAAGCTGCTCCTCTCCCTCTGTGTGTGCATGGGGGCAGTTTTGGGGGATCCTCTGCATGGGACATCTCTGCCTGTCTGACAGCTGCCCTCACCCCCATGTTTTACACCTCCACTCCTCAGCATTAAGGGAACACCTGAAGGGCTGTCAGAGTGTTACAGAGCACACTGGTGGCAGTCACAGGAGGTGACTGGCTGAGTTCCATCATGTTAGGGAACCCTCAATTGGCTTGAAGTCTATTTTGACATCGCCTTCCCCGGAGAAACTGGGCTGGGAGGAGAAGCTGCTCGCACTGGAAACTGCAGCCCTTGCCGAGTCACATCCGGAATTTATGGAAGCAGGTCAGCATTGTATTAATGCCTCTGATGTGTCTTGTCCTTGGCACAGGGATTTATTAAATGTTGATTTGGCTCGTGGTGTTCAGCTCTTTATGCGACTGCTTTTAATATTTAATACTGTGGATCCTTGTGAACGCCCAGGCTTATCTGATTGTTGCTGGATTTCCCCCTTGTTCCAAACACTGGTGGAAGGCAAACGAAAGCATTTACCTGCTCATGGCACCAGGATGCCCTCGAGGTGACAGGGGAGGCACAGGTCCTGTCTGCCCTGGTGGCAGCTGGAGCTGCAGAGCCCCCATGGAATCAAAACTACACACCTCCAACTGCTGGCACCAGGCATGACCAGGGAGGCCAAAAGCTTTTCCCTTGTCTCCATGGCTGAGACCCCTTTTGCCATGGAGCTGAGCACTGCTCTGCACAGGGCTCTTTCTAAAAGCTGGGGGTAACCCTGAGCCATGACTGCTAAAGAAAACCACCATACGTAGGTCACCACTTACCCTTCTTCTTGTCTGGGCTGTAGCCCCCGTCCACAATGCTGGCCAGGTCATCATCTGAAAATCCTTTAAAAGGAACAGGAACAAACAGTGGTTGGCACCTGAGGGAGCCACAGCTGTGCTGGAGGTTGGGATCATGGGCTGCTCCATCCCCAGTGGGGAACTGGGACTGGTCAAAAAATAATTCTGTTTCTCTCGCAATTACCAGATGTTAACCCTGAATTACTTTAAGGTCACAGAAAAGGTAATAACTGACTAGTTTAAATGCTACTGTATTTTTTAAACTGAAATGACTGATGTATTTAAGAGTTCATGAAATGTTTTGGTGCTCAGCCTTGGCTGGCAGGGGAGGAGGCAGGAAGAAGTGTTTTGTGTGTACTGTGGCCATGCTGCTGGGGACCAGTGAGCCCCTGGCAGCACCAGCTGGGCCTGGGGTCCTGCAGGCAGGAGCTGACCCTTATCCTTCCCAGAGGGACAGAGCAGTCCAGGGGAAAAATTGAGCACCAGCATGTTTTGGTACAGGTGAAAAAGTTATCTTGTAGTGGGCAAGTCTAATTAATGCAGGATAAGTACAGAGAAACAAGGTCTGTGAATCTGCAGCTGAATGAGTGGTGCTGTTGCACATCTCAGCTCCAGTCCCAGAGGGAGCGCTGGGGTGCAGCAAGGTGTGTGATGGGAGCAGAGATCCAAGGCCAAGACAGCAAAAGGTTCTTCCTCTGATGCTGTGTCTTGGGAAGAGTTTCCTTTGCCTTAACAGCCTGGAAGAGACTGCCTTATTCATCAGCTTACCACAAAACACAGATTTATGGGCTCAGTAATGAGTGTGAAAAGAATGAAAGCCCTGACTATGCCAGAGCCTGGAGAGGTCCCAGGCAGTCCAGGGAGCAGCGATGCCGGGGGAACGCGTGTGCTGGTTTGTGGCCAGCGCCACGTTCCAGCAGCTCAACGCCTCAACCTTTCCTGCAGGAGCCTGAAACCTCAGCAAGCCCAGAATACCAAAGTGCAGACAAGTCACCTAGTTAATACAATGTAATAAAATACCTGCCTGTTAATTACGCGTGCGAGCAGGGTATACGGCCATCCTGACATCAATAAACCAGCCGTGCAAAGTCTGTTTCCCAGCTCAAGTGCTCAGGGGAACAATCCTCACAGACAAATGATTCATTCACTGGAGTATTTCAGAGAAGGAAAAAAAACCCTCCCAGCCCAGAGTGGAGCCGGGACCTGAGCCTGCTCTAGATTTACACCCTGGCAGTGACTGTGAACCCCAGCAGCACATGCCCTCGGTTAAAGAGCTGTCAGCTACGGGGATGGAGGAACTCAACACAACCACCACAACTTAATGGATCAGAAGAGACCCTGGGAAAAAAAACCTGCACACAGACAGGGTGCAAGTCATTAGGAAGAGTCCCCTTCTGCCTTGAACCAGTGAGGAAGAGGCTCCTTCCCTCCCCAGGACCAAGCTGCCTGTGGAAACATCCCCACTCTGGGTGGGCAGGACAGGGGCGGTGGATGCTGGCAGTGGGCAGGACATTGGACCAGGCAGTGCCTGTTTCTCTTTATCCCATCACTTGGTGGGAATGGTGTCTGACAGTGAAGAGCTGGGAAGGATCTCCTGCAGGTCCCAGGGAACAGCGGGGCTGGTAGCAAGCAGGACAGAGAGGAGAGGTCAGCCTACCTTCGCCTGGCCTTACATCCGGCCTCCCACCATCTTTCCTATCGTTCTTATCATCAAGGGCATCAGCCAAGTCAAAATCCATAGGATCCTTTTCTAGAAAACAAGACCAGGGTTAGCAGTGTGGTGACAGGCTGAGGAACTCTGCAATTAATTCATTAATCAGGGAAAAGCACTGTTGAAAGAGATCTCCAATTCTGCTATGCAGCCTCCTGGCAGATCTTCCAAACCTACCCTGTTCCATGCCCCCACGCTGCTGTGGTGGGAAACATCATGTCCTTCCTGCAGAAACAGTGTCCCCATGGCTGGAGTGCCAGGTAATCAGATAAATGAGGCCACTAGGAAAAGTCAGAGCCAAACTGGTGCCCCAAGGGCGCAGTCAGTGGAAGGAAGGGAGGTGGCTGCACCATGCTCACGTGCTGGCTGGAACAGCCTGTGACTTGATTCCTTGGAGTTCTTTTCCTCTGTGAATGTTCAGCTGGTCCCCTGAGCAGCCTGGCTCTGACAGAGGAGATTGTCTCTGCTAAACAGCAGCTAAAACCACGGCACAGAGCCAACTGAGCTCCCCAGCCCTCCCACCAGTGCACTCCTGAGTTTATTCTGGTCCAAATTTTTTTTTTCTTTTTTTTTAAGCCTGGGAGCACTTTTTGCCAAAACCCTGCCTGGGCAGGCAGCAGAACACCCAGCTGACAGGGTGCCCTGAGCCTGTGGGTGTGTGCCAGTGGAGCCCAACACAGCTGTACCATGATGGGGGAACAGGCAGCTCACAGCCTTCCAGCAGGCATGGGAATGAAACATGGGCCAGGAATCACCGAGGTCCCCCAGGAAGCACAGGGTAATGCCCAGATGCCCTGTCTTCTCTGTGGTTTCTGATATTTGTTTTTTTCTTGAGGTGTCTCAGGTTAGCAAACAGACCAGAGGTGGGAAATACTGGGATGAGGGCAGTGGCACCATCATGGCACATCTCAAATCCTCCCCCCATGCCAGCAGCAGAGCTGGGGTGAAGCAGCAGGGGCTCTGGAGATGATGCTCACCTGGGTTACGCTTAGGAGGTGCTCTTGTTGTTTTTGGCTGCTTGGTTGTGGTGGTGCGAATGCCATCCCAAAAGCTGTTGTCTGAAGGGAGGAAAAAAAAAGACCAAAATGACACTACCCTCTGAAATGTGGGCTCAGATGAGTGCTGGGAGGGAATCCCCCCCCCTGCCGGGAGACTGGGGCTGCACTGGACCAGTTCAGTGCTCTGGTCTTTACACAGCTTCAGCTGACACTGGGAGCACCACTCACTCCCCCTGGGTGTCCTGGGGATGCTCGAGCCTGCGGGGAGCTCTGTGTTACCTGGCTTCCCTGGCCTGGGGAAGGGCTTGGGAGTCGGCTTGGCTGGTTTGGTGGTAGTCTCCACAGGCGTGTCAAAGTAATCAGCCAAATCGAAGTCTGCAGGAGAGAAGGGATTGTTAAACTCCTGTTTGTGGGGACAGCACAAGGCTGTTGGCACACACCCCACTCTGTGGGTGTTGTGCACGTCATGCTGCACCATTGCCAGGGGCTCCCATGTCAGGCTAGAGCTGGAAAGGGCATCCAGCCACTCTGCTGCTCAATCGCGACCTATCACAAAAGCTTCAGAAAAGCATGGCCACCATTTCACTCTCCCCATCCAAGCTGTGGCTGCTGCCCAGCCCCAGCAACCCCAAAATAATTCACTTTTGGGGGAGTCCTGCTGGTACCTGCAGCATCTCCTGAGAGCTGGTGCAGATGAGAAGGGACTGTGGGACTGAGCCAGTGGCTGGCACGCTGCTCCCTGCGCAGCCACCCATGAGTGACCTTGAGCTGAGCAGGGCATGCACAGAGAGGGGCCAGGGCACGGGAGTCCACTGCAGGAGCCTCTCAGTGCCATCACTCATCCAGAAAACACTCCCTGGGGAAGAAGCAACTAGCTGAGACAAAGCCTCAGCCTCTGCATGTGTCCATTTCCAAGGGAGAGTTTACTGGATCGAACAACCGCTCATTCGGGCTCTGATCCAAACACTGACCCTGCATGTGCCTCTGGCACTTGGCTTTTCTTGTCCCTAGCAAAGACCATGGTGGCCAAGGAGCCAGACAGCTGAAATGGGTTAAATCTGTGCCAAGATCCTCATGCGGGGGTGAGTGGATTCACTTCTGAGTGCTCCCCTGATGCAGTTTATTGCAAGCTCCTCCAGCGGGGTTGGAGGAGCAAACTTCGGCTCCTGTGACTGTGCTGTATTTAACAGGGACTCTCTGGCCAGAACTGAGCCAGAGGAGCAGCTGGCAACAAAACTCCTGTGAATTTCAGGGAGCTTCCTCAGCTGTAGCACTGCTGGGAGCTGGCCAGCCAGCACATTTGATGTGCACAAACAGCCAGAGACCCACTCTTCCCTGGATGGGGAAGTGTTACCAAGATGGGACTTTACGTGGAGGTTGGGGGTATCTTGGAATTAAAAAAAAAAGGAAAATATCCTCTGGACTTCCTCCTGGAAGGAAAACTAGCAGGTGCCCTATCTGCTGGGCTTCATTTCCAGCAGATAGGAACAAAAGTGCTTGTGTAGCTGAGCAGTGATTTGTGTCTTCTCCATTAGGATACTGCAAAGTGTGCGAAATTCTGCCTTGGCTGTAAATGCTCCACTGCCACTCACCTTCAGCATGGACAGAAATATCAATATTGCATTTCTCTGGCCACACAGGAGCAGTGCATGTGCACACACCAGCTCCAGCTTCCCTAAGGCAAGAGAAGGGGTCCCAAAGCAGCTGCTGAGGCAGCAGCACCCAGCCACACACGGGCAGCCCACAGGGACTCACACAGTTCAATCCCACGGGAAGTGCACCCCACACTGGGCTGCGATGATGTGCATGCAAGAAGGTCTCACCTGTCCCACCTGCCGGCTTTCTGGGGCCCTTGGGAGTGGCTGTGACAAAACAGATGGGGAAGAAAAGTGTTAGTCATAGGCATCACCAAAAATGTCACCTGTGGATTCAGAATAAATGGCAAAGGTTTCACCACAACTTTCTGACATCTGCATTTGTAAACTCAGGGCACAGAACCATGAACACCCTGCATGCAATGTCCCACAGGACTGCCCACAGATGAGAATGGAATCCAGTGCTCCATAGCACACTGCTGCCTTGGGCCGAGCCAACATCCCATCCCAGGTGGAGAGCAGGCAGCTGCAACAATCTGCTCTAAGGCTCCTGGATACAGCGGCAGACAGGCAAGGACAGATGCTGTACAGAACAGCATGGAAACCAGCAGTGAGTTGCCAATGTTTTATTGTCCCTGGCCTGGTCAGTCAGTCCCATGACAGATAATTTCCTGTGCTGTGTTACGCACAGGAGGTTCCCTGTCAGCTGGAGGGCTGTCAGTGACACCCTGATACTCAGCCCCCCTGGCTGCTCCTGGGCTAAAACAAGATACAGCCAGCCTTTGAGGGGGGAGGGAGGGAGCAATATGGAAACCACTGCCTATTAATAGTGGCTGGCATTACCAAGTATATGAATAAATCATGAGCAAGAGCTGTGGCTGCTCCATTCCCATTAATTTCCATTACACTGGAGTGGTGCTGCTGGGCTTCATTTCCAGCATGCTGGTATAGTTTGATGTGACCCAACTCCAGACCCTTGGTTTGCTTTTTTCTGGGGCTGACACCATGAATCCAAAGTGGGATGCAGCAGCTCGAGACGCCATGGGGACAGTGCTGCCTCTTCCCTTCACCCACTGATGGGACTCCAGCCTGGGGAACACCACTTTCTCTCCACATGAGGTGGCCATTAGTCATTTCTAACCATGTCTCCTCACATGCTACATTAAAGGGCTTGCAAAATCCTAGATGAGCTGCATCAGCCCTGTGACCAAGTCTGATATCCCGTGGCCTATCCTGGCACACTGCAGGAGAGCTGCAGAGAGATCCCGTATTCCACATAAACTCCAAAGTAACACAGCACAAGTGTCCGTGTGTTGTTAGACTACAGCACAAGAGGTTTCAAACACTGGTACAGCTTTCCCTTCAATACATGTGGGTTTATTCTGCATGATCCCAGAATCCAGCATTGCTCATGGAGCAATCCCTGCTGCTGCCCCGCCAGGTGCTGGGTCTGGGGACAGTCACCATGAACTGCGTTGCGAGGGCTGGGCAGCAAGGGGTCCTGGGTGCTGGAGTGTGCATCTCTGCCACAGCATCTCCGTGGCTGGGTAGCAAAGGGAGTCAGAGGTGTGTGAGGGTGCACAGTGATCTTGGGCTCAGCCTTGGCACTGGGGGTAGGTGTGTGACCTTTCCCAGGGAGGGAGATGAGCCTCTCCCATCCCTCAGCTGCTGTGCTGGCAGTTAGGTTTGGTCCTTGGGGTGTAAAACACCAAATACTGAATGCTGAATGCCAGCAGCAAGGCCCCCCACAAGGAAATGAGCTTCCTTTAACTGATGGGCTACACTGGAACTGCAGCAAAGCAGAGCAGCGCCCTAACTTTGCTTTCCCAGGCACCACACTGCCATGGGAGCAGGGAAGGACCCGGCGCTGCCCCTCCCTGGCTGGGCACAGCGAGCTGTTCCCCCCAGCTGGGGAAGGGAGTGGATGATGCACTGCTTCCAGGCCAACGGGGCCAGGCCTGCTGGTAGGTGTTACTGAGGAATGCAAGGAAGCAAAAAGGGCAAGTTCAGTGCCATTGCTACCTCAGAGCACAGGTGTGCTCTGTCTCTGTGGTTCCTCACAGGAGTCAGTAAGCAAAGGGCACCTGGTCAGCAGCCAGCTCCTCCAGGACTGTCCCCAGCTACACCTGTCTGCAAACCCAGACCCTGTTATCTCCCAGGCAGAGATGATGAGGCAGTTGTATCCTCTACCACCCTCCCACCAGCACCAGATCCCAAAGAACAAATCGCATCCATTAACATCTATTTGTTTTCTCCTCTTTAAAACAATGTGTAAATGTGACTTACGTCGCTTGGTGACGAGGGCATCTTCTAGGTTGAAGTCATCTGCGTCATCCCCATGACCTGAAGAAAAACAATCAGCACTGGCTGTACTCACTCCACACTGAGCAAACCACCTTTAAATAAGGCATGGCTAGACTTGTTTGCTCAAATTGCTTTAGTTTTTTGCTGTTTTTTTCCAAGCCTGACCCAACACTGGTAATGAGGAACGCATCAGCCCTCTCCAAATGCTGTGACTGTTAAATTGCAGAGCAGTCATCTCTGGACTTTCCATTTGTCTGCCCTAATGGATGCAGTATAAAGACACATGTTATGCTTAAATTTGTCAAGGAGAGCCTACCAATTCATCTCTCGAGCTGCCACTCACCTCTGGCTGTGCTCACAATTATATGTTTGCTAAACACCATGAAAACATTGGGACAGTGCAGACAAATTCAGTGACAAACAAAAAAGCCCTATGCCCCTTTTCTTCTCAAGTACCTTCCAACATCAAAGGCTTTGCATGAAAAAGCTGTTGCTGGCTGCCAAGCACGACTTAGCATTTCAGAGGCTGCCTGCATCATTCTGCCTTGGAAATGTGAACAGGACCAAACCCCCCATCCCAGGGCCATATCTGACAGGTGCATGCCAATTTTTTTGTTAGAGATGCCTCACCACAACTCTAGTCCCATATCCCAGGAATAACTCAGGGCTTCATCATGTTCTCCTGCAACAGGGCCAGCTAATCCTTCCTTTCTCTGTCTCTTTTTTGCATGGCATTAATTACTGTTGACTTACCCCAGTTCTGAATGTATTTGTCTTGATAAATTCATGCTTTTACATCTCGGAGCATGCTGAGTAATTAATATCCTTTGGGTTTGCTAAGTACTGCAGCACTGCAAGAGAACATTAAAATGGCTTTCCTCTTATTCCTACTGCTAAATGGATTTAGCTATTGCCACCTGAGCTCCAGTGTGCTTCATGAATAAATTTAAAGCTTTACTGACAAGGACAACAACAATGGGAAGGCACCAGTCCATCAGAAAGCAGGTATCCGCATTTCAGTGAAAAACTTCTACTGAGAGTGGTCACTAAGTACTGCAACAGCTGCAGCTCCAGTTCCACTTACTCACACATCACCTCTCATCTCATCTGCTGTCTGTTAAACGTACACTCAGCAGCCCTGTGGGTGATGTACGTGCAGGGGCTGGGGCTGGGAAGTTGCTGTGGGCTTCTCCCCCCTGGCAAAGGCTCGGCATTAGGCACTGCTGGAGGGGGTGTGTAAGGAATGAGTGTCCCAGCCCACGCTGTGTTTCTCATCGAGCTGAGCGATGCCAACGCTTCCCTGCGAGCCTGGAGGAACGGCCGGCAGCGGGCGATGCAGGGAAAATCCGTGTGAAATCCACAGGGAGAGGCATGCGGAAGAGCCTCTTGCTCAGCACAGCAGGGTGTGTCTGCCACCCTCAGCCTCCCTCCATGCTTCTCTGTTCCCTTCCCAAAATCTTTCCCTCTTCGGCCTTATTGCTGGTGAAATATTGGCACTGTGAGACAGGTGATGCTCTCCTGCTCTGACAGCCTGGGTGAAGCTGCAGGGTTAACAAGTGGTCAGTGCAAAGGAGCAGAGTCAGGAATGTGCAAGGCCATCCACAGTGCTCAGAAACACCTGCCCAGCTCCAGGACTTGCACAGGGGGCTGCCAAACCACCAACATCCCTGCTGAGACTCAACACACTCATCACTGTGCTGGCCAACACTGTGTCCCAGCCTTGTCAGTCTGACAATTTTGTGCAGTCTTCCTTTCCCAGAATGGCTTTTTCCCCAGTCTTTACTGATTTTCAGGAACCAACAGGGCTCCGTCATTTTTGTCTTTCTATTTTAAAGCATGCTTAAAAATAGGCAGAAGGGGAAACCCACGTCGCGTCTCTGGCGGGATGAGAAGCGTTACCAACCCGACTGGGGGAAATGTTCCATCACTATGTGAGCTGGCAGGAGGGATGTGGTGGCAGCACCAACTCGCATCACTATGCCAGGAGCCCTCCCTTCCCTCTCCCTCGCTCCCTCTGCTCTCCATGATTAAGTCAATATTAAGGCACTGACTTGCTGCACACTGAGCCCTGTGTCAGCGGATCCTCCCTGTGCTGGTGTAGGAGCCCAAACACCAAGTGGGGGAGTGCACAGCTGGGGGGTGTGTGCAGCTCACACGTTCCAATGAAGGGCTGTGGGGGTTGTGGGGCTGCACAGAGATGTCCCCCCTGGTGGGGACATGGGCCCTGCAGGAAACACAGTGTCCCAAAAAATGGGCTCGCTCCGCCTGGCTTTGGGGGGCTCACTGGACCCACTGGCTGAGATGCACTTACACCTCCCTGGGTTTGATGACAGCTCTTCTTGGCACCTCTCCCTGCAGTAAAGTGTCCTGGGCTGGAGCTACATCCTGGGTGCTTTCCCCACACTGGTGGGAGAGGTGGGAATGTTGCCCAAGTGAGGGTTGGGAAAACTGCAAATGCACCTAATTTCCCACTAAAACTTTCCCAAGGAGCTGCAGTGCTTGGCACAGCCCCCTACCCAGGGCTTTCCCAATGCTGTCCATGGCAAACTGACATCCTTTTCCAGGACTCTCCTAGGCATTGGCAAGGATTAATAATAGATTGCCAGTTAATGGAAGCTGACAACATCTCTATTTCATGCAAAGGGTGTTATAGAGACATATTATACCTTTTATGGATCAATAACCGAGCGTTGCCGTCACAGGCACACAAACTCCCCTGCTCACTCCGACAGATAAGACTGGAATGCCCCCCTTGTTGTTTTACTCACTTACTAAGTGGCAACAAATCTGGAATTTCATGGCCAGACACTGAAAACCCCACCAGCTCTTGGTACGCATGTTTACCGTGCACATGCAGTTTTTCTGGAGGCAGCACAGCTGCTCTCTGCACTGTCCTCTGCAATCCCTTTGCTTCTGGGGCCCTGCCACTGCTCCACAAGCAGTGGAGGAGTGGAGCTTCCAAAGCCCATCCTCTGATGGGAACCCACGCACAGCACGGAGTATCTTTACATTAAGGATTTATACTTTTCGGGAGAGGCTGGGGCCCATGCCTGCACATCAGCACTCACAAGCTGCTGAGCTGCAGCACAGGTTGTCTGCAATGCCCATGAAGCAGAGTCAGGGTCGTGCCTGACACGTCACCTTCCCCGTAGGACATCCCACCTACAACCCGTTACAGGGCCACAATAGCAGTTATATGCAAAACCCCTCCTGCAGGTTGCTCAGTGCTGGGGAGCAGTATGGGATCCTTGTCAGGGCTGATGACTAGGCTAGTTCGGGTTATTTTTTTCGCTACCCTTGCACTGGGTCTTTGAAAGAACTCTGCGCTTTGGCTGCTGGGAGAAAATGCGCATCCCCAGGGGCAACTGGGGGCAATTCCAGCCCTGTGTGCCACCAGCCAAGGGCACTGGAGCATCCATGGCACTGCAGCTCCGTGGCAAGGGGGGAATAGGCAAATTAGATACATTTTCCGTGTTTTTATTTAATCTGACAATCCAAAGAGACCAAGCTGGGACATCACATGGCACCCAATATGAATCCCCCAATGCCAGAGTGGGGAGGTGGGGGGACCCCAAGGCTGCAGCTGTGTCCGGCAGAAGCTGTAGAACAGGGGTGAGAGTTATGGCCGAGCCAGCATGGCAGACTCCCCCATGTCTTGCTGAGTCCCCTCGCCTTGCCGGGGGTATTTTTAATCAGAGCTAGCTGCTCTTTGAAGGTAGAAGGGTTTTGTGCCTTAATGTATTCTCTCCTCATTATTTTCTGTAGCAGGCAGCTCAAACACACAATTGTACTCGTCAGCTTTTTAGTTTTTACAATTATATATATATTCTAATTAAGCCCCACTGTTTGACAAAGCTTGAATTACAGTATCATAATTCACACCCAGTATATTGCCAGGCCGTCTGCAGCAGTCAGAGCGAGGTGTATTCCATTTTTAGCGCCAGCCCACGGATCTCTTTGTGCAATATATATGTGTTTAGCTTCCCTGGGAATAGAGAGCCTGAGATGGTACAAGATTGACAGCCCGGGAGATTACGGGAGAATGCAAAGCAGGTACAAGGGCAGCAGAAAGTAATTCCAACTGCCTGACTTTTATGCATCCACCTTAGGAGCGACACAGCAGGCAGGGGAGCAGGAGGAAAGCAGGAAAGCAAGTGCTGAGGTAGCCAAAAGGGTGTCCCCAGTGACCAACCTCATCTTTTTGGTTCCAAGTTATGACGTCGGCACACACAGGCAGTTCCCTGAGGCTGGGCACCCACAGCTGTGCTGGGACCTCTGGGCAGGGCACTGGGGGAGGAGGAGTTTGGGAGAAGAGCCCTGTTGCTGGACCTCTGGGCTGCATCCTTGCAGTGGGGTTTCTGCCATCTCAGCAGAGACACAGCCCCAGAAGTCTGTGGGGAGTAAATGGCTGCTCTTCCATGGGCACGGGTCTGCCCTGCAGCAGCTGGGGTACCTGGGGCACCACCGAGGGTCCCTGGGGACCTCTCCTGGCACAAGCAATGGCACAACACCACCAGCCAGAGCAGGGATCCCAGTCAGGATAGAGCAGAGCTTTGGACTTGCTGATGCCTCCACCACTGCTGTCCGGCCACTGGCCCCAGGTACTGCCAAACATGTGGGATATTTACTTGTGAATCCCAAATTCTTGCTGACTGCTAAGGCCAAAGCACAGTTGTGTGTGTGTAGGGAGAGCAGTGCTCCTCAGAGCTGGGGTGTCACACACAGTCTCTGGGAGCAGTGCTGGTGGGGCAGGTGGCTAAGGACAGCTTCTGTGCAGCTGCACTGCTCCCTGCAGACAGGCCAGGCTGCCTCCTCAGCTCAGACATCCTCCTCAAGGCAGCTCTGCCTTAAAAAGCAGACTTTGAACTTCCAATCTATCTCCTCGGCTGCTGCCAGGGAAGACTGGCTGCCCTGAACAAACAAGCTGTCAGCAGCCTGCCAGGGCAAGGGGTGGAAGGGCTCTAAGTGTGAGAGAAAACAGTCCCCTGCATCCACCCCAGCAGTGGGACCAACAGCTGATGCTGGGGGTACATCACTCCAGCCCAGGGCATGACCAGTCAAGAGCAGTGGGACACATTCCCCCAGCTGGGATGACCCCTGCTCCTCGTGGGGGATGAGGGAATGCTGCTGTCCTTGCTCTCTATTCTCAGTGAAACATTTTGATTTTCAGAAGTACTAATCAAAAATCACTCTTGATTATGGCAAAAACAACCTTTGCTGAATTTTTTTTAATGCAATTAACAAGGGTATATGGTAATTCCAAGCAATCTCGCTCTTGAGATTAAAGGAAAGCCTGCCAGGAAGCACATGAATAAAGCTTTAAGATGAGAATTTGCATAATGAAGACTTTCTCTTTGTGGAGGGACTGATGGTGGTTGTGTTTGAAACCTATTAAGGGAAATGCCTACAAGCCTCCACTACAGCCAGGGCACTGCTGTCCTGACCCCGTGCAGGCTCTAACGCCTACGCTACCCTCGGGTCCCTGCTGGGAACCTCAGCTCCACGACAACTCCAGCTCTGCCCCATCCTCCAGCCGGTGCCCCGGGATAGGGCAGGAGAGGCAGCACAGCCCCAGTGCAAGCTCTGGAGTCTGCAGCTCAGGGCAACACCCCTCACTTGGGCTCTAAGCCACAGGATAACACTGCGGTTCTGTGCGCTGGGGCAGCCGCGCGAGAAACAGGTGTCTGTTGCAATTTGATTTCCAGACTTACTAGGAATCACATAAATTATTTGGCAGCGGTACCTGATAAGCTCTACACTCAGCAGGGATGATGGAGCTGGTGAGGAAAACATGACCAGCAAAACCAGCCTGCACCAGGCTCCTTCCCAGCAGACATCACTGGCACCATGATGTGGGGCCAAAAGGGTGAGTTTTGGTGAGTAAAGGTGAGCCCTCACTGGGACCTGCCTGGCCAGACACTGGATGCTCAAGGGATGCAATGCCATCCACCCTCCATCATGCTGAGGGCTGCACAAAGGTCCAAAAGCATCTTCTCCCCATCTGGTGTGGAAGGACAGATCTCCAGGTTGCTTCCAAAGCACCTAAAAAAGGAGCACCACCCTGCACTCCCTGCCGTGTCCCACAGCCCCAGGGGAGCAGCCAGGGGCTCAGCCTCTGCTGCCATAGCCACACTGAGAGCTGCCAGTAGGTCCCTCTGCAGATACCAGACAAAAAACACAGCAGGGAGGAGTTTCTCATCTGCTGCCCTCTTGCACAGCCTTTCCCACTCCTCCACAGCACGATTTAAAACCACAGAGGGAAGAGCCCTTGACTTCTCTTTGCCAACAGCTGCATCTGGTAACTGGCTCGCCCAGAGCCCACCCTATTTACCAGGGGCCGGCATGGAGGCTGCAAGGAACCCTTGAAAGCTGAGAGCCCCTATCACAGACAGACAAACACCTCTGGGTGCCAGCAGCAACCCTGAACAGCTCCGAGGGAAAACAAATCTCCATCAAGGTCAGCAGGACCACAGCCAGGAAAGACTTTGTGTGGGGGTTTCCCATGAAATGCCTTGGGCCGGCAGCTGATGGTCAGGGCTGCCCCATTTCTGGCTCCACAGCAGCGCCCTCCCTCTGACTCCACAACAAACAAATATTTCAGCAGCTCTTCCATCCCAGCACGGTCCGAGACCAGGTAGCCCTGCTCTGGCAACACACGATGCCAATCCAAACAGTTTTCTTCAGTATCAGCACTCAAAGCTTTCCAGGTTTCCAGGGCTCTCTGCCATCTCTGCGCATGGAGTAAGTGATGTTCTCTAAGCAACTTCAATATGATAGCTGTTCTTTGAGGTTTGTGTCAAAGAGAGCTCTGCCGCACCACTGCCAAAAACGGCTTTCAATTAGTCCACAATCAATTGCACCCGGAGCAAAAAGCTGAAAGGTTTAGAGCACGAATATTTAAGGTTCCCCCCCTTCTGGGGTGTGCCTGAGCCCAGCTCTGTACTTGTGATGAGGATGGGGTGATGCCCAGCTTTCCGTGCCTGGAGTGGGTACCAGGACATGGTGGCCAAGGACTAAGGAGGGCAGGGGGAGCTCAGCCTGTCCTGGCCCTCACAGGAGCTCTGCAAACCTCTGACCCTCCCTGGGACTGTGGGAAAATGCCCCAGCTGTAAACCTCAATAACTTAAAGGTGTATCTGGTAAGAAAGGGAGCTGGTTTTCCTTTCCACTTTCTTGCTGTTTGTTTGGGATTTTTTTAAGGAAGAACAATTTATATACCTAAAGGGGAAAGGATGTGGAGAGCATCATTATTTTATTCCCACACCCCAGTCACTTTGCAAGAGGCTGAGGGGAAATTAGCACTGACCCAACTGCACAGGATAGAGCATGGTTTAAGATGACTTTTCAGTGATGGAAAAAACAACAGTGTCACCCTGGGCTCGGGTTTGTCCCCAGTAGGTGCTGCGTGCAGGCCTCTGCTGGTGAACTGGATTACTGCCCTGGCAGCAAGGGAAGGGGAGACGTGGGGGTACCATGATCCCACCACCCAGCAGGCAACAGCCTGGTTTCTCCAGACAGCCACAGTCTGGTGCAGCACTGCTGAGAGCCAGCCCTGTCAGGGACAGGCAGGCTGGGAGCAGGAGCAGGATTTGAGCTGAAACCCCTCAAGGGCACTTGGTACTCCCTGTGCCCAAGTGCCCTGCCCCCAGACTTCACTCAGCCTTACCAGGCAGAGAGTGGGAGACATGGACCCCAGCTCATCTGGTTTGAGATTCCTAGTGAAGGTCAAAAAACACAGCAAGCTCCTTTTCCTCCTATAACTGGGGGTGCAGGGCTGAAAATTGGGGGACATGCTGGTTTTGGCTGGGGTAGAGTTTGTTATCTTCATAGCAGCTGGAATGGGGCTGTGGTTTGGATTTGTGCTGAAAATGATGTTGATAATACAGAGATGTTTTTGTTGTTGCTGAGCAGTTCTTACCCAGAGCCAAGGCCTTTCCTGCTCCTCACCCACCCCACCAGAGAGAGGCTGGGGGGCACAAGGAGCTGGGAGGGGACACAGCCAGGACAGCCGACCCCAACTGACCCAGGGGATATCCCAGACCATATGGCACCACGCTCAGCATATAAAGCTGGGGAGGAGGAGCAAGGGGGGACATTTGGAGTGATGGTGCTTGTCTTCCCAAGTCACCATTACAGGTGATGGAGCCCTGCTGTCCTGGGGATGCTGAACACCTGCCTGCCCTGGGAAGTGGGGAATGAATCCCTTGGTTTGCTTTACCTGTTAAACTGCCTTTATCCCAATCCATGAGTTTTCTCACTTTTACCCTTCCAGTTCTCTCCCCCATCCCGACGCAGGGAATGTGAGCAAATGGCTGTGTGGGGCTGAGTTGCCAGTTGGGATTACACCACAACAGCTGCTTCTGTGTTTTCCTGCCTGCTGTCCACCCAGAAAGATTACAATGTACATTCACATTAGCCATTTGATTTCTGCTAACACATTAAGTAATGACTACGAATTTGCCTACGGCCAAAGATGCCTGTTTGTCAACCAGACAACAAATTGTGGCATGAAAGCATTTTGTTCATAATCCAGTGAAGAACAACTGATGACAAAGTCAGTGATGCACAAGCCCAAAGAAAACTGAAGCAGGAGATTAAATGCTTATCACCTGATTCCCGGTGGAAAAAGATTATTCTCACCAGATAAAGATCAAGAGAAGATGCTGTAGTTAAAAGTAGGTAAATAGGGAATTACACGGTAAAAATGCTGATTCATCACTTGGGATGTGATGCTCCTGTCGCACTGTGCTATTTAAAATCAGAAGCAGAGCAGTGGTGGGAATGAAGACTTGGGCAATGCTGACAGATGGAGCGGGGCTCTAGGAAGGCATGGGGGGGCTCAGCCTTCTCTGGCTGAGGGGATCTGTCTGCCCTGTCACCGCAGCTGCACTGCAGGGCTCCCTCCTGGCCACTGCTGTCCCTGCCTTCCCACAGCACCTCCCCGCGCAAACATGGGGTATTCGGGTCAGGTGGGGAGCGGTTGAGACTCCACCCCGTGCTGCTCACTGCCTGCACCCTCCTCGCCCACCCACACTCCCACTGTGCTCTGGGTGATGCGGCTCTGCGGCTCCTGGAGCATCCCAGATCCAGGTGGTGCTGCCGAGGGAAGGAGCCAGCATGGAGAGACGGCAGGGTGGGGAGCTGCACCCTCCAAGTAGGAAGCAGCACCAAAGACCTGCTGGAGATAATTTTGAGCAGGCGGTGCAGGAACTGGTGGTGATTTTTTAACCACCCAGACAGCAGCTGTGAGCCCACCCCTCCTGGCTCGCCCACATCGAGGGAAGCTGTGCCACATCCCTCGGCCTTTTACAACAGCTTGTTTTCAATAAGGTGAGTTTGGCTCCTCACTTTCATAGAGGAGCACTCTGTGCTACTGATGTAGCATGAAATAATTTAAACATAGAACTTAAGAGCTCACTGAGTTCAAAGAGAAATCCCGCAACAGGTCGCTTGCTCTCTCTGACCCTACTTGGAGAGGAAATAGCACCAACACTTACAAACCCAACTGTTTGCAAACTGTTGTGGCTCTGAGATTTTCTCTGTGAAAGTATCTACATAATTCACTCAGTTAAGACCATCACTACAAAATAGAAAGAAGAAATACACTTTCTTTTCAAACATATGTTTAACCTCACTTAAAAATGCTCTATTTTCTGCATGAAGTGAAAGACATGTTTGGGAACTGTGAGTGTTTTTAAAAGCATACATGAGCTCAAAGCTTAGTGCTGTCCGGGGGGGGGGGGGGTGAGGGGGAGGGGTGGGGGGCAGGGGCCTGAAATAACTAATTCCAGTTTCTTGGCAAATAATTACACAGAACTGAATGGAATGGGCTCAGTGTCACTTGACAGTGCAAGAGACAGTCTGTCACCAGCAGCAGTAGCTGGGGCCCAGCGAGTGGGGCCAGGCTGAACACTCACCCCAGAGGAAGCACCTGGGGCAGAACCCAGCCTGTGGCTGGGTCATGAAGCAGGGCTTTGTGTGGGGCTGAGCAGGGGCTCAGAGCAGGTTGCACCAGCTGGAAACACCACCCAGGATGGGATGGTTTGATTTTCGGGGGATGCAACCTCTTGTGCCTAGCGTTGCCTCTTCTGCATAAGGTTACATGGTGATTTGAGGTTGGACGCTAGGAGGAATTTCTTCACAGAAAGGGTGATTAAACATTGGAATGGACTGCCCAAGGAGATGGTGGAGGCACTGTCCCTGGAGATGTTTAAGAGACTAGATGTGGCACTCAGTGCCATTGTGTGGTTGAGGTGGTCATCTTTGGTCACAGGTTGGACTCAATGACCTCAAGAGGTCTTTTCCAACCTAACTGATACTGTGATTCTCTGGCCAGAACTTCTAGGGTAAGAAACTGCGCCAGGTGAAGTTGCACCAATTCTGGGTCTTTCTACCCCTTCAGGCTCTGTAGTGGAAACCCAGCAAAAAGGCTGTGTACCAGATGGCAGGATGGGACCTGGGGAGGTTTTTACTCCAAATGAGGTAGAAAGAGTCTACATTAGTCTGGCATTATTTTCACTCAGATTTTACTGTCTGGAAAGATGATCCAAGTCCTGCAGTAGCAGGAACACCTGACTGGAGGTGTCTGGTCACCACAGAGATGTGTCCCACCAAGCTGCTCACGTTCACCCCATAGAGAGATCATACGGAGATCGGACATTACGATAGAGACATTCCCCAAGCTCCTACTCCTGAAAGAACACTTTCATCAGCAGACAATGCTTTATGGACACAAGACTAATGTGCTGTTCAAAATCTTACCAGCTATCTAACATCTGTTCTGCAGCACAAGCACCTCTTTTGCCATCCACAGCTGGGGCTGGAAACCTCTTCTGCTTGTTTAGCTTCTGCCTTCTGTTGCTGGGCTACTGAAATGCTGGATTGCCCATGCTCCCTCTCTAGGCTGCCCGAGGCTTTCTAAAGCATTGAACTACGAGCCTAGCTGGTAAAAAGCTGTAAGTAGATCTCCACACCTTCTACCCTCCCAGAGCCAGAGCTGCAGTTACCCCTAAACACCCAACTCCAAGCGTGTCCTTCTGAAGCAGGATTTCAGTAAGATTATTCCAACTTTGACGAGTTCTTTTTACCCAGATTTCTTTGTGCATAGGCAAAGAGAGCATTTCAATGGGCATACAAAATGCTGAGCAGCTCTCTTTTCCCAGCACCTTGTTTGCTGGAGACAACCCCGTACCAGCCCGCAGAGCATTCCAAGAGCAGAATGATGCAGTTCCCAGCATCTCTCCTCCCTGTCTGAGCCACCACCTCCAAAATGTTGCCAATGCCTCTGGTTTTACTCACTTTGGTTTTTTTATGCATGTATGTGGTGACAGCACCAGATCCCTACAGCAACCTGGCCCTCTCCTTCCCTGAAGATGCTGCTCATGTGATCAGGTAACTCAGGGAAGCAGAGCTCACACTCAGCATCAGCTTTCTGCCTGTGGTCCCCGTTCTCCTCCCACAATAAGTTTCTGTGTTTCCTAGACAAGGTTGAAAAGCAAAGGAAAAGGATTTTGGAGTGACTGCAAGGCAATTTTGTAAATATGTATTAGCATTAACTTCGCCCTCATCGCACCAGCAGGCTCAGCTCTCAGAAGATCAAACCCAAAGCTGACCCTGAGCAGCTCCACTGAAATCCCTGTGAGTGCAGAGGCAGCGCTCACCTCTCTCTTTGCCATGGCTACCGGGCTTGTATTTCCTTCTCAAAAGTGTTGTTCCCTCAGCAGTCACATTCCCGTGCTCACATCCTAAATCACAGCTAGTGACTCCAGCATCTGGATCCCCAACTTTGAAGTTTCCCTTTCAAAGTCCTTTCATGTTCTACATTTTGATGTGCCATGTTCATCTTCTCCCGTTTTCCTCTATTTGAGCACTTCCACTGATTGTGAATTATATCAATCAGCTTACAAAGGAATTATTGCAAAGGTTTTCTCTTTGCCATCAGTGTTATGTAGTTTATTAAACATATGTTTTGTTATTAGAGTGGCTTCAGAAGCACTGTCTAATAAAACCCCAGTTTTTCCTTTAGTTAATTGTAAAGTCAATGCCTTAAACCTTCAGGAGATATTCTTCCAAGAAGAAAACAAATTTGGGTTTAAACCAAGCAGTTTTAAAAGTTTATTCTAGTCAACTCAGGAGATCAATACGCACTTCTGTTTTATGTGCTTTAAGGGCTGAAATGTTTGCAACAGATGGAAGGAAAAAATCGCATTTTTTTAGAGCGGGGAAAAGACCCCAAGAGCTAAACAGCCATTTCCAAGTACATTTATCACTAGGCTGGTAGAAGAAAAAGTTTCAAAATACAAGTAGAACTATGGAAATTAATTATTTCCACATCTATGTACATAAATATCTGAGCATGGCACATTTAATTAATGCATATTTGTTCAAAGATCAGAGATAATTTGTAAGAAAACCAATTTGGCTTCTCCTGCTTTGTCATACACACTAAAGACACTATCTAAGTAAAAATTATTCTTTAAATGTATTACTTTGACTCGCCGCTGATACCTGGTAATTATAACTTTAATAACACAATAATGTAGTATAACAAAGATTTTTAGCAGCTATCTCCTTCAGTTTCGACAACAATGCCAAACCAAGCCTTTCTCTTCTGCTCCTAATTAATTCCTCCCCGCAACTCTTGCAGCACATCTGTGTCAAGTGACCCTGGCAAGTGACGGGGCACAAAGACACGGGATTACCTGGCGCTGGCACCCCCTTTTCTGCCAGCTGTATCCATGTCTGCCCAGTGCAAAGTGGAGTCCAGACACTTGAAAAAACATCTGGAAAAGAGATGGCTCCGGTCTGCTTTCTCCGTGCTCTCCGTTGGGCACTGTCATGCGGAGCTGGTGCAGGGGAGCCGCCCGCAGCGACTGCAGCCAGCGGTGCAACAGTTATTATATACAGCTCATCATACTGCCTAGTACTGCTTTCACATTTAAGTAGTTATTCTAATTGCTGGTGGGACACTGTAGTCACACTCGAGAGGAAAGGTGATCTGTGAGACTGCCTGTGAAGACACGTGTAACAACACAGAGAGTCGCTTGTCAGTGCTGAGACGGCAACTGTGGAGGACACGCCCAACTACCCATCGCCGTTTGTAGAGTGAAGGTTTTCTTCAACCTTTTCTTACACAACGTAAAGCACAAAAACCGCACGTGCCCTTTCTGCCTGGCCTGCGAGGGGAAACCTTGCGCTCCCTTCAAAAAGCCCTCAGATGTCAAATGTGCCAGCTTTCCATGAAAACACATCCATGCATTTCTGTACTGGCTTATGAAAGTGAGGAGAGGAGAGGGGAAAACAATAAGGGTGGAGAGTTTCTTGTTTGACCATCTTACTGTTTTCCACAAGCACGTGGCTATCCCTGGATGACTCATAAACATGAACCATAACTACGTTCTGGAAAAGCCACAGATCTGTGAATTTAAAACACCGTGCAATGTGCTGGCATAGGGAATGCTTGCCTCTGGCTGCAGCCAAGCGGCTTTGCAGAGTGTTTGGTTTTCTCCACTGTCTCAAAATACTTTAATGCTTCTGCCCTCCCAACACACTGGGAATATGCCAGAGTTTAGCAGCACTGGAAAATGGGTTGGTGCCCTGCAAGCAATGCCTGTTTCCAGCACTGCAGCCACAGACAGACGGGCTGTGGGCAGAAGGAGCTCAGAGGCACAGACAGATGCAGCACGGCTGTGTCCGAGAGCCCACGGGTAGGGCACTGAAGCACACAGTCATGAATGAAGGGAAATGCACTAGAATTTGATCAAAGAGAAACCCAAAGCCGGTTTTTTTCAACTAAAAAGTGAAGTTTGCTCCTGCTTTACTGGACAGTCACAGACAAGACACACATCACTCTTGTGTCACTGGTGGATCTGGACGTCAGTTGCAGGAATCATGCTAAGTACTGATGATGTTGTTTGTTATCCTAAGTTCTTGATAATTTGTAAATCTCCGAGCTTCCAAGAGACGGGGCTGCCCTCAGGCCACCTTCGACACTGCTGGAGCAACTGTTTCAGAACAAGAAGGCAAAAAACAAGCTGGGAAATAGAGGCAATGAAGAAGTGTGATTTCTATTGCTGCTGTTCTGAAGAAATGGCATTGGAGCGCCCTGCCTGGGAAACCCACTGCCTTCCAATCACCTGTTACTTTCCCACGGGTACAGGATGATGGCAGGAAGGTTGTGCTGGTATCCAAAAGGCCAGTTCAGTGCTCAGGTGGGGAAGGATTCCCAAGGCTCTCTCAGGGTACTGCAAAACTGCTCCAACACATTTGGGGGGGGGGGGGGAGGAGCAGGTACCCACGACGGGTTGCGAGAGCCACTGCTGGAATACCCCGGGGGAGGAACCAGAGGCCACGTGGAAAGGCTGTGTCACACTCCAGCCCCTCGGTTCGGTGTGTCCCATGTCGGCAAGGCTCTGCACGGGAGAGGTCGCAAGTGCAGAGCCCGCTTCCCCTTACACAGTGATTGCCATGGAGAGGCAATTTAAAGCAGTTCGGAGAGGAGACAAACTTAATGTTGTTCAATTACCTGTGAAGTCTCATGCTGGCAAGAATGATTTATGAATGTTCCAGTAAAATTCATTTTGATACAAACACAGCCAATGATATTTAAGAGCTGGACCCTGCAGCCCAAGAGCTCCAAAATGAAACAAAACAGCATTTTTGTTTGCCCATATTGCGAAAAACACAGAATGCAAATAGCTTTAGTACTGACTAATCAGATTTTTTTTTATTTTAACCTAAAATCAGGACTTTATGCACCATTTCAGCTCAGCCTGTCAAGCAGATATCCACCAATTAAAAATGCAGCCGCTAACCTGGTCAGCATAAGCAACTCTGTACCATGCTGTTACCATTCCAGGTGCACAAACAGCTAAGTACCAAATGCAAACAAACTAATTCCAGCTGACCCATGGAAAACCTGATCTATTTCAACAGCAAAACCTACTTGGGGTTTGGTTCACTATCTGCTTTGATGCTATCATCTAACCAGTCTACACTTGCTGGGTGCCTCCTAGCTAACAGCAGATTTTGTTTAGAAAAACTTTCCTGGGCCCTTTTACATAATTGCTGTCTATTTTCTCTGTATAACCTTTAGAAGGACCCTTCTTTTCAATTCAAACAAACATCTTTTTAAGAGTACTGTTGCGTTTTTTTAAGGAAACAAAGAGTTGTTTCCTTAAAAGAGTTTGCATTGATCTTAATGTCTCCCTCCCTGCCCTCCTGAAAAAAAGGTAATTTTTTTCCTTCCTAGTTGTTGTTCAGCTGGGACCGATTTCTGGGTTAGACTATTCTGATCTGCAGAAATAACAGTGGGACCAAAAAAGAGTGAGAATGCAACCAGCAGCTCGACAAATTTGGGTCACACAGAGAATCCGCTAATCCAACAGCCCAGCGAGCAGAGAGATAAACCCAAACTCCTTTCGCGGTGACTCCATGACTACCTCTGTTTAGGATTAGCTGAGCCCCGGGCTGCTCCAGAGCTTTATACCTGCAGCATCGCACATCTTAAGCATCGCTGTGACACTGTCACCCGGAGGCAGACGCTGCGCTCCGACATGCGTCCGGCACCAGCACTGTCACCTAGCGCCGGGCTCGAGCGGCCCGACCTGCGGGTACCGGTGCGGGACCGGCCCCATCGCGAGCGGGGGGAGCAGGAGCAGGGGGGCCGGAGGCGGACAGAGCCCAGGGTGGGGTCCGGGAGAAGAAGGGGGGACAAGGATCGTCTGCGGCCCGGCCCTGATGCACAAGCTGGCACCCCGCCATCCGCTGCGGAGTCGGGGTGCTCTGCGCAGGGTGGAGCCCGAAGGACGCAGCCCCCTCCCCGAGGCGATCCCCGGGGGTGCATCCTCCCAGGTGGGGCCCCTCCTCGGGCCGCATCTCTCCGGCCCCGTGAGCCCTCCCGGGGCAGGCTCCGTGCAGCCGGGGGAGGATCCAGCCCGAGAAGCCCCCACGGTGGCGGGGCCGCAACCCCTGCATCCCTCGGGAGCAGCATCCCGCGGGGTGCCCCTGACCGGGGGGGGGGTCCGCCGTTCCTGGGCCGGGCCCGGCGCCGCGATCATGCGCACACCACACCGCGCCCCCCGGGCCCCGCTCTCCCCCCGGGCCGCTCCCTCCCGCCGCCGCCCCGCCGTGCCCGGCCCAGGCCGCCCTACCTGCGCCCAGCAGCGCGGCGAAGGCCAGCAGCAGCCCCAGGAGGCGGCGGCCGGCCATGGCGCGGCGGGGCTGCGTCTGCCGCGGGCTCGGCTCCCGTCTCCGCCGGGGCGGGACGCGGCCGTGAGGGGCGGGCGCTCCGCGCCACCGCCCCCCGCCCTCCGCGCCGGGCCGCGCCCCCGCCCCGGCCCCACACAGGGGAGAGGGCGGCTGAGGGGAGACCCCGCGGCCCCCGGGGGATGGCCGAGCCCCGGTACCTGCCGGCCTCTTCCTCTCGGCGAAAATGCGGCCCCGGCGCGCATCCTTCCGCCGGGCGGGAGCGGGGCTGTCTCCGGCGGCAGCCGCACATCTGCTCACCCGAGCGGGGAGATCCGGGCGGCAAACAGCGATGGGGAGACGCGCAGGGAAGCGGGGAAGGGTTGGGACTGCTGCTGCCGGACCCCACCGTCCATCACCCCCCGGGAGCAGCACCTCGCGTCTGGGGGAGCCCGGAGGCAGCAGCCGGGGGGCAGGGACAGCCCCGCGTGGCCGCGGGCACGACCTCCGGCGCTGGGACAGCCGCGTATTCCAGCTGGGAGGCCGCAGAGGTGCTGGCGTGGGGCGGTGGTGCGGGCCTGGGGGCTCTGCCCTGCTCCAGGGAAAGTACAGAAGTACAAAGGAAGGAGCTGCTGCAGTTTCACCCTTTAATGCCAAGTATTTAACGTGGAGGTTATGGAGCTATGAATTGTTGGCTGGAAGCGACCTCTGGAGGTCTCCAGCCCAAAGGCCCCCTCGGAGCGGAACCCATGGACACCAGGTTACACGAGCCACAGCCACATCTGAAAACCTCCAGGGCTGAAAGCTCTCCCACCTCCCTTAAGATGACCAGTGGCCGTGCTATCCCTCTACCTTGGGAAGAAGGTTCTCCTGGGTTCAGTCTGCCCCTCCCACTGACCCTTTAGCCATCACCCCCAGCTGTGTTGGCCCTGTCGTCTTAATAACAGCCCTTGAGTAGCTGTAAACCGCTGTCAGAGCTGCCCTCAGCCGCCTCCTCGGCAAGGCAAACAAGCTACCCCTTTGTGCACCGGGTGCTGGACCCTCTTCTCTCTGGCTCTTTTGAAGGGGGGTAGGGAATTGTTAATAACACGGTAACCATCTTCTTTGGGATATTTATATGTTGTTTTGCTACAGAAAAGGGGATGAGGATGCAGCCTATTTTTAGGAGGTATTTCTGAAGCTTTAATGGGGACTGAGAGCCTGAAGAAGTGTCTGGGACATCGTAGTCCCGTGTCACCTCACAGCAGCTGGTACACGCTGCTGTTCGCGGCTGCTCCAGCCGAGTGTCAGGACTGCCTTGGGTCCAGAAAGCCCTTTTTTGTCCTTGGTGAAAACATTACCTGAAAAGACAGTAGGCAAGCAGACCTCTGTAGAAGCGCCTGGGTTGAAGGATGCGGTGGGATAACAGGGGCAGGGATGCTGTACTTCTGACTTTCATCTATGGCCACATAGCAAACTGCAGGCTCCAAAGTGCCTTTCCTTGCGGGGGCAAGGTCCCTCAAACCCACACTGGGTGCGTTTCTGTGAGTTAGTGTAGTTGGGCACGCTCGTGTCATCGGAGCTACAGACGCTTCTGTGCTGTGCAATTCTCTGCTACTACAGCAACTGAGGGGAGTGACGGGGGTCCCAGATACAGAGAGGCGGTGCTGGGGAAGATGCACTTCAGCTGCTACATACGGCCGTCTGTACATTGACAATATTGCCTCTCTCCCTGTTTATACAAAGAGAAATTCAGAATTACAGTCCCGTTCGTGTCAAACTAAAGGAAACTAGCAGGACAGCATTTGTACCTTCCCCGTCTGGTTCCCCAATAACCTCTCCGTGTGCTATTTGCATTTCAATGGCTTTCCAAGCCTCCGGTAATTGTTGGGGGAGGAGGCGGGTAAAAAGGCTATTATAATATTAGCGTTGGATCAGCTTTAGCGAGCCTGAAGGCATGAGAGAGCATCGTGCAGCTGATGCAACCCGTGACAGTATATTGTTTGCCGTTCTGTGTGAGCCTGGGGTGCGCACCGATGCCTGGGAGTTGATTCATAATTACAAAGAGATGTATGAATGTAGCTTTGAATGGGCAGGAAGGCAGCAGCAGTGCTGCGCTCCGAAGCTGGAGGGAAACAGGGCGGTACGAACCAGGAATTCATATTGGAATCATGCATCTGGCTAAACTCCCTGGCATCCGAGGGTGCCATCCCGGTCTGGTCATGCCCAGCTGAAGCTGGAGCTGTGTGTGTCTTTAAGGAGGCCGAGCCCAAGGCAGCTGAAAAGCCTGGGGCCCGGCCAGCAAGTGACTCAGCATCGCCTGACCTGTGCCCGGGAGCCGAAGCTATTCTTGGTTCGGGCTGTGTTTAAGGCAGCTGAGCTTAAATGCTTCCAAATTGTACCACAGAGGATGCGTTGTGAGGCTGGAGCATAGCATGTTGTCCAGGGTTGCAGTGCCGTCTGCCCGTCGGATCGCTTTCCTCCGAGCTCGACGGAGCTGTGACCTTTCCCTTTTCTTCTCTTGAGCTAGATTAAAGCTGTAATCTTTAAATAGCGGGATAAACAGTCATCAGAAAAACTTTCAGTGGAAAAATGTACTCACTTTCCATTATATTTTAACAGGTGTCAAGCTCAACTCTTCTTGCTGCCATTGAAAATCTGCTCCCTGGGCTTAGCAAGCTTTTTCGAACTGAGCAAAAATATGGAAAGGGGAAATGCTGATTGGGAAAGGGAATACTGGATCACACAAAAATCTGATTTAGAATATTTTTCTTCCTAAGTCTCTTCAAATAATTTAGCAGGCTCAGAACATGTAATGCATTAGATCTCAGAGCCCCTCACAGGCACCGATCAATTACCCTCGGTAAGTGATGGACACATAAAAAGCATCAATTTAGCTGCTACTGAAGTGCTGGTGTTTTAAAAGCAGAACGGGCTGTCATGTAGCAATGCACAGCCTTGCCACACAGTTATCTGGGATGGAAAATGAAAATACACAATTTAAAGCGAGTCATTTCAGAGGCTGAACTATGTGTCTACCTTAGTCTGTCTCCTGCCTGAGGTATTGTTTTATGGCACTATTTTCAAATACAACAATTCTTTTTTTAAGTAAAAGATTTGCTAATTTGGGGAGAGATTTTAAATTCTTTAATGAAGCTAGAATGCATCTGGCCAAATTTTCTAGATACCTTGTTTTCTAAAGTCCTTATTAAAGTTATGATCCATGTAGTTCCTTAAAAAAAAAACAAAAAACAAACAAAAAAAATACCCAAAAAGGCAAGCAGTAGTATGAGATGAGAGCTACGAGCAGCGCTCAGCCTGCACCACCCAGCAGCCCGCGGCTCCGGGACTCGGGGTACTCCCGGGCTCTTCAGTCACAGCTGCATCCCCGTGCAGAAGGAAGGAGTGGGTTTTGCTGGGCAATGGGCTGGCGGGTCGCCACGCTGCCGGCTCTGGTCCTGCGCCAGAGCTGACATCCAGCAGACTTTTCTCCTCCAGTGCCAGCAGCTGAGCGGAGGGAAGCGGCTCGGGGGCTTCGGGACCCGGTTCGCCCAGCCTGCGGCGTTCTGTGCTGGCTCCAGGGACTTGTCTGTTGGAAGTCACGGCTGAGTAGAGCTCCCTGTAAACAGCCTTACCTGCTCCTCTGCCTGCCAAGTGTCGAGTACTACTCGCTATAACCCTCTTCCCAGAGAGCCTCCAGTCTGTTTCCTTGCAGATCCGATGCATTGGGGAATATTTGTACAGGCTAATTTTAAAGTCTGTCAGTTCTCTGCCAACACTAGCTGTCTAGACTCCTGCTATAATCAAAGGTGAGAGGTAGGTTCCTAATTACAGTGAATCACACCCTAAAAGATCCCTTGTCTGTATGGAGAGCGCGGGCACCTTACATAGGTGATTAAAATGGGTCTGAATGTTCCCTGTTGTGTGCTGGCTCTGCCAGGCGACTGCAAACAAATGCCTCACCTTGTGTAAATCAAATGCTTCAGCCGCACTCTTAAAGGAGAAACGTTAGTAGTACTCAGATGGAAATTAACTGGAGAGTGCATTTATTTTTGGCCAGTCCCCTGGGAACACCTGCCAAGCATTTCCTCTCATTTCAAACCTGGCTGTTCCTGCTGAGAAAGTCTGATGGAGATTCAAGTCTGGGTCAAGGTGAGTGCCTGGCTCTTCATCAGCTGTCTGTGCCATTTAAAAGGGAAAGAGGAAAGGAAGCTAAGCAGCAGACTGGGTGTGAGGAGTGGTGTGCTCCTGCAGAAGCATGCAGGAATAAGAACTGGACTGCTTGGGTATGGTTTATGTACTGATGAAATGCACCTGCTGGTTCCCAAGCATCCGTGTACAGTTGTAGAATAAAAATGCTGAAGCATAAATTAAATGGAGAAAATTAATTCTGGCCTCATTCACTGCAGGATGACAGCCAATTGCTTAAACCAAGGGGTTTGTGCACCTGCTTGAAACCAGAGTGAGCAGCACAAGCCGTGGTCCCTGTGTGAAAGGTTTCTGAGAGTCATTAAAGCTGTTGTGTGGACAGGCTCAAGCATTGGTGATGGGGACCTCAGCATCAGGTGGACCAGGCTCTCCCCTTCTGTGGGAGCACAGCTGGAGTGGGCACAGGGATGTGGCTCACTGGGTGCCAAAGGGGAGCTGGTATGACCAGGCGCTCCTCTCCTGCTTCCCATCTCTGTGTGTCTGGGAGCGCTCTGGTCCGGAGCCAGGCACTGCTGGCTTTTGTCAGAATAACTGGTATCTTTGATGGAAGGATGCTGGGGCATTGGGGTCAATTCACATCTCCTGTGAGTGTCTTAGAAACTCACAAGTGTTCTCTGGATTCCTGAAAAGCAGACAAACCTGGTGTTTTCTTTTTTTTTTTTTTTTTTTTAATTTCCACCAGGGACAGAAATTGCTGGCTGAAAATCTGAGGCCTTAACCCAAAAAAAACATGTCTCAAGAAGCAGTGTAACTGCTCTGGCCAAGGTTTTTGTTTTTTCTTAGCCTACTCCAGAAGTCTGCAGAATCCAAAAGGGGCTACAGAGTGTAAGGTGACGTTCAGTGGATCAATGAACAGCTGTAAAAAAGCTTTTCTGCCTTTCCCAGCAGTTAATAACTTCATTGCACAGAACTTAGTTTTTCAGAAAGACCTCATGTGATTTTTGGCTGACTTAGGTGAGGACTGGTGAGGAATGTTCATAGTTACAAATGGGGAGAATTTTTTTTTTTACGGGAAAACCCCCAAAACCCTCAGACAAACAAGCTTGCTTTCACCAAAGTCTTTGTTCCTGTTGCTGAGAGTGTGCAGTATTACCTGAGGTAATAAAACAGTGCATAAAGCAGCTTTATTTGGACTGAGAAGTTTGGAAACTGGAGTGCAGAACAGGTAGTGTCAGGGCAATCAAAGTGTCTGTGTGGGATTTTTTCCCTCAGACTGGACAGGGGTGATTTATGTGCCTGGGTTGGTATAATGGCAAAGAGCAGGTACAACTCAGGGCTGACACTGCTTAGGAGAAAATTGTGTTTGTTGCCAAATTCTGGATGTTGGCTCTTGCAGAAGAGAGATGAGTCTGTCTTCTTGGCTCCTAAACCTAAGGGAGACTTAGCACAGCTAAATTATACATGTCCCTTGGGAAGGCTTTTGAGGCCAAAACCACTAAAAAACCCAGACTCTTTCATCTAAATACAGTCCTAGGAAATTACCATAGTCTCAATCCAATATGCACTCTCCCTTGGACAATGTTATCCCTCTTTTGTAAATAAGAGTTTGCTTGTTTGCTCATCCTTCTATCTGTAATGGAAAAGTTCCATTGAGTATAATAGGAGTCATGTACCAAAAAGGAAACGAATTTCTAAAACCCAGTAAGTTCTTAAGTTATTGCATGTGGGTTGTTTGTTTGGGTTTTCTTTAACCACACCACCAAATTTTGTAATTGGGCAGTGATTTTGTATCAAATATTGTTAGCAGTTCAAAGACCTACTGAAAAGCACTCCTGTGTCAGGTTCTTTCTCTGTGAATCTTCTGTAAATGCGAGGGAGTTAAGAACCCCCACTGCTGGAGAGGGGAAGTTCTTCTCAGACCACAATGTTCCCTTGCTGGGACCATTCTTCACCACAGTCTGGTGATCTCTACCACGTTAGCTGGATAGATATCAATCTGATGCTTTTAACTTAGTATTATGGGGATAATTTTCATCAAACTCTGGGGACAAATATTAAGTGCTGTTATGTGTGACTTAAAACTAGGAAAAATCGATAAAATTCAGGCCATTTTTCCATGGCTTCTGTTGTGCTTGGGCTGGTCTCCACCACACAGACTCTGTGACCTGACCTCTGCTTGTGGCCCTCATGGGGACACGAGTGGAAGGGGTCACTCAACCTGCTCTTGAATGATGTTATCTGCTGACAAACCTAGTTGTTTCTACTGCTGATGCCATAGAGAGGATCTCCAGGTGCAGCAAAACTCCAGGGCTAGCAAAAAGCAGAGCTGGTGGGTGTTTAACTGTTGACTTAACGAACAGAGAAAAATCTGACACTATTTTGACATATGCCTGAAGTGATGGTGTCTTACACTCGTGCGCCTTTGAATTTTGTTCCTGTCTTCCTTTTAATTCTTTTCCCTCTTACTGTTGCTGTTAGTATAACAACTTCCTTCTCCCCTTCCCTCCCCCTATACACCTTAACATCTTCACGATTTTGGGGGAAGTTAGCAGCCTTGTTCTGCCCAGTCCTGGTCTGCACCTGGGCGGGATGTGTGCAGCAGTAACAAACCAGCTGAGATGCAAAAAGCCAACGCTCTCCAGCAGAGCGGGCTGACGCGTCAGGCAGCCCTCCAGCTGCTGGGAGGTGATTGCAAAGTATAAACCCTGCCCGTATTGGAGCACAGAATCAACTCCGTGCCAGCACAAGCCTTGGCAGAAAGCACGTGAGTGCACAGATGTATTCATGTCTAACACAATTCCACTGAAGTTTTGTCCTCTGCTTGTCAGTCCAGGTGCTCTCAGGCATAGAAAGGAATGGTGCTAAACATCTGACAATCAAAACAGACTCTTACTGCTGGATCATAATATAACAACCAGCTTTCGTGCCCAGACAGAATTCCCACTGATGTCAAAGGTTTTATTTCCACTGAGAAATTGGTAAGCACTGCAGATTTTGGAATATTATCAACATTAAAACAACAGTCTGGACTGTGTTTTCCCTGCTGTTGTCATGTGAAACACTTAGGGGTGACTATAAGTGTAAGTCTCTGTTACTCTTTCATTTTGTTCATTTGATGGCAGAATCGCTGTCTGCTCAGTTAATTAATTTCTCCTGCTGTGCTTGGGTCTTTCACACAACACTGGGGAAAAAAAGGTCTTCAAGAGTGAGACAATGTAGCACAAACCCACAAAGTTGTTAGAGGGACCCGGGGGAGGTGAGAGGTTTGGAAAGCCGGGTTTATTGTTTAAAAATGGTTTGTCCCGTGGAACACAAGTATGTGTGTCACTGCAGAGTCAGCGGTCAGAGCAGCTGAATGGCAGGAGTTTGCCTGACCTGCTTGGAAACCCATTATGAAATTCTGTGATAATTCACTATAAACAACTTCGTAAGTGATGGGGAAGCTGTTTCTCTCCCATTCAAAGCTGCCAGACCTTTTTACCACTGGGATTAGATTTGTGCTGTCTCCTGCAGCTCCACTCTGGGAGCTCCACTGACTCCTTGGGCTCCATTCATTCCTCCTGTGGCCAGACTCTGAGCTGTTCCTCACAGGTGAATAGCACTGATGATAATTAAGTTTACTTTCCCGCATCTTGAGCCAGCTGCAGAAGTGTAAATATTGTTACTGCTGTTTTACAGGTGAGGGGAAGGCGTGTGGGGAGGAATGTGATTAGTCTGGAGAGCTGAGCCCCGTGCTCTCGCTGTGAACTGAGCAGCTTGCACTGACAGGGAGGCCTGAGAGAGGCTGGAGAAAAAGACCCCCTGTGTTATTGCTGCTCTGTGAGAGGCTGAGGGGCCCAAAAATCATAGAATGGTTGGGGTTGGAAGGGATGTTTTAAAGATCATCTGCTTCAGCCCAAACATCAGGTTGTTCAGAGCCCATCCGACCCGACCTTGAATGTTTCCAGGAATGGGGCATTTACCACCTCTCTGGGCAACCTGTGCCAGTGTTTCACCACCCTCATTGTAAAAAAACTTTTCCTTGCATCTAGTTGAAGTCAACTCTTTTAGTTAAAACCATTATCCCTTGTCCTATCACAACAGCCCCTGGTAAAATGTCCCCATCCTTCTTGTAGCCCCTTTAGGTACTGGAAGGTGCTCTAAGGTCTCCCTGGATCATTTTTCCTCTGATCATCTTCATGGCCCTCCTCTGGTCCTGTTCCAGCAGGTCCATGTCCTTCCTGTGCTGAGGACCCCAGAGCTGGACAGAGTGCTCCAGGTGCTGCTTTCTTGGCCCCGTGCAGAACACCACCAGCTTTGATTCGTGTGTCTTTTAAGATGTCGCATGTCTGGTGTTGTGGGCAGTGCACCAGAGCCCAGGCTGGTGGGGCTCTCCTAATGCTCTTTCCAGCTGTTAGACCCAACACTGACCACAATTCTTTCCTTCTCAGCATCTCTCCACGGCCTGGGACAGTGCTTGGCCCCTTGCTGCTGGTTGCATGAGGACTATAAAATGGTCTGTGTGTCTGGCATGTTCGTGTGTGTTGTGACTCCTTGGAAAAGCTCAGTGCTTTGAGCCTACTGTCTTCCAGATGCAACGTCTACCATGCCTGCTCCTCCCTGCTCCTCCTGGCGGAGCCAGTGCCGTCCCTGGTGGGAGTGTTTGCTACATCAAAGCCCGGTTTGTGCTGCGAGTGGATGATTTCTCTGGTATATTTACACTTGTAAAGGAAGATTTTTTTTTTCCCCTTGTAAATATCACGGCACTTCTGTTGCTTCTGTGCTGGCCCATCTGTGCACCATTTTCACTTGTACTGACTCATGTTCACAGAGTAGTAAGAACTGTCTATAAGTGTTTTATTTTCTTAGTTAGAGTGGGCCCATTTTGCTTTCCTGGTTAGCTTGGAGGCAGATGAGTGCAGGGGTTTCTTTTTCCTGATTACATCTCTGGACTCTATCACATTGGTAAAAATTTTAATGAAGTAATTTTCACTTTTCTGTTCAGATTTTTCAAGACTTCTTGTGTTTCAAGGGTTTGTTTTCTGCAGCCAAATGTGCTTTCTGACTGTTTTCTGCATGGCCAGAAATCACTGGGTGTGCACCCCCTTTAAATGTGGGTACAACATCTTTAGCCTGTCATAAGGTTTCAACTTCAGATACTCCTGAAGAAGGAACCTTTAGGTTGTTCAGCCACGTTGCATTCAGCCCTCTTGCATTGTGCTGTGCTCTTTTTCATGAGTGATCACGTACTCATTTTCTCCACCTCTGTGTCATTGTAGAGTAGACCTCTGCAGAGACACTTCTGGCTGTTTTCAGAGTAGACTGAAGCTATTTACTAAACTGCTTTTGAACATTTTGACTTGTCTTTGCTGCTCCATGTGCACCCAGGGTTGTCTTCACTGCCTACAGGTCAGACCTTGCTCTGCGGTCAGGCTCATCACAGGCTCTTTTGAGTAGTTCCTTCCCCTGTGTTCACTGAGATGTAGTGTCTGTGTCCTGCTCAGCTTGACCTGTCTCCTGCTCTCTTCTGGCCTGGTACCTCAGAGAACCTGCAACCAAAGGGCACATTTGCAGTGAAAGCTCTACCAAGGCTTGTAGCTGCAGGAGTATCCTTGGTCTCTGTTGGATGGTGTGTGTGTCCCCTCACTGGAGTGTCTGGCACAGTGGGGCACCAGACTTGCTCAGCACTCAGGGCAGTCAAAGTTAAATATGTGTATGTGTGTGTGTATGTATATACATACCTGTATATGTTTATATATATTTAAGTCTGAGGCTGAAAACAGCCAAATTATGATCCTTCTCTCCCCCTGACAATATGAAGAGACGTGTTTCACAACAGTCATGTCTGCCAGTATTTCAAGGTGCTGCTTTTAGAAGCATGGAGTTGTGAGAACATTTCAGTAAATTACAAAAAGATCATTTTAACAGGGGCAAAAGAGAGTCTTTTTCTTTAAATATATTCTTGGGAAAGACTCAAGCCATTTCAGCCAAAATGAAAGAGTTGAGCCTGAGGCTGAATCCAGCTGGAGAAATTTTCAGCCTAAACAATTAATTATAGATGAAGTTATGAGCAACCAAAACTGGAGTTTATACAACAGTCACGTGTAATTACAGCAGCGCTTTCAACTCTGGAACACTGGCCCCGGTGTCAGTGCAAATTCTTGGGTGAGTCTATCAGGAAGGACTTTCTTGCAGAGCTGTGATAAACCCCAGCTTGCTGTTCTGAGGGAAAGGGAGCAAGCATTCCACATCAGAAATAATCTGCTGCTGAAAGATGAATTAACTGGTGACTTTCAGAGCAGTGTCTTGTCTGTGTTTGGAGTTTACCCAGGGTCAGGTTGCACCAGGCTATTATGTTCCTGTTGCATGTGGGAGGTTGTAATGAAGAGGGAGCCTCCTGTGACAGGGAACAGCTCAGGCATGAGGAACTGGGATGGCAGAGATTAATGGGGCTACATCCTGCCAGCAGTATCTCCACCTGAGCAAGGCTTTCCTGGGGAACTGGAAGGCAACCTCCTGATGATGGGGGTTGTCTATTGTAAAAGAAGATCCTTGCTTAGCAGGGAGAACACATTGAGACTGCAAGTGTGTCCTGAATGAATGATTCCTCATGGAGATGCTCATGCCACACACAGAAACACGTTTTAGAAGCACATGGGGAAATATTCTTGACTCTGGCTGCTAAATTGAGCTGCTTGTGAACCCTTTCAACAGTAGAGGTAGTGCTGACAAACAGTTATCTTTGGTGATGAAAGGAGTGCAGGTGAGAGGAAATTTTGTGGGAGGAGATCCTGCTCTGAATTTCTTGTGGAAACCATAATTATGTGATTCAGTGTAGAAAGGTATGAGGGTTTCCAGTGAAAGCTATGAAAAACGCTTAGGGAAGCAGCCTACAGATGAGGCTGCTCATTCAGACCTTATCTATTCATGTGGGAGCGTGGAAATCTTAGCACTCTGCCTTATCTCTTCTCCCCCGGGAGATCAGTGTTGAGAGAGTCTGACCTCTTGCTTACCGTTTCAAATCAAACCTGGTGTAATAGTGGCTTTGGCCATGCAGTGCCTCAGTCACTTAATGAAATAATCTTTTTCCCTGCCCTTCTGGGTAGAAATATGTCTTGCCCAAATACCACTTAAGTGATACCTGGAGGATAGCTGTAACTGAGCAGAGCTGTGGCAGAAACATCCTCCCTTACTCCCTGCAGCCTCTGCCTGCAGGTGCAGAGCTTGGGATGTTCAAGGCATTGGAAATTTTTCTCTCTCACTGGGGCAGTTCCTATGTTGTTTTTGAAGAAAATCCCTGTTTTCCCTTGCTCCTGGGCTTCTGCAGTTCCCTGCAGGTTTAAATTAACTTTGAATCAATGTTGATTAAAAGCAGTCAGTGCAAGGAGAGTCTCAGATCTGGAATGGATGTTCTCCAAAAACAAGGACACCTCGGTGCCAGCACAGGGGTATTCATACAAACAGCTCTCAGCCAGAGCCGGCCAGAATCTGTTTTGCTTTCTCACACTTGGAGCTGGTATATTTTAAAGGATATCAAGCAGTAAATGTGGCAAAGGGGAAAAATTGTTACAGACTGTATTTGGCAGAAACCCAGCAAAGATAAAATACCATACGTTCTGTGCAATGAGCTCCTACATAAATGATTCATTCACTAGAACACAGCTGGGGTCAACATCTTCTATTTGAATAGCCCAAAGTTATGCAAATATTTTTATGTTGATTTTCTAGAAGAAGAAAAAAAAAAGACAATATATTCTGTTCCAATAAAAAAAGCTCTTTATCTAAGCAACTTTTAAGAATCAAAATCCCTCAAGAACAGTGTCACCATGTTATACACATATACAGCAGCAAATGACAAGATATGCCCTAGAGATGCAAACTCTGAAAAGATTGCTTGTTTTCCTTTGTTTTGCCAGCCAAGTCTGTGTTACAAATTGTGTGTTGTGGAGATCACACTATTTCAAAATATCAAATTGCTAATTAAAGAAACTACTCAAGGAAACTTTCCAGTAGAACAATAAGAACAATATATGCTGTGGGATAATAGTAGTCACTATTTCTTTAATGAGTTTCTTGCCTAACCAGAATTTCTTACAATACATTCAGTGCAGCCATTCAGATTATTATGAATCACATGTGTATTATTTCTGATTCGATATTAACATAAAAACTTCTGATGAACCATAGTATTGCAAAAACAGGTCTAGTGTATAGAATGGCAATATCATTCCTGCTGATAAAAGACTGGAAATGAAGGTCCTTATGCAGTAATACAATTTAATGTGTTAGTTTCTGCACTTAATTTGCAAAGGTGCTGAGAAACTACAGGTCCAACTGAAGCCGAGAAGGGCAGGGTGTCTCTGGATGGTCAGGTATGTCAGTCCACAGCCTGACCATTGCTCTGCAGCATTGCTTTCTATGGGATCTAAGTCAGCAAAAGGTCATGGGAGGGAGAAACCTTTCTTGGTAGTCTTCTTGTACCGTGGTTGGTTGAGAGATCAACTGGAGATTTTCTTAAGCACTTATATTTTGCTATAGTGAATTAATTTAGCAATGTCATCCAAGGAGACAGTGTGTACAAGACCTGTGAGGTGATCCAGGTAGATCAAGTCAAGGAAAGAATAGTTTAGTTGTGTAGCAGAGATAAGAACAGAGAACATAAGAGACCTCTTAAATCCCTTCTTCCCCATTCTGTGAGAATATGGTGCTGAAAATACTCCTTTCAGGTTCTGAATACAAGTTGACATAATAAGGTGGATTTCCAAAAATATTCCAAGAAGCTGGATAGATTTTTCAGTGGCTTGTTGGTGGTATCTAGGTGCCTCATTTGGTATGCTTGAAATGCCTTCCTTCCTTCTAAAGAGCTTCTCTAGTGTCTATTTTATTTTCTCTGGTGAACAAGAATGACTCCTTGATCTTGGGTTTTGTATTTGCAAATAGCCATTCTTTGTATTCCCCTCAGATGAAGAGAGCAAACAAGCATTTAAAGCAAAGAATGCAAGAGCTTGCAAAGTATAAAAGTGAGCTTTTCGTCTTCATGTGTTTGGAGAGGTTACCAGGTATTAGATAAGTAGTCCTTGACGAGTCCTTGGTTTGAATCATGGTATCTGACCACACAGCCACATTCCACATGTGGAATGGTTGTTCCCCATCTGCCTTAAAAATCTCTCTTGCAGCCTCTGAATGATTTAGCCTTTTCTTTATCATCATATGCAATGATAATAGTTGTGTTGGGATAATGGCTTTGGATGGTTCTCCCACAGCAGTTCCTCAGCCTTACACTGGTTACCATGACTCTTCACTCATTGGAGCCAGACTTGGCTCTAGTGTATAATAGGCAAGCCAAAATCTCAGTCCAATCACTCTGCCCTGAACACTTCCAAAATGTGGGTGGGATGTAGATTCTCTCTACGGGGGAAATCATTAGTCAGTGTTTTAAGAAGCAAATAAATGTTGATGGTGGGACTCCTTCATCACAGAAGACAAATCAGGGAAGAAAGATGGAAAGGATCAAAGACAAGTATACTTGTCTGCCTGCATTGGAGCGATCTTTAGGTGGCTTCTCTCCTCTCAGTCTGGAAGGTAAAGTATTGGATCTGAGAGTTATTGGTCTGGGGAAGCTGTTGACACCTGGATGGTGGAAAGCACAGAGAGGAGAGGTTGGTGAAGGGCAGCAAGGGACCACAAAGTCCCTCCCCACTGCCGCTTGTTTTCCTTTGTTTGGTGGTGGCTGTTCCTACACCGCCTCAGATGCTCTCCCCTTTCCTGCCTTCCAGAGCGTTGCTCTTTGCATCTCAGTGGATTTATTCTCCTCCGTATCTAATTTTAATTAAAGCTCCTATCTCCCCCCACCACATAATCAGCTGAAGAAAAATGAGCTGGTAAGTCATTGTTTTTACCACTTTGGCGGCAAACAAATGTTATGTCTGGCACACTCGGCACCAAGTCAGAAAATGAATCAGCAGCTGTTGTGACAGAAGCTTTTTCCTGAATGGGGAAACAGAGACAGAGAGAAAACAGGCCAGGGGGAGGTTTCTGCAGTGGGCACTGCCAGCCCCCCATCACCCTGAGGAATGTCTTTGCCCGTTGCTGGGGAAGGTGACCTGGCTGCTGGAGAGGCCCCGCCTCGCCCCTGGCATGGGGCCAGGAGGAGCTGTTTTGTGACTGGTGCTGGATGGGTTCTGATGCCCGTGGCTGTGCCTGGGAGGGGAGCAATGGGATGGGGTGGTTTAGAAAAAGCAAGAGGGACCCAAATCCTTGAAAGCCTTCCTGAAAGCCCCACCTCAGCCAGGCAGGCAGTGGGACTTCATACAGATGCATTGAACAAGAAACACCTATTTGTCCCTGGATGGCACTATGGCATGGTTTGTTTTGTGCCCATCCATGGGAAAAGGATGAATTACTTCTTTGTGTCTGGATGGACTTGGATCATATTGAATTGTTTTAAGCAATAACCTTGCATGTATTGTACACAGCATGCTGTGAGCTGCAAGGTCTTGGAGGAGAGAGCATTTTATGGTACCCCTGATCACCCTCACCCTTTTGCTTTATCTAATGGTTAACTTCTCATAAGGGCTGAATTTGCCTTGTGACCTTTGGCATCTGCTGATTTTTTTACACCAAAAATTTGGGGGCACATCAAAGATGCGTTTGACTAATATTACGGCCTTGTTAATATATTGCAAACTATTTCTACAGGAGCAGCATCAAAGTTTTATCTGCTAAATAAATATTGCCAGGCTAAGCTAATACACAGAGTAGGTCTGGAAGAATTACCACCGTGGAGCAGGCACAGGGTCCAGCTGGAGAACTCTACTGTTCAACTGGATGATGATCAACACTGGAGCTACAGCAGGTTTGTCTGAGGCAGAGAACCAGCCTCTGTCTCTCCTTGGAAAAGGCAGCTTTGCTAGGGTAGTTTTAAAGGGAATAACAGACAACTGAGTCAGCTGAGCTGGTGACTGCAACCTGCATGGCTTCAGTAAAGTCCAAAGGGACAGTGTGTGGTTGCTAATCAGGGCAGGGGTTGTCCTGGGTTTCTGGAGACAATTGTCACACTATTTATAGCTCCTTTCATGCCAAACAGAAAAGCAATATGATCGTGTTTTCCCTGTACCTATAAATTCCCTCCTCACCCCTTGAAAACATGCCCACCCCATCACATGCCACATGGGTCAGAGCAGGGGTTTCTTCTGTGACACAGCTGGAGGGACCCTCTCTACCCCTGGTTTCCTCTTGCTGAGTGTACAGAGTTGTTCACAGTGCAGCACACAGCCTCACCATGCCAGAAACCCCTCCTGGTTTTGGTGTGCTCCAAGTTTCCCTTTCAGCTCCCTTCACACCAGTGCCAGCTCCCTCAGTCTGATCCAATGAACCACTGGTTTGGCTGCATCCTAAAAAACCTGTGAAAACGCTGGGCACAAAGCACCTGCAGCTTCACTTGGTCACCCAGCCAGGGGACGAGAATGTGGTACTGAGGGCCTGTCCCACCACAGTCACTGAAGGGTGTTTTTATAGAGATTTGTCATTCACTGATGGAAGCACTGATGTGACAGTCACAGCCACAGACATGCTAGTACTTTGAGTCCTCAATTACGCAGTTCATATAGGAAAAGAACTTGAGGGAGACTGTTCTAATAGGCATGTGGTTACTTTTTCTTTAACTTTTTGTTTTATGACATGTATGGCTGCTGGATTTATAATCCACCAAGAGGAACCCATTAGACCTCCCTTTCTAGGAACACTGCTTTTTATTGTCTTACTATATCATTTATTTTCTCATCCTGATCTTGCAAAACTTTTACATCCAGATGCCGTGGCGCTCTAGCTGCTTGTGTGGCAGCAGCTCAAGGGAACAGGACAGGACCCAGTGACAGCCTGACATTGCCCCAGAGGTTTCTTAACTTCTGGGTAACTTCATCCTCAGCTGCTGAAAGTAATGGGAGGTGGACCAGTCCTTCAAAGTAATTTCACCTGAATCATTCCTGAGTGGGCTTTCAGTTAATTGATTCTGTTTGCAAAGGTGAAAAGGAGGAAAAAGTGTACTAATGATGAGCATGTGCTGTGCCTGCAGAGGTGGTGTGGAGGCACCTTTTCCAACCTGCATGTAAAATGTACCATGCCTGATTCTGAAGGTGTACATGCAGCATGCTTTACAGGATTTACTGAAGTCACTCCTGATTTGCTCCAGGCTGTGATTATGTGAGAGGAAAATGAAGTTCATGGTTTGTCTGAAGAATCAAAATCAAAGGTAAAGGCAGAAAGGTGCAGTGAGGTTTCGGGACTGACTGTCTGTCTGTGCAAGCCCCAGCTCTCTCCTGACCAAAGGCAGAGTCCACCTCCTCCAAGCACATCCTGCTGGCTGTGCTGGCAGCCCTGGGCTCTCTCACAGCAGCACTCAGGGCATGGCTCTGCCATTTTTAAGAGATTCAGGATCAGGCTGGGGCTCCTGCACAGCTGCAGTGCCTTGCCCCTATTTTATATTCACTGAAAGATTTTTGAATGGACTTCAGAAGCCATTAGGAACCCAAATGTCGACTTACACTTGCAAAATGTCTCTGGTTAATGTTTTCCTACTGACGCTCTGCTTTGCTCCCCGCCTGCCAGAGTTTCCTGTGACCTATTTGAAATATCACTCTCCTAAGTGAAAATGTGCCTCTCTTTTTCAAACTTGCAAAACTCACAAAAATAAATAGCCTGATTTGGCCAGTTAATAGCCCTCTCCTGGGGCTCCTCTCAGCAACTAAGAGGCCTTTTAAATACAACATTTGTGACTGCGTCATTAAAGCTCTGCATGATCCAAGCAGACTAAACCAAAAAGAAAGAAATGCCTTATTTGATCTAAGTTTTCTTTTCTTTTAAATAGTGACACTAGAGACCCATTTATTTTTAATTACACAATTGCTTTATTAAAAGCCTAAATCCTGCAGTCCCTAGTCATTGCTCAGGCAAAACTGCTATCATTGTAGGAAGGACCTGTAGGAGTCAATCCTAAAAATAGGGCAGCTGACAAAGTCTGCCTTTCAAAATGGGTTTGCTTTATTTTGAAGGATTTCCTAAGTCAAAGAGAACTTGCCTCTGCTTTGCTTTTCAGTTCTGCAGCAATTTGAAAACTGAATTTAGGAAAACAGTCACTCCAGAAAGCTAAACCACCCTCAGTTTTCCTTTCAGACTGGGTCTGCTGCCCTTTTTTACCCTTAAACACCACCCTCTACAGAGCCATGGTAGTATTTACTGGCACGAGATATGCATGAGAGTTCATAGAATCATAGAATCTCCTGAAGTGGAAGGGACCCACAGGGATCATCAAGTCCAACTCCTGACCCTGCACAAGACAGGCCCAGAATCACACCGTGTTCCTGAGAGTGTTATTCAAATGCTTCTTGAGCTCTGTCAGGCTTGGTGCTGTGACAGTGTCCCTGGGGAGCCTGTTCCAGTGCCCAGCCCTCCTCTGGATTTGTTCTGCCCTGCAGGTCTGGGCACTGCTGGAGCAGTGGGAAGGCCACTTTGAGTCCTGCAGCTCCTCTCTGCAGCCCTGCCTCACCTGTGGGGAGTGAATCCAGCTTCTGGGAGACTGACAGAGGGCAGGATTGATCCCATGCCACTGATCCTGTGCTAAACAAATGCATTTCTGTGTTTGGACTCTGAAGGACAGATATCCTTGCTGGGTTAAGACAGTGCTGCCAGCAGTAGGAGAGTCAGCAGGCTAGCCAGCAACATACACTGGGTTATATTTCTGGGCTAAACTCCAGAGCCTTCAATTTTATTATCTAATTACCCAACCAAACTCATTCATCTTTATTTTTCAGTTTTTCCCACAGATCCCAGTTTAAATGCAGCTTTGCTATCTGAAGTGCTGCCCAGGCACTCTCTGCTTGGAAAAATTCACGGTTTCTCAGCTTTATTCACTCAAACTGTGTTTTCTTAGTGTAAAGGATGAATGGCAGAGATCCCAGCCCTGATCAGCAGCAGAGGTCTACATCAGGCTGTGCTGAGATGAAGGTGGCTGCATCATCATGGGCAACTGTACCAGGGGAAGCAAGAGAAAGAAAATAAACCTCTACTTAAATGTAGGCTTCACCCCCAGTGTGAGGTGTCACTGGATTGCACTCAGGGCTTTGTGGTGTGGCTCACTGCAATGTCTTTATTGGCAAGTATAAACACCAAGAGTTAGTAAATAAAAACAACAGGGGGAAAAACTGCCCCCCAGAAGTTAATGAGACATCAGGAATACATCCCTGGACAATGGAGTCCAAGGGGAAAAAAAAAATCCTGGTGGCCTATCCTCTTTCACTGCAGGACATGAGCCCTCCTCTCCATATGTTACTGTCGTGTAGATGTAATCCGCGTCCCATGCTGGGGCAGAGGCTCCTGCTTAGCACAACCCTGCCCCTGGGAGGGGCTTATTTTGCAAATATACTGTCTTTTCTGTGCTCCTTCCCTTTATTTCCTAAGGGAATGTGCATACTGGCAGGTTCAGTGGGCATTAAGAGATGGCAAATTGCTAGAAAGCAGAAAACCTTCCCCCAGATCTGTTCTGTTCACTCTCCAGTTTGCAAGGACTGGGTAGGGGGAGAGAGGGGAGAGGTGGCAGATGCTGTGGAGCATGAGGCTGCTGTCTTGCCAGCTTGCTTTCGTGTGAGGGAGGAGAGATGGTAGAGAAGCCCTCTGCAGCCTTTCTCCCTCTGAGGCCCCTTGCAGACAGAGCCCTCCTGGTGCTGCCTCCCAGCCCCAGCACGAAACCCGCTGGATTTGGGGGGCTGTGCCTCATAGGAGGCTGGGGCAGAGGCACAGATGCTTTGTGTTCAGTCTGCCCCCCTGGCCATCGGCTGCTCCCAGGCAGCAGAGCCAGGATGAGCACAGCAGGATCATCCAGGAAGATGTTGGTACTGTGCTGTGCCAAGCTGTGCCATGCAAAGAGCCTGAGAGCAGGAGCTGCTCAGCAGGGCAGCCCAGGTAGGTGTGTGACAGGAAGGACAAACCTCAATTCATGCTGAAGGAAGGAACGTTCTGGAGCAGAGCATACCAGGACACAGAGCAGAAGGGGAAATGGAGATGGGTTTGGTCAGGAGGAGGGAATGAGCATTGTCAGGAGGAGCTGCTACTTGTGGTGATGGAGTGCTGAACCCTTAACATGCCTGGTAAAAACCCATCAGGCTCCCAGGGTGTGCTGTGCTCTTGCAGGCTTCCCTCAGAGACTCTTTCACATGTGGCCACAATTCCGTTCATCCTGCACCTCAGGTGGCAGTGATACCTCTTGCTTTATCTCTACCTGCTGTTGTCTAGGCTTTCTCCAACCAGAGACCAGCTGACTTTATCTTCCCAGATGTTTCTTATGATCTCTCCCATTCTAGCTTTTTACCCCTGACCACAAACAGCACTTGGAACAATTAACACCTTGTGCTCCTAACATCTTATGGTTTACAAGGCAGCTGGTTACTAGGGCAACAACTGCACTTTTTTTCTTTCAGTGTATTGACTGAAAATCAACATTTTATATTAAAGGAAAAGAAAAATAATATTCTCTCTAGCCACAGTGAGTTACAACACCATCTCTCCTGTAATCAAGATATTGCTGAATTATGGTGCTATAAACAAACACTTCTGATATAACCACAAACACTGTGGGACATGTAACACATTGGCAGTATATTTCGAGTGACAAACTCATTTATTGTGGGGAGTGGAAGGAGAAAAACACCTTTCCAGAAGCCACAGCAAGGAATTACAGCAAAGAATGAACTGAGTTTAAGGGTACAGGCACAAAGTAATTCTAACAGCCTGGCCAGAGTAAAGCACTTCAAAGTACCAACAAGATTAGAGCAGTATCAGTAGTTCAGGAGGTGAGGATACAGGACTTGCTTATTCTCTCCTTCCACCTGGCATAAATCATGATTAATTCCATAGCACTTAATAGAATTACGATGCTGTGAGACTGGTGTAAGGAAGTAGTTCCCAGGAGAGGTTGGGGAAGTGAGCCCACAGCTATCCCATAACCTTTGTAGGCCAGTCTGGAGGCTTCCCTGCTTGCAGGTGGGACTCGAGTAACAATCATGAATCATTAAAGTACATAACTATCTGGGAGATCAAAGAGATCAGGAGCTTGAGGTGAAAGTAGCTCGTGCCAGCTGCTGTGGAGGCAGAGAACAGGCTGGGAGCTGCTTGCCAAAGAGATTTCATCTCTTACTGTGTTCCAGGTGGCTGCTGGGTCACTTTGGTCAGTGGGATTGGAAGAGAGCCATCATCTGCCTCCTGGATGGTCTGCCAGCCCTGGTATGTGGTGAGTTCCAGGTCAGGAGACTTCCTTGCCCAAACAGGGTGATTTTTGTATGCTGTTTTACTATACCACAATGTGCTGGGCCGTTCTGGTAGTCATCTGCTGCCCAAGTTGTTAAATATATGTGAGCTGTCACTAGTGCCTCTCTGGGCTGTGAATGGGACCATGGATGGAGTGGGGGAAGCAGGATGGGCTGGGCAGCTGTTCAGTGTCTCCCCAGCCATGTACAAAAAGACATCTGTGCTGTGCAGTGGGAATGGGAGAAGGAAATAGGGATACTGTCTCCCTTAGTAAACCTGCCCCCTGGAAAAGATAATGTATATAACCATCTACGTGCATACACGAATCTGATAATGATGGAGCACTTGTGACCAGGAACTTCCAGGGCTTAAAGCTTGCTGTCTGTGTCTTATAACTTCTGCATTTATACCAACATGCAGGGTATTTATTAACAGGTTATCCAAAGCTTGCCTGGGGTTTGCAGGACTGACTTTGAAGTAAAAAAAAACATCTAGACTGTGACGTTTTAAATGACCTAGCTGACACTATAGGTGAGGATGATCAGGCTGCCATTGCTTCTGTAAGGCTGGGTTTCCAAACATGCCTTTCCGAGAACACTGGGGTTCTCTGGCTTTAGTTTTAAGTGAGTTTCAAGTTGAGGGGAATAAAGTTTCAAGCAGTCCCACTGTAGAGTTTGTAAATGAGCACAAAAATGCATTGAATGGGAGCTGTTCAGTGTACAGGCTTCTGATGGGCTTGACAGCACAGCTCAGAAGTTCCTTGAATAATAGGTCTGTGATTTCTGGCAGCCTGCAAGTGCTGAACTTCTTTGGATTTCAAAGCAAATAGATACATCTTAACAAAGACCACCCTGTGTCAGCTATCCTTAAAATTATAGCACACAGATTAAAATAAAATGTGTGTACTTGTCCCTCCTGGGAAACGACGGAAGGAGAAAGCATTATCAGAATTCTTTAAACTCATCTTAACAGTACTGAACCAATTATTTTGTTAAATCTGGGTTTGTTTTCTGCCTCTCAATGAGAACATTTGAAGTCTATCATCTCTACCATTTATGAGTTACCAGTCTGCAAGTGTAAAATTTCCAACTGGAACATATGGTATCAGAGGGAACAAGGGGGAAATATCTTGATTGCTCATGCTCCCCAAACTCCAAATCTACTCCATTTAGTATTTTGCTCACAGTTCCTGCAGGGGAAAATAAAAGAAATCATCTCTGAGCTGAGACCAAGCAATGAACATTTCACCCTGAATGGGAATCTGTTTGAAAAACTTATAAGCAGCTGAAAAGGGAATAGAATAGAAACTACATTTCTGTTTCCTCACAATGGGAAGAACTTAGCAAGGCTGATAAAACCTCTCCGAACCTTCTCTAAGTTCTGACACCTGTCTTGGGGCCTTGCCTCCTGCCAGCACATGGGGACAGAGCAAGTAGCAGGCCAGAGACCAGGTGTTCTCCTTCCTGATGGTGTCAGTGAAGTTGGGCAGTCCAAGGCCGCCAGCAGAGCTGGGCGTGCAGGCAGTGGGGCTGCTGTGGCCTCTGCACAGACCTGGAGATGTGCTCTGCCCCTGAGCCCCCTGGTTCTGGAAGGCTGTGCAGGACACCTTGCTGGCCATGCTGCTTGGGTTAACCCCACTTTGAGTTTGGCCCTGGCCTGAGACTCACCTGCAACGACACAGGACCTCTGAGATCACCAGGCAATACCAGCTGTAGGACACTGGGGAGCCACAATGCTCCTGTAATTTGTCAGTTCCTTGCTGGCCTCCAGCCATCCTTGCTGGTACTCCACTGGGTTGAGCCATTCTTGCACGGGCATTCCTTTACCTGTAACAGAGAATGATCGTGCAGACCTTCCCTCCGTGCAGGGCAGCAAGTGTCCCCTTCCTTTGCTTTCCTGCTGAGCAGAGGCTTAGCCCTGAGTAACCAGGCTGTAAGGTGCAAGAAGCAGGCTTCTCACTCTTCCTCCTGGCAGAATAAGGAGGGCCTAAGCCTGTAGCCCTGGGAATTGATGTGACCAAACCACAGAAGAGGAGCCTTTCACTTGGCAGCACGATGGTTGTGTAGTGCCACATGTACAACCAAATCTATCCTCCCTGCCATTCAGACAGAAAGCAGCTTGTTTTGGAGTAACTTCCCTGGGAGGGGGAGGAACAGATGTTTGAACCAGAAGCGTATGTGACAGTTGGGAGAGACAGCGTGGAAACGCACAGTTGAAAGGAGAAGTCTGATGGGAGTGTGATGACAGCAGCAGGACTTCAGTGACAAGGAGTGGGAAGGAGAACAAGCAGGGAGGAGTGTTACTTCAAAAGCTGAGCAAAGTGCACAAGAAGATATGTCAGGAAAGCGTCAGAGAAAGGAAGAGAGGAAATGTGAGAGTAGAGACAGTCTTTGGGATCTGTCTGCAAGCATGTGTGACCTGTTGCCTGACAAACGGAGAAAGGAAGGTCTTTTATTCCTCTGCCTCCTTCCACCGAGTTAACTCTTCTTGCAGCCAAGCTGGCTGCCAGCTCTGCTGGAGCTCTTCAGTTAGTGCTCATGGAAGGTAAAGCTGCCCATGCTGCTCCAAAGCACAGTGGTTGGGGGGTACTGTGTAAAGGGACCGTATCAGGGATGCCCAAGCCCTCCCTCTGCCTTTACAGGGTGGCACAGTAGCCACAAGCCTTGGGACTTCTGGACACTGCAAGAGGAGGAGGAGGAGAGGTGACAATCTCGTAACAGGCTCTGTAACTGTGCCATGATCACAAGGGCAGGATGCGTGAGGAGAGGGAGAGAAGTGTGTGTGAGAATTCCTCCTGCAGCAGGGAGGGACCTCTCCAGCAGTGCCTTACCCTGGTGACATCAATCACAGCTCTGCAGTGTCCGGTTTTACCTTAGTTCAGCAGATGTGCAAGGCAGACCGGGAACGTGCTGCTGGAGTGTGAAGCCTCGGAGCTGGGGGAGGGGGCACCGTAACTTCTCCTGCCGAGGGATTTACAAGGGCAGGTTTGCAGAGCCCTTCCTGGGCTCGGACTCAGCACTGACTTCCCAGTATGCCTTGAGAAATACAAACTGGTCCATTCTGCTTTGTGTCCTCTTGTAGGGAGGGGAGAATTTCCTTAAGTGTGGGGTGAGCCTTGAGATGTAATAATGAAAGGATTGCAAGGTAGATGCCTGCACAACCAGCTAGGCCAGGAGCTGCAACCTGACACTGGATGTTGCACAGGGTGACTCTCCCCCTTCACAGGAACACTGGCACTCATTTATTGGTGTGAAATCCCAGCAAATTAGAGGCAGACAATATCCTTTATATGGGTGTGCGAGGGGGAAAGCTGAACCAGGGTGATGGAGACAGGTCAGGGTGTGCTGTGTCCAGCAGCTCTGGGAGAGAGGGGTCTCACAGCAGGGACCTGTCAGTGGTATGGGCTGTGTAGGGTCAAGGCTCAGCCAGCAATGCCTTTTTTCATTTATTTATTTTAAGGATGAAATGGACGGGGAGGAACACGAGGGAAAAACAGTGTCAGGACACTGCAGCAGTGCAAGTGCTGTTGGAGAAACAGCTTGATGAAGGTGTGAAAACCTGGAGGATCTGCCCTTCCTCACCAGGAGAAGCAATGCAGGCTCATGGTAAGGAAGGAAGTTTTGGGCACCACAGAGTCAATGCACAGGTGATGTTGGGAGTGTAAAGGTGCTGAAAGCCTCTCTGGTGCCTGCTGTACTGGTTGACTGGGCTGCAGGACCCTTCTTGGAGCCGGTCTGAGGAGAGCAGCCATGGGCACTTCTCACTGTGTAGCTTGTATTGGCTGTCCTTACCACAAAGCTGTGGTGTGGGGTCTGGTGGTGAGGGCAGAGGGGGACCTCCAGGCTGCCAGGGTGGCCTCAGACAGAAGGAGCACAGAGGAGCAGGTACCTTGGTGTTTTCACATCGGAGTGATGTATTTTGCAGCAGGATAGGGTTGAGTATCCCCGAGATACTTGGCTTTGTGTAGCAGAATCACACCTTTCTTCCAATTAGCTTGCACGGGATCTTGTGCAAGTTAATTGTAAGAGTCAGGGTCAGACCCAAATTGCATTTTCTAAAGGTACTAGTGCAGGTACTGAAATTAAATTCTCATGAGTGAAGACCTGTTTTTCTTGCAGTCTGAACTCAGAACAACAGAGGAGCCTGTAGTCTCTGGAGAAGGTATAAAAACCTCCTCCAGGTTTGTGTTCCTTGTAAAAAAAAATTTAGACAGCACTTGCCACATCGGACAGTTGCCAGCCCTTGTTCAGTGTGATCAGGGCACTGTGTACTGAATTAATCAGGGATTTGACTCCATTCTGCCTTGTACCTGGGAAACGGTACATCACTAAACCCTGGAAAGATGCTGGGGTGTCTGCAGGACAACACAGGTGATTTCTGCCTCTGGGCTTGCAGAGAAGGTTTTCTTGGGACCAGCAGCCTGACTTCCTCAGGCTTTTGCTGCAGCCACACTGCTGGCGGAGCAGAGCCGTATATCACCCGGCATTTTATGTGTGCCTAGGAGAGGGAGCCTGAATCCCCTTCCTGCACAGAGAGCTGCCAGGCTGGAGGCCAACACACAAACCTCGGCATTTTTTTTATTTACTATAAACCTCTTAAATGAAGGCTGGGGGATGTTTTTCATTTACCATGTTACTGTATGGAACCAATCACTATAAATTTAAATGGAGAGCTGGTGGGAGCACACTTACCTTTTATATCATAATTGTGCGAGTGCCGCTGCCTAACAGCTATTAGGATTATTCAGAGCTTCTCAGATTTCGTTGTAAAACATTAGGCTGTGAGAGGTACTGTAAGGGTGTGATTATCCAAAGAGGGTAAGTAGTAGTGAGGGTTGCTGGCCAGAATTACTACAAGAGGGAAGAAATGCTGAGTAGCTGGAAGTAGAGGAACTTGAGGAGCACAATCTGCCATTCAGAAATACAGTGCTCCGTGCATGGAGAAATCCCACCTGATTTCTATCTGGATCTACACCGGCTTGACAAGTTTGATTTGAATTGTCACCAGGCATGACTCAAATCATTGGCTGAGCATGGGTGTCAGCCCCGTGCTCCCCTGCAGAAACCCTGACCCAGCGTACGAGTCCCCCTGGCACCCGGGATGTGCTGCGGAATCCCACCCGTGTGGCCACGCTGGCTTGGGGCATCTGGAAGTCACCTCTTCTCTTGATGGGGTGGACAGGTAAGGCCCTGTCACAGGTCTGGCCGTGCTGGCAGAGCTCTGCTCTGAGCTGGCGCTGGAAGGGGCTGTCAGCTTGGGGGAAGGGGTGACCTGTCCCACTTGCTGCCCCTGCTGTGGGCACAACCTCCCCTCCTGAGCAGCACCAGGAGCTGGGAGGCAAGCAGAGGGTCAGATGCGACATAGCTTGGCTAGAGAGGAGCAGGACCCAGGCTGGGGGGAACTCAGGGCACTGAAGCCGACTGGTGACTGGGAAGTCACTGTTCTGAGCAGAGCCAAGGAAGGACACGGTGCTGGGAGGGTGCTTCACTTCACTTGGGCATTGAACACCTCCCAGCATCACCCCTGCAGGGACAAGGCATTGCCAACTTTTTCTAGGAGGCAGGGAGAAAAGAGCAGTTCTGTGTATACACTCCTCTGCTGCCTTGATTCTTCACCTGTGATTGAGATTTTAATTTTGCATCCCATATGATTTTCCTGTTGTAACACACGCCTCTGGGCTGTCACTGTAACAATGCCTTTTCTTGGCAGGGAAGGCAAATCTGAAAGGAAGCCCTTGAGCACTCTAGTGTGCGAGTTTCTCAAATGATGGCTGTGTTTCTCCCCCTCGTTCCACCCATTTTCAAATAATTTTCATGCTGGGAATAAATCTGAGTGCAAAACAATCTTGTTCAGCATATGATAACCAGAGACAATTGTTAGTACACAAGCAGCCACATGGAAAACAAATGAGCTGATGGAAGGACAGAAAGAGCACAAGACAACCCAGAGACCACAGTTACCATGTTCACAGTAACATCAAATAATTCTGCCATTTATATGTAATTACATTTTTTTTTTCCCTCAGGAAAATGGGATTCTGGAAAACATTTTTAGTTACTAAATTTTTATCTTCCCAGTTTGTGCAGTGGTGGGAAAAAACCATCTCCCAACAACAAACGTACTCTGGGCCAATTAAAATTAAGCAACTCAAAGTTGAATTCTGTCCTGAACTTCATCTGTGAAATTCTAGTGAATGCAGTGGGGTTTTGTAACTGGAGGTCAGGATTTGGACACTAGTTTATAAATCAAAGAACAGCAGGGGCTGTGCAGGGTCTAAGAAATTTGGATATTCTTAAATGCCACACTAGGCTGCTGCTGATATCCTGAAAGTGTGTTGTCACTGATGATACTGGGAAGGAAGTTTGGCAGATTTTTTATTTTTATTTTGCTTTAATATTTTCAGTATGTTTGTCTTTCTTCTGTCATTGAAGCTGTTCTTCTTTGAAAAGCATCTACTTTTAGTTGGGGAAAAGCATAAAGCTGAGACATTTGGAGGAATTTTATCAAACACTTGTCTTGACATGAGAAGTTGTATAATAAAAAAGTTAATTACAGATATACAACACACCCCCCAATCTCAATAGACAATGTCTTTTAAATCTGAAATGGGTTAACGAACCTAAAAAAAAATTTATAGCACAGTTTTGGGGGGAAGTTCATCTTCCTTTAAAGCAATTCTTAACGTATCTCGTATACTTATGTATGTGTCTATAAAGATTATGCATAGATGAAACAATTTAAAAATCATTTTCACTGAAAATATATTTTCTATTCATTCATTGTAATATTCCTACAACACAGGAGTTAAATATGTTAACAAAACATGATGTCCAATGAATGTAAAGCAAGAAGAATTCAGGAGCACTTGGCAGAAACTTACACCCTTTATTATTAAATTTCTTCTCAAAACAATTGTTCCTTCAACATCATCAAGGATCAATGTAAGCACTTGTTGGTAGCAACCTGAGTTAGATACCTTGTCACAGTTTATGACTTTCCTGTGCTTTTCAGCGACGTAAAGATATTCATGTAAGTCCCAACTGTGCATTGCAAAACTTCCCTTCCTCTGCTTCATTGCTTCATTGTCCTGTTGACCTCTTTATCTTCCTGCTGGTCTGCCAGAACACCTGCATGGTCCAGTATCAAGTTTGAGCCTTATGTTCTTTGGTTTTTGCTCTGGTGTCTTAGCTCAGATCCATCCTCACTGCTGGGCACTGCTTGGGAGGCACCTGGACTTTTGATCTTTCACAGAATCCTACCCCCAGGCTCTGGTACCTCAGGCCTTGGTGGCAGTTTGTCCCGTGCCAGCACAGAGGTGAACTCAGGGGAACTGCCCAGGATGGACCCAGCTGCCCTTGGGGGGTTTGTGGCCCATGTCTGTCTCCAGGACTCGAGGCAGTCGCTCTAAAATCAGCCTGGTGTGCTGAGGGAGCTGCTGTTGTTACAGCGTAGCTGGATACCAGTGCAGTACTGAAAATATTCCTGCTTTATTGATAGTTTAATTGGTGGCATTTAGTTAATTGTGTATGTTCTCTTTCAGTGGAAATAAACCTAGAATTATATAACTATCATTTTTCCAGAAGCAGGGAGTCACTCAAGGCTGCTGCAGCAGGCGAGCCTACCTGAGTAAGCCAACAACTTCTAGTTGTTCAAGCTGCTGTTTTGCTGTCTGTTGCTATGGTGAAGTGATGGCACAAAACTGATACCAAAAAGGAAACAATATTTTCTGAACAGATTTATAAGAAGAAAAATAATGTATAGGGGACAGAGAGGTCATGGGGAAGAGTAGGGGAAGCTTAAGGGGCTTTGAGCGCTTTCCTGAGCCAGGTTTTCTCCTTCCTTTTCTAACTGAAGGTCCACTCGGCTCTTTGAAGGCAATCCAAGAATCATCCTGTGCAGTGTCACCCCAATGGTTTTTTTACAACCAGTTAAATATTCCCCTAAAGTGTAAATACTTATAACTTCAATTCACTTTTTTTCCTTTGCTTTTCCTGCATCTAAATGCATATGGGCAATGTATTCATTTCCCAGCTTTACAGTCAGTTTTGGAGATCTTAAGTCCCAGCAGTGTAGTGCAGGTCATAGATCAAGAATAGCTGGTTTACTCTCCACCTTTGCAACACCTGTGCTGTTTATGTCATTTCTGACAGTTAGATTTTTAACCCCTCCTAAAGCCCTGTTGTGCTAGCAGTGTGTTTCCCCACCCAGCTGGAATCACCCAGTGTTCTCTGTGTTTTCCTACACCCAGACCTTCAGCCTACTTTAGATGCCAGCTGGAGCAGCTGGGCTGTGCAAAGCCACCCTGCAGCTGATTGCCCAGCAGCCTGACCAGTCAGGGAAGAGACCAAGCACTCAGTTCACAGTTCCTGTGGAGGGAACTCATCTTTCCTTCTCTCTAGCCAAGGATTTTGCACGTCACTCCCTGTATCGATGTGACACTGGAGACAGGCAGCCTATCTTGGCAAGTTACAAACTGCAGCCAGACTCAAAGCTTCATTCAGACACGTGCTGTGAGATAGAGAAGCACCCAGATTATGCTTATTGCAGAACATTCCCCTCTTTCATTCATCTGAATGTGAGTGGTTTTAATGCATCATCTCTGTATGCTGTGTGCTGCCATGGTCCTGTTTAAGTGTGGACAGCAGCAGGATGGCCAAAGAGGAAAGGATGCACACTGGAGTTCAGATACTGCTGAGTACAGGGGCTGGGTGTGGGGAGGGGGTAGGTATTCATGGCTTTGGGAACAGTTGTTTGGTGATCTGAAAGCAACTCTCCTTCTAGCAATGTTTCAGGACTGTGAAGTAAGTATCCAGTGCAGCTTTCTTGTTCCAGTGCCAGGCGTTCTGATTGCTTCGTTTAGTGTCACATCAGTGGTGTCTGAACTACACCTTAGCTGTATCATCACCGACTTCTTTCTAATGTGGGGTCATGCCTCCCTTTATATCCAGCCCTTTGCTGGACTGCTGTTGGGTTGTAATTGCATTGGATTCTTAATAGAGTTTCTTGGTCTGCTGTCACAGCGTGATTGCAAGAACTTGTGTTGCATTGAATGTGGTCTTGATTACTTGCCAATTACAGTGCAAGGGAAACACTTGCAATCTTCTCCTTTAAAATTGCACCTAGATTCCACCTCCTCTGAAGGCTATGGGAAACTTGCAGAGGTTGTTTCCAGTTGTCCTATCTTCCCACTTTTAGTCTTTGACTTGGTGGGGTAGGTAGATAAATGTGCTTTTTTTTATCATTATTTTTTGCATTCATTAAATGCCTTTTTTTGTGTGTGTGTGTAGTTCTGTGCATGTGAAGCAGATGCAGAAAGGCCCTCCTGAAGCTGAGTGTTGCTCATCACTCTCATGCCAGGTTGCTTGGGGTTTACAAGGGGTATGGGATAGTGCATCTTTAAAAAGAAGATACATGAAAGCAGATGGCCCTGTGGTAGCTGAGCATGGAAGGAGACGCCTGAAGAAAGTGTGTTGTGGCAGGAGGGATGTGTTAGATGAGGGAGCAGAGACGAGCCAGGAATGTAAGGAGGCAGTATGCAGGGGGCACGCAATTTCCAGGAGTCTGGAAGCGTGGGAGGTGCTGTACTGCAGTGGCAAATCTCATGGAGCAGGTGTGCAGGGGCAAATTGCCTGCCTGCCACCCCCTGGGCATCCTGGCAGCATGTGCTGGGAAAGAGCCAGGGCCGAGGTGTGAAGAGAAGCAAAAACAGGGAGAGGAGAAAGAAAAGGAAAGAAAAAGCCCCAAGAGGAATGTGGACAATATGACAAGACACGGGGGGGAGCCCACCTGTGAAGGTAACTGTTTATCTTGCCTGTGGTTATACTGCAAGAAGGTTTTGAACTGCTGCCTGGTATGACTGTCAATTATTTTAACTTGTATTTCTCACCTCAGTCCCCATGAAGTGCATTTGACAATAATTAATTTTGTGTGTGCAACTGAGAGTGTATCCTACTCCTGCAGAGGTGTCAGCTTAATGGGATATGGCTACAGGGGATAACAGGCTGTGCCACCCCATTAGGGAATTTGGGGGGGTCACCTGTTCATTTAGACTAATATTTTAATTGTTGGAACATCAGGTTTTTCATAGCTGAATTTGGAACAGATTAACCTCTGTCTCTCTGAACTTGCATGCTGCCAAGCTCCTTAAACACCATTGATAATTTTATTTTCTACTTTCAGCATGTATTTAAGATCACTCTTTTTGTTTCATAGGTTAAAGAGGAAATATTCTAACTGGCTGAGATCCCAGTAAGCAATTACAAATATTTTATTATAGTTACGGGACTTGGAATTCAGGCATCAGAAAATCCATGTGTGGAAATCCCAAGTGTTGTAAGACAGGGGGGGTTTTGTATGAAGGGATTCCTTCTCATTTTACTAAAGTTAAACTCTTGATTTAAAAATAAAATAAAAAACTTGGACTTGTAAATGAAACCTTTGCAATCAGCTTTTGACTATACCAGTTAGAGAAGGGTTAATTGAGCCTCTTAGTCTCTGTTGCATGTTAACACAGAAGGTCAGTGGTGGGAGAAGCCAGGTCCACACTGAAGGCTTTTCAAACAGCCCCCTAACTAGCCTAATGAATATGCTGGTGAGATGAACAGGTCATTTAACACTTTTCATGTAGCTATTGTCCATCCAACCTTAAATGTCAACTCTGTCACTCTGATAGGCTGGTTCTGCTTAAAAAGGTTTCCTGGCTTTGTTAGATTCCTAGGAGGGATTTCCCCCCATCCTTACTCCTAATTGCTGGCAGAACCCTACGGATGTATTTATATCAGCCTTTTCATTCGGGTCAAGTCTTCACTAGAGAATTTTGCCAGTGGGTACGGGTTGTGAAGAGATGCAACGCAGATAGAAGTGGAAGCGCCAAATGCAGTTATAATTATCCTGCTGGAACTGCAGCTCAGTGACCACAATGGAATGACTGGCTGAGGGCAGGATGGTTTGATACCTCAGATGATGTGCTGGGATTGCTGTGCCCGTGCTGGGACTGTTTCACAGGGCTGCTGAGAGGGAGCTCAGCTGTCTGTGAACCATCCAAGTCCGCTGTGGTCCCAGCCTTGGGAAGGGCTGTGAGTGGGGCTGGTGGAGGGCGCCTGTGCTGGCACCTGCCTTGTAGCTAAACCCTCGTGACAGAGAGGATGTCCCTGATCTGGTGTTTCTGCCAGGGCTGTAAGCACATCTTTAGTGTGATGTTGGATGCCCAGGTTGCTTGAAGCAACATCTCATGGGAACCAAGTTGCATACCTGAGAGAGATTAATATTTATCACAAATGTTTTCCAGAACTTCCTCACCCTGTGAACTGCAAGCATGTTTCTTCTTGGGAGACTTCTATTTTTTTTGTGACCTATGGCATTCTGTAGCCTAGGAGGCCTCGGAAAATTACGTCTTATCTCAGGAGGACTGCAGACAGCTTTCCTGTGAGATTTCTTGAAGGCACCTCTACTCCTTGCCTTGAATAAGCTCCGCAGTGCCATGGTCAGGAGCACAACAGCATGGGTGCTTCTGATTTAATGCCACAGTCATGGGCTCAACATATTCCAAAGGTGGGCAAAGAGCAAATGGACTGATGCTGTATTGGTATCCAATTACAGCTATTTGCCCCTGCAGACTTTCTTGGCTTTCTGGTACTTGCATCAGCTGACAGATAAAAAAGGTGGAAATTCAGGTATCAGCATTGAAAAATGAAGGCTGATGGGGTGAAATAGCACATATCCAAGCACATCTGCCACAGACCAGAGGACTGGCTATTCCCAGTAATGCTGCCAAATCTGAGTCCAAGAAACCCCTCAGTAAGGGAACTGCTTTGATAATGCACTGTATATTTGAACTGCCCCTCCAAAATAGGAACCAGGTAAATTTTATTCCTTCTGGAAATTATGGTGTATGTTTGGGAAGCTTTTCAGCACAATGGCTCATTTTGGGGATATCACTGTATCGAAGGCCCAAGTAATTTTTCTGTGACTGGTGTACTTCCAATTCACTGAGATGCTTTACAATTTCAGTGTGTGAGTTCACACCAGCCTCTTCCTAGCTGCAAGCAGGCAGTGCTGCCCATGATGAAGATATCCAGCACAACAAGCACAACGTCCTGACCAATATCACACAAACCCAGTAAGGACATCATATCACTTCAACTCTTCGGCTGAAATCGTCCCAGGTACTGAGCAGTGTAAGCAGCAAAAGCTTGAGCAGAAGTTAATGTCAGGCTAACTTCCTAATCAAGACAATCTGGATTCATACTGGGACGGTATTGTGGACTGATCTTTGACACACAGTCGTTGTCCTCCATGATCCTTCCAAGGCATTCGTGGTCTCACCGGTGGGAATGAGATGGTGGAGGAACATTGTGAGAATGGCCAGATGAGCTGTGGAGCTGATGAGTAGTGATCAGTGTTCCACAACGCTCAGTTATGGCTCTGGTCCTTTTCAGGCCTTTATTTCTGAACCACTTAAGTATGCAGTGGGCCTTAATTTGCTGGCCCTCTGGCACAAGAGGAGAAGGACAGAGCCGTCAGAAGGCCAGTCCCACCAAGCTGTCACTTGTTCAGATGAGATGCAGCTGTTGGGTGAAGAATATGTGAACTTACTCTAGACTTCAGGCAATTACTTCAGGGAGCAGAAGAAGGCAATTTCATTTGTGGATGACTTTCCTGAATTTAAAGTATATTTATGTAGTCCATTGATTTGTTGGAGAAGTCCTCAGTGACTCCATATTTTTTCACAGCCACCTCCCTGTTCCATCATGTCCAGTGGAAGAGAAGATACTATTCCATCTTGGCAGGTAACAGCATGGGCTCAGCTGTTTGTATCTCTGCTGTTTCTTGGACAGCACCAACATCATGTCCATGGGCCAGAAGCCTTCAGTGTTTGGTGACTCTGCCTGGGACAGGTCTTTGGCATCCATCTTCTCAGCAACAAGCTACTGCAAGTATTGGGAGCTGTCTGCTTCCTATGGGACCGTGGCCAACATTTTAAGCCTCAGTCCTTATATTCAAGATACTGCCTGACCTGGGTCCCTGCTGTAGGATGTACGGTATGGCTGACAGTTGCTTAAAAATGTGGCATGTGTTGTCAAAATAAATCCTGCCTGGTGGGCATCAGGTCAGGACTTTCTGAAGGGAAGGTACAGAGCTATGTATTGAGCTCCCCTAGCATCAGTGCAAACACTGCTGCCTGCTGTGCCAAAAGCCAGGCATCCTAATGTTTCTTCTAGTTATGGTTTTCTTCTCATGCTTCCTATAGCTAAATATGTGGTAATATGTAATATTAAAAAATAAACCCCAACCCTAAACCTCACAAAATTTACCAAACCCACACTTGGGAGTGTTCCTGCTCCTGGCTGTATCCTTCTGCACACTCCTTTCTTTGCCTTGGCTCTGGTACTCACCTGACTCCTTGGTACACCGGTTCAGTCCACTAATCCAGCAGAAAACTAACCCAGCATAAAAGGAGGTAGAGTTTTGGGCTTTGTTTACTTTTTGTTGGGTTAGTGAGCTGCCTTGTCTCCAAGAGGGGCCAGGAGAGGACAGGTGTGCTGCATGAGGAAGGGAGACTGCAGGGCCTGGAAGAGGTTGCAGCAAAGGATTAGATTTGCTCTGCCAACTTTCTGGGTTGCTTTCTTGGTGCATGGCAGGAAAGGGCCCAGACTCAGGGGCCAGGTGCAATGTGTGGGGCTGAGGGCACTGCAGGAGAATTGCAGCAGTGGCAGTTCTGGAGGTGAGTAGAAGCTTTCCCTCTGGGGGTTATGTTCACCCATTTGCTACTCAGCCCTCCTCTGCTTTCAAAAGCATGCTGCAAGTGCTAGGATAAAACCTCCAACCCAGCTGTCTCTCAGCTACCAAAATATCTCCTTTGCCCCTTGGCCAGCTGTCAAAACTTTCCTGGCCCTCCTAGAACAAGTGTCTAAGGGAATGTTTCCCTTGGCTGATGAGAAATCGGGGGGATGCTCTGGAGATGACTACAGGACTGTGTGTTCGATGCCAACTGCCGCTCCGAAGCCAGCTCCCGAACAGCCTGTCCATCCCCTTAGTGATGGTCTCTGCTTGGTGTGCTCTGGAGGGTGACACTGTGGTTTGAGGAAGAAAGTGCTCCAGAATAAAAAATTGTGCAACTCAGGAGCCAAGAAAAAAAAGCCTTAATTATTCAACTAGTTTGGAACACTTGAAAGTATCCCTAAAAATAGGTGAGAGGGATGTTTGTCAGCTACAAAGAGATTATCCTGCAGTAGTATTGCTTGTCTTATTTTATGATGATGCTACAGAATACAGTCCCTCAGGTAACCTCATTAATGTTTATGAATGAACCCCTTGTTTTATACTTTTGGGTTTAGAAGGTAGAAATAGGGCAAGAGGCTAGTAAGACTGATTTTATCATGTATGCTTTGAAAAGCTCAGGGACACAGCTGTAAGGTCTCTATAAGCATATGGATAACAATTGGATTTGGGTGCTTGCTAGACTGCCTGAGATGTACCCTAAGGGAGAAATCCAGGCAGGACTTTGGCTAAAATCCTGGGTGAAATTCTGCATGCTTCCCAGTGGATCTGTCAGCAGGAGGTTGGCACTCTTCTGTGTCTCATCAGTCGTTTTGTTTTGATCTCTTCTAGCAAAGGCAACCTGGGACCATATGTTGTTATAGCCATAAGCGTTTCCACAGGGCAGTATCTGGTAAACTCTGCTGCCTGACAGCGGCTCAACCCAGGGTGGAGGCTTCTTTTCACTATCTGTTCCTTAAAGAGGGCAACTGTTTCTTCTGGCTATCATGGTAGGATGGCAGTTACGACCAGCCCATAACAGTGTGGGGTGGTTTTTGAGTCTTACCGCTCCATCCTTAAAAATAACAGCTCTTTTTTCCAAGCCAACCAGCAATTGTGGTCAGCCACGAATACCAGTTTAACCATTTGGCAGCTGCCCTATAGGAAACAGCTCTTTCCAGAGAGCCAAAGGAGCCTGTGGCCCTAGAGCCACACTGGTCTGGTTTCAGTCAGCAGGGCACACTTACAGATTTCCTTGTACGCAACCAGCCTTTTAATAACAAGCAAATCCTGGAAAACTTAATACCAAACAAATTGTAGAAGTGTGTTAGAACTAGTTATTTCTTGATGAACGAGTGAGTAAAACTCTGTTCCTTCCCCCACAAACACGCAGTTTCTTGCTCTGTAGTTCCTTCTCCACCCGTCGTGTGTTGGGACTGTCAGCAGAGTTTATTTTGGGCTCGGTTCCACTACGCGCAGTAGTAGCCGGCTCCGCAAACAGTGCGCTGCAACTGGAACCGCCCCTTACGGCTTTAGGGCAGAAAGCAGCAATAACGGGCTATTGTCGGCCGGGGCATCCCGCCCGGCGCCCCGGGATGGTGCCGGGGCTGCCCCTCGCCCCCGTGGCTCGGCGGGCGGTGCCGGAGCCCCGCGGTCCCCGCTCGGTGCCGGGGGTCCCCCGGGGGTCCCGCGACCCCCGCGCGCCAACTTTCCCCTCGCCCCCCCCGCCTCCCCCCCGCGCCCCGGCGCGCGCTCGCCGCGCTCCCCGGTCCCCCCGGCGGGCGCTCTTTTTGAATGAATGACCTCACCCGCGCCGGCCAACCGCCGCGCGGCCGCGCTTAATATTCATGAGGCGCCGCGCCAATGAGCGGGCGAGGAGGTTGTTTTAAACGGCAGAGCCCCGCAGCCAATCAGGCCGCTCTCGTAGGCAGCCAACGCGAGGCTGAGCCGCGCCGAGCCCCGCGTCGTGCCCTGCGCTCCGCTCCTGTCCACACTACCGCGAACAATACAGGTACGTGCAGCCCCGCCGCAACTTTTCGGGGGGCGGCTGCCCCCTGCCCGCCCCGCCCTGCCCCCGCGCCTTCGCCCCTCTGTCCTGCCTGCCCTAGCGTGCTTTTTTTTTTTCTCCTTTTTTTTTTTTTTGTAATCTTGCGTTCCGTTTCTTCCTTTCTCCGAGTTTTTAATTTTTTTTTTTAAATTAGAAAAAAATCGGGAAATTCACCCAAAACTTTGTTTCCCTCCTCTCGCGGGGATCGGTGGTGCTGGGGCAGATGCTGCGCGCAGCTGGCGGGGCGGTGGGCAGCGGGCGAGGCGCAGCATTTGCCCCCCGTCCTCCTGCCCTGCCCCGCCGGGAGCTCCCCCCGCCGCCGAAGGGCCACCTGCCCCCGGTGCAGCCCCGCAGCTCCGCGCTGGGCTCCCGTGCCGCTGAGAGTAATATGGCTGGTGCAGCAACTACACCGGGACTAACTCCTCTTCTCCCCCGCATGGGCAGGGATTTTTCTCTGCCGCCTCCTAATGTCGCACGGCAAAACGCGCGGCGCCTTCGGCTTTTATGTGCCCCCTTCCCTGAGTGAGCTCGGTGGGGCTGGCGGTGGTGGGAAAGTTGTCGGCCGTGCGCAGTGCCGTGCCCGCTGTTTATTCTGCATTAATATGGCTGTCGCTTTAGCATCTGACAGGGATAAACCCTGCGCGCTGCGCCCGGCGGTCCCGGCCAAGCAGTTTTTTTCTCGCCGCCGCCGCCTCCAAACTCCCCCGATCCCTTCGCTTCTGCCTCCGCTGCTCTTCCCCTGCCCGGGAAGGTGTCTCTGGTGGGGCTGCGCCCGCGGCGGGGCCCCGCATCGCCTTTTCCCCGCGCCGCGCTGCCCGTGCTGTGGGCATTAATATGGCTGGCGCTGGAGAGCCCCGGCGAAGGGAAGAAAGACGTGTGAGCGGCACAGGGATGGGGAGGGGGGTCGCGGCGAGGAAAATCTCCTTCCCGGCGCCCCGCCGGGGGCTCAAACCTTTCGCTTTCGCCCCGGCTCCTCTCCCCCCACCTTCCCGTGCCCTCGGACGGGCGCCGGGGGGCCGCCCCGGGGCTCCCCGCACTCTTTTTCTGGCAGCGCGGAGGAGCGTAGCGGCGGCGGTAATGGCTGCACGGGAGCCTTTGTTAGAGAGCGCTGCGCTAGGCAGGGGCCGGGGGGGGGGCTCCCGCCCGCGCCCCGGCCCCGCCGCCCCCGCCGCCCGCCGGGGGGCCAGCGGGGAGCCCCTTCGCGGCGGGGGCGGCGTTTTGGCGGGGCCGGCGGCCGGGGGCGGCGGGCGTGGGGGGCCGAGCGCGGCGGAGAGGGAGCGCGGCTTTGTTCGGCGGCGCGGCGGCGGCGGCGCCGGGAGAAGCCATCTTAGCGAGCGGGGCCGGCCCTGGGCGCGGAGCGCGGTCGCCGCCGCTCCCGTTGCCGCTCGCCCCGGCCGCCCGGGGCCGGCCCGGCGCCCCGCGCCCCCGGCCGCCGCCCGGCCCCCCGGCGCCCCCCGCCCGCCGCCCCGCCGCATTTCAGGGGCACTTTCTTTCATCAGGAGGCGTTTCACAAAATGGAAGATGAATTATTGGCGTCTGGCGGAGCCGCCGCTGCCCCCGCCGGCCCCGGCCCCGCCGCAGGTGCCCGCGCCCCGCGCCGCGGAGAGCGGCCGCCGCCGTGACCTTGGGGGGGCGCAGGTGCGGGAGGGGCGCGCAGCGGGGCCGGGCTGGGCCGGACCGGCCGCCGCGGGCCGCTCGCCCCCAACTTCGGAGCGGGGCCGGCTCCGCGCCCCGGCCCCTGGTACCGCGGGTTTTTCGCCCCCGCGGAGGCAGCGGCGTCCCGGCAGCGGCCGGGCCGGGCAGGGCGGCTCACGGCCACTTCTGCTGCACCTGGCGCGTTAATGGGCGCAATTAAATATTAACGTTGTGCTAATAAAAATTAAATTTTCAGGCGAGTGAGACTCTGTAAATAGAAAATACTGTTGTGGGCTTATGTGTTTTGATTTTTTTTTTTTAATTAAGCGGGGAAAATTTAATGCAGAAGCAGGAAAAGAAATATAGCCCAAAAGTTAGCACCATCCTTTCGGTGACTTGCTGATTGCTTCTTTGCACTGACCACTATGCCTCAAACATGTGTCACTTGGTGGAGCAAGAGCAAGCACAACTCACCTCGTAGGGCTCCACAGGTCCTATTGTGGTTAAAGTCAGCCTTTATTTGTGCCCTTTTTATATATAAAAGGTTATTGCAGTTTTTTTGAGGCAACTAATTTGTCTTGCCTTCTTACCTGGGCAGCAGCTGCTAACATGTGAGCTCCAGCTCCTGAAGGGATAAGTCACTGCCTGGCAGTCTGCATGCCACTCCAGCTCCAGTGTGGTAGCCAACTAAAATAGATATTTTATATTAGTTCATATATAATTCTTAATAGACAGAAGTATGTATATTTAATAGGCTGTCTCCAGTCTTTGGACATGATGTAAACATATATTAATGTAACACTTAAATCCAGTGACTGGTTTCTCTTGGCTTGTCTGCAACCCAAGTATCAAGGGAGAATAATTTAAGTCTCTATTGGGGATGGTAAGAGCTGTCGAGGGAAAGAAAGGGATGTGTTACTGATGGGACATCTCGTCAGAAGATGGTGAGGTGTGTATATAAATATATGCACACCATATATGTGTACATCCATAGGTGTATGCATTCATCTATATCATTCACTCGTTATTTTTTCCCCCTTCGCTACAGAGGCAACATGGCTAAAGGTGATCCGAAGAAGCCCAAGGGCAAGATGTCTGCCTATGCCTTCTTTGTGCAGACGTGCCGTGAGGAACATAAGAAAAAGAACCCAGAGGTTCCAGTCAACTTTGCAGAGTTTTCCAAGAAGTGCTCAGAGAGGTGGAAGGTACCTTAATTTGTGACTTCCTGAAGGGATAACTTCTTATAGTATTTGCTAGGATGGTGTGTCTGTGTGTGTGTGTCTGAACATGAAGGGAACCAGTGCTGTTTTGGGGTGTGTGCTGTTCTTGGCAAGCTGTCCTAGCCATTGGTGAGGTGCTGCTGAAGCCTGTAGCAATACTGAATGTTTTAGCCTTGCATATCTGCCCATTTAGGTGCTTCCACTATAGTCTGGCCTTTTTTACTGTTCCCAAGCAATGCCCCTCAGTAGCTACTTTCTTCCAGGTGTGTGTCCTGGGGAGGACTCTGGCTGTGCTTGTCTCATTGCTGTTGTTTCCCTGTTGCTGAGTATGCCAGTGCTGGCTGTGATTTCCCGTACAGGACCTTCGTCCCCAAGGTGGTCCAGTTAGAAAACAAACAAAAACTGAAACTCCCATATCAAGTTGATGTGTTGGCTTGTTTACATAAAGTTTGTCAGCTATTGAACAGTTGGGTAATCACAAGTTTGGTGTCTCATGTTTTGATTTTTTAGACCATGTCAAGCAAGGAAAAGGCTAAATTTGATGAAATGGCAAAGGCTGATAAGGTACGATATGATAGAGAAATGAAGGACTATGGACCAGCTAAGGGTGGCAAGAAGAAGAAGGACCCCAATGCCCCAAAACGACCACCGTAAGTGACTTCGAGGCATTAAATGCACAAGTGTTTTGGTTCATATTCATACCCTGTATGTAACAGGGGTTTCCAGGAAGGAGGTAGATGGGGGACACAGTGTTCATATAGCAGGATTGGTAGTGATACTGTCTTGTAAACCTCCTAGGCAGCTTGCACTGACATGAATTGTCAATACTTGGTACCCTTAAACTCGTAGTGTTGGAAGACACGGAAGTGACTGAGTCACAGTGAGACTTGTGTGTCTAAGATGAAATTGGGTGAGGGGATAGAGAGCACTTAATTTAAAAAGCATTGAGTGAAGGCTGCAGGTCTGGGCCTCAGTAAAATCAAAACACATTTAAATTTGTGCTTGATTTTAGAAGTTAAAAAAATAGTTTCTACTCTGCGTGCTCATGCATGTGGGAATGTTGTGGGTGAGGAATGGAGGAAGGGGTGCTCCCTGGGTGTGCTGCTGCAAATGCTGACTGTCCTCTGGTCTTTCTCCCCAAGGTCTGGCTTCTTCCTGTTCTGTTCAGAGTTTCGCCCCAAGATCAAGTCCACAAACCCTGGCATATCCATTGGGGATGTAGCGAAGAAACTGGGTGAAATGTGGAACAACCTCAGTGATGGTGAAAAGCAGCCTTACAATAATAAGGCAGCTAAACTGAAGGAGAAGTACGAGAAGGTAAGGAGAGTTGTTGCTTGTGCCTCCTCTGTACCAGCTCTTGCGTTGATGTATTTTTGTAACATAGGCCCAGCTCAGGTGGCCCCAGCATAGTTACAGCCGAGCTTTGCACAGGTTGGGGCAGAGCAGGATAGAGATCCACAGGCAGATTCCAGTGAGGAGGGAGAGCTTTCCCCAGTGATGTGCAGCAAGGCTGCTGGTGTTGCTTCACAAAGGGTTTGCTGTGCTGTTACAGGAGCTTTGTCCCATTATCAGGAAACTTTGAGAGGCTGGGTTCTCTTCTCCTCCTCAGAGAAATAGCCGTGAATGCAGGGTTCAAGGCCTCCATGATCACGCTCAGGTGTCTGCATACCTGTGTTCTCCTGTGCTGGCTGTGTCTCCTTGGGGGGTGCAGCCAGGCAAGGCCAGTCCCTTTACCTTAATGCCCGCTGCTGTACAAATGCTGTGTGTGTTTGCTGCTTAGAGCAAATTAAGACATCCCCTTGACTTTGCAGGATGTTGCAGACTACAAGTCTAAAGGAAAGTTTGATGGCGCAAAGGGAGCAGCAACCAAAGCTGCTCGGAAAAAGGTAGAGGAAGAAGACGAAGAGGAGGAGGAGGATGAAGAAGAGGAGGATGAAGATGATGATGATGAATAAAACTGTACAATACTTGTCTCCATGTGAATACCATAGAGTAGGGGAAACACCATAAATGAAGCACCTCTTATTTGAGATGGTGTCTCTTGCCCTTATTAGGCTTAATTAAAAAAAATTGGATTCCGATCGCGTTGTAGTTTCTAAAAGTGCTCTAGAAATTGTAACTGGTTTACATGAAGTGGCCATGGGTGTAGTGAGCACCCTGAAACTGTATCAAAGTTGTACATATTTCCAAACATTTTTAAAATGAAAAGGCGCTCTAGTGTTCTCCTAACTCTGTGCACTTTGCTGTTGGTGTAACAAAGCATTTAAAAATGTTTCAAGCATTTTTTTAATTTGTAAGGTGGTGTTACTATATGGTTATTGGCTAGAAAATCCTGGGTTATAAACTGTACATATCTATAGTTTGTAAAAACTAGACAGATTCTTGTGGTACATGCTTAGAGTTATGATGCCTTAGAGGAGCAGTGATTACTTGGAAAGGCTGTACGTTCCCCGGGGTGCCATGGCCCAAAGCATGCACTGTGAGGGTAGATCTATTTACACTACAGTGGGCGTCCATTTAGCTTAAAGTTGTCTTTCTGTATATAGTGAAATAGCATTCTGCTGCCATTCTTAGTTGTGGAAGGGGGTTCAGCTGGCATGAGAAGTGTATGGATTTTTTTAGTTAAGTGCGGTAGTTTTTAAACTGAAACTGTAGACATCTCTTCATCGTCAACTAAGTGAAGAGCCAGTGCAGCAACTGAAGTTCAAAAACACTCTGTACTTAAACGAATTTGCAACGTTCTGTTTTTTTTTGTATGTTTAGAATGCTGAAATGTTTTTGAAGCAAAATAAACAGTATTACATTTTTAAAACTGTTCTTGACAACACTCTAAATTTCTGGTTTAAGAGGATCTTAACAACAGCAAGAGGTTCATTTTGAAGTCTGTGGCATCCCTCAGGGCTGGTGACTTAGGAAACATTCTGACTCAAGGATTAAAAAAAAAAAAAAAAAATTAAAAAATGGTGGCCAGCCAAAACTGGCTGAATTGAAAGAGATGGCTGCTCCAGCTAATATGCAATCGTAACTGTTTATGGCTGAGTGGCATAAGATGCTATGCAAGTTTGAACTTTATTACTTGAACTTGGGAGCCTAAATGAACATTCATGACGTAATTGTTTGTTTGTGTGTGTATATAGCAGCATTCAGAGATGCAGAGAAAGGTAGGTGGCTAGGAATGAGGCTGACACCATGGAATAAGTATAAAAGCATAGTTTGGATTTTTTTCAGTTGTGTTGGGTGAATTTATAGCCCAAATGCATTGCTGTACATATTAAAATGTGCCTTTTTTGTCCTGTGTTAAACTGTTTGAGACTTGTGGTTTTTTCTAGCCTCTTGTTTCATGGCAGGAGCCAGGCGCCTAAGTCTAACTCTCTGCTGAAGTAGGAGCGTGGCGCAGGTACTTGGTCTGTGTCCTTTCTCCAATGACACAAGTTTCAGTAGGAATTGGGGGCTGTGAGGTGGGGTGGGGGGAGCGACAGGTCTCTTTCCCCTCTGGTCACCAGCTGGCTGTGTCAAAGTCTTGCCTTCTTTCCAAATCCAAGCTGGGGATGTTTTGTGGCACTTGAAAGAGAAAGGTAATACCTGGTCTCTAACTGGTGGCTAACACCTTGTTTTTTCTTAGCATGGAAACAGCATTAACTGGGAAAACTATAGCACTCCCTTGCTATCCCTGAATTCCTTCCTTATGCTGGCTCTAGCAGTTGATGTTTGCTTGGAGAGGAGATGGGGGTGTGAGGATCCTTGCATTAATAGCAAGTCAAAGCTGTGGGCTGTTGTGTTCAGCTCGTTTCAGAGGACACAGTAACACAGGTGCAAACACTGGGTATGGGCTGCTGCCACCTCTGCTTTTGAGCCAAGTTTGAGATTAATGGGGTCCAGGCTTACAGGCAGTAACTTTAGAATGTGGTAAAAACTACTTAGTTGCCTAATGGGGTAGCAATTCTGGCTTCTTCTATCTTCTCAACAACCATGACAACTTCTCACCACCAGCAGCTTGACAAAACAGTCTGATCTAGGGTTGAGATGGAAAAAAACCTGAAAGCAAAATTTTTCAGAATGGAGCAAGCTAAAAAACTTTCATGAAACAGCAACGTGTAGCAATTTTTGTTTTTAAGGCTGAGTGGCAGTTGGATCACTCAGAAATACTTTTATTGTTGCTTAATTCTGGTAATTTTTAGTATCTTTAATGCACAAAAAAAAGTGTGATTAGTTGCCCCTATTTTATGGGCAGTTGCATTTTAAAAGCCTCAATAAAGCTGCATCTGGAAAAGAAATAGGTACTTCTGTAGTTGCTACCCTTTCCACATGTCTTCTGATGCAAGGGAGAAGGCAACTGGAGATTCCTCCTGGTGGAAATTTGATGGGGAAGTGGTGGAGCAGAAAAAAAACAGTGATGGCATCAGTTCAGGAGCTCTAACACTGTTTCTATTGTCTAGTTGGCAAAATCTCCCCTTAGCCACATATGGGACTTAGTGTAGATCACTGCAATGCAAATCGAGCTTGGCTTTGAATTAACTGCTAGTGAGCTGAGCCTCTATTGATAGTATCAGCAAATGAGGACTAGAGCTGACACCTCTTTGTCTTCATTATATTGGAAATCTATTTAAGTTGCAGAACTTGATTAAGGTCTCGGACCTTACAGTGCACTACCTCTTGCTGCTCTGCACACACCTAAAATATGGCATTCCTTGGGGATGCTGTTCAATACAGCACTAGTGCAGGACTCCAGGGACTCAGATTTGGATACTGCAGATGTAGTGATGATGTTTCTTCCCTGAATACTCTGCTGTTGATAAATGCCATAGTGTGAATGCATATAAATAACACATAATTTTTCCCTGCACTGTTTTGTGTTCTGAGATGTCATCTCAAGTATTGGGAACTGCTTAATTTCACCCAGCTCCATTATTTTCATAGAACACCTTCCAGATGCTCTTTTTCTCTGTTTTGGAATGCTTGTGGTGTTTCAGAGAAGCCATTTCTGCTTTGCACTGCTGCACAACTCAAACTTCTAGTTCAACTTTATTCCCAAGCCAGGCAAAGTAAATATGTCTCTTATTAACTCCATGATATGTAGAGAAGGGTAAGGATAAAATAGACTAGGGAGAGGGAGGGGAGGGATAAAGAGACTTCCTTGCATGAATTTGATTTGACAGAGCTGACTGTGAGACTCCTTATGTTTCCAAAATGTAATGTGTTAATGCCTCTGTCCCTGCTCAAGTTGGGCTGAGGGACCAGGGCTCAGCTAAGAATAAGGGATAGTGCTGGCTCTGCAGCTGTTAAAACCCACTTGCTGCTGGGGGGAGGCAGAGGATGGCTTGACTGGGTGGGATGGTCCCTCTGGATGCCTAAAAGGGTGTCAGAGTGTGAGAACCTTTGCTCAAGAGAAAGTATGTGACAGTGATGTGGGGCAGAGACAGCCCTGGCCCATGTCATGTAGTTTTATGCTGTTTGATTTGCACTCAGGATTGTCCATACTCTTGAGAACACAGTTGCTACCAAAATGCATCACATCCCTCTGAAATCAAATCATCTGGGGGCCAAAGGCATGAACGAGGCTGCTGAGCTGCTCTGTGCAGAGCAGCATCTGCCTCTGCTGAAAATGAGCCTGGGAGTCTTAGCATGAGCCAGAGAGTCAGAGGCTACAGCCCCACTGCTCTGTAGCCTATATATTCCAAAATTCAGTTGGGATATGGTAAATGTTTGGTGTGAGCCAAATCTGAGCACTTAGACTGGGGGGAAGGGGCTGCATCAGGAGAGTCCCACGGTGGGTATGGGGGGGGGTTACTCCTCACTAGCAGTCACAAGGAAAACTATGTTGCAGGATTGTTTCCTACTGCTGTGTCAGGAACCTAACACAGCTGTGGGGAAGGAGCATGTTAATTTTTCTATAATAAAATTAATTTAAAATCCTAGTACAAATGCATATTAAATCAATTAGCAGCAAAGTGCTGCAGCTCTAATGGAGGTCCATAGGACAGGGAGAGTCTGCTTTGGGGCTGGGACTGAGGATACAAGCACAGTCAAAGCACCTCTCATACCTTCTCCCTTTGAACAGCTGATTTTTAGGTAGTTTTACTCACTCCTAATAAACCCTGCAGGAGCAGCAGCAAGGTGCAAGGGCTGCTGTTGGTTCTGGCTCAGTGGTGGCAGGTGAATGGCTTTTTATTTCCAGCCTCCAGCACAATTCTGGCAGCCACCTTGAGTTTTTGTTTTCCCTCTGCTCACTCAGGCTGTTGTTCCACAAGCAGAGGAACATCTCCCAAGCAAGCCCTCTTCTGCTGCAGGCTTTGGGGAGCTTGGACGAGGAGATGGGATGTTTCCAGTGGGGTGAGAGCAGGATGCTGCGTTTCTGGCCGTGCTTTCTGACAAGCCCCAGACTCCCCTCTAGGAATGTTCACCCAAGCTTGCTTTCCTCTAAAAGATAACGGGAGGAACTGTGACAAGTGGCGTGTTTATTTCTTTCTGCTAGGGCTGCACCACATTTTAATGCAATAAGCTGAATTGCAAATCACAGCAGGGCTGCAAACAAAGTGTGCTGGGGACCCTGTTACCAAGCAGTTGCTCTCTAAATGTGTCAGCTTGCCGTGGGGAAGGGGCTGAATAACCAGCATGCCTGACAGGGGCTTTCGTGCCCTACAAGGTGTCTTCATCCCCTTTTGGCAGGCTGGGGTCTGGTGTGTGCCTGCCCCTGCTTGGACAGCATTTGGTAACCTGTGTTCAAAGCACTCTGGAAACATTTCATCTTTCCAGTAGGTCTGATCTGTACATGCTAAAGCAGTATGTGAGTGGGGGGGACGTCTCCTAGCCTGTGCTAATGCTCTTGATTGGAGTTGTCTGCTGCTAAGAGCTCTTCCCTGAGTGCCCTCCTGCACCTGGATCCCTAAATTAGGCAGGAGGAAGCAGCACAGCCATAGTGGAGCTGGCAGCTCTGTATCCTGGGTGGTAACTCCTCCTCTTGTTCCTGGATGTGGCATGGCCTCACAGAAACGCCTGTGAAGTGGCTAAGCCAGGGCTTTATGTTAAGCTAGAGTAGGGGTGGCAGGTGGCCTCCCCAGGAGTGGGGAGCCTGAATGTTGTGTGGAGCAGCAAACTGGAGCTGTGGTGGGGCTGAGACCTTCAGAGGCTGGGATGCACAAAAGCAAACATTTGTCTTGCTGAGATGAAAATGCATTAACCGTGGTAAAGAGATGCGTGTCCTGTAACTGTCCCGACACAATTGACTTCATGTCTCTGGGTAACTCAGCAGCCAGGCAAACCACAGCAGGGGACCCAGCCTTGATGTGGGGCTGGGTGTTTTGATGGTGCTTGTGGTTGACTTTTGAGCCTGTGAGTGAGAGTGCTGCTGCTCTGCCTCCATACCTGCCACCTCATCCGGCTCAGTGCTCCCCGTGGGACACCCAGCGAGCCAGAGCAGCCTCTCTGCATGAGTGTCACACACCACTGTAGCCAAACCTGTGTGAGGAGAGGGGCAGGTAGGATGCTGTGAGTGATAGAGTTGCTTTTTCTTCCCAGCCCTTCCACTTGTAAAACTCCGTCAGGTATTTCAAGTCAGAAAAATGCTCTTTTTAAAAATATTAATTGAACATGGCCTGGCTTTGTTGTTGTAAGAGCTTATAGCTTGTAAGTGTTTTTAACTGCTTCTTTGTGAATTTTTAGAATTCTAGCAGGATGAAGTGGTTTGAGGGATTGCTTGAGACAAATGCCTCTTGTCTGCTGCTAATGACTGTGTGATTGCTCTTTTACTGTGTGTTACCTGGCTGTGCCAGCAGTAATACATGGTCCTGTACAAGAAGCTTGAGAAATGTGTAAGCAGGGTCAATTTGGTTTCCAGTTTTCTTGCAAAAGATGTTGGTTGAGTTTTGTTCTCTTTAGCTTTAGAGCTCAGATGGGGGATCTTCCCTGGGCTTAGCTTCTGCAGTTTTGTAAGGCATTACTACCTGTAGGTCCTGGCCAAGATTTCTCCCCAGTAGCAGGGAGAGCAGAAGGAAACATGCTGGGTCTTCCGTTGCTTTATTTTGTTGCTTCATATAATAACTTAAGTTTTGCAAGTTGCTGGGAGGTTTTTGAAACCAAGCTCAAAGATCAAAATGTCAGTAAAACTCTTTTTAAAGAGAGCCCTTTCTTCAAAGGAGTTGTCTGAAAGTGGAATAAAACCTGACCAAATAGAATCACAGAATCTTTGAATTGTTTGGGTAGGAAGGGAGCATAAAGATCATCTCATTCAAACCCCCCTGCCACAGGTAGGGGCACCTTCCACTAGATGAGGTTAGTGTTAGACTAATTACTCACTGTCACTCGTGTTCCATTTGTGGGTGATTCCCACCAGAGCTGTCTGAAAAAATCCACTAGACCAGGTATTTTGAACCTTGAGGGTGACTTGAAAAATGCTGTCAGTGGTTTTGAACAGAGAAGGATTTGGCCTTGTTTGTTTTCTACTCTTCCCTATGCATCTCTGCTGAGAGGAGACAGATGTGCCTGTCCCCTTTTAGTGCTCTGCTTGGGGAGAACGTAAAGCTCAGCCCTTTGACTTTTCCATTACCCAGACCTGAAGGGGGCTTATGGAATAGAGGGAGAGGGACATTTTACATGGGCAGGTAGTGATAGGACAAGGAAGAAATGGTTTTAAACTAAAGAGAGTAGATTTAGATTAGAAGTTAGGAAGAAGCGGTGAGGCACTGGCTGCCCATGAGAAACTGTGAATGCCCCACCCTCTCCTCCTGTTCCCTCTCGCTCTCTCTCAGTCCAGCACAGCAGCTGTGGTCGGCACACCTGACCCAAAGGCTTGCTTGAGGTGCTGTGATTTGCACTTAAGTTTTGGGAGCAGCCTGGACTGTGTTTTCCCAGTAGTTGGGTGCTTTAGGGAAGACCTTCAGCTGTCATGGGCTGTTGCTCTGTGCCAGCTCAGACACTCACTGGTGCTATTCCCCTGAGATTTTTGTGCTCACAGCAGCATCAGGGTGAGGGTGGAGGTTATGGGGATACAGGAGCTGCTGGTGACTGGGAGCGTGCTCTCCCAGCCAGCCCATGTGGGGCCGAACAGTTGTGCTGGAGGTGGGAAACAGGAGCTAGGAGGCAGCTGAGGGATGCGGGTCTCCAGGTCCTGAGCAGACGGCATCCAGCCCACAGGGTCTCTCCGCGTGCCGGGGACCATATGGTGTTGTATTTCACAGCCGGCCCTGTGCGATGAGGTTCGGCAGCGGCTGTGGATGAAAGGGAAGGGGTGGTCTCAGAAATGTTTGCTGCTGTTTGTGCTCGGGTCTCTCACGGAGGTGGTTATTGCCAGTGAAACACGTAGGGCTGTGCTGGGCACACTTCTCGTGGCAGGGACAGGAATAGGCTGCTGTGGGGGAAGGTAAGGTGTTGGTGAACATCTAGGTGGGAAGCACTTTCGTATGTATTCTCGTCCTGCCAAACAAGAGGTTCCTGCCCAGTGGAGGTGCTCTGGTAGGGTCTCTTTTCCACTTCCCCCCCTCCAGGCAGTGCTTGGTCGGTGGGGCTGCGCCAGGGCAGGTGGCAGAGTCCTGTAGCGAGAGCCTCTCCCAGAGCAGAGCTGCAGATCCCTGTGATCTGGAGCAGGATTGCCTGCAGCCCCACAGCCCCAGGGGAGCAAGAGCCACCCTCTTGCCATGGTGCTTGGGCAGCTCACCCTGACAAGGGCATAGGGTGCCCATGGTGGGAGAGGGGATCCTGCTGGAGGAGCTGTTGGTTTGCTAGAAGCCTTCTCCTAAATATGGACATGATTATTTTTATTTTTTTATTTGCTTGCTCTGGAATCCTTTGCATTTTTCTCTTAATCCTGGAGAAGAATCAGCGGTGCCCTGTGTGCATGTGACATGGCTGCGCACAAACTCCCTTTGTGACTTCTTTCTTTCACGGGAGAGAAACACATTCAGGAAAAGCAGGGCCCTGACAACAGGAATCAAGTGTTTCTAAATATGGACATCCCTTTTTGGACTAAAAAGTCTTTTTGTACCATGCATATTTCCCCTGTTAATCATTTCCTTTTGTTCCTTGCAAACTTGGGTCCTCCAATGTTATAGAAGGAATTATAGCCGCTCTGTTTGTAAACTTTTCTTTATGATCCATGAACTGCCTTGTATGTTGGACGGATTTGCTGGCTTTTCTTTTTAACGTGGTTGGAAAGGCCAGCACTCTGGTTTACTCACCCTAGGCTTTCCCCTTTTTTTAAAAAAACAGTCATATTTGGCCTCAGCCCATCTCGAAATATTGGGGATTTTACAGGCCATTGAGCTTTGCCTGGTCCTATTCAGTGCTTTTGTGCTGCACTAATTGGCTTGATAAAGAAGGGCCTGGGCTCTGTGGAGTGCTTCTCCTCCAAGGTGAAATGTGAGATGGATGGGGAAATATTCAGATGTTCACTAGCAGTTATGCTCGCTGGATAATCTGAATGCATCAGAAATGAGCTAGAGCTCAGACAAAGTAGGGGATTAGGAGTCTGAGATGGACGAGCGGGTGGACATCTGGAAGCCTGCTGTTTAGCTCGTCTGCTGGGGTGGGTTGTGTCTTCATAATGTGGGTTATAGGCGCCGAAAACGAACAGCACGCTGGGATCACGGTGGCTCTCTGTGGATATATTCCAAAATAACAATTACTGTTGTTATTTGCGGAGGACCCCACCCTCCCCAGCAGAGCTCTGTGCATTCAAGCTCCCCCTCTGACGCTGGAGGGACACGCTCTGGTCTGATGGCACTGTTTGTGTGCCCCACCTCTGCCTGCTGCTCTGAAGTTTTGGGGGGAAACCTCACGCATCCCCATGGCTGGTGATACACAGCAGATGCTCAGGCCCCTGCTTGCACAGTGCCCCCGGTGATTCTGGTCAGGGGCAGCTCTGCAGAGCCCAACAGAAAAGCAAATGCATGGGAGAGGGGGAGAAAACCCAGCTCGGGGCTTCTGAGCCCTTCCCATATGCAGAGCCCAGTTCTCCCGAAGTTGAGCCCATTGTTACAGTGCAGGGCTGCTTCTGCCACCAGCAGCATCTGCTCTGGAGCACTGTCTGCCCAGGGCCGGCTCCACTCGCCCCACCCCTCCGTCAGCTCCCAGCCCCTCACCCTCATCCCTGCAGGCACGAGGTTCGTGGCTCGGTCCTCAGAGTGGGGTGGAGCAGGGTCCTTTCCTTTGATGATGAAATAGGAGTTGAAAAATCCTTCTGCTTTTTCGAAGACACGGTGTTGGAGAAGGAATTACAAATATGTTGTGAACAGAAGCAGCTGAATAGTGGTTTGGTTTGTTTTTTCCCAACAAGTAATTTCTTTCCCAGCCTCTCCCTATGCGCTGCCTTTCTGCTCCTCCATCTCCAGCACTCTGCTCATGCTTCCATCCTTTTCCTGGACACCCTGCCTTGGCAGCTTCAGTTTTGGCCACAGCTGTAAGGTACCCAGACGTGGCTGGCCACAGCTGGAGCCCCGCTGCTGCTGGAGCAGCGTTCCGCCCGCCGCAGGTGGGAGGCATCGCCCTGAGCCAGCCGGGAGGGTCCTGGGGAGCTGGGAGGTTCCTCGTTCGGGGGAGCAGTGTAATTCCCACCCTACTCCGTTTCTGGCAAAGCCGTCGCTGCTGGACACGGTGTCCCAGGGAATCAAAGCAGGGCTGAGGAGCGAGCCCGATGCAGCCGTGCGGCAGCGTCGCGGAAAGTGCTGACTCAGCAATATGTGGCCAGGTTGCGTGAAGGACCTGCAAAATTCGGAATTTGTGGGGGATGTTCTTGCTTTACCCGTCAGCTAGGCACACACTAATCTGACCATGGGGCTCTGGGTACAGCACCAATGGCCAGTGGCTCCTGCTGTGCTGCCTTGTTTTCTTGTCTTTTTCTGGCAAAACTGCTTTTTGTTTTGTTTCGTTTTGTTTGGGGGAGCAGAGCTGACTCCCAGTAGGCGATGGCAGCGTTTTTACTTTTTGTGTACTTCTGTGTCCTACGTGGGTTGAAACGTTGTTGTATGTTTTCTCTGGGTAGAAGCTTAGGGGGCTGCTGCTGAGGGCGATTTCTTGGCACTGAGTGGAGTGTGGGCACACAGGTAAACCAGCTCCTTTGCTAGGGCCAGTGTGCCAGGGATCCTGCCTCTTTGTCTGTGCCAGCAGCACCTTTTGGTAGGGGAAATAGAAGTCTGGAGAAGTGGAACAACACTGCTGTGGTCACCCATGGGTACCCTGGAAGCCAAACCTCTGGAAAGCTGGATTCAAAATACTTCTTTTTGTCCCAGGGTGGGAGGAGGCATGTATTTTGCCTGAAAAGCAGGGCCAGAAAGGATTTTTGTGTGCTGGAGGGGGGGAGGTGGGGGGGAGGGGGGCGAGCAGGGGCTCTAAGTTAGGAGACCTGCCTGATTTTACACAGGCTAAAAGCAGTTAAGCACCACAGTCCCGATTCTTCCTCCACTTTAATGTAACTTTTCAGATGCGCTGGCAGCACAAAGCGTTTAAACTGCTCCATACCAGGGGCAGAGCCTAAGGGGGCTGCCCAGGGGCTTTGGGAGCCCCCAGGGCAGGGACAGGACACCCTGCAGCTCCCTGATACTCTTCTGGGCTCTCAAAGCCTTTGCTGTGAGGTGGAGTCCAGGTTTGGGGGAGGCAGCCCCGAGCCCCGTGTCAGTTCCCCGGGTTCAGTGGGGGATGCTCCTGCAAACGAGTGCTGGGAGTTTGCACTCCCCTCGGCCTCAGCCCTGAAGGAAGCCTAAAGCCTCGGTCAATAATAAGCTTATAAGACAGTAAATCTTGGTAATGAGAAAAACAGAAGACGGCATCTGCTCAACACAATGGCGCTGTGTATGGTCTGGTAAACAGCTATTGAAAGGAGATGCCTGTTATCGGAGGGGTTACAGCTGAACAGCCCAATTTCCATGCAGGATTGGTGGGTTTCACTGCCCCCAGCCCTTCAGAGTGGCTGCTGGAATCCTGTTGGGGCCAGGCATGGGCAGAGGTGACCTGTTGCCCATGAGGCTGGGTGCTTGCCACAGGTGCAGCAGCCCCTGCCACAAAACCAGAGCCAAGCTACCATTGTCCTGCGTGTGTGGAACTGGAGATGGGCATGAGATGGGACTGCCACTGTGGTTGTCTTCTCCTCCCATGCCCACTCCAACTCCTCCTTGCAATGGCTGCACTGGGAGATGTATGTACTTCAGAGGGTACTCTGCTGCAAACAGGTTGGGGTAAAAATGGGAAACAGCTTCTTCTCTTGTCTTTGGAGGTGCCAAAATGAGAGGAGCTGATGGGTAACAGGTGCCTGGGGATGAATGAGTCCTGCAGGGGCAGCAGGAAAAGGAAGAGGCTGGGTCTTCACCTGACACCCACTTCACCTGATGAACCTGGTGCCCGAGGGGTGGGAGATGGCAGTGGTCCTGCTCCTGCCCCAGCTGTGTGAAGCCAGGTCTGCAAAATGGGGAGGAGGAGAAGGGGAGAGTTAAGGGGAAGGAATCTGCATATGGTGTGTAATGCGTTTATGAATTGGGTCTTTAATAATTTACATTACCAGTTTAATACTTTGAATACAAATTATCTTGCCCATATGCTGTGCTGACAAACATAAAAATGGAGTAATCAAAGCTGTAATAGCACTACAGCAAAAAGACATAAAATGCCACTAGAAGGCTTAGGATAAATTATTGCATGCACACACCAGCTCTATGGCTCCCTGGTGCCAAAGGATGCATTGCAATTTCTTCCTCAGACTTTGCATTTGGGCTGGAGGACTGATGCAGTACCAGGAGTACTGCTCAAAATTCTGCAAGATGGGCAGCATTTAACAAAGAAGAGGAAAGAAAAAAAGGCTCAGACTTGTTTGATAAACACCGCAATTTAAATTCTGCTCTGGCATTACATGGGCTGCCAAGGAAATATAGCCCTCTTATTTGTAGGGAGCCCCCTTCTTCCTCCAGCAGGGTTATTTGCATGTATTATAAACTGCAGTGCTGGCTTGCCATCTTCAGGCAGCTGCCACACACTGCACAGCATCCCTGTGCATCCTTGTCCATCCCTGTGCTGCTTGGAGGTGGTGGGTCCAGCCTGGTTCCACAAGGGCTACCCAGGGGAGGATGCACCACGTGACCCAGGCAAAGGGCAGCATCAGTCCAGGCAAAACACAAGTTTCACCTCATCTCTCTTCACACCTGAACTTGTTCCCCTCTAATGCCTGAGCCCTGAGGGGCTGGAGGAGGTGGGAGAGGATGAAACAGCCCTAGGCCCTTGGTGCTGCCTCTTGGCCACTCTTGGGCTGCAATTTAGGTATAAGGGAACAGTATGGATGGCCTTGGGAGCTTGTGGATGCTGCAAGATCACTTAGTGGTTTGTTTTTAGCAGTCTTTTGGTGCACATGTGCGTGTGTACTGGGTATCCTGAAGGGCACAGGGTTCTGCAGCAAAAGGAGCAGGTTTGCAGAGCAGAGATGCAAATTCTGCTCACAGGGAGCAGCTGCATTTGTAGGTTTCAGTAGACCTTGTGTTGTACGTTGTGGCAGAGCCCCTGCTTTTAAATACCAGCCCATTCATTGGTGCCACATCTCCAGCGCATCCCAGCTACAGGCAATCTTTCACAGAAAGAGCTGTTTAAGTCTCACATTTGCATACACTGAATTTCTCAGCTATCAGGGTTACTCCACGCTGTAATCCATTCTGTGCTTCTAATACGATCAGTGAAAAATGAGGCTTCTTCCCAAATAAATCATCACCAGTGAAGGAAATGGTGGTTTTTCTGCAAGGCCTGAGGCTCCTGCAGTAGCAATGTCTTTTTCCAAAAGGCAGAGGACTCTGGGCAGGCTTATTCTGTGCTGTATGAGCTCACTGCCAGTCTCCCCAAGATCTAAACCCTTTGCATATGAATGAGTTTTTCCTGCCTTTGCCTCTCCCAGGATCTGCTGCTCTCTGTCTCCCTGGGATGCGGTGCCAGCAGCTCGGGAACAGTGCACCCATAGGCTGGGGTTGCCCCTCTTTGTCTCATCCATTATTCCATGCATTGATGCACACACACCTCCCTCTCACATGCTAAGGGAAGAGGAGTGGATGCCAGTGTTTGGCATCCTGTGTCCTGGCAAGGTGGATGCTCAGGGCTGCAAGAAGCGAGAGAGAGAGCAAGAGAGAGAACACCCTCCTCCTGCCTAGCCTGCCTGTCCCTGTGTTCCTCCAAAGCCTGGTTTTGCCTGTGAACAGGGGGTTTTGGAGGAGCCCCACTCTGTCCCCTGGCCCTGGGGAACAACCACATGACAGAGCAGACCTGTTATTGCAGCCAAAACCCCTCAGTGCAAAGAGGCAACTGGAGCCTCTCCTGCCAGGGGCAATGGGACCTGTCTGGGTGGGGAAAGGTACCTGTGTGAGTCAGCATGGGGAGAAACAGGTGGGCATCCATCCCCACTGGAAGAACTTTTCCCATTGCCAGATCTTCTGGAGAATAAGGCCCTCACTGATCCTTTTGATCCACAAATAAATTGGATGGATCAAGATCACAATGAGAAATATCCCCATTCTCATCCAGAAGGGATTTTCAGCATAAAAAGCCTTTATGTGACTCATAAACTTTAACATTTATTTCCGCACGCGAGGTAAATATTTCCCCCTCTGAACGTCTAAGCAATGCAATTTTGTTTGAAGTCTCCATTTGTTTAAGTCTGGAGGTGACAATAATTCACCTGTTTTCCCTTCCTGTATTTCCCCAAGCAATGGCGTAAGCCAAAATAGAGCGAACTCAGCTCTGGCCGTTTGTCACTTGTCAGCTCCATCCCTCAAGTACACCCAGACGAGCTTTGTCCTGGAGTTTACATTTGGGCACCTTCTGATCTCTAGCTGCTGGTAAATGGCCCTGCGTTCTCCTGTTTAGAGGAAGAAATACAGCATACCTGTATGCAGCCACTGCCAGAACAGGCAGGAAAGAAAGACATAACTTAATCTAACTCCAGATAAATCATGATTTCACAGCGATCTGCCTGCCACAGGCAGTTGAGAGTCCCATCTCCTTGGCACTGTAACAACACTTGTCACTCAACGTCCCAAAGAGACCCGCTCACGGCCAGAGATCACAGATGACTGAGAAGATGCCTGGAGTTGTAAACACCATCAATCTGGAGAAAACAAACACTCCCGGGAGCTGATGTCAGATGGGGATGTTGGAAGTCAGTGCTTGTCTCTGCAGAGCACAGGATGTGCCCGTGGGCTGCATGGATCCCCATCCTTACACCTCCCCAGGTCTGGTATCGCCTGAAGCTCCAGCAAATCCAGGGAGGCTAAGTGCTGTCTGACCTCTTCCCCAGGAGGGCTTGGGCCCCCAGATTTTGGAGGCTGTAGCCCCCTGTGCAGCCTCCAGCACCTCACAGAAAGGTACCAAGGTAGGGGTTAGCTGCTGTGGGGCAGAGGCATTGGGGGGTGGCCTTGAGGGTGGCAATGTGGCTGTGTGCAGCTGCTGGGGGTGCAGCCCCATTCCTACTGAGTGCCCCTTGCCACCCTCCAACCCACAGGGCTCCTACCAGAGAAGGAGGCTGGTTTGGGAGAGGTGTTTGAGTTTTGTTTTAGTTCCCCACTTACAGGCAGAGACCCTCAGTGTGGGCAGAGAGCCCCTGTCCCATGCTGACACACCAGTTTTTGGAGAAGCTCCCCAACTCATCACGAGCAGTGTGCTTGCAGCACAGGTACCTCACTTTGTTTTCTATCCTTTTTGGTACCCCTTTGGTGCCTTTCCTGGCTTTGCTGGAGTCACTTCTGATTTACAGCTGGTGTCACATGAAGTCTGAAGCAGGTGCTCTCCTCCTGCCCCACTCCCACCCAGGACTCCCCTGTTACCCCTGCAGCTCCCAGTGTGGCTCCCTGGGTCCCTGCCTGTCCTCAAGGACATGTCCATGTCCAAGCCTAAATTCAAAGCTAACATGCACAGGCTGTTTCTTTATCTGTCAGCCTCTGTTTCTTCTTTCCCCTACTTTTGCGAGGAAACTGAATCCAAGGCTGCCATGTAATGATGATGACATTATTGTTAGTAGTTATTTCTATTTCCATAGTTCCAAGAGGTAGAGAACAGAGTCCCACTGGGTTAAATGCAGCACATGCTATAACAAAAAGACAGTCTGAGTGCCAAACAACTTGCAGTCTTCTTTTTAATGTAAGGAATGTAAAATTAAGATTACTATAGCAACATCTTGCCCACGTTGAACACAGATAGGATTTGCTGGTCTTTATAAATACATATGCGTGTGTGTATGTGTATATATATGTAGTGTACATATACAAATCCTAAATATCTCTGGCAACTTTTTCTGTAGTTGAATTTATATTTAATTTCAAGCTCTCTGTATCACAGATCTTATTTGCATCCAGCTTTCCTTCAGCAGCCTTACCTTTTCCTTCAGGCTCTTTTGTGCACACTGCATGCCAGGCTCAAGTGCCCTCTGCCTGGGGACAGCGCTTAGTCCCTGGTTGGGAGCAGGGACAAACCCTGACTGGGAGAGGTAATCCCATCTACTGGGGGTTTCATTTTAAGTGTATACAACCTGTTAAATCTTATAACTGATTAAACATCTCCAAATTTGCTTCCTTATATTAGATTTTAGGAAAGTGGGGTGAACTTGAGACATGCAAATCCTTCATTTTTCTTCCCATCTCTCTTCTGTCAAGTTATTAGTTGAACTTCTAATGAAATTTCCTGTGAGGTATGAACCGCAGCTGTCATTTCTTCTCCATGACAGAATAAAACCTGGGCCCAGAAATGCCTGCGGGAAGGGCAGAGCACAACCAGGAGTGGGGAGCTGAGGGAAAGGCAGCAGGAGGATGGATGCTCCTACAGCTCAGTGTCACTTAAATTCTCTAGGAAAGCAGCAGAAATTCAAGCACTGTTTTCACCTTGTTGCACAGGTAAGTGGAGTTACTGATAAAGAAGAGTTTTAACATCACCAGATCTGAAGAGAGCTGTCTTTGCTTATGAGCCTACAATCACGGAGGAGGGGAAAACCAGGCACCAAACTGTGCTAAGGAGATCTGAAGGGTACCGCCCTCTGCCAAAGAAAGACGAACTGGAGGGATAACCTCTTATCTCGAGGAGCAGGAGGAATTAACAGCTCGTTTGTAGCAGCTTTAAGGCTGTGGAGTTGAACGTGCGCAGTTGGAGGGCTGGTGGATCCGCTGTTTTTAGACCAGACTGTAATGGAGATCTGAGAACCAAAACTGAAAACGTCTGCTGGCAGGTCTGGATGGAGAAGCTGGAAAGCAGCCTGGAGTTGCCAGCTGCAGATTTCTGGTGCCTATGACTTAGCAGAATCAAATACAACGAAATAAATCAGAGGCAGCTCTGCCTGCAGGGTCTAGAAGGAAAGCAAAGGGACCGGGATGAGGCAGGTGAGCAACCCCAGTGGGTCTGTGCGGATGGCAGGAGTGGAAAGGTGAAGAACGGCTCTTCAGGGCACAGAGAGGCCCACTTTCAAAGCCAACCCAGGCAAATGCAATAGCTTTTCTTCAGACAGAACTGGTGTATGAGCAGGAATCAATACCCTCCTGCAGAGCCTGTAAAAACGCTGACGGGTATAAGTGAGCAGAGCTGATGCCCAGAGGAGATTTCTGGATGGAGCTATTGAAGAGATGGGCAGGACAGACCAAACACAAGTGATACTTCACACATACATTGGGTGTTGGTGTGGACCTTACAGTGGCAGACTGAAGGTACAGGGGCAGCTGAAGATCAGACCAGGCGATGGGGAGTGGGTTGAAGACCAGTGGAAGTTCATGAGCAATGATGTATTCTAGGGCAGAGCAAAGTGACCTTTGTAAGACGGGCACTCAGCTCTTTGCTGCAGGCAGGCTGTTCCTTTGCTGAATTGTCCCTGACCCTGGGCCGACCCATAGGCAGAGGAGACTTTGCCACCTCTTTGCCCAAAGGAAGGAGTAAAGGAAGGCTCCCGGGGGTCCAGCAGGGCAGCAGGGCAGCAGGGCTGGGAAGCAGGCCCAGGAGTAGTCAGCAAGGTCTGTAGGGTTGAACAAGCCATCTCCAAGGCCGCTGGTTAAAATACACACACACTTTCTCATCCTCTTCTCTGGAATGGGCACCCAGCAGGACATGAGTCTGTTTATGATGGAAGTTAACCCTGGGCTTCCTCAGGTAAGAGCAGCTGCTGTGGGCAGCATGAGCACCAGTACTGTGCACTGGGTAAAGGTTTACATGGAACCTCAGCCCAGAGACCTGGTAGCTCGCCCCTTGGAAATGCTGCAGAGCTTTGCAGATGTGCTGGAGTGTCCAGTGAAATCAGAGCTTTTGGTGGGGGTACAGCAAGAGAAGGGAATAATTTCTGTTTCCCCAAAGGATATGGAGTTTCCCGTCTGTGGACTGCACATTGCTGATACGTACCAAAGTGGTAGCCTGAGGAAAGGGAATCTTTTCACTGGGGAAAAAACTTTGGAGTCAACTGACTGCAGCCCCTCTGTTAATTCCTGCCACACTGCCCCTGTGGATGGCTGCACTTCTGCAGGGGCAGGTAGGTACCACACGTCCCCCTTGGCTCCACAGCACTGCTGTACCAGCCACCATCACCATCACCTCTCTGCTTTTTATTACTCTCGACCTCCCTGTTCCCATCAGGTGTTTTAAGCAAGCCTGCCACCAAGGCTGTAATCGGTTCTCATGTCCTCCTATTTATGCTCTCACCCAGCAATTTGCGCAGGGCTGTCGAGCTCTCCACTGGTAATTGACAGGGGAAGGCAATCTGCTTCACGAGAGGAAACATCTCCACGGCTGCTGGATCCGAGCAGGCTATTTCCCATAATGAGGATGAAGTAAAACAGGATCTCGCTAACAGCCGTGGATGTGGCTGAGCCCTCATTACTGCAGGCACAGAGGTGCTGCTTGGGACATAATTAAGAGCTCAATATTTGGAGTTCAATGTGTCACACTGTCCTTCCTACGCCGCTGCCGCATAGCAAGGTGCTTAGTGCCGAGTGCTCCTGAAGTTTGCTCAAGTCAAAATAAAGGCTGCAGGAGGGGCTGCTCAGGGAAAAGGGAAAGCTCCTTGTCTTCTTTCTTAAGACAGTTGTTTCTCTCCTTGCACAGGACAACCATGGGAATTTCAGCCTTATCGTTGAAAAGCAACGGCCAGTGGCAATAGCTTGTACCAGCCCTGGCTGGAAAAGCAGCTTGGACGTGGTGTGGGCAGAATGTTTGCAGGTGGGGGTGCATCCGAATCCGAATGGGGGCTGGGGAGGCACGGAATGTGGAGAGGAGAGTCCCCAGAGCATCTCAGCAGTTTCCATCTCACACTGTGCCCCCTGCACAGTCAGAGAATAAACTTAGGTCCCTTCTCCACACAGAGGTGGTGGTGAATTGGGTAATACCTCGACATTTCCAAAAGTTTGGCCTGATTCCTCCAGCTGATCTCTATCTGGGATGAACGCCAGGCTGGAGGAGGGGAAAGTAAGGGGAGAGAAAGTGAGGTGAGAGAGGCTACAAGAGCTGCACTGGGAAAACTGAGAGCAACCCAGCCAGCATCCCTGCAGGTGCTGATGTGGGAAACTGTGACAACAGTGAGATTTTTGTGTGCACAGCATGTTGGGGCAAAAGGGATGGGCTGGAAAGGGAATGGTGAAAGGAGACCTGTAAGGAGCAGGAATGGGTTTGGTTTTGGTTTCTACTGGTAGAAGAAGGGACTGGGTGAGGAATCTCAGTGAGAAAAATATAAAGTACTCCTTTTTTCCCCCCCTCTTCCTCTCCTGCCATCCCAAGAGGTCTCTGTGGAAGGGAAAAGCCTGCCCCAGCCTCCCAGGAGCACACGCATCGTGGGGATGGTGTGAGGAGGATGAGTGGTCCTTCTTCTGCTTGAGTCAAAGGCAGATCTTGAACACAAATGGGGTGGGGGTACTGGTCTGTCATGAACCAGCTTTCCTCTCTTTGCATTGCTTTTATTTGCAGAAGTATCTTGGATACTAAACCACTTAATTCTTCAGGTTTTGTTAGCTATTAAATACATAAATTCTTCCCTGAGGGTTTTTTTCCCCACAACAAACCCCACCAGCTGGATCATTTCCATACCTTTCCTTCAGCCATGATTGTCACCTGGGCAGAGTCCCATGCTACCCCTCAATTGTCATCTGAACATCCTCTCTGAGCAGCCTGCACAGCAACCAGGCTGTCTTTACTGGGAGCAGGCCCTCTAATTTGGCTTTTGCTTTGGGTGGGATTCAGTTAAGTCACTGAAAAATCTCACATTCTGTCCTAGCACCTTGAGACCTGCAGCAAGACTGGTTCCAGCCTGGCCCACCATGGGATGCTGCCTGATGTAGCTGGTGGTGAGAGCTACCACAAAACTCAGCACATGTCCCCAGGGAGGCAGAGCTGGGTTCGAGGCACTGATGATGCTTCAGGGAAGAGCCTGAGTTTCTTCACACGTATCGGAAGGGCTGGAGTTATTTGCAAGCAGAGACTGTGCAAATCCCATGCATAATTCAGCCGCTGCCATACAAATCATCCCACCAGTAAAAGCCTTTTCAGAAAGTGTGATTTGATCGCAACAAACTTTGACCTAAATGTGCTGCAGCCGACAGCCCTGTATGACAGGTTTTAAACTTTTGCCATCACTTCCTTCTGAGAGGCAGAGTGAATCTAGGTCGGCCCCCTCCCCTTGCTTGTTTGTAATGAGGCTAATTCTGATTTCATTCATGTTGCATCCTCGAGCTTGAGATGGGGGAAAAAAATGGGAGATTTGAAAAGGCAAGTCAGCCTCAAAGTCATTCTTCTTAAATCCCATCTTGGAGCAAAGGAAGTGGTTTGATGTTGCATCCCAAGGCAGCATTGATGGTGTCATTTAATATTCAGGGTGCGAAAGGAATACAAAGTTTTCCTTCTTTCCCTTTTTATTTGGCTTGCAGCATTAAGCAGTTGGGCTGAATGAACAGGCCTGTGTCGGCGGCTTTCGCAGCGATTAACAAAAAGGCCCATTCTGGGCGAGCGGGCTGCGCGCTGCGTCAGGCTGCTGCTCCGGGGACAAAGGGGGAAGTGGCTGAACACGAGGTTAGTAGTTTGTCTGGAGCTTCTAGGCAAGCATGACGGCATAAATAGAGCCGCTTGTTTGTTGATCTCCTCTGCGATGGCAGCTCAGGGCAAGCTGCTGCATTCATCTGTTTATTGCTGAAGCAGCCAGTGCTGTTTTTCCCAGGACTGGGATTCTCTGACGCTGTGCACAGTACAGCTGTGTTGCTTCTGCATAAATAGCTGCACAGTCCAAATGGATGAGAGAAAAGTTTGGGAAAGAGTAACTACTGCTCTGTGTGTTTGGCTAGAGAACTGCAGGTGAATAATAGTGATTCCCCCTTTGGTAATGGTTTGGAAATAACTGCCTCCTGGCCACATGCTGGATTTAAGGGCAGAATTGAGATAAGGGGAGGGGAAAAGGTGTTTGCCCTTATGTTTATGCTAATAGTCATGATGCATGGCGGGACTAAATGACTTATTTTAGCAGTGTTTGTCAGCTCAGTGAGTCTTAGACTGTGCCAAGGAATGAACCTCCACTATCTGGGGTCTAGATCAGAATCTTAAACAAATAAAACAGACTGTGCTGGAAAGGCACATGCTGAAGCTCTCCACTGGCTGAGCAGTGCATCCTTGTGGCATTCAACACCTGTAGGCTGCTGGTATCAATATGGGAGGCAGCAGAGACCTCTATACCCTCACCCAGTCTGTTCAGGGATGGAGGAAACCTGCTCTGCCCATCACCAGGAGAAGCCATGCAGGGGCTAAAGAGTGTGGAAGTAGCCCATGTGGCAAAGGATTTATCAGCCTCATTTCTGCTTCTGCTTATGTGTGTCTCCCAAAGGCCATTGCTAGAGTCAAAATGCCCATGTGTTGAGAAATTTCAACTTTTATCTCCTGTTGTTCTTGCTGGAAATAAACATGAGTACTTGGCTAGGTTGGTGTGGTGGGAGAAGAGGGGTTCAGCTCCATTCAGCATCTTTGCCCTGCGTGTGTGGATCTGGGGAACAGAGCAGGTGTTTGGTGGGACATGGGCAAGGGAGAAAACTGAGTGTTACTGCTTGGGGACCTCTGTGTCAGGAATGACTATAAAATTGCCTTTGCAGCTCACTAGGAGTTATTTTCAGGGAGGAAACCACTAACCTGTCCCATGGTCCTGGTGGTCCCTGTGGTCCTGGTGCCTGCTTTTGCAAGGAGGGAGTTACAGATCAAAGATGGCTTGCCTGCACCCTGTCTGTAACTGAGACAGGCAGCATGGAAGCTGGTATTGCTCTCCTCTCTTTTCATGTCTCCTCCCTCCTTCGAAGTGGGACACCAAGACACCTTCAAATGAGCTCATGTTGGAATTCTGAAATTTCCAACATGGTATTCCTGATCCAGTGCTAACCTACCTCTTCCAGGGGGTGCCCAAGGGGCCACTAATTATTTTGGTAAGCATGAGGAGTTCCCCAGGTCTGGCTAAAGGGAATGGGCATATCACTGTCACCAAGCATGCTCAGTCAAAACAGCAAGAAAAATTGGCCTTAAATACACCAAATTCAGTATAGTAGTATTTGTAGAGAACAGCCATTATCTTTGTATATTTGACAAAAGTTAATTGTCTCTGTGACAAAATCAGTGTAGTAGTCAGCCTGTCCCTGTATAGGAGGGGAAAAAATTCTTCATTTATAAGCGATTCATTAAGTAGCATTAAAGCTGTCTCTGAAGACAAAATAATCTTTTTAAAGAGGACTCAAGGTAGCGAGAAGGAAGATTAATGCCTCAGCTATTTTTCAATTATATAAGCCTCCATTTTTTACAGTATACCTGGATTAACTCTTACTGAGCTGTGTGCCCTGGTAGGTAGGGTTGGGAAACAGGTGTTTTGTGCCACTGGACACGCTCAGCAAGGGATGAGGGATGCTCTGCACAGGGCTGCTGTGACGGGCATGGCAGGAGGGTGCCAGGTACTGCCCCTCTCAGCCTTGCTGTTAGCAAAGCTATGACATTTTTGCACAAGGAGTGTGCGTTTATGGTGCTTGAATATTTTGCACTGATTACATTCTGCTTGGTCTTCCTGTTTGCATACATGTATGTACTCTCCCTGGTGTAGTTCAGATACTGAAGTGTTCTCGTTTCTGACCCTAATTTAGGTGCCTTCTCCTGCGATCACATTCATGATCCTCACACAATCAAATGAGCCTAAATTCTTCTAACACACCGAGGATACTCTTATTTCAATGGGATTTATGTCAGCAGTTCTGGTAAAGTGTAATTAAAAAGGTCTCATTGATACCTCTACCTTCATTTTTTTCCCTTGCCACGGCTTCCTAGAGTGCTCTCCTTGTCTTAATTGAAGCAGTGAAGAGTCCATTTAGCAGGAAGGTGGGAGGAAGCAGCCTGAATATCATTCATCTAAATCACTCCACTGATGAAAACAGTTGCTCACTACATCTATCATAATTTCTTCTAAGTTTCTTACAGGAGATTAGTTGCTGCAACTATGCAGATGCACACATGCCTGGTAGAGCTCTGCAGACCTTCCCATCTAGGGCAGTCACTCCAGGCTGTGGAAAAAGACTGCTTTTTGCAGGTATAAACTATCCACAAAAAAAAGCGGCCAGATAAAAAGCCATTTTTATGTTTCTCCAGTTGCATTAGTTTCATGAAACATTACACCCCCTTTACCTCACACTGCTGTGTGAGCAAGGCTTTTTTAAGTGTGAGGCCAAAATCTTTTTTGGGCAGCTTCAGTGCTCTTGCCAAGACATTTGTACGTAAGGTTCAGTCCTTTGAAGTCACATTCCGGTTCTCCACAGCTGAAACACACCTGAGAGCATCTTAAAAATAGTGCAAAAGCTTCCAGAGAAGAGCAGAGTGAAGGTGAAAGGTGCTGAAAGGATATATCCATGAGAGCTGACCTTGCTCCTGTCTGCAGGTAGGTCCTGAACACAGAGCAGCTGGAAGTCCGTGAACAAAATTATTTGGTTTACACAGAGAAAATATTTGCAAAACTATGCAGAATTCAGTGCAGAGTGTCAAAAGGAGGCCAAAAGAAGCGACATGTTAAGCCAAAATGCTGTCTTTAACAATACAAGAATGCAGGATTTTGATAATTTTCTTTAAAACCCTCTCGTTTTTTTTTCAAAATTGAGTGCTCTCCAGTCATGGGGGAAAGGTAAAAAGACATTTAAAGCAGGTTGGCTCAGCAAGGCTCTGAATGCAGATGCAGGGCTGGCTCTTACCCTGGGCCACCAGGCCAGGGCAGACCCTGATGGCTGCTGATCTCAGCTGTGCCTTGCTGCTGCTTGTACTCCGCTGGCAGGGAATGAGCCATCAAAGCCTTTGCGTTTAGCTTTGTTATTGACTCACTTGACCAGGCAGTTGTAAAACCCCCATGAGGGATTGTGACACAACCTTAATGTTTGCTTGGGCACTTTGACCTGCACACAGAGGGGTGGCTTTGGGCAGAAGCCAGAGGAGGTGGTGCTGGATAGCCTCAGCATGCCCCTGCCCTCTGTCCTGCCCATGGCTGGTGCTGACCACCTGTGCTATGAACACAGGCTGAGAGAGCTGGAGTTGTTCGCCCTGGAGAAGAGAAAGTTCCAGGGACACCTTAAAGCACCTTCCAGTCCCTAAAGGGGCTACAAGAGAGCTGGAGAGGGACTTTAGACAAGCGCATGGAGTGATAGAACCAAGAGGGAATGGCTTTAAACTGACAGAGGGTGGGTTTAGATTAGACATAAGGAAGAAATTTTTGGCTGTTGAGGATGGTGAGGCCCTGGCACAGGTTGCCCAGAGCAGCTGTGGATGCCCCATCACTTGAAATGTTCCAGGCCAGGTTGGATGGGGCTCTGAGCAACCTGGTGTTCCTGAAGGTGTCCCTGCCCACGGCACGGGGAATTGGAACTGAGTGATCTTTACAGTCCTCTCCAACACAAACCATTCTACAGTTCTACAGTATCCCTATTTTCTCTTTTCTGATTTTGTTTTCTAAACAAAGCTGAGAGCTCATGTGGTTGTGGTATTGCAGCCACAGTCTGACCACAGTACTTTGGTCTCTTCTTGCTCGTGCTGGTGTGGAATAAAGCACAGAAGCCCCAGCCACGGGGCTGGGCTGCAGGACGTGTGTATCCCGATTGAGGGAGCTGGGTATCCCGATTGCGGGAGCTGGGTATCCTGACTGAGTGAGCTGGGTATCCCGGCTGCGGGAGCTGGGTATCCTGACTGAGTGAGCTGGGTATCCCGACTCAGTGAGCTGGGTATCCCGACTCAGTGAGCTGGGTATCCCGACTCAGTGAGCTGGGTATCCCGACTCAGTGAGCTGGGTATCCTGACTGAGTGAGCTGGGTATCCCGACTCAGTGAGCTGGGTATCCTGACTGAGTGAGCTGGGTATCCCGACTCAGTGAGCTGGGTATCCCGACTCAGTGAGCTGGGTATCCCGGCCGAGCGCTGTTTTCCTGCGGCTGAGAAGCGTGCGAGGGGGCTGCTGAAGCTTACATTACTGCTGGGGCTTCTGCAGCGCACACGTTAAAATCGGTTAAAAGTATTAAACCGAAAGTGAATGGTCTTATTCTGGCGTAATTGGTTGAAAAAGTCCCTGTGGGGATGCGTTTGCCTGAGTGGTGGCTGGCTGGGAGCGGAGCCGCGGGGCAGCGGGAAGCAACGGCACCGGGAAAGGCTTCAGCGACTCGAGGTGCGAAACTTCACCTCGAAATCGCTACCTGCCGGCACCTCTGCCCGAGGGCGGGAGCCGGGCGAGGGTCCGGCGGCAGCGGAGGCCGGAGGGGCGCAGGGGCTGCGGGGCGATGGCTCCGAGCGGGGACCCCCGCCCGCCCCCGCCCGCGCTGCCCGGCGCCGCCGCGCGGTGGCGCCATCGGCCCGGAGAGCGCCTCAGTGCCCCCGCCGCGCACCGGGCACCCCCGCCCGGCCCCCCCGCTCCGCCCCGGGCAGGGCGGCGGCACCGCCGGGGAGGGGGCGGCGGGCTCGCCCCGGACGGGCCGGGCCGGGGCCCGGGGCGCGCTCCTCCCCGCGGCGGCCCGGGGGTGAGAGCTGCCGTCGGGGCGGGAGGAGGAGGAGGGGCCCCGGCGGCGGCGGGCAGAGGCGCGCATGGAGCGGCCGGGGAGCAACGGGAGCTGCCCGGGCTGCCGGCTGGAGGGGGGCCCGGCGGCGAGAGCCGCCACCGGCCTGGCGGCCGTGCTTATCTTCACCATCGTGGTGGACGTGCTGGGCAACGCGCTGGTCATCCTCTCCGTACTGCGGAACAAGAAGCTCCGCAACGCCGGTGAGCGCGAGGCGGGCGCGGGGCGGGCGCGAGGGGCGGGCGGAGCGGCCCCGCACCGCGCCCCGGGCTCCGCCGCCCCGGCCCCGCATGGCCCCGCTCGTGGCGGGGCGGGAGCCCGCGGGGGGCGGCGGGGGCACAACCGCAGCCCCGCACCGGGGCGGTGAGGGCATCTCCGCCGGGGAGCCCCGGGTGCGATCTGCCCCGGCCAAGGGCTCCGAGCTGCCGCTGAGCAGGAGCAGTGCCCGCCCGTCGCTTCTCTCGGTGACCGGGCTGCCGCCGGGTGCCCGGCTCACTTTCTGCCCGTCCCGTCCTGTCCCGTCCCGCTGCTGCTGCTGTCCTCCGACTTTTCGAAACTTTTGTCCCCCAGAGGCAGCTGCAAACGGAGGAGCCAGCTCAGGTAAAACCCACGTCCCTTCAGCCGACCCGCGCTGGGAGGAGCGGGGCAGAGGCGCAGGTGAGGACGACTCCGAGTGCCGCGTCAGGTGCTGAGCGAGAGCGCTCGGGTTTTTAAGTCGAGTCCATTACAACGCTGTACAGTTGCTTTTGTGTTCCAGCCTTTCAGTGTTTCAGTATTTTCATCGTAAAGCTGCTATGCTGAAAGCAGAGTGAAGAATTTGCATGTTTTTTTCCCCGGGTAATTTGGAAGTCTGCTTTGTAGCCTTATGTACTGACCTCTCAAATGAATTTATCTAGGAAAATTTTTAAGCTGATATTATTAAATATTTTTAAGAAGGATGTATTATTTGAGGGTGTAAATTTCTTTCCTTCAAAGTCTTGTTATTTTAGCAAAGGAATAGTACTGGATATCAGTCTTAACAGAGAAGTAATACTGGATATAAGTTGCTCTGTAAGGAGTTTCAAGTAGTCTCTGCAGTGCTGCTTAAATTGTACCATAGAGTATGAGGACTATATCACTGTCTGCTTTTATAGAGAGACATAAAATGACCCTCAGTTTTATAGCTTGTAAAAAGGCTTTAATTAAATATCTCTAGTGTTTATGATGTGCAAGTTACAAGTATTTTGGGATGCTGATTTGTCACTGTCTCTCTCAGTCTCCTGTAAATATGCAGTAACTCAATAGAGTTCAGTAAAAGTACCTGATAGATAAGGCTGATGGGACAATTTCACTCCAGTGCCTCTAACATTTGATTGATTTATTAATGATAGAAAGCAGAGAAATGGCCATTGGCTTGGGCAGGCACTGGGTGCAGTGACCTCAAATAGTGAGTTGCTTTTTAACTGGTACATAAAATGCTGCCTGTAGCACCCACAGTACACAGACAGGCTGTACTGGGTTTATGAGAACTGCAGTATAGCTGGAAAAGGTATTTGCTGTTCTCTTCAGCTTTGCTTTAAAATGTGGGTGCTGTGAGCTTGTAATCAGTGGTTCTGGGGAAGAAAAAGAAGCGCCCTACCCTTGTCCCCAAGATAACTAGCTGTTTATCTGGCTGCAAGCAGATTTGAAGCTATTAACTGCTTTTATTACCTTTCAAGTCGTTGATCACTTGAATGCATTTCATGTTTTAAGACTGCCTCCACTGTGAGTTGAGTTAAATCTCCCGTGAAAGTGAAAAAGAACAGCTTTGTGTTGAAGTGATTATGGAGATATTTTCCAGATCTTAGTCCCTGTCAGTAGCCTGTTGTCTGCTCTCTGTACAAGTTGTTGGCATGTAAGAATAAAGTGAACACAAGTGCAAATAGTGCTAACCTTCCTGATTTGAGGGGACATGGCTCTTGTTGCACACAGAACTTGAGTGCAACTAGTGGGGAATTCAGTGTGACAGACTTTGAAGCAGTGGTAGGTCCCAAGACCCATCCTGCTTTGTTCACCTGAGCACTGTTCCTCCTTCAGTCACAGCCTAAACTGGGAATGCCTGTGCTAAATCAAGGGGTTCAGCAGCAGGAGGGTGAGGCGGTCAGGCCAGTGGTGGTGCTCTGAAGTTCAGTAAAGTAAAAGTCTAACCTGCATCTAAGTGTTGTCCTCTTGTTTTGCTGAAAAGATCATACATGCTTAGGGTGTTCAGACAATACTGCATCTCTCTGTGTTGGGAAGTAAGCAGTCTGTCAGGCTCCCTGGACGCAGGACAAAAAGTCGGGGATCTCAGCTCAGTTCATGCTCCTCCTGACATGTGCACAGCCACGTGAATGAGAGGGGCTCATGTGGAGCCCAGCAGCCAGATTAAAGTCCTTTGGACAAAGAGTTTATCTGCTCATGTGCAAATATACCCTAAGCCAGTTCAATAAATGAAAAGGGCACCTGTGATGGCTGTGTCAGCTCTTGCCAAATCCTGGAAGCACCAAGCTCTCCATTTCTGGAGCAAGCTCACGCAAGCTCATCCAGCTGGAGCTAAAACTTTATTGTCAGGTTAAGCTGGATTCAGGCTGGGATGGGTAACTGGCACTGCTTCAGTAGCTGTGGTGGGTGATCGCTCTTGTGAGGGTGTGGTTTTTGGTCCATTCCCCTGGACCTTCCTGAAGGACTTGTCACTTCAGCACTGCCCACAGCTACAATGGCACATGCCTACAAGAGTGTGACTGCTGGCCAGGATCTCACATCAGTATTTGCCTGGAGCTGAACAAGGGGAAGGAGGTGGGTGGTGCCTGTGGGCAGAGGAAACTGGGATTCACTGAAAGCCCCAGGTGTCCTTTGTGGTAGACAGTTCACATCCAGAGCTGACTGTTCAGCCAGTCACGCTGGAGAACTTCTGGTGTTAGGCTTTCCTACATCCAGCTGCCTGGACAGTTGGAGATATTTGTATGGTCAGAGAGGTTCAAACAAAGCTCCAGGCTTTGGTCTGTGTATCCACGGTGCGGGGCAGTTACATGATTGAGGGTGAAGGGTGTGAGGAGTAACCCTGCTTCTCTCACAGGAGAGATATCTGTGTATCTTTATGGGAGGGATGAAATTTTTTGGCAGCTGAAAACTTTAACAAACCTGACCATCCTGCTATTGCCCTGGGCATTTGGGGAGTTGGGAAGAACAAGAAGTTGCCTCTAAAACTTTCCAAGAGAAAAGTTTTCTACTTTTCTTACTTTACACTACTTCTCTTTCCATCTGGGAAGGTATAATGTGTGTAGATGTGTCCACTGTTGTTACTGGAAGGTGCTCAGAGTGCTGAGCACGGATCAGGACCCAAGTAAGAAACAATGATATTGAGCCGTTTATAAAGTGGCACGTGCGGGATCAGGACCAGCCAAAGGCTGCTGGCATGGCTGAGTTTACAGCTTTCCATCCTGGCTCTGGCCAGCTTTACAAGTGTGAAAATCAGCTCTAAAACCAGCCAATATTTTTCAATGAGTTAGCCTGCTCCCTAGGCAGAGGCTCTGGCAATACCCTTCTCTAGTTCTTCTGAACTCGCTGCAAACTCAGGCACACAGCCCAAACATGCATTCCCCGTGGAAACCCACGCCTCCCAGCAGTGCTGCCTGGAGCTTTGTGTGCAGAGAGCAATTTCTGCTGCCTCACAGGCCCTTTTTCTTCTTGGGAACATCATCTCTGGGGATCCAAAACCTCTGTAGGGGCAGGCAGTGCAGGTACAACTCCAATGAGGTCACTGGGCTCAACCGGCTTTTAATCCTCTGGATATACACTACACGGCTGTTTGCATAGCGTGGGGGATTTTGTTCTTGAACTGTCACCCCAGCCAAAGTTGGGCGTCACACAGAAGTCTGTATGTGTTATGTCAACACAGTTACTTTTGTCAGCCAAATGCAAACTCTCAGAAGAAATACTGGATCTGTTTGACAAGCCCTCCAGCCATAAAACTGTGTTGACTAACGGGAGTTGTGTTTCCATCCCTGAGCACTGGCCGCTCCCTGCCCTGCCGGGAGCACGGGCAGGGTGACCAGTCTGCACTTCCCGGGTCAGCCGTTTGCCCTCTGGTAATACTGGCACCGTGCTAAGTTTTTGTTTGCTTGAGCAGGGCTTTTTATTTATTATTCCAAGACCTCTGGAACTTCCTGGCTGGCCTGGGACATGCTTCTGATTTGGGGTTTTTTTTTAAGTCAACGTTAGAAATTTGGGTGAGCTCCTTCACAGGCTCTGAGTGCAGGTTTTCTTACAGATGTGAAGGATGGTTAGCAGATGGTGTTGGGGATCTTCCTAACTCACTTCTCAGAGAACTTTGCTATAGCTGAGATTTAAGTCATCCTTATTTGCAAAGATAAAAAGTAATGCTTATACTTTCTACATCCTCTATATCAGGGTACTTTCACTGTCCTTTTTTAGCATCAAGCCTAATGTATTGATAGATTGTTGCTTTTTTCCTGATATACCTATTGCCTCTAGGTTTTTAAAATATCTTTTAGCTTTATTTATAAAATGTGTTGATTTCTAGCTCTAATTTTGTAGTGGATTTTTGATTTGTTGCATACTTAATTTTTTAAAAATTTGGCTCTTAAAAAATTCCTATTTTAAACCACATAATTTTTTTAAAATATACTGTTGCTTTTCTTGGTGGGAAGGAGGGCTCTACTAAGGCATTTTTAAACATCCTCCAATAAGCATTGTCACACTTACTTATATTTAGGTGTTTTCTCTCAGTTATTTTTGTGTCTGGTTCTTTCTAGTTTTGTGAAACTGACCTTTAGGAGATGTTGTTTTGGACCATGTTCTCTTTCCTTACCTCAAATGTAGTTGAGAACTGTGATTGGTTTTCTTCCAGCTACTGCAGGATTTCCTTGTCCTAGAAAGCTATCTAGTGTATGTAGGTGTTGAGATTTTTTTTTTTTTAATTTTTTTTTAGGACCACAAACCCTCCAGCATCTGCCACAAGACTGAAATTACATCTCTTCTTGCTGTACTTTGTGGGTAGATGCTTCAGGAGCTGCTCATCTGTTCCACTGATTCACTTGTCTACAGCAAACTCCCACCAGTGCTGCTGATGTACCCAGCCCATGGCCCTCTGAAATTAGGGGGGCCCTGCTGCAGGTGGCTGGGCTTTCGGGGGGGGGGCTCTGCTGAGGGAAACAGGCTGTGTGTTGGTTTAACAGTAGGAGGTTGCTGGCACTACAGGGTCTCCCCTTCCGCACCTGCTGGGTGCTCTGATGTGGAAGGGTGGCACCCAGCATCCCCTTGCCCTTCAGCAGGGATGGGCACCTGTGACATCACAGGGGTGAGCTGCTGACAAATGTCTCTGCTCTTGAGGGGGGATAATCCATGCCAGTGGTTGCTTTTAGCTTTGTTACTGACTCACCAACTAGTTGGTGATGAGTTTGCAATATCAAGCTGACTGCCAGTGCTCCTCCCTGTGGCACCAACCATGGGAATGGTACCTGCAGCATTAGGGCTGCTCTGGAGAATCCTGGCTGGGGCTGGGGCTGGGGCTCAGCACAGTGAGGGCATGGGCTGTAGGGCTGGTGCAGAGAAGTTGTTGGAAGTGGTCTCTTGTGGGGGTGTACCTGAGTGCAGCTGGTGGGCTCTGGGAGCAGCAGAGCAGGAGTGCAGGTGGGGATGGATCTGTCCCTCTGCTGCAGCCCCCTGCTCCTGTGGCTCTGCAGGGGGGTGCTGGAGTGGGGTCGCTGGCTGTGGGAGGTGGGAGAAGCGGGAGTGACAGGGGATGAAACTTTTGAGAAAATCAATTTGGATTAAGGTGAGTGTGAACTTTAAGTGTAATAGGAGCGTAAAGTGGAGAACAGTCTTGACCTATCTTTTCCTAGAAGATGTCTTGCACTGTGAGACACAGAGACATGGCATTTGTTTGGGCTGTGTTGGAGCCACAGGCACAGCCCCATGGCCAAGCTGATTTGGAGAGGTCTCTGATGGCATCACCTTCACCTGCTCCTGCTTTGGTGAGGGTTCAGGTTGGATTCCCATCCAGGCCCTGGCATATCCCACCTTCCAGCAGTGCTGCTTTGGGCTCCTCCTGGGCTGTGTCCGGAGTGCCAAGGAGGAGGCTCAGCCACTGTCTTGCTCTGAGTGGTGTTTGTGGCCCTGTGCTGTGCTGCTCCCATGCTGTGCTCCTCCCATGCTGTGCTCCCAGAGCGCCGGAGGAAGCGGCAGCTCACTCAGGCATGAGCAGCTCCTAAGTTGGTTTGTAGCGCAGTAGCTTCAGAAATATTTCTAAATTGGTCCTTCATGCAGGTCTGTTTGGGTTCCCAAGGGGATTCCATCCCATCAACTCTGTGAGGTCAAAGCTACTGGTATTTGGGTTTGCTTTATTTCTTTTCTATTTTTTTTTTTTGGGGGGGGGGGGGGATAAACTCTTTATGTAGATGAGAGTATTTTTAGGAGTGCTGGATCTCAGGAGCCCCTTTGTGAAACTCTGTAACTCCCAGCAGAAATTTTTGCTCCTCCCACTTCCAAACCCCAGTTTGGAGTAGGACTTAAACACAGCACTGTAAGTCATGGATGTGTGGTTAGGGAATGGAGTTGAAGCACTGTTAGTCACTCAGTAAGTCAGCAGTGCTCAGCATGCACTTCAGGTGTACCAGTAGTTTGGGAGCCAGATGGTATGTGGTCAAGTGATAAATACATGATTTGAAAGGAATGAATCAGGTTTCCACTAGAAACAGTAATTTTGGCATTTCTGAACTGAAGAATATTTGTCTTTGCAGTGTTTGACAAAAGTTCTGTTACACACGTAGGTCTCTATAAAGTTACCCACAAATTAGTTGAAACAAAAATACTGTTATTAGGCAGATTTATGTCTTGTATCACGTAAAGTAACACCCTGCGTCCCCAGAGGGCCACCCTATGGACCTTGCAACAAGAGAGAAAGCCATGTTCAGCACAGTGCTGAGCTCCTGTTCTCCCTTTCTTAATCCCTCCAAGCCCTTTGCCCTTCCCTGTCTCTAGCAAAGGCTTTTCTTCTTTTCAGCCCCAAAGAACATTGCTGCCCCAGGACTTGATGTTCCTGAAAGATTTGGAGAGCCAAGTACTGGCATAGATAATGGTAAATAATTAATTACCTTGCAGATCGTCCTTCAACACAAGCTGGAATGTGTTTCAGGAAGAGGGAAGGTGGGCATACATGCTCAAAGTAACTGTTCCCTGTGATTAATTAAAAGGCTTAGAAAGACAACTGTCATGTCATGGTCTATAAATAAAATGGAAATTAATTCAGAGATGGGTTTTCTATGCTCTTCCTTTTTTTTTTTTTTTTTTTTCATTTTGTTTGCATTTTGTTGTTTGCATTTTGTTTGCTTTTCTCTCTCTGTGCAGGATGTTTAATTCCTTCCAAGTCTGTCCCACAGCAGAGAATAGGGGTGGAGGAGAACAGGACAGTTCTTTGGGTTGGTTGTCAAGGAGAAGGCTGTGCCACAGTCCCGGGACAGTCATATCCCCAGCAGCCCCAGTCTGATGGGACTGCTTTTTCTGGAAGATGTAAAAGGAAGCCTGTGGTGTAGCTTTCTCATGTTAACTCTCCTCATTCCTGAAAGCTGGAATGAGGACCAGTGAGTCCCTGTCTTCTGAGACTGTCCCCTTGATGCCTTGTGTTGAGAGACCTCAGATCTTGCTTTGTTGAACAATGTCCAGCATCACCTTCAGGTGTGATGTTTACAAATGCTGCAGTGATTGTAGGGGACTGAGGTCCAGCAGCCCAGAGTCCCAGCTGCCCTGAATCCCTGCTTGTCCTTTGACATGGATGCAATGCTTGTGGGCCTGGGGCAGGAGGATGCACAGAGGGTAAGGGAGGAGGGGGATAAGTGGGAGTGCTAATGGAGTGGTGATGGGATGTACCAAGCACAGCAAAAGCAACCAAGGGCAGGCAGTGGGATGCTCAGACTGACCGAGCTGCACCTCTTCCCCATCCTGAGGGGAAAGGTGGGGAGAGCTGGAAGCTCTGTCTGTTGCAGACATTCATGTTTTGCAGAAAGGGTAGATGGGCTCAAGAGACCCTGGTGTTTTCTGGGAGTGAACCCCAGCCCTGTAGTGCTGAGCAGGTACACAACCTGCCCCATGGGCTTTATGAGCCATAACTTAAATGGAGTTTAATATATTTCATCTTACTCTTGGTCTGTTGTCTGGCCTTCAGATCTCAACTGTGAGTTTTATTTCTGCAGATATTGCAATAGAAAATACATCAAATTGAATCTTAATGGGATGGGTGAAATCCACAGGAGAGTTACATTTGGATGCATTAGGAAATGGAGCCCTGGCCTGTGCTGCCCCAGGGAATGCTGCCTGACAGCCAGGTGGGAGGGAGCAGCCCCCACAGTGTGCCCACAGCTGCCTGCATGAGCCAGGATGGGGGTACAGGGCTCCTCTGGTGGCTTTAGCTCTGTCCTACTTGTGAGGAGATTCAGAAGGAGCGATTTAGGAAAAGGAGATGTTCTCCAGGCCGTCCAGGATTTTCCAGTGATTTGTGCAGAGTAACTAACTTTCTCTCCTGTGTGCTGCAGGGTGAGGAGACCTGTGACCAGTGAGATGGTCACTGCAGCTTAAGCTATCCCTGGACTTGCATACAAACATGGCATAGGAGGGTTTGTGCAGTGAACAGCAGGTAGAGAAAATAAGAGAGAGTAGAAGATTGGAGTCCTGGTCCCTGGAATGGATTTGGGCTCTGCTTTTAGGGTAGAACTACTGGAGACTGGGAGATGATGATCTGTGCTCAGGGCTGGCTCTTCTGCACCCACCCAATCCATCTACTTGTTGTCTGCTTGCATCTGCTGGCCAGTTTCAGTGGCAAGAGCCATCAAGATCTCACTGTCCCACTTCTTTGGCCCTCAGTCCCATCTTCAGGCTGCTGAAACGCCTCTGCCCAGCTGTTTTAGTGGTTTACATTGGCCCTCCCACTGCATTTGTCAGCACTTGGCTTTGGGGCTTCTGTGGGCTGATGGAGGGTCCCTGGCTTATAGGAGAGCAGGGTCAGGATCAGCAGGAAGGATCCAGGCTTGCCTGGTGTGCTGGTGGGGGAAGAGCTGATGGGAAATGTGTTTTTAAGGCACAGTGATGGAGGAGGGAAGGTTTGGGGATGTCAGGGGAGGTGTGTGAGGCTCCTGCTCGTGACCCTGAGGGAACAGTGAGACAGGGATGGCAGCGTGGTGGTACTTCCCTTGTGCTGCTGTCGGTTTTTCTTGGCTGGTTTCTAGGAAAATGGATTATACCACATTTAAAATATTCACTACTGGACTTAATAATATTTCAAAAATAACTTAAATGTATTTCTTTCAGAAATAGTATTCCATGGAAATCCTTTCTGTTTATCTGCTGGCGTTGCCAAGCATGTCCTCCGAAGCCAACATCCACGCAAATCATTGCTTTTTTAAACAGAATGGGAGAACAATAGCCTGTGTCATTAGCCTGGCCCCGTGCTGTCTGAGGACAAGGGCTGTGCGTTGTGTCATTCCCTACCTGCAGCTTTTCCCTGAAGTTGTCTGGGCCATATCTCTGTGTTGGCGCTGCCAGAGGCGCCTTGGGGAGCAGAGCCAGGGCTGAATGGCTGGGCAGTCTTCCTCTGCTACTGCATATTTGCCAGCTGAGTTTGTTCTTCAGCCTCTGTACCTATAGAGACAGTTCTTCAATCTCCACATGTCAAGATCCTCCCTCCTCTGGAACTTGCTGAACATTGTCTCAATTCTGGAGTACTGGGAAGGTGGTGGAGATCTCTCAACACTGGCCTGATGTCTTCTCTGCAGAGCTGACGTGAGCCAGCCCAAATAACAGTAAACCCCAGCCCCTCTGACTGATCGCCCAGGCAAGTGAAGTAGCCCAGCCTTACAGCACCCCCAGGACAGGCCTGTGGCTTCTCTGTGTGTTCAGGGAGGAGGTCAGAGCTGAAATTCAGGAAGAGTTTGGCCAACAGCACCATGAAGATGTGGGCATAATGGTGCATTAGCTTTACCTCAAGTGCAGGAAACACCCTTTCCAATTCCTGGTACAGAGATTGAAAGCAAGGCATGACAACATAGAATATTTCTGGAAGAGGCTTCCAGTAGCATTTGGAGTAGTCTGGAGTTGCCAAAGTTAGTATTTCTGCTTTTCTCTCAAGCTCCCCTCTTACCTCCACTCTTCTGACTCCTGGTGGAAGGCAGATCATGCTCACACTGGCAGTATCTGTTAACATCTGACTGAAAAGATCTGTCTTTTCTGAGTTTGGCACTATTAGCTTATTTACAAATGGTCAGTATGGTCTCAGCACCTCAATAAACAGCAGCAGCAAAGATCATAAAATCACAGAATGGTTTAGATTGGAAGGGACGTTTAAAGGTCATCTGGTCCAACCCTCCTTCACAGAGCAGGGACATCTACAACTAGATCAGGTCACTCAGAGCTCTGACTGATCTGGCCTTGAGTGTTGCAGGAATGGGGCACCTACCACCTCTGGGCAACCATGCCAGTAGCTCACCATCCTCATTGTAAAAAACTTTTTCCTAATATTTAATCTGAATCTGCTGTCTTTTAGTTTCAAACCATTACCCTTTGGTCCTAGTGCAACAGCCCTTGCTAAAAAGTCTGTCCCCATCTTTCTTACAGACCTCTTTAGTGCTGTAAGGTCTCCCTGGAACCTTCTCCAGACTGAACATGCCCAACTTTCTCAGCCTTTCCTCCATAGGAGAGGCGTCCCAAAATGAAGATGACTTGAAGAGTTAGCTGTCCTCTGCTTTCCATAACTGGTTCTGCGTCTTTTCTTTCTGGCCTTTCCAAAAATATTGGCAGCATCTCTGTAGTTTTAGTGCTTTGCTTTGCATGGAGAAATTAAGCTAGAATGAAGTGTACTGGTGCCTTTAATGTAGAAGTACATGTTGTCAGTGCAGAGATTGTAACTGGGCTTTTTCAAGGGAAGACTAAAAATGAAAAAAATACTTTCTATTGTACCTAAGATGTGAGCATTAAGTCAGTGGTGAGCTCTGCCTTTATGGCTTGTGTCTTAAACTGATTAGTCAAAATTAATTGGACTAAGTGGAAAGCTTGCTGACAAAACACTTTAAGAGTAGGTGTAGCTGATAGGCACCAAAATGGTCAGACATTACAGTATGGATTGCAAACTTTGCCTCTGCCGTGCTCATCTGTGGGAGTTTCTGTAGGGAAGACAGAAGTGTGGTGCGAGGACTTGCAGAAAAACACAGGTGTGATGGGAGAAGGAGGAGCATGTGTGATGGAAACAGGGTGGATACATCTGGTGGGAGGCTGTTGAGCAAATCCCTGCCTTGGAACAGTTCTGTCTGCTGAGAGAGCAGTCAGAGCAAGGAGGAGCAGCAGGAGTCACAGCTCTGCTGTCCTCGACAAGGTACAAGTTTACAGTTCCTTCAGATGAACCACTTGCACTCCTTGCTGAGCTATATTGGGGCCCAGAGCAGTTCGACAAACCCAGCCTGCTGGAAGGTACCCGACATCCAGTCTCTTCTCACCTAGGTTAGGAGGATTGAACATCTTGGCAACATGTACTGGTCTTTTGGTCCTTCAGGGATAGAATTAGAGAATGGTTTGTTTTGGAAGGGATTTTAAAGATCATCTCATTCCAACCCCACTGGCACTGGCGTTGTCCTCATAGGAAAACAGAGAATTTGTAAGGCAGTGCACTCTTGTTCCTGACAGATGCTGATGAGCCAGTTCCTAATGACCCAAGACTTTGCTGGGGACTCCATTGGGCCCAGTTTTCAGGAGAACAGCTGCAGTGAACACAGCATTCCCTGCCTGGTCTAGACTTGCATGGAAAGGTGAGGCAATGCTGTCTGCCACCACCTTGCTCCAAGTCCTTTCAAAAAGCAAGTCAGGACAGAGAACCTGGGAACTGACTTGAGGGAAAACCTAGGTGGGAAAACCAGGGTTTCCATGCAAGGCAGTGAGGAAGTAAAACTGACTTGCCTAATTAAGACAATAGACTAATTAGCTAATGAGAGAAGTCTTTTCAGTGTGGATGTACCATTGGAAGCCATTAATTAAGAGTCTTGCTAAATCCCAGACTAGGCAAAGCCTTTGATAATAGTGTGCAAGAGCAAGAAATAGCCAGCACTGTGGCCCTTAGCACACACACAGCCTTCTCTACCTTCTCCATGGAGTCTTTAAAATAATAAATTTGCTGTGGAATAAATTATACAGATATGGAAACAGCAGTGGGGAAGCAACAAACAGGGCTTACAAGGAGCTAGACTGTTTCAGTCTTGCTGTGGCAGCATCTGTTCTTTCTTACTGGTATTTTGACTCCAGTTCTCTCATTTGTTATTTCCTTTTTGAGACAAATTTCTCCCAGGAGAGGCTGGTTTTCTTCTGATTGATCGTTAGTGTTGCAAAACCAGTTGCTGCTGCTGGGCTGTTCCCATTGCTTTGATTGCACCAGTCTTTAACAGTTTCCTCTTACCTTTAAAAGTGATTCTTTTAATTATTTGTAACAAATGTGTAAAGATACCAATTTTTCCTCCCATATGGAATGAAGACAAATGATCAAACTCTGACACCTTTTTCCTGGAACATGATCCTGGTTTGCAATCAACTCTTCTATTTTTCTCTGCCCTGTTTTTAAATGAGTTTCAGTTCCTGGTTATCAATAAAACTGTCTATGGCCTGGTCTGCAAGAGAACTTGAGAGGAACTTTTTACAGAGGGTGTAGGGACAGGACAAGGGGGAAGGGCTTCATGCTGACAGAAGGCTGGTTTAGATGAGATACTACGAAGAAATTCTTCACTATGAGGGTGATGAGGCACTGGCACAGGCTGCCCAGAGAAGCTGTGGATGCCCCATCCCTGGAACTGTTCAAGGCCAGTTTGGACTTGGCTTGGAGCAGCCTGGTCTAGTGGAAGATGTCCTTGCCTGGGGAGTTGTTGTGTCGAGCCCTTGGCCACAAGCTTTCCTTATCTGGGCTAAAATTCTCCTAAAACTGGAATGGGAGGATACAGCATGTCAAAGAAGAGGAAGTGCTGAGCAGCCCTTTGTTGAGTTTAGATTTCTGCCCTGGAAATGTAAGACAAATTCATTCTAAAATAGAAAGCCAAATGGTTATTCTGCACCATGTCGTGCTAGAAAAGCACTTCTTTTTCTAAAGATGAAGAGACAGAGAAGCCAATTCCTGCAAAGCATTCATTTTATGTTTGTCCTTTCACACACCCTTGCTTCTCTGATTCTGCTGAGACTGATCTTTCACCAGGGAAGTGAGGAAGGTTAGGGAAAGGTGTAGTGTGTGGGGCATCTAAATGCACTTGGTTGCAGACTGCAGGACGAGGATGCCAGCACAGGCAGGCACCTGGCAGTGTGTTGCACTTCTTCAGAAACCAGTGACCCTTTTTTGTTCTGAGGGATCTGTTTTAACTCCTGGACTTCCTGAAAGCAGGGTTCTCAGTGTGTGCTGAACCCTTTTAAAATCCTTTTTAAACTGGGTTGGATTCGAATCAGCAGCCCTCTAAATACTGTCAGTAGCTGTATTTGTAGTGGCATCCTGGCTGCAGTGCCATAGCTCTGAGCTGCCACACCAACAGGGACTGCAGGGCTTGGCACCTCCCTGTTGGGAACAAAGGCATTGAACACAGCATATGTTGTGTCTGTGTGTAGGGTATTGAGTGCCTGTCCTGTTCTCCCACTGTGCTGAGTGTTCCTTGGGGGCAGGAGAGTGGCAGAAAACAGAGTGAATTCAGGAGAGAGAATGACTCCAGTCATCCTAGAGCTCAAAGTAGAATTGGAAAAGACCTCCAAGATCATTGAGTCCAACCATTAACTTAACACTGCCAGGTCCACCATTAAGCCTGTCCGTAAGTGTTACATCTACACATTTTTTTAACATTTCCACCTGTTTCACTGCCCTTCTTTGGATGCAAATCACCTGAACATTACTTGAACAAATGCTTGAATGGCTCTGCTCTAATAGGAAGATAGGTATTTTGCAATCATGCTAAAACAATACTGTATAAAAGTCTTCTAATTTTGGACCTTTTGTCCTGACTGGTGCCAGCTTTAAAGAAGGTGAGGTCTCTGCTGAAGTGGCCTTGAAGTGGCACAGGAATAGAACAGGGGAAGCTGTTGTGGAAGTTCCCTGCAGTGTTGGTAAAAGGACAGTGAAGTGTCCTTCAGTGGCAAAAGAGATGAAAGTAGCTTTGGCTTGGATACAGCCCCTTTCTTATGTCCCCGCCTGTGATCTCTGTGGCTGTGTAGGTGTCAAAAATGGTTTCCATTTTCCTGTTGTGGAGGGTGTGAGTGGTTAGAAAGCTCTTGTGCTGGCTTTCTGGGCAGCTGTGAACAAACCCCAATGCTATTGATATCCCTGCCACAAAACTGGGCCTGGTAATGTTTATTCTTGTCTTTTACCCTTGTGAAAGGAAGACGGAAGATGTGATTTCTTTAGGATGATGACGAGCTGGGGTCTTTAATAAGAGCCTCCTTCCCAGGGGACTGCTGCCATACCAATACACTTCAGACAGACTATGTGCTGCTTTCTCTGTCCTAGACAAGGAGATTTTTAGAGCTGTGCTACCTGGAAGAAGCTGTGTTTGTGTCCATCTGTCCTGGTTTCAGCTAGGATGGAGTTAATTTTCTTCCTAGTAGCTGGTACCGTGCTGAGCTTTGGATTTAGGATGAGAATAGTGTTGATAACACACTGATGTTTTAGTTGTTGCTAAGCTTGAGTTAGTGTTTACACTAACTCAAGGACTTTTCAGCTTCTCAATGCTGCCCTGCCAGCAAGGGGGGCATAAGAAGCTGGAAGGGGACACAGCCAGGACAGCTGACCCCAACTGACCAAAGGGATATTCCAAACTATATGGTATCATGCTCAGTCTATAAACTATGGGGAAAGCTGGCCAGGGACCGCTGCTCATGGACTGGCTGGGTATACGTTGTCAGGTGGTGAGCAATTGCATTGTGAATCACTTGTTTTGCATATTCTAATTCTATTATTATTATTACTTCCCTTCCATTTTTGTGGTATTAAACTGTCTTTTTCTCAACACACAAATTTTACCTTTCCCTCTGCCCTTCACTCTCCCCTTCCACTGGAGGGAGAAGGAAATTAGTGAGCTGCTGTGTGGTGTTTAGTTACTTGCTGAGGTATAAACCATGACACCATCCCATCATCTGGTTTACTTTATTTCTGTCGGAAGTGCCCAGTTTGCATTTTAAGAGCTATATCAGGGATAATGCTTCTTCCTTGTGAGTAGTGCTGGTGGTAGGATGTGAAGCCTACAGATCACCCGCCTGTGGAGCTATAGTTTCCCCTCACATCATATTAGTTTCTTTGTCTCATTCCTTCTCCCTTCATCTAAAATTATTTTAGCTTTTAAGTGCATTTCCAAGCTGTGTAAAGCTACTGGCATTCAGAAACTCTCAACCTCCACCACCAAGAGCACAATTCTTCTGCATTTTCTATCAAAAAGTTTATTATAACTCATAATTCCAGTAACACCTAAGTTTCTAAATGTTTATGGGTTGTTTAAATATACTAAAGTCTATGAATTCAGAGGGTAGATGTCTGCTAATGCATCAGACCTGTTTCTTATGCCTCTTGTACTTCCCTGCCTTCCTCACAATCCTGCTGTATTAATTTCTTCAGGGACTAACAGTGTCTGCCTGTAATTGTGTTGGGAGTATCTTGAGAAGTAAGAAGCCAGATAAAATTCAAAGCAGGACAAGGCAATCTTCATATGGATTTTGAAAGTGCTGTAAGATTATGCATTAAAGAGATCAAGCACCTCTGCTTTTACCCTTTCCCTTCTGTCTGAGTAGTAAATGACCTGCATTAAAACAGCAGAGCAACGAAACACAGGTAGTTGTAAGCAACAATAAGACAGAAATAGAGCAAGAGGAGTCCAAAATTAGTTTGTGAAGCAGCTTGGTGCCTTCTCACTTAAGATCTGTTTCTGAATCATTGTGCAGAGACATAACCCTTTGCCCATGTGAATGGATTTATATAGGGTTTAAAGCTAAAGGGTGAGATCAAGACTGGTGTTTGGGTTTGCCTGCCATGAGTCTTCATCACACTGCCCCCTCTCCTGTGACACTCCCATGGAAGTGGGCCAAGACAGTTGAGCTGGATTTCACGGCATGGAAAATATTTGCTCTCTTCTGCCAGTCTTCTCCTTCCTTAATCTCTGAATATCTCCATGCATAATCTCATCTGTAATTACAGCTGCACTGGAACCTGAGAGTGTGATACCTATTAATCAATTACTTAATATTTATTTATTCATATAACTTTCATTGTCTTTCATCTATGTTGAAAACCAGATTTTTATTTTCAGTTGTTCAAAGTCAAGTATTTACAAAACACACACGCAAAACCAACCCTGTTGGCACAGGCACTCATACACCAACATGAGTGAATTGTGTGCCTTTGTCATCTTACCAAAAGTTGCAACTTCTAAAGAAAGGTAAATTGTTTTATCAGTGATTCTGGCAGCTCAGGCAGGGATTTGTATGAACAGCTGTCTTAAAGGCAAAGGGACCAAACAGGGGTGCGTGTTTCAGTGTTGTTCTGAGACAATGCAGACACAGCCAGCCAAGTTGTTTGAGCTGAACAATGGACTTTTTGCATACTAATCGATAGCCTGATGTTTTCTTGAAATGTGCTGGTTAACAAAAATAATTATTGCATCACTAAGATACCAATACATCAGAGAATCATAGAATTGTTTAGGTTGGAAAAGACCTTCAAGATCCAACCATTAACCCAGCACTGCCGTGTTCACCACAAAACCATGACCCTAAATACCACATCTATGCGCCTTTTAAATCTCTGCCAGGATAATGAGATGAAGAGACCGACCCCTACCTGGCTACACCCTCCTTTCAGGCAGTTGTACAGAGTGATAAGGTCCCCCTTGAGCCTCTTTTTCTCCAGAATAAACACCCCCAGCTCCCTCAGCTGCTCCTCATCAGACTTGTGCTCCAGATCCTTCCTCAGCCCTGTTCCCTTCTCTGGACACACTGCAGCCCCTCAGTGTCCTTCTTGTGAGGGGCCCAAAACTGAACTCAGGATTCGAGGTGTGGCCTCACCAGTGCCCAGCACACAGGGACAATCACTGCCTCATTGTTCTAGCTTATGGCTTTAGCTAATTCAATGTTTGATTTCAATTCTAATTTTTCATACCATTCGGATAAAAAGGTTGTAAATCAGGCAATGCCTCTTAACATACATGTGGCTTCATCTCCTGCTCTGAGTAGAGGAAAGGAGTATTATAGGGAGCAGGTGTTGCTCCTGCCAGCTTTATACGTACTTGACTGTGATGCTTCTTTTAGGAATGTTTCCTTCTCCAAAGAGCCAAGTAAGAACTGTCATCCTGAAAACGATGACCACTTAAGAAACTGCAACATGGAAATTTCAGGAGAGGGAACAGCATATGACTCTCATAAAGCACTGTGGAGAACAAACAACTATATTTGGTTCCTGGCAATATCTTTAAAAATTCAAATGTGAAGTAGTCCAAGAGGAGCTGGTTGTAGAGCTCTGTACATCATCAGTGATGTACTCTGGTTTTTCTCCAACATCTTCAAGCCAGAACTTTGGAAGAATTTCAGTAGGAAAAGTACATTGTAATTTCACAGTGGTTAAAAAGGTATAATGTCTTGGCAGAAGTGTATCTGGCCAAATTGAAAGACTTTTTTCTCTTCTTCCATGGTGAGTTGATTAAGACCTGCTTTGCAACAATGCCAGTAAATCCAAAGCTTTTTTACTTCAGAACATGGAGAAAGGTACTGCAGATTTATTGGCGAGGCTAGATGTATTTTATTAACACCACCATGGGGAAGTCTGATTCTGATTTATTTGCAGAAATTCCACAATTTGGCAGTGCTGTCTGGCAGACTTCCTCTTGATTTTCAGTTGACTGAATATTAGGATTGGCCTGAGTAGAAAGCTTTGTTTGAATGGGAACTTCAGCTAGAGATTTACCTGTGGACATTTTTGAGAACTTAAGGCACACAGGTAAATGTTAAACAGTTTAGAAGAAACCAGTAGTTCCTGATCAATGCACTTAGTGTTCTAATTCAGATATCTGTTAGAAATAGAACTTTTCCAAAAGCTTCTATCTAAATTTAAATGGGCTGTTTATAGCAACCAGCCAGTAATACAATATACTGAGCAAAATGTGCTGAGCATGTGAAGCAAACAGGGTTATTAAGCCATGAATAAATCATTGGTTCAAATCAACTTGCACTAACGATGGTGCCCATTTAAAGGAAATGTACCACGTAATTCAAAGTGTTTCAAAATTTATAATAATAATTACAGTCTTAATCACCAGGAGACAATGCTTCTTTCCCTTGTCGGCAGAGGAAGCCTTAGTAATTTAGGACTTCTCTAGATGTAAGACTCTAATTTCCCCATGGCAATCATATCAGACATGTGCCATTGTATGGGATTATTCCCCTCTGCTGAATGGGGAAAGGCAAAGAAAGATTACTAATTTGGCCTTGTATATTGTTTTAGGAAGAGAATGTCTTTGACTCTTAATTTCTGTACTATGGGGAATTGCCATGTCCAGATTTGGGTTTTGGTGTTTAAAATTGGAACAAAAAGTCAAAAATCACTGCAGACTGGAGGTTGATTGCAGCTTGTCAAAACACTCTATTACTGCTGAAAAATGTAAATGTGCATATAAGGTAAAATGGAACTTTTCCATGAGGCAGCTCCTTCTGGCAGTGGTGGCATGGGGCATGGAACCCGATGACCCTCAGGTCTGCTTTGATGTGGCTGTTCTCAGGCTCAGAGTGCTCGTCAACCCTTTGGTCTCCATGAGGTATGAGAAAACACTACCTTAACAGACCTCTGTGGATTAATTCAATGTGGCAAATGCTGATCTTTTATACCTGGCTTTCTGAAAACTTTTTGCTTCTAGTGGCACTCAGAAAGTCCAAGTCATTTTTTATTGAGAGAGCTGGAAATGCAGGGTACTGAACCAAAAGGAGAACAATCAAAATGTAAGCTTTCTACAGCTCCATGTATCACAAGCCCTTGCATTAGTGCTCTATATGACTCCTGGGGAAGCCTGTTATTTATTGTATTGGATGTAACTATTTGAATTCATACACTTTAGATGTATACAAGTATGTTCCCAATCAAGAGGAAGAATTTAAAGTTACTTAACGAGTGGGTACTTTCTGCAGTTTTTATTTCTTATGGTGCTTGATGTTCTTTATCCTCCTAAAACTTGAAAACAGGACATTTAATGCTGTGGGATGGGATGAGATGGAGTTTGAAAAGTAGAAAAGCACCAGAAACAACTTCTTAACTTATAAGGTTACCTATAATCCCCTGCTAAATCCATCCTTCAAAAACATCTTTAAAGAGATGGTGCTGATGTTTTTGCCACAGAAGCAGTGTGAGTGTTCACGCTTGCTCCAGTACACCAGGATCAGCCCTGTTGGGAATGTCCCAAGCAGCAAGAAAACGGGAAGGAGGGAATTTACCCTCGAGACTTGTCAGTACTGAGAAGGGAAGTACCAAGTGGGTTAGTTTTCCTACACCATCAGGTTTCCCACTGCACTCGCTTTTCCTTGTCCTTTGCTGAAAAATAGAAGAAAGCACCAAGGGGGTGGGATAGAAATGAGAAAGAGAGGAATGGTAAGGATTCCCTTGTCTGTGGGATGTGGATTTATGAGTCTCATAAAATGCTTTTCTGCTTTTCCTAGTGAGAAATAGTCATCCAATTGTGTTATCTTTAAGAGAATGATGATTTATGCTCTCAGAATGAATGCTATTTCCAGTTTTCCACATCTTTTCAGTGCCTCAGCAACATCTTGTGGAGATTTCTTTTTGCCAAGAAAGGTTGGACCAGATGATCCTTGGAGTCCCTTTCCAGCCTGGTTTTCTGATAAATCACATTATGTGGTCCCATTTTATGATAAAACGTGTTGGGTTTTCATTATTTTTTTCCATATGTAGTTGCATGGTGTTCTCCATTAAGGCCTCAGTGATTGTGTCTCTGGGAAATGTGTGTAGATAGGTAATCATTCACATGATACTCCGTGCCAGAGTCAAAATCTGTGTAATTATCTAAATGACTGCACACCCTAAGTGCTATAGAGTTGAAGAAATTTGTAGCTTCTAACCTGGGCTTTGTCAAATACCTAGTTTTGTGTTTCATATTATGTGAGTAATTCACATTATGTCATTCAAGTTTGCAAAATACATCTCCAGAGTATTGGTTCTTGGATTATTAGTAATGAACATTAATCACAATTAAAGGCATGTCATTATTTCAACTTTGGAATTTGTGTCCTTTCAATGTTTATGTTATGTTGCAGCAGCTGCAAACGTTGTTGTAAACACATGACCACATCCATGGAAAGAAATCTGTAAATGATCAGAAGACGACTGAAAGTAGGGTTTTCCTTTCCTAGACTTCAAATGGTGTCAGCAGCACTGTTACCTTCCCAATTCCTTCCTAATTTAGGGAAGAGCCAGCTTTGCCTTCCTTTCCAAACCCCTGTACATGGATAACAATCCAAATTAATCCTGATACCATCTTTATATACCATTTACACATCGCAGGAGAATGCATAAGTGAGGGAGGGTGAATCTTTAGAGAAGAAGGTACTGTCATAGCCTGTAGCTAGTGGGTGTGTGATGTGGACACGTCATCCCGAAACATGCCATAGGATGCACCGTGGTGAGGTAAGGCACAAAGCATCTTTCTCATCATCTGCCCAAACAGACTGGACCCAACACTTCCAAGAACCAGCAAAATTTGGTTTGTTTTCAGAGGGCTTGTTCCCACGCAGTCTCCAGCACCGTGGCCTGGGTCGGGCTGTGTGTTGTGGACAGAGCATTTCAATTTCCAGCTCTGTCTGTAGGGAAATGAAGGAGCATGTGCTTTAAGACCTACTGCTTCTTCTTGCAGAGGTCACACTAGTTCAGTGAGAACTGGGTTCGGCTTCCCATCACACAGCAATCTGAGGGGAAAAATGTGAATCCTGGCTTAAATGGATAATGTGAAATGCAGATGTGTCATTCTGCCTTGCCCTGCTGTCTGCAAGGGCAGGGCTGAGCCTTGTGCTGCTGCTGACAGGGGTCTTGCATGGTTCCCTGAAAGTGTCAAAAGTTGAAGACAAGCTGTACTTTTTGGGTCTCTAGAGAGAGAGTGCAGTGCCCCCACTCCCTGAGTTCCCCAGCATTCCATCCATCCTGGTTCCCTTCCTCCCTCACAACCTGTCTCCTGGGTTTTGTCTTCCCTCAGCCCAATCCTATATGAAAACAATAGAATTGGGAGGGGCTGTCATTTTTCTTCTGCCATCACATCCATCCCAGAACGAATCTGAGGGTGGCTTCTGAGTTTAAAGTGAACCAGCAGCAGTTTTAAGCATTGTCCTGCACATTCTACTCTTACTCCTGATTTTTCTCTATTCATTGAATGCAACCTCACTTTAGAGAGGGAATTGTCCTGCTGACTCTGCAGCAAGCAGGCAGTACAGAAGGAGAAGACACTTTACTCATCAGCTCCCATTGCTTTCATTTGTGATGCAGGCCTTGTAGTTACATCTGTGAGTTTTGCAGGAGGGTGGGAATCCCAGTCAGTTGGATTGATGTAGGCACATAGTGCAACCTATGTGTTTTCCTCAGCCTTTTTCTCACTTAAAACCCTTTCGTCTTTTGGTTATTCTTGAGCATGTTTCCTCCTGCCCTACTTCATGTCCCAAGTTAAAAATCACCATTAAAGGTTTTATGGGTAACTGCTTATTTCTATTGTATCCTGCAGGCAGAGCTGAAAGGTTGAGAGGAAAGATGTGCCAAACTGGGATTCTGCCTGAGAGGATTTCCTTTGTGATGGAGCATTCTGGCTCCAGACAATTCTTTAGCCAAATTTTCTTTGTCAGCCTTCATTTCAAAATGTGACCAGTTAATACTAGAAGAAAATATGGCCTTTAATTCTTACTCTTAGGTTTTTCCCTGTTGGCTTTCAAGCCAATGAGTGTCTGAAATGTTGAGATGCAGATGCATTTATGTGTTTTCTTCCAGGGAGTGAGCAATGGCAGCGCTGCAGATCCTCAAATGAGAGCAAGATGATAATGTTTTACAGAGGAAACTTTGTTGGTGAAAATGAAGTAATCAATTTCCTAGGTTCTTTTTGCAGAAAAAAATTTTTTCTTTTGTATTGTGAGGAAGAACAAAATACTGGTTTTGACATATTCAGAAATTAAGGTTTTCATGTAAAACTTTATTGGAAAAAAACTACAACCCAACATTTCAGTGTTATAATGAAAGTAAAAGAGCTTGAAGTCACAGTGAAATATTCTGCTCCCAGATTTCTTCTTGTTTGATGCACTGGAAATTACATTTGCTGAGGTAATGAAGAACAAATTGTGTTGTAGCAGGAGCCAAACAGTCTTGTTCCAAACAAAAGGTTGTTTGTACAACCAGTGTGCTGGAGTGTGCCAGGAAGTATGTGAGGAAGGAACAGTGACACTCCAGATGCCACACTTCACCAATCCATCCATTTTCAGGTTTTTTAAATTACAAAGTTTATCTTGTGTTTTGGATGGAATAATACAGATCCAGATCAAAACAAGCAGTCTGTCTTCAGTGGCCTGATAAATTGCTCCTAATTTTCTGGAATAGGTTAATTTCATTTAGGTAAGGAAAGGCAAAAAAGCAGGCTTTTCAGAGCGCTGCCAAACAGAAGATTAAGTCAGCATCAAATCCATTAGTCAACCGATTTATCTGTTGGCTAACACCACTTCAGCCTCTTCATCTTAACTTTTTTTTTTTCCCTTGGGTGACAATTGAGGTAACCCACAATTTCACTGCTGTATTGCAGTATTACATGGTGGTTGCTCTGCTTAAAACTAAGTTTACTGCCCTCTTAAAATTTTTTAAAGCAGATTTTATTTAGTTTTATTTTTTCATGGCAACTTTTTCTTCTTCTGTGAATGTACCGTTTCTTTGAAAACTCATTTCTGGGAATACAGTCCTAATCGTTGTTGTAGGCTACTGCGGAACATGCCTGTAGTAGAAGTCATCTCTATTAATTGCACATATTTATGTGTCCATCATTATTCAGTGCCAGCTTTGAGTTTCCTTTCAGGACACCTGTTCCAGACTCCATGGTGTGCTTGCTTGGGGCTGTCTTGGCAGTCTTTGTTTTCCTCATTTTAGTTTCATATGACAGAGGATTGCAGATTCGTCATGGACAGAGGTTCTGGTGTCAGTTGAAGTCTAACCACTGATGGAGACTTTTTTTACCTTCGGGATATTTCTAACATGTCCATCTTTTGTAGATTCTTTGCTAATTCCCTGGTGTTATATTTTTCAAATTCTTCCAAGAAACATATATGGCAACATCTATCCCTGCCTTTGCCGGTGTTGCTGAAGCAGCTAGGGATTTGGGGAAAAGTATTGGTTTAGAGACTTCTGCTAATAACTTCTTGGCCATAAAGAGTTTTCATCTTCTAACCTGAGACATTGAAGGTGAGTTAGTTTCACTTGAAGTTAGCAGCAACCTCTCAGCAGCAAATGTTCCTCTGGTACCATGGAGGGGGCCTGACTCCATAGAGTTGGTGGGAAGAGCCTATGGAATTTAAAGTTGCATGTGCTACCATTCAGCATTTCTCATCTAAACTCCTCCCGATGTGGGGGATTGTGGGGAACTCCAGGACCGGTACACAGGGATGTGCATCTCCCAGTTTTATCCCACTTCTTTTGGCTGTTTTTGCATATCACAGGCTCCTGAGCCTGCTCTGCACAGGGCTGCATGGAGTGAAGTGTTCAGTGCGGGAGAACTGTCCAAGAGCCAGAAGGTGAGCACGTCGGAAATACTTAAATTTCTATTCTGCCTTCCAGTGAATGACATCCTCATACTTGTAGATATCAGTGAATCCAAGGGAGGCAGATCTTTTGCTGGCAGAGCAGGAAGCTGAAACACGCAGAGGCAGCAGTTTGCTCATGCTACATGGCAATTAACTGGAAAAATCCTTACTCTAAACAAGAATGTGTCTCTCGTTTGTCCTTACATTCAGTTCTTCAATATAAGACTAGCTCTTACTAATTAAATGCAGAATTACACAGTGCAATCACCTCCTGCCCTCTACAGAAATAGAGAACAAAACCTGTCAGCACTGCACTCCCCCGCTGTGGGATAATCTGGAACTGGCTGGCTGGTTATGTACTTAATTTGCTTGGTTTGTCAGTGTTTATTTGGGGTCTGACTGACGCAAAATCATCCTCTCCCCTCTGGAAATCAGCATCCTTCTGGCAAAATGTACAGCTTGGCTTGCAGGATACTTTTTAGCCACGAGTATTTTCCTATGGTTGCTGTGGTACCTCTACAAAATCAACTCCAGGTGTAACTTGTGTAGGCCTTGTGCAGTCCTGTTCCCCCCGGCAATCCCAGCTGCTTTCATGGTGTAGTCACCAGTCACATGTCACCAGCGCCTGGTGGCATAAAGAATTTGGCAGGGCAGATAACTTGGTGACAGGTGTGGCCTTGACCTCTCTGGGAGCAAAGAAACATGTGGTCTATTCCAGGATGGCATCGCTGTTGCTGCTAAAGGCCCATCAGCATCCTCCATGTTGAATACTTGCATATTACAAAGGAATATTCTAACACCAAGTGAACAGCAGTAAAATTCAATCTGGTAAGATTTATTACTTTAATATTGGAGGATTTAAGCTGATACCAGATTAACATATTCATAGGGTTTTAGGGACTGCTTGGGTGTTAACTTTTACCTTTTAATCTGAAAACTTCGCAAGGGTCTCGCGTCTCTTCTGCACTAACACCTCAGTCTGTCTTTGTAAGAGGTTGAATTTCTTTACACGGTGTTTTGTGACTAAATATGAAAGAGGGAAAATGGCCCTTAATTTTAACAAGTTCCCATTTGGTTTAACAGCTGCTGTGAGATCTCTCTTGTCTTTTTGGCTGTGTTTGCCACTTTGGCAGTGTGTTTCTGGTTGTCAGAGTCATACAGAGTTCTAATGAAGTGCAACACTTTTTTCCCTACAGCTGTTATTTGTCATTTGATATAAGTCTGCCTTGTGAGAGTTTTATTCCTGAACAAATGATAAAAGGACAGCTAGTATCAGAAGGCAGTGCTGGCATGAGAGTTTCTGCTTTGTTGCTAACACAGAAGAAGCCATCGCTCTCCTTTTAAAGGATGTGTTATGTGGCTGAATTTGGGAAAGCCTTTCAACTCCTGAGGGAGCCAAAGCCAGCCTCTTCCCCTGTTCTACCCTTTGCTGCTGCCCTGTCCTAATTAGCAGTTAAACTCCCTGCCCTGTGCTCGCAGTGCCAAGCCACTGGCTTCTGGCGATCACTCAGGGTTTGTTTTTCGTTGCAGTGCAGTAAGCACTGTGTGTTTCTCCACTGTGCTCCTAGATGAGGGCCGTGAGACCTGCTGAGTCAGCAGATATCGCCCATGCTCCTTGGGGTTCATCTTCCTCCCCTCCTGGAGCCGGGGAGATGTGGCAGCCAGAGCTGGGTGACGTGATAGCCCGGGCACAGTGTGACCCTGGGGAGGCTCTTGAGTGGTTCAGACTGGAGAGTTTGCTGCGAGAGCTGGGCTCTGTTAGTTTGTGTAAATCTGTTATTGAAGCTGCAAATCCTGGTTCCTGCTAGCTCTGACATTACACATAACCCCCTGATTCCTTAGCGTACATAGAGAACTCGGCTGAGCTATTTGAGTGTTAGACATTTCACAGTTGTACAAGGGAGTCCTGCCAGGTTGAAGGTGACTCCCATACTCTCAAGATGTTTCTTGAACTGCCTAAATGAATGTGCAACCAACACTGGTGTGCTCCCATGCCTGACAGAGAAATACACATCGTATCACCCCATGCTGCCAGCTCTGGTTGGGAAGCAGAGACTATTTGCCGAACTCCACTCATTAACATGCAAAGGTCTCATCCATTGCCAGCAACGTGCCAAGAAAATTTTTTGACAGAATTTCTGCAAAGATCTTTGTAAGGCACACTTAACCTTGACTTATGTCTTCCTGTCCTCTCAGTGTTTCTAAAAACTTGCTTTTGGGGTTCCCTGTGAAGGAGGAGGTGGACAACATGCTGTGAGTTTTTGTTCCCTACCTGGATACATCTGTGTTACACTTCTGCTGAGGACTATAAACCCTCATTCTTTCTAACCCTGCCAAACCAATCCCCTCTTAGAAAAGTATCTTTAATGATACATGATATTCCAGCTACCCTGAACATTTCATGATGAATGTATGGCATCGATATTTGTTACAAATACTTCTCCCTAGAAGACTCTGTATTAAGCCCATGCTTCATTTCATCCTTAAGACTTCTCTTACTCTGTAGTTAGTTGATAAACAAAATTACTTTATTGGGGACAGATAACAACATGGGGTTTCAGCAATTAAATGAAAAGTAGCAGGGAATCCTAAGGAGAGGAAATGGAGGGTCACAAATGGCTCTGAAGAGACTTGAAGGCAGGAATTAATATCTTATGCTTAATGAATGACAGCTCTTTAAAGAAAGCTGTTAGATAAAGCAATATAGGAGTGGAGAAGAGCGCTTTTCAGAAATTGCATAGAGTGAGAGAGGTTTTTCTTTTAGAAATTTAGCAGTCTTGACCACTTCTCTTGTCTTTGGAGAGGGTGGCAAGTAAAAGCATGACCTATAAAACTGATAGAAATTCCAACACTTCAGGAGCAAAAGGCAGTGTGAAAAGTATAGCTTTTCCTCTGTTTTGCCCCTGCCAGAGGAGAGATTTCACACTGAAGGTGCTATTGAGTTATTCTTTTGTTTCTGTGCTCACTCAACCAGCACATGCCTAAGCTTTTTTTTTTTCTTTTTTATGGTAGCAAGCAGGGTGGAAGGTAGCTTAGATTTGAGTCAGGGCAATGGAGTTATAGAAATCATAGAATCATAGATTCATTAAGATTGGAAAAGATGTCTAAGGTTATCAAGTCCAACCATTAGCCCAGCATTGCCATGTTCACCACTAAGCTGTATCCCCCCCGTGCCACATCCACACATTTTTGGAACACTTGAAGCAATGGTGATTCCACCATTTCCCTAGGCAGCCTGTTCCAAGTGAAGAAAGGCTCCTCCTTGTCAGCAGCTTTTAAGAGGTGTGGCTGAGGGGGCTGATCAATCGACCTCCCAGGGTCCCTTCAGCTCTGTTGTCGCTGGTGGGTTTTGTAGTCACTCCCTTGGCTATACAAACATGGAGGTGGGGAGCAGAGTCTCCTTTACCAACCACCAACTGGCTTGAAAGGTCTACTCAGGGTTAGCATTAAAGGGTTGCATGCAGCCCTCACCTCCCGCGCTCCTGATGGGAATCATGAGGCTCAAGTTAACATGTTACCACTTTGAAGTATGGAGGTGTGGGTGTTAAGTAGTTTCAGAGAGAAGAAATGTCTGTGATTTATTTCTTGCTGAGAAAAGTTCATTAGGGAGAAAAAGGGAGAGGAGGGGAAAAGTTTTAAGGGGACACTGAAAGCACCATCAATTGATGGTGGTTATACAACTCTAAAAGTAGGCCTGTACTGCAGATTAGAAAGTAGGACTCGGGGGTATTCCAGGATTAGGCAATTGTGCTAAGTACGTCAGAGTTTCTTTGGCTTATGTGGATGGCCTTTTTTTCAGCATTTTTTAGTCTTTCTGGAGCTTTTTTTTCCCCTCCTTTTTGCTGAGGGCAAAACGTAGTTTGTATAAGAGCAGAATCCAGCAATGCTGTTCTACTGGAAGCTGTTGATAGTGGAAGTGTCTGCCAGCCTCATCAAATATTATCCACAAGTGTGAGATCTACCCTTGAAAGTGTGTATGCTGCCTATAAGTCTGACTACTTACTTCATTAAGTTCCTCCAGTAATTGAGGTGTCACAGTCCCGTGGAGTCTTACTTGCCTTCAAGCCACCTGGGTATTATCCACCACTAGATTCCCATTGAGACCAGTGTTAGAGCACACCCACTTGAACCATTTGGTCACACAGGCTCACATTGGAACACATTTATTCTGGACTTTACTGCAAAAACATCTTTTCTCCTTTTATAGACCCATACATAGCACTTCAAAGATGATTAAGTTTCATAAGTCATTAGGAAAAGAACAGAAGCAGATGCCATCCAGCAATACATTTGGGACTCCCTAGTCCAAGTTTCTCATATTATCGATCGTTTCTTGTTCATCCTGTACCCAGGCTTGACATGAGTTCTGTAAACCCTGTGGAATATCTGGAGTGAAACTTTTGCTGATGTTCTGGGAAACACTGTTTTTTGGACTCCTTTCTGGGAAAATGAGGACATGAGAATTTTTTTTATTTTCCAGTATCATTATATTCTTACTGAACCAATTTTAACTGTTTGCATTGGACTTCTGCCGATGTAATTGTATCAGAGTCCCTAAAGTGTTTGCAGGTGAAAGTAACTCTCCATTTCCAATGGGATTAGTAAATAGTTATGAATGAACCAGGAGGTCCAGAACAGATTTTCTTTTACTTTCTTTTCTCGTACTTGCATGCACTATGTCTCTCACGGTTCACATAGTCTTGATGAAGCCATCACATCTTGGTGGTCTTTCTTTGCCCATCTGTTTTGTAAGGAATATTACTCCTCTTCCTAGCAGATTGTGAAGGTTGCATGAACAGTAATTCAGGTATATCAACCTTTTTCATTGCGATGGGGCTGGATGCTGGGTTTGGAGGACTGACTATGGACAGCTGCCCTCAGTTGTGCTGCTTTCCTGTCCCTCATGGCACCATTTCTCTTCCAGCCTCATCTCCACTGTGTGTACATACTGTAGCTGTACCTGCTTCATTGCTAGGTTCAGTGTGAGGCCACAAGAGAAAAAAACATGGGCTCTAAGGAATTCTATGATCTACCCCATGGGTATTTTTGTTCGAAAAAATATGTTAAGGTCTTCTGAAGAAAAGCCAATCAATTGCAGCACAGGACTCACTGTAAGGCATACCAGGACTGTGCTGCAGCCTACAACTAGGCTATCACCTTGGAAATAATTTGGATCCAAATTATGTTTCTTTTTCCTAACTCTAGTGTCAAATGCTGTGCAGAAGCACAGGTGATTATCACCCAGCTACTGCTCTAACACCCAAGCCTTCATTTAGGTAACCTCGAATTGGTTCAGAATGAGTTAAATGCTAAATGGCCTTCATCAATGGAAACATTTCTGTGTGGTGACTATTTTTTTAGTAGCTTCATCATTTCCATATGCAATTCAAAAGAATTGTAAAGAAAAAAAACACCTCCCATTCTCACCAACTAAGTAGGAAGAGCTGAGACTGGAGAGAGACTCATCCCTGGGATGTCAAGGCTGGGAGGTCAAGACAAGCTGTTAATTGTGGCAGGGTAGCATCTGCTCCTTTGCAGTGGATATCCGTGGGTGTAGTGACTGGTGCTGACACTAAGGTTTAGTCAACAAACTGTGCTGGTGAGGCACAGGGAGGAGCAGGAGCAGCTCCTGGGCTCAGCTGTGGTGGTTCAGCAGGGCTCTCCAGGGCAGTCAGACAAGATTTTTATCACTAAAATGAGCTGTGTGTTCTTATCTGACTGTATGCTCTGCCTGACAGCTGCCTAGGAATAGGTTGCTTGCACACAGCTCCTTTCCAGGAACACACTTTGACCAACACCAGTAGCAAAAGAGCATTATTAAGTTGATTAAGCCTGAGTTGACATTTTTTTTTTTTCCTACAATAGTAACAGATGGCAAATGGTGGCGGTACAGCTGCTGGGACTGGGAGAGGATGGATGTTGGTTTGTCATTTCAATGGATGCTGGAAATAATTAATATTTATGTTTATACAGGGTCTTTCCTCTTTCAGAGCGCTTTACAAACCAGGTGATAAATAATGGGCCTGGAGTTCATGCGTGCTGGTAGAGCTCATCCCTGTGCCCATGTGGCCAGTGTGGGAGGGTAAACATAAGGGCATTGGCCTGTGCTTCCTACATAGCCTGAATGTGGATAGTGCCATTCAGCAGGGATTTCAGGTAGAAAAGGCAGGTAAACAGCTGGAATTCAGGGGGCGACACTGGTATCCAGGGTGTCAGGTGCTAGTTTGGGTACCTGGACTCGCCTCTGGCTGCATAGGGTTTTGTGTAGACTCCTCCCAAAGACGTCTGTGTCCCACAAGAAGGTGCCTTAGGGAGTAGGTAGCCACCAGCCATGCTGTCCTTGTACAGTCAGATGCAGCAGCTGGGGCTCTGCAGGTCACCTGACACTAGCAGAGGTGCTGAGGCTTCCTCTCACTCTGGGCAAGTTGGAGGGTGGCCCCAAGGGCCTCCTGACTCTGACACTTGCTCTCCATCAGTCTTGCTGGGATGTGCTGTGAAGGCAGTGTTTCCAGGTCCATCTTTAGTCCAAGAATTTGGAACTGATACAGAGAGGAATCAAGACTTTGTGTGGATTGGCTCACTATCTCACAGTGTTACTGCAGGTGATGGGTTTGGTGGATATAACAGTGAAATGACAGAAATCTGGGGCACATAATGAGAAAGGACACTTTTTAGCACTTCTTTTGTATTTATTAGGAGCTGGATCAAGACCACCATTTACTCCTCCTCCATTACTGGCAGATTCAGTTGCCATAATTGCATCCAGGAAAAACACTAGCAAGAGCTAAGTTTAGAAATCCATAAGAATTACAGCACTGTGGTTTTCCCTCATGTGAAGGGTCAGAACTTCCAGGAAAACACAGGAAGAAGTCATTACAAGGCACTTTAATGAACACTGAATTGTATTTTAGAAACTTGAAAAATGTTGAAGGTAGGTAAAATGTCAGCTTTATGTAATTTCCCCTTTCTTTATACTATATTCAGATCACCTTTTCAGGAAGGAGTGCCCAAGGTGAGCAGGATGTGTTAGGATTAACGGGTAGTAACAGGGGAACTTGCCAAACACTGTTTCCCTGGGATGGTGTTAAAATGTCTTTTTTCTTTAGAAAGTATTTGAATTTCTGAAGATGGGGAAGTTGCTCTGCATTGGTACCAAAAGAGGGCTGACCACTTTTTAAGGGTTCAGAAGAAGACATAATTAAAATAATTTTTATTCATTTGAGAGTGAATGTCCAGCTACCATCTGTGTAACAGCAAGATAAAAATTTACATTGTTTCTGGTGTAATGGTAAGTGATATAAGGAAAGATACAAAATTGTGCAAACAGGGCTGTTCTCTATTTTCCAGCCCATTTCCAAGACTTCTGGGCTCAGCTAAGGCTGTGAATCTGGCTGGTCTTAGCCAAATGAAAATTATGAATCTCTGGAGTGTGAACACTGCCAACTATTGCCCTTTGCTGCATTCAGTTAGGGTGGCTGAAGGCATGGCTCAAGTATGGTTCTGGCAGCAAGACAATTAAGAGGTCATGACTTAAAAGTCTAAAATCCAGTAATCTAGTCCTTCACCTGACAATGTAAGCAATTCTTTAGCCATCAGCCAAGGTAATATATGGTGCATAACAAATGTAATTGAAGCTCTAGGGGGCTGGTCCTTTCTTCTACAGTAAATACTGTGAGGTTTTTCTCCTCCTCCCGCAAGCAACTCTTTCTCAAAGGTCCAGAGGGAAAGGCAGCTTTCCCAGCTGTAGTGATGTACTGATGAGAAGGCTCATGGAGCTGGTGATGCCAAAGCGATGCATAAGTGCCTGGCCACAGGAAGGCAGAGGAGGAGGAGGAGAGTTTGCTTTGGGGACTGCCTTGGCCTTGCTCTGTGCATCTGCAGGGCTGCCACGAGGCAGGGAGCAGCTCCAAGTGCCCACAGCTTTCCCACAGGGAATGATGCCAGCAAACCAGATAACAGTTGGTAGCCCATAGCATACTGCTGTTCTGTGGCTTCATGGTTGTACTGAGAGATAGATCTCAAAGGACTGTTTTCAGGAGTTAAATTCTTCTGGAGTATCATGCATTTTTTAGGACTTTCATAATGTCCTTAAATTGGATATTTCCACATTGTCTAATATTGTATCCTAAGGATGCTGTGGGTTGGCAATACCTCCTGCCCTTTTTGTTATTATGCTCTGTATAATTTTATGCAGCACAGTCAGGATTTGAGAGCAGCTGACAGCCCAACTGCACTGTCTGTTTAACTGCAGGAAACCACACTTTATCCCCCTCTGAATCCTAATGGAGTAATGATAACAGATAATTAATTGAATGCCTTTTCCTTTCTTTTGTTTATTCTCTCTTTGAACATACTCCCTAAATACACAAATAAAATCCTCAATTAAAATTTATGGATTAATGGATTGAACAACAAATCTTTTTCTTTCTTCTTTTTTTTTCCTTTTGCCTGGATCTCAGTGAGAATTTTGCTGATTTTCACTTGTGCTCCCCTCCCTGTCAAACATTTTCAGTTGTCAAAATGGGTAAGTATACACTGGGCTGTCGTGTGGGCACATCAGATGTATCAGTGCTTATCAGAATGGTGGAAGGAGATGAAAACAGTCTGGCATTCCTCCTGTGCCATTGTGTGTGGTGTTCACACTGCCCTGGAAGCCAGGAGCTTGTAAGGATCAGTGCAATGGGTCAACTCCCCTACAGAAGGATGGTTCTTAATGCACTTTGATGGGGTAAATATTGTCTCCCCCAGGAATGACCCTTTAGAATTTGTGACATAAAAAATGCTTGTCAGAGAGAGGGCTGCAGGCTCAGCATCCCCCAACACCACAGCATTGTCATCCACTTAATTACAGCAGTACGTGATCAATATGATTGCACACACTCAATGGTATCTTTACGTCATAAAAAGAAGAAAATTGATCTGGAAGTGTTTTCTATGAACTGCCACTTAGTTTGTAGAACCGAGCACACTTCACATCTGCAGGCTGGAGGTTAGTGACATACAAGCAATCACACAGTAAGTGGCAGGTAAAAACAAACAAGAAAAAGAGGCTATCACAGCTAATAAAGTCTTGTTGCATGCTGAATAAAGCTTTTTATGAGTTTATTTTTTTGCTTGGAGCAAACAGTACATTTTGTTTCTGTTTTGCAGTGAGCATAAGCTTTGGAAGGTTAAACAGAGAGTATTAGATTATGGTAAGTGGTCGTCGGAGGCTTGCTTTACAGTCATGGCCTGTTAAATTGTTTACTGAACCTCAATATATATATATCTCTGAGGTTGATGTGTGTCTTAATTCCTGTTTATCTGGAAGATCTGAGTCTGTTGATTTTTTTATAAAACCTGAATGAACAAACATAAAGTTTAAGATTCTCTTTATTATAAGCTGTGGTTTATAGTATAGTTATAGTAGTAAGAAGTCACAGCAAACATACCAGTTGCATAAATAAACTTTCAGCATTTTGTTATTGTGTATCAGCACATTTTTATCAGTACAGGTTTTTAGACCTGCTTTTCTACAGCTGTCAGTTAATCTGGCAGCAGCTGGACAGACACCAGGGTCTGATCTCACTCCTGGGAAGAGGTTGGAACAGCAAGGTGACTCCTCATGCAGTGAGCCAGCCCCATGGCACTCAGCCATTGTGCTCATGGGTCAGCTTCTCACTTGCTGCCTTTGAGCCTGTTGTATGTGGGTTTGTTTGCCTCAAAATGCTGTGGGCACTGTCTATTTGGGAGCAACTCGAATCCCTGCACAGAGGGTGGGAGGAAGGGGCAGCCTGGACAGCAGGCTCAATTGGAGCTGGACTGTTCCAGGTGAGCAGAAGTTGATCTGCACAACTGTGTCTCTGCTTTGGTGCAAATCCTGTCACTCAGGAGGACAATTCAGTTTCAGCACTGGGTGTACAGGTAACAGTGCTAACTTCAGGTTGCATTGAGCATCTCTTGTTCACCTGAAGGAAAGAGTTCTGTAGTTCTGTAATACTTCTGCAAGGAATGTAAAATAACTTCTTATGGATAACAAAGAAAGAAGAGGTTTGGGTGTTTGTTTTGGACATTTTGAGATGTGCAAAAAGTGACCACTTTCAGAAAAATATTTTATCTCCTTCTCCCCCCCTCACCTTTTAACCCTGGTTCTAGGTTCAGGATACATAAGCCACAGTCTGTAAAGGACAGCCCACAGCTGCTGCGTGGGAAAAGTAGGGAGAGGCTGGATCTATGCAACTGGAGCTTGGACACCAGGGGATTTCCAATAGCCTCTTGAGGCAGGCAGTGCCAATGACCCTGGTGTTTGTACAGTGATGCTCAGTTAATCTCTGTTGAACAATATCTGTTTGGATGAAAGTCAGGTGCTGTTGGGGCAGCCTGCCAGTGAAGACTTTTACGTATGTGGATTATTGATTTGCAGAATTCATTGAGGTATTTTCACATTTCCTAGAACCAGGGCTTGACAATAAGTCCTCAGATAACCTGTGTTGTTGGATAATCCGTGTTGTTGGATAATCCAGGCAGAATGAGAGGTAGGGCCAGGGAACTGCTGGAGTACAGGAGCAGACTGCTGGAGTGGGCAGAAATAGATTTATGGGAGCAGAGGGGGAACTCAAAGATAGAAGTGCTAGGGCAGGAGATGTTCTGGGATAAATTCCCTTTTGCATAATTTGCACGTGCCTATAATCTGCTCTGCAGATGGGCTTCAGATTGTTTGGAGTTAGGTTTTTCTTCCCTAAACAATTGTGGATTATACTGTGAACAGTATATTGTACCTCTATAATCTGTAGCTTTGTGTTGGACTTCTGTAATGTACAAGGATTTATAAATTCTCTGAAAATATGGACAAATTTGTATTACCAGTATCCTTGTGTCACACTTGCTTTTCTCCACCATTCCTGCCTCTTCATGTATGATTCTATAACTGGGGAATGGAGCACAGTGGCACATGAGCCAGTTTATACTAAGTAGAAGTTAAAAAAGGGACGGAAAATGTGAAAGCTAATAAGGAAATATAGTCACATGCCAACAAAGAGAAAAAGATACATCTGAAAATAGTGTTGCAGAAGCAGATAAATTTCAACTGGAGATGAAGTCCTGCTGGCATTATTTATGGGCCAGAGTCCTTTGTTTTATAGTGGGAAATGTAAAAAAACACAATAATGAAGATTGTTGGCAGGAGACTGCTCTTCACCTTCCCTAAAAGCCACATATTAGATGGCTTCCCATTCTACAGTGTCTTTGGGAAGGACGGTCCAACCTCATCCTACAAAGGGAAGGACACAAGCTGTTGGTGCAGGGCTCAGCACGTGGTGGTCTCATAGCAAACCAGGGACTGAAAGGCTAAAGCAGTGTTTAACTCAAGTTACTCCTATTTTAATAATTAGCCAATAGCCAGTTCCCACGCTTTGAAGGGCACGTTCTGCTTTGGTGGCATGCAATGAGCCCCGTCTTTACAGTACTCAGTCATTAAAAATGCACTGATTTCCAGGACTGACCTGCAAATGGCTGTTTTATGGGTCTGACCTTCCCCTTCATCTCACCAGAAGAAAAGGATGGAGTTGAGCACATTCCCACATAAACTGGAAGATGCGTTTATTTCTGTGAAATAGTACTGCATGAACCTTTCTGGCTGTATTTTCAGGCACCCAGCACCCTGCCTGGGCCATGTCTGCTGGTGGATAGGAGAGGTGAGACTGTACTGTTGAAGGCACAGAGCAGGGGAGGGCAGCTTTGCTCCCCGAGTGGAGGAGATTATTCTTTTCGTGATAAAACCGTCTCATTTTCTCCCTGCTGGAGCAACATGCAATGAATTGGTGTCAAAATAATACACAACAATACTGTGCTCTTGGACTGTATCCAAACTGCAATGTCCGTCCTGTGACTATTATTTCTATAGATTTTTTTTTCCTTATATTCTTACTTCCTCCCAACTATTCAAGTTGGTGAAGAAAGACCAGCAGAGATGGCTTATTTCTTCCAGCAGCTGGCAGTGAAGTGAGACTAGTAATTTTCCCTACGGTTTTTCTATGCTTTGGATTAAATCCACAAATGTGGTGTTTTAAGTAGGGAATATTCAGCTTTGTTCTGCTTTGCCTGGTTTGGAACTGGATGTTGAATGTGTCTCTTTCATGCCCAGCAAAGGCAGAGACTTGCTTTCTGGCTGGCTGTGTAGAAGTGTGTATCCAAGTAGGACAGGTCTGGTGAAGAGGGAGAGTTACAGTCCATTTAGTGGAGCCTGTCTCCAGCATGCTCTGGAAGTCTCCTAAATTGGATTGCTGATACCTCTCTGTCTGTGTTTTGTTCTCTTGAAAATTATTTTAGAAAAGCTTTCCAAAAGGAAGTTCTGGTGCTGGGGGCACATTTTCTTTATGTTGAAGTGCATATTTTTGATCGAGTGAATAAAAGTTTTGCTGCAGAAGAGCATTCCCTCTCTGGGGTGCCTGCAGCATCACTAAGTCTGACCACAGTTGGTTCTGTCCTTGACAATGGGCATAAATGGAGTTAATTATATGGGGACCAGGTTCAGTAGCTGCATTTTAAAGGGCTCTCAGTAAGTTATTAAATCAGCAGGAAAGCAGCACTGAGGCCCAGCAGACACAGAAGCTGTGTGCTGTGGTAAACCTGTGTATGTAAAATTTCTTTCTAAAAAGATTTCAGCACTTCACATGACCTCTGCTAATACTTATTTTTAAGTGACACTTTGTGTCAGCTGCCTCAGCTCCACACTGCCGAGGGCTATTCTCCAGTCTGGACTGCTTTCCAGTCAGCATGAAGTGGCCTGATATGAACTGTTGACTTGTCCTGATAGTTTTTGTTGGCACAAACATAGCCATGACCCAACTGCAACGGCAATGCAGCCATGCTTTCTGACAGCCCTTGGGTGTATTTTCCAAGTGCTAAAGCCTGTGACCTGGTTGAATTGAGATGTAAGAGAGTCCTTTCAGGGATACCATAGAAAAATACCTCTTTTAAGTATTTTTTAAAATATATATCTACTCTACTAGACAGCAGGATATGAGGGTTTGAAGAGAACATGCAGGTGTGATCAGTTGGATGGGATGTTGCCTGTATCACATAGGGGCACAGGTGTTGACACCTTAAATGTGTTACACATACTCTATTCTCTATATATACTCTCTCTGTGTGTATATATATCTGCTGTCTAGCAATATTTTCCTTCCCACCACTATAGATACACATGAAAGTTGCAGAGTTAGGAAAACCAACCACTTTTTCTAGTGTGCTGTCCTCGAACTGAAGTGTTGAGCTCCTGATGAAGTGACACTTTGAGGTCATCAAAATGCTGCGTATTGACAGATGTCCTTTTCAACATTATAGCTGGTCCCGTAGTTACACCAGTTCCCACAAGACCTCGAGGTCCTTTTCCTCATGCAGTCCTCTATGCTGACTGGCAAACTGAACAGAAAGGCTTTTTGCCTTCCTAAAAATACACCAGACTCGTGAAATGAGCAGTAAGTGCTGTTAGGAGGTCACTGGTCACCCAGGTCATTGGAGGCTGCTCCACACAGTGGAGCTGGAAGGTGTTGTCCCACACAGTGCAGCATTTTCCATCCAACAAGGCTTAAATTATTTTATACTTGCAGAGACTCTCAACTCTCTTTGTTGTAGAGCCTAAATGAACAACCTGCAGCACATACTCTGCAGAGATGGCTGACTGCAGCTTATTAACCACATTCTCTGCCCAGGACCAGACAGTGAAGGAGTGACTGACCTTCCACATTGCACTGGACAACTTTAAAAGAGGAGGAAAATAGACCAAATAAGATAAGCACATCAAGGCTGGTTGCACCATGCTTCCTTGAAGAACATACAATCCTTAACATGAACAGTGCAGAAATTCTGATGAATGCATACCTGCTTACATGCAAAAGAACAAAAGAGACCTTTCCTGTGCAACTGCTGTCAGTGAAATGAATAAACCACTGAGAACAAAACCTGCCTATCATAGGCCTTTGGCCCATGATGGTCAGAGACAGTCAGGCTGGCTGATTAACAAGGAGAGCAAAATCCTTCTCTCCTACATAACTTAAAGGACCACAGGTACCTGACCCCCAGCTATAGCCAAGTTAAGGGTAACACTTTCAGTTTAGAATATTCCCAAGGAGGAACATGCAGGTCAATCATGCCTAGTTACTCTCCACTGCTGTCACTAGTAGAGCACAGTCTTATTTCCTAGGGTTTCAAATTCTGAGTGGAGAGTAGAGTGAAGCCCATGAGAAGACTTAGGCCTAAAGAGGAGTTCTGAGTTGCAAGTTGTCCATCTGGACCTACACTAACCTCTCATGGTCTCTTCTTTTTTGTAGGCAACATCTTTGTCGTCAGCTTGTCTGTCGCAGACCTCGTGGTTGCGGTTTATCCGTACCCTCTGATCTTGAGTGCCATCTTCCACAATGGATGGACCATGGGAAATGTTCACTGCCAGATAAGTGGGTTCCTGATGGGCTTAAGTGTCATCGGGTCCATTTTCAACATCACGGCGATCGCAATCAACCGCTACTGCTACATCTGCCACAGCCTTCGGTACGATAAGCTCTTCAACCTGAAGAACACCTGCTGCTATCTCTGCCTGACCTGGATACTCACGGTGGTGGCAATTGTGCCAAACTTCTTTGTTGGCTCCTTGCAGTATGACCCCCGGATTTACTCCTGCACCTTTGCCCAGACGGTGAGCACATCGTACACCATCACAGTGGTGGTGGTTCACTTCATCGTCCCGCTCTCCGTCGTGACATTTTGCTACCTACGGATCTGGATTTTGGTGATTCAAGTCAAACACCGGGTGAGACAAGACTGCAAGCAGAAGCTCAGGGCAGCTGACGTCCGAAACTTCTTGACTATGTTTGTGGTTTTCGTCCTTTTTGCTGTGTGCTGGGGACCATTAAACTTTATTGGCCTAGCTGTTTCGATTAATCCTTCCAAAGTGCAGCCACACATTCCAGAATGGCTTTTTGTCCTGAGCTATTTTATGGCCTATTTTAACAGCTGCCTCAATGCTGTGATCTATGGGCTTCTTAACCAGAATTTTCGGAAGGAATACAAAAGGATATTGCTGACGCTGTGGACTCCCAGGCTGCTGTTCATTGATGTGTCCAAAGGCGGGACAGAAGGGATGAAAAGCAAGCATTCTCCAGCCATAACAACCAACAACAACCACGCTGAAATACACCTATGAGTCAGGACAGTACTATTTATTCTGGATTACAGTTGTATATATAAGAGCCTTTCTAGCTGTGTGCACTGCACAGCTGGTGTTGCTCTCATGCAAGGAAGGAGTCTGCAACCTTTCATGCTTAGCTTATTGCTGTGACATCAAGGCTTTGAGTAAGGATTTTCAGAATGGAAATGACTAATCTTTTTTTTTTTCATATGGCATCTTTCACTGTGTGCCTAATTAATTGGTTTGGTTGCTTTTGCCACAAGCATGCCAATACCCGAAAAGGGAAGCGTTTGGAGTGCATGGAGAAATGCAGTTATGCTTGAAATGCAACCTTCAAGAGACAGCAAAATTGCCATTTATTACACACAAACCTTTCTCCCCTCCTTCTGAATTCTATTTTTCTAGCATTAACTTAACCCAAACTGTATCAAACAAAGTGTAAACTGCATGGCTTTTTACATTTTAGATAGGTAACCTTATTAGCCAGCAGGCGTATGTATGGGCATGGTGTGTGTTTTCCTGTTTCTTTCCTCTTAACGTTTAGGAGCTAGCCTGGGCTAGATGTGAGGCAGGCAGAAGCCAGACCACTGTGTGTCCGACGCACTCATTTTAATTGAATATCTACAGATATTAAGTATCCTTGCATTCTCCTTCCCAGGCCATGAGTAAGAATATGGCATATGACATAATCTAATTGCAGGAAGATACTTGGAGCCTGATTCTAATTTAGGCAGTATCCTGTCATGGCCAGCAGTAATTCCAAACATCTTTCAAAAGTCACTGCTACATGAACATCACAAAAAAAGAGATGAACATAGCAGAGTCCCATCTGTGTAATGCAGATTGCAGCTTTAAGTTCCAGTAACATTGACACTGGCAGACAAAGGGAGAAGGGGAAGGCAGTGTTTGTTCCAAAAACCCCTCCTTTTGCCCATCACAGAACATGAATTTGCTGATGGGAGAAAAAGTGGAGATTTTTTTCCTATTTTATTCACGTACAGAACTGTAATTAACTCATGGAGCTGGGAGACGAAAGCTACTTAAGCCTAATTATGCATCAGTTCTGTTAAAGCCTGAACTGTGCTATCTGTATCATTGGAAACAATGTCATGAAGTGCTGGAGTATCACATTAGACACAAGCACATGGGCAAAGATAAGGCTGTTTCTTTAATGGAGTATGAAAGGGGTGTGTGTGTGTGACAGCGGCTGTCTGTAAATATGATGACTTCTTTGTTTCCTTAGCTTCATTGTGAATTCATCTCTTTATGGTTTTAAATATGTGGATTCCTGCTTTGAAACAATCCCATTAAATCAACAGGTAGGACTCCCCTGGTGCAACTCTACCTTCAGGTTAGCACACCTGCCTTGATGCCAGTGTGCTGAGTGGCACAACAGGGAGAAGGGCAGGTCTGAACCCTGGGGGTCTAACAAGGACAGTAGGCAGCCCTGCCCCTGGTGAAGGACTGCAGTCTTCTCTCTTTGGTTCTAGTCAAAGCAGAACTAGTTCCCAGTGCTGAGCCCTGAAACACCGAGACCAGACTTTGTAGGCGCCTGGAGATGGAGGTACGTAGGATTTCCCCAGAGCCTGAGCAGCCTGTGTGCCTAATCCTTAGTGAAGATAGTAGGCCGTTTGTGCACTGCTTTCTGAACCCAACTTGCTGCTGAATGTCCCTTCTGCTGATTTTTGGGGGGAAGAGGAATTGAGAGAAATTAAGGCTCTTTCTGAAGTGGGCCAAGGAACTTTGCGTGGTGCGTTGCCTCCATAAGGACTGAGTGTCTCTGCTGCTGCTGCCATGTGGTGAAGGTCACTACAGTACCAGGGGGGCCCTGCATTTATAGGGTGCCCTGGCACTTAGGAAGTTTCAAACTTGAACATCTCAGCCACTTCAGATGATTGTTGTTTTAAAATGTACTGCAGCCAGCCTCCCATAATAGGAATCAAACTGAGTTCTGTTTTGGCCTCTTAATCTGCCTCAGCATGGCCAAATAAAGGTATTTTGACCCTCAGAAATAACTGTTGTCTGTTCGCCTTCCAGAAAAACCACCCTGGATGAATTCACACCATTCCATGCAAGCAAAATCGTTTTGAGTTAAACTTGGATAAGAAAAGCACTGAGGAATCCATAACTGCAGAGAGTGTTTGTCCCATCACACCAGGGAGATGTCCCGTGTTCCATGACTAGTCTTCAAAGTCATTTGCAATTAGCTACAACAGTGTTAGTTAGAATCACATTAGCAAATAATTTGAAGCATCTAGTGCCAAGTGAAATGTACTGCTTAAAGACAATTGTGAAGAATCTTGTGGAAGTTTGCCAAATATCTCAAATACCCCAAAACTGGGGTTTCGTCTTATGGATTCTTGTGTCTTTAACTGAATGTTCAGTGAAGGTAATGTGGTATGGTTTGGGGTTTTTTTATTCTTTAAGCTTGTATTTGCACTATTTCTTATTCAGGCTCCAAAGTTATCAGCCAGCAAGTATTTGAACCAAACCAAGTCCAAAGAGGTCCCAAACAGGCAAGCTGTGAGAGTCCCTGCTACACCTGGCAGGAATTGGAGCAGCAGGAGCACGGTAGAGCATCTCCCCAGGACTCACAGAGTCACCGCTCAACCAAACTATGCAAAATGATCTGCTTGTCTTCTGCTGCAGGGTCTGAGCCCAGCTCCTGCCCAGGTCTCTGCAGGGGACAGGCAAAGTACCTGCTGTGCTAGGGTGGGTGTGAGCAGCTCCCTGCAGTGCAGACCCTGCAGGCTGGCCATGGCTCTGCGGTGGGTGCAGGGTGGCTCTGGTAGCACAGGGAGCACAGCCCTGGCATGACCTGTTCAGAAGGGCTCTGCGTGTCCCAGGGAGGTGCCCAGGGCTGGGCTGATTCAGCCACCATGGTCGGAGGCTTGAGCTCAGTCCTTCTGGAGCTGAGGTTTGCAATATGAACCATGGAAAGCAGGGAATGTGGCCTCAAACAGGAAACACTGTGCCGTTTGTTAGCACTTTGGGAGAGGCAGCACTTAGGATAGGATAGAGTTTTATACTGACTTATTTTAAAACTACCTGAGCAGCTTCTTATTTTTATGTTAAGAAATGGTTAACAGGGTACAGAGAGTTTATTTTTGTTAGCATTTGTTTACAGAAAAAGGGAAGTGTGTTTTAGCTGAGAATTCTGAGCAGTGTCACAGCTTCCCTATGGGAATCTAGCTTTAATCCAAATTTGAGATTTCAATGAGATCCCACATCTTAAATCACACTCTGCCAGTTCCACCTGTTGCATATCTGGGCTTAAGTCTCATTGAGATCTCATATAAACTAGTTTCAAATCACTTGCTCTGGGTTTGATCTGGTGTGTCGAATACCTATTCTAGTCCCAAACTCTAAAATTGTTGTCGTGGAAACTTATGGAGAGGCAGTATTGCTGTGAAGGAAGATGAATCTCTTGCCACAAAGAAATATTTTTGGATGTTGCTAATGAATGTTGTTTAATCTATTTAAAAAGAATGTAACCAATATATTTATATATAAATGTGTATTGCACATGCTGTTTTCATTTTAATGTTTGATTGAGAATCCTTCAGTATACTTTCCTATTGCCATTTTTGTTCATAAAATAGATTAATTCCCTTTACCTGTCAAAAATGTAATAAATCTGCCATTGGACTACTTACTGATTTTTTTTCTCCACTAGCAGTTACTTTTTAATAAATATTTGGAACATCAGCTTGGGTTTTGTTGGTTCCCAGAAAGCAGATTGAATTGACAAACATACTTGAGTTCAGACATATCTGAGCACCCCAGCTTAGACCTGGAGGTGAATGACCCAGGGCATCTAAGACATCTCCTTGGATCCACATGTTTTCTTTCACCTGCCTGTGAGCCAGCTGCCTGATGCACTCTGGCCTTCCTCATCAGGGAAGAAACTTTCTCCATACAGCCATTGGTCTCCTCACTGTGTGTCCCTTCAAAGCCCTTTGTCTTTCTTGTGCCTCTCCATGCCTATCCATATGTCTATCCCTCAGGTGCTATGGAAGCAGAGTTTGCCATATCCATTTCTTTGCCCTTTCCTGGGGCAGACAGCACAGCCGAGCTGTGAACAGCACGGTGTGGGATCCAGGGTGGTCGCAAGTCAGGGCACAAGGTGGTGTTGGGCTGTAGGGAAGGGATGGGACAGAGAGGGTTACCCTGGGCTGGAGGCACAGTGAGGGCTGACACACATTTGGTCTCTATCACGGAGCTTTGCAAGGATGCTGTATCCACGGTGTTCTATTCGTGTTCTTTTCCCCACCTCTGTTTTGGGGCAGGTTTTGCTGTACTCATTCAGTTCTTCAGACAATGGGTTCTGTCCACAGGTTGCCCCGTTTATATTCCTGTGCTGGCTTGACTGGAGCTGTTCTGGGGGAGTCTCTGGGCTGGTGGTGAAGCAGGGAAGATGGGAGTATGGAGGGGTCCAATTGTAACTGCAACTTAGGCTCCTGTTTCCTAACCAGATGTCACATATAGCCATGGTGTTACGGTACTAGACGCTGAGACTATCCAGTAAAACAAAGAATATCCATTAAACCAAAGAATTGCTGAAAAGCCATGGAGCAGACGTGTTGAATGAACAAGGACTATTTGTTCAATGACATCCCCAAGCAGTATTGTTACTTTTTTTTCCTAATCTTTTCCAACAGGAACTGGACTTCACCTGCTGCTTCTACAGTGAAGCCTGCAATGCTTGGTGATGTGACACACTGAAAGCATTGTTTATGATAGTGGCAAATCTCAAAATGTCTTTCTGAGCAGAGCTGCCGGAAAACCCTATCATGTAGTCATACCTGCTGTTTCTAATTCTGAATGAACTGTCAGAAGTGAGGCAGCGTTATTTATTTACTTACTTGTCACAAAGTATAGTAACTGGGAGATAAGACAGAGATATAAAAGACAAGAGGTGTGATAATTTATTACCACAGTCATCATCACTCATGGTGACTATTTAGAAATCAATATTTGTCCTAATGTATTTACCTCCAAGCTTATAATTTATGACATGAAATCAGTCAGTAAAGAGCTACTGCATATGTATTTAGAATTCTATTGGAAAAATGAAAATCACTGGACCTAATGCAATATTTCTTATCACAAAAACCCTGAGATAAGAAATGCAGAATAGGTTCTTATAAGAACTCTGTGATGGGATATGCAAATTTTTTTCATTGGTGATAAGAACCATAAAATTCATATCACTCACGAACTATACTTGTGAATGGAGGCTCCATAATATTGTCAATTGAATTTTCATTTTCTAGTGCTTGTTTATAATATCCATTATTCATGGACTATAAGTACTGTACACCAGAGATAGAATTTACAGTACAGGGTCAGTTTCCAGAGCAAACAAGGTGGGTCTGAACTATTAACTGAAATATGTTTCTATGTTTTCTTCCAAGCATGGTCTCCTGATAAGGTTTTTAACTCAAATGATTGCTTTTAAGAGGTCAGGGAAACTTTAATGTCTTTTCGATGAGGCGCAATGTCTGTACAGTCACAGCTTGCTCAGATTACCTTTTAAAGAGACTTGAGCCATCAAACCATTTTAGAAGTCTATCCAGTTGAAGCACATAATTAATTTTGTATGTAGAATATTTTGTACATAGCACATTTAATAAACTATTAAGTCCTTCCTTCATCATTGTGTTCCTCCTGCAAGCAAAATTTCTGAATTTCCCTGGAAATAGGGTGCAAAATTGTTTTCTCAACTGTAAGCAGGTTGCTTTGCCTCGAGGTAGGTTTCCACTGGTTTTGGTAAGTGTGTAGGATAGAGGTATTAATGTGGCGTCAAAATACAACCATCTCCTGGGTGACAGCTGTTTTCCAATTTAAAAAAAAGGGCATGGAAAAAGCTCCAAAACAATTTGCAGGAAATAATTGTAATAGCCATTTCTGGTTGAAATAAGAGAGGAATATTTGAAGGGATTGTATTTAAACTGGGACCTGGCCAGGACAATGAAGTTAAGAAACCCCTTAATATAAAAAATGACCCAAGGATTTTTATGGCACAGGGACATGCAGGTGGCAGGGAACGGGTGTCTGGCTGCAGAGAAATGGGCAATACAGTAAGGAAAACTAAAGAAACCTAGAGAAAACCAGAACACACTTCAGAAACTATTAAATGAACACATGTATTGGTAATTTAGTAAGCTTTTGCCTTTTGGTCTTTTTTTTCTTTCCCTCCCGAGCTATGATTTAGTTGTAAATAAAATGAAGTGATTACTGCCAAGTGCTCCCAAAGGACAATTTTCTTTAGGTTTGAGTTATTTCTGGGGAGCCCCAAGATGTAGGAATGGTAATCTGGACACAGCATGGCCAGACAGGGATAGGATGGGGCTGATGAGCTGCCCCTGGGGGGGAGGGGAGTCACACCCACCCCCAAGGGCTTAAATTCCGCTGGGGAGAGGCTATGCTTTCTCAGGCAGTGCATGGCTGGAAGAGGAGGGTGCTGTTGTGCTGTGGCTGCTGTGCCAGTCCCAGGGGTGCTCCAGGGCTCCAGCACCCAGAGGTTGTGCAAAACTGAGACCACATCCAGTTGCAGCGGGGACTGGTGAGCCTAAACCAGGAGAGACACCTCACTGAGGTAGGAGGGGGCAGTTCTGCCCCAGGAGCGGGGTGCTGAGGGAGGGAGGATTGCTTCCTTGGCACAATACTCTATGGGAAAGTCAGAACATGTTCTAGAAAGCAGATGTCTCCTGTGGAAAACAGAGCTCTCTGTCCTGGTAGCTCGTGGCTTTCCCAGCCCTGCTGGTGGTGATGGAGGAATTAGAGTGGTGACAAGGGGTGTTTTCCACACAGAGGACCTGTACCTCTTGCTGCCCTGCACTGGCTGTGCCCCTCCCAGCCCACCTGTCCCCACAGAGCTGCTGTGCTCCTGACTGAGCTGATGACACCAAGCCCCAGCACACCCAGCTCAGCCTAGGGGGTGTGAGAAATGTTAAATATTTAGGCAATGACACAGGCTAAACCCTACTTGGGTTAGTCATAACCAAGCCATGTATGAAAGTGGTAGCAGGGCCTTTGTCTGCAAACCTTGAGGGCAGTTGCTTCCACATGACTCTCCTGATGTCTCCTAAAGCAGAAATTACCCTCCTTCCCAGGGCTCATCCCTTGCCTGCAGGCCACCACTGAAAGAGAGGAATACACAGGTGACTGAAAAAGAGCTGCACTTTGACTTGAAGCTCTTTGGATTCTAGAGTAGATCTTATACTGCTTTCCTCATAGTATAGAAATGTGTGTATGTATAAATACTTACTTATTGATACAGCCTGGGTTTTCCTGAAGGAATCAAGACCAGTCGTACATTTCAAATCATTTGCTGCATTAAAGTTCTTGGTTTTTTGCTCCTGGGTACTTCAGAGCAGATGGAAAACGCAGCAGGTGCTGCTAATGTTTTTCTACCCTTGGGAAAACTTGTCACAGTTACCTGTTTATCTTGTTTATTTTGACATTTTGCTGCCTGAAACTGCTCTGTAACATAGAAGCACATGCAGGGTGGTTAGAGGTGAAGTCTTACAGGTTCGCTTATACTTGAACAACTGAAAATCAATAACCTACAAGCAACAAAGAAAAATATGGGGGTTTGTGCATGTGGAAGAAGGCTGGTATTTTTATTTTTACTGAGGAAATGCAATGGAATTATTTGGGTGGGAAGGGACAATAAAGCTCATTCAATCCCAAATCCCTGCCATGGGCAGGGACACATTCCACTGGACCAGGTTACTCAAAGCCCCATCCAGCCTTGAAGACTTCCAGGAATGGGGCAACCACAACCTACCTCTCTGAGTAACCTGTGCCAGGGCCTCAGCATCCTCAAAGGGAAGAATTTCTTCCTTATATCTGATCTGTGCCTGTCCTCTGTCAGTTTGAAGCCATTATTCCTTGTCCTGTCATTCTATGCCCTTGTAAAAATCCCTCTCCAGCTCTCTTCTGTCTCCTTTAGGTACTGGAAGGTGCTATAAGGTCTCCCTGGAGGCCCTGTATTTCCATCAGGGAATGCAGGGGTTTGTACTTTGTGTATCAGTGACTGGAAAGTGTAAAATGAGCTTTGTTTTAGTTGCCGTGCACAAGCTTTTCCTTTGCTTTTTCAGTGGGCAATAGAAGCCTCAGTTTATTTTTGCCATATTCTTAGGACTGTGCAGAAAAAGAATTAGGAGGTTGGTAATACAGACACTGAAGGGTTTCTGTGCTCAGCATGTTTCAAAAGTGAAGTTTGTAGATGAAAAGCAAGGCCAGTCCTGCTGGCTGGTTTGCATGAGTCCTGCTCTGCAGTGGGAATCGGCGCCACTCAGTGCCTTTGTAAGAGCACAAAAGTGGGGATGCTTCTCCCCTGCTGATCCCATCTGGGGGCTGGAGAGATTTGGCCAGGCTTTATTCCAAGAAGGAAATAAAGACTTTGTTTTTAACTGTGGGTCCTCGGGCTGACAGAATGTGTCATTTCAGATGCCAGACCTTTCCCTCGTTCTGTTTTCTGATGCTGAAATTTTGGAAAACAATGAATAGTCTTTACTGCTCCCACCCCAAGAGGCAGTATCTTGTGAGTGCTTGTAGCTGGTTGCTTGCCTTGGAACATGTTTGTGGGTATTGCTGTTTGAGGAATTGCTGTTACATATAAGTGACATCTTTGAAGGGGCACGGAGCTGGGCTGGAACAGCACAGCTGGTGATAATAGCTGGGATGGAAATTGCACAATCTCTCCATCTTCATGCTTTGTGGAGTATGGTAATTGGGCTTTTGGGTAAGGAACAAATTGCTACTCTCTAACTGCACTGTCCTCTGGGGCTGCAGCAGAGAGTATTTACTACAGCCTGGGATGGATGTGGGATGGCCACCTTGGATGGAGCAATTTCTGTAGGTCTTCTTAGTTCTGAATGTTGGTCTCTTGATCTGCTCGTAACTCAGACTTCTTAGTTGTGCGCTTGCATCTGAAATTTACTTTTGAGCCTTTGAAGTAAAATGAATCCTGAACAACTCTCTGAATGCAGAGCTTTCAGCTGAGAGTTATCTGTTGAACAGATAACAGTTTCTGTTTAACAGAAATTAATACTAGCCATTAAACATCTCAGCTGCTAATTAAATGGACTATTTCTATGCTATGTGTAAATCCATCCATATCTTCACTTTGCAGCCAAATAGAATTTCATTAAGGCACTTCAGTAACTGTAAAGGGACAGAAACAGCATTTTGGGGTATTTTGGGTTTAGTGAATTATGTCACTGTCTTGTAGTGATTACTAAATACCTTAATGATATGTCTGGTGGAATTTATCCTAGTTTTGGCAGGGCCATTAGGATGATAAACAGCTCAGCAAGGAAGAGTAAATTACAGCTGAGTTCAGAAGTGGTGCTTGAATCTTTAAGTCCATAGTTGCTGTAAGTTATTACAATGATGTGTAAAAAGATCTAGATAACTTTGTATACAAGTCTATTTGTCAGACATACTGCACATCAAACACTGACTTAAGCTGCAGTTCCTTTATATGATCAATGTGGAAAGGCTCCTTTTCCAGCCTCTGTTCTCATGTTTTTAGTTAGCAGCTAGCATTGACTCTGGTTTCTTGGGTTTTGTGTCAACTTGAAGAGTGGATGCTACCTAATGGTTGAAGCAGGGGACTGAGTGGAGGCGACAAGTCAGGACATCTTGCCTCTGTTCTTGCCTCTTTCTGCTTGTTTTGTGACCTTGAACTGAAGCATGTTCTACCTTTGGTTCTGAGATATAGTTAATTACACTGCAAAACAGTGAGGATGAGACAATTAAGTTATCTAAGGGAATTGCACAATGATTAAACCTTAATTTGCTTTGTGATTTCTTTGTTTCTCATTAACCCTGCTGAAGCAGGACCTTTGAAGTGAAAATCAAAGGTGAATATTGTTTTTAGAAGTGTAGAGGATTGAATAAGTCAGCTGTGACAAGGCTTTGCAGAGCCCATGGTTTTACATCAGCCTGGGGCAAAACCTGGGGCCTGGGTCCTGGGTAACAGGTTGTCACACTGCTGTAGTCCCCAGATTTTTTTTTTTTTCCCCTCTAACAGAGCAACTGTTGTGAGAACAGTCAAAAGTAGTGGGGAAAAGATCAGATCTGCAGGCCATGTTTAATTTGCTTAGATGTGCAATTATCTGTAACACATTAGAGTCCAGTCAAGCTCATTTATAATTTGCCTCGTGGTGTTTGTGGAGTTGTTTCAATGCAGACATAGGACTGATTTTATTTTGATTTGTTTGGTGTTCATACTAATGTCTACTGTCTAATTCTAGTGTCTGCAGGTGTTGTGATAACTGAAATGAGCCAGTTTTCTTGATGAAAATGATTAGTGACAATGAAACTTCAGATTTGCTGCCCTACTCTTTGGCCATACTGAGTAATTCTCCCTCCAGTGTTGGGTCATGCATATGTATTTGTGGACTAAACTCCTCCTGTAAGTGTATTAGGGAGGAAACAGTAGGACTGATTCTTCTTCTTTGTTTCCCAGCAAAGGGAACAAGACTAATTTCACTGAAAGCTGTGGTTATGCTGATGTAATACTAGTGTAGGAGGAGAACTGGGCCCAATCCAGTATGATTTGGTTTTATCAGTTAGAAATTAGGGCTGTTGGAGGTTTAAGTGGCAATAAAAAATGAAAGTGAGAAATGATTTAATGATAGAAGTATAAATAGATATTTTTTGAAAATGGGAGATTGCTCCAGCAGTTCACGTGTAGGCAGAACTAACAATATCCCTGGTGTTTGCAAGGGGGGGAAAATGTACCATGTTCAGCTGACATGGGGCTAGGGATTTAGTGGGAGCTGGCAGGCAAAAGCAGCAGCCCTTTTAAGAAAGCAATGTAGGAGTTACAGTCTGTGAGGCTGGGGGTCACTCTGCCTCACTATGCCAATGCCTTCTGGTATTAAAAAATCACTTCTGTGCTCTACAAAACTACATCGTGTCTGTATTGAATATTCATAAATACAATGGAAGAGTGTATCTGGAGAGAAATCAGCGATACTACATTAATATGTATATGTACACACACACATATGAACATGTACAGGTAGTACTGTTATTGCTAGTGTCTCTCAATTTGAGGAAAACCAGCAGTGGCTGTGTGCACTAGTGAGAGATATATTCATGTAGAAAATGTATATTTTAAGCTACTGTGAAGGCCTGTCAAAACTGAGGTATAATAGCTTGTGTTCTCATTGCTTAGATTAGAACCATTTAGCTTGGAAAAGACCTTTAAGAACACCAAGTCCAACCAAGCTCTGCCAAGTCCAGCACTAATCCATGTCCCCAGGTGCCACATCTGTGTGTCTTTTAAATCCCTTCAGGGATGGTGACTCCACTACTTCCCTGGGCAGCCTGTTCCGAAGCTCGACGGCCCTTCCAGTGAAGGAATTCCTCCTCATATCCAATCTAAACATCCCCTGGAGCAACATAGAGGCCATTTCCTCTACTGTTGCTTGTTACCTGGGAAAAGAGACCGACCCCTACCTGGCTACACCCTCCTTTCAGGCAGTTGTACAGAGTGATAAGGTCCCCCTTGAGCCTCTTTTTCTCCAGAATAAACACCCCCAGCTCCCTCAGCTGCTCCTCATCAGACTTGTGCTCCAGATCCTTTCTCAGCTCTGTTCCCTTCTCTGGACACACTGCAGCCCCTCAATGTCCTCCTTGTCATTAGGGGCCCAAAACTGAACACAGGACTTGAGGTGTGGCCTCACCAGCACAGGGAAACAGTCGCTGCCCTGGTCCTGCTGCCACACCATGGCTGATACAGCCCAGGTGCCATTGGCCCTCTTGGCCACCTGGGCAGAGCTGGCTCCTGTTCAGCTACTCTCAACCAGCACCCTCAGGTCTTTTCCCTCAGGCACCTTCCAGCCCCTCTGCCCTGACCCCCCCACTGTGTGTGCCCCTTTGCCTTGCTGAGCCTTACACAATTGGCCTTGGCCCATCAATCCATCCTGTCCAGATGCCTCTGCAGAGCCTTCCTGCCCTCCCAGCCACTTGGTGTCATATGCAAACTGACTGAGTATGCTCTTGATCCCCTCATCCAGATAATTGATAGAGATAATAAACAGGACTGGCCCAAACAGAATTTGTCACAATTAGCTCTAAAATTGCATCCACTGCTTCGGTTTGTCAGCTAGACTGAGTTTCTAGTGCTTCTAAGTCACTTGGGATGGATTTTATGTAGATGGGACGAGACGTGTGAGGGGTAGATGTTTTGCAGACAATTTCACAGCTGCTGTGAAATTAGATACTCAGTTATATTATCTGCTGGGATTCATTGTTCAGAAAGATACCTAGAGGTTTTGTAATCATCCTTTTCTAAATAATTTAACTGATTTTAGGACTGTTGTTGGCGCTGTGAAATTCCACCTAAGTGCTCATCTCTGGGCCACCTTCAGGCAAGCAGCTTGTGCAGTGACATCTTGACTCTTTGCTAGTGCCTTAGGTACCTATTTCCTGCCCTGTCACTGGGGCATGGGTGATTTCAGTGCTCAAATACAGGCCTAAATTGATATATGGAGTTAGGCAGGAATCCTGAGAAATATGAGCCTGAATTAAGAGACCATTTCAGCACTGGACTAGGCTGGGCGTGGGGATCTTTGAGCACCTGCCTGGCTCCCGCTGAACTGCCTTTGGCTCTAGGTGAGCTATCAGAATATTATTATGTCAGTAAAGAATAATTACCCTGGTGGTATTTCTTTTTGTAAAGGGAAGTGCAATCACTTCTTCATTTGACGTATTTCTAATAACAAGCTGGTTAAATCAGGTGAAATGAAGGCATTGTGTTTCAGGCCCCCTGTTCTGTTAACAGCATGGAGGGTATGAGTCAAATGGGAAAGTCTGCAAAGAGGATGGTACACAGTGATTGCTCTGAGGACTCCCTGGTCACAGGATTTATGTGCTCAGTCCGACCAGAGCTCTGCAGTCACTTGTGCTGGTAGCACTGTCACCGCTGGCTTGGCCTGTGGGGTGCCACAAAGTCCTTTGCAGTGCACAGCAGTGCTTGGGAAAGTCTGTGGAAGAGGCTTTGGTAGCCAGCCAAGCCCTGGTCAGCCCTCACTTGATGTTTATTTTTGGGTATTTTCTTGTTGGAATAAAATGTCCTTGGGAGTCTAGTGATAGGAAATGGGGACTAAGGAGTCTGAAGGAAGGACTGAAACAGCAGGATCACTGCTCCTGTCTTTCCTTGTTTCCACATCTGTCCCATTAGCTGTACCTGGCCACTTCCAGACTGAGGGGATGCTAGAGCATCCATGACCAGGTGGCTCACTGTTGTAGGACTCCAGCAAAGCTGAGTGCAGGAAAAGCTAAAGAATACCAAGCAGGTATTTGCAGTGATGAAGTGAAAAAATGCATTTATTGATTACTTTTTAAGGTGAATCAATCTTAAAAAGAAGAGCCAAAAAGAATTTTTATTATAACATTATTAAGACTTAACTTGGGCGAACTGCCATTATAGCAATTACTGTACTTTGGTGTTCTTAAGGCTGCCTATGAGACAGGGTTAAGAGGTGAAACCATTTGTTATTTCCTCTACTATCCAAATATAATTTATATGTCCTGTAACATTTGGTAAGACCAGACTTTTCAGAGAAATCAGAAGCTCAATTTTTCATGTTCTGTATTAACATCAGTATTTCATGGTTAAGAGGCATTTATGTAAGCCTGGTGAAATTTTTAAGCCTCCTTTATTTTGTGTTGTATTTAAGGAAAGACTTTAACTCTGGAAACAGACTGATGCATGGACTTAATTCATGTGAAGTTGTTCTGCTCAGCTGGAGCTTTAAAACAAGATGAGGGGGCCATGCTGTGCTTGATCCTCATCCTGGTGCAGATCCTTCTTGTGGCTATGGCATGGGACATGGAGCTCTTTAGAGATGATGGGAAGTCTTACTGTTGACTTGCAGGATGCTGGAGCAGGTCCAACCCTGGGTGATGTCAACTCAGCTCCTCAGTTTTGAGGATTTTGTGCACACAGCTACAAATTATGTAGGTGCCCAGAGGGAAGCTTCACTGAAATACAGGTCAGAGAGCCCAGCAGTGTTACTCAGGCCTGCCTTGTTCATCTTTGTGCTCTAACCTTGGAGAGTCGCAGGCTGTCACATTTGTTCCCATCTGACAAGTGAGATGGAGTTGGTTGCTCTGCCCATGTACAAAGAAGCTTGGACTCATCTTGGCTCTCCTATGTTTAAATTTATAACCCTGAACTTGAGTACCTACTGTGAGGAGAGATTTAAATACCTGGAGTAGCCTGAATTCCTCTGTGGGTGAGCACCATAATCAAATTTAGATAAAGGGAAAAGAGCATTTTGGAAAACCCAGGGGGAATAAAACCCGGTGATTTCTACAGGGGCAAGGTTTGTGTTGGTAGGCAGAGAGCTTTCACTGCAGGACTTGTTTTGGTGTTTCAGCCCTGCAATGAGCATGTCTTCCCTCTGGCAAGCCCTGGTCCTACCACAGTGACATGTTGAGGGGAGAGCTTGTGACACAAGAGGGAGATGCACCAAAACAGTTGGTCTCTTCCACTGAAACATGCCAGCATTTCTATTAACACAAATATTTCCCTATTTTGAGTTACCTTTCTTGTCTGCACTCTTCTTCTTCCTGTTGTATTAAGGAAGAAAACCCACCAACTGCTTTTTTGCTAATCTGATTATGATCACGTCACAGCCATTCAAAAAACAAAACAACAAACAACCAAACAAAACAAATCCTCTTTCTGAAATCTTCCCTTTGTGGCATGGTTCAGCTTTGATTTTGATGTTTTATTAAAGCAGCAGGGTTCACACGGTGGTAACCAGAGGCCAATTGCTACTTCAGTACAAAGCTTGATTCCCAAGAGTCTCATAACTTGCCTGTTCAACAAGTAAATAGTCCTGCAAAACTGAGGTATTGTCTTAAAAGTATTCATGCTTTCTCCTCCCTTTTCCTCTCTGTTCACCCCACCCCTTCCTACCACCAAGGCTTCCCCAATACTTTTGCTCAAATTCAAGCTCACTTCAAGCAAGCCAACAGTTGATGTTGGCAGAAGGAATGTACAAGAGGTCACCCTGGTCATGGGTCCTGCCTGCGTTCCCACCACTCACAACTGCAGCCAGCTATGTCACACAAACCATCATAGGCAGAACAAAACTCTTATCTTAAAACCAGAAAGGCAACCCTAACCCCTTCCAGCTCCTCGAAGGCTGTTCTAGTGACTCTTAGTTTCCAGTGAAACTTGCCTGCATATGTCAATGTTTGGGGGTTTTTTTGCACTGTTCTTCATCTTACCTAGCTTTTCCCTTTCTTCAGTGTGCTTATCCTGCTGCTGTATTTCAGTGAAGTTACTATGTCTATCCTTACTCATGCCTTGGTTAATGCTGGCAGGTTCTGCTTCCAGGTCAGGTAATGCCAAAAGTATAAAATAGGAGAAATGAAGCTCTTGTGCTCTGCCTCCCTGTGCTGTGGGAAGCTTTGCTTGGAGCAGTGTCTTTTCCTGCCATTGGGAACAGGTGAGGGAACAAAGGGGAATACACACAGCTGGAAATGTTTCTGCTGTTTCTGTTGTGTAGAGCTGTCCTGTGCACATTTCACTTGGTTTTAAAAGCATCAGTGGTATCTAAACAATTTATGGCAAGTGGAAAAACAATTCAAACGTGAATACTGTTCTAGGACTGAAGATGGCTCCCATCTTTTTGGGCCTCTCCCTGCTGTAAGAGCTGAACCCTCAAAGGGTTGGAGAAGAACCTTCCAGTGTGCTTTGACTGACTTTTCAGTGATGCTCCTCAGTGCTCTGCATCATTCATGCTTCTAACAGTCTTCAGTGTCAGAAATGGCACTAAACATTAAACAGAATCATTGGAATGTGCGTTCAAGTTTGCCCTGGCTGCACACTTCACACCTATAAGTTTGGTTAAATTAGATGCTTCAAAACAGAAAAGTATTTCTTCTGCCAGTCTGCTTCAGAGTCAATTGAAATGTCTAATAAGTCAAATAACTTTTTTAAAAATTATGCTTATTTCTGCTGGTGTCCCTGGGGGTATATCTGTATGCAGTACTGACTGACTACAGCAGTGCACTCTGGAGAATCTGCACTTTTTCGTCAATTTTCTATTCATTAGCTGCTGCTGCTGCTAACAACACTTTCTTCACATCTTTGTCTTGAGTCACTACATTCTATTATTTGAAATAGGGATTGATTCTTGATGTGTTCTTGCAGCAATATCCAGTATCATTAGGCTTGAACTTAGCTACAACTCTTGATCTGTGTTCCATTGCTAGCACTAATTGATGTCAGTTTTAATTTTGTGAATCCCTGACTACTTGGATGTGTTTGTATATATACAAATATAAAGAATGCCTGTCTAAAACATCATGTCACTGGTGTTTGTGGGAAGCGCTGGGATCTCCTGTGAAGCATCTTAATTAGTTTTGCCTTTCATGTTGACATCCTAAATTCTAGGCTTGAGTTATGTATCAGATTTTTTTCTCCCTTGTTTGTCAAAACAGAACAACTTCTTTAGAGCAGAACATAATGCAAATACTAATTAAAACTGACAAGTCAAATTGATGTCACCTATTTTTAAGCAGAAGAAAAAAACTGACTAAGAAAAATCTATTCTGCCCTTGTTGAAGTTGACTGAAACGTGATTACTGAAATCTATGAGCACAGAATGGAGCTCTGTTCTGCCTTTGCTGTTTCTTGAGGCAGGATCAGCCATCCATGACTTGAGAGAGCAGAGCTGTTGCCCATGGGGGCAGGACAGCAATCCCAGCTCCCAGCTTGCTCTCGAAGCTGCTGTGCTGCACTTGCCAAGAGCTGGCTTGGTGCTCTCTGCTGGCAGATGGGCTTTGGCCAGATGTGATCCCACAAGCTGATCTCTACAGACTGCAGATGTGAGTGTTGAGACTGGTACTCATCGACCCTGTCTCTCCAAAGCGCTCTAGAGACCGCTGAGAATGAGCTCCTTGGTTGGAGCGTGGCAGTTTGTGTTGTGCAGGAGGGTGGCCCGTGCCAGCGCAGGCAGAGTGGTGAAAGCAGCCTCGTTCAGCTGCTGTTAGGCAGCGGGAGAGGACAGGTGCTGCCCACAGAGAAGTGGCTGTTGTCACAGCTGACAGGAGCGTGGGAGCCCTCTTTGTGTAGCAGGGAGTTTGGATGGCTGATAATTACTTCTTTCCCTCCCTCCCTGGGAGGCAGAAGGTGTTACAGGCACCTAATTATCATGAAAACCTAAGGAGTTTTTCGGTTTAGATCTGGTTTTCTTCCAGCACAGAGCACTGCATCATTTCCAGTGCATCCTGGTGGTGTGCTGATGGTGTTCTGCTGCGGAATAGCCCAATAAGAAGTAAATACCCACACTTGTTTGGTGAGGTGCATTTTCTTGATGGTGAGACAGGTAGATGCTAAGGACAAAAATATTTCCTATGTGGATAGATATCTCATGTGCAGTGCAACCCTAGGATGGATAAACCTTTATAAAAATGGAGATGCATTAGATATATTCTCATCATGTCTTACAAGAACATTCATGGTATGATGATCAGTGCCTTGCATTCCCCTTCAGTCTGTATGCATCTGCTAATGATAGCTGCTATTTATATGCTTTTTTTTTTTTCTCCCATGTCTTGTGAAGATTCTCCTACCACTCTCCAAAAGCCTGGTGTTCTTTCTCATGGCCTTACTCTTTTAACCACCCCTGGGACCCATCACTCTGTTAGTGCAGCTTCAGTGCTCAGCAAGCTGCTGAGTGCTGGAGCTATCCTTAGGTCAGTGGGGGTTTTTTTTATTCTACTCCCATCCCTGTTTGCTTGGAAAGTAAAGGCTATTAGGAAAGAAAGCCATTGCCTTTTATTTCCTCCAAGTCAAATCCTGTTTTTTCATTGACATGATGGAGTATTACCCAAGAAATACCCATTTTTCATGTTTGGCTTTTTTATGGTTTTAAAAAACCCACCACCCCTTCTTTCCTCCTGAACCCTTGTACCTTATTGTACTGGTTGAAATGAGTTGGCTGTCTGTAGCTTGAGTATGAATTTCAGACAAATATCTGAGTATCTTTTTAACTAGAATTTGTACTCCCTGTCAAACTTTTAGACTAGAACTCCTGTAAACAAGCCTTCCAGAGCTGCACTTGCTGAGGGCTGGCTTGGTGCTGTCTGCTGGCAGATGGGCTTTGGCCAGAAAAACACTTGAGAGAGGCTCCATGACTCTCCAGGAAAGCAGACTGGTGTCATCCATTTGCATGGATGACACTCAGAGGGCAATAAGGAGGCAATCTGCTGAAGGCAAATGATAGCTCCCTTTTTTTTTTTTTTTTGATGTCTGGGTTTCTGTGGGGTGAATGGAGTGTCTGTGTTTTTAGGATGAGGAATGAAGGCCAGATGCAGGGCTGGGCTAGTGCCAGTTGCAGTTTCTAGAGTTAAGGTCTGGAACATGAAGTGAGCTGCAGTGAGGCGTGTGGAAAATCAGATGTCTCGAAAGGCAAAGTGGTGATCAGTAACCTGAGTAAAGTGAGACCACAGAAGATATTTGGGACACTGTGATCTGCAATCCTCTCTCTGTATAAGGCAGCCACCCACTCTGGAGCTGCCGGAGAAGCTCTCTTCCTGGGACATGAGGCCTGTCTGGTTGTGCAGCAGGCACCTCTGCTCAGACCTAGCAGTCACTGCTGTTCCCACCACCTCAGCTACCTGAGTGGGACACTGTCAGGGCTGTAAAAAGCAGATGTGAAGTACCTGATGTCAGCCAGCATGAATCTACATCCTGCCTCTTGAGATGCAGCAGTGAAATTCAGGAAGAGCTGGGTAGGTGTTTAATGACGCCTCCTTTAGAGCATGGCCCTGGGGAGCAGGAGGAAGAGCAAATGGCTTTGAGATCTGGAACATACTTGAGCAGATTGATGGCTCTGTAAGGACTTTCCCAATGGTTTGTGTTCATAACAGACAAACTGTCCCAGCTGCAGGAGAATGGAATATTGAATAGAAAGCTAAGGAGAAGAAACACCTGCTGCAAACGTAGTCTTTGTGACCCTTAGGGAGCTGATTCGTTCCCAAGTGAAGCCCCATGTGACTTGAACCCATCTCCAGGGAATCACTGCAGTACAAGTGTACCAGACTTTATGCCACTGATCACCAAAGGATTGGTGACATCACTGCAATAACTGGTAAAGTTAAATCCTTATTTACTGGAATAAGGTGACAGTGCAGCTGTGCTTCTTTACATTTTTGAAATAGGTGAGCACAGAGATGAGGGAGTTCTGGGCACTTCCAACTTCCCATCCATATTTTCCATTTCAGCAATGGGAAATAAAAGCTTTTCATTGTAGCAGTTATGAGTGTGATGTGAGCCTGTGTTACTCTAACAATTAATATCACACTAAAACCAACAGGCAAGAAACCTGTTTTAAGTAAGAGTGAAATCTCAGGTGAGAGTTGTTGTGACAAAAACTTTGTCCTTTCAGCACCATCTGGATCTCCACACATAACACAGGGCTGCACTGTCTGGCCTGAGCAAGCGAGTGATGAGTGGAGCTGTTGGCAAGGACAGTCTCAGGATTGATGGAGGGAGACGCTGCTGTGTCAGAGGCTGGGCAGGCTGGGCTCCAGCTGCTTTCCCTACAGCCTTGGGTGTCCCTTCTCACTGCCTCCAGCCCAGCCATGACCTATGGGGAGCCGAATGCTTTTGCACCACAAACATGTAATGGGAAGCCTGGATGTTATCACAGCAATGGCTTGGCTGCTGCAGATTGCTGTGAGCCCACAGCTCTCCCCAGGGCTGTGGCATTTTCTGGAGAATAACTGGGTAAATCACTTGGCAGGGAGAGAGGAGGTCCAGTGCAAAGAGGGCAGAGCATAGGCTGCCATGGCCCAGGTGCTTTTAGCTCCCTGAGTGCTGGACCTAGTGCCTGTTTTATCCCGAAACAATTTTTTTCCAGTCTCTTAGCCCATCGTGGTAGTGCAATCCAGCTGACAAGTCACACTGGGATGCAGATAGATATGTCTGAAGCTGCAGTTACTGAGTGCTTTATTCTGAATGAGTCCTGGCAAGCAGCCTATGTGCTGTAACTTGGCCAGCTAACAGCATGCTCAGTGTGTGTGAGCTGGCTAGTTTAAGTCTCAGCAAAAGCAACGGGAAGATGTTCCTAAGACATACATAGGAGAAACTGTCCTTTTTCCCATGGAATTGCAGCTAAGAGCATTATTCTTTGGCTCAGTTTCCTAAAATATGAAATTCTGAAATGTTGTCATTGCTATCTCAAGATCATCTGAGAGTAGCTCAGCCCAACTATTGTCAGCCCTCCATTTCTGCCAGAGTAGTAGCAGCACCTTGGTGAAGATCGTGGTTCGTGACTGGATGAAGCAGGGAATCCATTTACCAGATGCAGAAAAGATCTGTTCCAACATCTATCCAGCATGCCAGTTCCACAAAGCAGATGGAAATCACATAGCTTATTTAACTGCACTGGGTAAAGGGCAGTTCAATTGCCAAAATATATGCCTGGCTTTGCACTTCATGCAATTTTCCAAGGTTAATATTTCTGCTGCTGTTGTATTTGATTACTAGAGGTAGTGAAGCAAAGATTGTCAAAGATTATTAAAACAGAAAGTGTTGCAGGTTTAGATAATTTGCCAGTAATAATGGAAATATGAGACTATTGAAATGCTGCTGTTTAAAATTGTTGTTTCATAACCAGCTTTGCACATGTGGCCCTGCTAATAGCCAAGATACTAAAAATTTTGTATAGTGATGTCCTCTTAGAGGGGGGGGGTGTAGTTACACTGTGGGTTGGAGGCTGTTATTTTCTAACTACTGTTCAATTACAAATTTTCTGATTCTCTCTTAACACTGGTTGTGGCTTTTCTTGCTCTCTGATGTTTTACCTGGCAGAAACCTCCAGCTTTCTTTCCTTAACAGCTCAAGTAATGTTCAAAGTAGAGTATTGTTAATAACGACACCAGGGATGTGTCTTTCTGAAGGCAAATATTGAAAATTCAAGACTAGAAGACCCAAGTAGAGACCAGCAATATTTGAACATAAAGTCTGGCATCAGTTTAGATTATGGCTTTATTGCTGATAATCTCTCAGCATTGTCAAATGGGGAGTCCCTGAGGGTAGTTTCTCTTTTACTCAAGATGAAGTAAGGGGCAGAATTGTCTGGAAATGGAGAGCTTAAATCTTTAACACTGGTTCATACATTGCTTTTTGAAGTGAGAGGTATTTAATGTCTTATTTTTGTTCATGTGTATGAGTGCTACACAGGTGAAATCCAACTTTTGTCTGCTAAACTGAGAAAGCTTCTTTAGCAACCAGTGTTGGCAGCTGCTGAGGCCCTCAGTGAACTACAGCAGAAGCTGTTTAGTCTAAGAAACAGTACCTTGGAGCTGTTCAGCACCTGGGAGCACCTTCCATGTGGTTCTTGGGCCATCTGAGAAATCCTAATGACTTGACCTCAGTATGGTTTTTAAAAATTTCTGGATCAGGATCAAGGGTGGGTGTTGTTTTGCCCTCAAAATGCCTGAATTACGTCAATGACTTGTATTTAGTTGAAAACTTAGGAAGGAAATAGAGCAGTAGCAAGGGGGAAGGCAGCTGAAAAATAAAGATATGGTTCAGGGTCAGTGAGATGTAGAAATAATCAACGTAATATTTTTTGAGATTACTATTAATGCTAGAAAGCTGTGTCTAAATGAAGACTACATTGACCCATAATACTTAACTCCTGAATCACTCAGTAAATCAGGACACTGTGTTTGCTGACGTGCTGCACAGCTAGGTCAGGGATACACGACTTGGAAGGGGTGGCTTAAAGGCTGCCTCATGCTCAAGTTGGGCTCAGCAGAGAAGCATCATGTCCTAGTGATTCAAAAATGAGGTTAATGTAAATCAACAGTCACATATTTTGTTGTTCTATTGTTTTGATTTTCTCTTGGCTCTTCTATGAGGAATTTAAACATCAGGAAGTGGCTTGTTTTTTCTTAAGGAAATTCTCAGCACAGACAGACATTTCTATTTCAGGGGATATAATTGTCATTTCAGCCAGCTCTGCCTTTGAATGTGACAAACATGCAGAACCTTTCTTCACTGCCTGAAATTTACAGGATCTCTCTCTGCAGAGCACACATGACCTGTACCTCAGAGAGGATTTGTACAGACTAAACTCTTCTAAAGCAATAAAAGGAGCAGGACTTGCATTGTGAATGCCTTGTAGCATACATCCCCTGCATGTTTGCAGTTCAGGGTCAGACTTGGAAGGAATTGTTTGACTGGGTTAATGAGGGTAAAATCATCTTTTAGTCAGAGTTCAAAATTCTGGACAAACTTTCTGCAGTTTAATTCTCTGCAGCTTCTCCACTACAAGGGGTTGGAAGCTCAGAGTGGCCTGGTCTGCCTGTCTGTTCCTTAAAAATTATCGAAGACATACAATCAAACCCTTGATTCAATTTCCTCCCATTTGGCTCTACTGGTTCTATCCCTGGGCTCAACCAGGGACCAGCAGTGATGGAGATGGAGATTAGTGGTGATCAATCTAATTTTCTGGTTGGTACATTTCCAGTGAACTCAAATGGACTATAGTTAATCTAGTTTTCAACTATGCTTGTGTTTTGAGTGCAAGTTAAAATTTGCTTTATATCCCTCTTACCAGATGGCCTTACAGCTAAAAGTATCAGAGTGGGAGGGAGGAGATCTGGCATTAGTTTGTAGCTTTTCTACAGCTTTTCTATCTCATCCTGGCATGACTCTGAGGAATTCTCCCCAACACAGTGACTTAAGAGCTTCTTTCTTTCTGTCTGTCTTTGTCTGTCTTTCTGTCTGTCTTTCTGTCTGTCTGTCTGTCTTTTTCACATTTTTTTGAATAAGAGGAGCATACACAGTTACCACAGCTCAGCTTGCATGAAGTCAGAGTCACAGAAGGGCTTGGGTTGGAAAGGATCTTAAAGATAATCTTGTTCCAACCCCCTTGCTGTGGGCAAGGATGCCTTGCCCTAGACCACATTGCTCAAAGCCTCCTCCAACCTGACCTGGAACACTTTCAGGAATGGGGCATCCACAACTTCTCTGGACAACCCATGCCAGTGCCTCAACACCCTCACAGGGAAAAATTTCTTCCTAATACCTAATCTGAGACTGCTCTCTGTCAGCTTGAAGTAATTTCCCCCTGTACTGTCACTCTCTGCTCTTGTGCAAAGTCCCTCTCCAGCTCTCTTGTAGCCCCTTTAGGTACTGGAAGTTGCTCTGAGGCGTCCCTGGAGCCTTCTCTTCTGAGATGTGCGGCACCACTCCACGTGTGCAGCACAGGGTGTCCCTCTGGTTGTAAGGGGGAGTTTGCACTTTCTTTTGCACTTGATTCTGCATCAGATAAGTAATGCTAGTAGGTGATATTTTTTATTATTTTATTATTATTCCTATTTTTTTCTAATTACCTATAGTCTCAGATAAACCTAGAATTAACCTAGATCTTCTCTGATGATCAGGATGCTACCAAGTTCTGTGCCTCACTGACTGTGTAATAGACCACACAAAACTGAGCAAGATGCAAACAGCAATGAAGGTTGTGCAGATGAGGAAATGCTGGTGTGTGTCACTAGTAAAGGCAGACATATGAGGATTTTCTTGCCCTTCTTTTTTCCTCTGCTGCTGCTTACTTTCTGTAATTCCAAAGGCAAACCACCAGAAATGAGGTACTGAAAGGATGTTTCACTTTTTTTTTTCTTCCCCCTCCAGCTTTCATGTGGATGTCCAGATTAAGTCTCTAGTATGTGTAAATTACATTTATAAAAAATTCTTCCCTGATGAAATGAGGCTAATTCAGATTCTTTGAGTTTTAGGACTCATTTGAATGCATAAACCCAGGTGTGTTCATTATTTTTTTAAGAACCCCTTTTAATCTTCAGAAGGAAGTATGTTCAGTAAATGTTGTTTGATGCAAAAATATCCATACTTCTCCCTCATTAAAGCTTATCTTTCCCATTTGCAAAATTCCAGGGCTGTAAACCCCTCTCTCACTTGAACACATTATTTGTGGAATAAATGAGAGAGGAGAGGAGCATCCCAAGGTTGGTGGGCACACACAGGCTTGAGGTGGAGTGTGGTACAACGACACCCACAGGGTGTGCAGGTGAGCCCAGGGAATGGCGAAAGTGAGGAAAAGCAGCAAAACTGAAAATAGGCAAGATAGCAGGAGGCTGCCCAGACAGCTTCTGTGCATGTTCAGTGGCTTGGGCTGTAAGTCCCTTTCCCTTGTAGGTGCTGAGATGTTCAGGTTGCCCAGAGAGGTGATGGATGCCCCATCCCTACAAACATTCAAGGTTGGGTTGGACGAGGCTCTGAGCAACCTGATCTAGTTGAAGATGTCCCTGTTCATGGCAGTGAGATTGGACAAGATGACCTTTAAAGATCGCTTTCAATCCAAACCATTCTGTGATTCTGTGGTGCTGAGTTAGCTCTGTGGAGGGAGGACTAAATCCTAGAGACTCCAGTAAGGTCACCTCTGCAGCCAGTTCTTCCTGAGGCCTTGCAAAACTTGGCCTTTGTGTCTGGCTTTCCAAAACTGCCAGATGGGAATGAGCACCATGAGAGGCTCTTCATTCCCTTTGTTTAGCAAGCCCCCTGTCGAGGACTGGGATGAGTAAACCATTCCCATGCATTTATAAAGGTGTTAAAATGATGTGGGGCTTGACTCCATCTGGTAGGAGATGCCTGCATGCATGTAAGTACTGTGGAAAGAATAATCTCCTTCTAATGCTGAAAATGGAACTCTGTTGGAAGAAAAAGTTGTCATGGAAGTTACTCTTCCTCACTGCAACTTCACTCATTCCTCTGCTGCGTGACTGAAGCAGTGAGTCATGCAGCTCCCCATGCAGTTTAAGCAGGAGAACCTATGTGATGACATCTGATTATTGTTTTGTTTAAACTTTTTTGTCCTGCTGGTTTTCAGCAAGCAAAACGAAGGGTTTGTTTTGATGTGGGGAAGATGTGTCAAGCATGGGGGTGGGGGAGTGGGCTTGTTTGCCCTCTAACATTTCTCACAGTACAGAAAATACTGTCTTTTCCTGGGAGATGCTTCATGTCATCCTGAGTTTTTCTAAGAATCACTTGAGATCCACAGAACAATTGGCTTCAGCAATTTCTGTTTGGAAGGAAGTTCCAAACGGGCAGGAGAAATATGGATTTATGAGCTTCTTTTAGAGCCTGGTTATACTCAGAACCAATTGTGCTTAGTCCAGTAGCAATGCATGAATTGTTGTGTTGAAGTTAGTAAAAATCCTTATTCTGTCATACAGCAAGGCACGTAAAAATGAGAAGCAACAAAAGATTTGATCTTGGTTTCTCTTTTTCATAGAACCATAGAATAGGTAAAGTTGAAAATGACCTCTAAGGTCACCAAGTCCAACCATTAACCCAGTGCTGCTGTGTTCACCACTAAATCATGTTCTCAAGTGCCGTTTTTCAAACTGACTGCTTGCATAAATGAAAAAACTCCAAACCCAGAGTTTTTGTTGCCGGAGTACTGTGTAATACCCAACTACAATTTGCATTAAGTAGTTTATTGCAATTTAAGGTAGATCTTGTGGTAGAGTCTTGGTGTAAAGCTGTCCTGGTTTGCTTTAGCTCACACAGATGAAGCTGCAGAAGACAATTTTCAAGGCCTTCCAGCCCCATGTTTCAGGGCAGGAGGACAGAGGCTGCAGAGTGGGATGTCCTCAAGGAAGGAGCTGGCACAAGGGGAGTGTGGGGGACCAGCCTTGCTGCCCATCCTTTCCAGGCTGCAGGATGTATTTGAAGGAAAGCCTCCACTTTTCCTCCAGGCTCTGATGAGGGCCTGTGGAGGATGGCCACGCTTCCAGGCATGGCTGTTGTGCTCATCCAAGAGCATCCTCTTGGGCAATGTGGGCGAAGGCTTTGGTACAGCCCACCCTCCATTTCTGACAATATTCTATTACCTTTCTCAAAGTAACTGTTCAAACAGTTGGTTATGGTACTGGGTGTCCACGTGGATTTTCCTCACCTAGATGACAATTTGCTTTCAGGTGTTTTGTACATTTTACCTTGTTCTTAATATTCACCTTAAGTAATCCATGAGTTATAAAGAAATACATAACACATTAATTATTCTGCTGGTTTGGGGGTTCAGAGCCAGGTAATGAAAAAGCTGAGAATCATGCAACTATAAATTCTATTAATCCATGATCAGTATTATTTTAAATATTTAAAAATAGAACTCCACCATATCATTCATATTTACTATATCTCATATGTCATGATTTGGTGCTCGTGCCTTCCTTCTCAGCAGCAAGTCATTACATTTTATTGTTTAGGTTAGAAGGGAGTAATAAAATAAAATCTCTTTTTTCATAAATAACTGGATTGTATCATAAGACTATCAGCCCTGACTTGTTTTATGGCTAACCTTACTGAAAGTCACTGTTTCAAATGGTGGCATGAATTACAGCAGCACAAAAAAAAAGATATGTCCTGAGAATAGCAAAAAAATGATGGCATGTAAAATGTTTCTTGGAATTAATTTATTGACATTGTGTCATCTTTCAATAAAATGAAAATCATACATCTAATATAAAAATAATTAGGCAAGGCATGCAAATGATTATGAAATCCAAATCTTGTGTATTGATACTGATATATGGTTGAAAGGGTCTGGAAAGTTTAACAAAGGTAGTTGATAGTGATAAACTTTAAAGTCTCAACTTTTGCTGATATTTCCCATGTGAATTGTATCTGAATGAGAATTTACCACCTGAAAGAGATTTTTCACCTGAAAAATCACTTACATGTAACTTTTAGGGGGTTCTCTATGCTGAGAAGGCTTCTTCCAGGGTTTTGTTTCTGCATGTAAAGTTTTTGAACTTTTTCATTAATGGAAATGGTATCAGTAACTCCAGCATCACCTTTCTTCCCTTTGAACCTCTCCCTCCCACTCAGTGCCCAGCACCCTGGGCAGGGCTTGTGTCCCTGGGTGAGCTGTGGTGCTCTCTGGGCTTCTCCCAAGCTCACAGTGAAAGACAGACTTGGGGATCTGAACCTGACTCTGATTTCTCCCCACAGGTTTAGTATCTCCAGCCTTCAGCTTGGACACCTGGCTGCCCTGGGAGGGATTTCTCCATGCCACAGCACTGGTGGCTGGATGGGCTCTGCACCCTGCTCAGTCACCTGCTCTCCCCGGGGAGCACGAGCCCTTCAGGTCACGGCAAATGTTTCATGTGAACTCAGGTGTTTTCCTGCCTGTCTCTCCTCAGGGTCTGCAAATTACCTTCCTCTGATGGATTACAACATGTTGTACCACATCCAGGCTGACATTTTGATTATGTATTATTCACATTGTTGAAGAAATTAACAATTGGAGCGGTTGAAGCTTTTCAGGATATTTTTCCCCAAATAACAATTTTGTATTTTGAGTGCCAGCCAGATTCTCCATATGGCTAAAATGTACTAGAACAGAAAGACAATTAGCATGGCTTAATAAACTTCATGCATGGTTTGCTATTGCAATATCAGAAAGAAAACAAATATAGCCACTAGTTCTCCTTGGAATAACTCTGTTAAATTTCTGTTGTTTGAAATGAGCTCTTTTATGGCTTATGGCTGATATAATTTGCATTGTGGTAGGTAAAGCAGCATTCTGTATGTTTGATGCCTTTTGATTTGACACTGGCCTGCTTGGGTCTTGCATAAATCTTGTTCCTGGTGGGAGGGGAAGGCAATAAATTGAGTTTTGGCACGGATCAGAAAGCAATGGATTTGGGGGACACTGGGGCTCTATTCCAACCTCTACCATGCAGCACAACTTTTGTTGATGGATTTTTAGCCTGTTTTCAGTCTTTTCTTTTTCTATTTACTTTTCTTGGTTAAATGTTCTATTTTGACAGCCAGACCTAGCTGGCCACACAGTCTGACTTTCCTCCTGTGTTTCACCAAATGGTGCAGTGCCCATAGTTACCTTTGTGTTGGGGCATTTGGTCTGTCAGCAGAGGATCCTGCTGAGCACGCTGCTGACTGCTCCTGGTTCAGCCTCTGAGTCTGGTATGTGTAGCACTGGGGGTAAAAAGGTAATCCCTATGTGTCTGAATTGTGTGCCTTAAAAAAAACTTTGCACAGAGGAGTCTGGCACTCAAATGCTCACGAGAGCTTGTGTTTGGGTTTTAGGCATGCATGATTTAAAGACAGCTTTGTGTGTGTATGAGATTTGCAAGGCTCAGGGCTGTATGTTATGTTATGGCCATGAAGGTACTGTGAGATTCAGGGATAAACTGTGCTCTTGGGACATCACTGACCCCTGGACACAGCCTGCCTGTGGTGACAGTGTTCAAATCATGCTCTGGTAGGAAAACCTGCTCTGCCCACTACAGCTGACTCCTTGGATGATGCTGAGTGTGGGCTACACACAAGGAGCTTCTAGTGGTGAGTCTCGCAACAGAGCTGCTGCTGCTGGATCTTGTGCTCCCAAAGCACTGTTCAGCATCTGGCACTGGGGGAGGATGAGCTTGGGCTTTTTTCACCTCAAAGAATGGCAGATATCTCCTGCTACTGATGCAGTCTGTCTTCTATGTTTTAATGAATGAGAGTACCTATGAAAAATGTTTATTTACAGGCCACTGGTTTGGAGGCACTTGATGTTTTAATTAACTTTGAGGGGCTACGGTCAGAACAGTTCACACAGCTATTCCCCAGTCTGATCTGAACCTCTCTGGATTCAGAGCACATCCACCCTAACGCCTTTGGAACATATGAGTGAGTTGGGATTACCGATGTGCAAAGGATGAATGTTTCTATTACCCCATCATCGTTCTCATCACCATTTTACTCCTTGCTAGCAAAGTGACAGTGTGGCTGTAATGAGTATTGATTGTGCAGGATGGCAGGAGTAATCGGGAAGGTGTTACATGAGAGGGGCAGGCTGTGGCTCCCTTACATTATTGCTGCTGGCAGTCTGTGAGTGCAGTGCTATTTGCATTTTGTATATTAAAAAAAAAAAAGGGGGGGGAGAAAAATGCTGCTAGAAAGCAATCTTCCCTGGGAGCATGTTTTTGTAGCGCTCTGGGCTTAGGAGTTCACAGTTCAGCTCTGGCAGGATGTGAGTCTCTGGGCTGCCACCCATGCCATGGGCTTAGGAGTATTTCTCTGCTGATTTCTGCTCTACGAAGGAAAGTACTACAGGTAGGAAAATATCTCGGTCAATACAGCAAGAATGTAAGGTTTCTTACCTCACCATGGTGAAGGCCTCTCCCAGGCTGGTTTTCTTGGGCAGGAGATCTGCACCATTTCCATGCTGTGCCTGCTCATATCCCTTGCCCTGTGAGATGTCAGGTAGCTTTGCCCTGCAACACTTGTATCCTGCTGTTTCAGGATGCATTTGGTAGATTCACTCCTACTGCCATTTTTCATTAAGAGAAGTAACAATAGCAAAATTTTTTTTTTTCCTGCAGCATACTGTAGCAAGCTGGCACCCCAGGTCTGCAAAGTCTTTACTTAACTGCTCGCCCCTTTGCAACTAACACCACGCTCTTGAAAATACTGCTTTGGCACCAAAAAAATGGTGTGTTTGCTCCATGAACAAACCTGTAGAGAGAGTCAGACCTCTCCAGCTCTGTCTCTGGGCCTTGGCCTCAATGAGTCATTTAGAGATGTCGGGCGGTGGAGAACCTCTCTGGCTTCGTGAAAAGCAAAGAGCAAGCAGAGCTGTGGGGAGGAGAGGCCCAGCCACTGAAGCTTGTAGAGGTCCTTGTGATAATGCTGGGCTGAAATCTGCCTTCACTGCCTTGGCATTGCTCAGCAGGAGCTGCAGGATGGAATCGGAGCTGGTACAAACCAGAGCAACGCGTGGCCGAGTGTGTGTCGGCTGCCTCTGCGAGCCACAAACCTGCTCGACTGAGAGCAGCTGAGATGAATGGCATGTCTGAACATAGAGTATAAATAATTGTATGGCAAGCTTAGTGCTCCCATGCCAGTGTGTATAAATATTCATATTATTCCATGAATCTGTCATTATGTGCAAGTGCTTCATCTTTCCAACTTTACTCCTGCCAAAAGTCCTCACTCATGGAAACACTCTCACTGGAGGCAATCAGATGATTGATGTGAGTAAAGGGCTGGGGGAGCTCTTCTAACAGCCTGATTTACAGCAGTATTTCCTTCCTAATTTCTGCACACTGGGAAACAAAACCCAAACACAAACTCAGCTGTTTTTGAGAGACTTTCTTACTGTAGGGTTCTTACTTCGTGAGGACTGAATGAAACCATGGGGCTTTTCCCCAGTCACTAATTGTCTGCATCCGCTCATTATTATCGGTGATGCTGGTGAAGTAATTGTGGGGGGCTGAATTGTCTCCTGAGCTACTGCTTTCCATAGTCTCAGCCAGGCTTCTAGCATGGCTCACAGCCCAAAGGAGTGGCTCCCATGTTATGGGTTGTTATCGTTGTTAGTGAAGGGCTAAATAGCTGGAAGTGATGAAAGAGCAGAGCATGCTCTGAACTCTGATATCTCAGGAGCATTTATATGGTCATGAATCCTAAAGCTTCTATCACGGAAGTTTTAGTGTGGCTGTATGGGACCCAGTCAGTCCCTTGTAGGTACATCTGAACACAAGGGGGGGAAAGCTATGATTTTGGGGAGAAAAATCAACCTTGAAGGCTGCCCTTGAGGCCAGCTGAGCTGGGGAAGGCTGAAGCAGCTGCAGCCTGCAAAGCATTCCTGGCACAGTCCAGGACTGCCTTTCCACAGAGCCAGGAGTTTAAGGCATGCACTGATTGCATCCAGCCCTGTTTCCCTCAGGAGTGTGTGATGGTGCTTGGGACTGCCAGCTCGGGCTCCTGCCTTATCTCCCTGATACCAGCCTGTCTGGGGGCTCCTCTTTTGGAGTTTGGAGCTGCTGGAGCAGCTGCAGCTCCTGTTCTTGTCTTGGCTCCCCTGGTCACTGGTGGGATGTTGGTATTTAGGAGCTGCCCTGGCTCAGCAGGGGGCACAAGGAGCCACTGGAAGGAATAATTGCAATGTCTGCATTTTGTGCTTGGTGCCCTTGCCCTTTGTATACAAGTTATTTGTGGCCAGCCAGCTTTTTCTTCTCTTTCAGCCCTGCTAGGTAGAAATACAGGCAACTCTGGGCATATCCTGTACTAAGCTCCTAATGCTCCCTAGTGTTACCCACCACAGCAGGTTCAGAGCCCTAATGCTCACAGCAAGCCAGGGAAAATGAACAACAAAAAGTGATACCCATTCCAGCAAAATTATCATCTCCATAATATGAGTTTATACAGAAAGATGAATATTACTGAAGTTAATTTTGCCCATTTGGAGTGCTGATTCCTGCTTCAATTGATCAGCCATGGATGGTAACTAATGAGGTGGTTTAAGTTGTTTTTAACAAGAGGAAGATAATTAAACATGACAAGCCCAAGTTCCCCTCAGAGTTGCCTATTAGACTCTCACCATGCAAAAATGGAATGATACAAAACTCTTCCTCCCGCCCCCTCCTACCACCCCGAGATTTCTTCTGAGTTGTTGTTAGCAGCGCTGAAATATGGCAAGTTGGGTCAGCCCTTGCTTGAGCTGCAGGAGCTCACAGACTCTTAGGAGGCTGTGGAAGAAAGAAAGTGCTTGTGTGAAAGCTGTTTGGAGGAAGATGAACCTCCTGCCTGTGCTCCTAGGGAAAAGCTGAGGCCTTTCCATTGCTGCAGGAGAGGAAAGTCCTGGGGCATCAGTCATCCATCCCATCAGTCATCATCCCCATGGTGGGACTGTTGTGTCCCTGCTCTGTGACAATGTGGTTGTATTTTTGTCTTTCTGGGGGGCCCGAGAAATATTTTTCGATCTTAATAACCCTTTTCTGGGTGTGTTCAACTCAGTCCTGGCTCATCTTTCTGGCATGTGGAGGAGAAACTACACAGTGCAATCAGTCTTCCCTTCGTGGGGCCTGAACCCAGTCAAGGGAGCCCCTTATGGTTGGGACTGTTGGGATCCACAGGCAGGACATGACCTGGCCAGGCCACCAGGCTGGCAGCCCTTCTTGCAGGATACATACCATGCCTAGGAGAGGGCAGAGAGGGTGGAAAATGCAGCCTGAGGAGGCACAGCCAAGCTTACAGAGCAGGTGGGAGAACCAGCTCATGGTGTCCTTTCCTTGCACCCAGCCTGACAAGGTGGGGAATCCAGAGGGAGAGAAAAAGTGTGCTTAAAAAACTTCCACGTTTATGTATCCAGCAGATTGTAATAGCTGTAATGCTTAAATATGCATTCACTCAAAATGTGTGTGAAATGTCATCTTCATTGCTCACTGGGTAAGCAGGACAGACAGTGCTTATGCTGCAGCTCTATGTTTTCCTGCATTTTGTTCTTTTGGAAAACAACCAAATGTGCTGGACTGCAAGATTGGCTCTTTGCTTGCAGAATATCTTTTTGCTCTCAAAACTGATTTCAATATTGAACACAGTTGCCCACCACTATTGACAAGTTTGTTTTGTATTTCCATATTCCTCTACACTGTCTCTTCTTTCACAAGAACTTTGAAATAGCAAAGGTGGATGGTGCCTACAGCTCCTGCTCAGTTCAGAGCAGAGCACAGGTTTGCATATTCCAGCAAGTGGCTTCTCTTTGTGGCTGAACCACAGAGGCTGTGGCGGATGCTGTCCCCCAGATCCATCCATGTCTAGTGGGGGGGCAAGGACCAGAATTTTTGTTCTTTTTCAGAGGATTGTTGCCTCTTGTTGACAGCAGTGCTTGAGTAGACATCTGCCTGCCATCCTGGGCATGGCATTTTGAACAGAACTTGGTCCAGCCATATTCCAGATGATGGCATGGGAGCATGAGCAGGTGTTACTGCCCATCAGCTGAGGTGCAGCATCTGACTGTCTGTGCACTCCTGACTGACTGCTAATACCATCTTTGCTGAGTTTGTGTAAACCCTGAGTTGCAGCAGAGACACTGGAATAAATGCAGGCTGATACTAGAGAGAGAAGGGATCAGCACTTTCCCATATGGCTTTCATGGTCACATGCCTCATCTGTACCATTTCTACGCCTTCTCATGCTTAAATATCGATGTTGAGTGTAGAAGAGTGTGGATCAAAATGAACACAAATGCTGGTGCCAATTAAAACTCCCATTGGAGATAAAGGGTGCTGGCAGTTCTCCCAAAAGTATCCTTTTCTCTGTTTTCATGATTGTGTAGGGCTGCTAATTTCCCCGTGATGAGTCACTGAAAGAATTTATAGAGGTAAGAGGGATTTCATGCTCTAAATATAGCCTCAAGTCAGCCCACAAGGAGCAGCCACAGGAGCTGGCTGCTGAGCTAGTAAACACAACTCAGTGGTGCTCCCAGCTCCTCCTGACTGATGGGGTTTGAAGAGAGGGAATGGGGAGCTAGAGCAGGAAAAGTCAGCATGTGTGGGCTGGGGCCACAAGACCTGAGATTACAACGTGGTGAGATAAATCACAAATGTAGATGAAAGTGGGTGACAATAGGAGACCTTTTTTGACAGCCTGTTCCCAGCTCCTCCTTCAAGCAACAGTTTAGATTCCAGCTGCCCCCACCTTTCTTGGCAGTGGCTGTTACCTTCTGTAGTTTAGTTTGAAGAAAGGAATAAGGTGATTCCTTACCAGTTAACTCAGTACCTGCTTGGATCTTGGTCAGGCAACCCAAAACTTTAAAACTTTTCCCAAGTGTTTTATTCACAATGATTTCATTGCAGGCATTTGCTCACATCCCCTACGTCGGGATGGGGGAGAGAATTGGAAGGGTAAAAGTGAGAAAACTCATGGATTGGGATAAAGGCAGTTTAACAGGTAAAGCAAACCAAGGGATTCATTCCCCACTTCCCAGGGCAGGCAGGTGTTCAGCATCCCCAGGACAGCAGGGCTCCATCACCTGTAATGGTGACTTGGGAAGACAAGCACCATCACTCCAAATGCCCCCCCTTGCTCCTCCTCCCCAGCTTTATATGCTGAGCGTGGTGCCATATGGTTTGGGATATCCCCTGGGTCAGTTGGGGTCGGCTGTCCTGGCTGTGTCCCCTCCCAGCTCCTTGTGCCCCCCAGCCTCTCTCTGGTGGGGTGGGTGAGGAGCAGGAAAGGCCTTGGCTCTGGGTAAGAACTGCTCAGCAACAACAAAAACATCTCTGTATTATCAACATCATTTTCAGCCCAACTCTACCCCAGCCCAAAAAGACTACAGGTGATCTGAACACTTTTATTGCATTAGCTTTAATGGACTTCTCAAAGTTACCTTGAACTTAGAGCAGGAAAAAAATCGGCTGCTTGCTTTATACTATCTGAAATCCATGTGATGACTTCAACCAATTTAGAAATCGTTTAGGCAGAACTGGCTTTAAAACAAGCTAGAAATATTTCTGAGTTTAGACAGACCCTAAAAGTCAATTTATAGAAGCATTTCTCAAAGCAGAAATTATCTACTTGGCAACAACCCCCAAAAATGCACAAAACTTTCTTGCCAATAAGAAAAAATGAAACTGTACATTAAAATAGTAATTTATTCTTCATTAATTCTGCTGCATTTTCATCCTTTCCTTGTGACTATTCCTCCAGGCCAGGGCTGGGTAGAGGCAGCTCCTCTCCCTCCACCTGCATAGCTGAGCTCACTTTCCCACGTAGGAGTGCTGCTGTGATCACGTGAAGTCTGTAAGCCAGAACAGACAATTACACAGGTATTTGCACACATCAGCTCCCTCCACATCAGTTTTGCTATGCAACCACGGGAGGGAGGGTGTTTTGAACTACTTAGTGAAGTACCTGATGTAGGGGACAAAGCCAAACAACTACTTTTCCCCGTTTTCCTGTCCCTGGTGGTGTTAGCTGTGATGTGTGAGATGTCTACCGCTTTCATGGTACTTACTTCGGTTTTCTTAAGCAATGTGCTTACCCTTTGGCTGCTCAGCCACGTCGGTCTCGGTGCTCTTCCGAAGAGGTTATCTCCGGACTGCTCTTTGTTTGCTGTTACAGGGCTCTGGGCTCCCGTGCCGTGTCCAGCGAGTGTTGGTAGTCGTCCCCAGCCTGTCCCCAGCCGGGGATGTCCGGGATGCAGGGTGTGCTACCGCAGCCCTTCCCCGTGCCAAGTACATCTGCTGGCAGCGCGCCCGGAGGGCGGCTCTGCTGATAACATTGTGGTGTCCATCAAACTAGTATGAATTAGAAGGCTCCTTTTGTAAGATTTTATCAATGCCCTTCGGCAGAGTTGGTGGCCAAGGCTAGCACATTTCTTTGTTTTCTCTGAGAGCTCAGATAAGACTCTTGATGCTGAAATGTCCTGAGCTGTGAGCTCTGGCAAGAAGAAGCACTTGCTCTGCTTTCACTGACCCCTTCCCAGAGATGTGCCTTGCTTCACACCCAAGGCCTGAGCCTGCTCCCTGCTTGCAGAGCAAATGAAACCAAGGATTCATTAATGTATTTATTTTCAGGTGAAGTAAAGCAGCTCAACTGGGAGAATCCAGCAAGCAGAGAACACAGGGGGCCGAGGGATGCTCCACCCCAATGGTGTAATGTGCTCACTCAGGTTAATGCCGGGAGACAAACTTGGTGTTGGACCTGTGTCCTGGGGCGCTTTGAGCCTCCAGACTTGCAGCTGAAATTATGTGTTGGAATTTTAAGCCTAATGCTATGTTTTAGTTACCACTTCAGTTGAGGGTAACACCTGTGTCTTGGTTAGACAAAAGGTGGAGGGAAAAGCATTTTATTCATGAGTTTATTTTCTGGCAGTCTGCTGCTGGCACAAAGACAATAATGGAAACATGGGCTGGGATGAGGGGTTAAGTCACCAGGGTTCCTGTTCCAGCAACGAGGGCAGCCAAGGTCAGCTGAAACCAATGTCAAAGCTCGAAGTGGGAAGGCTGCCAAGTCCTTTCCTCATCACCCATGCTGCTCATTCCTGCCCTGTGATGCCCGGGCTCCCCTAGCACTGGCAGAGGTGTTGGGAAGCTGTGCAGGGGCAGGACTGTGCTAAGAGCCTAATGAAAACCAGCCTGCAGTAAAAAACAGTTTTGATCTGAAGCAGCCCTTCGGTACTGCTTTTGTCAGAGTGCAGGAGGGAAGGACAGGAGCAGAAAGGAACCAGCTCTTTCCTTTAAGTGCTGCTTTATGTCAGCTCAGGCTGCTCATGAAACTACAGTGTAGGCAAATACACGTGGCTGTGTGTTGGAGCTGCCCTGCAGGCTGCCAGCACAGGACAGGGACCAAGGAAATGTGCAAGAAATGTCATCTTTGAGAGGATTAGGGAGGCCTGTGGCCTCTGTAGGTGTGCTGCTACTGCTCCTGTGTGTGCATGGGCTGGAAATGTAACCTTTGACCCAGCATTAATGGATTCCCTTGCTGTGTACGTGATGTGGGCACACAGCAGCACGTAGAGTCCTCAAGCTGGAGGACTTGAGGGCTGGCCTGTAACTGCAGACCAGGAGCAGGGAGAGCTGTGGTCATACTTGGTGTTTATGGCTGAAAACACAAAAAAGAAGAGGAAATGCATCTCTCTAATTACATCAAAAATGAACACAGCTTTTCATTACTCCCTTGTAATGTTAAACTGGGTATACAAATTTCTAGAGTCGTGGTTTTATTTTAAGGACAATTTAGAGCAAGAGAAAGAAAAGGTTAAATCCCTTGAATTCAAGAAAACTGCCAGTTAACCTGCTTTGCTTTTAGCACATGCCAGCTTCAGTGTACTCGGGTTTTTGGTGTATGGTTTGGGGAGTATGATCAGAGTGTAGATCATAAAAGCATAGGTCATGGTTATCCTTCCGTGAGAGGACTCCTCCCACCCTCTGTGGGCTTTGCTGTGTTGCACAAATGCTGCGTTAGGCTGTTTGCTCTCAGTGTGGAATTGTTACTTTCTGGGAAATCAAAGAGCTGTTCTGCTGCCGTGACAGCACAGGACCTGACTGTGTGCGGGGTCAGTGCTCAGGAGCATGGCAGGTCCATGCAAGTCTTTCCAAACAGATTCTTTCCTTTTGTCATCCTGGTCTTGTGTGCTGTGGCTCCAGAAGGCCCGTGCAACCTCCTGACAGCATTGTCCCAGTCTACCCATGCAGCATCATTGCATCCAGCACGGACTGGGCAGAAGCAGCTTTATACTCTGCTTTTCCCTTAAAACACTCATTTAATTAACATATTTAATTGCCTCTTAATTCTTATCTCTTAGACTCGAACTGGCTGAAGTTTTGTGTTTGGGTTGGAAGAGGCTTGCTGTGTGCCTGTGGCTTTCACTGTCTTCCTCCCTTCTCTCCTCTGTGGGTCTCCTTGGCAGAGGTCTGGCTCTCCTGTCTCACCAGAACCGAGTGTCAGCGCTCGGGAAAGGGCATCCTGAGGGTCATGCAGGCGATGAGCAAAGCCTGACTGATTGCACAGGCTGCACTTGACTTCCAGCCGAAGCTCTGATTTGCTTTCTTAACCTTGCCCTCAGCAGCTCCCTCATCATCTCCTCGATCTGAGCAGGGCCAGAGGAGCTGTGATGCCGCTCTGACATGCTGTTGCTTCCCCTGCCCTCGTGGGAGAGGAGGGAGAATAGGGACAAGGAGGGTCCATTAATTTTGCCCAAATGCTCAGTGACAGTCTTGTCACTGCTCCTACTTTCTTTCCTCTTACTTTAATTTTGTACCAACCTCCTGACATGTTTCCCTTGTATCAGATTCCCTTGGATCAGTGTGGAAGGCTGGATGCTCTCAGAGGGATATTGCAAATCAGTGTGGGGACTGGTGCATCCCCATTAGGTTGTGCTAACCAATCCTCAGCATGTAACTTCTAAAAACTTAAAAAGCAAAATAATTGCAAATACTGCAAGTCAGTGCTTAATTTCCTTTCAAGTTTTCCTCCCAGTTTTGCATCCAAGTCCTGAATTAAGTCCGCTTTACTGGATTGTATCCAGATAGTGCTGTTATGGTGTTGTCATTTTTTCTCTTTAAATCAAATTACTTAAAAATGGTGGCCTGTTGCCTGAACACAAATATTTTGAATTTAGTTTGGAAGATTTTTTTTTTTTTTTTTTTTTTTTTTGGCAACAGCACTTCCCATAGATAATATTTTCTTTTCTCCCAAGTAAAGTCACTTTTATGGCCCACACAAAGTAACTGTAGCAAGTCAGAAAATAAATATTGTCTGTAGTCCAAAGTATAATCAACAAAAAAGCAATCGAGTGATGGCTGGAATATTTTTGTGTTGATGACTGTGATTTTTTTTGTTGTTGTTGTTATTGCTCCTATTGTGTTTAGAAAGCTGCAACAGTGAGTTATACTGGAAATATTCAAGGTCAGGTTGGATCAGGCTCTGAGCTGTTCTAGTTGAAGATGTCCCCGCTCATTGCAGGGGGGTTGGACTGGGACCTTTAAAGTTCCCTTCCAACCCAAACCACTCTGATTCTGTGCTCCACATTGAACTGGATAAAACACAGGTGGTGCAAGTGGCAGTATTTACTTCAGAAATGGAACCAGACTGTTTTCCCAACACTGAAATTTAGGAACGGATCATTTCAATTTGTTTCCCCCTCTAGTTCTTTGGTAAATATATCATTGTGCTTATTATTGACTTTATAGTCTGCTCTTTGGGGGGAGACAAAGTATTTAGCAGCAGATCTCAATTTTCATGTATGAGTGTCAATTAAGCTTAGAAGAATTCCCTTTTGCTAAATGAATCTGTGATGTTAATTGTCTCCTGAGAAATTAGCTCAAATAATTTCATTAGTAAAAAATTTCAGGGAGAGCCAAGCTCAGGAAAATAAATAAATAAATAAAAATTAAAAAGTGCTGCTGTCTTAATTTAGCACAGTTCGTGTGTCTATATTTTTAAGTCACATTTTCATGTCTGAGGTGAGTTTTCAAATTGGGGACTGAGTTTCCCAGGAGTGCCAAGCTAGTACATCCAGCTGCCCAAAACATGCTGGCATGAGGCAGGTCAGGTCTGGGACCCCAAATGGACTTGAGTGCCAGCCAAGCACCTACCTGCTTTTGGGTATCAGAGCAATATTTCCCTAACCAGACAGGTCTTTAAATTGGGTGGGTTGGTTGTGCAGTAGGTCCCTAGTTCCTGGAAGCCTCTTGGAGAAGAAGAAAAGCCCTGAGCTCCTGGCTTGGCTCTCTGCAGGATCCCTGGAAGGAGCTGGAACCTTTTCAGTGGTGGCCCTTGGTTACTGGTGCAGTGTGTCACAGGCTGGGACCTGGCTCCCCTCAGCAGTAAAAGAGCTGTGCAAAAGTGGTCTGTCAGCAGTGGCAGCAGCATCTCTGGGGCTTGGGGGGCTGGGGAGGGTGCACCCCTCCCTGGGCTGAGGGACTTACGCTGTGCCACCTATGGCTGGTCACATCAGCAAGGCAGGGACTGGGTAAGGAGCATGAAACAGAGGTGATAAAATATCAATTGTCATTATTCAATGCAGAGTTAATTAAAAATGTGAAGGGGCTGCCCCTTCATCTTCCCTGCCGTGAGAAAGGTCTCACAACCTCTCTTCAATTCACCGTATTTAGTGGTGAATTAAAAATGGAAAGAATTTGCCGAGGCTCTCAAGAAGTTGAATGATTGTTTCATGCGTTAGCTCTCCTCTTTCGGCCATGCTCTCCTTTTTATTGCTACTTACTGCTGGAATGAGGTAGGTTAGGAAATCCCACAGTTGGGGGGAGACCTCAGGTGTGGTGTCAGGGCATGTGGATCCTGGGCAGCTGGCACAACTTTGGGCTTTTATGTATGCAGCTACAGAGCTGTTTCCTTCCCTCTTTTAATCTGGGTAATTTTCTCAGCTCTCCGTTCTCTGTATACAAAGATATTTTTGGAATTAAGCTCATGAAATGTTTTTTCCTTGGTGATTGATAGATAAATATCACGAGCTTCCGAGCAAATAAATTCCCCCCTCCTGCTTTCCCTGCTCAGCAGTCACCCAGAGGATTCATGCTGCTGCATTAATCTGTATGCAAGCAATCAGGTTGGTAATCTGTGCCAATAAAGGGATTTATGGTCTCTCAGAGCACAGAGGCTACAGTCAATCTTGCTGACAGCACTAGGGTATGCCCCATTTAGTTGTCGGAAGACAGCAGGGTGTTTTTTCCACGCTGACTTTAAAGTGATTTCTGTGACCTAAAGGACATGAGTATGAGAGGACTAAGGACTTTTAAAGACTTTCATACAGAGTCTGTTTTAGAGTGCAGAAGGTGTCTCTAACACCTGCATGAAACTAATAACAATAGTCCTTTATGTCCCCAAAGCTAATCTTAAATTGTGATCTGATGCCTGTACTTGCTGTGCTTGTCTATTCTCTTTTGATCTCTGCCTGTTATACCTTGCTCTCACGGTTGTCTCTGCCATTCCCAAACTAAACTCTGCATTAGCTGGTTCCCCATCCTGGTTTCAGTTATGTCCTTCAGCCTTTCAGCTTTTTTTTTTTTTTTTTTTTTTTTTTTTTTTTTTTTTTAATTACAATTATTATTTGTTTATTTTATTTAATTTCATGACTTGGTCACAAATCTACCAAGAGCCACAGACTGTTTCTGAAGGATGAATGGAAGGTAACTGAGCAAAGCAAGGCTCATGTCAGTTGTCCTGCCCTTGTTCTGTGGAGGGGTCTGCACTGCTACAGCAAAAGCGCTAGGCTGGAAGTATCCAAAGGGGAGCAGGATTTGAGGCAGAACCTTCTTAGCCTCTGCTTCAGCCACCTATGGTGACTCCTTGTCCAGCTTCGGGCTTAAATAATTCCCTCTATTTCACAGAGAAAGCTCCACTGCTCAGCCAGGATGTAAAGGGGTTCCTTTAGGCCCTGCAGTGTTTGCTGCTGACTTGGTTCTCCAAGGAGCCCAGACCCCATTTACGTTTGGGATATGAGCAAGGAACCTCTCCTCTTAATGCCATGTCCAAAGATGTGGTTTCTGCTCTTTTCACTGCCCTGGAAATATAATTTTACCTGAAGTACAAGCTTGTGCAGAAATTATTTTATTTCTCCACGCTTGTTAAACTGGTATTTAAGCTGTTGAAACTTTGCCTATAGCTATTTCAGGTTCTTCATTAGATCTGGGGTGTGACTTTCACCTACCTGAAAGTGTTGTATTAAGTATTGACCTGCTGTGATTGTTGCACTAAGGCTGGGTTACACTGGTTTATTATCTGGAAGAAACTGGAAAAATTTCTCTATGCCCTTTGACTGATCCCAGGAGTAGATTGTAGGATGGTCAAGACTGATGAGATGTCCCAGCTCAGTGGGGTCAGGAGGACCATCTACATGACATGTGTGTCACTGGGGGCAGCTTCCATCAACAATGGACTTACTACAGTGTGGAGTGACATTGTGTCTTGCAAATGTAATTTAATCTGGATGATATTTAGGTGATATTTAAATGAAGACAGTTCACTGCTTTTAAGAGATTGAAGGTGTCACAATGCTCTTGGAGTGACCAAACTGGTTGGGGGGGGGGGAAAGGCTGTGTCTGAGAAGGACAAGTCAAAGTAGAAAGGGAGGATGATGTTTTTTCATTTTCCTGTCAGCAGCAGGGATGTGGGAGTCCGCCCCCATGGGACACTCTTGTAGAGATCTGTTATTCCATGCAATTTCACCTGTAACCATTTTGTCCAACTCATAAATCCTAACCTCCCCTTATACTCCATTACTGGAGTACCTGATCACAGACTCCTTAGTGTGAAAACACAACCAAACTGAGCAACAAGAATAAAATCTCTAGAATTTCCTTGACGTCATCCCTCCATGCTTCACCCCATGCAGGATGCAGCTCCTGCGAGCTTTGCCTCCTCTTCAGCACACAATCACTCCTTTTCACTTTGACCTTTTAAAAAAACTACCAGGAAGTTCCAAGACTCTGGTTGGGATGGAGCCCTCCCATGTCTATAAACAGTTTAAGAAAAATGAAATGCAGAGGTTAGTCAGAGGCTTGCAGAGACTTCGTTAAACAGGTGGCCATGTCATGGTTTCTTATTAAATAAACAGAGCTAGTCTGGAAATCATCCAAGAGACAAAGAGGTGTTGACATTCTCATTTTCATTGCTGCAATTCAAGTTTTAACTGTTTCTTACCACTGAAAAATATGATTGTGTGCTTTTTGAGCATTAGTGACAGCAGAGTCACTAATGCAGATTTTCTGTCCCAGCACTTCCTGGGGTGGGTGTTCCTCCAGACCTGTGCCTTCCATGTAGGAGACAGCTGAGGGAAGAGATTCTCCATGAAGTGTTAATTTAACAGGAATGAAAGGTGAAGTTCTGGAAGATGTCTGACAAAGCCAAGGATCTCAAAGCAGTTGAGCTTTCATGCCTGTAGGAAGAGGAATGAAAGTGGAACTTGCCAGTAGAGGCAGCCTATAAACCCAGGGCAGACAGACTACCTGCGACAACGGCTTCATCTCTGGAATGGGGAGAGATGTCTATTGAAAATAAAATAAGCTGCTCCAGAGAGGCAGAGGCATTGCTAATGGCCCAAAGCTAAGGCAGTGATTAACACAGCGTTCATTTTATTTGCATTTTATTCTATTCTTTTAAAGCTATATTGGGAAGAAAAACTTCTAGGGTCAAAATGAGGTGCAGATTTTCAGTACCATGCTCAGTTGAATGGATGCATAAATCCCATTAGCAGTAATGGAAATCAGTTGTCTAACCCAAGTAATTGAAATTGTGTGCTGAATTTGCTTTCTTCCACAGTAGTAGGTCTGAATCCTGCCTCTTGGGTTGCTGTTGGTAAATAAAATGTGTTTTGTTGCTACCAGGACTATGCATAAAGAGAATGTCGTCCTCCAGATTTGAAGGTGTAGTGCAGGTGTGCAGCTGCAAAGTCATCAGGACTTTTTTGGAAAAGGTCATTTGCCTGAGGAAGGTGGAGACGGGGATGCTGCCATAAGGGAGGTGCCAGGCTGTGTATGGACAGATGTGTGTGGAGGATCAGCTGGTGTCCAAGAGATTGTATTTACATGGCTCATCTTTGTTTCTTGCTGAGGTGGGATTACATGTTTGCCTGTTGTCTAAAAAACTACCATTGTGCTGTCCTGCTGTGATTAAGGACACGAGCCTCCAGGCTAGGCATAAAATTGCTCCAGGCCACGAACTGCTACTTTTTAAAATATTAACTAGCTCTAACAGGCCACCTACTTCTTTTGGTAAAACTGGTTCTTCCTTGAGGGGTACTTTGAATTTTCTCTCAGCTTCCAGTAGGATTTTAATGTAGGCCAGGCTTACGTGGGTAAAGGAGGACAGCAGTGAGAGATCAGCAGAGCCTTTACTGGCCCCAGATATTTTCCCCTGGTGAGACTGAGTAGCAGAGGAGCCTCCCAGCAGGTGACAGGCTTTGAGGACCATCGAGTCATGCATTTTTGCTCAGTAATTTGCACCTGCATATCCTGGGATGCCAGGGGGAAGAATGCCCATCACTTCAGGAGGAATGCACTTAGCTGGAATGTGAGAGTCAGTGAAATACATGGTGTTGATGCCCCAGAACTGGGCAATGCTGATTTGTCACAACTTTCGCTGGATGAATAAATCATTAATGTGTTTTTTTTCTGAAAGCAGAAAGGATGGTGTGTCATGCAGCTCTGGCAGTCTAGAAGCATGTTCAGTTCTGTCCATCAGCCCTTCTGCAAATGAGAAGGAGCAGTGTTGATTAGGACAGGCTTATTATTCCTGCTGTGTTAACACTCACATGAATAGCAAATACAATCCTAGTGGATCAAGAAATTACTGTGAAAGATGCAGTTCAGACATTTGGGTATGGCTGGGGAAATTTTTTACCTTTTCTTTCCTACTTTATAAACCTGGAAATGAGACTCTAGTAGGAATACATGTAGAACTTCACACCCCTTGTCAGATCATATATGCAGAAGCATGTAGGGCAAGATCATGTTTTTCAAGCTTGAAGGAAGTCAGTGATCCAGACATGAAACAACCACCCAGATGATAATGTTGGTTAGGTAAAGGTAGAGAAGAGTCTGTGCATTGAGTTTATCCTGAAAGAGTTTGCAGGATTCAGGCACAGTTTGACTGTGAGAACCCAGGAAGTGCATGAAGTGACATATTATGACCAATTCAAAGGGTGACTGGTCCCAATGGGCCTTTGTATCTTCAGGTAAAACAAAAGGAGTTATCCAAGCAGGCTTGTCAAGGAGAGAATCTATACAGGCCTTTCTCCAACACGTCTCTAGGAAGAGAAGCCAGGCAGGTAACACTCTACAGGAGTTCCTCAATTGGCAGCACAGTGGGGAGAGGCAGGTGAATGTCCTTTCTCTGCAGAAGGATTGGATTGAGTACCAGGCTTTGTAAACATGCTGTCTTCATTTCAGATCTAATGTGAAATGGGTTCTTTGGCCTGGAATTCACAGACCTAATGAGGCTACTGCTTCCTGACAGCTGTTGGTGTCTCTTCTGTGTATCTCATTATTGCTGGGAAATCAAGAGTGACTTGCCTGAACTCACCTTGCAGTGTGACTGGGTTTATAATGTTACAACTGCTTCTTGTGATTTATCAGTTAATGGTCTTCCAATTAACTTTGATCTACATTGATCTATCCATAGTGCTGACTTTGTACCATATTGTCCTGCGACACCAGCAGGCATAAAGTCACTCACTTGAGTAAAAAGCATACAGAAGCATGTTGAACCAACCGGGTCATCTTTATCAGCTAGAGCTGAGAATTTCACAGCAGAGTTATCTTGATGGAACATTCAGTTATATTATAATCTTAATTCTTTTGGGTTTGCGTAGCATATTAGCCTTTCTGTCATTTTGCTTGGGTTCATGCAAGATTATAGTTTCATGTCCATCTGCTTATTTTGGCTTATTTTCTTATATTTGGCTTATTTTCTTTTATTTGCTTATTTTCTTCCAGTCCTCTGAAACACCCATAGCATTCCATTTGTCAGAAGTCAACACTGAATGATGCTAGTGGGTGTCAGGAAAAATGGAATAAGAACTGTTTCCTGGTGGTTTCTCTCTTCAGCCACACTATTCTGCTGTGAGATCCAGAAATGGTCAGGCACAGTAAAAAGCACTGTTTGCAAAGTCTTATTTTACAGACCCTTGTGCAAAGAGAGATCCTCGAAGGCTCATGGACTTCACAGCTCTCCCTTGATTTGGGGCATTTGTGATCAATGCCAATGTCAACTTTCTCAAGGCAGTTTTTCTAAGCTTTTATTTTTCTGGCAACTCCAGCTTATCAACTTTATAAGGGTTCTTGTGTTCCAATTTCAACACTTATTTTCCATGGATGAATGTTATTTCTTCACAGCAGCCTGTAGCTGAGTGTAGGAGATTTTTTAGATCATTAATTTCAGGGAAGACTTTGACTCAGGTGTGATAGTTGAGATGATTACTGTCATTTTGTTGCCCGCAGATTTATTTAGGCTGAGATACTGGCATAAATTTGACCATAACTAGGTGTTAATAGGCCAGGAGTGAACTATCTCTTTTGTGTAAGGCCCTGGTAAAAAACAATAGCTGCCTTGGCTGTACTGGTCAAGCTCTTCAGCAGCCCCAGGCTGGCCCTGCGTATACAGCTGTAAACAACAAAATAGCTGAGTGTGCCTAAGAGACAAATGAGTTATTGCTTGGCTCACCCCAAGTAGTCAAGACCTTCTGTGCCCTTAGCACTTGTGTTGTTTTGATATAACTGCATTGAGGGTAGAGAATGTGCAGCAATGGGGAATGGCTGAACCCAAAGGACTCTCTGTACCTTACTAAAAATAGTGTCATTTATTTAAAAAAACCTGTATTTTTGCAGTTCTGTTAGAGAAATGATAGGACAACTTGACCAAACATATTTAAAATGTGAGCTTTGGGGTGGCACTGGAGGACAGAAAGCACGTTGTTTCTGGTTGCAGTGGATCCAAACGAACACTTGGCATAAGTAATCATAGAACCAAACAATGTCTTGTGTTTGAAGGGACCTTAAAGGTCATACAGTTCCACACTCCTTGCCACGGGGCAGGGACACCTTCCACCAGGGCAGTAACACCCATCAAATCCATGTTTCTCCAATTTAGAAACAAGGATGTTGTGCAAGACAGTGTCAAACACTGCACAAGTCCAGGTAGATGTCAGCTGCTCTTCCTTTGTCCACCACTGCTGTAACCCCTTCATAGAAGGCCACCAAATTTGTCAGGCATGTTTTGCCTCCAGTGAGGCTGTGTTGGCTGTCACCAGCCACCTCCTTATTTTCCATGTGCCTTAGCATAGAAAGGAGCATCTACTGCATGATCTTGAGGCATGCCAAGGTGACACTGACTGTTCCTGTAGTTCCCTGTGTCTTTTTTTTTTACCTTTTTAAAAATGGGGGTTATGTTTCCCCTTTTATAATGAGTGGGAACTTCAGTGTAGTGCCACGACTTCTCAAATATGATGTCTTAGTCACTCCCTCTGCCAGTTCCCTCAGAGTCTGTGGATACGTTCTCAGCTAAATGAATGTAGGAGACAGATTGTGCAATTACTTGTCTTTAGGAGGGACAGAATTGGAGAATGAGTATGATTTATAATATTGGAGGGGAGGATTATTTTGATATTAAAAGTTGAGAAATAAAACACCAAAATACAGAGCTAAGATCAAATTTAATTATTCTTTTCAGTACTTAGAACATCTTGAAGAGATTTGTCTTCATTTCTTTATTCATTTAATAATTTGCATAGCACAACACAAGCTCGAGGTGTTTATGGAACCCTCAGATATAGTAAATTAAAAGCCAGGGCCAATTTATCTTGATTAAATTGATCTGAAGTCTAGGTACACAAGATGAAACTGCTTCTGGCACTGTCCCTTAGTGTTCTGATTTGAATTGAAACATGTTGGCTGATAAAACAGACCTGAATATTTCACAGGTCTGTAAAAGGGTGTTGTGCTCCAGTCGCATTTCTCCATGTGGCTTTCTATTTTAAACAAGGTTGATTTTTGGTGCAGGGTACTAAATATATGTGGTATCTCTGCACACTCAGGGAAATTGCCTCTATATTTTCTTATGCATTAAAGGAAGTTAATTACATTGCCAGTTGCTTCCTTTGATCTTTTTAAAGGATAAACACAGTCCATTGTGGTTCATGCTACAGAGTGAATGTGAACAAGATACCTTAGTCACTTAAGAATGAAGGTTAGCATTTCTCAAACCCATTGAAGAATATGGGCGTTGTTTTCAAAGCTCAAAATTTAAAAGCTGCAATTAAAATATTGTCCTCTATGTAATTTTTTTTAATGTCACTTTCCACCCCTTCCTCAACTCTAAAAAGAATGAGAAAATAAAATAACAGAGCAGTAGTCCTTTCAGAGTGAACCCTTGTCCCTAATGCAGGCATGATTTAATGCTTGTTGTTTCTTATGCCAACTTAATTCTTCTAATTTCTGGCATGTCCACAGCGTGAAGTCCGTCCAGATTTCAAACACTTTTTCATTTCCAAAAGGGTGTGTGATTTATGTGTTCTGCAATGACTAGCAGAGCTGGGCTCAGGTGTGGGGAGAGGTAAAATAAGGATACACTCTGAGCAGATAGCTGTTGCTCTAAGGTGAGGTTACTGGTCCAAGTCAGGAGTTGACCTGAAGCTGCTTGGTGCTCTTAGTATAGGACAAAATTTTGGAGTGTTACTGAAATGACTGTGAGAAGTTTTAAGTTATGTGCAAGATTTCTGTTGTGTCTTTTAAGCAGTGTCCTAGGTAGCTGCACATACGAATTATTTTGACTTCACTTCTCCACAATCCTGCCTACACATTTAATTTGGTGCATTTCAAGTAGGTGCTAACAGCACCATGTGAGAAGCCTTTGCAGGAATGGCTTCTGAATGCTGCAGCTAAACAAAATGCCCCAAATTAATACCATTATTATTTTTCTGTAGAGGAGAGGCATTGCAGCAAGCAAGTTTTTACAGATAACCTCCAGCTCTCTGCAGAGAGTCACTTTTGTGGGCGTTCTCATCTGAAGGTATTAAGTTCTGTTTGAGATTTGCTTTCTGCACAGAGTAAATCCCTTATTTTAATCAAATGCCAAAAATGACAAAATGTTTTGGGGAAAAAATAAATCTGAGTGTTTTTTAGTTAAGGCTAAACTTTTCATGAGTGCCTAAAGAAAGATGCTGTGGTTTTGATTTACAAAGGTGCTTAACTGGTTAAATTGTGGAAGAAGGGAGGGGAAGTGAGAGTTATGGAAATGCCAGGGTACCTCATTCTCCTGGCAGTCACACTTGCTAGGAATTTTGACTTTTTCCTGTCATTCTTACTAAGCACTGCTCTGAACCTTGAGGGAATGAAATAGTTTTTGCATAAGCAGCCCAAAGCTACAAAGGCACGGTAACAAATTTAGCCAGATAGGCGGCTTCTCCTGAGAACAGCCTCCTACAGCTTGTCTCAGCAGTAGTATTTGCTGAGGGATGTCTCGGTGGGTGAAGTTCACAGGCATAGTCCTACACTTTGTGTAGCTTGGATTCTGCTCAGATGGCTTTCTCCTGGTTTTTGTTTCTTTGGAAGTGTGGCGGGTTTTGTTTTTCGCTCTGCAGACAACTCCATTTGCCGTGGGAAATCACTGCGTAAAGATGTTACTGCAAAGCCAAGTGCAATAGTTCCTACGGTTGTTTCTCACTTGAGTGTTACTTTCACTGCCCTTAAAAGCATTGGTGTTCTAAGCAGATATTTTATATAGGTCCTGTATCATCTGGTGGGAGTTCATTTCACCCACTAGATAGTACTTCATGTTTAAAAGTGCTGATCTCTAGAACGCTGCCTACTAAGCAAGTGAGCAGGAGTGGAGAGCTGCTTGAGCTATAGCAAGGTATATCCATGCCATCTACAGGTAGAAGAATGAAGCTGGGAATGTGCAACTTTGGCACCTCCCGTGCTGTCTAGGTTTGCTCTCTTGGATCCTGCCACGGCGGCAATGAGCTCTGCCGTGCTCATGGGGAGAGGCAAGGGCAGCGCTCTGGGGACTGACCCCCATCCATCCTTCTCTGGCAGGGCTGGTAGTGGCAGTGAGGAACCAGCAATTTCATGGGATATAGCTGAGACTCCTGTGTAAGTGAGAGCAGCTGTGGCATTTGTGTCCCTCTGTCACCTTGGCAGGAGACATGAGTGGTGCCCAGTTGTGGGTGCTCCGTGGTACAGAAGAGCTTGAAGAAAGTCATCCCAAAACAGGCTGCTGAAAAAGGGTGCTCATAAAATCCCTGTGGTCAAGGGGACAACGTGAAGGTGTTTTACAAGTAGGGAAGGGGCAGGAGAAAGTCAGTGGAGCCCAACACTTTGTTAGGGAAGAGAGAACTTTTTAATTGATTGTCAAACCATAACCTTGGAAACTTAAGGAGAAGAGGCATCAGCATGTCTGTCAGCACAGATAGGCATCAATCTTCCCTGGCTAGACAGCAACATGATTACTTCTGGAATAATGTCAACAACTTGGAAGTGCAGTAAGTTGATTTGGCCTGTTTCAAACAAGGGAGGAGGTGGGATGCACCTCCTCCCCTCATTCATTCAGGCTGTTTCATTTAAGCAGATTGTTTACAGCTATTTTTTAATTAGGAGCAATTTAAACCTGTACCTCTATTTTGAAAGATTTACTTTCATTTTGTTATGGCCTATTCCAAAATAAGGTCAAACTGAGGACAAATATCATCTTAACAATTTTCTTCCCATATTTTCTAATGTTTTTGTGATTTCCTTAATCTTAGCATAAGAGATCCTAGCAAAAGGTATGGAGTGGTTGATAGGAAATACTACTAAATAGCTTAAATTTTATCAGCAAGAAACCAATTTTAAGTTATTGGGAAAATTTTACTTAGGAACAGTTTATTATCTGCAAAACATTTGGAACCAGTCAGCAGTGCTGCACATCCCATGGTGGGAACCTCATCTCCTGACCAGCATTCAGTGCTACTGATGGAGCACCTGAGCTGCCCCCCTTTGCAGGGAGTTGATGTGCCAGCCAGGGCCAGCAGTTTTGGTTGATCCACAGCTGTTTGGTTTAGCTTTGGTTTTTTGTCACCCTACTTGTTATGCTCCAGATAAACTACAGCAGCTCTTCTGAAGGGGAAACGCACTGAGCTGTTGAAAAATTTGGACAGACAAGATTAGAGATGTAATGTACAGTGGCTGTGTGACATGATGAGATTTCTGCTGTTGTCATTCTGCCTAGGAAAAAGGAGGGCTGTTTTCTGTTGCTGGAATGCGACTATTGATGAGTGTGGTCTCTGCTCTCTTCACTTCAGCTGTGCAATCTCTTCTTGGTTTTGGAGCACCCCTGTGTTTTCCTGTGTAATGGCAAGGGCCGTGAGAATGAGGTGCATTTTGTAAATGAGATTATGTCAAGACACTGTGATTTATGACCATAATATCACAGTCTTGTCTTGACTTCTTTGCACAACTTATCCTAATGGCATCTACTGTTATCTGGGAGGAGAAACTGAACCTTAGCTTACAGCTCAATTTATATTAATTGCATTTCCTTCTTATGTGCCTGGACCAAACTTTTGATAGTTGTTTTGCAGGAGTTTAGGGAAGGCAATCAACAATACCATGGCCTGTTGTACAGCACATTTCAAACAATTAATATGACATTTTCTGAATTAAAAATAACTAGTAGCATAAATGATCAAAGTGGTTTGTCAAAGAGGAAACATCTGCGCTGACTGAAAAGCTTTGAAGGCACCAGCCCATTAACACCCATTAAATCGGTGATTTATGGGGCTGTGCTGGAGAGCAGGCTTTGTGGGCGTTCTCCAAACACCTTGGGGTATGTAAATTTTATCTCCGAGGTGCTGACAATGAGTTAAAAAGCCCTTTGGTGTATCTTACCTTCTTTATCCCCACCTGTTCTGCTTTTGGAAGTGCAGCACTTTGGCTGGAGGCTCCTGAGTGTGCAGGTACTGTGTCCAGAGAGGATGTGCGTGTGTGAGCATGGGCTGACTCTGACACTCTGAACTATGGGCTCTAACAGGCAACTTCTGGTTATTCAAGCATATGTTCAGTTGTCTTCCCAGCTGCTCATGGAAGGAGGAGGTGAATGGCTGGAGACAGCAACTGTCAGTGACAGAAGGATTTAGCAGAAGACCTCAGGTAGCCAGCAAATATCTGATGTAGAAAGCAATAGAAAAACAGAGCTTTAGCCCAAAAGCTCTATGTATGTTGTGCCATTAAGACATTTTTATTCTATCTGCTCAGCTTTATCTCCACTGCATAAAAATTCCTACCAGCCCTTTTAAATTTAAGCAAATTAAGGGCACACACTGAACTACTTGTTATTAATATCTCAGCACTATTTTCTAATTCCCAATTCATACTTGAAATGGATTAAAACTGCTAATCCTTGACAAGGCAGCAAAAATTGATGCTAATTTACTGACGTGCTCTTTTAAGAAACTTTGGGTTTCTTGTCTATAAATTAAATTTAAACAGAGCATTCAAGGCCCTTTCCAAGTTAGAGAGTAGAGAGTGGAGCTCTGTGTGCTGACACACCACGTCCTTGAGCTTAGCGTGCAGTGTGGCTGGGGAGGGGCTGCCTTTGTTCCTAAAAGGATGCGTTTGTGCCTTGTTAGCTGTCTCTGTGGCTGACTCTGCCGATGGCTTCTGCAGCTCACGCCGCTTGAGTGGCCTTGGCTCACCTTGAAGAGGGCTCCGACCTCTTCTCTTCCTTTTGCTCCTGTCCATAGCTCAAGCTCTGCTCCGTGCCGTGGGTGTTTTTAATGAGCTGTCCCAGATGTGGGATGTCAGTGCTGAGCCTGGAAGAGGCTCTGTTGTTCTGCTGGGAATTGTTGTGAGTCCTTGCACACTTTTCATTACCTTGCAGCCCGATTTCAGTCTTACTTCTGTACATTTGTTAGTAACGTGCTCCTTTACCAAAGGAAGTGGATTATTTTCAGAATGTTGCAATTATGTGGCAATTGTCGCTTTCCTTGGTTGTTGTTCTCTTGTCTGGGAAGGCGTAAACCCCGTGGAAGCTGAGAAAAAGCCTGCCATAGGAATCTGTGCTCTGTGCTCTTCTTAAAACTGAGCCGAGGTGCCCTTTGCTGGAACCAGCCTTTTCCAACCACACGGGTGCTTTTACAGCTCTGGGAAAGGCAACAGGAATAGCTTGTGCATCCATGCCAGACTCGAGAGCCCTGCTGGCTGCTGGGGTGGGCTGTCACAGGAGAAGGCACCTCGTTTGTGCTGCGGTGGTAGAGTCATTGGAACTCTAGGTAAAGCAGGTTTCCAACAACATCTTGACCATGGCTGATGTTACAGTGAACCCTGCATGGGCATTAAGGCATCATTATAGGATCCTTTGGGTGGTTTGATATCTTGTCCTACTAGTAATTTTGAGGGTTTGACATTTCTGCCTTGTGTAAGGTCAACAACATGAAATTTTTGAAGCCATTTCATGCCACCACTGCCTCCTTCATCCTGTCTGTTTTCCCGGATATTTTTGGTTTGAAAATGTAAAAAAAAATCTCATAATTTGACAAATAACTTCAAATGAAAGTTTTTCTGAAGAATATTTTAAAAATGGCAATTATCACCTCAGACATTTCTGGGAAACTGATAACAAGCTTTATCAAATCTAAATGACTTTGCAATTAAAAAAGGCAAATTGCTAATGAACCCAAACAAAAGTTTCTGACAAACTGACCACAGTAATGCTCTTGCCAACTCTGAAAAACGTCCATTAATTAAGACAACCTGTGATTCCAGGCATCATGACAGGAAGCAGCTGTCTTGATGCAGATGTATTTTTCAAACCAAGAAAGGGATGCAGGTGGAAAGGGACAGGCATGGTGTATCAGAAGATGATGCAGTCAATGCTGCCTCTCTCCAGCCAGTGCAGGGGGGACCAAAGCAGTGCAAGTTTAATATACACATTAATATAGCCAACAAACAGGGCAGCTCTCCTCTTGAGTCTTTAAAAGTCCCAAGTGCCAAGTTTTTCCTTAGGTATTTGCAGGAAGGCATTGATTTTCACAAATGCTGGGCCAGAGGTGTCACCTGCAGCCACTGCAACTCCCTCCCCACGTCCCTTTGCCTTGCAGGGCTCCTTCCCAGTCACTGTGGAGGGAACCACTGGCTCTCATTCTCCAGCATTGCTTGGCTGCACTCTGGATGCTGCTGCCTGGACTCACCCTGAGCTCATTACAACAGGTATTTCCTGTGTGTTTTTGCACAGAAAGCAGTGTTTGTCCTGTTGGTTCATCTTTGCTGGGTCAGGATAATCAGAGTGCTTTAGGAAAAAGTGCACTCAGGTGTCTGTTTCCTTCTGTCTGTCCAAAGACATCCACAGAGAAAGGAGAATGCACATACATGCCTGTGAACAAATACCTGGCCATGTTTCTGTCTCTTTATCACCCTTTCTGCACCGTTGCTGTGAAGAACTTCATTGTCTGACTGTCCCTAAAGGGTTCTCAATTAGTCCAATAAAGTTTTGGAAATTCAGGGTAGAGTGAAACTCGTAACTCCCAATGCTAAGGCTGGGTTGATGGGGTTGGTAACTGGTGAAAGTAATGCTTGCCCAGGGCCCTTTTGGTGGTGGATGGGAGTCATTTTTCATCTTGAGTCCAAACACTTCCCCACCTGTATTGAACACAGAGTGAGCTCAGCTGAGTTTCCTGGAATGCATTTTCCTCTCCCCAGACAGCAGCTTTTAAGTGGAAAAAGCAAATGGTGTCTGAGCCTGAATGTGGCAGGGGTAGGAGTGAGTGTTGAGAAGTGATTCCTAGCAGGGTCCTTAGCCTGGAAAGTTAAATGCACACTAAATTGCCTGAGTATAGTGTTTGTTTCACTGCTAAGAAAGCTGCACGCCAGAAAGAGGACAAGACTGGATCTGCCTGGCATTTGAGGCAGGTTTTCACAGCAGGCAGAGCTGGCTCCCATTTACACTGCTGAAAATTCTCTGACAAAAAGCCACTGGCTAAGACACGTAATGTTAATTACAGATAATGTCGAGTGAAATACCTGGAGGAGACAGGCAATAGCTGCAGTCTGTAGAATCCAAAGGGACTTGTTCTGAGTGGCATTAATTTTTAATGCTTTAATCAGGATAAAATCCCTCTACGAAGTCTGAAGGGGAGTAGGAGTAGTCTGTTTAATTTTTTGAATATGACCTGAAGGAGAAAGCAATAATTTTGGCAATTTCTAGTGATGACAAAGTTCTTAACTGGACAACAGGAAAAACAAACCCCTCAGTTTTACCCAAGACATTTAAAATTCAGCTGAAGCCATATAGAGAGCACAAATTCCATTATCTTTATAAGCCATTCTGTTCGATTTAAATCTCTTGCATGCTCTTTTTCTTTCTTTTTTTTTTTTTTTTTTCTTTTTCTCAGTGAGACTTCATGCTGCCCAGATAGACACTTCCCTGCTGAAGCCAACAGGTTTTTGCTAGGAAGAGGCAGGTTTCTCCCCTTCCCTGCCGCTACATTTGTGTAGCCAGCTCTGGGGTGAGCTGTGTAGGGAGCACATGCACAGCATGGAAGGGGAGCAGTGGCAGGGGACTCTCTGCACCCCCAGCAGCTCCTCATCCCGTTCTGATAAAATCCTTTCTCTCCAGAACACAATGGTGCATTAATAACCTTTCAAAACCCGGAGCTGTGTTCTACAGGTGTGCAAGGCATATGGCTTCTCCCCTATTAGCAATGCAAATTTAATCAACTGGAATAATATTCAAAGGGTTGGCTCAGCACGAGCCAACAGCCAACAAGCAGTTGTCACTTTTCCCTGCTTTTGACAAACATAAGAAATATCTTTGATTAGAACTTCAATTCTCCTTAAACCGATATCCCTTTGAATGAAAGAAAGCGACATCCTCTAGAAGTTCTATTGTATTTCTACTGTCACTTCCTAAAAAAACTGCTTTTTATGTCCAGATTTCAGCAACATCAGAGAGAAAAATCTGTTACTTTCCAGTTGAAAAGCAATCCCTGTCACCAAACGTGCTGTAATTCAGCAAAGTGACAAAGTTCAGGTTGATCTGCATATTTTCCCATGTGAGACTTTTATCGCATTTCAATTTAATTTCATAGCACGACAATGTTTGTTGTTCCCTGGCTCTTGCTAACAACCTCAATATGCTGGATGTCTTCTCCTCTGTCTGTCAAGCAGTGTCAGGTCATTGGGTTTACAGACTTCACTACAGAGCAGAAGTCTGAAGTGTTTCAGTGCCCCCCCGGCTGCAGCAGCACAGCCTTGATAGCCATGGTGGCACTCCTGGGAGGCAGCAGCGCAGTCACCTTTAATTTATGTCATATCACAGGTACCACAACCCAACAGAAGATTCCCTTCACTCACCCCTTCCCAGCTTAGCAGAGTGGCATGCTGCTGGAATGTCCTTGGGGATGTCCTTGTTCCTCTGGGTGTTTTGGAGGCTTTGCAGTGATTCTGGGCCAGTTTGGGCCCTCCTGCCAGCCAGGGGACTGGCACTGACCACATGTAACTAATCAACCTGGTCTTTTACTTCTGCTGACACCAGGTTTGGCCTGATGGCACTTCACTGGAGGTCACTGATGTTGGTGAAGACAAGATCTGGTCCTTGCCTACAAAATAGCTGTATCCACATCCTGTGGCAGGTAAAACTCTTTTGTATTTGCCTATACAATGCACGTGGTGCTGCACCCCGAGGTGGCCTCCTCTTATCATCTGTGCAGTCAGACGAAGCACTATAGTGTCACATAGTCAAATAACTGGGAGGGCTGGGAGACTTCACTTAGAATCTCAGATAATTGTGGCCACTTTATTTTTCATTCACTTAATGAAAGAAAATGTAAAATTACCACAGCAGATAATTATGGTAGTAGTTTTCTTGTATTCTGGTTCATTAAATGCTGATTGGCAATGGTTTGCTAATGACTTTCCTATTTCAAATAATGCCATCATTTACAGGACTAGAAACAGCCTTTTTATTGAAATCCACTTTATCTAGAAGGGCCCTGCTTGACACATCCATTTAATCATAAAAAGCATCCAAGTCCATCTGACTATTGCAGAAACCTGAAATCTGCATTGCCTGAAGATGGAGAGGTAGATATTGGTGGACAATAGAGCAGGGCTTGTCCTGTTGTGTAGCCTTTCTGCTACAGCAGTGAGGATTTGCACCCATCTGCTGCTTCCCAGGACCGGCCAGAGGCGGTGGCTTGCAGTCTGCAGCAGTGGCTGAGGGTTGCATGGGGGATGTGAAGTTGTTAGGGATGTGGAAGCACTGTGGGGAGATGGGACGAGCCTTGAAGCTGTGTTTTCATGGGGGAAATAAGAACACGGCCAGCCTGAGGAAAATATACAGCTAAAACATGAATGCTGGACTTAGCAACCAGAGTCCATCTCTGCCAGGAGTGGAGGGTGGCAGGCAGGTCTCTGAGATGCCTCCTCCTGCCATGCTGCTCCCAGGGCTGTGCTGCACCCACTGCTGCTGTCAGCATCCCTGCCTTGCCTAGGAAACAGCATTTCACTGCCCTGTACTTTGTGGATGGGGTTCCTCACCCTGTCTGAGGCTCTGTGATTTATGCAGCAGCTTGTCTGCAGGCTGTTTGCAGAGTTGTCTGCTGCTGATAAGTTGGTGTGGTGGCCCGCATGTTTCTGGCCCCTGGCCAGGTACGGGGAGCACTTCCTGAGACACCATCTGCTCCTTACTTGTGTGTTTGGGTGCTACCAATCAGCCCTTGAGTGCCATCACCTGCATGGCCTCCAACCTAACTCAAGTAGTTTATGGGAGCTCTGCAGGGAATTGTCCAAGTGCTCCCTGGGGCCTTCTGTGGGCAGGGTGGTCCTGCGGATATGCTGTTGGCTCTGCCATGCCCCTGGCTGGCCTGTGGGGATGATCAGAGGGTGTGGGAGAACACAGTGGCACTGGAAGGCCAGGAGCAGGCCTCCACCACCACCTGGAGAGGACAGAAGGGCTGAGCAATAGTCCCAGCTCACAAGGGAGCTGCAAGAGGCAGCTGGAGCAGGGCTGCCGGGGGATGGAGGCAAACGTCAGCCCTCAGAGGAGGAAGCAAAGCCCTGAGGCTCCTGATGCATCATCACAAGGGACTGTGGGGAGCAGGGATGTGGTGGTGAGCACAAGCGATGTTCCTGCTGCACTCCACAGGGTGCAGGTCTTGAATGTGTCTCTCACAGAGCTTTTATTTTTGTTTTCCTGGGGAAAAGTACACTTCAGCATCTCTTCTTGCTATGTCACTTCTTCCTCTTATAGCCAGACTGGGAAGCATGAGTGCTTGAACATCTGTTGTGATTCTGGGGTTGTGGCTTGGTTTGGTTTTTTGGTTTTAATAGAACTTGTTCAGCACTGACAAGCAGTGAGCAAAGACTCTTTGGGCACTTTGATTCCCTTGATTGCTGATTTTTGTTTACTTCAACCTCTTGAAAAGCAAAGCACTTCTTATCTCTTCACAGGAGATGAAGCCATTTCTTCAGCTGCAGCCTACTTTAAAAGGGTGTTTTTCTGATGCCTGTGTTTTCCCCTGAGAAAACATAAAACACAATGGAAGGAGTTTAAGCAAAAAGCCAAAGTCCTTGGACTCCAAAGGCATCAAAGCTGAGCTACTTTCCTTTGAAAATAGTCTTGGGTGGGCTGTGATTATTCCTAGGCATTTATAATGCCACCCATCACACAGGTTTTATCCTAGCTAATTTTGTCTTACATTTCTTGATGTTTTTGTCTATTATTTTTTACTTTTGATGCACTCAGCTAAATAAGCTCGAATTTGCTCCCAGGAGAAAATCCAGCTCTGGGAGGTGGTGCAGCTTAGAACCAGGCTGTGCAGGCAGCCCTCCTGGGGAGCCCAGTCTTCCCCAGCCCAGCAGAGTGGCTTCTGCATTGGTCGTGTGTACCAGCAGACCTGTGTGTCCCCTTGCTGCCACCACCCTGGGTGTCCCCTCTCCTCTGCGCTCTAAATCAACCCCTAAAAAGCTCTTGTAATAGACTTTGCCCCTGAGCTTGAATGGCTACAAACACAAGTGACCCTGGCTGCTCTCAACATGCTCTCATGAGCCTCCGTCCGGCCAGCACAGTAAGGCAGTTTTGGTATTTTGTCTTCTGAGCAAAACGAATGGAGTCCTGCAAGTGAAACATCACCTGCTGATAGCACTGCCATGTGCTCAGTTCATTTGGATCTGGGAAGGAAACCTATGCTGCTGCAGTAGTGTTGCAGAAGGAAGGAGTAAAAGGTTAGCAGGGTCCCTCTGCAAGGAGCTGAGTGGCTGCTGTCTGTCAGTCTGTCAGTCTGTCTGGGGAAAGTGCTCTTCAGAAGCAGCTGCAGCATTAGCTGTGTCCTGTGGGGGGGTCTGAACTCTGCAAACCCAGCTGCTTTTTGGGGTGCATGTGGCATGCAGTGATGATACGGCATGAAAGGCCACAACCCTGTTCTTGAAGATGACCAGAATGGCTTGAGGCATTGATCCCACAAAGGGCTGTGCAGAGTGGCATGCTTTTAATGCAATTCAAATATGAATCCGGTCACAAGGAAAAACCATCTGTAAGTCAGTCTTGAGCTGAGCTGTGCTCAGCCAGCCCCTGCAGGTGGCTGTGGGAAGCATCAAACGCTTCAAAAACACTTTGGGCAGGAGCAGGCATCAAAAACATCCCAATATGCTGCAAGGCTGCAGGGAAGGGTGTGTGTCCCAGGCTGGGTGTCCTTCCATGCAATGCCTGGGGTAGTCCCATTCCTTCCATCACCTGGCTCTTAGTGACTTAAACTAGGCAAGAAACATTGAAGATTTGCTGCAGAAATTGTGTTCACAAAGTCAGATCTTGAGGTGTGGGTATTTTTCTTATGGGCCTCACTCATGCCAGGGGCAAAGTCCTCTAGTTCCAAAACCTGGCCTGTCCAATTGGCCTTTAAAAATATATCAGGCAAAAAGTTTCCCATTTTCCTACTGAAGTTACTAAAGCAGCTTTTCCTATTACTGCTTCTTTTCTTATTATTCTCTCTCCATTTCTGCTATCTATGCAATCTGCTTATTTGCATACAGTTACTTCATTAGACCTCTTTTGTTCAGATTGCTAGTTTTTAGTTTTGAGGGGTTTTTCTTAACATTAAATTTTAGCCTTGTAAATTGGCTGTTGTGTGATAGACGCAGACCAAGTGAAAGTAATGAGTTCCACAATAGAAATAATGAGATCAGGAGTAAAAAAGGTCCCAGCAATAAAAACAATGGCAAAAACCCCATGAGGGTCAGATTTTATTTTTCTAACTCACTGCTGATCAGGAATTTATCCTGCAGGAAACCGCGCTGGTATCAATGGAGTGAGAATGGTGGGTGTAACCTGACCTACAGAAGAACATGCTTCCATTTTCATTGTTTGGAGTTCCTTGGCTTCCAGAAGCCTTTCTGAATATGGTGGTTCCCTCTGTCAGTATATCAGGAGTTGGAAGTCTCCAGAGCTACTCCCTGCGAGAGTGTTGTACTTCTGCCTGTGTGGGTGAGTGACATCCCTGCCTGTGCACATCAGTTCTTTCTCATTCCTCTGTAAATGGCAGGGTGCTCTCGTTGGGTTGCATCAACATGAATGTTTACTCTCTCCACAAGGAGCATGGCCAGTGTTCTGGGACCTGAGAAAGCAGACAGATTCCAGGCAGCTGCTTTGAGGAGGATTCTTCCATCTGGATTTGCGCCTTTGTGCCCATGAAGCTCAGTGGAGGAGAGACATGATCCCAACAGGACCTTTCTAGAAAAGTCAGACTGGGCTGTGAGGTACCTATGGCTTGGCTCAAATATTCTCTGGTAAAATGAAGGAGCAGCACACCTTGGACAGCTGACTGTGACGTTTGATCCAGTGAGGGCATTAGTGAAAATGGGATTGGAAAAAAGAGCTTCTAGGGAAGTTTAATCTGCAGCTGGGGGTGCAGTGGGTTTTATAGCTCCAAACACAGGGAGCTTCTGATAGCTAAAACAATGAAGGGTGCAAAAACAGTCACTTTAGGAAGTATCCGTGACTTTGTCACCCAGCCATCTGTGCCAAAAAGAAAGGAAAACAGGCAAGCTGAAAAAAGAAGTGTCACACTGTTACTGCTGCTGAGTGACACAGATGCTAGATTTATTTAGAGTCTGGAACTAATAGCTGTGCTGAATGATACACAGCTGATTTGGGTGATGTATGAATACAACCCAAGTTCAAAAATTTCACAAGACAGTTTTCAAGGCAGAAATTGTTAAGAGGTGCCCTTTACACATCACCAGCTAAGTGGTGTGTGCTCACTGTTTCAGAGCTACTGTGCCAGTTGGACAGCTGCCAGGCTTGTAATGCTGCTCTAAAAGGGATCACTTGCCATGCGGAGTTTTTGCTTTTTCTGTTATCCATACAGACTCACTTGAATGTTAATTTGTTCCTGGCTGCCAAGGACCTATTTCTGCAAGAAGCTGAGCCCTGTGCCTGCTGGAGGGGTTGTTCTCATCCCTGCTCCACTGGGCTGGGGCTGTAGCCACGTGTCGGGGACACTGGCTGGCTGCACTCGGGGAGCAATCTGTCATTGGGATATAAAACCTCCGGCCACAAAGGCATTTCCTTCTTTCAAAGTCCACTGCTGTGGCCTTGGCAATAAAGGGACAGCAGCTTTTTTCTCTCATGGGAGGTGACAACTGGAGAGGGCACAGGCGAGTGTTTGGAAAGGAAAAAGCCTCTTGGGTGTTTGGAACTGGGCTACTGTGATGTGCTCTGGTCTTTGGCCAGAGCCTGCCAGGGGACAACAGTGACATTGTGAATGTGGGCAGCTCAGTGTGGGTGATCCAGCCCTTGTGGGTTCAAAGCTAAAACCACCAGGATTCCTGTGCCATCAGCCCACTTCTCCCACAGTGTCTGGGCACCCTGGTCCTTCAGAGGCTGGTTGGGGATCCCTCTGGCTTGGAGGGGCCCTCAGAACTTATTTTTATCCTTCTTTTGCCTTGTTGTATTCAAGGTGGCAAAATAGCAGCCAGTGGCCTTGGCGTGGCTTCCAACAGGACTGTTTGACATCTTTCTAGTTACTTTAAATGTTTTGCAGTATCTTTTGATGGGAATATATAGGTTTTCTAAGTTCCTGTGACAGAAGGGAAGACAAGCAGGGGATGTCCTGAACTGCTCAGGGGCTGCAGGTGGGAAGGGACTAAAATATTGATGGAGACTCAAGCAGGTGGGAGAGGGTAGCAATGCAAAAGGTTTGATGAGAGGCAAAGGGTCCCTGCTGGTGACATTTAATGCACAGACTGCATTTGGCACATCCCATTGTTAGCTTTATGCCAGGGCTATCAATTCTCTGGGCAAGGGAGGTGAGAGGACTCCAGGTTGCCGTAGTGGTACCACACTGATGCTGGTGTGAGGCACTGGAGCCATGGGGATGCAAGGGAAAGAACCCCCCCACTTGTAGGTGTGTAAACCACTGGAAAGTCAAAAGGCACAGGCAAATCTCTGTTGGGTGATGTGCTTGACAAGGGGCTGGGATCTGCGCTGAACCTTCACTGCTTTGATTAGAAGGCACCTAATAAATAGGTTCAAATTTACCTAAATCTTCCTCCTCGTGCTTAGTTTCTTTATCAATGTTTTTGGATGCTTAAAGAAAAATGCAATTTTTTTGTGTCTGTTTTTAGCCAAGGAAAAAAAATAGAAGACTGTTCAAAATTTGATTAAATATTTAAAGCACAGCTTCTATTTAGAAACTGGCACTTTATCAAGTTAAACAGCCCATTAAGCTCATAATCATGCTCCATCTTTTGGGGCACAATGCCTTTTGCATCTTTTGAAATCAGTATTTGTGTCATCACTCAGCACACGCAGAGGGGAAATTAATCTTCCATTGCATTATTTCATTTTACTGCTGACTGAAGTAATATTTTCAATATCTTTTTCATTGTTTATTTGCATTCTTTTTTTGACACATGACTTACAGAGGAAATTTGAAAACAAGTCACAAAATTGAGATCCCTGATAAGCTTCTGAAACTCCTTAAATATTCATCTTGAATATTCTACCATCAGTTGATTTGAGTAATTTCTTTTTCACTGCTAGCAGAGGCAGTCGTTCCAGCTTTGAGAATTGCTGTGGTCTTGAGGCCCTTTTGAGATTAGGTGATCAAATACTTAAAGGTGTGGCTTTTGCAAAAGAGTGGTGGTCAGTTCTGGGGGATGGAACCCAGAAAAAGCCCTGTGAAGGCCAGAAGGAGGAATTGAATCCTAGACTTCTGTACGGACTGGGGGTGTCAGAGCACCTCCCAAACGGTGGTTGAGAGATGGGGGATCACTGGCAACCACAGTGCCTGTGGCAGTAGTGGCATCCCAGGCGTGACAACTGAGGCTCTTCCAGGTCCCAAGGACTGTCTTTGCAGGGTGGGAAGTGAGTCCTCTCCCATATTCCGTGTTGTAGCGGGTTGGGTTTGTAACCAGGCAGAAACACCAATTTAGTGTAGTGGTTTGGTCCAAAATACTCATTACTGTTTATCCTCTGTGTGATAAGAATTAGGAGAAATGCAAAGCAGGCACCAAACTTGAAAGAATATAAAGAGGTTTATTAACAGACCTAAAAGAAGGAAAAAAAAAAAAATCATACCACACCTTCAGAACTCTTCTCCTCCCCCCACCTTCCTCCCTTCTACCACTGACAATGTAAAAAGACAACCCTTGAGATGTTCAGTCTGTTTACCACTTCCATAATAACTTTTGTTCAGTCCATTTAGGAAGAGGAGTCTCTCTTGCCCATGCTATGAAAACATTATCACAACGAGACAGCCACCCGGGTTGGTTCTCTGCTTGCATGTGAGTCCCTTCTCCCGACTTGCAGCTTTTCCCACAACTGCTTTCGAGGGTCCACTCTTGAAGGTTTTTGGGGTAAAATTTTAAGGTTGAGCCGTTCAGGAGCAAAAGTTCTCTTCACCCATCTCTGGGAACATTTCATCTCTAAGAACAGAGGCCCTTCTCCTTCCCTGGGAGCAAAGGGTCTTCTTCATCTTTAGGACTATCTCTGGTCCATCTCTAGGAACTGAGGTTTTATCCTTTTCCATTTGGAGCAAAAGTCCTCATCGCTTCCATCTCTCCCTGTTCAAATTTCTCATGAAATTACAGCTGCATCAACATCTGCCTATCTCAGCACAGATGCTTTTGCTCACAAGTACAAGTTGAACGCTCCAACCCCCCCCATGCCTTCATGAAATTACAACGGGTACTCTGATACATCATAGCTTTACAGCAGAATTTCAGCTTTAAGCATCTCCTCTTTCTTCTCCCTCAGGTTTCAGCTCTTCACAGCACTAAAAGGGTTAATCTCACCTAGGCCTTGCAGCTGGAATGTGGCTTATCGCTGTTGATCACATGATCTTTGCCGGACAGCGGTGCAGCTTCAGCTGAATCTTGGCCTCACTGGAGAAGGGGAACCAAGATGCTCTGGCTGCCCACAGCAGGGCTGTGGGGGGGTTCCACGGGGGGAACAGGGCCCGTCGGCTCCAGGATGGCCGTGGCCTGGCCTGGCCTGGCCCGAGCAGGGCCTGGGCTGGGCCCACCGGCCGCTGCATGGGCCCACAGCCACCTGTCCCAGCGCTGGAAACGAGAGAGAGAGGGTCTGCCTCGGAGTTTCCTATTCTTAAGTGTGGATCACAGAGGCGGTCACAACTTTAAGTGGCTCAAAGAATTGTCCATATTCAAACTGGCCAGCTGATAGGTTCTGTCAGGTCACAGAGGAAGCTGTAAGCACCTGTCTCGGTTTTGAAAGACAGGTGTCTGCTAAGGAAGGCAGAGGCCCCCCTTGAAGTGGCAGATATAACCCCTTTTCCCTCCAAGTTATTATATTTTGAAATCAAGAGCCTTTAGGCGAAGATGTGGGAAATAGGAATAACAGTTCTTTACTCTATATATATATATGTATATAACCAGTCAAACAAAACAACAACAACTATGGCAGTAACAGCAATCACAAACCCAGTGCCAGCCTTCTCGGCTGTCAGGCCCTTTCCCCTCGGGTGCAGTTCCGCTCGCAGCCGGCAGGGGCGCTGGCGGCTCCCGGTGAGCAGGGCAGGTGCGATGGTTCCCCCGCGGCTGCAGGGGGCGCTCCGGAGCGAGCTCGGGAAACCCGCGGCTCTGGTGCCCTGGGATCCCGGGAAGGATGGAACAAAGGCTTCACAAACCCCTGGGCAGTTGATCCCGGGCTCTCAGGAACAGCAGGCTGGAACGGCAGGGACGAACGCAAATCCCGGGTGGCAGACGAGATGTATCCAGATGGGAAAAAACCCACGGAGGCCCAGGCAGGCAGGGCGAGCAGGGCTACAGCGTAGCGAAAGCTCGAAGCAGCAGCGGAGCAGGGCAGCCACAGCTCGGTCTCCAGCAGGGCAGGGAAAGCGGCTTTTGGGGTCCCGGCGTTGTTTCCAGCAGGAAGAAAGAACGGCCAAAAAGAAAGAAGCAGCAGCTCCTTTCTCTGCAGCTTCTCTCTCCGGACGCTCAGAGCGAACTGACCCCCACACCCAGGTGTAGACAAAGGAGTAGCCAGGCCCGCCCCACTCCCCTTTTTGTCTTTCTTAAGTACAGCTATTTGTCCCCTAGCAGCATGCATATGGGAGAAAATTCCTTTAACAGGAAAAAAACTAAGACTAAACTGAAACCCCAACAGCACCCCTTTGCAAGAACATCACTTCCAGGACTATGCTTGCTAACCCATGGCACACGTGCCAAGCAAGGATCCTCTCCATGTCAGCTGGGTGATCACTGCAGGGCTCTGTTTAGTAAGTCAGGGTACACCTTTATTAGAAGTGCAGTTGCCACTCGTTAGCCTTACTGCATGCACAGTAATAGTGACTTGAACAGAATTTTTCTCCTCCCCAGTCTTACATCAAGGAAAGTTCTCCTATTTTTGTTACCTCTCAAACTAACAGAGGCAGGCTGCTGGTTTTTTGAATGGTATGTCTGCTTCCTATGACAAGGCTGACTTAGAAATACATTGCATTCATAGGGTGCAAGATGTGACAACATTTTAAAGCCCTGTATCCTTTTGCAAATGTAATCTTTTTTGTGGAATGACTACAAAAAGTGAGTTATTTGCATTAAGAGACTCACAATGAATGCTTGCAGATTAGTCTTATAGCGCATAAGTATGGCTGTAAAGGATAGAGACTGCAGCAGCAAAGCCATCACTGCACTTTATGTGTCAGGAGTGATAAGGTTATATCAGCAGAGCAAGCAACTGAGCAAAATCTATTGTTGTTTGTGGGTCGGGAGGCAGTTTGATATCCAAGCATAAAAGACATGTAACCAGGTCACATTCTTTGCTCCGTGCCTCATACTTGGAATTAGTGCCCAGCTTTTTCAAAGATGTTTCCTGTTATTGCTGACAGTTCATTTTCCACAAGGAGTCCAAGCATTTCCTGGCATCCTAAGTTAGATCCTGCCTATGTTCCAAACCCCCAAATGCCATGTTTTCTCAAAATGAACTTGTCAGAACCCACACTTTCTCCATCAAACATTCCCCACACCAACTCTTTCCAGGGGCTTACCAAACACCGGGCTGCACCAGCTGAGGCTGACCCAGGGAGGCCTCCTGCAGCTCAGTCCCCTTCAGCCTCCACACTTTAGCAGTGGCTTTACACGTGCCACACGTTTTTGTTTTCCTCCTGGGTTTCTCGTTCCTCTGTGGTAGCCCATGTGAGAAGCCTGATCAGCTTGCCCCTGCTTGTTGGTGTATGATAAGCAGTTGTACACTTAAGATCAGCTCCAGGGTCAAAGTCTCTGAGGATTACTATAACTGCTGGTACTAATTAAGTTTCTTTATACCTATTAGTGCCAAGTAAGGGAGCTCCCTGCTTTGCCTATCATGTTGCCATTGACTATTTCCAGGTTCTCCTAGTGACTTTTCATGAACCTCCTTTTTCCCTGGGCAATACAATAGTCATCCACAAATCTTTGCAGTGAGCAGTGTGCAAGAAAGAATGCTTCAAAAAATACCCAGAGTACAGGCAAAGCCTCTTACACACACGGTGAAGTTTGGTTTCTTTCTGAGCTAATTCCCAGTTCACTGAGTAGGAGGAATGTTCACAGGTGTCACTGTAATATGCTGGTTCTTGGAGATCTGAAATGGTGTTTCTTTCTCACAGCATGGGGACAGCATACCTTATGCTAAAATAATGCAATGCATCAGTGAGCTAGTCTTTTCTTGCAGAAATGAATATTGTTTATTAGATGAGGTATTTCTTCATCCCAGATTTTCAGAGCACAGTTATTTCCTTGGTGAATATGAGTAATTCACACATATTCTGCTACATTTCCTGTTTGATTGTAAGGGAAATACTTGCAGCATCCAGCCTAGAGGTTCTGGTCCCCAATGGGAGGCTGACATGACTTGAAATACGAAAGTACTGAGGAAAATATAAGAAATACGTAAATATTGCAGTTGTTATTGTCAAAACTCATAGACTCATTTAGACTGGAGAAGATCATCAAGTCCAAACATTAACCCAGCACTGCCAAGGCCACCACTAAACCATGTCCCCAAGCACAACATCCACACGTTTTAAACCCCTCCAGGGATGGTGACCCCACCACTGCCCTGAGCAGCCTGTTCCAGTTCTTGATAACCCTTTTTATGAAGCATTTCTTCCCAGTATCCAGTCCAAACCTTCCCTAACACAATTTGAGGCCGCTTCCTCTTGCCCTACTGCTTGCTGCTTGGGAGAAGAGACTGACCCCCACCTTGTTACACCATCCTTTTGGGTAGATGTGGAGAGCAGAAAGGTCCCCCTCAAGCCTCCTTTTCTCCGGGATAAACACCTGCAGCTCCCTTTCCATAGAAAATCTTACACTGTTGTAGGATGCTATTGAACACTGAAACAACAGGGGTGAAGTGAAGTGTTAGCAGCACATTTGCATAGGTGGGAAAACCAAATGAACACTGTTAAAATTGATGTGAAACCCCCAGTGATGCATCAGACTGTAGCAGGTTACAAAACAGGAGAAAGCTTAAATATGTGTGGGTATTTTATAACTCCATCATAGGATAATTTAAAGCACAGGGCAAGCAGCAGTGAGTAAATATTTAGGGCTATAATTTTTGCACAGTATTTAGTCATATATTAAACGTTTACGATATACTTCTCTCCCAGAACCCAGCCTACAGGGAAGAATAGTCTGCTTTTCTGGAAAGTGCTTGTCTAAGGCATAGAACAGGCCAGAAGGTGCTTATTTACCCTCTATGCAAAGGTTGCAATGCTTGCTAGGAGGCACAGGTGGAAGGGCTGCCTAGACCAGTCAGATACAACCCCAGGTGATGACTGGAGGTTGTAAATAAATAAGTAGTCCTGGAATTTGTTCCCAGTACTAAATACGCTGTGAATTGGGCACTAAAGCAGGAGATGTGTGTGCCCATAAACCAGCCCAGCTATGAAGCGAACTGTGTGCAGAGATGTGCTTGCAGCTGTGATTCAGCTGTGCATGGGAGGTGGGGAGTGGTTGTGGTGCCTCACACACTCTTGCCTCCTCTTCTCCTGCTACCTGTGGTGGCCTTTCAAGTAGATTTACTTCCTAAATAAAAAATACTGGACAGTAAATGTAATAAAGTCATTTACTTGCTCCTGTTGTGTTTGAAAAAGAATAGACATACATTTAGAAAGCCTGACTGCTTCCTAAGTCGTGAGAACGAGGGCTTCTGTTGGATGCTAAATACTGCAAATTAGAGCATGTATTTCTTATAAATGTTCAACAATTTCAGACTGGCCATGATTTGCCTTTATTTTCACTGGTACCAGTCAGGGTTGGAAATCACACAGACACTTTTCTTTCCATTTGATCTGTAAACTCAGATGTAGCCTGTTCTGTCATAGCAGCTGCAACTTCTTTGGTGGAAGGACAACCTGATCAGGTCTTTCTCACCCAACAGCTGACTGAAGGGGCCACCAACCTGCAACTGGATGTAGTGGAAGGCTCAATTGCTTCAGCAGCTCTGAACTGCACCCCAGGTCCCCAGCATGATGTCTGCTTGAAAGGGAAACTCTGCAACCAGGGTAAACACCTGATTGTTTCCTAATCCATGCTATCCTGCATGAAGGTATGCTGCTATTTTAAACCACAGTGATGTAGACGTGTTATAACCACCCTCTCTACTTTTTATCTGTCACCAGCTGGCTGTTGTTGATGATTTATAGGATTAGATTTCAGACCTCATTAACCAACATAAGAGCATCTATGTGCTAATTTCATCCTGTCAAATATTATTTGTAATAAACATGCTGGTAGTTTCACCGAGTGGGGTTTATTGACTAAAACAGCAATGAGGCAGTGCCCACACACTGATCTGGTGGCTCTGTCATTAGTGAGCAGGCTGGTGGGTACAGCCCCATGTGCTCCTGGAACCCTGCTCAGCATTTGTCAGATGAGAGAGCCCAATCCAGCAATCCCTGCTACTGTCAGTGGGATGGGAACACTTAGAGCCCTCCCTTTTCCTGGTAATTCCAGCAATTTTAAAAGCATCCTCATAACACAGCCCCATACATGGGTATTTTCTTTTTATCTGAAAGCTCGTGCCAGCATTCGTAGCTTAGGCAACAAAATGTTATTTATTTCAAGAGCCTAAGGTACCATCTGTTAGCAAAGCAAGGAAAATAGAAGTATCTGAAGGCACAGCTGGTCCCATGGCTCATGGCTTTGGGTGCTGGGACCCAAATTTCCTTTCAGTAATGTTCCACACTTGCTCCAAACTATGGAGTGCTTGGAGGTGACATTCTCAATCTGCCTGATGTCCTCCATGCCACCCAAACCCACCTCCAGTTTCTTTCTTCCTTTCAGGAAGCAAGGTAAGGTTATTAATCCCACATCCCTGCTTAGGGCAAATCACTGTTGTCAGGAAAAGTTCCACTAAAACAGTGCTTGTCTTACAACCAACTCCAGGGAGTCCAAAATCAGTGAGTAGAGACTTCAGAGAGCAACAAGGCCACTTGTTCTGCTTCCTGGCTGGCCAATGAGGCTGAATGCTGAGATCCCTGTCAGCTTAGGATGTATTTTTCTCTACTCTGAAATAGCTACAGTCCATGTGGCATTTGTGACATTTGTAAAACAAGAAGACAATCCAAATTCTCTGTGATGGGAGTGCTGGGGTCAAAGAAAGAAGATGGTGCTGGAGAAGGCTGTGCATGCAGGAAAAAGGATGCATGATGTGCCTGTGAGCCCCAGCTTGTGCCTGTAAAGCCATAGGGGAAAGGTTCTGGAGAGAGCTGTCTCCTCTCCAGGCTGCTGCTGGGGATGCTTGGGGCAGAAGCCACCTCCACCACGTCTCACACTCCCACTTTCCCTGGGCACAGAGCAAGGAATGGGCATCTGAGCACTAAGGATTTGTTACAGGACTCAATACAGCCTGGGGTGTTTGTTACAAAAGCAGGCTGTTGGTGTAATACAAATCACAATAAACCCTGCTGGAATAGCAATTCTGTGGTTAGGCCAATTCCCTGTATTTGGAAAAAAAATGAGTTCTATGTATTTATTAAAGTCTGTAACTGCTGTGGTGAGGATACCAGTGGTACCCATTAGATGAACAGATGGTGCTCCTCCTGTGTTTTGTTACTGCTGTCACAGATGGGGAGAGCTCCTCTTTGAGGAAAGCCCTGTTTGGCAAACGTTACCTGCTGGGGTTGGGATGAGCAAAGCAGCCTGGATTTCAGGTCCTTGCAATCTCCATCCCAGAGCCCATGATCGCTGACAAGGATGGGCACTCTGCAAGCATCCTCAGTAGACAGGGCAAAGCTAGCTTAAGAGGAAGGTGTCACAAACCTTCTGTGCTACTCTTTAACACCTCTGGTGTTCCACCACAGCCCAGGCAGATTTACAGAGGGAGGGAGGCTTTTAAATGGTGGCAACTTCTGCACTGCTTCCCTGACGTGGTGCACGCTCCCCCTGCGGGGCAGGGTGTGTGGCACCAGTCCTGTTCCCTCCATCCCAGCAGAGCCCACTGGGACCCAGCTGGTTGCTGCTCCAGCAAGGGCAGCCTTGTGTTGCCCCTGCTGTTCCTCCACCTTGGTATCCACTCACAAGACCTGGCTGTAATGCCCTGGGTTTTCCCAGATATTAACACTTAGGGCACATCCATTCTGAAGAAAATTTGTGCCTAGGCCCTTAGCTTCCAAACCAGGTAAGCTAAGTTTTTGTACTGCAAAAGCACACGTGGCTTTTATCTGAGCAGACTTGTTTTAGAGTAGCCAGAGCTGCTGTGGATTGCATTGGGAAGGAAGATTTTTTGACATAATTTCCAGGTTCCTTTCTGTTTTGCTCCCTGGGCTGGCTCTAAAAGCTTTGTTTGGCACATTATAAAAGCCCTTGGGTGGTTTGGCAACCAGATGAGCAACCGGTTGTCTTGTCCCAGTAGCCAGGCCTCCATTACCAGCTCCCAGCTTAAGCTCCTGTGCTGGCTGGGTGCATCTCCTGACGCTCACTGAAGCTGTCATGTTGCCAGAAAAATGTTTCAGCAGCTGCAGTCTTGACTCCAATGGCTCTTGAAATCCCATTTACAGGATTTCCTCTCTGCTTTGCAGGGAGACAGTCCTAAGCAATGTGCTTAGCTCTTTGACAGGCTCTTCTGACAGCTTCAGCAGTGAAACACGGCAGAAAAAGGGCAGGATGGCCCATGATTCTAAAATATTCCTGTTCCTCTGTGCTTGCCATTGATTCTACTGCTCAATTTCCCAGCAGGACTAAGTCTAAATAATTTATACTTAGGGATCTTTCATGTTCTGAAAAGCTTCTTAATAGATTTGTAACTCGAAGGAACATTTTCCATTTTTTTTTATGATAGGGAAAAGTTCTGGAGATGATCACCAATATCAGCACTTCTCCAAAGGTCACAAGCTTAAGCTACTCAGGATTTTTTTTTTTTCTACTTAATATATAATTTGAATGCAGAACCAAAATAATGAGGATGAAATTCAGAAGAATTGAAGCAAATGGGCTTTGTTTCCACAGAAGCCTGTTAATGAGCAGAGTATTGATATTCACTTTAGGGATGGGCCTTAGAAAGTTCAGTAATAGGATTTCTATTTTAACTCTACTGCCTTGAAGCTTAATTTACCTCTGCAGCATCTTCAGTTTTCAGATGAACAAGCAGTGAAGAGGTTGTCCTTTATTGGGAAATGCTTCAGCCTACTTCTGCACAGTGACAGAGGGACACACAGGCTCCTCAAAGGGACACTTTGTCCCTGCACTAACATCCAAACTTCTGAGTGCCCTGCTCCACACTGGACATGCAGGTGCTCAGGGATGCTCATCTGCCTCAGTTACAGCTTTGCTGCTCCATACCACCGTGGACCCTTAGGAATCTATTTTCATAGATTTTTTATTTCATAGATTTTTTATTTCATAGATGAATGGAAGTTTGGCGCTTTTTTTCAGGATTGTTTTTCTTTTCCTGAAAATGTTCACTAACCATTTTTAAGCAAAGACTTGGCTGCCCCTGCATCACACCCAGCAGTCCCTGCTCTTTGCCCAGCTGTGTGCCACACCGTGGGCACTGAGCCCAGGCACAAAGCCTCCCTGACACTCACTGATCAAACCAGTGACCTCCAGCCAGCTGCTTTTAGGGGGCTTTGCCAGGGCCATCCAGGTGTGGTGCCAATGCCTCCTGCAGAGGCCAGAGGGGGATGTGTGTCCCAAGCTGCACTGCCCACTCTGCCCTTCTCATGTTTCCCAAATGTCCCCACCACTTAACCAAGGCAATTTAAAGACTAACACTCAGATGATTCTCAGTACCATCTGCCTAAACAGTGCTTTTTCTAGGAAGTCAATTAAGCTATAGTGCTTCTTTGCAGAGAACGATGGCTGCACTCTGATGAGAAATGCACTTGATAATTTAATAGGCATTTTGTCTTTTTCCTAACAAGCTGTGTTGATTTCTGAGAGGTCTGTTATTCACTAAGGGAGGAAAATGTATGAACTGAAGTAAAACATAGAACAATCATTAATGTGAAGGATGTTTAATCTCTGCGAACTAAAAATAAAGCTTGTGAGCTATTTGGATTATTGGCATTTCCTAAATTTCTTTGTCATTCAAATGTTGGGACAGTGGGTGGGGAAAATGGCAGCTCTTTAAATTAAAAAGAGTTGTTCTGAAACACTGGAAATAATAATGTTTTGACTTTTGGAGTAAAAAAAAAGAATACTTTCAAGGTCAAAGTCAAAATGTTCGATAATTTTTTTAGGGCTCCAGTTTGAATGAATCAGTCCCAGGCTTCAAGAGGATTTTTGACATTTCAGTTCACAGAAGTTTTTGATTGTCTTTGGTGCTGGAATATAGAACATTTTCAAAGTCTCAAATGCAATATGACTGGAAAACTCTTTTCCACTCAGCCCTGGTAAAAATCCACAAGAAGGGGGTGCAGATATAGGCTCCCTGCCAGAGCACAGGAACTCTGCTAAACCAGCATCTCCATACTCTCTCTCTCTTAGAAAATGCTTTTTCCTCCAAATCAAATAGTGGAGGAGTAGAGGGAAGAGCAGGAGACACAGTGACACTGTCCCGTGCTGGCTGGTAACTCTGGTGCCTCTGGGGCACAGAAGGTCTGAATTTAAGTCTTCCTCTGGTTTGGATTTGCTTCACACAAAGTACTAGCAACTCCTGAAAGGACTGCCACTTCCCAGGGCCTCTCTGCTCATCACTTGCAGGCAGACTCTTAGGAGAACTTGACTTTATTAATAATTTAAGCCTTGCGGGATGTAGACTGACACAGTGAGTGATGGGCAGAGTGTGGGTGAGCTGTGGGGAAGGGGAGAGGCTGAGAATGAGCCACATCAGGAACTGACCGAGGCAGGGCCATGGCATGAATCAAAATAACAGGCCCGGATGAGGAAAGCCACAGGTTTACATCTGGCAACCCCTTGTTTTGCGTCATCCTGTTTTCCTAATAAAAGTTAAATATGGAAAGTAGCATGTAATCTATATAGGGCCACATTTTTGCATTTACTGTAAGTCCACCTGTGCAGTTGGTAGTCAGTCCCAGTGTGGTTGCAAGGCTGGAGCCACCTTGGTTTGGTGCCTGATACCAGAACTGAACTGAAATGCTGCAAAAAGCAAGCAGTCTGTCACTCCCCTGCCACAGCAGCCTCTTACCAGCAATGCAGGAGGGCCTGTAGGTCTGTGACTGACACAGTGTGCTTACAAGCAGCCACTTGCTCAGCAGGTTATACAGCATCTGCAGGGGGCCAGCAGAAGAGGTGAACGTCTCTACTACGTTGCAGGGAATGCTTCAACAAACCCAGAACGTACTCTCTGAAACTGAGCTTCCACCCCAGCAAGAGGTCACATGAACTGGTATAACCTTTAGGCACCTCAGTTGTATTTGGTCCAGGATCCCCCTGGCACAACTGCAGTCCTGTTGGTGCCCACAAGCATGGGCAGCATCACAGCACCAGGCCAGAGCCCTTCCTGGTGAGCCCTCTCATCCAGATGTTGCAGGACACGAGCACCTGGTGATCTGCTCCTGTTTCTGCCCTCCCTTGCCTTGTGAGCATGTTTTTCTTGTGACTCCTTGAATCTTCTTTAAGCCACATCTGCACTAGAAATTCGTTATACATCCTAAACCAAGAAATACTGTGGTAGGATTGCCACATAGGGAACCTTTTCCCTTGAACTGAGTACATGCAGAGAGAAGCGAGATACAGATCGCTCCCAACTGTTCTGCAGAAATGGGCTTACTTTTGCACTTTGTTGTTGAAGAAGATTTGGGGCATTCTGGCATTTTATGGACTTGACTAATGGCTCACCAACAGTTACTCTGGAGTCTGGAAATTGTGTCTCTGCAGCTCAAAGGAAGAAAGATCAACCTCTTGATCTGAGGGCTGACTTCAAGATGTCCCAGAGGGAGTCCTGGGAACCCGCTTGTCCCAGGACTGCTCCTGGATATCCCCTGCTGTGCTACCAAACGTCCTATTGCTTTGCTTTCCCTTGCCAGGAGGTTTTCCCTGGCAGAGGGCTGGGAAAGGCCCAATAATCCAGTTGGCTGTGGCACAGTTAGTAAATGACAGAGCAAACTTCATAAAGGACACCAGGTTTTAGGATGCTTTCTGTTAACTTGAGAGCAATGTAAGGTTTATGTAGCAGTTAATAATGTGATGTAGGCTCCTTACAGCTTTACTGGTCTCTATATTCTTGAAGTTACAGTTCTTCCTACTGAGTTGAAAGCTCTGAATATAACGTCCTGAGACTAAGCTCTGATGTTTTTTGAAAGCGTGTGTATGTAAATGCCAGAGAGAGGAACAGAGATTAAAACTGCTGAGATTATGCCTGAAGCAAGAGCAAACAGATGGATTTCATGTTTAGGACACTGAAGAAATGCAAAGTGGCCATCTGCCAAAGGTTCCTGTGAGCTCTCAAACAGTACTGTGAGGTAAAACAATATCGTAATTTAACCAGAGGGTGAGTAATGCTGCTTCTGGCAGCTGCACAGGGGCTGGAAATATTTGCACAGCCTACACCTACGGATCTTCTCAGGATCCTGTTGGCAGTGCTCCTATGGAAAGGTCAGCTCCTGGTACCTGGGCAGGGACCCAGCTGCTGGGTTCTGGGGCTTAAAGGATCAGTGTTGTTCTGGTGTTGACAGAGATTCCTCACCTGAGCAACACCCAACAGAAGGTCCTGGAACAATCCCAAATATCCTTTAATTGGAATGTATGATTCATTGTTTTAAAAAACCCAACGTGTTAAATTACTGCAATGGTTGAGGCAAGGACTGAATGAAATGGAGATTAAAAGCTGTAAATTAGTTTTGGAACAGGCTTGAAGCTTGTGGCTGGATGGGACTAAAGTCTCAGTGCCTTTGCTGGTGTGTACCATTTGGCACCGCAGGACTTTGTGCTGAGCTTGCTTGCATCACATGCTGTTCATCTGCATTTTACATAGCAAACCCTCTCCCTGCCCCTCCCCTTTCTATCTGGGAAATGACATCTTTGAGTTTAGGTAGAGGCTGTAATTCCCATGTCTCCAAACGGCCCTCCTGAAATGTGCACACCATTCAAACACTGCTTTAAGACGTCCCTTCCCAGGGCGCAGCCACAGCTCAAGGCCAACTTGGCACGACTGTAATCTGAGTGATTAAAATTTATGGTGGCTAATCTGTCAGAAAGCATATGTTAGAGCAGCGTTCGGCTGATCAAATGCGTCATCTGATAACTGCTGGTAACTCTGCTCTGTGATCTACAGCCTGATTCCGAGGGGAAGGTATTTAACCTGCAGCAGCTTATGAGACTAGAAAGAAATAATAAAACCTAGTGTAGACTTAGGGGGAAAAGATAAAAGTTATTGAAAAGCAGCTGATGAAATGGCTGTTACAGCACCAGCAGCAGTAAGCAAGAGCCCTGCTAAATCGTTGGGCTGTGTGACCTTGGCTGGGAGAAGATAGGGAATGAGGGTGTCCAGCTCGAGCTAGAAAAATGCAGGCAAATGAGGAGATAAAATAGCAGCTTTTCAAAACTGATCCTGTTCAAGGCTACCAGAAGGGATTTCCAAGGCAATTTTTTTGCAGACTTTAATTAAAGTGCTTTGAAATTTCTGGGAAGTGAGAAATTGCTTGGCAGGATTGTTGGATTTTGGCACCGTGAAGGCTGAAGAGTGAGCCCTCACTGGTGGCCAGGCAGTGGAAATGTGCTTGGCTGGGTCTCATTTTGGAAAGTTTGAGGATTGCCATCAGCAATGTAGGCATCCCAGGCATGGAGGGATAGTAGGAGGTGGGGATCAGCAGCCAGGCATAGACAGACTTGGCCTCGGGCGCAGAGGAAGCTTCCTGATTCTCACCCTGCCCAGAAACCATGTAAGGTTGCTTTGACTCATTTCAAAAATGTTCTGGAGATGATGTTAGTAATCCAAGCTGGTCATAGCCTGTCTCTGGGGAAGTATCAAACAGTCTATGCACTTTTCCTCCAGCCTGCCATGATGCTATTTATGCTCCCATTTCTGCTGCTGAGTCTGCAGCACTGTGTGAAGGGTTGGACTCGGTGCTGCTCCAACCACACACAGTGAGGACAGGACACGGTGATCTTCCCATCCCTCCTTCCACCTCTTTGCTGCTGTCGTGGTCCCTTGAGCAGGTGTTTTCTAGGTCAGACTGCAGTTTACCCACAGATTCATTCACCTAATGGCCCATGCAGTGCCAGCCTCAGGATGAGGGACTCATTCCCTATCTTCAGGCAATGAATCCAGCAGACCTTTGCCATTGCTGCTCACTGTGTCTCATTGAGGAGTGCTGGGGTAGCTTCGCTTTAGAAAGAGGAAATGTGCTGATGAATTAGGAGCAGTGCCAGGCTCCCAAAAGGACTTGTCCTTTCTTTTTAATAAGGTGGTTTTCTTTGTAACTTCCTCATCATTTCTAATAAGCTCTTGTGCTGTCAAAGCTGCACTTGTCTAGCTTTCTCATTTTCCATCTGCTTATGAAAAGAGCTTCTGAGAGATGAATGTGTAAGGGGAGATTCTGTTGAGGATGGCTGTCCTGTGCAATTGAGTGGGGTTCCCATCTGGCTTTCTTCGGGTATTTGGTTGGGTTTCCAAAATAATGTTTCTGAAATGGGGAGCACACCCTGGCACACACATATGGCCCAGGTTCCTTTCCAAAGGGGGCTTGGGGTGGAGACCAGGAGGGCTGTCATGGTGAGATCTGAGGTAGCAAAGCAAGGTTTATCCCATAAATTTAATTTTCTATTCCTTCTTGTGTCTACTGGAACTGCACCTGTACTGCTAAGTGGGAACGTGGTGCAGTTGCCTAGGTATGATCACATCAGTCAATCTTTTTAGCAAGCTTTCTTCAAAAGGCTTAAATGCGATATCAAAGCGATTCATCTTTAAATTTGGTCTGAATGCTTGATCATGCTAAACTGGAAACTCTTGTTCAAATCTGTCCCAAATACTCCTGAGAAAGGCAGAAATTACCCAGCAGATTGTCCTTACCATGTCTGCATTGGAGTGATTTGTTACAGCAAAATGAAACTGTCCAAAAGTAATAAATTAAAAAAGAAATCTTCTTAATCAGTGCAAGGAGAATGTAGTCTGTAATGTATTATGGCAGTGACAAAAAAGTCTATTGCATGTATCTAACTTTTGGAGCCAGTAGAGATTTCCTACAGCTTCTGTTCTCTTCCTTCTTGCAGGACATTAGACTGGAACAGAGATATTGGCTGTGCCCTCCAGACCCAGATCCCACAGGGACCAACAGGAGCTATGTTTTTGGCTCAGAGAGAAAAAACTCAGCTTATTTTTACCCATGTTTATGGCAGCTGCCTTTGACAGTATCTATGAGTGCTCACCCGTAAGGATGAATCCCAGCTGGGGATTCAAAACTGGCCTGAGAGAACCTCTTTCTGCCCTGAGTACCTTGTTAAAGTGCAAATCTCTGCCAGATGAGTAGACGGACCTTGCAGTTCATTGCAGCTGAGTTGGTGTCACGGTGTGCAGTGGTGTTGTGCCGGTTTGGACAAATTGGAGGAAAATAACCTCTGATAGAAGGCAGGTTACAATCATCCCTCCCCCACCAGGTTTAGGAAAAAAGGAAATTTTCCTCAGAGGAAAGTAAAAGAGATAAAAACTATTTATTTTACAAACACACAGGGAAAGGATAATAATGCTAAATAATAAAACCTCTCGCTGTGGAGAGAAACCTGGGAAAATTTCAGAGTCCTTCCGTAGGTGTGGTCTCTCTCCTCCTCCTCAGAGCTGGGTCAGTGTGGGCTCACCTCCAGGGCCTCCACCTCGGTAGAAAATCCTCCCGATGTGTTCTGATGTTGAAACAGTCCAGAAGAGAAGAAGGGAAAAAAACCCTGAAGTCCCAGGAAAACAAAGCTCAACTCTCTGTCTCCCTCCAGAGAAAAGGAGCCCAAAGCTGGCTGGAAAGCAAGAAGGGCGCTCCCTCTGCTCTCTACCGCAGCAGCAGAGCAGAGAGGAGCGTGCATCTGTGTCCTTGAACAACTGCTTTGAAACGTTTGCTCGGTTTTTTCCTCTCCCCCCTCTCAGGCTCAGTTTAAAGGCACAGAAAGGCACAAAATTCATTTCTGGGCATAGAGCAGTGATATGGGATACACACCATAAAGTCACCCCAAGACAGGTGGTTTTGTTTGCCTCTAGGGTGAGTGTGTTGTTGCAATCCTGTAATTCACACGGTGTGTTCAAAACAGAGGGGTCTTCTGTGTATTCCTGCTTCACTGCTTTCAGGGAATGACCAGTCATCTGCTTTAATTAAGTGTAACTCAGCTAAACCTAAAAAGTGTTAGTCAATGATATTTCTTAAAGCTTTGTCTGGATAAGTTTATATATTTTTCCAGTTCTAGGAATAGCTCAAATAAAAAATGGAGCTTCTTTAGCCATTGTTTTTGCTTCTAGGGGTCTGAAACGTATTTTTTGTCCAAAAATAGCAATGAGCTTTGTGAGGGACTGCAGTACATTCAAAACAGTTTCTGGTAGCCTTTCTAATGCAGTATTCCTTCTCCTCTTCACAATGTCCCAGACCCTTTGTATGTTTGCCAGGCAGCCTTTTATCTCACACTGCTTGGGAAAGCTGCTCTGTGTCTCTGAAAGGGGAAACAAGGAACTCTGTGCCCTGAACCAGCCTGCTCTGCTCTGTCCTTGCTTGGCCCTCTGTGCTCAAACCCACTCCAAGACTCGCCTACAGCCAGCTCAGGGCTACGGCAGCTGAGGACACTGCCACAGGGCCTTGGGGGAGATGCTGTCACTAGAAAAGGGATCAAGCCCCACTCCCCTCTCTCACTCCCTGCACATCACCTACGTGTTCTCAACATCCCCTTGAGGCAAGGGGGAAAAAGCCCCCCAGTCTCCAGGCTGGATGGCTGCCCAGCCATGGGTAACTCAGACACTGAAGTAGAAATGATGCCACCTTCAACCATAAACTGCCCTTGAAATTTTAATTGGGTTGTTACACGGAGATGAACCGTGCTTTCTAGTTTTTAATGTGTTTATTAAGTTGGCATATATGATTTATTATGTCCTTAATTATTAATTTTCTTGTTCATAAGTGCCTGGATTTTTTGTAAATTATGAGATAGGGAAGCGTAATTCTATCACAGGGGAACCTTAAGTGAAATGAAGGGTTTGGCTTTTTAATGCAATTTATATTTATGAGAAACTAATAGAAGATAATTTTATATTATCAAAGTAATATAACTAATCCAAGATGATTTGAAGAATGATGATCAGATAGGTCTGATGTGAGCTGATGTGAGTAGAAACTGAACAGCTGTGGGATTTAGGTCCTAATTTTGCAAAATACTTTAAAACTCACTTCTGTTGGTAGGGAGGTTGCCCTGCATTAAGTCCTAAGTTTGAAGAAAGTTACTGAGCATTGCTCAAGGCTACCCAATATTCTGTTTTCTGTGACATAGGATTTGATCTAGGAAAAAATTGAACATGGAATAGGTTCAAGCATGATTTTTGCTTGGATTCATTCTCATGAAGCTTCATCTGCTGAGCATTTGCAGAAGATGTTTGTCAAGAATGGGGTGAGCAAGGCTGGATTAAATTGGTTTAATTCAAGTTCATAATTTCTGGTGGGTTTTTTACATCACTGTGGGTGAAAAGAGAGCTCAAATAGTGGATCTAGTTGTAACAGGCACAGATTACCTTGAACAGCAGCAAGTGTCATTTAGCCAAGGAAAAGAACCAGTATTACACCACTTCAGTAAATCACAAGCACAGGGTACAATCAACATTTTTATTGATACAGGTGAGGAGTTCTGAGCCTGCTTGTAAGTATACAGAAATTACTCATGCACTTTCAGACTTCCTTACTCGGTGCTGCGTCTGACTGTGCAGTTTCATAATGAAGTCATTCTAAATTAACAAGTCATTGCAAGTAAATGAAAGAAATCCATCTGAATCCCTTGCATTAAGTGTTCCTTTAATTCACAGCAATTTCATTTCTGTAGTACAGTATGTGCTGTATGAGGACAGCAATGCTTTCATTCTGTAATTCCAGTTCAAGGGGGGGAAAAGCACAATATTTGAATCCCTATTTCAAGCTACTTCCTGACAAATAAGTTTTTCATGATATAAATAAAGGAATTGTCAGAATTCACTTTTCTCAAATGTCAAGGTCAGCTAGATGTTTGTAAATTTGTTCATGCCAAGAGAAATTAATGAATCAGTAAAAAGACAGATACAGAGGTTTGGCTATGTGAACATATTGGTTAATCATCTGATAGTCCACTAAATATGCTTTTGATTACTTTCTTGACTTTATTTCTTTATTCCGTTTGAATAAATCTTAGTCACACCTCAGTTTGCTAGGAGACACATCTCCACAGGTGTCTTCTTGGAATCTTTTTTAGTTTTATATTTAACAAATTTAAAGTTCTTTAACCGGTATGTGGAATAACCATAGCAGTTATTCTGCACACATTTTAGATACATCAATAGAGGTGCAACATAAAACAGGAATACAGGTTATAGGGTCTTTACTAAGGAGTAATCTGTTGAAGTGAATGGGTAGCTCTGGTGGACTTCGCAAATGCTACAGGGTGATAACTTCCCAAAGATTCATACCCCAGATGCTGTCACAACTATCAAAACTTCCCACCCACACTCTGGAGAAAAGAGGAATAAGGATTCAGTTACAAGCACCCATGGAAACTTCATCATCTTAGAGCTCTGAGGATCCCAAAGACCCAGAGCAGGCAGACTCCCTGCCAAGAGGAGGGTCCTGGCCACACACTCACAGCAGGAAGAGATCTCTTTCCTCAGCTAGCTCAGTATTTCAGACTTATTTTTAATTCTGTGTCATCACCTTGATATCTTTTCATGGGTTGTTTTCATTGCGTCTCACTGGAGAAGCACTCAGATTTGCAGAGGCTGTGCAACTTTTGCCTGAGGTTTTCCTGGTGACAACTTCACGACTGGGCTGTTTCCTCTCCTGGTTTATTGTGCTGCATTCCTCTCAATTTTCATCTGCACACTGAAAAATCACAGGCACTGACTCATAAAAATGCAGATTTCTTTTTCCTCTTCCAATTCCAGCTTCATTCTTTTGTAAAAGGGGAATGGAGGTTTTAAGTCAATAGCTTGACTACATCTAATGTGAATTGATGGTAGACACAAGCAGCTTAATACAGCATTTCAGCTCCTTCAGTTCTGTTGTGAACTCAAGTACATTCTTCAAACAGAATGTCCTCCAGGGCATGGGCAGCTCTGCTGAGCTGATGCCTTGTGCGGTGAATCAAAGCAGCCCCAGTTGTGCCAGGAGGGGAAGAGTCTGGCTGAGGATCACAGAGGTGTGAGAATGGCAAATGGACGAGTACAAACCATGAGGACCCTCTTCCCACACCCTCCAGAAGGGGACATGGCCAGCACCTGGCCTGAGGGAGAGGTTCCCCTGCATAGCTCTCAGAAAAGGCAGCTCACTGATGCAAAGGCAAGAGGAAGTTTTCCCTCTCCCCAACCCTTCCTGTGGTGCCTGGATGTGGCAGCCAGGGCTTCCCCCAGTCCCTCCAGGGGATCGGTGGCCACAGAGGGACACCCCCTGGTTCCTGCTTGTACTTCAGCTCTCACTCTTTCCCAAATCAAAATTCCCACTACCCTCAGACTGCCAGCCCATTCATAGCCTTGCAAAAGGAATGAGTTAAATAAACACGAGAGCTGACCTCCCAGAGGAGGGCAGATAATTGAGCACTAATTGGAGCAACATTTTAAAAGCCTTTATGGATTTTGTTTGCAGTTCAGTAGCTGCTTAAATGCCTGGCTCTAGGGCAAGAGGGTGAGGCTCATCCTTACTGCATGGGTAAGGTGCTCTCTCTGGGCAGTTGTGTTTGGACACTTTCTGGTTGTGTTTCTGAGAGCTAAAGGAGCTACTGGTTCAGTGATAGCCTGGTTTAGCAACACAGGCTGTGTTTTTTAATCAGGGCTAAATTGCTGGCAGCTTATTAGAACATGATGATCACACATTTGCTTCACTCATCACAATGCAACTGGTGAAACCAAAGCAGATAATTAGAGCCCATAATAAAACAAAGGCATTTACAGTAGGTAGTACTAGAGGAGCAAGTGGAGCTCATTTCTAATCATAGAATCATAGATACATTAAAGTTGGAAAAGAGCTTTAAATTCATCAAGTTCAGCCATCAATCCAGCACCACCACAATGTTCACCACTAAACCATGTCCTAAAGTGCCATATCCACATGTTTTTTGAACACTTTCAGGGGGTGACATTAAGGTCCCTCAACCGCATGTGACACTGGAGTTATAGTCTCTCACTTACTAGATAAGGACAGTGGGCAAATCCCATAAAAAGATCCCAAAACTACACCCTGTTGCATTCATCTGATCTATCCTCTCTTGGTGTTCCCCACAGGACATTCTTGCATTGCCTCACAGTTCAAAGAAAGCTGATTATTTAACAGAGAAGTAAAAACATTTCCCTGATTTAAGAAATTAAATTTTAAGTCAACTGAAAGAAAGCAGAAAATTTCACTGTACAGCAACAAAAAAAAAATTGAGCTAAGAGATGCCAAAAAACCCCAAAGAAAATTAATGCAAAGTACAGTTTTATTTATCTATCTAAGGCTAGCAGGGAAATACTGATGTCAGTGATGTTCTGACTACAAAACATGGTGCAGTATGTGAAGGGTCAGTGAGCTGCTGGCCACCAGCGGCACCTGGAGTCACCCCTCTGCCTCATCCTTGCCCCTGCCAGCACAGCTCACCAGAGAGACAGGCTCACCTTTTGACCTCTTCAGCTCCAAAACTCAAAAGCAGATAGTTCTTTTGGAATAGAAATCTTACAGGGCTTCAAATGTTTTCAGAGCCCAGACCAGTGTTGTGCCCATTAGTCAGAGAAATATTTCTTCCTCCTCTGAAATCCTGAATTGGCTTTTGGTCTCAGATCTTATGTCAGAGATTACAACTGGTTAATTATGTTGGTTTTCAATAGTTCTCCCTGTAGCTGCATGTCCAACAGTGAATTGCCCAGTTTATCTCTGCAGTAAGCCACATCCCGACTCTGCTATGTTACATTAAACCATAAAAAAAAGCACAGGAATGACAACATCAACAACAAAAAAGTGGCTACATCCTTAGGAGCTCTGAGACCCTTTACCTGATGTGTGATTAACCACCTGATTTGTGCAGTACTCAGCAAGAGCACTCAGGGAAGAATTAGCATCCTGAGGAGAGCACAATAACATCTTAAATCTTGGCCCTGGCTAAGTAGCAACCTACATTAATATATAATAGTATAAGCTGAATTAAGGAACATAAATAGAAAGGACTACTTCTCATTGGTTTCCACATGGATCCAGAAAAAATGAAATACATTTCCAGATTTGGAAAAAACCTGAATTAAAATCAGCTTTGCCTTGAAAGGCATATCATACCTGCTTATATTAATAATTGCTGGCTTTTACCTAGAATAAAACATATTTAGATTATTTTCTAGTTATTCTATAATCATGATAGAAAAAACGAAAAGAAGTAGATATTTATACTAAATCTGCACCCTTACACTGAACATCTGTGAGCTCCAGGTCAGGCTACGTGAGCAGGTGATAGTCTAGAAGTGCAGATTTTGAGCTGATAGTTGTTCCATGGGAGGGTTATCATCTGCAATTTCAGCACTTTTCAGTAGAGACCATGTCAGGCTAGAGCTCTGAGAGCAGGTGAGATGCACGGCTCTGTATGAAACAGGAAGGTGGGAATTTTGTTCATGCTGAGCTGGATCCACGTCTTGCAGTGCCCTGCCCTCACACTGTGACAGAGTGTGTGCAGGTTGGCTTCCACACTTGACAATGCAAGAGCATGTGATGCTTTCTCACTGATAAAAGGATGATTGAATGAACAGAACTCAGTGAAAACCCATTGCAGAAACCACACTGAAGAGGGATTGCTCGATAGAAAGACACTGCAAGATCAAGTAAGCAAGTTCTGCCAGAGGCATGGTAAGAGGTGTTGTGCTGTGTTCTCAGAGGGAGGGCTGGGTTCACTGGGCAGCCCAAATCCCTGTGGGAAAGACAGAGAACTGGTTAGACACACAGATTTTCAAGCAAATGCTCAATTGCAACACCGTTGATAACCTCTGGTAGGTCCCCAAATTACTTGAAGTTGCCAGCCTCTTTCTCACTGCCTCCATGACTCACACCACTGCCCAAATTAGCCTAATTGGGACCCAGCCAATTCCCCAGTTGCTCCTCGTTAAATTAGCTCCACTCAGGCAGGGACAGCTAGAGGTTTGTGGCTCTGTGGATGGTGAGCTCTGCTTGCTGGACTGCAGTTGCCCTTTCCAGGGTATATTGTTTGTTTGGGCTACTCTGTTCTGCCATTTTATAGAGACGCTTTAGGGGTTCCTGGCCTGGGGTGCCTGTGACCCTGCAGGCTGTCCCAATTCCACAGCAGCCTGGTTCCACTGGATCAGCTCAGCCAGCAGCATCTGGTGCCAAGAGAGATAGAGTGAGGGCAAAGTTTGCCTCTAAGTTCAGGTAGAAGGTAAGACAGGAAAAGTTCAGGGCCCTGTGGTTGTGCTTGTGGCGGGCAAGCCTGTGTCTCTCAAGCAGTCTTCCACGGGAGATGGCCTTAGCAGGTGGTTGCTTTTTAGCTTTGCTCTCCCTGCTCTGTCAGAGGGCAGCCAGGTTGATTTCTGCGGAGGGGCTGCTGCAGTGCTGGGGGAGGCTGTATCTGCTCCAAGGCCCATCCAGGCTCTGTGGGCTTGCACACCCACCCTGCCTGTGAGAACGGGGGCTCTACTTGGCCCTTTCTCTCTGAAGTGAGAGGCAGAGGCACAAGGCCTGTAAAGCCTTCTGGTTATCTGCCTTTCTGGTTTATGTGCATCTGGAGTGAGTTCAGCTGCAAAGAGAGAGATGGGCCATGGAGTTCTTGTAGTTTAATTTGAGATTGTCACCCAGAGGTATTGGGGTAATTATCTTTCTAAATTTGTGTGTTTTGACAATGTAGAAAACAATTTGGAGTCAAACAGGGGTCATTGACTTGTTTTATTCTTGTTCAAGAATGACAAATTATTACACCAACATTGTGCCAAGGTTAATGGTAAGCACTGAAATGTGTTATCTCTCTCTGTCCTGCCTGGAATGAAGATTTCACTCTTGTGTGCTCTGGGTTCAGTTTATTGATATACAGCAAGCAGCATGAAAAAGCAAATAGGAGCTCTGCTCTGCACTAGCTGTGCACTAGTTTTGCAAAGAGATACAGGTGGAAACCAAAATACAGGTGAGAGTATAGCTGAACTAGTTCAGCATACAGAGGGGCTTGTTGCTTTGCTGCAGGATGGTAGGTGACAGAGAATATGAGAGAACAAGGGTGCCTGAACAGGGCTAGGGATAGATTTGGCTGTAGAAAGTGTGTTTGCAAAGGCTAATCTCTGAAAGTAATTGGCATGATCAAATCAAGCTCTCAATTCATGTACAGTCAGGCTACTGCCTAGTATATCCTGCCCATCTCACTTAACATCCAAGAGCTAGCAGCAGTTTGTGCCAGGAATATGGGATGACTCATCTGAGCTGTTTTGTTTGAAGAAATCAGGTCCCTGATTGCACTGGTTATTCTGAAGCCTTTCTCTCTCTCACTGAGAAGAACAAAGTATGCCCAGAAGATGTGGAAGGGTTTTTTTAGTATGCAAATAACGTCCTTCACTAAGTTTATTCTTTGTCTAAGTAGAGGTGACGGGTGCCCTCCACGCTCTGACAAAATGTGGTACAGCACATACACACCAGGCAAGAGGTTGTTCTTAGGCTGGCTATTCTTGTCTAATTTATCATCATGGGACAGCAGGGGTAGCAGGCACCTCTGGAGATCGGACAGTCCAGCCCTGCTGGCAGCAGAAACAGCCAGAGCAGGCTGTCTAGTGCCAGGCCTGCTTGCAGGACAGAGAGTCCACAACCTCTCTGGGCAACCTCCTTCTTGTGTCTGACTACCCTTACTGTAAGAAAAATAAGCAAAATGCTTTTACTTTTTGCCTGTATTTCAATTTCATCCTGTCACTGTGCTCAGAAGAGTCCATGGAGCTGAGTCCTTTGCTGTTGCTCCATCAGGTATAAGATCTCCAGAGAGACATCTCAAGCCTGGATGTATTTTTATCTTTTCCAAAATATGTGGTTCAGCTGCCAAACTTGTGAAAACACAGATTGTTATATCCATCTTTTCCTCTCTCATCCCCCAACACCACATTTTTATTGGTCTGTTCTCGCCAGCTGTTGCTCTATTTGCCATCATCCTCTTCTGGAGGACGGATGTTTTCCCTGGATGCCAGTCAGCCTCTTTTGCCCTTCACATTGTGCTCTTTCCCATGGCATGCTTGCTCCCACACTGAAGGGTGGTAGTGGTTTGGTGGCCTGCCTCAAGTTCGGTACCCACGAGGTGGCCAGACCTTGGGCCTGGAATGGAGGGTATTTTTCCTGAAGAGAAAAAAGGAGATAAACTTGATTTTTCCCTAGTACATATGCTCAGTAAGGCAGCAGCTGTAGAGCTGCCAAGAGGAACTCAGGAGAAAAATGAAATATGTGGGTTTGGGGATTGGTTTTATCTGCTTCCTAATAGAAGGAGGCACAGTAAACTGCTAAGCTTCTAGGTCATAAACAAAATAAATAGTTTAAATAATAAAATGATCCTTTTAGAGCAGGCACAGGGTTGGTATTGCAGCCCTGCTTCTCCTGAGAGCTCAGCATGTGCCCTGGAGCTGGCACTCACAGAGCTCCATTACTCCAGCAAGTGCTCAGAGCAGGAATTGGCCCTTGAATAGAGTTATGGAAAACAGGGCTGGAGCTGTCAGGCTCAGCCAAGCAGGATGTGCTCCTTCCAGGCTCAGTCCTGTGAGTAGAGGGGGTAGGATGGGTTGGGAAGCAGCTGGAGATATCCAGTTTCCAAGTGTGTTCCTCCTTAGCTCTCAGATGAGCAGAGTACTGTTCACAGCTCCATGTCCTCCACAGTTCCTTCTCCTGCTGGGGTCAGAGAAAGTGGGCAGAGGTTCAGGACCTCACAATCATGTTCCTTTAGAGCTGCAGAATCTTTATTTAGACAAGGAACTTAGAAGTAGAACCTGAAAATATACAGGTTTTATCCTTTCATATCTGATTATTTTCTTTTCCCTCACAAACAAATATTCTCTCTTACATGTAAACACAAATATCTCCTTCAATAAACTTCCAGCAGAGGCCTGAAATAGCCACGTCTCTCCAGAAAGTCACATTATTTGAATAATTCCTGCTTCAGACAGGCATTTAGGAAAGAAAGTTGTCTGTGAGTAAAGCGCCCCTTTTCGCAGTGAAAAAAAAAGTACTTCAAAGATTAAGACTCTCAAAGATTCATGGTTTTTTTACTGCTGCACTTATGCTGCATTCATATTTCTAGTGGAAATGACAATTCTGTGTTTAAGGGGTTGGCAGACTGTATTTGTATTGAGAGAAATGTTGATATTGCAAGTTGCATAGAGCAGGTAGGAAATGAAGCTCTAAACCACAGGATGGATAGTTGGCAGGATTTTAATATGTGTTGTAGGGTGGGAAAAGTGTAAAATTCCATACCTGGCTTGGGAAGCAAAATATCCAGAAAGGATCTTGGTTCAAGGGGATCCACTTTTTGATTGGCACATCCATCAGAGCCATCCACTATTACCTGACTGGAGCCACATGCTCAGAATCATATGATCATTTAGGTCAGAAAAGACCTTTGAAATTGTCGAGTCCAACCATTGATCCAGCACTACCAAGCCCACCACTAATCCATGTCCTCAAGTGCCACATTTGTGTGTCTTTTAAATCCCTCCAGGGATAGCGATTCCACCACTGCCCTGGGAAGCCTGTTCCAATGCTCAACAAGCCTTTTGGTGAAGAAATTTTTCCTAATAGCCAATCTAAATCTCCCATGGCACAACTTGAGGCCATTTCTTCTTGTCCTATTGCTTGTTACTTGGGAGAAGTGATGCCTTAGGTTTTAACTTCCATATTTTTCAAATCCTGTACTGCTTAGTGTGTAACTCTGAAGTTTCTTGTAGCCTGCTAATTTCTGCTCTCTCGTGCTGGGTAGACATAACAAAGCCTCTCTGGGCTTGCTCTTCAAGGACACCCAGATCATCCTAGGCCAGAAAAGTAAAAACCAAAGAGCCTCTAAAGGGAGGCAAGCTGAGGGGAATTCCATCATTAAACTGAAGTTTTAATTGGAGAATTAACCCTGATATACAAATGAACCAAACCTATAAAAGGGTGAAGGACTCGTGACCTGTCATCCATCTTGGGGTCCATCTTGGCAGTAGCCTCTGGCTCCCCAGGGGTTACCTTTGAAGGCCTTTCAAATTAATACCTACTTTGATTCCCTTACTCCTGTCTAGTCTCTGTTTCTAGGAGGCCTCTTCAGGCATCAGAAGAGGCCAACCATCACCTGGCTACAACCTCCTGTTGCGTAGTTGTAAAGAAATAAGGTCCCTCTGAGCCTTCTTTTTCTCCAGGCTGAGCCCCCCATCTCCCTCAGCTGTACCTCATCAGGCTTGTGTTCCAGACCCTTCAATTGCAGCTTCCTGAAGTCACAACAGGGTTTTTGCTGTAGAGAGCAGGAACTCTCCTGATAGAGGCTTTTGACTTTAAGGTCCTCCATCCTCTCTGATATATGTGACATGTGCACCACCTGCATTATGTTGAATGAAGCCCTTCCCTATCCCAGCAGCTGCTCTGAATTTCTCTGTTTTGGGGATTTTGTAACTATTTGAAGCGTCTCTCTGTAATCCTATATCATCAAGCACACTGATCTGGTTTTTTGCTTATTAGCTTAACACATCCTGCAGGTGGGTGTCTTTATTTCGTTGCAAGTCAGGCTGGACCCGCCAAGCTTCTCCTTCCCTGTTTGCGGCTGTTATAACCAAGAAGAAATAAATTTTCCCTGCTCTAACAGCCATGACCTTTTCAATCTCAAGTGCTTGTACTGAATTCCATTTGAGTTAGCAATTTTTCCTCCAGCACCCAGAAAAAAAACCTCTTTGCCCTACAAATAACTTTCACAAACACAGAACCTCGTCACTAATCGGGCAGGAGAAATGTCTGGCATTTGGTGAGACTCGTTAAGCTGGTGGCTCTCAACATGTGCACTTCTGTTAAAGGGCACCAGGGAAGGAGGTGAGATGGTATTTGCAACCAACCTCTGCCACTGCAGGAGCATCTGGGGCAGGGAGGTGATTGATCAGTAGAGCTTAAGCAGCACTTAATTTGCTGCTATTGATCTTCCAGCAGAGGCACCAGATACTGTGATCCAATGCCAGGCTGTTGGACCAAGATACAAGGTGCCTACTTCTAAATTTCTTTGCTAACAACATGGCTGAGCTTGTTGTGGTGGAGAAACCCACCCCACACCACGTGGGAAGAAGGCAAGGAGAATCCCTTGGTGTTCAGGATGAGTGGACAGTGAGATGGAATGAGACCTGGCTGAATGGCAGATCCCAGAGGGTTGTAATCAGTGGCACAGGGTCTAGTTGGGGGCCTGTCACTAGTGGTGTCCCCCAAGGTTCAGTCCTGTGCCTGGTGTTAACTTGTTCATCAATGACTTGGATGAAGGGTAGGTGTCTACTCAGCACCTTTGCTGACAGTACAAAGCTGAGAGGAGTGGCTGAGACCCCAGAGGGCTGTGCAGCCCTTCAGAGGGACCTGAGCAGGGAACTGTCCAAAGTTCAACAAGGGGAAATGCAGGTTCTGTACCTGGAGAGGAATAACCCCACCCACCAGTACAGGTTCAGGTGACCTGCAGAGCTTGACTTGTACCAGGATAACTGGAAAGTGGACTGGAGAGCAAGAGAAGTTGAACCAGTGTTTGGCTGGTGGGCAGTTGGCCTGACAGGGGGAGATGAAGCCATCAGAGGCACCCCCTCTGTCCTAAGCTGGCTGAGACACTCCATGTTTGTTTTTATAGCCTTACACAGGGAAAAAAGACTAGTTATTGTGAGAAACATGCCATATGCTGTTGCATATGGCTGAAACATCTGCATATGTACCCAGGGATCTGATATATGTGATGAGCTTCTGTTACAAATCTAACAGTGAAGGAATTATCTTTTGGAATTTTTTTAATTCATTTTTTTAAACTATCTCTAAGGCTCTTTGCAGGAAGTCAACCTCCTGGCTTTGTCTTAATGGGATTTCATAGAACCTGCAGTGTCCAGTGAACATAGAAGGTACTTACAGTTGTTTGCCTAAGAGCTACCAATACTCCTGCCATCCCTGGGGATGTCTGAAGGCTGAGTGAGTTGTCCAAAACTCTTCCATTAACCACTGGTACCAAGCAAGCAGCAGAGGAGTGAAATAGATTCAAACTAAAATCATTCAAACAACCTAAACAGATGTTTTTGCACCTTTCATCATCCTTTTTGCTCCTGGCTGATTCCTATGACTCATGAAAGTAGTAGAATACAAAGAAATCACAAGGTACTGTGCTTCCAGTGGTGACATTGTTAAGAATTTAATAGAGTTACAAAACTAAGATGGACAACAAAATCTGTATTCGTAGCAGTTCAGATGAAATGGAACGAAGAATACTGCTCCTCATGCTTAAAGATGTCACTGATAGCCCAGCTGAGTAGTTAATCCAAGACATCAAGGAGTAGTGATCACAGGAGATCTCTTCATCATACATGAAAATCCTTCTGTTTTCCCCAAAGTTAGTGTCTTCATCAAGAAGGAGTTTATGAAACACTGATTTTGTGTTGTGTTCGTACAACACCCAGCATGAGGGAATCTCCCATCCTGGCAAAAGTTGTTAGACAAAAAGGATTAGGGAAAATACCACATATTGGGGAATAAAGTGATGTTTGTCTGGTTCCCCACTGAGCTAGAAGGACACCATGGGGGTCTGAGGCACAAAGTGCTTCTGTACAGAGACAGAGAGCTCTTCATGAGAAAGCAAAACGTTCCAGCTCATTCAGTTGAACTTGTGGTGCAAAATCCTCAATCACATGTAAGTTCCCCGTAACTTTTAAGGCAGAAGTCATAGAAATATGGAATCAGTTACGCTGGAAAAGAGCTCTAAGATTATTAAGTTCAGCTGTTAACGCAGCACTGCCCTGCTCACCATTAAACCATGTCCCTACGTTCCCCATGAACAAGTCTCTGGATGTTTTTTCCACCGCTCAGGTGGAACCACTGAGCATCTGAGCCCCTTAAACTTGCAGGTTTTGCACTTGCTGCAGGGAATTGCCTGTGGGATCAGATGGAGCGAGGGGGTGATGAAGAGGTTGGAGGTTTTTCCAGGCTCCTGAAATGCTCCACTTGTACCAGTGCCTACCCAGAGGGAAGCAGTGAATGAAATCTCCTCATAATGGGGATAGCTGCTTCTTAATTCAGTATTAAAATGACCTGTTTCAATATTGAATCAACACTTAAGAAAAATCAATGAAAAATAGATTGTAAAACTATCTGATTTGTGGATGGTCTTGGGTGACAACTACTGAAAAATGAGAGAAAAGAGCCCAGACTGAAGCCCTGTGCTTCGAAATAACACAAAGTAAGAAATAATATATCATCAGTTCATTCAGTATTGCTTGCAACCTGCTTTTATGTGCCAGAGATATGAGAACATACGATTCCTACAGAAGGTTTCTTGGATGGCAAAAATTCCTAGATACTGCTTGAATTATGTGCCAATAGCTCGGCATTTGTGGAAGGTGTCATCTAATTAAACCAGAATTTTTAAGTACCAGACAGCATGAAGACCAGTAATAAGAGAGCAAAATCCATCTGTATTACAGATGGGATATGCAACTCTAATAGTATGGCTTTAGGCAATGTTTAATTGAGTAGTTAAATTATCTTTTCCAGACGGGAAAATAAATTACTGCTCATCTCTCCAATTTATTTTAGCTTCTCCACATTCTGTTTCCTGAGGGAGTGGTGAGGGAGTGTGGGACATCCCCATATATGCCCAGGATGATTTATTCACCCCATGTACCATAATTTCCCCTTCAAGGAGAATGTCTTATATGCATGTGGAAATTGGTGTGTATGTAACTGGCTGTATTCTGCTCTTTTGTTGCAAAGAATATCTGCTAATCACTGTGGTGCTAATCACAGCTATATATTACATACATATGTGTGTGTGGTTTTAAGTATATTCTTTCTAAAAAAGCAAAGGAGAGGATTACTGGTTCACCATCCTTCAGTCAGATCAGGAGTGTATATCACATTGGAGCCATGCAGTTTGTCTAAGAAGCTTTTCCAAGCTTTGAGACAGCCTGAAAATCTTCACATTGACTCACAGCATTTTGTAGCATGGGATGATTTCTGTCAAATAACCTGAGGACTGTTAGTCCTCAGGTTGCCCAAACTCAGCCAAATGAACACACAGCAGTGCATGTGTAGTACATGTAGTACTGTGTAGTACATGGGACCAGAACTGAAAATGTTGGACAATTTCTGTTGATTAAGTATTGGATCCACGTGATCACAGATCTCCATCTGATGAACATTTTTCATGGTCAAATATCTGCTCACGAGTATAGTCATGCTAGAGTGTGCTAGCTTGTGTGCTTTATGCTGGCTACAGGAGCACAGCTGGTGTTCCATCTGGGGTGAAAACTTCTGCCCCAAAGTCACTCCTTGGAAAGTCTTGAGCAGATCTGAATTGGTTGGTTGGGTTGGTATGTGACTGCTGGGCTGTGTTGTGTGACTGTGATGTTTTTGATCGAGTGCTCTGAGCCTAAAAACAAATTTCTCGCATCTTTCTCACAGAGCTACCACCCAAATCCCTCATGATTTCTGAATATTCATGAAGTAGTAGTAACAGGCCTGTGTGCACAGAAGACAGCTGGACTCAGTCTGCCCCTTTCCAAACAAAATCACAACTTGCTTTCCAGTTGGTCACATCCCAGCCATGGGTCTTGGCTGTGGGCTGGATGAGATAACCATGTTCCCCTTGTATGGCCTGAAATTCTGCTGAAATTGTGGGGGACAGAGTAGGATGAAGTAGGTTTAAAAGCACTCGGGGAGGAAAGGCTCTGTAGTAGTGCAGGAGAATCTTGTTGCTATTGGAGTATTATTATCTCTGAGAATAACTTACGGGACTAGAGAAAATGACTTAAAATTACAGGTGGTCTATTTCTCCCCATGGTAAAGCTTTTTCTAACTAAGTTAATAAAAGATTGTTTTAGTGACTACGGATGCTTACATTGTATTGCCTCGAAACTCCATGGGTTTTAAAAGATGCCCACAGAGGAAAATGCTGCCTGAAGAGCAGAGGGTGCAAAGTTGATACCTCAAATCAAAGGTATGTGTCTCTCCAGACATGTTGAGTTTGGAGTGCTTTCAGGCTCTAGAGGTGCAGTATGGTCAGGGTGGGCCCTGGAAAACTCCTGTGCTTGATGTGAGTTGTCACAATTTAATTTTTAAAATGAAGGTGCACAGATGCTTTTTAAGCTGCCTGGAACACGAATTTAACGCACACAGTTTGTGAAAGGACTTTACTAGCCCACTACTTTTCAACAATCCTGTCTCTCTTGGACCAGTCCAAGTTTAGGGCTTTCAAGCAACCAGCCCTGAGGCACTGCTCTGTGGCAGGATCAGTCTTGAAGGGATGCACCGTAAGGATGCAAGGTTTGTTCTACACTCAGGACTACACAGAGCAGTAAATACATATTTTACTGCATATCTCTGGACATCCATAAACAATGTTCCATATTGCAGTGCTTGGAGGGATCAGAGCAGTGTGTACCAACCCAGACAGGCACTGGCCCAGGCATGGGGCATGTGCATCTCTCCAAGGGGACAATGCCAGACAGGAATATAGATGGAGCAAGTGGCTGAGGCTCCTGCAACACCACCTCCATCTCCCCACAGTCAGGCTTCTCACAGCTGCACCTTCCCTACTGCTGCAGTAACTTCTTCCACGTGGAGCATCACCAGTTGTCTTTGAGAACCTGAAGCTGCCTTCTGCAAGTTGTGCCTGGTACCGAAACAAACTGCACAGTGCTGGGTTGCTGTTTGCTGCCTGGCCGCCCAATCCATCCACCTCCCGTTGCCCGGGGGTTTGACCCACCTCTGAGCCAATTGTTATCTTCTAATTTTGGGTGATGACCTAGAGTTTCTCAGCGCCAAACCATCACCTAAACAGAAAAGGCAGTGTGACTTTAAGTCAGATGCACACCCAAGGCATTGCTTCTCTATGCTTGCTCCTCAGGGTCCCCAGTTTAGTTCTTGCACCCTAACTTCAGCTCTTCTTGTCATTGTGCTGTCTCACACCCAGGTGAGAACAAGAATGATGTTTCAGTTCACAACCCTGCCCTTTTTAGTGACACTTCAAAGAAATCAGTGTAGTGACACAAGCGATTTTTATTGAGTTGTACGACTGTATTTTATGGTCTGAAGGAATACTTACTTCACGTAAAGCCTTTGACATTTTTATAGAAATGGCTATAACTGTGTTATTCTATACGAGGAAGAATTTATTAAGCCTAGATCTGGATCTCCTTTTATGTTATGCAAATGACTAATAACAACCCTTCTTCATTACCAGCTCAATGCCCGGGCCAGGGCTATTAAATTCCCCCTTCCCTTCCTTCAGTCTGCATCTATCAGGCTGCCACATTAGGCTGCAACATCATCAGAATTCATAAAACCGGCCCAGGCTTGTACAAGGATATGAGGCTGCAAAATTAAAACCCAAGTTGCAGAACATGATGGGGTTTTGTCTGTTGTGAGAGGAGCAAGCCAAGGTATTTTGGAGCATGGTGTGTTGAGTGAGGCACGACAACACCTTGTTTGCTTGTGATTATGAAAAATTTCACAACCACCATACAGTGGGGGAAAAAAAGAAGGGTTCATTTCCCTCACTGCTCTGCTCAGATTACACATCCTGCTTTTTGTATGTTCAGGAGAGGTTTCCACTCTGTACCATCGAGATATGCAATCATCCCCTTCAACTCCTTGCCCCGCTCTTGTCCCGGAGCTAGCTACAGAGGGCTGGGGTGCCTGTGACACTCAGCAGGGCTGCTGGGGCATACCTGAAAAGATGTCACTGCATTCTGAGTGATGTTTAGACATTCACACTTGTAAGAGGAATCTTATTTCTCTGAAAATTCTTTGAATGGGTTGGAGATTTGTTTGGGGGTTGTGTGAAACGCTAGAAGTTTAAAAGCAATAAGGACTTGGCATTATGTAAAGTCAACAGACTACAAGAGGAGCCATCCCAGACTCATTTGTTGCTGGATAGTTGGGGACAGTCCCCTGGGAGGCAGACGTGAATTAAACTTTAGAGGTTTATCCCAGAAGTAAAGCCCATTTCTCCTCAGTCTGGGATGACCACACAACCACTTAAACTGGGCAAATGAGCTGAGGACAATAGTTGCTTCTCTGGCTTCTGTATGCTCTGAAACTATCAGCTGAATCAAGTCCTGTAGGTGAGTAAAGTAGAGGAAAACTTTTTTTTTGTGGATGTGGATGGGATTTTGTGTGGGCTAAACACCAACTGTTCAGCATCTTTTGTGGATGGATCTAGCCCAACTGATCTGAAGTGGCATGTGCTGAGTGAAAAAATACATATCTGAGGGAGTTTCTGGCCATCATTTTATGGAAGAAAGGGAGAAGAAAAAGGCAGTCCTGTGAGTTTCATTTTCTTAGCAGGGGAAAGTTATCAGTGTTCTTCCCAGAGCAGTCCCAGGAACTGTAATTATGCTTTTGTGTATCAAAGGAGAAGGGTGTTTACACCTGACCTAGTCTCTGGGTAGATGAGATATTCTGTCTTGGGAAATTGTCACCTTCAAGCTGGCTGCTCTCACACAGCTAATGCAGAGCACAGATTTCCCCCACAGTGTAGTTGTAGCAACCTGCCAATGTTCACCCAAGGCAACAGCACTTTTCTCTTGTTTTCATAGCCTTTAGGTCAGACTCTGGCCTGACAAAAAGTGCTAATGTAGATTCTTCAGAGCTCAGTCTGTGATTTCCACTATAAAGCATTAACGTCATAAAAAAAAGTATTTGTATCCCAGCAAAACACATAATAAAATTGTGATTTAGATACAGGGTAATTACCTGTAGTGAAGTCTGGATTGGTATGAGCATCACCAGCTCCTGGTCTTTTCTGAACTCATGTCCAGCCTTTCATTGCACCCTTAGGCCTGCCCCAGGTCTGCTGCAGAAAGGGCTGTGATGAGCACCAGTGGTCCTAGTGCAAGGACAGTCCCAGTGCAAGGACAGCCATGTGCTGGGGACTCTGCTTGTGCTGCATCCTCACAGGTGCTGGTGCAGTTTGAGCCTCTGCTCAGGTATCTCACAGTTCACTGATGAGCAGAGCAAGTAAGGAGTATAAAGCTGCAGTCTGGAAATGAGATATAAATGCTGGATTATAAAATATGCAGTTAAACAATGCAATTCAACTAAAATATTTTCCCCCTTTAACAGCCAGAAATAAACTTCTTTGATGAGGGCTCAGCTACGATTCCTTCTATACTGAAATAATTTCAGTAAAGTGCAGCCAGCTTTTAAAAAAGGCTTAAAATAAGGGATTTAATGAAACAGAGTTAAATAAACCTCCAGACCCAGCCATCCTTTCTGCCCAGGGCTGTCGGATCTGCTGGGCTTTCCCGGCACCCCAAGCCAGATGTGGGGGCTCAGCACAGTGATGCTGAACACGGGGAGCCCCCAGTCCGGGGGTCGCGGACACGGGTGGGTGGGATGGTGCCGGGTGGGCTCCCGGCCGCGGGTGCTCATTTCCTGCTGCGCAGCTCCATCTAGGGGCTGCTGCGGGCCCGGGAGCAGCTGGAGCCCAGCATGTCCCACCAGGATTCCGGGAAAGGGCGCTGCCCTTGGCTGCTCCGAGCAGGGAGATGCCGTGGCTGCTGGAGCCCCAGCCTGTGCCGCCGGCTCCGGAGCTGCCCCCAGCCCTTCTCGGGAGCGGCGGGGACAGAAAGACTTGGTCATCTGCGGTGCGGCAGTCCTGCCACCAGCAGGAATTGAGCCTGGGAAGCGCAAACAGGATTCAGTGTTTTGGGCAGGCAGAGGTGACTCCTCTTTGCAATGGCACTGGACACGAGGCTCTTAGAAGTATCCACTTTTCATCAGGTCTCTTCTCAAGCTTAACCTGAGTAAATTTCTTCAGTGAAAGGGTGGTCAAGTGTTGGAGCAGGCTGCCCAGGAAAGTGATGGAACCACCGTCCCTGAAAGTGTTAAAAAAATGTGCAGATGTGGTGCTCGGGGACATGGTTTAGTGATGAACCTGGCAGTGTTGGGTTAATGGTTGGACTTGCTCATCTTTGAGGGTTTTTTCAACCTCAATGATTCTGTGATTTTAAATTAACTCAGGCTTACCGTGAATTAAGCCTCATTTGGTGCAATTCACTCTGGTTCCCTGATCTTCATCCCTTTGGTGAAAGATGCTGTGAAATCCAGGGGCAGGGAAGCAGGCTCAAGGGCACTTCCAGCTCCCCCTCGGTGGAGGTATTGCTTACGGGGAGGAACAATACAGTGCTCAGGGAGCACAGCAGCCAGGAACCATGGCCCCTCTCTGAGCTCTGGCTGAGGTGGAGCTTTGCTGTCTTCAGGGCCACTTCTTTTGCAGGCGGTAGTGACCTACAGTTCAACAGGCCTGGGATGCTGACAGGGCAAGTTTCTGGTATGGTTTTCTTTGCTGAACTACATAGAAAGGACTTCACTAAGGTTTTCTGAGGAGGACCTTGTTTTCCAGCTCCTCAGGAGGCTTTGCATTGCTCACATCCCATGAAGCCTCTCAGGTGGGAGGAAAACATATGGAAAAGGTTGGGCTCTAGAAAGGAGTGGAACATTGCAGCCTTCACAGCTGGCATGAAGGGGGGTAAAAAAAGGCAGACCCTGTGGCATTATGCATTATCCTTCACAGAAGAGGTAAACCTAAAAGTGTGCAGATTCTGAATGCCTAACGTAGGGAAAGGGCTGGGGGAATCAAACTGTGAGTGAAGGCACTCTGCTCCAGGCTTGCTGGAGAGCTGATGAATGGTAATACGATCAAAGACTAGTTGCCTTCAAATAAGAGGAAAACCAGCTCCAGGCCAGCTGACAGGTAACCTGCTGGCTCTGTCTGATGCATATTCAGAAGCACATCAGCAGCAGAGAGAGTCTGCACGCAAAATCAAGACTTAAAAGATTTGCTAGTTAATGTTCTCTGGGGAAAGACCTCAGTTTTGCCATAGCCATGAAAAGAAAACCCTAATCATTAACTGAGTTTACAGTCAATCACAGTTACATCATACTTATCCATTTTCCAGTATATCAATAATTTTGAGGGGGTCCCTCTAAGCTGAAGAAGAATTGGCTAGAAAAAAAACCCCTTTTCTGCTCTGTATGCAACAGTCACCACGTCTTAACATGACATTTCATTAAAGGCCAAATTCCTACTAACCTCAGCAGAAACAGTAACAAGCACAGGAAAGACCAGCAAATGAACCATCTTCTAGCAAGAAAGTGGCAGTGAGATTCAGTGAAATGTGAATATTACTTATTTAAAGAGTGATTGCCATATCATTGGTGGATGCCAGTGAAACAGGAACATCTGTCACCTGGCCTGGAGCTAATGCTCCCATTCCCTTGTCCTGTCCTCCATGTAATCAGTGTATGACATTTGCTGCAGCCTTGAAACAAAGCTTTTAGTGTTTTATATTTTCCAACATGCTTAATTAGCAACTTTAATAATTGTCTGTGAATTTCAGCATGAGGGGATGATAGAGCAGAGACCTTTCATGCAGCACCAAATGGATGACTACTGTGGAGCTGCCAGAACTACTGAAGCAGCCAGTTCAGTTCCAGAGAAGGGAGAAGGAGGGGATGCAATCCTTTGGTGTAATGGTGAAAGGCCTGACAGAGGGAAAGTGGTGTTTTCTCATTTTCACACAGAGAACAGAAATGTGTGCTTTTGTGGGGAGGGAAGTCATGGGGCAGAGACATGAGGTAATGGAAAATTATGACAGTGGAAAGCAAACAGAACCCTGCCCAGACTTCTGCACCTCCAGGTACTCTAAGGCTCTCTGTTCTTCAACATCTTCTCAAAACACACAAGTCCCAACATGCAGACCAATTACGGAGGAGCACTGATGTGTTTGTGTGCTGAAAAGACTAGAGGTAATGAGTAGTCTTCACCTAAAAGGAGGGGCCATCCTGTCAAAAGGAAAGGCTGAGAAATACTGGTCTCTGCAGCTCACAGGGTGCTTTGCCCCCTTCATGTCTCCCTGTGACTGCATCCCATCCAGCCAGGGTCTGTGAAGCAGGGTCCTTCACTGCCTGCTAGAGAGCTGCTCTAAGAATCCCTATCTGTCCCTAAGTTCACCAAGGGGTCTCCAGTAGCAGGCTTGAGTTTTTTGTCTTTTCATTGGTAGTTTTATGAAAAAAAACAGAAAAAAATTAAGCCTAAATCCTGAGAAACTCCAAAAGCCTCAGGTGTTTTCCCATGTCAGTTCTAAGGGCTGAAAGTTGTGTTCCTGGTGAGGTCTCAGGAGAGCTTCAGGCAGGGTTTCCATATGCCTAAGAAGAGGATCACCAGTTCTGGTGTGCAGAGGAAGTGATGACTTTCTCCTATCTTCTTGACATCTCCAGATATGAAAATCTCCAAAGCTCCAGATTTTCATATTCCATATCCTTCCTGTGGTTAAAGACAAAACAAATGAGTATTTGCGTTTTTAAGGTGTAGAAATGAACCATCCTCATAGATATTTGATTACACAGTTGTACAGTGACTGCTGCCCAGTGACACACGCTGCACTCTCCTTTTTCCCAGAGCAAAGCTGTCACATGTGCTTGGATACAGCAAAGTGCTTCACTGGGAGCCTTCCCTGAGTGAGGAAACCCTGTTGATTCATTCTGCAGCATCTCCTGGTGACTTGCTCCTCTTTGTGCCCAACAGAAAAGCTGGGCAAGAGAAAAGCCTGACTTGCACCTCTCCATCCTTCTTGGTGGACAAAATATGAAGCATGCAACTCGTTAAATTAAATCTATATATTCATGGTATCCTTTGAGCAGTGTTCATTCACCTGAAAGCCAAGCTAAGGCTCTGGCTGGATTCAAACGTCTTTTGGGTGAGTACTGGATCCAAACAAATAATTCCTGTCACTGTAGCCGACCTTAGAGAATTTTATTAGTTAAGATGCCAAATGCAAAGGACAGAACTCAAGCCACAGTGTCAGTTAAAATTTAGCTACTCTATTAATTAAGTCTGGCTTCCATCCTAACCTGCTGGCATCCTGTGTGGCAATAAGAGTATTACCATTCATTTTACTGGAGAATGCAAATAACATCACTTTCATACTGATGGATGGCTTAGTATGTAACAGGATGGTGGAAAAGCTGGTAATTTTATAAAAGTTTATAAATTTTGTTGTGTGCATGGCCCAGTGTTCTGGATCTCTGCAATGCTTTCCAGGACACAGGACGAACAGGGACTATTTTTTGTGTCAGCTGCAATGAAAATAAAATAGAGATTTTCAGGAGCGGTGAGAAGGGGAAGCAATTTTCATGTAACTGATGTTGTGAAGCTCATCAGAAATTCTTCACATTTAGGACTGTTTCAACAATGAAATGACAGGTTTTTAAATCCTCCCACACAGTGCAGTCACATAGTAGTATCACTAATTGTTGTAATATAGTATTATTTATTCCCAGGCACTGTCTTTCTTATTGCTGGTTTAAAGTACATGTGTATGTATGTGTTCGTATCTGTCAGTCTTCTGTCTACACCAAAACTTTCTGCTTTCTGTCTGCAAACAGCATCACCCTGTTGTCATCTGACCCCAAGTGCTGGGGAAGGCTGTAATGTAACCACTCGGCCAACCTGACTGCCAGGAATGTCTTCTACAGCAGAAGGAAAGCCACGTGGGCATGGCCATGATCCTGCCCCTGCAAAGGACCCTTTCCCTCTTACTTTCCACTAATATTGATCTGAAAGCCAAAGGGGAATGCTTCCCACCAGGCCCTTCCAAAGAACAGGGGAATGCTTCACAACCAGACCCTACCAAAGAACTCACTGGAGACCCCAGTTTCTTCCTGCTTCTTCACACCTGCAAGCAAGGAACAGCTGAGGGCAATTCTGCTGCTGAGGGCATCTTTTGAAGGAAAAGGGCTGTCATCCCAGAGCTAGTAGGCATAAAGTATTACAGTTCCCATTGCATAAAACGACATGCTTTTTATGAGCAGACAGTATGCAAGCCGTAAAACCCGTGGATGTTTTTGTACTCTGTGAAATGTGTCTTTAGATCTGTCCAGGGAACAACAGCTTTTCCAGTTTATTTGTATGGGTGGATTTAAGGAACACATTCAATGTTTGTTGTGCAATCCCCTGCTATTCTGAGTGGGGGATTGCTCTTCCCCTACTACTCCCAGTGCACTGAGCCCGGGTCTGGAGGTTAATGTGCCAACCCCAAAATCTGCTCTGCTGATACAAGTTATTGCCTGGTTGCATTTGCTCTAGCCACTCTCTTGCTTCCAGTGGTGCCTGTGAACTCAGCAAGAGAAGAGGTTTTTTTCTCTGTCACCTTCTGGGACCTGGTGCTGCCTAGCTGCCCCCACTCAGTGCCTGCAGAGAGCGCTGGCTGCCACAGGACAAATCCCCTCCAGGAGCAAGCTGGAAGAGGGGGAATGGGGATGGTGGCAGGTAGAGCTCATGCCTGTGCCTCAGCCCTAATTGGTTTTCTAGTATAGGTTCAGGTAAATTCCTTAGAGACTCAGATAAGGAAGGTGAACACCTAACACAGAATAAATGCAGAAGACACCACATACGAACGGTTTAGTGCTTCTGTGTTTGGATATAAAGGTAGAAGCATCTCCAGGCTTTCATGGCTTTCCTGGGCTCTTAGAGCAGTCCAACAGTTCTACCTTTGTTGAATATTTTTTTCTTACAAAATGTCTTTTGTTAACTAGAAAATAATCTCCCCTTTGTGACAAAACCCTTCTGGCTAAGGTGGAAAATGTTCGTGGTCTGCCTCAACTAAACAATAATGTGATGTTATCTAATAATCTAGTGTGAAATTAGTCAGATGTGACTTTTTTGCCCATGTTATCAACTTGCAATCAAGGAACAGATTTTAAGCAAATGAAGAGGTAGAATTTCTCTAAATTTAATTGTTGTTGTACTCTTTTATCCTGATATAGTGGCAAATAAGTTAGAGAATTATCCACAGTCCCCCCTCCCCATCTTTTTCTGTCCCACAGAGTTACACTTACGGAAAAAGGATAAGTATAGGCACTCTAATATCTCAGCAGTTGGGGGTAATGAGCTGAGCATTAATCCATCTATTGGAAGATCTTTGAAGAGAATGCTTTGATCCACAACAACATTCCCGGTGAGAAAAGAGGCACCACCTGAGTCTTCACAGCCAGAGCCAGGTGCTGGTTTGATGTTTCTGCGCTTCTGAGTGGGAACAGCCCCTCAGGTAAAGGGTGCAAAGAAAACAGTCCATGAACCAGTGGAATGAGGTCATTGTCTAGGGAGCTCAAAACCAGAAAACCAGAAACTGTGGCCATGCAATGTAAAGAGTCCACTGGTTAGAGACCCCACTGAAACTCCTGTCATGCCTCACCAATAGTAAGATTTCTTCTGTTTCAAGAGCTTTCTTGTGGCCTCCCTAGGCTGTGAGTTTCCTTTCATGTATTGGATGTTCCTGTTAATGTCAAAGCTATTGTCATGGCTGTTCTTAAATTGTTTAATGACCACTGTGTTAGAGTTTAAAATAATTCTGTACTGTACTGGGTTACATGGCAAGGTTTTGGTGGAGGAGTCTATAGGTTGAGAAGACACCAGAAGCTTCCCCTTTGTCAAAGTCAATGCCACCTGGCAACAAGACAGACCCACCACTGGTCAAGGATGAGGCCATCAGAAGCACCACCCCTGTGACTCTCCATCTTCACAAAAACCTTCTGCATTTTCCACAGCTGACTATAAGCTCAGACAGCAGTGGGAAGGGGATATGTTTTCCATGCATTTGTCCTAAACACACACTACTTTTGGAAAAGTACCCCCCCCAAACCTGCAAAAAAAATTTGGACACTGCCCATTGTGTAGTCAGCACTGGTTTGTCTGGGCAGGGGTATAGGAATATCACATACTGGGTTAAACTGCATGGTAACATGTGAGACTGTTTACATTTGCCTCTACAGAAAAAGTGCCTCTTTCTTCAGTATCTAGAGTTTCACCTGACACTGGTAAGTATTGGTTGACTTGTGTCAGCTGTGGGAATGAAGCCTTTCCCACTCTGTTTATGTAGGTGCCACAGGTATTACACAATGCATGTGGAAGGCAGCCACTTCCATCAGTAAACCCTGTGTTTTCATTGCAAAATGACAGCAATAATAGAGAGAGGTGAAAATTACACTGTTGAGACTTCCAAGCTCCATTAGCTAATAGGGGTGCCTGAGCTCTTTGCTCTAACTTATCTGGGATGTGCAATAACAGGGAATATAAGCCCTATAATGCCCAGAGAAATGCTTTCTTTTCCAACCCAAGCATTATGTCACTGTGGTTCTATTCCCACAGAAGATGCGGTGGTCCACATATGTAAGCATGCTCTGTGTTTGCTGGGCTTTCAGCCAGCTATCATGGAGAATTCCAAACAGAGTTAGCCAATCCATAATTTCACCTTTAATGAAACATCTTTTCTGGGTGTAGATGTTCGCAGAACAGATAAATAAAGTATTTATTTATATATCATCCTTTTTGATACATTACCATGGAAACAGGTCATGGAAAAAAAATACTCTCAAGCAGGTGGTTTTGTTTCTAAATACTGTCTTTTCAGCTTTCACCTTTCCAGCTCTGCTCCTGTTGGGGGATTGGATTCTCTTTCTCCATCTGCCACTAGATGGTATTGCTTTAGCAGGCACCTTCCTGCCTCTTCTGCACCCTTGAGACACAGACCCCCAGGAAAGCAGGGCTGCCTGTATTTTTTATATTCTTCAATCATCTCCTGGCAAATTTTGTTGAGGACAAAGTCTTAGAATAGCAGATATTTAGTCCCACAGTTGGCAGCTTCATGTGCTTGCAGCACAGTTTCTGCTTAAGGACAAGTTTTATATTTGATCTATAATCCAGAAGGTAAGACAGGTTTGTGGTCTGGCTGAAATGTCAAAATACCTGATGTATAAAACTTGAAGCAAACAGACAAAACTTTGCATACTCCAGGTCTTTTAGCTAATACAGAAATGTAAATAAAAGGTTTCTTTTTCTTACACGATTGCAAAATTTTTCTAATAATTTTGTATTTCCTTTATGTGCTCATAAAAGAAAAGCAGCTAATATGCAGGAAGTTATTCAGCAAAACTGTTATTAGTCTAGGAGACATCATTGTGATGAGATATGAAGTAACTTTATATTAAAAGTTAATGACTTGGACTGTTCAGCCTTAAATGATTTTTCTACTTTCTAATCCTTGATATGCATCTTTATGGTAAGTTTATATGATGTGAGACTTATTCCACTTTTATATTTCCTTGTTTTGTTGTTTTGTTATTAAACTGTCTTATGTCATTTCTTTCCCTACTGGGGAAACAAACAAGAAAGTCAAATCGGAAGTGGAAAGAACATCCTCTAGTGATTAAATGTTCTCTATACCCACATTCGTATTTTTTCGGTGATCCAATTTCTATCTTAAATGTAAATTAACTTCACTGATTTTTTTTCTAAATTATTTTTAATTGCTTTACTTGTTTATAAGTAAATAAAACCTGCTCCCACATTTCGGGTGAATGTTGTGATTGGCTATCTGGAATTTTATTAGGTGTTTTGAAGAACTGATTGAAAGTTTTAAGCTCAAGTTACACGGCAAACCTTCCTTGCATCCCCATCCGACTGAGCAGGGGCTACAAGGCTCCCCCTGGTCCATGCCGGCCCCTTCCTGTCCCCTCATGCAAGCTGTCACTTTGTTGGCTCAGGTGGCAGTGGATTCAAAGGTGAGGAGGGCTCTTCTATTTTAGAAGAGCATAAAATTGGTTGGTTTACAGTGAAAGCATGACCCCAAGACCCAGACCTGACCCCGTAAGTGCTGAACAGCTTGAATTCTGCTGCATCTTAACAAACACGAGGGAGCTGCTGGCTGAGCTTTGTTCATTGCTGGGGAAAAAAAAAAGCTTTTAACAGAATTCACTTCTTTGTCATGCATACCAGAGAAAACAGAATACCTCAGTATTCATATTCAGGGTGTAGAAAATCAATGCTGCAGACAGTGCTGCTCCTTGCCTTCCACCTTTACACACTACAGCTGCTGGTACTCATTTAGTGTCTACTGCCTCCAACCCATGTGAGGGAAACTCACTCTGAGTAAGATCACAGTAAGTAAGATCACAGCAGGAACTACCAAAACCAAAGTGCTTATTTTCTCATCTTACTGATTGCAAGGAAAACAGCCCTCTCATATTTCTTCTCTTCCAGGGTAGCAGGATGCTTCCCCTCCACGCCAGGAGGGGAAGAAGAGGCCCCTGTGCTATGCCTTGTGCTGTATGGCACTGCAGCAAGGAGCAGGGCAGAGGCTGCAGGAATGCTGGAGGGCTGCACACTTCAGGGAAAGATGAGGAAGGAGTCGTGTGGAGTTAGTGACTCACATGATTAAGGTTTGGCATGGCTGAGTGGCAAGATAACATCATGGTTTTACCATAAAAGGGGCAAATATGTTATTACTGTGGTATATGAGATTCGATTAAATGGCAACATCAACTAAACAGCTTCCAGAGCTTTTGTTTGGAACAAGCTTGCAAGGCTTTGTTTCCTGCAGAAGCTGTTCATTGAGTATTAATGATTAGTTCCCCTGCAAATGAGACTGATTGCACAGCAGAGATTGCAACACTGGGCTTCTGTTGGAAAGCTGGGTTCAAGTCCATCCCTTGGTGAGTATTTATTTAAGCAGAGTAGCTTCAGCAGGAATGTGAAGGAATAGCTTGAACAGAGTGTAACCTTGGAAATGCTTAGTGCTCATCAGGCTGGAGGAGTGTGAACTCTGCAGGAGTCCTTGGACTCTCATTTGCAGCACCTATTAGTTATGATGGGGACTGTTTCTTTCAGATTTTGAACAGAATTTTTTTTCTTTGGCTGGAGAAGGAATTTCAGTTTAATGCCGGAGAGCAGAAACCTTTAAGTGAACAAGCCTCCCTCCTAACAAGACAACATAGAGACAATTTGCAGTCTCCCTTAGCCCTGTGTTATTTCATTTGTAGTGTTTTGTGCTGGTGAGTTCATCAAAATATCTCCATACCATAGGTTTTATTGGCTCCAAGACCACGGCCATTTCCTGGAAAGCCTCAGCCTTCACCCAAGACATTTGACAGCAGTTTTGCCGTACACAAACCCTCTCCATCCCCTGAGGAAAGCACCTGTAAGCAGCACTAATTGCCCTGCTGTTCCAAGATGGCAGTGAGTCTGCTCGGGGTAGTTTTCCCGGTAGAGATGACCTCGCTCAAGCCCAGCTGAAGCCGCTGCTGTGGTCCAGGTCCCAGGCTGCCTTCTATCCCCCATCTCTCTGGCCCTCCATTGTTCCGTCCCTCTGTCCCTTCATTCCTCAGTCCCTCCATCCTTCAGTCTCTCCATCCCTCAGTCTCTCCGTTTCTCCTTCCCTCAATCCTTCTGTCCTTTCTTCCCTCCATCCCTTCTTCCCTGCATTCCTCCCTCCCTGCGTCCCTCCACCCTCTTCCCCGTCCCTCCACCCCCTCCCTCCACCCTCCCTCTCCTCCCTCCATCCTCCCCCTCTCCCTCCCTATTCCCTGAGTCCCTCCCTTCCCTCCTCCCTCCCCCTGCGTCCCTCCATCCCGTCCTCCGCCGGCCGGGCGGGCTCGCTGCAGTACTCACCGTCCACCGCTAGGCCGCGCCAGCCGCAGGGTTGCTATGGCGACGGCGGCGCTGCTCCCCGCGCATGCGCGGCCCTTGTGGCGGCTTCCGGCGGGCCCGACGCGGCGGCGGGGCCGCGATGGAGCGGTTCGGGCCGGGGCCCGTGAGCGCCGTGCCGGTGGCCGAGTTCAGGCCGTGAGTCCCGGGGCGGCGGGGAAGGGCCGTGCGGCGGGAGGGCCGGGCGGTGGGGTGCCGGGAAGGCTGCGCGCTGGCCGCGGCGCGGGGAGCGCGCCAGCACCAGCAGCCCGCGGCGGGGCTGCAGCCACGGGGCACCCGGGCAAGAGCGGCCGCGGGGCGGGAGGGGAGCGGCAGCTCGGGCCAGGAGAAGCTGGAGCGGGTGGAGGAAGATGCCCCGGTTTGCCTTGGTCACGCTGCGTAACCCTGGGCCACCCCGAGTTCCGAGCGTGGCGGCTGCCGGCCCTCAGGGAACGCGCCGAGCTAGGCTGAGCTTATACACGAATGTTGGTTTTTGCTGCGTAGGGGAGCGATGAGAGTATGTCAATGTAAGAAAAGTATTTGTCAGCAGTGGAGTTTTTAACTTCGGTAATAAGCTGGAGGTCATCTTACTCTTCTATGGGTAAGTGTTGATAGAATGGTTTCTAATTTCCATAGGGAAATTTTGAATGCAGTTATGCTCTCCACCCTGACAGTCCTTCAGGCAAACGCTAGTAAAGGAAAAGAATTCGAATGTTTTTCTTTTTTTTAAGCTACCTAGTATGCTGCCTAAATATATGGCAGTGCATGAGCAGCAAAAACTGCTGTTGGCTGCAGAGTAGAAGCTGTGCATGGCTGCACATAATTGTCAGAGGATGAGATCTTTTTTTTTCTTCATTTCCACTTTTTTTTTCCCAAAGAAAAACACATACTTGTGTTTCAACGCCCTAAGGACGTCCTTGAATCAGGCAGTCTTTGAAAGTCAGAAGAGTATTGCCTGGCTTACATGTTCACTTCAGCATAAAGTAAGGTAGTCAGCCAGGCAGAGTGAGTGAGAACTGGTGGAAGCACACACAAAACCAAGCTGTATGTGGTGTTTTGTAAACACAAAACCTGTTCTAGCAGATCAGGTTCAGGGGGACCCACCCTACCAAGTACTTAAACCTTCATAAGCCCTTTCTTGCTAAAGGTCTTCTAGGTTTAGAAGACCTTTGCCTGTGAAGGTAAAGTTTTAGTGTAGTGGCTGCATGTTCTGAGTGTTGCTACGCTTATTTCAGCTTTCTTAGTTAAAAACTGAGAAATTATTTTTAAGTAGAAGAACAAGACCCAGTAAAAAGGAACTTGGAGTAGTAAGCTGTTAAATTCATTCAATGTACTTCCCTTTCTATCCCAGCCTGCAGGATTCATCATTTTCCTGGACTTGTAGTTACTTTAAAAAAAAAAGGGAACTTGGCAAGTTTTAATGCAGAGTACTGTCATATGACAAATGCATGTGAAACTAATACTAGGCATTTAATAATTATGCAGTAATACACTGATAAACATATTAATATAACCCTCCAGTGTTACAGTGCTTGCAAAGCAGTAACAGGGAAAAATCTAAAGATTGTTTTTAATTTTGTTTGTGAGCTTAGACTGGCAGAATCATTACATTGTTTTGAATAGTGTCATTTTTGTTGCAGCCAGCAAATGCATGCTCCAAGTCTTTATTGCTTTTAAGCAATACAGTTACTCAGTTCTTGAAAAGTAATTGGCTTCTGTTTGGAGCAAGTTCTTGTCCTGTTTCAGGCATATATGTTGTGATCTTCTTTTGTGTGTAACTTCTCTTATTTGTTTCAGAAATGAGGGTTCATTAACATCAACTTTAAGAACGCTTCTGTTCTTCACAACTCTAATGATTACATTACCTGTTGGGCTATATTTTTCATCAAAGGCTTATGTATTTGAAGGTAATTCTGTTTCTGCGAATTAGCATTATTATTACAAAAATAGAGGAAAAGCACAATCCTCTAATAGCATCTTTGTTCTTCCTGTTTTGAATATTTGTTTCTGTATACAAAGAAAAGGTCCTCTAATGTCTAATTAGAACAGAAAATCATATAAATGGGTCAGTATATCCTTACCTGCCCTGTCTGCAATCCAATATGTGCTGTTTGTTATACAATGGTTTACACGGTACAGAGGTGCATTGTTCCCCTTACCGAAGGGGTATTTAATACCAGCCTGCTGCAGACTTTTGTCAGAATCATCAGGGATATGTTTCCTGCAGGTATTGTAAACTAATCATATGTTTGAGACAGAACAATGTTGTTTATGAGGTTTATATTCTGCCTTTTGAAACACATGTGTATTTAAACAAGTTATATGCGATTTCAGATATTGAATGTGGTTGCTTGTAGAGCTTTCTTTTAATTTAAAAAAAAAAAGGAAGAGGGATTTTTGGCTGTTTGTTGAACAAGCATCCGTGTTGTAGTCCTGATTCTACAAGGCTTTAATACTTACCTCGTGCAGTTCTAGGAAGTTATCTCCTTTAGAAGTGGGGAGGAGAAGGGGAGAAAGCAGCTGCTTTTAAGAGCAGTTTATGAGTGTGTAACTGAGTTGTTCTGAGACAATTCTCGTTTGGTGTGTACTGCTGTATGTAGTACATAGAAGGCTCAAAGCTTGTGAAGTCAAGATCATTTTTAGCTTTTTTTTTTGAGGTGTAGCAAGCTGAGCTTTAACTTTTCTGTGTCAGTTAATGGCAAGATCCATCAACACTGAAAGGATTGAGTTTGTGTTTGCAGGGTGGTGTTTTTGGAGTGCTGTAATGTGTGGGGCTTGTTTGCTTTTGGGGAGACTTTGCTGGTTTTATTTAAAATTAATTAAGGGAAACAATATTTCAGTGTTGGTCTTCTAATATTTGAAGGCTTATTTGAGGTGCATTCATGTACCTTAACTGCTGACATTATTGTTTTACAGTCTAAATACAGAAGGTAATAGTCCTCTAAATTTGATTGTTCTTCTATTGTTTCAGTTGCAAATTAATCATAGAATTCTCCCCCTTCTTCCTCCCACTTCCCTCCCCCATTTTACTGCCCCAGGAAGAGAGTTACACTTAGGAAAAAAGGATGTTGAGGTTTGTTTGGTGCTGGAAGATACTAACAGAAAAAATGAATGTTGTAGAACTCTAAGCTTTGACATCAAATCTAGGATATTTAATCTTAAATCTTGAATACTGCTGTGTTGCTTTGTTCCAGAAATAGTTTCAAGGCCTTTAACTATCATGGTGAATTCTTCCCTGTGAATTGTTTTGAGCTCAGACTTTTGATACAGGAGTAAACGTAACTTTAATCTTTAGGGAGAATTGTGACTTGCCATGTCAGAGTTCCTAGCTCATAACTAATATTCTTTACTTTCTTTGTTTTCTCAGGTTCCTTGGGAATGTCTGACAGAGACAGCTATTTTTATGCTGCCATAGTTGCTGTAGTCACTGTCCATGTGGTGCTTGCTCTCTTTGTTTATGTAGCCTGGAATGAGGGGTCACGGCAGTGGCGAGAAGGCAAACAGGACTAAAATGAAGATCATTGGTGTCTGGTGTCCAGAGACTGTAAATCAGATTTTTTTGTGAGCTGAAGGAAAAGCGTTCTTCCAAATGTCTAATACACATGCACAAAGAGGAGGCTGATGCCTCAGTTGTGGTTAAAATAAGACTTGTGCTCATCTTGACTGTGTTCTGGTGTTTTCTGTAATGGTGATGGAAGTTGTTCTTTAGCCAGCTTCTACTATGTTGAGCTGAGGAGGCCTTCACCTGCAATTAGAGTGGAATAATTATATAGTTTTGAAAACTCCTGTAGCTACTTTTGCCATGCCTAGCATTTTTCTGGCTTGCTCTGAAAATAATACTGGCATGAAGCAAGCATTACATTTTCAAGGAATTAAATTGCTGCTTAAAAAGTGACATTACTTACTATCCAGCTACAGTGGAAAAGATGGAATTTCACTCTGCTGTGAATACTTTCCTGATTTATATGTGTTGTGGTTTAACTCCAGCCAGCAATTGAGCACCATGCAGCTACTCACTCACTCTGACCCCTCAGTGGGATGAGTGGGGGAATCAGGAAAGCAAAGCGAGAAAACTCATGGGTTGAGATAAAGACAATTTAATACATAAAGCAAAAGCTGCACAAGTAAGTGTGTTGATTTTCAGTAAAAATTCAAACCATAGCCCCATGGTAGCTATTATGAAGAAAACTACCTCTATCCCAGCCCAAATGGACACAGTGGGATAGGCATAATTAATCTATATCTGAGTTTAGAAATAATTTAAGAAGCAGAATTGTTTAGAAACTCAGGTGATGTCTTTCTAATGTGAAGTACAATTTTTTTTTAAAATGTATTTTTAACTGCAGTGTAAAATTCAATCTTTAATTTTCTTTTGGGAGGACTGTGGTATTACGCATTGCTCGTCTTTCTCCTCTTCTGCAGTTTATCCTGATGATGCAAAGGAAAGGGCATAGCATATTTTTTTGTATGTCTTTATTCAGGTATGTATCTCCTTGCTATTTGCTGAAGTGTGCAGTTGGATTTCCTGTGGTAAAGCACTGTCAGTAACAGTCATAAGCTGCTGTAATGGCTGATAGGGGAAGAAACAAGAGAAAACAAGCTGTAGTTGTCTGCAAATGGTGTCCTTTATGAAGCAGAGGACACAAAAGTGACCACATGGAAAATTGACATCTTTTTGTAACTACTTACTTGTACACTGTGAAATGATACAATATGTTGATTGTTTTCTTTTTTCCTTGGTTGTGCATAGAACTTCCTGTAGTCAAACCTTAGTGAGATTTTTGTGTTGTAGGATAACATGAATTCCATTCCACTGTTGTGCTGTTGTTAGCAAGCTTTTTAATCTCCGGCTAAAACATTTTTCCTAAAGGTCCAGCAAGGCATAAAACTTTCCTAACCCTGATGATGGTTGTTAAGCTGTTGTGCTTGAGGTCATTCTGTTAATTTGAATTTTCCAGTTTATCGTATTCGTTTAGCCTTTCTTGGAAGTTTTTTCCTTAATACAGGGCTTGGCATGGTTTTGGTGCTGCATGTCTGTGGTAAAACTTAAGTATAAATGAGGCAAAAATTGGTTATCTGTGCCCAGTGGCTTGAGAATTATGTCCCCGAGCCTCATTCCTGTCTTGTCCACCCCTGTCCATAAGCACCGTGACACACTAATGCAAGTCAGTTTTTACACTTTGTTTCTGCCATGTTACCTTTTCCCATCCAGAGCCCCATTGTCAGGTTGCTGCTGGCAAACTGGAGAATCATCTCAGAGTACTTGAAGTGCAAAGTCACTTTGTACATGGGCGTATTGGCTTCCTGTTCTCCAGTGTATGAAGTGTATGTTGTGTGTGCTGAACACTTTTTGAATAATGTCTTTAATACTGCACATGTAGAATACAGCTTAAGCAAAAATATAGCCCTGCTCAATACCTTAGCTTTTTTTTTTTTTTTTTTAATTAAAGTGGAGAATAAAGGAAGAGTTAACACTTGTGAAATAAAGAAGTTGGAGTTTGTTTGGTATTGGAAGACAGTGGGAGAAAAAATGAATGTTACAGAAGTCAAAGATGTTGACTTCAAGGGAACACACCTGCCATGCTCTATTAGCTGGGTCCTGTGCTGTGTCTATTTCATGTTTCATGTAGCAGAATCCCTAGACACAAAGTTAATTTCCTAGGAGTAATGGGAAAAGAACTCCTTATTATAACTGTTTAGTTACAAAAATCTGACAAGTTTGGCTTTTGCTGTATGTGCAGGCACTCTTAATATCTCAGCAGTTGGGGGTAATGAGCTGAGCATTAATCCATCTATTGGAAGATCTTTGAAGAGAATGCTTTGATCCACAACAACATTCCCGGTGAGAAAAGAGGCACCGCCTGAGTCTTCACAGCCAGAGCCAGGTGCTGGTTTGATGTTTCTGCGCTTCTGAGTGGGAACAGCCCCTCAGGTAAAGGGTGCAATGACAGCAGCCTGTGAAGCGTTGTCCCCTGCAGCCCAGGGAGGTCCACAGGGAGCATTCTCTTCCCTGCCTCCCTTGCCAGCGGTGGGGACCCACACTGGAGCAGTCTGTTCCTGAAGGACTGCACCCACACTAGAGCAGTTTGTGAGGGACTCTGCTGGGGAGGAAGGAGGGCAGGAACAATATGTGAAGAACTGAGCGCAACACCCATTCCCTGCCCCTCTGTGCCGCTGGGGGGGGAGGTAGAGAACTTGGGAGTAAAATTGAACCTGGGAAGAAGGGAATGCTGGGGTGAAGGTGTTTTATTTTGCATCACCCTACTCTGGTTTGATGGGTAATAAATAGATTTCCCCTAACCAGGTCTCTTTTTCCCACGATGGTAATTGATGAATGACCTGCCTGTGCTTGTCTCAACGCAGGAGCCTTTTGTTACATTTTTGCTCCCCTCTGCATCTGAGAAAGGGGAGTGATAGCACGATTGTGATGGGCATTTGGTGCCCAACCAGGGTCAAACACACCACATGTAAACTGATAAAAGTTGTAAGCAAATCAGAATTCTTGTTGGTTTTATTTTTTTTATTTTCTATAGAATGGTGATGTAAAACTTTTAACAGTGTAGTACTGTAAAGTGGTACTGTAAGTTTGTTAATTTTACTACTAGGAATGGATTTGAGACAACTCTTAAAAAGACAGCTGGGAAAACTGTCTATGTAAGTGCTTCAGTACTTCACAGTTGCCTCTCACTTAATGGTCCATCATGTGTTTGCATGGGTTGACAATTAGTTTAGCTAAAGCAAGCAATTGTATCTCACAGTGAACAAATACCTTGAGACAGATTGTAGCAGAAATTTTCCAGAACATATTCCAAGACTGAATAGACAGTGGGGGAATTGAGAAGTGGGAAATCAGTGACTTTTCATTAGTTTTTTGTCTTCTGTACTTGCCATCTCTGTTTTTTTAAATGCCTGCAGGACACTGTGGTGGTGGGTACAGAGCGTGCAGGTGAGTGAGCAGCTTTGGTTTGTGCTTAGGGACGCCGACTTAACTCATTATTAACTGCCAGCACTGAGTAAGAAGTCTCCAGAGCAAATGGTGATGGTGGTGATCATGCTGTTAACAGGAATTATCACTGATTAAGGTACATGAACTTGAAACAGTCTTTACAGTACACTTGAAACAAAATAAAGCACTGCCTACCTGTATCTTGCATTGTAAGAAAGGACCTAGTAATAACTCTCAACATTAAGAAAAAACCAATACCCCAAGAAAACAGCCAAACACAAAAACGACAACCGTACCCTCCAGAAGGCCCAAGCTCCTGTGTTATTTTCACACTCAGGCTGATTGCAGGCTGGAGGCTGTGGTTTTGCCGTGCTGCTAGAGCAGCATGACAAACTAGAGGGCAGGCTTTGCTACCTGATCACTGAAGGGCATGGGGAAGGTGTGGTGCTCGAGAAATTATGTTCTCAGTGCATTGGTGAACAGTAAAATGTTTGCTGTTACTGCAGTTTTGGTGGTTTTTAGCCTGCTGTAACTACTGTAGTTAAACTGTGCTTAGGCTTCTGACAGCCCGTGCAGCTGGACAGGGTGTGCTGAGAGCCTCAGGCAGGGGTATGGTTGGTAATAGTTCAGATGAGTAAGAGGTGGGAAAGCAAAGAGCCCTTAAATAACCAAGTGAGCCACACACGTATTACAAAACACCGTATTTTGAGTATGACAAATGTAGGTAGGGTGCAGCCCATAGGGCAAGAGGAGAAAGGGGTCCTGAGAAGCCAGGGAGTGACTCGGGGAGATGGGATGAGAGCTGGAATGTGCTAGCATGGCTTGATATATGATGGCAGAGCCACCGTATGTTTTGTTTGGAAGTGTTTATTCCACTGTTTTTCAAGGGATTATGTGGAACCATTGGTCTGAAATATTGAATGTAAATCATACAAAATAGTGAGCTAATTCCATTTTAAACTTCCAGCTAAAGTTGTTCTTAGGTTTACAGCTTTGCTCTGTGAGATCTGGGACACATTTATTCACTTTGTCTTGCACAAATCAGCATTGTTACTGACTCTGAGTCATCTCATAGGACATGGTCAAGCCCTTGGAGTGTAAATATTTCTTTAAAAATACCAAAGAGCAACTGCCATTCTATTGTTTCATTAGCTCCAATCAATTGTCCATTTAAGGGAGACACAGAAGCTTTTTGTTTGAAGTTGACAGGGAGCAGAGCTTATTGTGTCCCTGTAAGAGGAGGCCCTCAGGTGCTTGAATGGGGCTTGCAAGAAGAAATTGCTGTATGATTCAGGGCCGCCACAGTCATTCTCTCATCTGAAGATACACCAGTGTCTGAATTTCTGAGCCATTGGCATAGAACTTGAGTCTCTTTGTTAGGTGAAACACAGTGTTGTGTGACAATGCTGAGCTGTAGTTGTAAGACAGGAAATGGAGGTAGACTTTTGGGACTTGAGCTCTGTTTGAACCTAAGGCAGTAAGAAAAAGGATGGGGAAAATGCATGTGGATTCCTGTAGAAAGCAGTTTTTTTAGCTGCTGGTCTCCAAGTTCTGAAACCGCGAGACAGGCCCAGTCGAGGTCCTGCTTCAAAAGGCAGGGATACTGACTGGGAAGCTTTGTGGAGAAGGATGCCCAGGGTGAAGAGCTAGGAAAATTGAGTAGTTAATTTGGTGACTGGCTGGCTGAATGCCTGGGACGGAGTTTTTTTGGTGCTGGTTTGCTGTCACACTTCACAACCCTTTTGTCCTACCAGCTTTGGACGGGATGTTCTTGCTGAGATGATTCCCCTGTGTGCCCACTGTTTGGAGGGGTGATGAGGTGCTTACCTGCAACTGTGCTCTTAAAACAGTACAAACTGCTCACAGGCCTGCAAAAAAAGCTGTTGCTGCTTTTAGTTGGCACATGAGACACTGTGGTTTAATAGTTTTAGTGGAAATGGCCCAGGGCATAGGCACAGGGGGTATGTTATTAATTAAAACTGTTTTTAATTGAAGAATGATTTATGAGTGAGACTAATAGCAGTCAGAGATTAAGAACAAACACTGCTGTGGGTGTGGGCCCATGCTTCAGGCACCATGGAGAAGACATTTAATACCTTTGCAGTTCTTCATCCTCAAGATGCAGTTTCTCTTAGCATGCTTGAGTCAGTTCTGCTAATGTTAGAGATCAACTGGAAATTTGTCTTCACAGCTGGAATGCTGCTCATTTCAAGGGAATGAGTCTTTGATGGGTAGGTGGTTTTGTGTCTGACAGAGAAGATGGAAGAATCCACTTTGCTCTCAAACCATGTCACACTTTGAGCCCCTTCCTAGAATAATTCCTACAGAATTAGCAAGTGTTGGGTGATTCTTAATGTGAAGCATTATGATAGAGCATAGTTTCCTTTACAAACTTGTGTTATGTCTGCAATACCATGTTTTTTTCTTCAGAGTAAAGTATGTCCTCACCAAAAAATCCAAACTACAGGTGATTCTGATTATTTGGGTGTTGGAACTGTTTTGATGGCTGTTTGTGTTAGGTGCAGCTACCTGTGTTTAAATGTGGAATGGCTGTAGCTCATCACCTGCAGGTTTTGCCCAGTATCCCTGAGACGGGTAGACACCAAATCCTGTGTTTAATAGAGGTGCCTCTGCTGGCCTTATTGCTTAGGGGCTTCAAGGCAGCTCCCATTTTTACTAAGTGAAAACTGGACCTTGGGTTTTATATTTGAATTATAATGGCCTTTTTCTATATGGTAATGGCTGACTGATCATTAAGCCAGTTCCTTTATTGCTATCTAGCATTTATTTCTAACCTGTTACAGTTCTGCAGACAGCAGCAAGTTACTCCTTTTAGTACTTCTTCCTCTTTACCTCTCCTTGTTAAGTGCTTTCCATGGAAGCAAATCTTTCCTGTAGTGTGATATCTCGTGTGATCCCTAGTTAAGATTGTTGAACTTTGTAAGGCGAGATAAGGTTTTTTTAACACTTGGTGGGTATTTTGCTTTCCTACCCATGTATTTTCAGAGTTGTTTGTTCTATCAGCTCTGATACTTAAAGCATGAAGAGGAAATAGTTTCCAGTTTTGTAGACAATTCCTGTATCAGTTATCTGTCATGGGCCTTTGGGAGGTGCAATTAGCAGCACCAAAATAGCAGCACATTTCTGTGTTGTCAAATGCTTATTAGGTTCAGAACAGTCCAACTCTGCAGTCAAATGTTTTATTTAAGCATATTACAGGACTTGAGGACATGTAAGTGCACTGAGTAGCATTGGCAGTGGGATCCAGGCTGCTTTCACTTCTCCAGCCCTAAAAGAAAGCTACACTGAGCCTTTTGGTAAGGAAATCTTAAGAGACCCTCTCAGGAATATATGATGGATGCAGCTCTTCAAGATGCCTGCCCATGCCAAAATGCTGTGTTTGCTTTATATCAAGCTTATGCAAGAGATTAATTTGGAAGCAGAGCTGTGTGGCTTGTGAACTTTCTACCACAGGTCAGCTGTGCTCTAACTGCAGGGTCCAAATTGCAATTTGATGGGATAAATGATTTTTGCATGTTTTTTATGGACTTTGTTCAAAAAGCAAACAGGTAATTCATCTCAGCCAGTAATTCTGCAGAGCACCAGAACAAATTTGGTACAGTTCTAGTCAGTTAAAGAGGAAACAGTGCAATAATGTGTCGAATTACATAAGCATGAGTTCAGTTGATCACATCTGTATATGGATATAACACATGAACTGATTGACCAGTAAAGCTGACAGAGTAATTTATTTTGTGTTGTCTCCTTGAATTCTGACAAGACAGTTTTCTTTCAGTTCAAACTTGGCAGTTTGCTCCTCTCAGAGATTCCTGTACAGACTGATTGACCAGTAAGAGGAATTGATGTGTTTGTAGAAGCCAGTGTGCTCCAGATTCCTGTGAAGAGCAGGTGAGGCTTTACATTGTAAGGGAAGTGCCCTTGCCTGCAATCCTGGCTTTTGGAGAATTAACAAGGACTGGTCCCAAATCAGATGATAATTGAAATGCAGAAAATGAGGTATTGGAGGTAACTGTGCCAGGACTGCTATGGTTTGGATGGGTAAGAAGACTATCCATCAGTAACAGGATATCAACTGACTCTTCTTTTTCTCATTTGCATTCCTAGCACTGGGAAATCAGTATAAAGCCATCATTTACTCTTAACAGTCTTTGAAAAACACAATCTGTCTGTAATATTTCCTCAGGAAAAAAATTCTGCTTTAAACTAGGCTTTTAAGACTTGGTACAAATTTAAGCTGCTTTAGCCAAAAAAGGAGCTTTTGGATAAAACCGGTGGTGGTGTTGATGGATTTTTCTCTCCAGAATACACTGCATATTCCTTCTGTGCTAAAAACAAAGGTGAATATCAAAAATACTTTATGTGGTGGCATGTTACAATATCCAGATACCACTTGCCTTGCATGTGCTGCCTGCTCTTCTTGCCTCTATTGCCAAAGAACAAGGTAGGATCCAGCTGCACTCAGTCTTATGAGCACACAGGGAGAGCTGGTCGCTGTCCCGAAGAGGTCACCGTACAACAAGATCAGTCTGGCTAAAGGGGTATTGCCAGCAAACACAGCAAATGTGTCCAGGTGGAAGTAGAGAGGTGTTTAGTGCAGTTAGTACAGGATAACTCCTGGAGTCATTGGACCTGGCCTTGGAGCTATGGCACATCTACCCTCGAAGAGGTAAAGAGATGCACTTTGCTTGCTATGGCAGGTCGCAGGGTCACAACTGCAGGGCAGGTGGGGGAAGGGACTGGAACTTGAGTTTTTTACCCACTGCTCTGCCAGCAATATCTGCCATTCACTACCACCCATCCACAGGGATTTTCTAGGGATTGTTTCTGGTGAGAACTTGAATCAGTGGATACCTGGACTTTTACCTAATTTTGCATAGCTTGACACTCTCGTCAAAGTCTGCAGACATTGTAGCCCATGCTTTCTTTCCTTGTGAGTTCTTCTGAATGTTCCCTTAAACCCCTGTTTCCTCACTTTTTTGCCATTGTTCAGGTGGCTTTAGACTTTTCTGGGCTTCTTTCAGGTATACCTTTTCCCTACCTTATCATTTCCTTCCACATCTAAAATCTTAAAGTAATAAAAAAGGCTCATTGAAATTTGCACACCACTGAAGGATGGTGCTGTACTACAATGGTGCCATTTCAATGGTGTTAGTGCGGGGCTTTTGTCCTGCTTCACACTTCAAGAGGACATCCCTTCATTTGCCCACAAGGTTCAGCTGGGAATGAGTTCAGTGGTCAGGATGCAGAATATGCATGTGGTGTTATCCAGGCTAAGGCTTGGCATGAGACTGGAAAAATACAGCAGTGAGCAAATGATAAAGGAATTAAACTAATATACAGACCCTATTTTTTCATGTATGCCTTGGGGCATGTGCACATCTTAGTCTTAGCTCTAAGCAGTGTATTGTTTGGGAAAGTACATTCAAGCATGACTAATCTGCATTTGTCTCCCTCTCCCAAAACATTGTTTCATTTGAAATGTTTTATTTCTCTGTATTTAAAGAATATTCTTTCATGATGCAAAAGCTATTTTTCATTTTTCTAGAACAATTTGTTGAAGTGTTTCTATTAATCTTTCTATTATTTAAGCACTTCTATCTGCAATACACAATAGAAACAAATGAATTGATTTTTTTTGAGACAAGCTTGCTTTTTATCCTACAGAAACGATGACTCATGAGATTCATCCAACCCTCATCTGTATTCCTCCCCCAGCTAATAAGTTAAATGTGAGTTTTGTGTTTGTATTAAAAGACAGCCTGTGCGTACCTCACCAGGGAGCTTGTTTGAACATGGAGTTCACGAGAGGAAAATTCCTTGCCACAGTAAAACTGCTTCATTGGGCATTAAGCAGCTTTGCAAAGTTGGCTCCCTAAGTGAAGAAAACAGCATTAGATTTAATTAATTGCTCACACTTAACAGTGATCCTGGTCCGGCGTGCTTGTAAGTCTTCATGATGATGCCAGAAGGTTTGTGGTTCTGATACATGAAGAGACTGCAGAAGGCAGAGACCTGTAATGCTTTGTCTTTGGGCTTGTTAATCCTGCAGATGGAAACTATCAGGATGTGTAAGAGTCTACACTGATCTAGGATAAAAACACACTTTATTTTCATTCTGAAACAGTCTTGCAAATGGTTGTGCTGGTCTCACTAAGAAGGGAGTGTGGAGGATGGGGATGGGTGCAGGTATTTGTTGTCAGTGTACCTGCTGAAGTCCCATGTGGCGAGGAGACACCCTTAGCTGAAGCTGACTCCACATTAATGCAGAGAAGCTTGTTTAAAGCTAAAATGAGGTATGGCCTTGCAGCTCCACGGTGTGGATAGACCACGGGGTTTAGCTGGGAGGAAGTAGAGCCTTATCAGTACAGTTCACTGCATGAAAAATAGCCCATTTTTCTGCAAAGCTGTGGATTTTGCATTGGACTTTTTTAACTGAGCAAAGTCTTCTGGGCATCCAAGGACTTCTTTTTTGTGAAATCTGGAGAGGTATTACAAAAGAAGAAGCTTTCCAGAAAGAAATTTACACTCTGTACATCAACCTGTTCCTGTTTGGACACTGCACACAAAACACTGCCTTTCAGATGTTGGCATAACTGGTATTTAACTAAGAAAAGACTGATGAGATTGATTTTCTATAAAAAATAAAAACTTCACACATAACTATCTCCTCCCTTTGCCTTTCCCTAGGGTGGAGGGATGGGCTGTAATTGCAGAGGCTGCACAATAGATAATGTCTATTCTCTTTGCCAGCCAGAGCTAAAAGCCTTTTTCTGTATAAATCTAAAGCCATACTATCTATGGATTCCTGTTAAAAGGGTTTTTGAGATTTTGCAGCACTTCCGTTTTCTTGGAACTCTCCAAAGCAAGTATGCTTCTGTGAATGGAGTTCTTGATAGGTGAACCTGCAGAAGAGCAAGTGCCTGTGATCTGTACAGCAAAGGTTTAAGAGAACATACATCTGCAAAAATGAAAGATGAAAGCAACCTAGACCATTAATTTCACGTTTTCTAATGGAGAAAAACACTTTGAGCGGATACAGCATGTGGAAGGAAGAAGAAGAACACCACCAT